>NC_080704.1:137057546-138349231 GCF_030445035.2 Dasypus novemcinctus | reverse complement strand
TTATTGACCCTTAGCATTGATAAAGTGCCTTCTTTGAAATTGTTGCCAGAATATTACAATATTGCTGTTAACTATAGTCTATAGGTTACATTAATTATATTTTTCCATGTGTCACTACATTTTTACTACATTGTGATAGTGACGTACATTTGTTGTAGTTCATAGAACATTCTTATATTTGTACTATTAACTGAAAATCCTATCCACCACTGGGTTCATTATGTTACACAGTCCCTAAATTATTCTCTAGCTTTCTTTCAGTTGAAATTTATAATCCTCGACTATATTTTTCAGCCACAATCAAATTTATAAACCAGCCATGTTACTATACACAATATGGTACCATCAGCTTTATCCATTTTCCCACTTTTACAGTGAAATAAATACAACTTATGCAGACATTAAGCATCAGTACACTTTCTCAACTCTCATACTATGTTTTATTAACATATACTACAGACTTTAACTTCATGTGGTATTCTTAGCATTTAGTTCATATTAGAGAGACAATATATTTGTCTTTACATATTTGGCTTGTTTCACTCAGCATTGTATCCTCTAGGTTCATCCATTTTATCATATGTCTCCCAATTTCATTTCTTTTACAGCAGCATAGTATTCCACCATTTGTCTATCTATCTATCTATCTATCTATCTATCTATCTATCTATCTATCTCACATTATATTTATTCATTCATTGGTTGATGAACATTTGGGTTGTTTCCATCTTTTGGCAATTGTGAATAATGCCACTGTGAACATCAGTGTGCAAATGTCTATTCATTTCCCTGTTTTTAGTTTTGCTGGATGTATATTGTTAATGAAAGATTGTTGGATCATATGAAAATTCTATATTTAACTTCCTTAAGAATTGCTAAACTGTCAACAGAGACTGTACTATTTTATATTCGCACTAACAGGGAAGGAATGTATCTATTTCTCAACCTCTCCTGTGTTTGTGGTTTTCTGTTTTTCTAATAACAGACATTCGATGAGGTATAGTATATTTCATTGTAGCTTTGATTTGCATTTCCCATATAGCTACTAATATTGAACATTTGTTCATGTGCTTTTACACCATTTGTATTTCCTATTTGGAAAAATGTCTATTTAAATCTTCTGCCTCTTTTATCCCTTGGATTCCTTTCCCTTTTATCATTGAATTGTATGGTCTCTTTTTTAACATTATTTTAAGGAAGTTTTAGATTATAGAAAAGATTCATCGAAAATATAGGGGGTTCTCATATACCTTACCCCCCCTCGCTCAGATTTTCCCCTATTAATAATATCTTATACGAGTGTGGTACATTTGTTACAACTGAAGAAAAAATATTGAAGCATTGATACTAACCATGGTGTATAGTTTACATTATAGTTTATACATTGCACCATACAATTTTACTGGATTTTGAAGAAAAGTATAATGGCCTGTATTCATCATTATAAAATAATGCAGAAAAATTCCAGTGCCCTAAAAACTGCCTGTGTTCCACCAAGTGTACTATTTCCTCCCCTCAGAACCTCTGGTAGCTACTGTATTTATATCAGTGTTACAAGCTTTTCCATTGTTGCAATAATATTAAACCTACTTTGGTTAATGTTTACATCTCCCCCTTATGTTTGAACATCCCTCAATCTTGAAATTTTGGGATGGTGATACCCTCTGTGCTGCCAGGTGATAAAGGGTTTATATCCCGTGGGGCAGATGGGTAGAACTCTCTTGCTTTCAGATGTAGACACTCTCTGTTTTTTGGGATGATGGTTGTCCATCATTATCAACATTTTGTTACTTGTCGTGGGTGAGTCTGAAGAACTAGAGAGTGGGTGTTGGATGCAACTCTTCTGGGGTCCAGTGCCCATGGGTGTAAAGTTTATGAAACCATTTCCTACTACAAGATCTTGTAGATGCTTCTCTACATTATCCTCTAGGATCTTTATGGTTTTGGCACTTATATTTAGATCTTTGATCCAACTTGAGTTAATATTTGTATAAGGCTGGAGATGCTATTTCTGTATCATTTTTTGGGTATGGATATCTAGGTCTCCAAGCTACATTTATTGAAGAGACTATTCTGTCCCAGTTGAGTGATCTGGGTGGCATTGTCAAATATCATTTAGACAAATATGCACAGGTCTATATTCGAACTCTCAGTTCGGTTCCATTTTTCAGTTTATCTGTCCTTGTTCCAATACCATACGGTTTTGATCAGTGTATCTTGCAATATGTTTTTAAGTCAGGTAGCGTGAGTCTTCTGATTTCATTTTTCTTTTTTGGTATAACTTTGGCTATTTGGTGCCCTTTGCCCTGCCAATCAAATTTCATAGTTAGCTTTTCCAGTTCAGTAAAATATGCTGTGGTAATTATTATTGGTATTGCATTAAATCTGCAAATCAGTTTGTGTAGGATAGATGTCTTAATGATGTTTAGTCTTCCTATCCATGAACAGATGTAGCAGTTTGAGATTGTTATGAGTTCTAAAAAGAGAGATTATTTTTATAAACTTGTCTCTTCCTCTGGGCATCATAAACCTTTGATTGTATTACTTTCAGCTGAGATGTCTGATTAAATTATGTTAAGATTAAGACTTTGATTCAACCATATCACTAAAGTGACACTCAGCATTGTGGCCCCACCCACATCATGGGCTGATAAAATAGACTCTCACACAGAAGTAGACACACAGAGAACATAGAGGAAGACAGATAGCTGATTAGACATGGCAGAGGCCTGTGAAATAGAGATAAGCCTGATAGTCTACAGCTGAACTAATGAAGAGAACAGAGCAGAAAGAAATAAGCCATGGGGAGAGAGACAAACCTTATGGCAAGCTGCAGCTGAGATCAGAAGAAGCCGGGACTACAGAGTCTTAAGTGGAAGAAGGAATGCTGAACCCTAGCAGACATTGTCCACCATTTTCCTTCAACATGTAGCAAATGACTTTGGGTAAGAAAGTACCTCTTATGGTACATTGAGTTGGATTGTTCAGGGCCCTGTGACTGTAAGCTTCTACCCCAAATAAATACCCTTTATAAAAGCCAAGAGTTCTGATACTTCGCATCAACACCCCTTTGGGTAACTAATACAGAATTTGGTATCAAGTTGTGGGGAGTGCTTTGTAAATACCAAAATGCTGGAACAGTTTTATAATGGGCAATGGATATTTTTGGAGGAATTGTGATCTGCTTGATGAAGCCTAGATTGCTTTGGAGAGACTATTGGTAGTAATATGGAGCCTAAAATTAGTTTTGATACAGCCTTAGATGGAAATAATTGTGAGATGCTTGATAGAAAAAGCCTAGAGTGCTTTGAAGAGATTTTTGGTGGGAATCCGGACACTAAAGAAGACTTTTTATAAGACCTTAGAAGTAAATGATGAAACTAATATTGGAAACTGGAGGAAAGGTGATCCATGTTTTAAAGTTGCAAAGAACGTAAAAAAATTAACTCATAGTGTTTTGTTGAAGGCAGAATTTGAAAATGGCAAGCCTGGACATTTAGCGGAAGAACTTTCCAAAATAAACTTAGATAATGTGCCTTGGCTTCTCCTTGCAGCATATAGTAAAATGCTAGATGAGAGAGATAATCGGAGAACTTGAATTGTTCAGCACAATGAAAACAGAAAGTGATTCCAGAAATTCCAAGCCTCTGGAAATCATGTTCCCAGACGACAGTGCCCCATTTGAGGAATTGACTAAACATGGAACTTGTAAGTTAGGATTGGAAATGCAGTTATGCAGGAAAGACTTGTGGAAAGCCTTACATTTTGATGGCTTGGGCCCCTGATTCCTACATGCTAAACTGAAAAGCTTTTTGAGAGAGTTGTATGAACAAAACCACTGTCAGCCTGCACTAAAAGGGACATAGAGGGGATATACAGAAGGGTAAATGGCTCAAGGGGAAAACCATGGAAGCTGAGATCTGGAATTAAGACATCTCCTTGGTCCAAGAGTGGAACTCCACCCATGTGTACTGAGAGGATGGGTTTGTCCCAGCAGTTGAAGAGGGTGAATGTTCCAGCTCAATGCTCGAGAGTGTTTTGCTGCCCCAAGCCACAGAGAGGGTGAAGCACATTCCTCAAGGTTTGAAAAGAGTAAGGTCGACACCCCATATGTTGGAGAGGGGTGGACTTGTCCCCCATAGATTAGGGAACACCAGAGATTAGGGAAAATGTTGCTGTTTCCTCACTGTACACAAGGGTGCTGAGACTACCCCAGAAATCAGGAAAGGTGTGGCCATCACCCCGTTGTTCTTGGAGGGTGAGTTCTGGAGCTCAGTCACCAAATGGATGCTTGATGAGGGTGGAACCAAGAAAATGGCCATTAGGCAAGACTGTGGAGAGGGTGGATCCCCCTGAGGCCACAAGGAGAAGAAACCATCATCTTGAGAATGACTTTCAGATTTCAAAATCTAATGAACTATGCCCTCTAGGTTTAGGGAAAGTAGGGGACCAGTAACTCATGTTTTCCTCCCAAATTCTCCTTATGGTAATGCAAGTGTTCCTCCTTTGTCTTTCCCTTTGTATATTGGAAGCAGATAAATTGTTTTGTTAAGTTTCAGAGGTTTACAGCCAGACTAGATTTGCCCCATGACCAACTGTAATTCTATAAACTGATTGTATGTCATTCTGTAGTTAGCATTGCTAAATGAAAGAATTTAAGGTTTTTTGAATATTGTAATGTGTTTTTTTTTGGAATTTACAGGGTGGAGTGTAGCAGTTTGAGATTATTTATGAATTACACAAAGAGGGATTTCCTGTTCTTCTGGGCATGATAACGTTTTGATTGCGTTAGATTTAGCTGAGATGTCTGATTAAATTATGATAATATTAGGGCTTTGATTTATCCAGGTAATCAGAGTGTGATTCAGTGTTGAGTTCCCACCACCTTGGTGAGCTAATTAAACAGACTTTCACATGGAAGTAGACACACAGAGAACACAGAGGTAGAGAGATAGCTCATTAGACACGGCAGAGGTTCCTGGAAGAGAGATGAGCTTGATAGTCTATAGCTGACCTTGTGAAGAGATCAGTGCAGCTGAGTCTGGAAAGAAAACAGTCCCTGGAAGAGACACAAGCCTGATGCTAGCCTACGTCTGAGATTTTAAAAAGCTGGGACCATGGGGCCTTTAGAAAAAGAAGGAAGGCTGAACCCTCACAGCCATCATCCACCATCTTGCTTTAACATGTGGCAAATGAATTTGGGAAAGAAAATACCTCTTATGGTACCTTGAGTTGGACTCTTTAGAGCCTTTTGAGTGTAAGCTTCTACCCAAAATAAATACTCTTTATAAAAGCCAGTAGAGTTCTGGTACATTGCATCAGCACCCCTTTGGCTGACTCATACAACAGGGAAAGCTTTTCCATTTATTTTAGGTCTTCTTTGATTTCCTTTAATAATGTTATGCAGTTTTCTATGTATAAGTCATTTACATCTTTAGCTAAGTGTATACATAGGTATTTCATTCTTTTAGTTACTATTGTAAATGGAATTTTTTCTTAATTTCCTCCTCATATTGCTTATTATTGGTATACAGAAATGCTACTGATTTATGCACATGATCTTATATCCTGCCAGTATACCAAACTCATTTATAAGCTCTAGAAGCTTTGTTGTAGATTTCTCAGGGCTTTGTATATATAGGATCATGTCATCTGCAAGTAGTGAAATTTTTAATGCTTCATTTCCAATTTGGATGCCTTTTAAATCTTTTTCTTGCCCAAGTGCTCGAGCAAGTAGTTCTAACACAATATTAATTAAGAGTGGTGACTTTGGGTATCATTGTCTTATTCCAGATCTTAAAGGGAAAGCTTGTAGGATTCCACCATTGAGAATGATGTTAGGTGTTGGTTTTTCATATATACCCTTTATCATGTTAAGGAAGTTTCCTTCTATTCCTACTTTTTAAAGTGCTTTTACCAGGGAAGGGTTCTGCATTTTGTCAAATGCTTTTTCTCCATCAACAGGGATGATCATGTAATTTTTTTCTTTAGATATTTTATTGTGGTATATTTCATTGATTGATTTTCTTATGTTGAACCATCCTTGCATACCAGGGTTGAAACCCACTTGGTCATGGTGTATAAGTCATTTGATGTGTTGTTGAATATGAATGGCACGTACTTTGTTGAGGATTTTAGAATCTAGGTCCATTGGAGAGATTGGTCTATAGTTTTCCTTTCTTGTGGCATCTTTGTGTGGCTTCTGTAATACGATGATGTTGGCATCATGAATGAGTTAGGCAATGTTCCCTTCACTTTTATTTTTTTGGAAGTGTTTAAGCAGACTTGGTGTTATTTCTTTCTATAATGTTTGGTAGAATTCACCTGTGAAGACATCTGGTCCTGGGTTCTTATTAGTTGGGTTGTTTTGATGACTAATTGAATCTTGATACTTGTGATAGGTCTGTTGAGTTCATCAATTTCTTCTTTCATCAAAGTAGGTTGCTTGTATATTTCTAGGAATTTGTCCATTTCAGCTAAATTATTGTAGAAGTTTGATATTGTTTGTGAATTCCAAAAATACAAATTAGATTGTATTTGTAAACTGGTTTGTTCATCTGGACATATTAGATTGCATTAGATTCAGAGGTTTCACTTTTACTTTATCAAATCAAGATTAGGGCTTTTATTTGACCATGTCATTAGGGCATGCATGGTTCAGTCTGTACCCCCTTGTTGGAGATAAAACAGACTTTCACACAAAAGTAAATGCACAGAGAAGGAGAACACAGAGGAAGAGAGACAGCTCATTGGACAGGATCCTGTGGCACAGGGAAGGGAGGTGAATCTGAATGTCTACAGCTGATCTTTGGGAGGAACCAGAGCAGCTGAGCCCAGAATGAAATGAGACCAAGGAAGAGAGAACACCTTTATGCCAGCCTACAGCTGAAATTGGAAGAAGCTGGGACTACGGATCTTTAAGAGGAAAGAGGAATGCTAAACCTTTTCAGACATGGACTGTCATTTGCATCAACATGTGTCAAAAGGCTTTGGGAAAGAAAGTATATCTTACGGTACCTTGAGTTGGGCTCTTTTAGGTCTGTTAACTTTTAGCATATACCCCAAATAAATAGACTTTATAGAAGTCAACAGAATTCTGGCACTTTGCATCAGCACCCCTTTGGCTGACTAATACAGTTATCCATCTTGTCAGCATACAATTTATCAAAGTATTCTCTTATGATACGCTATTTCTGTGGGGTCAGTAGTGATGTCCTCTTCCTCATTTCTTATTTTATGTATTTGCATCTTTTCTCTTTTTCTTTGTTAGTCTAAGTAATGGGTTGTCAATTTTATTTATCTTCTCAAAAAACCAGCTTTTGGGTTTGTTGATGTTTTTTCTAGGGCTTTCTTATTTGTAATTTCTTTTAGCTCTGCTAATCTTTGTTATTTCCTTCCTTCTACTTGTTTTGGGATTAGTTGTTTTTTCCTTCTAATTCCTCCACGTGTACAGTTAAGTCTTTGATTTTAGCTCTTCTTTTTAATATAGACATTTATAGTTATAAATTTTCCTCTCAGAATTTATTTTGCTGCTTCCCATAGGTTTTGATATGCTGTGCTGTCATTTTCATTTGTTTCAAGGTAATTACTGATTACTTTTGCAATTTTCTCCTTGATCCACTGATTGTCTAAGAGTGTGTTGTTTAACTTCCATATCCTTGTGTTTAATCTGGGACTCTGCCCATGACTGATTTTCAGCTTCATTTCATTGTGGTCAGAGAAATCACTTTGTATAATATCAACTTTTCTGAGTTTGTTGAGTGTTGTTCTTTGGTCTAGCAAGTGGTCTATCTTGGAGAATGATCCATGTGCACTCAAGAAGAATGTATAGCCCACTGTATTTGGGTGCAATGTTCTGTATATGTCTATTAGGTCTAGATTATCTAATGTATTATTCAAGGTCTTTGTTTCTTTTTTGATCCTCTGTTGAGATGTTTGTTCTAGTGGTGGTAATGGTGTATTAAAGTCCCCACTATTGTTGTGGACTCTTCTCTTTCTCCACTCAGTTTTTCCAATGTTTGCCTTTTGTATTTTGAGGCACTCTGGTTTAATGAATAAATATTTATGATTTTTCCTTCTTCTTTATAGATTACCCTTTTTCTTAGTATATAATGATCTTCTTTGTCTCTTACAATGGTTTTGCATATAAGGTCTATTTTGTCTGGTATTATTACTAGTATAGCTACTTCCACCCTTTTTTGATTATTGTTTACATCTAAAATTGTTTTCCAACCATTCACTTTTTTTTTTTTTTAATTTTTTTATTTTTTTTTGACTTTGTAATAATATTACATTAAAAATATATATGTGAGGTCCCATTCAACCCCACCCCCCCACCCCCCCTCTCCCCCCCCCCCAACAACACTCGTTCCCATCATCATGACACATCCATTGGATTTGGTAAGTACATCTTTGGGCACCTCTGCACCTCATATACATTGGTTCACATCATGGCCCATACTCTCCTCTATTCCATCATGTAGGCCCTGTGAGGATTTACAATGTCCGGTGATTACCTCTGAAGCACCATCCAGGGCAGCTCCATGTCCCGAAGACGCCTCCACCTCTCATCATGGTTGACCTCCTTTCCTCCCTGGATCTAATTTGAGTTTCTTGTAGCCCGCATATAGAAGGTCCGTTGACCTCCTTGCAACCCTGGATCTAATTTGAGTTTCTTGTAGCCTGCATATAGAAGGTCCGTATTTCCTTTTCCAGACTGCCAATCTGTGTTTCTGGATTGGAAAGAGTAATCCATTAGTATTCAATGTTATTGTTGTCGAGGATTTATATACCTTAGTCACAATTTCTTTATATTTATGTATGTCACATGTTGTTTTTATTGCTCTTTTTATCTTTTTAATTATTCTTACAAATAATTTTCTTTCCTCCAAACCGCTCCCATTTTTTTCCTTTCAACCTGTAGAACTCCTTATAGTATTTCTTGAAGTGTAGGTTTCTTGTTGACTGACTCCTTTATTTCTGTTTATCTGTTCATATTTTGAACTGTCCCTCATATTTAAATGTCATCTTTGTTAGATTCAGAATACTTGGCTGGCAGCTTTTTTCTTTTAGAACCTTAACTATGTCATACCACTGCCTCTTTGCCTCCATGGTTTTAGATGTGAAATCAACACTTAATATTATTGAGCTTCCCTTGTGTGTGATTGATCTTTTTTTTCTTGCTGCTTTCAGTATTCTCTCTTTGTCTTGAGCATTAGAGAATTGACAGGTATATGTCTTAGGGTAGGCCTGTTAGGATTTATACTGTTTGGGGTGCACTGCACTTCCTGGACTTGTACGTCCATATCCATCAGTAGAGTTGGGACAGTTTTAGCTATTATTCCCTACAACACTCTGTCTGTCCCCTTTCCCTTCTCTTCTCTTTCTGGGATGCCTATAATACATATGTTTGCGCATTTTGCATTGTCATTCAAATCCTTATGTCCCTGCTAGATTTCTTCTCTTTTCTGTCTATCTGTTCTACTGTCTGAGTTCATATATACTATCTTGAACACCACTGACTCTTTCCTCTGCCTTTTTAAATCTGATGTTACTTTATTACCGTGTATTTTTGAATGCTTGCATTCTGCCATTTATCACCATCAGATCCATTATCTTTTTATTTATGTTTACAATTTCTTCAGTATGTTCCCACGGGGTTGTAATATCCTTTATCTCTTCCTCCACATCATTAAGTTGATTCATGATATTTGTTTGGACATCCCTGATTAGTTGTTCCATGTTCTGCATCTACTCCTGTTTAATTTATTCTGTAAACTGAGCCATGTCTTCCTGTTTCTTAATATGGTTTGTAATTTTTTGTTGGTGTGTAGGCACATGTTTATTTTGATGGGATTATTCAGTTGGTTAGATTTTCTTTCTATTTTAGGGTTTTATTTTGTTCATTTATGTGTGTGATAAGAATCATCTTTGACAGTTGGTTCCTCTTATTCTATTTCCTTGAAATTGTCTGTGTTCTCTTAAAAATAAATTAGGATCAGAGAAGGGGAATGAGATAAGAAGTGAAAATAATAATAGTAATAATAATAAAAAAGGTAAAATAATAGCCATTCAAGATCTAGGAAAATAAATGATTCCATTAAAAAATCATAAAGAGTACAAGGGAATAAGAATATAAAGGTGGGAAAAATGTGAAACAAGAAATAAAATAGAGAAAAAGATAGAATGAATTAAAAGGCTGGAATGATGAGAAGAAAAGGAAAAGAAAAAAAGAGAAATTTTAAAAATGAAGGCCAATGAAGAAGAGGTGGAATTAAAGAAAAACAAAAGAAAACAGAAGTTCAGAAAATGAAGGAAAGACAAGAAATAAAGAAGGTGCAAAAAAAAAATAAGTAAAAGAAAGAAAACACAGAAAGGGGAAGCACAATAAACAAGAAACCAAACAGCAACAACTAAAATATAAACAACCCAGGAAATCAGCCTTCACTCTTAAGCCCCTTGGCAGCTTCTGAGGCTGCTGGTGATCATCAATCAATTACCCTGCAGCTTACATTCTGCTGGTGATGTACGGTGTTTCCGTGAATTTAAAAAAAAAAGAAAAAGAAAAAAAAAGAACCTATAAAAAAATAACAGATCCAAGAAAACCTTAAACAAATAAACAAAAATCTGTCCGTTTGTTCCCTGTCAATAAGGTATCATGTATGTGGGTGCCTGATCAGCTGGGTGACTGATAACCTGGTGGATCACTCTCTGGATCACTTTGTTAAGGAGGACTGTGACTTAAACCAGGTATCTCATATATACAAGGCAGGAACTCCTCCACTGAGCTTCACTGGTACCACAAGATAGATTTTAATATTTTAGGTCTATTTTAGTATTCTTCACTATAGTTTGCTTTTTCTATGAGTTTTGATTAGGATTCAATTTTTATAATTATATACTTCTATTTAGAACAGTTAGGAGGGGAGATAAGGTAGAAACTAAGCAATAGCTTAGATTATCTATTTTGGATTTATGTAAACACAGTCTGTGTGTGTGATGTGAAAAGTCTCCATTCCCAGATAACCACTATTATGGACTTTTCTTTATTTCTCTTCCCTTTGCTTCCTTTCTTTCATTTCCTGATTGCAGTGTTTAGCTGGTGGTATTCCTCATTAAATTCTCTTACTCTTCAGTATATACGGGGAGATTCTGAAACTCCTGACTTGGTGCTGAAAACAAATGTGTTGTTTGCCAAAATAGTGTAATTAAGCTTAAAAATAAGAATGCTAAACTTCTTTTGTAGTCTAGAAGGGGAAAATCCTAAGAAAGAAGATATAAAATTGTACTCAGATTCTATCTTGTATTCCCTCACTGCCCACTTCCATCTTTGCTTTGCCACACATGTGGATGGTACTTAATTTTTTGTTTCTTTGATCAGGGTATCCGTAAAATAGAAGGAAAAATGATCCTGTCTTCCTTTACTTTTAGGTTGTAGGCTAGCATTGTCAGTGATCACAGTTATTACCTCTTTCCAGATGAGGACAGCAAATGCTTTATATAGCATTGAAGTATAATCCCTTAAATATGCTTATTCTGTGGCAATTAAAATACATTCAGATTTACCCTTTGTTTCATAGAAGTTATTTTCCTTAATGAATCATTTAAATTTATTAATTTATTCACTACCTATGCTTACATTGAGAACTAAATATTTACTCTAAACTCTTCTAGGCACTGGAAATGCAAATGAAATAAGGTGCCATTCCTCTCTTTAGGTTATCACAATCTGGTGGAAGAGAAGAATGCACAAATAACTGATCTGGTGAAACAATGACTCTTTCTATATATATATTTGCCGTGGCAAACAGAGACAGTTAATTTTGTTAATGGGAACTCACAGGGAGCTATATAGAGAGAAGGTAATATTTGAGTTGGTCTTAAAAAATGGATAGTAGTTTATTAGTTAAAGAAGTAAGTGTGTGCATTGGGGCGAGGGAGAGAATATCCAATCCAAGCTGCTGGAAGAGTATGAGCTCAGGCATGGGAATACATAACTTGCTTGACATATGATACAAAGTTTAGTGTGGCTGAAGCCTAAGTCACATCTAGTATATAATACTAGAAAGATTGACAGATCCTTTTTTGTTAATTAATGAATTTGGACTTTATCCTGTAGGCAAAGAAGAACCACTGACATATTTTAAGTTAGGGTCTGGCATAATATAGTTTTCATTTTAGTGAGATACTTTTGGTTGCAGTTTAAGGATGGATTTTAAAAAAGAGGAAATAGGATGGGAAGGAACCAATTTATTATCCAGGTGATAAATGATGAGTTCTTGAATTAAGATATGAATAGTGTAAATTGGAAGGAAGAGATATTTTATAGGTGTGGTAGGCAATACCTAGTAACCAATTTTGCATGGTGCATAAGGAGCAATATACAAGAATGCCCAAAGCTTCTATATTCTGCTACTACCTTTGGAATACAAGAGGTAGAGAAACAGATTTGTTAGGAAAGGTTATGTTAGATGTGTTGGGGTTGAGATTCCCAAAGAACATTAGGTGTTCACAATTATTCACCTAAATTTCAGAAGAGAATTTAGAGCTGGAAGTACAGATTTAAGCTTAATCAGCAAATATGAGGTAGATAAAGCCATAGGCCTCAGTATGATTTCTCAAATAGAGCATACAGAGTGAGAAGAAACAGGACAGGGGCCACAACTCTGGAGAAAGACTGGTTTTAAGAAGCTGGTAAAGGAAGAGGAGCAGACAGAGGGATTGGCTAGAGTTGGGCTAGGGATATTATAGTTGGACCAGAGGAGAACCAGGATATAGTGCTATTGAGGAACTGATTAAGACTTTTGTGTGGGGTCTTAAAAGAGGAATAAAGGTTCAAAACGATTTTGTATTTGACATTTCAGTAATTGGTAACACTTGTAAAAGCTGTTTTAGTAGAGTGGTAAGGGTAGCAGTAGACTGAAGTTTGAGGAGAGAATAGGCAGCCAAGAGCATGCTAGGGAAAGCAACTCCATAAAGTTTAATGATGAAGGCAACAACAAATGAATTATAGGAAAGTTTTACTGGACAAAAATTTTGCTTTTATATAATTGGGATACATGAGAGTATGTGTATGTGTATGTGTGTGTGTGTGTATAAGGAAAACAGAATAAATGAAAAGAGATAGAGATTAAGAGAGAAAAATTGAGAAATTGAGACTGAGAATGATTGAGAAAGATATTAAATGCTGGAAAGAGAGAGCAAATGACCAAGAGAGATTGAAAGATAGCGTGAGAGATATAGAAAATAAGTGAGATAGAGAAGGGGCAAGCAAGAGAAATAATTGTGAGAAGGAAGATAATTGATGAAGCAAGTTTTCAGACAGAACAGTGCCGAGAAGATGAGGATTAAAAGCATAGAGGAGGATAGATTCTTGCAGATTTTAGGGTTACATTTTGTAAATACAGGGTTACATTTTGCAAACTTTGCAAATTAAAAATCTATAGCATTTGAGAGCTTAAAGCTAAATTGTAATTTTCAGGTGCAGAAGAGAAAGGAGTAAGAATAGGAGAAAATACATTTTAAAGTATTGCTAAGGGAAGTTGAGAGTTCATATCTGAAGACTTGATTTCCCTAAGAAATTAAAAAGTCATCCATGATCATGAGAGTTAGTTGGCTTGAGTGAAGTAGGGCTGAGTGAAAGTACTGATGAGTGATTTTTAAGGACTAACTGGTATTAAAAAAGAGCACATGTATTTGCAGTGGAGCCAATCAGCAAGATGATGTGAGTTTTCTCTTGTTCTTGACTGCCTAAACAAGAAGGAAAAAAACACACTTTTACAAATGTAGTTGAGATTAATTGAAGACTATAAATTGGTAGATCAGACATCATAGAAGGTCAGGGAAATAAAGAACCTGTGAGAATATAATTAGATGGTTACCAAGTCAGATTGGAAGTTAAGGGAAGTCAGGAAGATGTTGCTAGACTAGGAACATATAGACAAGTGGCATGATTGGAAATCTTATTTAGGTTCAAGAATAGATTTAGTAGGAGTTAAGAAGTATATTTTAAAGTCTAATTTTAAGTTTAGAGTCTTGAAGATTTAAACAGAGTCTATTATGGCTCAACTAATTTTTATAACTAAAAAGTAATTAGAACAAAACATGAAAATAATCTTCTAAACTCCTGTGAGGTATGTACCTGTGATGAGAATTGTAAAAGCTTATATGAGTAAGGTCAGAAATACTGATGCTATAAATGAAATACTTTGTCTCTGCTTCTGTCTCTATTTCTTCTCTCATATGCATATACATACATACACACACACACACACACACGTCCGCACATAAAGTTTTTCTTTCAGCCTATTTGAAATGAGATGAACTTGAAAAAATGATGACTATGTGCTTAATTGTAAAGAGAAAGATAGGCTCTTAGAGGAGATAAGGGTAATTTTTAGGGGCTTTGGTCAGATTCTTGGTAGATAGACTCAGAATTCAGAGTGACAGTGTTATACTGGATAAATTGTTAGAAATCAACCAAATTAAATCCAGCTAGGTCATTTTATGAGATACCAGGGAAGCAAAAACCAATCATGGGTAAGGAAGGTCTGTGTTGCTATTCTTGTAATATGGGTGACATTGACTTAAACTGTGGGTAGGTTTCCCTCTTTAGTAGGGAGAAGCCTTCCTTTTAATTCTACTCTTCACTCTATTTATCCTTCACCTTCTATCCCTTATTCCCTACCTAGTTGGTCCTGAAGTATAGTTGGCTCTACCTCAGAAATATCTTCTTAAATTGATCTTTATTCTTATATTAGCACATATAATTGGTTCTAATCCCAGTGCCCAGGACATTTCCTGGTTTCTAATGAGAAATATAGATATGCAAATATATAAATAACAATTAAACATATTGTAGGCTATAATAGAGATAGAAAAATTACTGTTGAACCTAAAGGAGTAAATGGCCATTTATATACAGGTATATTAGTGAACACTTCCTCTAATTTGTAGACTCTTCAGGTTCTCATGTTGCCTCATAGATTCATAGCCCACCCCCCATTCAAGCCTGTTTCCCACCTGGGATTTTCCCTCCCTCATCTCTTTCACCTTCATGAAAACTTACCACCTTTTCCCCAATTCCAAAATAATCTATTGGCAATAATTAGGTAATCTGTTGATCATTTGGCAGGAGTCCTCTGAAAGCTGGTTTATACGCAAAGAAATGCCACTAGGGTTAGAAGCTCAGATACCATGCAAATTTTCTCTTTGGGCAGACAGATTTTCAAAAGACTCTACAATTTTATCACATGGTTGCCTATGCTATGTATACATAGAATTAATTTTCTGTTTCTATAAAATTCATGTATATTGCCTACTAAATTTTTGTTCATCTTTTGTGCCCATTAATAAGTAATACCCTGGGTATAAAAGTTCATCCCCAAAGGAGAGAAAATTTTGTTTAGTCTTGTTGTCATGGTTTCCTGAGTGGATATTGTTTCCATCATTAAGAAAGTTGGAATTCTGCTTGTTAAGATTTAACTTAGTCCTATGACACTGAATCCAATATGATCAGAACAAACTTGAGTTCTCAGTTCCAAGAGGGTATTTGTTCTCAACTTTGTTTTCTGCTTGATTTCCCTCAGTCAATGTGAAATGGATGAAGAATTTTAATTTGTCATTTTTGCATTCAAATATAAAAAGTCATTGGGTGTTAGTTGAAAATTTATGAAGTGACAGTCTTGTTAATAAAGATAAATGAGATGACTTTTTAAAATATTAATGTTGCACATAATATAGCTTTGCTAAATAAATACAGGGTTACAGTTTTCAAACTTTGCAAATTAAGAATCTATAGCAATTGAGAGCTTAAAGCCAAATTGTAATTTTCAGGTACATTTTAATTTTGGCAAATTAAAGAAATTAGAGAATCACTTGGATTTATTTGAAATATTTGAGGAAACCTAAGTACAGCCTTGATTATTTCCAGTATTGTGGTGATATCCTAATATTCTTACGTGTAATAATGAGGATTAATGGAACATCAAAACATATAGTTACCTAGTAATTGAGAAGTAGAATCTTCCATGGTCTAATACAAGTCAATCCCATGACTGTGAATTCCTCAGTGGAGACACGTGTTCTGGCTTTAGTGAAATGCTTATAGTCCCCAAAAAAGAAATCTGTCCCAGCTCTTTTGTAAGAGATGGGGATTGAATTAATATTTTTCGGAAAAATGGAAATGGGAAAGATGTAGGCCTTCGTGATAGTTTGATGCTCTTGTGAATCCCAGAAAACATCTTGTTCTTAGAAATAATACATTACTGTGCGTGTGGGACTCTGATTGCTTTAGATTCTGTTAAGGGACTTTTTTATTAGATCACTTTTCATTGCATTACTCCAGGTCCTTTGATTGGACTATGTCAGTGAGGTGTGACCCAGGTTGTGTCTCAGCCCTCTTGCTGGAATCTTATATAAGCAGAGAACAGAAAGCAGAAGCAGAGAAACTGCCATTTTAGCCTGCTTTGTGTTAGGACTCCCAGATTACTTAAGCTGCAGAAAGATGAGAAACCCTGAGAGGCTGAGAGAGAGTCCAGAGGATGGAATCAGTGGAGAAGCTGAAGCAATGAGGTTCACAAGAATCTAGGCCTACAAAGCACCTCGAATCTAAAAGAGAAAGTGAGTCTGGAGGAGAAGAAAGAGAAACTGGCAGACTCACCATTTTGTCTTGCCACATGGCATGAATCCTGGATCCAGCCGCTGACCTTTGGTAAAAGCATCTCTGATAATGCCTTGATTTGGGTATTTTCATAAAGTCAGAATTGTAAACTTTTAAACTAATAAATTCCCATTATAAAATCCAACCCATTTCTGTGCTATTGTTCCCAACATCTTTTAGCAACCTAAAATAGTCCTGAAACAAGCCTTCACTGCCCTTGTTCATTCATTCATTCCATTTTTATGAGCAATTATTTTATGCCAAGCTTTGTTGTAGATACTAGGGGTACAATGTTGAATAACAGGGATGCAATCAGTGTCATCATGGATATCCATCACTTTACTTCTCACATGTATGTACTCTTGCACACCTGTGGTATTCTATTACATTGTTTTGGGAAATTGCCTAGGTCTTTCTAGTTAAAGTCCTAACTTAGTAAAGATGATTAAGATGCTGAAGTGGAGGGATAGGGGGAGAGTTATAGCTGAACAAAAGAGCTGTGAAAAAGCTCAGCTTTTGTTTTCTCACCTCTGTTCCTCTTCACTGCCTGCCTAAATTACACAATAGATTAGCAAATTTGGAATGCTCCATAGGCAGCATATGACTCCATTTCAGATTTTTCATGGTCCTTTTGGATAGTCCACACAAAAGGTAGGGAAGTCAATTATTCCAGGTTTATTTTCTTTTAAGTTTTATAGTGTAAAAACTGTGATTATAGCTGTAATTGTATTATTATTCAATATTTACATTTTATATATTACCAGAACAAGCATTAAAGTATAAAAGAGGCATACAATGTAAAAATTGGGCCTTATCTTTGTATTTATTGGAAGGTTAGTTTTCCTGACATCAGATTTTTGAACAGTGCTAATGAATTTGACAAAACATTATCATCTGAATGATACTGAGACTGTGTTTATATTTGGATTTAATAACCCAGCATTTTATACTTCAATGGGGAAGAGAACCATTTCAAAACCATTCCAAACTATCTTGTTTTGAGAAAATTAAGTAATTCTTTCTTTATTAAATAAATGGAATTACATCATGTCTCAAAATGGCTCTGTGTCACCAAGACATCAGGGATATCTATGAAAAATCAAAATATGTAAGTTATCCTGATATTTTAACAAATATGCACATGTTTAATTTCATGTTCTGGGGGAAAGAAACAAAATTGTCTATTTTTTTCCCAATTACTTGGAATTGGTACTTTAGATAATATAAAAGGAGAAAAATTGAAAAGTTACCTTATTCCTTTTTCTAGGAGTACTTGGAGATTTTTTTCTTCAGGGGATTATTCATCAAAATACTAGAAAAATTTTTGTCTCAAAATCTAGAATGTTATGTGCCTTTGCATAGTGTAGGGAATAGTTATGTCTCTTGGGCAGAATTTCTAATTTCTAATATATCCATGTTAGCAAGTAGATATTTTGGTAATAGGTACTTAAAAGAAAACTACAAATGGTTGTACCACTTGTGCCTAGTAGCTAACATCAGTTCTCATGATAAAAAGGATGTAAACTTTTGTTAATCTTGACAATATAGAAATAAGATCAGTTTTTCTTAAGAAAGATTTCGTTTAGGCTCATGATATTAGAATAAAATCCCAACTGAGTCTATATCAGGAAATTTTTATACTCTGTTATCATTACACATTCAAGAATAACAAACTTTCCTCAAAGGAATCAGCTTGAGTCTGAATAAAAAAATATTTTGAAAAACTGTATAGAATACGGATATATATTTTTGCTCTTTTGGGAACCTATTTATCTCTGACTCTGAGAATAATCATATTATTAATAGACACACACTCTCAGAACAACTGGACAAAAAATCAGTTAATTTAGTTCCAGAAAGATCCTCTGAAATCTCTTGCCTGGAAATTCATCAGTTGGATTCTACCTTTTTATGAAATTATCAAGTATTTTTCCACATTTTTGCTTTTACATGCGTATGTATCCTGTGATGTTGCTTCATACCTGAATGGTGTTTATTGTTCATATTCTTTTTTTTTTTTTTTTAAAGATTTATTTATTTATTTAATCCCCCCCTCCCCCGGTTGTCTGTTCTCTGTGTCTATTTGCTGCATCTTGTTTCTTTGTCCGCTTCTGTGGTCGTCAGCGGCACGGGAAGTGTGGGCAGCGCCATTCCTGGGCAGGCTGCACTTTCTTCCACGCTGGGCAGCTCTCTTTAGGGGTACACTCCTTGCACGTTCGCGGGGGACACCCCTGCGTGGGGGGGGCACTCCTTGCGCGCATCAGCACTGCGCATGGGCCAGCTCCACACGGGTCAAGGAGGCCCAGGGTTTGAACCGCGGACCTCCCATGTGGTAGACGGACGCCCTAACCTCTGGGCCAAGTCCGTTTCCCTGTTCATATTCTTTTATCTCATTATTTTCTGCTTGGTAAACTCTGTAAAGTATTGCTGATCATTAGCAGATGTTTCCTTGGTGGGCCAATTCTGGAATCTACATCTTATTTCTAAAGGGTCCTTGGATACTGCTTGTGTGGTGATTCAAAATCCCTGCTGCATTTCCTTTGGATAATTTGTCCATAACTATTTATGGACAACATACATTATAACAATATACTTAAAATCAGTTATCATATTTTCAGATGGCTGTTCTGATGCAGGTTAGAATGACATGAAGCTTGATGGTTATAGCTGTACTAGGATAAAGTAACTAGAAATGCAAAAGAAAATTTCCATCCAGGATTGAATGTCCGTGCTAACAGAAAGAGGCTATAATCTATAGCAGAAGGGTACTTACAATTTTTCTTATAGAAATATAACCCTTTTTCCAAGTAATATACTATGTGGAACCCCAATTTCTAAAATAATTAAGAAAATGGAGTTTTCCTGATTAGAGAGAGGGCTGAGGCTTAGTCTCTCAATTGCTCTGCTTTCTGCTTGGCCTAATCTTCCTTTCATACTGTGACCCTTGAAGAGTTTCTGTGGAGTACTAGAGCTCTAAGGAATGAGGGTGAAAAACAATGGTGTAAAAACAAAAATTTTAAAAATCACTGATAATTGACTTTGGAATGCATGTTTTGGTTTACATTCCAAAATTGGAATGGCAGCTATTTAAAGAAATCATATCAGTTCAAATAACAGTAATGCAACCCCACCGTGCAAACCACGAAACAGGAAGAATTAAAAATCTGCCCATCTTTTCCATCCTATTAAAAAATTGATTAAATAAAAATGATGTTTACTGAAGTGTAGATTATTACTAGGGGCTGGGTTGTGTGTAAGGAATGAGGAGTTAATGCTTTAGTTGCACAATTTCCATTTGGGTTAATTGTAAAGTTTATGTAAATGATGGTGGTGATTGTAGCAAAACATTGTGTTTGTAATTAACAGTACTGAATTCCATATATGAATATGGTTTAAAGGGGAAAATTTTCCGTTGAAAATATATTACTAGAATTTAAAAAAATAGGAGTGTACACACAGTGAACACTATTGTAACTGATGTACTATAAGTACAATTATAGTTAATACTGCAATTATAAAAATATTCTTTCATGAATTATAACAAACATACCACACTAAAGCAAGGTGTTAATTAAAGGATATTATATAGGAACTCTATATTTTATGTATTTCATTACATGTATTTTCTGTAAACCTACAATTTCTCAAATAAAACAAAGAGAGAGAAATGATGATGTTTCAAGTAATTTAAAATCTGGATTCCACACTCCAACCAAATATTCACTGTGCAGACAGAAGAGGAACTAGTACTTGTTAAGCATCAACTATCTGACAGGCAATCGGCTGTGTGCACTTTATTCTCTTATTTAAATCTCACAACAACCCTGAGATATAGAGATAATTCTTATTTTACAAATAATGAAATTTTGTTACATGAAGATAGAGAAACTTACCTAATGTGCAGCTAAGAAATGAACATCTGGATTCTGAACCCTAATCTGGCTGGCTTAAATACTCATACCCTTTCCCCAGTGCCATGCTACCTCTCCAATAATATGTGAGAAGGCAATGATATCATAAAAGATAAAACCAAGCTAGTACTAGAAAATCTGCATAGAGATGCTTTTGACCACAAATATAATATTTTTTGCTACCTCTTATGCACCACTATATCTGTACCTCTTCCTTTTATTTGTAATATATTTTACATACTCATCTTTCTTCTATGTCTCTCTCCTCCTTTCTCTCATTTCCCTCCTCCCTACTGCCACTTTCACAATTGCACAATCTTAAGTTAAGGCTCTTTTGGTTGCAAAAAATGGAAACTCACTTAAGATAGTTAGTGTTTTCTTTCTGTACATCTCCTCTATAATCCCTCTCATTTTTCTCCTCTCACACCTCTGCTCCTCTTAGATGGCTTCCTCTGTTCAGTCATCTTGAGCATTGCTTAATGTAAAAGTTCCAGCACTATCTCTGCATAAGCTTTCAGATCTGGCATCTGGAACTTGCCTATCCAACTCAAGGTTTAAATTTTTGAAAGAATATGATTGGATTAGCCTAACTCATGGATAAGCCTTCCTTCTTGCATTAGATGTTCAATGCTGGCCTGGTCAGCTGTTTTGGTGGGCAGGTCACAGTTCAATTATGGTCTCTTTAGTAAAGGCTATAGGTTGGACCATAACCCCAAGGCACATCCAGTGCACCTCCTTTATATTGGACTTTGCTTCTAGGTGTATTCTCCTCACTGGTACCCTAATTCCTCTACAGGTGGAGAACAGTAATTTCTGTGATTAATAAGACTTTCTTCTACAGAAGAGGTCAAATTATTCCACTCAGCTATCATTAGAGGAGGTATGCTTAATTTACCCATACTTGTGCATATCCAGAGTGTGGCAGAAGGTCCAAAAATCTTTGCTGGAAAACAATTGGGAATATTTTCTTAGGATTTACTTTTTCATGAAATTAATCCTTTTGTTCTCAAACAGCTTTTTGAATGATAATGAACAACATGAAAGACCTTTCCCATGTGGCACAGTTGCTTTAGACATGGGTCAGAAATATAAGTATAATCTACCTTCCCTGAAGTTACCTTATTTGTGCAAATGGTTGGAAAATTATCTCTAAGAATAAGATGTACTAGGTGCTTTGTTCTGAATGAATTCATCCATTCTTGAATGAGAAGTACCAATAATGCTGTTGCAGTTTAAGGTCCAATAATATAAAGGTATTTTTAAATCACTTCAAAATCATCTTCAAACAAACTACAGTGAGGCCAGTGCATGTGTGTGTGTGTATGTGTGTGTGTGTGTTAGGGATGCAGAAATGCAGGGTGAGGTTGTATTAATACTTGCATTATAGGCTAACCAGGTTACATCAAACATAGGCCCCAGGAGTTATGATTTGGAGATGAGTCGATATATAAGGGCTTGGGTAAGACTTCTAAGGTGCATTATTCTAGTCTTTATGTTTCGTGTTGTAAGAGTTGTAAGATGGCAAACCTTCAATTTTCTAAAAAACCTAAAATGGTTTCCTGGCAACTCTTAAACCATCTTTCATTCTTAACATTTAAGAAATGCTTTGCTTTTAGACACCACAATATCAGAAGGTTTAATGCTATCTTAGGGAGGGCTAGCCACTCTCTGGTTCTTGAGTTTTCTACCTCAGTGTCTTCATATATGATGATACCCCTAAACTTCATGGATGATGGATTCTCACTTCAGGGAGGCCTCCAGCCATCCTATGTAAAACAGACCTCCTCATCCCAACCATTTTCTCTTTATACTGTTTTATTTTCTACATATTACTTATCAAAATAGGAAAATTTTATTTAATCAACGATACCTCATCATACTGTAAACTGATGGTGCCAGTCACTGTTGATATCCAGTGTTTTATACTACGGCTAGCACATGAAAGGTGTTCAATAAATTTTGGATGTATGGGTGAATGAATAAAGCAGTAGAACACTATCATCAATGACAAAAAAGGAACCACATAACCCATTGTTTCACTGTTGAAAATGTTTAACCAACCAATTGGCCACACTGACTGTTTCCCTTTTGTTTGGTTTGTATTTGGATCATCCAAGGAAAAGCCCCACAGTGCTTTTAAAAAAGAATAATTATAAAAGTTGAGAAGTGGCTATGAGAAGTGGTTCAATCATTTGGGCTCCCATCTACTATATGGGAGGCCTGGGGTTCATGTTCCAGGGCCTCCTTGTGAAGGCAGGCTTGCCCACATGCTGCAGAGAGCCAGGAGCCTGCAAGCACCACAGACCTACAAGTGCCACAGAGTGCCGCCCAGCCCACAAGCACCAACTCAGCAAGGTGACACAACAAAAAGGGACACAAGTAAAAAAATAAAACAAAAAAAACCACACAGAAGAGTGTGCAGCAAATCGACATAGAGAGCAGAGAACAAGCCAGCTGCAAGGCGGGGGGGGGGGGGGGGGGGGAGGGGCGGGGGGAATAAATAAAAAAAGAATAATTATAAAAGATTAGTGTACGTATAGAAAAATGTTTTTATCATAAGCATGCAGGCCAATGGTTTTTCACAAAGAGAAGATCAAGGTACTGAATATTTCCAACTCCCTGGAAGTCCCCCTCATCTCTCTTTCCAGCCACTATCCCTTCAGGGTTAACCACTGTCCTATTCTCTAAAACATATACTAGTTTAATTCACTTTTATGTTATGTAAATCGAATCATACAGCTTGTACTCTTTCAACATTATGCCTATGAGTCATACTGCTGCATGCCCCACACTTAATAATTTTTTTTATTGACTTTGTAATAATATTACATTAAAAATATATATGTGAGGTCCCATTCAACCCCACCCCCCCACCCCCCCTTCTCCCCCCCCCAACAACACTCGTTCCCATCATCATGACACATCCATTGGATTTGGTAAGTACATCTTTGGGCACCTCTGCACCTCTTAATAATTTTAAACAAGTGAAATTGTAGCCCACAAAACAATGCAAGTACAGGATAGTGGGAAAAGGAGGCTAGTCGTATAGAGTGAAGATTGGAGATTTCATTTGCTGAAGCTAGCCAGGTTCTAGTAAATGCATTTTACCTTGGGTCTCTAGTCCTAAGAATGTAGCTTACAAATATCTGCCCTTGGGAAAAATTCATCCTGATGTACTGAAAGTCCATTTCTGTTACAGCAAAAATAAATAATTTGTTTGAGTTCATGCCTTTTCCCTGAGTTATGCCAGTAGTGCCATTTCTTTCTACCAGGGGCAGCAATTAATTACAGATTTTTAATGCATATGTCCTGAAGGTGTTTATTAAGCTAAGTTTAGGCACATTGTTCTTTCCATCTTAATGCATGAGGTTATGAAAAGACCTGTTTGGGGGAGGATGATTTAAAAAAATTGATTAAATTTCCACACTTTACACAGAGAAAGATAAAAATAGGATAGTATGCATGATTTAAAATTGGCAAGGACAGGCCTTCAGTATGAAGAAATTTCTTCAAGTTATTAATCATGAGTTATGTGGTTTTGTGACAGTGAAATGTATAAGCTTTAATTAAACACACCTTAATAACCTTCCCTTAGAAAATCCCTTTATAAAAATAAATGTGGCCTCAAATAATCTGTGGAAGGTGTGGAGGAACTCTTCTAGAGGACTATATAATGAGGAAGCAAGCCCTGACAAAGTTGCCAAGCATTTGCACAAATTGCTAAAGAAGTCTGGGGAATCAATGGCCATCTGTTCAGCATGGTTCTCATGCAAGTGTGCCTGGAGCCAGCGGGCTAGTTGACATGATATTTGAAGGAAAGACCTTTTCTTTTTCATTTGATGACTATCAGGTTTCATTGAGCCTAAAAAATGCCTTAAAATTTAAGGAAGAAAATAAAGTGTTCTTTTGGCTCATGCAATATGTCTCTCTCGAGCACTTTTTGTACGCTAGGCCAGAGAATACGTGGAGGCAAAAGACACCATTTATTACACTTCTTCCACTCCTAGTACTGAACATTAAAAAAAAAAGTCTTGTGCTGATTCTTGGGTAGATAGCTATTATTCACTGGATCTGATTTTTTTAAATATAGTTTTTATTTATTTTTAAAAGATACTTAGATTACATAAAATGCTACATAAAAAATATGAGGGATTCTCATATCCCCCACTCCCCACATCTCCCACTTTAGCCATGTTAACAACTTCTTTCATTGGTGTTGAACATTCATTGCAATTGATGAACACATTTTGGAACATTGCCACTAAACATGGATTATAGTTTACATTGTACTTTATACTCTCTTCCACTCAATTTTGTAAGTTATGGCAGGATATATAATGGCCTGTATCTGTCATTGCTATGTCATTCAGGACAATTCCAAGTCCTGAAAATGCCCCATATTATACCTCTTTATCCCTTTTCCTGATTTCAGCACCTTCATTGGCCACTGTCTCCCCATCAATGATATAATTTCTTCCATTGTTAGAGTCACAAAAAGTTGATAGTAGAATAGTTCATATTTTATTCCCCAATCCTGAGGATTCTAGGATGGTGATGCCCACTCCACCTCTAATTGAGAGGGGGCTTCAATCCCATATGTCTTATGGATGGGAGTCTCTTGCTTGCATTTGTAGACTCTCTTGGTTTCGTGGTGTGGTTATCCATTCTCACCTCCTAGGTAGTTGTTCTGGATGAATCCAATGAACAGGAGAGTAGATGTTGCAACTCCACTGAGGCTAAAGGCCCAGCTGGTACATGGGCAGCCTAGAGATTCAAGTCTCTTGGACGTATACCTATCAACTCCGGCATCAACTATAAGTTCAAATAAAAGAGAAAGAAGAGGCATGTGTAAAGAAATCACATCTGAGTCCAACTCTTTGTGTCTCTGGGTGTCTCCAGAGCCCTCAGGAGCCCCACTATTTGGAGTGGTGTTCTACTTTGGCTGTATATGAGATCCTGCTTAGACCTGTATAAGCATTATCTCTGATGACCTCCCAAGTCACTTTGAAGTCTCTTAGCCATATAAACTCATTTCTCTTTACCCTTTCCCCCTTTTATTCAAGGTATTTTTCCACTTGCAACACCAGTTAGTACTTGGTAGTAATCCCTTGGTGCCAGGGAGGCTCATTCCTGGAAGTCAAGTCCTACGCTGGGGGGAGTGAGCCTCATTTTAAAATCTTTTTAATTGCTTTTTAAAATGAAATGATCAAAATGAAACTTTTAAAATCCACAATTTTGTGTGACCTTCATATTGAACCAGTCCAGATACCACCCAAAAGGTCATTGCAGACCACTATTGCTCCATATACAATAGTAATCCATACCTCTTTGATACCTATTGGGTGCATACTGGGTGCCAGGAACAGGTAGGCACTTTTTTACATTTATTATCCCATTTGATTCCCTTGATGTTCTGACAAGGTAGGCATCCTTATCCCTCTATTCTATCAGTGAGTGATGTGAGTTTTGGCCAAGCTAAATAAATAGCCCTCAATGTGATAGCTAGCTAGTTCAAGTGCTATATTTTGAACTCAAGTCTGTCTGCTTCCAAAGCCCACATTTCTTCCCTATATTATATTGTCATATTGCCTATTTTTATCCTTTGGGAACCCTGGTCTATTTCAAATAAGACCATGAAATAAATGCAAATTATTATTTATATATATTTATAGGTTCAATTAGTTTGTTCCCTCCTCATTTTGAACTTATTTGTAAGTTTGGTTTTAGAGTTGTGTAGTTCTAGGTTTGAACCCTGCCTATGTGACCTGGAGCAAGGGACTTAATTAATTTCTGTGAATTTTAGGTTCCTCTTATATGAAATAGATCAAATAATACTACCAAACTCATAGAGCTAGTTTAAGGATTAAGGGAGAAGGTGCATGTAAAAATCATATACCAAAATATTAAAGAGCAAACAATATGCGTTAAAGAAATATTAATAATAACATTACCAGGGATGGTTTGTTAACTTATAGGTCTTTGGCAATATTTCATTTCCCTGTTCAATATTTAACTCAATTGCTTCCTTCAGAAACCTTTCTTGTTCCATCAGGGCCAGAAAATATTCCCTAACATCCAGAGTTTAGACTCACCAATTGAATAGATGATGTCATTATAAAAAAACTACTAACTTAGAATTTTTAGCAGTATGTTTCCCCATCCTTATGGTCAAAAGAATGATCACAAAAATAGAAACAAATCCCCCAAAAGCAAATCCTACAGATTCTAGTATCTCAAACTTTTAAAATATTGTAAAAGCAGAAATCATGTCTATTTACTTAGCCCCATGGGGGTTTTTGATGTTGGAGCTTGATGCCAAAGACTTAAGCTGGAGCCCAGGGATATAAGCTCACCAAGCAAAGAGAAGCAAGCCCAAGAAGAGAGGAACCCTGAGCCCAGGAAGAAGCAAGACCCTGGCAGAGAGGAACCCAGGAAGCCTGAACTCTGGCAGATGTCGGCAGCCATCTTGATCAAACACATGAAAATAAAATTTGGTGAGGGAAGTAACTTATGCTTATGACCTTGTATCTATAAGCTCCTACCCCAAAGAAATACCCTTTATAAAAACCAACCAATGTCTTGTGTTTTGCATCAGCACCCCTTTGGCTGACTAATATAGAATAATATTTACATCTATTGCTATGTTAATAACTTCATTCTAGAAATTCCTTTGGTATCTGTCCTGTAACTTCAGTTGTAGAACTACCGTTGATACAATGCCAAGCTTACAGAGACACAGGCTTTATGTAATTTTTGGTGTTGATAAAAGTGATGCATATTCAGAAGGGAGAAAAAAGATAATTAGCCCCAGGGCTTGATAGGCATCAATTAATAGTGGTCCAGTTAATCTAAAATCATACAAATAACCAATTACCATTATAATGACAACCTTAATTTTTGAACTTCTTATCTAATTCCATTCAATCATTGTTGCAAAACATTTGAAATACCAATGCAGAAGGTGTTTTATAAATCTGTTATAACTGATTGCATCCTCAGGGAACTAAAAACACAGCAGATTACACATGTAGAATAATCTCCTTTTTAATCTGGGCAATATATAACTTCAGCTTTGAAAAAAAGTGGCGTGAAGGAGAAAACCCAAAAAATTTTAGTGATTAAAAAAAAAAAAACTTTTTCAAACATTTGTGATAGAAAACCTACCCAAATCCATTTTAAAAAATGTAACACACTAATGAAAGAGGCTATTAAAGGGTAAAAGTGTATGTGGGGTTAGGGTGTGGTGTATTGGAATCCCCTTACATTTTTTTCAATTTTACTGATACATGTTAATAAAGCATAAATCCCCCCAAAAAGTACAATCAATGGTATTTGTAGCAATCACATATTTTGCATTTATCACCACAGTCACTCCCAGAGCACTTTCAGTATTCTAATAATAGTAATAAACAAGAAACAAACAAAACTCATCACCTCTCAATTTCTCTATGCCTTGCCTGCCATACGGAGCTACTATTCTTTTTCCTTCTTTCTAGTATGTTTGTATTTGTATTTTGTAAAAAGTCTTGTATATGCAAAATCAACCATGTTCGTGTTACATGAGGTTTTACTATCTTATACCGTCCCATGTTAACAGCTTTTACTTTCCTTTCGAGTAATATACATGACCTTAAACTTTCCTTTTCTACCATTGTCATACCCTTATGATAGCACTGTTAGTTACAACCATGATATGCTCTAACCATTTCTATTCATTTCCAAAGATTTACAAACAACTTTTTACCAGTTCTACACAGGTTATCCCTCAGCTTTCTATTCTCTAACCTTCTTTTATTTTCTGGTGACCTATATTCTAATAACTCCATGGGTTTACAAAGTATATGTAATTCAAAATAGCATAATCATACAGTATTTTTCCTTTTGTGTCTGGCTTTCTTCACTCAACATAATGTCTTCCAGGTTCATCCATGTTGTCATATGCTTCATGATGTCATTCCTTCTTACTGCTGTATAATATTTCATTGTGTGTATACACCACAATTTGTTTATCTATTCATCAGTTGATGGACACCTGTGTTGTTTCCAGCTTTTGGCAATTGTGAATAATGCCGCTATGAACATCAGTGTACAGATGTCTGTTCATGTCTCTGCTCTCAGTTCTTCTGGGTATATACCTAGTAATGGTATTACTGGATCACATGGTAAGTCTATATTCAACCAAGTCCACTTTTAAAAATTTTAATCAGTTTTATTTATACATATTGATAAAGCATACAATCACTTCAAAGTATACAATCAATGGTATTTGTTATAATCACATAGTTATACATTCATCAATTCAGTCACTATTAGGGTATTTTCATTATTCCAGTCTTATTAATAATAATAATAAAAACAAAAAAACCCAAATAACTGAATCCCTTAATATTCACCTCTCAATCTCTCTAAGCTTCTCCTGCAATACATAGGTATTTCAATTCCATCTCTCTAATTTATTTAGTTTTTCTTTTCTTAAGCATTATTTAAAATTTAACTGATACATATTAATAAAGCATAAATCCATCCAAAGAGTACATTCAATGGTATTAAGTGTAATCACCTGTTTGTACATTCTTCACCCCAGTCACTCCCAGAGCACTGTCAGTATTCCAGTAATAATAATAAACAAAAAGCAAACAAACAAAACTCATTACTCTGAATCTCTCTATGCCTCACCTAGCATAGATAGCTATTATTCTTTTTCCTTCTCTTTAGCATATTTGCATTTATATTTTGTAAAAAGAGTTTTATATATGCATTATCACCCATGTTCATGTTTAACACGAGGTTTTATTATCTTATACAGTCCCATGTTACAGTTTTATCTTTCTGTCTAGTGATATACATGATCTTAGAATTTCCTTTTCTTACCACTGTCTTCCACATACATAGCACAGCTAGAATGAAATCATCTTATGAAGTGAATCTTGTTAAAGGAATTTGAAGGCAGTAGCCATTAGTAAGATTCTTGTTTGAACTCTACAAGTCTCTCTTTGTGTGGCTTTTGCTGTTCAGGGCCTTTTCCACTTTTTCTCCCACCCACTGTCTTCCTCTACCTCTTCTTAAAGAGATTTCCCTGTTAGTTGAGCATGATTCATTTCTGCTAGTGGTGAAAAAGCATTTTCATCCACCACTCTGAGGTAGTATTAACCTTCTAGGCCTTCATAAATTTCACTGTGAAGACCCCTAATTTGCTTCATTGTGAGAACTTTTGAGCACATCCAGTTATCATAATCAAAAAATATTTAACTGCATGTGTGTTATGTAAAATAATTACAGAGACACATTTTCTGCCCTTGGAGTGTTCAGGTTTAAAAGTTAGTGCCATGTTGTATGCATCACTGTGTGGAAGGACAGAATGAATGATGTATGATCTTGGTGAGCAATCTTGGGGTCAGGGTGTCAAGACATATCAGAGGACCTGTGTCACAACTGAGAATTTCAAGGACCTGGATGGTGATGTGAGAAGTCCAGACAGGCTTGGAAACAAGTAGAAACCGAGATAGTATGCATATATTTGGAAACTATATCCAGAGGATCAAGCACAGCAAGAGGGCACAGGCAAGAGTGGAGTCCACACATACAAGCAAGTTGGTCAGAATTTAAATGAAGCCAGAATAAACAGGGAATAGAATTTTGACCCAGATTCAGAATAGGCAGGCATTTCTAAACCTAACAAAGCCAAGATGTGAATCTCTACTCCTTCACTTGACCCAGATTTTAAACAACGTTTATGGTGTATTTGGTTCTCAGACACATGGTTTGTCTTCTTTAGGTGAGCTAGGCTGCTACAGATGCTGTGTATTATAGAACAGTCTGGGATCATGGGATGAGATCTTGTAATTTTACCTTTAAGACAATATTAATATGAACAAAATATTAATTTGTAGGTCCAAATGATGTATAGTGTCTTAGGATTGTAGTATATTGTCTGGATATTTTCTTAGGATTTCCTCTTTCTTGACAAAGAAAAACAAAGTACTGACTGACACCTACTAAAGCAGATTTTAATATTTACAACCTAAGGGGGAAATTGGCATCTGAAGAGCATATTTTTTTAAACTTTCTTAATCCCTAAGATCAAATAGATATTTCAGAAAGGGATCTTGGATTTTGGCAAATTCTAAGTTATCAGTGAATCTTTTCAGTGCTCAAGTACCAATTCCTCTGTGTTTTAGAAAAACGTGATTTTCAATTTTATTTATTTTTAATTTTTCTGGAGGAAAAGTCATCATCCCTTTAGCTGTAGTAGTACTTCCTAGACCTCTAGTCATGGATACTGGCCACAACCCTTGTCTCAACCTGAACAATGATACCATTTCTGCATAAGTTCAACAGTGATCTCATGAACAAAAACTAGTGTACTTTCAGGAATAAAGACAAACACAGATTCTGGGGTAAGTGAGAGGGGTGGAGGCAAAGATTTAAAGGGATGCTTAAAATGCTGCTAATTTCTTTCCATGGCATTATACTTCTGTGGCATGTGGAAACGTTAAAGATAGACTTGATGTTGGAGCAATGCACCAGAGAGTTTTAATTGCAATTCTGGAGGCTGGGGTGATGTGGAATGGATGAGTGTTCTAAAGAATTCTGGGAAAATCCATTCAAGAAGTATCTTAGAGCTTCAGTTGAGTTTCATAGAAATAAGTTCTCAGTGATACCTGGAGAATTGAATCATACCCTGGGTTCCTAAAAAGTGTGAAAAGGGGAAATGGTAGAGAAAGGGAAAGAGCTTTTGGAGATTTGTTCCTATTAATGATGTTAGTAGTTATATATCATTACCTTTTTTTTACAGTTTATTAACCCAAAGCTCAGAGAGTTTATGTAATTTTAATTAAGCATTGTGGGTAAGAATTAGGATTCTGGAGGCATAGAGAACTGAGGTTGAATTCTGACTCCTGATTTCTAGCAGTATAACCTTAGAATAGCTACTTAATTTTTCCATTCTTTGGTTTCTTTACCTATAAAATAAGGATAATATGACCTATAATAATAAGAGTTCTGTGGATATTTGATGTGATAATGTGTATAATTCAGCACATTTCCAAACACTTAATGCTCAAAAAGGGTATTTGTTTTGTAATTATTAGCATCATCATCATCACTACCATAACTAAGATCTGTAAGACACCAAATCAGATGCTGTTTCCACATTACTGTGTCTCCTAAGTGTAGTTACAATAATGGCAAGGGTAAGAAGACCTAGAGAAAATCAATGTACACAGCTGAAGGCAAAAAGATAAGACAGTGAGAAAAAGGAGAGAGACATTTTTTTTTGTAAAGGATAAAGGGAGTTTAATGCTAAGAGGTGAGGTCATTAGAAGACCACCTCTTGGCAAGTGGCTCATGAACCACACACATTATGTAATTTTTGTTAGAACAACCCTTGCTTTCCTAATCCCAAAGGTCTCTAGGTTATAGAGAAAAGCACTACATTCAATCAGTCAATGAGATTGATCAATAGGCCTTGAAGTTCTGTTTGACAAAGACAGATATGTAGAACTCATCTAATAGCTCTGTCTCCTCTGAGGGAGTTTTTAAACTGAAACTTTCAGGTTTTAGTTTTTAACTTAAAAAAAGTACTAAAGGCCATGCAGAAACAATGAGAAGTAGGGTCAACACAGTATTTTTATGTCTTAATGATCGAATCATATCAGATCTATGACCCATGGGATGCAAGGAATAATCATTAAGGTATCAAACAAATAGAGAGGTACACACATATATACATACATATATACATACATACATAAAATCAGTTAAACTGCAAATTCACAACAATGATCAAAAAATCTTGCTCCATGGATTTTCTATGTGCCCAAAATGCCTCAAATATTGCAAATGCCATGTGAAACTATCATGTTGGGCCATTTTAGCTCAGTTTCAAATTCATTTGCATGTTGCTTTTTTTCAGCAACACCCAGCAAAGTAGCCACCTATATACAACCATTGGAAGAGGAATGATTCATAATGTTTAGAGGCACAAGAAAGCGAACTTCTTATAAGTCAGGTGGAGTGCACCTGATAAATCATATTCCCTGTACTTGTTCCATTAGTAATTGAACACTGTTTGTCCTAATTTATTCTCATTATCTCTCAACTTCTCCAAGGGGGAACAGACAGATGTCTTCCACCTGAAAAATCCCTGGTTACAAGCCTGAATTGCCTCCATGAGTATTGAAGTCCATTATGTAAACCTGTAAGACCAGAGATGGTGAGGATTTAACCCTTTATATCAGGTGGGACTTTAAGTACCTGGGTTGCAAATGGGTTGCAGATTGAGATTTGGGCTTTTAACCTGGTGGGATGCCTGATACCTTATCAAAGCAATGTTCTCTTTATTCACTAAGTTATAGGAGCTCCGTAATATAAATATGAGGGTTCTCTATATATGTATATTTAGACTAGTGCATCAGTAAAGCTGCCATCGCAAAAAAAACAAAAAAACAATAATACCTGAAAGTGTGATCCCATGAAATATGGAAACAGTACCTATGGAAAGAAATCCTTAGTGTTAAGCAAAGCAGTCAAAGATTTATTATTAGTAGAACAAGATAATTGTTCCTTTACCTAATAATTTTGCACATGTTCTAGGAGTAGGTTCATCAAAATGTAATAAATTCGTAAAATTATTTATTTATGTGTTTTGCTATTTGAAAGTTTACTTATTTCAGTTCTCTACTAAAATGTCTTTTATCATCCAACCCTTATCACCTCCAGCACTCCCTAGTACCTGACCTTGCTTTGCTTATCTCCTCAGTACCCACTGCCATCTAACATACATTCTGTTTTAAATACTTGTTTATTTTGTGTCTCCCCCACCATCTCTAATATGCATGGGGCCAAAAACTTACCCTGAACAGTGACTAGTACATAGTAGGTGCTTGATATATATATTTATTCAATGAATAGATGAATGACAATAAATGAGTGAATTTAAAGTCAAGCTGACTTAAAATTTGAGTTTAATATTAGCTTTTAAAATAATTTCAATTAAGTATAGTCAAAATATACTTTGATTACACATAATTATATTATAATATATAAGTTCTCATTTTATTGTTCTGTAATTGTCAAGATACAAAAATACTATCGCCTAAGGAGACAAATTTTCATGTTAATACTTGATGTTGTCTAACATAATTAATTTTAAGTAATTATGTCAAATTTGCTAACTGTTCTTATATCATTAATCAAGATAATGAACCTTGCCATTGATAACACTGATTTATTAGCAACTTACTCCTTGATTTCATTGTTTATTTCTGTTTTGAGCTGTTAAGTAATATTTTAAAAAAAGCAATGGTGATTAAATTAAACAAGTGAATTTAGAACAGGTGTGTATTATTTTTAAAATATAAGCATGTTTCTCTCTTTTTTAGTATGGTAAAGAGAATATTAAACTGAACATCTAAAGACTTGTATCGAATTCTACTGGTTTTGCCATTACCAGCCATAATGACTTTAGAAAAAACACAATATTTCTGAGCCTAAATTGCTTATATATAAACTTAGAATAATAATTTCTTCCCTGACTAGCTATAGGATTACTGAGATATGAGATACATTAAAAAATTCTCCATGAAATGTAAATTTTATTCAGCTGTAAGAAGCTATCGTTTCTAGTAAATGCATCCATTTGCCAAATGATTTTGTCCTTAGAGTTAGAGATTTTGTTTAAAAATGGGCAATGTACCCAAATTTTCTTTAGAATGAAGCCAAATGAGGGTCAGAGTATGTTAGTAATAGAAGAAATACAAAGACAAAGAAGGTATTTGTGGACTGGATATACTTTGCTAAGAAAGTAGTCATCAGATACAGCTTCTTCAGAAAGGGTTTGTAAAGAAAGGTGAAAACTACAAAGTCTTTGGACTTATCTTTTGGGAGGTTTAAAGAATGTGACACTGGAAACTAAATTTCAGATGGCCAAAGAGAAGGTGGAAACATAGACATGAACATAAAGCATTTTATTGCATGGTTTGAAGACCTGCTGATGAAACTGGGACAATATTAACATCAGATAATTTATATGGAGGGAAGGGACATCTGGACCAGCATGCAGAAGGGTGTTTGGGGATGATAGGTCAATCTGCTGTTATATAAAAGACCATGCGTGTGTTTGTGAAAACCTCTAAGGCAAGGAGGAAAAGGATAATGTAACCTGCAGAGAGCCAAAGTCGGAGGCCTAAGAAATTGGATCCTTAGTCAAAACAAAATGCAATAAGGATATTAGCAAAGTGGCCAAGAGTACTTAGGGGGAATCCGGGTGTATAGCTGGTGGTGTCAGATAGTTTCAAGATATACATCAGTATATGGAAGGCTATTGATTTCTGTGAGCCAATATATCTTCTCTGTTTATGGGCATCTCCTTTAAAATTGCTGAACTTAGGTAGACAGACAGGATGAATAAATAGAAGTTTTAGTTTTACCCAATCTTTACCATGAAAAAAATATTCTCATGGTGAAGGGCTAGTATGTATGTTAGCAAAAGAAACTGAAGAATTTCCAGTTGAATACTCAATATATTGACCTTGTTTAAATCTCTCTTCAGTGGTATAGAATAACTCAAGTACTTTGTTTCATCTACGCTCTTGTAGAATTTGTATATAAACCCCAGCAGCATCACCACAATAAAGTTTATAATAACTTAAATTGAGCATATTTTGTGTATGCCATGTTCGTTAATAAGTATGTTACATGAATTATCTCATTGCATTAGTCAGAGTAGGCCAGGTGCTATAAAAACCAACCCAAACATCTCAGTAGCTTATCACAATAAATATTTACTTTGCGCTAACATTACAATCCCATGAGGGCCAGTGGGTGGGGCTCTTCACATAATTATGTAAGGTACTCAAGCCACTTCCATTTGGTGCCTCTACCTTCTCTTAAGTCCTAGTAATTATCACCATTTAGCCAGTGGGTGCTACAGAGGGTGAGGATAACACATAAGAGGTTTTTATAGGTAATGCCTAGAAGTGGTACATAACAATTCTTCTCTATTTCAAAAGCAAGAACTTAATCATGTGGCCAAATCTACTGCAACTGAGGCTTAGAAATGCAGTCAACCTGTGTGTTGAGCCAGAGGAGTAGAACAGGGCAATACAAATAATGGTGAACATTAGCCGTCTCTAGCACACTCATTTGATTTTCACATGAACTCAGTGAGGTAGATAGCATCATTGACCCTATTTTACCAATGACAAAATGGTGAGTAATTTGTTCAAAACCATACAAGTCATCTATATTACTAAGCAAGGCTAATGAATGTTTGAAATGTGTGACCCATCCCTCAAAGATGTTGTGGGAAAACACTAAGTTTGACTAAGGAATAAATCAACATTTTGTTTGGTTTTAATTTTTTTTCTTAAAGGAAGGAAAGAAGAAAAAAAGGAAGAGAAGAAAGGAGGGAGGAAAGGAAGGAGGTATGGATGGAGGGAGAACAAACATGAATAACAAGCTTTTGGGAAGGAGTTGGTTGCTTTTTGTTAGAGTCAACCTTATGTTTACTGGTTAATATCAGCTTATGTGACATCAGGGTTTTTCCCCTCACTGACATAAAAGAATACTTTGAATGTGTTTGGATATGGTGGTGATATTAAAGTATATGAAGTCCTGAGACTTTGTCTGCATGAACTCATAATTAAGTGATATGTCTATAAAGAAAACATAAACCCATCTTGGCTTTGGAGTCCAGATGTCTATATAAGAGAATACGCTGGAAGTTCAAGGACTGGGATACTGTTTTCCATTGAACTAAGGAGTTCCTGAAGTGATCCAGGACAGAAGGGATGGGAGATACTCCTTCCCTTTATTTGAGTGGCTATAGTGCTGGACATAGTTAGGATAGGCCTCCAGGTATTTGTTGTGTCTGGGAGGAATTCATAACCACCTAGACTGGCTCTCATGCTCCCCATTGCACCAAATCAAATGATGCATTCAAAGGTTTACAGTATGCAACAAATGTTTATTTTAACTACTCATATTATTGCTGAGTTCATTTTATTTTTTAAAATTTTAAATAAAACTTTATTGCAATATAGCTTCCATACATAACACATATAAAGAAAGTGTATTGTAAAAGCTGTGAACTTAGAAAACAAGCATGCGTATCATTATACAGAGCTCCCCTACATCAACCTACCACTGACATCTGGCATTGTTGTGAAACATTTGTTACAAACTATGAAAGAGCATCATCAAATATTACTACTAACTATAGGCTTATATTTTACATTTGGTATATTTTACCCTAATTCACCTGATTATTAACACCCTGTATTAGTGTTAAAGAGTTGTTATAGTTAATGAGAGAACATTCTCGTGTTCATCCTGTTAACCATAGTACATCTTCTACCACTAGATTACCTTTGTTTTACAGCTCCATACTTTGTACAGTCCATCCAAAGATATACACTCAGTGGCTCTCATTTTCATCACAGAGTTGTGCTTTCATTACCTCAGTCAATTTTAGAACATTTTCATTACTCCAAAGGGAAAAATCCCATAACTCCCTTTTACCCCCATTCTTGTCCCTGAGAATGCATTGAATATCTTTTTTGTCATTGCTGAAAAAACATTACAATGTTATTGTTAACTACTGTCCATAAGTTACATTAGTTGTACTTTTCCTATGTCTCACTATCATCTTAACACTTTGTAAAAAAGAACAATATTATATTAATATTATTGACCAAAATCTTTCCGCACCATGAAAACCACTATATTATATATTCACTAGATTTTTCTCTTAAAGTTGAGAATTTTTGTTAACTTTTTTTTTATTTTTAAAGAATCTTTAGATTACACAAATGTTACATAAAAAATATAGGGGACTGAGAACAAGCAAGATGGCAGTGAAATAAGAAGCTCCTAGAGTCAGCTCCTGCTACAGGGCAGTTAGCAAACACCCAGAGCTCTCTGAAGCTAGCTGAAGCACCTGTTTTGAGGCTCCAGGAGGACAGAAGAGCATCCTGCAACATCCTTGGGGGTGTGGAAGGAGGAGACTGCCCATCAACAGAGAAGATTCATAAGTAGAGAGCTCCACGCCATGGAGGCCAGTGCCCATCCTCCATTGGAGGCACAAGCCGCCTCGGGAGCTGTTCCACGGCTGGAACTGAAAGCTCCACTTCCGCAAAATGGGGGAGGAAGAGACGGTTGGGCACCAATTTCAGCTATGAAGAGGAAATTCAGTGGCCACAGTATGATCTTGAGAACAGCTAAGGTTTAAGCCTCTCCAGGTCAGAAAGAGGCCAGGACCCGCCATCTTAACTCCACGCCTGGCACGAGGGGAAGCTGGGTGGACTGAAAATCTCAGTACTGCTGGGGATGGGTTTCTTTCCATCCAGATCATATTGCACATCTAGCCTAGGCTCCAGTGCCACTTCCAGCAGGGAGGAAGCTGCGGAGACATGCTCCAGCCTCTACGGGAAATTACCAGCTAAGCCGTGGAGGACAGTGATTATCCTATTCTGGTCACACAAGTTGCCCGAGTAGCTGCTGTGTGACGGGAATTGGAAGCTCCACTTCCCAGAAACAGGGGAGAAGGAGTTGATTGGCTGACAATTTCAGCTACTGATTGGGAGACTTGGCTGGCTAAGAGACAACCCTGGGAAGAGCTGGGGTGAGAACCAGCCCAAGTCAGAAAGAGGCCAGGATCCACCATTCTGACTCTGCCAACAGCCTGAGGGGAGCTGGGTTGACAGTTTCTTTCAGGAAGATCAGCCTGCAGGCCTAGTTTGGACTTTAGCCTCACCTCTGGCAGGGAAGAGGCTTAGGAGCCCTGCACCAGCCTACACAGGTAACTGTAGGGTACTTTGGCTGGCATAGACTGAAAATCAGAAGTCTACGAGGGCAACTGCAGTCATCTTAGGACCCACCCTGTGTAGCTTGCTGCCCACACCTGCAGCTCCATTGCTGGGATGTGAAGCTTCATCAGACTCTCTGGGCAATAGTAATCTAGGCCTGCATGTGGATTATTCCATATAACTGTGACTCTGTCCCTACCCCTGGCAAAGGAGAAAGTTGGAAGAAGCTTCATTGGTGCCTGGTGCGATGAGGGCAGATGAGCCTCCACAGCTTATAGCACCAACTACATGGTTGCCTCCTACTGCATAAACAGCAAGGGAGAAATGATAGGAAACCCTAAACTAGAGAGAAAAACTGCATCCAGAAAAAAATACTCTAGTAAGCCAGATGCGAAGACACCAACAAAAAATTCCAATCCACACCAAGAAACAGGATGATATGGCCCAGTTAAAGGAACAACATAAGCCTCCAGATGACATAAAGGAGTTGAGACAACTAATCATAGATGTTCAAACAAATCTCCTTAATAAATTCAGTGAGATGGCTAAAGAGATCAAGGATATTAACACATGGGATAAGCACAAAGAATTTGAAAGGAGACATAGAAAAATAGACCTTATAAGAATGAAAGGCGCAATAAATGAAATTAGCAAAAACATTGGAATCATGTAATAATAGATTTGAGGAGGCAGAAGAAGGGATTGGTGAGCTTGAAAAAATGGCCTCTGAACGTGAACATACAAAAGAAGAGATGAAGAAAAGAATGGAAAAAATTGAACAAGTTCTCAAGGAACTAAATGACAGCAAAAGGTGTGCAAACATACGTAGGTGCCCCAGAAGAAGAGTACGGAAAACAGGCAGAAGGAAAATTTAAAGAAATAATGGTAGAAAATTTCCCAACCCTATTGAAGGACATAGATATCCCTGTCCAAGAAGCACAACAACATACCCCCATCTGAAAAAATCCAAATAGATCAACTCCAAGACACATAACTCGTCAGAATGTCAGCGGCCAAAGACAGAGAGAGAATTCTGAGAGCAGCAAGAGAAAAGCAATGCATAACATATAAGGGATATCCAATAAGATTAAGTGCTGATTTCTCACCAGAAACCATGCAGGCAAGAAGACAGTGGTCTGATATATTTAAGATACTGCAAGGGAAAAACCTCCAGCCAAGAATCTTATATCCAGCAAGACTGTCTTTCAAAAATGAGGGCAAAATTAGAATATTCACAGATAAATAGAAACTGAGAGAATTTCTAAGCAAGAGACCAGATTTTCAGGAAATACTAAAGAGTGTGCTAGAGCCTGAAAAGAAAAGACAGGAGAGAGTGGCCTGAAAGAGAGTCTAGAAATGAAGATTATATCAGTAAAAGTCAGTAAAAGTGTCAAGAGAGGGTTTAAAACCAATATGATAGATAAAACTCAAATATGAATAAACTTAACAATGTAATGCACTTGTATTCAGAAAACTGCAACCCAATGTTAAATCAAAGAAGCCCTAAATAAGTGGAAGAGCATTCCATGCTCATGGATTGGTAGACTGAATATCATTAAAATGTCGATTCTACTCATATTGATATACAGATTTAATTCAATCCTGATAAAAATTCCACCAGCATTAAAGAAAACATTGAAAACACAAGCATTAACTTTATTTGGAAGGGTAAGGAGTCCTTAATAGCAAGAAATATCATAAAAAGGAAAAGTGAACCCTCATCTCCAGACTGTAAATCATAATACCTACCTATAGTGGTAAAAACAGCATGGTACTAGCCTAAAGACAATACAATAGACCAATGGAACCAAATTTATGGTTCAGAAACAGACCCTCACATTTATGGTCAAGTGATTTTTGACTAGCCTATCAAAGTCACACAGCTCAAGCAGGACAATCCATTCAACAAATGGTGCTGAAAGAATTGGACATCTATAGCTGAAAGAAGGAAAGAGGACCCCTATCTCATACCTGATCTAAAAACTAACTCAAAATGGTTTAAAAAGCTAAAAATAAAAGCAAGAACCATAAAACTTCTAGAAGAAATTCTTGGAAAATATCTTCAAGACCAGGTGGTAGGTGGTGGATTCTTAAAGGAGATAACAGAAGGACTGAGTGGACTACTGATATTAAAGTATGTAGAAGTTTTAATTAGCTTTACTGTAAAACTGTGGAAATGTATAGAGTGGATGGTAACACACAGTGAGTAACAGCTAGTTTATAAATGGGAATGTGACTGAAAATGGTGGTCTAGTTATGTAATTGCCAATTGATAGAATGCTTGATAATAATCTAGAACCTGGATAGCACAGTAAACCAAGACGTGGGTGAGAATTTTTGTTGATGGTACAGATGTAAGAGTGTCCTTTGTTAGCTGGAACAAATGTATGTCACTACTGCAGGGTGTTGGAAATATGGAGAAGCATGGGAAAAATACAGTTGGAGTGACGTGTCGACTGTGGTTAGTAGTAATAATGTAATATTTTGCATCTATGCAAAAATGTACTGTGTTGATACTGAGGCAGTATGGAAAATGTGACTGAAATGTACATTACGGACATGGCATTAATCAGATGATACTATTTTATCTGTACCAAATGACACACCACATTGTGGTATGTTGATGGAGGGGTGTTGTTTGGGAATTCTGCACATGTGCATCATTTTTTTATAAGTTTACAACTTCTGTCATAAAAAATATATATTTAAAAATTAGTAATAGGGTGGGTTGGGGGAAAAACACCCCAAATGTGAGATAAGAACTATAATTAGTAGTAAGATTTTGACAGTGTTCTTTCATAGTTTGGTAACAAACATGTCATGACAATGCAAGGTATTGGTGGAAGGTTGATGTATGGGACCCCTGTATGATGTTGTGCATGTTTGCTTTGTAAGTTCACAACTTTTACTATACACTTGTTTATGTATGTTCATCTATAAATGATATAAAATATTAATAATCAGATTAGTTAGGGGAAAATACTTTGTTTAGTAGTAATATTTTGACAGTGCTCTTTAATCATTAGTTAAAAAGGTTTAAAAACAATGCAAGTTATTGATGGTAGGGTGAGATGTTATATATGTTTGTTTGAAGTTATATATGTTTGTTTTGTAAGTTCACAGTTGTTATACACTTATTGTTTATGTATGTATATATATGAGTGATGTATTTCAAAAAATTTTTTAAAAATTTAATTTAAAAATAATTTATAAGGGATTCCCATATGCCCCACCTCCTCCCTTTCCCACACTTTTCCACATTAACAGCATCTTTCATTAATGTGGTACATTTGTTACAGCTGAACACATATTGAAGCATTACTACTAACTGTGGACTATAGTTTACTTTATAGTTTACACTGAGGCCTGCACAATTTTATAGGTTATGACAAAGTGTATAATAGCCTGTATCCATCCTTACATTGTCATGCAGGAACAATTCTAATAGCCTGAAAATGCCCCCATGTTATACCTATTCTTTCTGCTCCCTTCACTCAGAATCTCTTTTGGCCACTGCCTTTAGATCAATGATGAAAATTCTTCCATTGCTTTAATAATAATGTCTATATTAGAGTAATAAGTCTACTTTAGGCCATTGTTCATTCCCCAATCTTGAGGAATTTGCAATGATGATGCCCACTCTGTTTCTAAATGAGAGGGGGCTTAGATCCCATGGGTCAGATGGACGGAAATATCTTTCAGTTGCAAATACTCTCTGTTCCTTCGAATGGGCATTGTGCATCCTCATCTTCTTTTTAGTTGTCCTGAGTGAGTCCAAATACCTGGAGAGTAGGTGTTGCAACTCTGCAGAGATTCATGGCTCAACTAGCACATGAACAGACTAAAGATTTAAGTCTCTGGGACATATATTTAACAAGCATAGTGCTAATTAGGTTCAAATAAAAGGGGTAGAAGAGCCATGTGCAGTGAAACTATAAATGAATCTAACTCTGTTGCACTTAGGAGCATAAATTCTAAAGCAAGGCCCACTGACAGGGTGCCAAATTCCTGAGTTTGTCTGCTCTGCTTATAGTGTCTAGATGTCTCTAGAGTCCAAAGGAGCCCTGCTGTTTGAGGCATTTTTTTTTTTTTTTTTTTTTTTTTTTTTAAACTTCACATTTTCATTTATTAAGTAAATCTATACAAAACAAATGTATCCAGAAAACTCAAATGTCTTCAGTCCATCCAAGGAAAATGAAAATGGGAATGAAGGACATTTGTAGAGTGGCTAATTGAGTTCTTTGACATTGTCTTCATGAAATGAAAAAAGGTACTTTTCCCGAATTGTGGAAAAGAGAGATACAGAGTTTTGAAACAAATCCATTATTAGAAGGAGAACCAATTCTCCCACCTCACCTATATCTTCAGACAACTTTAGTTCACATGTTTATACATCCACAGCTCAAATTTTGAAACCTGAAGTTTTTTTTTTTTTTTTTTTTTTTTTTTAATTTTTTTATTTTTTATTGACTTTGTAATAATATTACATTAAAAATATATATGTGAGGTCCCATTCAACCCCACCCCCCCACCCCCCCTCTCCCCCCCCCCCCCAACAACACTCGTTCCCATCATCATGACACATCCATTGGATTTGGTAAGTACATCTTTGGGCACCTCTGCACCTCATATACATTGGTTCACATCATGGCCCATACTCTCCTCTATTCCATCATGTAGGCCCTGTGAGGATTTACAATGTCCGGTGATTACCTCTGAAGCACCATCCAGGGCAGCTCCATGTCCCGAAGACGCCTCCACCTCTCATCTCTTCCTGCCTTTCCCCATACCCTTTGTCCATTATGTCCACTTTTCCCAATCCAATGCCACCTCTTCTATGTGGACACTGGATTGGTTGTGTCCATTGCACCTTTATGTCAAGAGGAGGCTCAGATTCCACCTGGATGCTGGATGCAATCCTCCCATTTTCAGTTGTAATCACTCTAGGCTCCATGGTGTGGTGGTTGTCCTTCTTCACCTCCATCTTAGCTGAGTGTGGTAAGTCCAATAAATCAGATTGTAGGTGCTGGAGTCTGTTGAGGCTCAGGATCTGGCTATCACATTGTCAGTCCAGAGATTCAAATCCCCTAAATATATCTTAAACCCCAACATTAACTGCACCTCCAGCACATTAGCATGAAAGTCTTATGAAGGGAGATCCCATCTGAGTCCAGATTCATCACACATAAACACCATTTCCAAAGAGGGGCCATCTGCCCTGGTAGTTAACCCCATCGGCCATGACCATAACTCCCATGGGTCTCTTTAGCCCTCAAAGGAACCAATATCTGGGGGTTGTATCTGCTTTATCTGTCTCTCTGACTCTGCTCAGTTGTGCATGAGGGCAAACCTTCTGCCAGCCTCCAGACTCTTTTTTAGAAACTCGTAGCCATATAAACTCATTTCTCCTTTCCATTTCCCCCTTACTTTAGGTCAAACAGCATTTTAAAGTCATGGTATTTTATGTAGACATGGATATTCTGCTGATCCGCATTGAACCTTCCGTATAAGGTCATTTTCCAGTTGCATCATCAGTTGGTAGTTGATAGTGGTCCCTCGTTGCCAGGGAGGCTCATCCCCGGGTGTCATGTCCCACGCTGGGGGGAAGGCATTGCATTTACATGCTGAGTTTGGCTTCGAGACTGGCCACATTTGAGTAACATGAAGGCTGACAGAAGGAAATTCCCAGGCACAAAGTTGCTCTAGGCCTTGTTATTATTTTGGGTTTATCAGCTCACAAGCATAGTCATTAGTATCAGGGGCTCACTGTTGAACCCTCACTCCCTCCCGGTCCCCACCACTGTACCTGGGAGACTGTCGCTGCTCCCCTAGGGACCACGACAGAGCACCACTGGCCGGGAACCCAGTACCCCCCCTACTGTGGTTTTTAATTGTTGCCACTATGAGTATATCCAAACATTACCATGCACCCTGGACATATGTTCTGTACAGCTCCCTGTCAGTCATATATCATCTGTCATTGGTATCCCATACCAGTATCCCTCCATTGCCATTGTTGAAACACTCTGTGATCCAGAACTCCCCGAAATTTGAAGCCCAATATAATGTCATGGTCCCTTACTAGGGAATGGCATATAGCGATGAGTTTAAAGGATAGATAAAGAACTTGGATAAAGTTAGATAAAGAACTTAGATAAAGAATGTTGACTTGAAAAAATTCCACATCCTATTTCCCCCCCCCCCCTAATTATTCAGCTTTTCTTCACAGGAGTCCTAGACCACAGCAATGTATATATATAATATACAGCACTCCCACACATCCACCAGAAAACCTTTTCCCTTCCACAGTGATACTCTTACGCCCTATTCATATCATATTTACTTAAAGTGATGTACAGAGTCTGAGACATTAGCTTTCTAACAAGGTGACATCTGTATTTACATTATGGTGCATACTTTAGGATACACAGTTCTTTACATTTTTAGTTATCCTATGTTTTACATTATGGTTTACATTATCAGTCTGTCATCTCCTATATGTTATGGCGTAATATTACATGTTTTATATCCATCCTTGTGTACTCTCAAGAAACTCCTCTCTTACCCCCCATTTACTTTGGTTCCACACATTTAACATCCATTTTCCCTTCCACCTTAGTGCCCTCAGTGATAGCCAACCTCCGTTTCCTGAGGAGCCACTTCCAGAGATAGATGGAATAGTGTTCAGGGCCTAACTTGCTCAACTGCCCCAATGCCCTGGGAGCCACCCTTTCTCTCGAGGGATACAGTTCCCTCTATTGGATGGCATTAGTCCTCCCCAGGATGTGGGTCCACCCCCACTCTCACTACTTGGGTTTCTACCCCATGGTGTCACCCACTCTGGCAGAATGAGCATTTAGACATTCCCCAGGAGCCCGTCCTGCATCAGACTGAGGCATTTTTTATTGTGGCAGTCAATGAGATTCTACTGAGACGTGCTTAAGCATAACCTCTGGAATGAACCTCAGACTCACTTTGAAATCTCTTCACTCTAAAACCTCACTTGTATTCAATATTTCCCCCTTTTGGTAAAGGTCTTCTTCTAGATACATTGCTAGTTGGTGCTTGGTAATAACTCCTCAGTGCCAGGAAGGCTTATTCCAGGGAGTCATGTCTCAAGCTGTGGGGAGGTATTACATTTATATGCTGAGTTTGGCTTAGCAGGAGGCCATATTTGAGCAACAAGGAGGATTTCAGGCGGTAACTCACAGGAAACCTATAATACTAGGCTAAGTTTCAATTTCACAAGAAAAGGTTTATAAGTATAATCATCAATATCAAGGGCCTAATGTTAATGGTCTGTCTTCCTTTACTAGGCACAGCCCATATATTCGAGGGATTCTTGCTGTTCCTTTAGAGAATGTAGCAGGACTTCCCAGGATGGGAATTCAATATTCTTTGGGTTATGGGTCTCCACCCACTGAGACAACACCCCATGAACACCTGAATATATTCATATACATTAGAGGCATTCCTCAGGCACACGTCTCCCTACATATCCCCCATTACTGACACCCCATGTATTAGTCAGTCAAAGGGGTGCTGATGCAAAATACAAGAAATTGGTTGGTTTTTATAAAGGGTATTTATTTGGTATAGGAGCTTACAGATAACAGGCCATAAAGCATAAGTTACTTCCCTCACCAACGTCTATTTTCACATGTTGGAGCAAGATGGCTGCTGACCTCTGCGAGGGTTCAGTTTCCTGGGTTCCTCCCTTTCTGGGGCTTGCTACTCTTTCCTCTGTGTGCTTACTTCCTGGGGCTCCTTCTTCAGGCTTCAGCATCAGACTCCAACACCAAAACTCCAACAGCAAAAACCCTTAACTCTGTCCTTTGCTATGCCTTTTATCTGTGCCCTACTGCCACAAGAGGTTTACCTAATTACTTAAGTAAACCCATGAATCCAGTATAATCTAACATGCCTAGAGTAAAAGATCAGTTTATAAACAGAATCCTATATTTAATTTTGGAATTCATCAATGATATCAAACTGCTATACCCAACACTAATTATAATCCCTTGCCACAGTTGTGAGCCTTCTTTGATCTGAAACCTTTCCAAAAATCAAGCCACCAAAATAACCAAATAAAATTAATAAGAATATTAAATAACAATAATTTAAAAAATAATAAACAAAATACAAAAATAAAAAATAGAAAATAGAAAAAATTAGAAATAAAAGAAACTTTTTTATACTTTGCATCTTTCATCAAAGATCTGTTATATGTACAGTCACAATTTCCTCTGTGTATTTTCCCAGTGACTCATTTTTTTCATTTTATCTTCATAGAAGTTTAAGGTCACAGGAAAATCACATAGAAAATATAGGGATTCCGATATACCTAATGCCCTCCCACTTTTCCTTTCTCACCTATTAATAACATTTTACATGTGGATGGTAATTTGCTACAGTTGATGTACAAATATTGAAGCATTGCTACTAACCATGGTCAATGGGTTACATTACAGCTTACATTTTGCACTGCACACTTTTATAGGTTTTGATGAAATTTTACCATTATTGCAAGATCACACAAAACAATTCTAATGCCCTATGTTCTGTCTTTTACAATACTATCCCAGTTATTTTCCTACCATTCAAATATGTTTCATAAGATGCCAGCATTTCCCAAACCACAAGAAGAAAGTATTTCTGTAATAAAGCTGTTCTCTTACCACGTTAAGTCAAATTTCTCCAATATTATATCCCTGGTAGTTTTCAAAGGGGGAGGGACTGTTTAGATAGAGTATGAAAGCGCTTAAGTGTTCCCTTCTTTTATGAAATTGGCATTCTGTGATGGTTTCATCTTAAATTCGTGTTGGGCTGTTTTTTTTGGTAAAGTGGTAGAGAAGGACACTTCCCTGTCCTGTTCATTATGAACAGTCAAATCAAGATGGTTGCATGTGCATATATGTGTCATACCATATACATAGACAATGACAGTACAACATTTAGTTTTCATCTGATAGTATTGATAATAAAAATAATATAGATCAGGGCTGTCATATCCATTTCAGAATACCCTATAATCTGAGAAAATGTTGGAATCAGACTTTTGAAACTGAGTTAGAGATGTGTGAGTATTAAAATACTCCATCCATCCCATTTCCACATGTACCATCTGTTGTTTCCAGATGTACTCCTTCCTAGAGACAGCATTCATGGGCGTGGTGTTATAACACCAACAAATCAACATTCCTAGTTTCTGGGACTTACTTCCCAGGAATAGGTATTTTCTTTGACTACGCTTCAGGGAATTAGACTCCTCTGTGGTTAGTGACATACTATTATAACCATAGGAATGGAAATAGGCCAATACCGAGTTTATAAGACAGAAGGAAACTTTCAAGTTGGGATCAGTACAAAGTTTCTAAGATGTGACTGTAAATCAAGGAAGTTGAGTACCACTTTTAATGCTCCCCCCTTGGTATTTAGATATGCCTAACTTACTTCAAATAAAGTTTTGGAATATCTCTTCCATGTTAAGTTTGATAAGAGATGTTATAAAATGCTCCAAAGACTCTAGAATATATTCTTAAAACCATGTGTATAGTCCAGCACGTTAATCTGGTGCTGTCTGTAAAGCATTGGGCTGTCACCTCCCTTAAGACTACTGCTTGCCTCATTAATATCACTGGAACAAATTATCACTTCACAGCCCAGAAATCTTCTATAGCAGTTGTGGTGATTGATGTAACAAGGCTAAAAAATAATGATGAAGTGCATGTTCCAGAAGACAGATTCAAATGGCAGGAGCTTCAAAGGCAATTAAATGTGACACAGAAGGAGTCTTCCTGGAATAAAGTATTTTCAAATAAATTGTAAGATAAGTGGGATAATCTCCTAGACTCACATTACCCATAAATTACTTTGTTATGAAAAATTATTTTTAAGGCTTTGTGTGCATTGATGTAAAAGTTTAGAAACAACCAGTTTGAAACATTTAAAAAATATATATTTTGGTTTAAGATGGGGAAGAAAAAGTCAATGTTTTGCTGCCAGCATACATGTTTATGATACAATTTATTTATTTATAATCACACTATTTGAATGACATCTTTTTTTTAAGATTTATTTATTTCTTTCCCCACCCAACCCACCCCCGTTGTCTGCTCTCTGTGTCCATTTGCTGTACGTTCTTCTGTGTCTATTGCATTATCATTAGGCGCCTCCGGGAAACAATCCTGGGGCCTTCCAGAGTGGGAGAGAGGCCATCATTCTCTTGTACCACCTAGCTCCCTAGTTTGTTGCATCTCTTATTGTCTCTTCTCTGTGTCTTTTTGTTGCGCCATCTTGCTTTATCAGCTCTTAGTGTGGGCGGCACTTCTTGTGCAGGGCTGCACGATTGCATGGGGCAGCTCACCACATGGGCCAGGAGACCCTGATTATGAACCCAGAACCTCCTATATGATAGATGGGAGCCCAGTTACTTGAGCCATATCCGTTTCCCTTGAATGACATCTTTTGATATGTTTTAAAGTTAGTTGTTGGTTGTAAAGTAAAGAATTGTGACTATGGATATCAGATATTTTAAGTGCCTTCCTCCAAAATTGGTCAGACAATTCTTATAATGTATTAATTCTATACCACTAAGTTACTGACTCTGACATGGGAGGAACCTTCCTACTCAAAAGAGTGCAGCTATACATTAGACAGACAAATCAAGGTCATTGTGTAAGGGAAATTTAAGACATGGTGAAGTAACAGTAACAGCTAGTCAATATTAAAGCAATTTGGCTTGTACTGGCGAAGGTAGGAGAGTGAAGGGCACATCTACATACTTCCTGAAGAGTTGAAAAATAAAAAGCTTTGGACTTCTGTGGAAAAGGTAAATCTCAAACTGTCATTAAGGTATTCCCTTGTTTTCTTGAAATTTGAACACAGGACAGATAAAGGAATAGAGGCATTTTTCATAGGAATTTTTAACAAGAATTCTTGATTAAAAAGTTTGTGAATCATAGGACTATGCTTCCAAAGAATAAATTTTTAAAAGCAAATTCTAAGTAACAATATTTTTAAAACTATATTTTATTTAGGGGTAAAGTGATCTTTGGTCATATTAAATATTTGTTTAAAATTATTTCTTCACTAATCTATTATCAGACAAACCTAACGAGATCATGTGTTGATTTCTTGGCAAGATTGAAGAAACAAGTTTATTTTAGATAGATTATTTGGCAGTATCACCTAAAGTTCTGTAGATATTGAGTTAATGTAACTCAACTACCAGTCATTGTATTTTAATAATCAGTTGGACATTTTTATAATGTTTTTACCAGTCTTTTCAATGACATCATAAAAGCACTCAGAAATTTGTTTCTATTAGCCACTGTTTACACTGTTGTGTACCCTATGGCGGTTAAAGTGTGGAATTTTTATACTGAAATAAAAATTATGGATTATTGTGACCTAGATACTTTAATGCAAGTAACACTTTTATGCTAGGATATTAGTTTAATTTGTATATGGCAGATGGAGATATACAACAGTCAAAGGATGCTGAGAAATTATTTCCAGTGTAAGATGTCTGTACTTCACTGGGTTAGACAAAGGTGCACATATGTTAAGTGATTTGTTTTTTAAAAATGATATTAAAAATTGAATAATCTTTTAAAAACTTTAACTTTGGACTTCAGAAAGTCTCCCTTTTACTTACCTGGCTTGTTAAGTGATCAGAAGTACCGAAAATACATGTTTATCATACTGAATAACAAAAAACACATATGACTAATATGACACCTGATTGAAATAGAAAATTAAAATGACTTTGTACTTTTATGACACATTCAATTAGTAATAAAGCTCTTTCTTAGTCTCATTCTTTCTTAACAGCGTCCCAGTGATTTGTGTAATTATATTTTATCTGTATTTTTAAACAATGGAAAAGCTAGAAGATGAACCTGATGACCCAGGATTCATTTTTATTAAAATCTTTCAACTGCATGTACACTCATATTCATTTATAAAGAAACTTTTTATAGTTTTGGTGCTATTCAAAAAGCACAATACTGAATTCTGATATCTTTTGACAACTGAGTATATTTTTTTACACTGGTAGTGATTTTTTTAGAAGATGTTGAAAATTGGTTGCTTACATAGGGTAAATTAGAACACACTGAGCCTTTTATTTGGATAGCTGGAACTACCCAATTCCAGATTAGTCATGTAATATTTTAAGAAGGGATAGATATTACATGAACTGCCTACCTGCTCTGGGTCATACACTGTCATATATGTAAACTTACTTTACAACTTTGTAAAATAATTGTGCAGTAGTTGTTTGTATACATATTTTTACGTAGAAGGAAACCCAACCCCAAAGATATTAAGTAGGCTTCTGCAGTGTCACACTAGCTAGTCAGTGACAGACTCAACATTCAAATTTTACATATGCCTGGTTCTAATTAGTATATTTTATATAGCTTTTAAATAAATTTAGAGGGGTGTTTAATAACAATGGTTAAATCCAAATACATTAGAGTAAATCTATGCAATATTGTTTATCAAGTTACAAGTATGCATTTGTTTGTTAATTTGTTTTATCCAAGATTCTGGGGTAAAATAATGCATGAATAATATAAAAATTTACAGAATTTAGTTTAGTATACTAACACTGTTTTATAAATTATAGTAATGATTCACATTTAGGAACACTCTGCATAAACATAGCAAAAAAAAATGAAGACATTTGCCTCCATACAGTCATAAAATCATGGTTTTAAAGTTATGAATTCTGTTTTTCATGACTTTGTGTATAAAAGAAGGCAACAACCAAAATTGATAAATAATATTGCCTGAGATTTGAATTATCTGTTTCTAGGTGTGAAAGTGATTGAAGATATAGATATTCTGGTGCAAATTCCTCTTTAAAAAGGTTTAAATTAAGCATGCACAGCCTTATTGTATACTTCTGACTTTATGCTATAATACAATCAGTTATTACACAGTGATTCACTATTTACATATTTTCGTTGGAGAAAAAGCCCAAATAGTATGGAAAGCAATTGTATTATTCTACACGTGTAGAAATCTTACAATATAATTGCATTCCTGTTTTTTTATCCACTAATCATTCAAGAGTGTTTAAGACTCCCCCTACTTTCAATCCAAATGATATTTTCTTATTTACAGATGATGGGAAAAATAAGTTAACCCTAGAAACTGTTGTATTATTTATTAGAAATAGTGAGCATTCCAGAAAGTAGAGCAAATTAAGTTCCTATTTCTTCACCAAATGAATCCGTGTTAAGTGCCTATCATTTCCTTTAAGTACATATAACCTTGAAATTCTATAATCTCTTTATCCTATAGCTTACTTATCTATAAAATAGGGTAATAAGTACTTTCCAGATTGATATAATTAAAAATATAATGTAAAAAAGGTATAATGAGCACTGCCTGTCAATCTTTAAGTAACAAATTGTTATTGAATCAATTCATGTGTTGTGTATTTTTGAAATAGGATTAAGGAACTTCTTTTAATCAGTCCCTTTCTTTCCTATATACATATATACTCTTTCCTCCAAAAATTGATTTTGAAAATGAATGAAATCTCAATTACAGTGAAGTTGCCTATCAGATTCTTTTGATGGCTTCCCCAACATTGATTAAACTGATACAGACCTCTCGAGCATGTCATTTTTCCATGTCTTACCCTATAATCTTACTTGTGTGTTTTACTGGTTTCCCTCTCAAAGCAGAGTATTTTGATTTGATTGTTTTGACATGACTATTTTAATGGAGCCATATTGACACAACCACATTCAAATACCCCTTTTAATATAAAAATCACTGTTTTGGTTTTTTTTTTTTCATACCAAGAATTGTTTGTCAGACATTTCTGAACTTAGCACCATCTTTGACCTCCACCAAGGCTACATGGTTCTTTCACTTTCCGCTTTACTCATACTTGTATTGGTTGATTTGTTCATTTAAAACTCTTGATTTTAGAATCCTAAAAATGGTCCTTTAAAAATTATACTATTTGGTTAACCTCTAAGGGAAGGTATGGTGTTTTTCCCCAAAACCATAGTCTTTATAATCATCCTTTATAGAGTACTACCTTATGATGTGTATACCACTGTGGAAATCATTTGAGGAATTTTCTGATATAGCATCCACAGGGTCTTATGTGATTAACAAACCAAGACGCTTATCTAAAACAAGTGGCTAATAATTAGATTTTCCTACTAGAAAAGAAGATAAATTCTATGATTACATTGCTAAATCTGTACTTCGGTAGAGATTAAGTATAACCATTGTAACTTTAAGAGATGAGGTAGTTTGAAATGGCGACCATATTCAGAAAACTGAATGAGTTATGATGGATGTCCTATATGACAAAAGCATGTGTGATAAGCATGTATAATGTTATGTGGGTTCCAGATGGTACCTAATCCCAACCAAGAACTTTAGCCCTCTCCTGAGCTTCTTGTTATCCAATATTGTTCTTGCATATAGATCAAAGATGGGGGTGAGACTGAAAGTTGAGAAGAAAAGGTTCGCTTCACATACTCCTTAATTTAAAATAATCTGAATATCTAATTATTTTGTGATATAAACCTTGTCATGTTATCAAAATATTAGGTACCTTCTTCCTTTCTTTTGTACACACATGTCTGTTCTTCTTTAAAAATATCAAGTAGTAGATAGATGTGCTACCTAGGTCAGGGTGTTGTGTTTATGTATGTGTGTATCTTGGTGGGTGGAAGTGGGCTGCAGTGTGAAGTAAGCAGTTGGTATTAGAGGCAGAGCATCATTTTCCTTATTTGTTTTTCCTTTTTATTCCTTGCATCTGTGACATTAAACAGACAATAAAAATTCTAAAAGTGTGTGAAAAAAGAAGTGTGAGATATTGCTTAATCATCAATAGTAAAAAGTAGCTATTAAAGTGTTTTTAAAACTAAAAATTAAACCCTATTCAGAGATCAAATCTTGAAAATTGCAATGGAAAGGCCAGAACATCTGTAAAGGATACAATTTACACGTCATTATGGAAAAGATGGGAAGGTTTTAGAAAGGTCTTTGAGTGAAAAATACACCACTTTTGTACGAGACCTGTCAGACTACAGTCATTTGGTAATAGACAAAGATATGAGTGACTAGAATGGGGATTCTTTTTTTTTTATTTTTATTTTTTTTTAATTGACTTTGTAATAATATTACATTGAAAATATATATGTGAGGTCCCATTCAACCCCACACCCCCACCCCCCCTCTCCTCCCCCCCAACAACACTTGTTCCCATCATCATGACACATCCATTGGATTTGGTAAGTACATCTTTGGGCACCTCTGCACCTCATAGACAATGGTTCACATCATGGCCCATACTCTCCCCCATTCCATCCAGTGGGCCCTGTGAGGATTTACAATGCCCAGTGATTACCTCTGAAGCACCATCCAGGGCAGCTCCATGTCCCAAAGACGCCTCCACCTCTCATCTCTTCCTGCCTTTCCCCATACCCATTGTCCACCATGTCCACTTTTCCCAATCCAATGCCACCTCTTCTATGTGGACATTGGATTGGTTGTGTCCATTGCACCTCTATGTCAAGAGGAGGCTCAGATTCCACATGGATGCTGAATGCAATCCTCCCACTTTCAGTTGTAATCACTCTAGGCTCCATGGTGTGGTGGTTGTCCTTCTTCAACTCCATCTTAGCTGAGTGTGGTAAGTCCAATAAATCAGATTGTAGGTGCTGGAGTCTGTTGAGGCTCAGGACCTGGCTATCACATTGTCAGTCCAGAGATTCAAATCCCCTAAATATATCTTAAACCCCAACACTAACTGCACCTCCAGCACATTAGCATGAAAGTCTTATGAAGAGAGATCCCATCTGAGTCCAGATTCATCACACATAAACACCATTTCCAAAGAGGGGCCATCTGCCCTGGTAGTTAACCCCATCGGCCATGACCATAACTCCCATGGGTCTCTTTAGCCCTCAAAGGAACCAATATCTGGGGGTTGTATCTGCTTTATCTGTCTCTCAGACTCTGCTCAGTTGTGCATAAGGGCAATCCTTCTGCCAGCCTCCAGACTCTTTTTTTAGAGACTCGTAGCCATATAAACTCATTTCTCCTTTCCATTTCCCCCTTACATTAGGTCAAACAGCATTTTAAAGTCATGTTATTTTATGTAGACAGGGATATTCTGCTGATCTGCATTGAACCTTCCGTATAAGGTCATTTTCCAGTTGCCTCATCATTTGGTAGTTGATAGTGGTCCCTCGGTGCCAGGGAGGCTCATCCCCGGGTGTCATGTCCCACGCTGGGGGGAATGCACTGCATCTACATGCTGAGTTTGGCTTCGAGACTGGCCACATTTGAGTAACATGAAGGCTGACAGGAGGAAATTCCCAGGCACAATGCTGCTCTAGGCCTTGTTCTTATTTTAGGCTTATCAGCTCACAAGCATAGTCATTAGCATCAGGGGCTCACTGTTGAACCCTCACTCCCTCCCGGTCCCCGCCGCTGCACCTGGGAGACTGTCGCTGCTCCCCTAGGGACCACAACAGAGCACCACTGGCCAGGAACTAGAATGGGGATTCTTAACCTTTTTTGTTCCACAGACCCATTTGCCAGTCAGGTGAAAATCACAAACCCCTTCTTGGAATGTATCGGCAAGTAGTTTTTTGATAATCAACATCGGCATGGTTTTTAATTAAATTTTAGAATTATTCAAAATTATGTTTTACAAATTTCCCATAATTTCAATAATTGATAACCTAACATGGTTGAACATCTGTTTAAACAGTCATTTTTGGCAAACATTTAGAAATTCATGTTTTCCCATGGCGTCAAAGAAACATCTCCACCAACCTTATCAAGCTTTTTGCAGGGAGTTAGCCAGTGCACTCAGAACATGCTACCTCAAAATAAAAATCATACTAAGTCCACACTCCGCTGTGTATTATATCAGATATATTAAATATATCTCACCCATACCAAGACATCCCCATGAGAACAATGCTTTTGAATGCATAAAATAAAATTACAGAATATCGAGCAAGATGTTGATGGACTAAGGAGCTCCTAGAGTCAGCTCCTGCTACAGGGCAGTTAGTAAGCACTTAGAGCTATCTGAGCTATCTGAAGCACCTTTTTGGGGGCTTCAGGAGGCCAGAACAGCATCCTGCAACATCCTTGAACGAATGGAAGGAGAAGACTGCCCATTTTCAGAGAGCTACTGACTGGTAGACACGGATGGCTAAAGAATAACCCAAGGAACACCTGGAGTTTGAATCAGTCCAAGTTCGAAAGGAGAGTGGCCAGTGGCCACCATTTTGATTCCACACCCGGCCTGAGGGGAAGCATGACTGACTAAATATCACAGTGATGGTAGGAACCAGTTTCTTTCACCCAGATCAGCCTGCAGCCCTATCCTAGGTTTCAACCCCTCCTCTGGCAGGGAGGAGGCAGGCTAGCTCTGCAACAGCTTATCCAGGTAACATTGGGTATCTTTGACTGTGACAAAATGAATAATCTGAAGTCTACCAGGGCAACTGTGGTAATCTTGGACCCACACTGCATAGATGACTGCCCACATCTACAGCTCAATCTCCAAGCCAGGCAGGGGAGAAAGGGACATGAAGCTTCATCAGTCTCTCTGGGCAACCACAGTCTACACCTGCATGACTTGGATTATTCTGCACAGCTGTGACTCTGTACCTACCTCTGGGAAAGGAGAAAGTTATGAGAAGCTTCACTGGTCCCCTGGGTAATGAGGGCAGCTAGAGCCTCCACAGTTTATAGCACCAATTACATCCTTGTTTCCTACTGGACAACCAGCAAGGGAGAAAGGGTAGGAAGCCCTAAACTAAAGAGAAAAACTGTACCCAGAATAAAAGCTCTAGTAAGCCAGATGCCAAGGCACCATTAAACATTACAGTCCACACCAAGAAACAGGAAGATATGGCATACTTAAAGGAAAAAGATAAGCCTCCAGATGACATAAAGTAGTTGAGACAACTAATCATAGATGTTCAAACAAATCTCCTTAATAAATTCAATGAGATGGCTAAAGAGATCAAGGATATTAAGAAGACACTGGATGAGCACAAAGAAGAAAGTATACATAGAAAAATAGCAGATCTTACAGAATGAAAGGCACAATAAATGAAATTTTAAAAACATTGGAATCATATAATATCGGATTTGAGGAAGCGGAAGAAAGGATTGGTGAGTTTGAAGAAATGGCCTCTGAAAGTGAACATACAAAAGAACAAATGAAGAAAATAATGGAAAAAAATTAAACAGGGTCTCAGGGAACTAAATGACAGCAAAAGGCATGCAAACATACGTGTCATGGGTGTCCCAGAAGAAAAGGGAAAAGGGGCAGAAGGAATATTTGAAGAAATAATGGTAGAAAATTTCCCAACCCTATTGAAGGACACAGATATCCATGTCCAAGGAGCACAATGTACTCCCATCGAAAAAAATCCAAATAGGCCAACTCCAAGACACATACTCGTCAGAATGTCAGCGGCCAAAGACAAAGAGAATTCTGAGAGCAGCAAGAGAAAAAGCAGTGCATAACATATAAGGGATATCCAATAAGATTAAGTGCTGATTTCTCACCAGAAACCATGCAGGCAAGAAGACAGTGGTCTGATATATTTAAGATACTGCAAGGGAAAAACCTCCAGCCAAGAATCTTATATCCAGCAAGACTGTCTTTCAAAAATGAGGGCAAAATTAGAATAGTCACAGATAAACAGAAACTGAGAGAATTTCTAAGCAAGAGACCAAATTTTCAGGAAATACTAAAGGGTGTGCTAGAACCTGAAAAGAAAAGGTAAGAGAGGGGCCTGGAAGAGAGTTTAGAAATGAAGATTATATCAATAAAAGTAATTAAAAGCGTCAAAAGAGTGTTTAAAATAAAATTTGTCAGATAAAACTCAAATAGGAATAAACTTAACCAACAATGTAATGCACTTGTATTCAGAAAACTGCAACCCAATGTTAACAGAAATCAAAAAAGTCCTAAATAGCTGGAAGAATATTCCATACTCATGGATTGGTAGACTAAATATCATTAAGATGTCAATTCTATTCAAATTGATATACAGATTCAATGTAACCCTGATAAAAATTCCACCAGCATTTAAAAAGAAATTGAAAGTACAATTATCAAATTTATGTGGAAGAGTAAGTGATCCTGAATAGCCAGAAACATTGTAAAAGGAAAAGTGGACTCTCATGTCCATACTTTACATCATACTACCAAGTTAGAGTGATGAAAATTACATGGTACTGGCACAAAGACACACATAAACCAATGGAACCAAATTGATGGCTCAGAAGCTGACACTCATGTGTATGGTCAAGTGATTTTTGACTAGCATGTCAAACCTACATGGCTCAGTCAGAACAGTTCATTCTGCAAAATAGTGCTGAAAGAACTAGATATCCAAAGCTGAAAGAAGGAAAGAGGACTGCTATCTCGCACCTTATCAAAAAATTAACTCAAAATGGATAAAAAACCTGAAAATAAAGGAAGAACCATAAAACTTCTAGAAGAAATTGTAGGAAAATATCTTCAAGACCTGGTGGTAGATGGTGGATTATTAACAGAGAAAAGAGAAGGACTGAGATGGACTAATGATGTATGTAATGTATGTAGTGTATGTAATGTATGTAGAAGTTTTAATTAACTTTACTGTAAAAGTGTGGAAACATATAGAATGGATGGTAACAAATAGTAATAGCTATTTTATAAATGGCAATGTGGCTGAAAGTTGTCGTCTAGGTATGTATATGCCACTTAACAGAATGCTAGAGAATAATCTAGGTGCTGAACAGCACAGCAAACCGAGAGGTGGATGAGAATTGTGGTTGCTGGTACAGATGCAAGTGTGTCCTTTGTGAGCTAGAGCAAATGTCTATCACTACTGCAGGGTGTTAGGAACGCATTGGAAAAATAAACTGGAATGACCTATGGACAGTGTTTAGCAGTAATAATATAATATTCTTGCATCTATGCCAAATATGTACTGTGTTGATAATGGGGCAGTACAGAAAATGTCAGCCAAATGTATACTATGGACATGGTAACAATTAGATGATATTATCTTATCTGTAACAAATGTTCCACCACAGTGTGGTGTATTGGTAGAGGTGTGTTGTTTGGGAATTCTGCACATGTGCATGATTGTTTTATAAGTTTACAACTTCTGTCATAAAAAAAATATATTTAAAAAATAGTAAAAGGGTGGGTTGGGGGAAAAGCACTCAAATGTAAGATAAGGACTATGATTAGTAGTAAGATTTTGACAATATTCTTTCATAATTTGTAACAGACAACTCACGACAATGCAAGATGTTGGTGGAGTGTTGATGTATGTGACTCCTGTATGATGTTATGCATGTATGCTTTGTAAGTTCACAACTATTACTATACACTTAATTGTTTATGTATGTTTACGTATAAATGATATAAAAATAATAATAGGGAAGGTTAGGGAAAAATACTTTAGTTAGAAGTAATATTTTGACAATGCTCTTTAATTATTAGTTAAAAAGGTTTTACAACAATGTAAGGTGTTGGTGGTTGGGTGAGTTATGCGAGTCCTGTATGATGTTATATATGTATGTTTTGTAAGGTCACAACTATTACTATACACTTATTGTTTATGTATGTCTGTGTGTGGGTTATATATTTCAATAAATTAATTAAAAATAAATTTACAAAGAAATCAGTTGAATATATTGAAATTCAATACTAAAATAAAAACATGAGATAATACTATACTTATGTGCTTCTTTCTTAACACATTAAATAATCTAATATATCAAAAATATAGGAAAGTTAAATTTAAATTTTATTTTTTAAAGACATGTCAATGTGTAGACTGTTGTTTATCTTCATTAAACATTAAGGTGTGGTGTAGTATTTGACTAGGCAACATGCATATCATTTTGGACACCTAATCAAGTTGATTTTTTTTCAATTCAAGCTCAGAGAACCCCTGAAATCTTTCCACAGACCTGAGAACCTCTGGTCTAGAATGATAATGAAAAACATCAATGTGGCACAAACTGTGATATATATTGTAATGCCCATTGGCCATGGCACATCCATTAAACCTATCAAATGTTAGGGTGGTGTCAATAATCATGCATTTATTGAGCATTCATGTTATACAGAGCAATATATTATTGTGATATGATGGGTGCAGGCATTTTATCCCTGCATTTAGAAGGTTTCCTATTTAATGGGGACCACATGCTATACTGACATAGAATGGATTGTCAAGAAGAATGAGGTTTTTAAAATTTAGCTTAGACAAATATTTAAATAATAATTTACAGAACTTGTATAATCTGGGTTAATATAGAAAAGGTCTCAAAACCAAGTGAACCAATTGAACCTTAAGTTGAAATTTCTATGAAAAGGTTGTGTTGCTCAGTGTCCTGTTTTTGAAGCAGAGTTTTTCAAGACTGCTCAAGGAACTGTGCAATTTATATTATTATCTAAGTGAGGAAGGAAAAGTGCTGTTATGAAAATGGTTCATAAAGAAAGACTGATGGAGACTTTGGTTAGGTTTACAGCATGCTGATATTGTAACACTATGTCATCAGCTGGCATTACAAAAAATATTACATACTACCCACACAATTAGAAGATAACAACCATTAATTTCCATTTGATCATCTTCAATTTTTCTAGGATATTTGTAACTTATAGGGTAACTCATCTCAATTTAGTCTTTCTTTTTTTTGGCCTTTGGCTTTACTTTATTGACCTCAGAGTACACAAACATACACACAAAATGGGAACTGGTACTGGAACTGGATCTAGACTGGTGCCATTTGACCCAAGAGAACTCACCAACAAAAATGGATTCATACAAAATGTTAGAGGGAAAAGCAGTCAGTGACAGAACAGGCATGCTCATGCCTCTTTCTCATAAATGCCTGTGCTAACCACATTGGCAAGTGTGAATGTCAGGATGAGTTTCCCATTATATAGCTCCCGCACAAGTGACATCTATTGCCCATTCCACTTCTGCACATGGACATTTTTGCCTCCATCAGGTGTCACAGTGGACTTGACTTTCCTGTCATCTACCATCTGCCATTGTCTCATCAAACTCTACCCCTAGCTTGAAGCTGATCTCCATGCTCTTGAAAGTGTTCTGTATTTTTATTGTGATAGTGTCCCAATTTTTTTCTATAATTGTGGTGGGCTTGGTCATGGCAGTTATCTGCCTGGTAGCGAAACCAACACTGAGTAACTTCATGTAGTCATCAGTTTTTGCTGTCCACTAGTTTCCAGGTCTCCAGGAAGGCGTCCACCATGGTGAGGCTGGGTTAGAAGGGGAGAGAAGTGGTAACAGAGAATGCGTGCTAGGACTCCCGGACCTACCTCAATTTTTTAGTCTTTAGAATCAGCTGATGATGCTTGAATAAAGGGGACAACTCAGACTGGCAGAATATCTAAGCCTACATTTAATATCAGGAGTTAAAAAACTGCTTTTTGACTTTGGATAAAAGGGGGAAATGGAAAGATTATTTCCTTTTAAATTTGGGAATAATTTAAGCCATCTCTTGACTTGAAGCACAGAGATTTAGTTATCAGGCACAGTGGTAAGAAGTTATTTCTATCTTCTTATTGCTATTAATTAACAAACTTGGAATGTTTTCTGCGTTTATTACCTTAAAGTTAAAGTAACCTTAACAAGTACATTGGACACTTAGACTAGAAAATCTTTCTTGGGTTAGATGCTTTGTATGTTCTCCTTTGGATAATGCAGGAAAAATGCATGTGTCTACCGGACGGTGTTGAGTTCATTATACCATGAAAATGAATAGCAGTGAATGACAAGAATGTTGATTGTGAGGCCCCAAGTAACTGTGCATTAGGAAATTCCAATATTTCTAAACAAGTACAGGAAATCAAAATCCTTTTTCTCTTAAAAGCAACTCCTCTTTATTTTACTTATAAATTTAAATTGCAAAAGTTGAACAAATTTTGAGGTAACTAGAACTATTTATTTTTTAAAAATCAAGTTTATTCAGTTATAATTAATGTACCATAAAATGTATGCATTCTTAGTCAAACAATTATGAGTATTGACAAACGTATATACTCATGAATCCATCACCACACCCAAGACATGGTTGTTTCTGTCATCCCTTAAGGTTCTTTTATGGCTCCTAGCAAATTCTCCTTATGCTGTCTTCAGCAAACCACTGATATGATTTTTGTCACATAGATTAGATTTTTCTTTTCTAGACGTTCATATTAACGGCATAAAACAGTATTTATTATTCTGTGTATGACTTATTTCACTCAGAATGAGCCATTTTTTCTAGATTTGTACATGTTGCATTGTTAATACTTCATTCCTTTTTATGGCTGAAAAATAATTTTCTGTGTGGATATGCCACACTTTGTTTATCCATTTATCAGTTCGTGGACATTTGTTTGTTTCCACTTTTTTGATATTATGAACAATGCTGCTGTAAACGTTCATTTACAAGGCTTTGTGTGGCCAAAGGCTCAAATTTCTTTTGGATAAAAACCTAGAAGTGGAATGATGTATAGGTCATATGATAGGTATGTTTGTATGTATGTATGTATATAAATGTTTGTTTCTGTATGTATCTTTATAAGAGACTGCCAAGCTGTTTTAGGAAAGTGGTTGTACTTTTCATGTTATTACCAGCAATGCATGATAAACTCCAGTCACTCCAGCTGCTCTACATCCTCATGCAACACTTAGTATTATCAGTCTTTTAAATTAAATTAAATTTTTTTTTTAATATTTATTTATTTCTCTCCTTTCCTCCCCCTGCCCCGGTTGTCTGTTCTCTGTGTCCATTTGCTGCGTGTTCTTTGTCCGCTTCTGTTGTTGTCAGCTGCTTGGGAATCTGTGTTTCTTTTTGTTGCGTCATCTTGTTGTGTCAGCTCTCCGTGTGTGCGGCGCCATTCCTGGGCAGGCTAAACTTTCTTTCAGACTGGGCGGCTCTCCTTACGGGGCACACTCCTTGTGCTTGGGGCTCGCCTACGTGGGGACACCCCTGCGTGGCACGGCACTCCTAGCATGCATCAGCACTGCGCTTGGGTCAGCTACACACGGGTCAAGGAGGCCCAGGGTTTGAACCATGGACCTCCCATGTGGTAGACAGATGCCCTAACCACTGGGCCAAGTCTGCTTCCCAGTCTTTTTAATTTTAGACATCTCAATAGGTAAGTAGTGATATTTCATTGCGGTATTAATTTTCATTTCAGTAATTAATTACTAATAATGTAAATAATCTTTTCATGTGCTTATTTGCCATTTGTATTTCTTCTTTGCTGAAGTATCAGTTCAAATATTTTGCCCATTTTTAAATGGTGGGTTGTTTGTCTTATTATTGATTTGTACAAATGCTTTAAATAGTCTAGGTACTAGTCATTTATCACAAATACGTGTCACAAATATTTTATAAGGCTTTGCATTTTAAATTTTCCTGATGGTGTTTCTTTTTTGTTTGTTTGTTTTTGATTTTTTTTTTTGTTTTAATGATGCTTCTTGAACACCAAAAACTTCTCATTTTGATGAAGTTTGATTTACCTCATTTCTGTTAATGGTTAGTGTTTTGTGTCTCCTGCTTAAGAAATTTTTACATTCATCGAGATTATGAATTTTCTCCTGTACTTTTGTTTGGAAATTTTATAACTTTAGCTTATACATTTAGATCTTTAATCCATTTTGAGTTAGTTTTTGTGTATGGTGTGTAAGGTTGTGCAATTTTATCATACAGTTTATCCAGTTATAATAGAATCATTGATTGGAAGATTATAATTTCCTCACTGAATTGTCTTTGACCTTTTGTCAAAAATCATCTGACCATACATGTGTGTATATAATTTTGGACCACTTCTTCAATTTGATTGATCTTTATGTGTCTGTGATTATGCCAGTGCCACACTATCTTGATTACCTTAGCTTTATACTAAAGTCCTCCACCTTTGTTCTTTGTTTTCAGAATTGTTGCAGGGATTCTATGTTCTTTGTATTTCCACATAATTTTTACCATATCAAGTGTATTAATACATATTAATAAAGCATAAATCTTCCAAAGTATACAATCAGTGATACTTGGTATAATCACATAGTTTTGCACTCATCACTTCAATCATTATTAGAACATTTTTATTATTCTAATAATAATAATAAAACATACAAAAACTCATGCCCTCTCAATCTCTCTATGCTTCCCTACCATAGACACCTGCTGTTCTGTTTCCATCTCTCTACTTTATATGTCGTATATTTATAATATTACCCATATTCATATTTCATATGAGGTTTCACTATGTTATACAGTCTTATGTTATTTTTTTTGCTTTCCTTCTAAAACATCATCTTAGAATTTCCCTTTCAATCACTGTCATACCCATACCCATATAAACACTATGATGTGCTTTCAATATTTCTATTCATTTCCAAAGATTTACAACCTTTCACCAATTCTGAGATTAACCCTCAGCTTTCCATTCTCTACACTCATTCTATTTTCTGGTGACTTATAATTATTAAATCCATGAATTTACATAATACATTTAGTTCATAATAAAACAATTATACAGTATTTTCTTTTTGTGTTTGGCCTCCTTCACTCAACATAATGTCCTCCAGCATCATCCATGTTTTCATGTGCTTCATGATTTTGATGCTTTTTACTGCTGCATAATATTCCATCATGTGTATTCACCACCATTTGTGTATCCATTCCTCATTAGATGGACAGCAGGGTTGTTTTCACATTTTGGCAAATATGAATAAAGCCACTATGAACATCAGTGTGCAGATGTCTGTTTGTGTCACTGTTCTCAGTTCTTCTGGGTATATGACCAGTAATGGCATCATTGAGTTACATGGAAAGTCTATATTCAACATACTTAGGAACTGCCAAACAGTCCTCCACAGTGGCTGTACCATTCTACCAACAGTGGATAAGCATTCCCATATCTTCACATCCTCTCCAACACTTGTAGTTTTTTGACTTTTAAAAAGTGGCCATTTTGGGGGATTGTGGAAAGAGGGCATCAGATAACAGGCAGAGGTCAATGCTCTCACAAAAATAATAGTGACAGAGCTAAAAGCTGTCTGAGTCACCTGTTTTGGGGCTCATCACACCAGGACAGTGCTACACAACTCCCAGGATGGTGAAGGATAGAGAGGCAAAGAAGTCAAAACAACAAATGTGAGTTACCAAGTCCCGGGAGTGGCTGGTAATGGCACCCCCACCCCACCCCCATGATATTAAGCTCGGGTAAAGCCCTGCTCAGTGAAGCTGACAGGTGGTCAGACATGTTCCCCCTTGTCAGCTGTTTCAAGGGAAGAGGAGAGGGATAATTTTCTTCAGTCAATTTGGCCAGTGGAGCCTGCTTTGAATCTCCATTCTGGAGATTCAACACAGGAATACAGGAAGGTCAAGGCTGAAACACTAACATGGAAAGGTGTATTGATGAGTCCCTGGACAGATTTTGAATAACTTAACCTGGATAATTTTAAACAATTGCAATTAGTTGAACCAAATTTCAAAGAATTGCTGTGAAAAAACAATAGACAAAAGAAGAGAAATTGGCCATCAGAGTAGATTCACCAACATATTCAGATGCCTAGATATAAGCAAAAAATTATAAGACATACTAGGGAACAGGAAGAGATGGCCCAACCAAAGGGACTAATGAAATATCCTGAAGAGGTACTGAATTTAAGACAGTCAGTGATAATCACACAACTCTCCTAAATCACTTCAAATATTTTAAAGAAACTATGACTAAAGATATAAAGGATATTAAGAAGACACTGGGTGAGAATAAAGAACAATTTGAAAGTCTGCAAAGAAAAAGAACAGACCTTATAGGAATGAAAAATACAATAGATGAGATTAAAAATATATTACAGGCACATAAGAACAGATTTTAATTGCTCAAAGACAGAATTAGTGATTTGGAAGTCAGAACATTTGAACAAGAAAAGACAGGAGAACAGAAATAAGAGAGAATTGAAAAAGTGGAACAGAAACTCAGAGACCTGATTGACAATGCAAAATGTATAAATATTAACGTTATCAGTGTCACAGAAGAATAAGAGAATGGAAAAGTAGCAGAAAGAATATTTGTGGAAATAATGACTGAAAACTTCTAAACCCTGAGGAGAAACATAAATATCAATATCCAAGAAGGGCAACAAACCTGAAAGAGAATAAATCTGAATAGACCTACCCAAAGTCACCTACTATTCAGAATGCTAAATATCAGAGATAAAGAGAGGTTTATGAAAGCAACAAGAGAAAAACAAAGCAAGACATACAAGAGAAAATCCAAAATATTAAGTGCCGACCTCTTATCAAAAATCATGGAGGTGAGAAGAAATTGGTATGATGTAGTTGAGGTACTGAAAGAGAAAAACTGCTAGCCAAGAATTCTGTTCCTTTCCTAGATCCTCCAGTTGTGAAGTTAATGCTTCAATTTTATCTCTTTCTTCATTTTTATTGTAAGCAATAAGGGCTATAAATTTCACTCTCACCACTGCTTTGTGATGTCCCAAAGGTTTTATTTTTTTGTTCTCAATGAGCATTTGAGAAGAATATATATTCTGCTATTTTAGGGTGCAAGGCTCTCTATATTTGTTAGGTTCAGTTCATTTATCATATTCTTGAAGTTCTTTTCTGCACGTTACTTCTCAAGAGAAGTCTCAATAAATTTTAAAAGTTTGACATTATACAAAACACATTCTCTGAATAAAATGGAGTGAAACTAAATCGGTAATGGGCAGAAAAGTGGAAAATTTGTAAATATATGGAGATTAAGCAACACTTATATACTCAGTGGGTCAAAGAAGAAATTGCTAGAGAATTCAGCAAGTATTGCTAAATGTTACATTAAAAAAATATGAGGTCCCCATATACCCCCCACCCCACCCACCCCATCCTTCCCACATCAACAACCTCTTCCAACATCGTTGCACATTCTCTGCACCTGGTGAATACATTCTGAAGCACCACTGCACCACATGGACAGTGGGCCATATTGTAGTCCAGAATATCCCCTAGTCCACCCAGTGGGCCATGGCAGGACACAAAACCTCCAGCATCTGTCCCTGCAGCACCACCCAAGACAACCCCAAATCCTGAATATTCCCCATGCCGTATCTCTTCTTCCATCTCCCTACCATCAGCAGCCACTGTGGCCACCCCCTCCACATCACTACTACAATTTCTTCCCTTACTAATCACAAGATTTCCCCCCAGAACAACAGTTATGTTTTCTCCAGTCACCCTCTACATCATGAGGGGACTTAGATTCCACATGGGTGATGGATGCATTTCTCCTGCTGGCAGCTGTAGGCACTCTTGGCTCCCTGTTGTGGTGGTTGACCCCCTTTACCTCCCTGTCAGCTGGCCAGGGTAAGTCCAACAAACCAGAGGGTAGGAACTGCAAGCCTGCTGAGGCCCAGGGCCTGGCAGTCACATGGACAGTCTGGAGAGTCAGGTCTCCTGAGTATACACCAACCCAAAGGCCAACCACAGGTTTGGTAAAAGTTACAGAAAAGGCATGTGTAGAAAGGTCATATCTGAGTCCAACTCCATCACACTCAGGAACACAAACTCCAAAGTAGGGCCAACTGATATGGCCCTGAACTCCAGAGTCATCTACCATGATCATAGCACCTGTGGATCTCTGCAGCCCTCAGGAGAACTAGCACCTGGGTTTCCATCTACATTGGCATCTCTGGTACCCTGCTGAGGTGCCTAAGAGTTACCTCCTGAGAGCCTGCATGTTGTTCAAATGTGGTCACTCTCTAAGCCAAATTCAGCATGTAGATTCATTGCCTTTCCCCCAGCATGGGACATGATTCCTGGGGATGAGCTTCCCTGGCACCGACGGATTACTACCAAGCATCAGCTGATGATGCTTGAATAAAGGGGACAACTCAGACTGGCAGAATATCTAAGCCTACATTTAATATCAGGAGTTAAAAAACTGCTTTTTGACTTTGGATAAAAGGGGGAAATGGAAAGGACAAATGAGTTTATATGGCTATGAGTCTACAAAAAATAGTCACAGGGTCATCAGAGGGGTAGTGCTTATGCACATCTCTATTGCTTTTTTGTTTTTTATTTCATTTATTTCTTTTCTGATATTTACTATTTCTTTCCTTTGGCTTGGTTTAGCATTAGTTTACTCTTCTTTCTCTAGTTATTTCTGGAGTGCCATTAAATCTTAAATTTTAGTTCTTCTTTTTTAATGTAAGAATTTAGGGCTATAAATTTCTGTTTCTGCACTTCTTTTGCTGTGTCCCATAGTTTCCCCACTTGAAATGTCTCCCTCCTCCATTTGCTCATTGTTTTTGGTTGTTGTCTGCTTCATTATCTGTTTGTTGTCTTCTCACTGGCTGTTTTGTTTATTCTTTTGGAGGCAATGGGAACTGAACCCTGGACCTCCCATGTGGGTGGTTGGTTCCCAACTGCCTGAGCCACCCATAGGTTTTGATATGTTGTGTTCTCATTTTCATTTGTTTGAAGGTATTGAATGAATTCTTTTGAAATTTTTTCTTTGTCCAACTGATTTTGTAAGAGTGTATCATTTAATCTCTATATATTTATGAAATTTCCCTTTTTCTGTCCATTATTGTTTTCCAGGTTCATTCCATTATGATCAGAGAAAGTATTTATACAATTTCAGTCTTTTAAAATTTACTGAGACCTGTCTTGTGACCCAACGTATGGTCTATCATGGAGAAAGATCCATGAGTGCTTGAAAATAATATATACCCTAGTAATTTGGAGATGTAATGCTTTAATGTCTGTTAGGGTTACTTCAGTTATTATATTCTTCAGACTCTCTGTTTTTTTATTTATCCTCTCTCCAAATGTTCTATCCAATATTGACAGTTGTTTTTGAAGTCTCTAACTATTATTGTAGAGACTTTTATTTCTCCATTCAGTTTTGTCAGTGTGTGTCTCAGGCATTTTGGGCTATCCATGTTAGGTGCATAAATATTTATTACAGTTACTTTTTTTTGTAAATTGTCAATTTTATTAATGTATCAAGACCTACTTCATCCCTTATAAGAGTTTTCTTTTTAAAATATAATTTTTCTAAGAGTAATATCACTACTTCCAGTCTTTTTTGTTTACTATTAGTGTGGAATATCTTTTTCTAACTCTTCAGTTTCAGCTTGGTTGTATACTTACATTCGTGTTGTGTCTCTTGTAAATAGCATATGGATGGCTCATATTTTTATTCATTCCATCTGTATGTCTTTTAATTGGGGAGCTCAAGCATTTGACTTTCAGTGTTATTCCTGTGAAGGCATTAATTACTTTATCCACTTTGGTCTTTGCTTTCTCATTGTCTTATCATATACTGTCTGTTTTTTACCTTCCATGTTACTCTACCTAGTAATCTTTATTTCTAAACTCTGTCCAAGTCTCTTGCCCTTGTTTTTCCTTTGAGGCTTCAGGATTCCCTTTAGTGTTTTTTATAATTCTTGCCTTTTGGTAATATACTACACGCTTTTCTTGTTAGTTTTTTTTTTTCTGTGAAGAATGTAAACTCACCTTCATTTTTGAAGGAATGTTTTCCTGGCAGTTTTTCTCTTCCAGTACCTTATATACATCATACCACTTCTAACTTCCATTTTTTCTAATGAGACTTCAACACTTAATGTTAATGAGTTTCCCTTGCATGTGATGCATTCCATTTTTCTTGCTGTTTTCAGAATCCTCTTTATCTTGGATATTTATCATTCTGAATATTACATGTCTCAGTAGGTCTATTAGGATTTATTCTTTTTGGGATGTATTTTCCTTCTTGGATATTTATGTATTTCATAATGCTCGGAAAGTTTTTAAATCTATTTTTACTACAGAAGTTTAGAACTTACAGAACAACTATGCAAATACGTAGAATTCCCACACAACAACCCTTTGCCAAAACACCACACTATTGTGGAAATTTTTTACTGGTTATTAGATAGTGTTATTAGTCTTCTACCTCTAACTATTATCCATAGTGTACATTTGACATTCTTTTTCCATAAGGGTTGGGAAGTTTTCGGTCATTATTTCCTCAAATATATGTCTGCCCCTTTTCCATTCTCTTCTCCTTCTGGGACATGTATAACACATATTTGTGAGTTTCACATTGTCATCCAATTCCCTGAGACCCTGTTACATTTTTCCATTCTTTTCTCTTGCTTTTCTCTTTTCTTCTCTAGTTCAGATGTTTTGTCCCTGAAATCACTAATTCTGTCTTCAGGCAATTCAAATATGCTGTTGTGTACCTCTAATATATATTTTAATTTCATCCCTAGTGTCTTTCATTCCATAAGCTTTGTTACTCTTCATTGCAGTCTTTCAAATTGTTTTTTATGCTCAACTAGTGTCTTAGTATCATTTATCTCTTTACTCACATTTTCCTTCACTTATGTGAATTAATTTAGAGATTTTTGTGATTATGATTGATTAGTTTTCTTAAATCCTGTATTTCATCAGGATGTTTGGTTTGTTCCTTTGTCTGGGCCATCTCTACCTGTTTCCTAGTATGTCTTGTAATTTTTCTTTATATCTAGGCATCTGAATATTTTGGCTTACTTTACACTGATGGTAAATTTCTCTCCCTTGTCTAGAGTATTTTTTTTTTCACAGCTATTTTTCAATTTTTGGTTCATCTTGTTCTATACACTTTCCCAGCCTAAGTTATCTAAGTCAGGCTAGCAACTCAATAATGTGATGCAATTTTTTTCCAAGGTGTGAAGGAAAGAACTAGAAACATTTTTTCTCCTTGCAATTTCCTGCCTGGCCAGTATGTGGTACATACAGGTGAACCTTTCTACAGGGGTGTTTTGTTCAACACCTGTTTTCCATTATTTTATGTCTGGCCAGACCTGAGACTCAAAGCTGACTCTGCTAGCTGAATTTACTGAAGAAAAGCCCTCTGACTCATACCCCTTCTTCACTTGTAACAGCTGACTAGGAGAAAGACATCTGTTCCCCATGCAGTCAGCTACAGTGAGCCAGAGATTTTATTCAGGCTTAATATCTTGAGGGCAGGGAATGGGGACCCTTCCCAGCTGCCAGGGGGATTGGTAACTCATGCTGATCATTTTGGTTTCTTTGTCTATCTGTCTCTCACCTTTCTGGGAGTTATGCAGCAATATCCTGGTCTGCTGACTCCCAAAACAAGTTCTTTGGGAGACTTTTGGCCCTTTCTCAATTTTTGGTTTGAGAATTGAGCTCTGCCTGCCATCTTCCTAGGACTCATAGTTGTTCTTTTTTTTCCTTCTTTATTTTCTTTTAAATTTTATATTAAAAAAATATGAGGTTCACATATACACCCCACCCTACCCACACCACTCCTCCCACATCAACAAACTCTTCCATCTTTGTGGCACATCCATTGCACCCGGCAAATACATTCTGGAGAACTGCTGCAGCACATGGGCAGTGGTCCACATTGTAGTCCCCACTCTCCCCCAGTCCACCCAGTGGGCCACAATAGGACACACAACGTCCAGCATCCGTCTCTGCAGCACCACCTAGGACAATTCCAAATCCTGAAAATGCTCCTACACCATATCTCTTCTTCCCTCTTCCGACTATCAACAGCCACTGTGGCTACCCTCTCCACATCACTACTACAATTTCTTGTCTTGCCAATCACAATATTTCCCCAGCAGAACACCAGTAAGTCCATTCTAATCCATAGTCTTTTCTTCCATCTTATGTACCGGGGTTGGCTATGTCCCGTCTCCCTCTACATCAAGAGGGGGTTTACATTCCACATAGATGATGGATGCAATTCTCCTGCTTGTAGCTGTAGGTACTCTTGGCTCCCTGGTGTGGTGGTTGACCCTCTTCACCTCCCTGTCAGCTGGTCAGGGTAAGTCCAGCAAACCAGAGGGTAGGAGCCGCAAGTCTGCTGAGGCCCAGGGCCTGGCAGTCACATGGACAGTTTGGAGAGTCAGGTCTCCTGAGTATACACCAACCCAAAGGCCAACCACAAGTCTGGTAAAAGTAACAGAAGAGGCATGTGTAGAAAGGTTATATCTGAGTCCAACTCTATCACACTCAGGAACACAAACTCCAAAGTAGGGCCAACTGATATGGCCCTAAACTCCAGAGCCATCTGCCTTGACCATAGAACCTGTGGGTCACTGCAGCCCTCAGGAGAACCAGCACCTGGGTTTTCATCTACCTTGGCTATCTCTGGTACCCTGTTGAGGCATGCATAAGCATCACCCCCTGGTGACCTCCCAACTCCTTTTTAGACTTTTAGCCATATAAACTCACTTGTCCTTTTCATTTCCCCCTTTTTATCCAAAGTCAAAAAGCAGTTTTTAACACCTGATATTACATGTAACTGAGATATTCTACCGGTCTAAGTTGACCTCTTTGTTCATGGTCTTTTTGTAGTTACATCATCAGGTGGTGCTTGGTAGTAATCCCTTGGTGCCAGGGAGGTTCATCCCCAGGAGGTAGGATTCATGGATTTTGAAATCATTTTGTCCATTTCTACTAAAAGATTCCTGATGAGATTTTCATTGGGTTTTCCTAAAAGTCATAGTTCAGTTCGAGTCAAATTGATACCTTAAAAACTTGAATCTTTTAATCCATGGACATGGCATATCTCTCCACTTATTTTGAATGATGATTTAGATCTTCTAAATTTATTTAGATTTTATCAATAGTGTTTTGTAGTTTCTAGTGTATAGGTCTTATTATTTTGTTAAATCCATACCAAGGTATTAGAACAAACTTTTGAAACTAAATTGCAAAAAAGAAAGAGTATCTTGTCCAGGATACAACTTGTTTTGTATTTGATTCTTTTTGGTGTGACACCAACAATTTTCTCACTTGAGATGTCAAATGTTCTGATGAGGAATGCCAATTCCTATATGTTTCCCCTGGCCTAAGCTTTTGATATCACTTTTATTTAAGGAGCTAACTATATATTCTCCTCAAAAAGAACTTCCAAATGAGCCTTTTCCTTTTTCTTAAGGTTTGGTTTTCTTATGTTAAATTGCTGCCTTGTACATGCAAATTTTTCACTGGCATATTGACAGAAAGTTCAGTAAAATATTTTTCTTTCCTTCAGAAACCTTTTCCACATAAATAGTGTCAGCTAGCATCTCTATTAAGGAAACTAACCTACTTCTGCAGCCTATTTTTTGAAAATCAAAACTGTGTGTTTAAATTACCTACTTCATCCTCAATATTTCCACATGTAAGGGTTTTTCAATTTAAGTATATTTGAACCAAGCACATCTCCTCTCACACACATACATACACACAAAATATCACCAAGAAAATTATTGCTAGTTTCTGGTATGAAAAGCTTTTTTTATAGCCTAAAATGAAAGATAACATATGAACAAAGAATTATTGTATAATCTGACAAATTATATAATAGATGTAAAGACAGGAACCAGTTCCTATTTGTGATGAGTGTGTATGGATACTTTGCACAAAGAAGATGTGGTACAAACTGAAATGCCTCAAAACCATTTTTGGCTATCAGATAGAAATGAATCTTAAAATAAATATTTTTGCTATTCATGCTGTTGTCTACTCCATGTTTGGAAACCTAGAGTTATTCTTGCTTTCTTTCTTTCTCTTGCATCTCAAATTCAGTGACTAGATATTTTCAGTTTTATGTACTATAACATAGTCTTTAAGAATGTTGACTCTGGAGCCAGAAACTTTGGTTTTGAAATGTGAAACATCCACTTGCTAGTTTCCTCTTTTCACAAGTAACTCTCTTTCCATCATTTTTTTCTTCTGTAAAATGCAAATAGTCATGGTAATGAGACCTGGCATATAGGATTACTTAAAGATAAAGTGAGGTAGTGAATATTAATTTATTATGTCAGTGCTTAGCACAGTATTACTTAATAAATATCAGCAATTATAAATAGTACTTTTATAATATTGCTTACACATTTCTCTTAATTTCTGGGTCCTTGAAACTACCCTGATTACGCTCTACTTTTACTACTATAGTACCAAGCCTAAATTCAAAGAGTTTATTTTATGTTGATTGTTTTTGTACTCCACTTACATTTTCCCATAGAAATAGTGTTGTAAATGATGATTAACTTATCAGGCCAATCAATCAAAACCCAGTTGATGCAAATTCTCCCTATTAAATACATTATTATATTGAGTATTTTAGAATTCTATCACTGTCTAATAATTTCTTTTCAATTATTCTACTATGTGTCAGGCACTGTATTAGATACTTGGGATAAAGCAGTGAAGAGACCAAAGACTCTGCCTTGAAGAGTTAATGATCTATAAGGAGAAGATAAACTTTCTTTGGAACAATCTCAAAACTACCTCCTCCTCATTTCCCCAAACCTAAAGGGTCAGACAGCTTTTTGTAGGTTTCTTGTGGGGTTTTCATGTTAGTATGGTGAGAAAGACAACAAATGTTAAAGAAGGTTATCTTACTTACTTTTTCCTGTTTCTAACTTTGTCTCTGGAGAAACAAATGGGCACATAAAATGTAGTAATCCATTTCTAGCCACACAAGATGAATCTAATTTTAGTTCCTTCTAGGAGAAGAACTAGTCTTAGGCTACATTTAGTTACTTTTTCTCAAAGTTAGTTTGGAGATTTGACTAAAGGTGGGAAGAAGGTGGGGTCTGGAAGGAAGGAAATAGGTTCAAGCCTAGGGCATCTAGGATAGTGCTAGTGAGAGAAGGTATGAGGGATGTATTCTTTATTCCCTGGCTTTTCCCTCACCCCTTCCAGCATGGACTGGACGTTCTGATTTTTTTATGGTATATTCTGAGTGATAAGACAAAGAAAGAAAATATTCTAAGTTTTGGAATGGGGTTTAAGGTTTTCAGGATGGAAAGGGAATGGAAAGAAACCTCAGGAACTGGTCCTAGTAAAGGAAAGAAATTTCTGTTCTCAAATGCCTCTAGGGTACGTAAATAAATCAGGGTATCCAATCTAGACTTTGACATCAAACAGACTTGGGTTTGAATCCCGGTCTTGTCATTGGCAAGTTATTTAACTAGTCTAAATATTTTCTTCCTCCTGAATTGTAGCTAATGAAAGCTTTTTATGGATATAATTATTGCTAGGATTTAATGAGATATAATGTATGTAAAGTGCCTGCAACAGTGACAGGCACAGAGAAGGTGCCCACAAATATCAGTTCCTTTCTTTTTTGCTCACTTCCCTCTAAGAATTAGCTTTATTCCTCAGTAATCTTCTATACATCCTGCCCTTTTTCAGTTCAAACTATCCTATATACTATAGCCACAGTAATCTTCTGAATACGTCTTTTGGGATTTGCTGTGCCCTGCCAAACAATTTTCAAATGGCTGCAATTACCTACTGAATAAACTTCAAATTTCTTAGCCTAGTATTCAGTACCCTCCACAATTTGATCCCAACTATTTCCTCTCTACCACCCTTCATGAACATTTCACTCAGTTCTAAAAATAGACACAATTTTTTCCTCAGTAGTTCTGAGTGATTGTTCAAAGATAGGGAGATATTTGATTTCTGGGGGGCAAAAGGACTGGTAGTAATGATGGTTGATTTGCTGATAGGATTCCAGCAGAAGGCAGGATCAGAGAAAAAAATATTTCTTTTTCTCTCTATTCATCTCCTCATTGTCCATGTTTGTTCCAGATTATTTTGGCCAGAAACTGTTTCATTAAAAGAACAGTTACTGAAAACCAACTCTGTGTCAGGTATTATCCTTGGAATGAATGGTATAGTCAACTTTCTCTGCAATGGTTTCATCACAAAGAAGAGAAGAAAGACATGAAAACAAATACTTTATAAAATGGTAATCCTGCAATACTGCTTCTAGGTGTGAGTATATATATATACATGCATGTACATAATAAGTTGACATAACAGTCATTCACTAAGAAGGTATCATTTGAGCATAAACTTGAGGTAGGTGAATTTTCAAGATAAGGAAGAGCACTGGGTAACAGTAAGAGAGAAGACATTCAGTTTAGAGGGAAAAGTAGATTCAAAAGCATAGCGGTATTAAAGGGTTTGATATGTTCAGGGAATCACACAAAGCATAATGAGGCTTCAGCATAGGATTGGGATGGAGAAGAGTGGAAAATATTGAGAAATGGGACTTTGAAGGTGTGTTGGAGTCAGGTTATGAATATTATAACAATAATTCCAATTATCATTTTTTAGGAACTGAAGTTTGCTTTATTAACCATTTCACATATTGGGTATTTTAATACAACTTTCTTGCCATTTTAACCCAACGTCTGCACTTTTTTTCACAAATGGTATTTATTTGCACTTGAACGCTTATTTATTTATCACTCTCAAATTTGATAACTATATGTAACATTTATTTATGATAACTAAAACTTGCCTGAGTTTACCTCCTCATTTCAGGGTTTCAAACCAAGTTCAAATGTTCTTCTCCTGTGTTCTTGGATCCCAAAATGGGTAGCAGCTAATGGGCAATTCATCATTCCTTGAATGAGAAGTAGAGGACTGCTCCCAGATCAGTGGCTGGATGAAGAATGGATTATGGGCTGTGATTACGTATTACTGTGGCCTCAATTCACCACCTTCATTTTTATTTCTCCCAGACCAAGCAGACCCTTGGTGTTTGTCATTAGGGTAGACTTTGTAAAAATTTTTCTTAAGCCAAACTCTAGATTTATTCAGATTGCAACTTCACTGCTGTCCTTTTTCTGATGTATTTTTATTTTCATTTTTATTCTAGTAATATATACGACCTAAAATTTTGTCTTTTAACCACACTCACATATATAATACAATACTGTTAATTACATTCCAATATGCTACTATCACTACCATCCATTACCAAAATTTTATACTCAACATCATAGAAATTCTGTAAAATTTAGGCATTAATGCCCCAAACCCTACCCCCAGCCCAGGCTCTGATAACCTATATTCTAGATCAGATAATATTTGTCCTTTTGCATCTGGATTATTTCACTCAACATGGTGTTTCCAAGGTTCATCCATGTTGTTATATGGATCAAAAATGTATTCCTTTTTAGGCTGAATTTATATTATATTTTCTTTATGCATTCATTGATTAATGGACCCTTGGGTTACTTCCATCTTGTGTCAATTGTGCATAATTCCTCTATAAACATTTGTGTGCAAATGTCTTTCCAGTCTCTGCTTTAAATTCTTATATAACTACTAGTAGGAATATCAGGTTTTATGGTAATTCTATACTTAGCTTTCTGAGGGATTGCCAAATTAGTTTCCACAAATGCTGTACCATTTTACATTCGTGCCAGCAATGACTAAGTGTTCCTAATTCTCTACATCCTCTCCAACACATTCCATTTTCTTTTTTTTTATTCATAATAACCATTCTAATTTGGGTGAAATGGTATCTCATTGTGATTTGATTTTTGTTTCACTAATAGTTAATGATGTTGAGCATCTTTTCTTGTGATTTTTTAGACAGTAGTATATCCTTTTTTAGAGAAATGTTCATTCAAGTCTTTGCTCATTTTTAAGGTGAGTTGTTTTTTTTGTTTTTGTTTTTGAGTTGTAGGATTTCATTATGTATTCTGGATATTAAACCCTTTTTGAATATATGGATTCTAAATATTTTCTCCTATTTAGTAGGTTGTCTTTTCACTTTCATGATAAAGCCCTTTGATAAAACTTTTTTAGATTTCTCATTTATCTATTTTTTTTTCTTTTCTTCCTTATGCTTTGGGTGTAAAGTGTAAGAACTCATTGCCTATCACAGGATCCTGCAGTTTCTTCCCTACATTTTCTTCTAGGAATTTTATAGTCTTAGTTATTTAGATCTTTTACCCATTTTTAGTTAATTATTATATATGGTATGAGATAAGGGTCCTTCTTCATTCTTTTGCATATGAATATTCTGTTACCCTAGTACTACTTGTTAAAGAGAATATTCCTTCCCAATAGAGTGGACTTGGTAGAGTTGTCAAAAATCAATTGGGGGAAGTGGATATGGATCAACTGATGGTGCGTCTGCCTACCATATAGAAGGTCTGGGATTCAAACACATGGCCTCCTGGCCTGTGTGGTGAGCTGGCCAAGCACAGTGCTGCCATGCACAAGGGGTGCTATGCCATACATGGGTGTCACCCACATAGGGGAGCCCCACACACAAGGGGTGCACCCTGCAAGGAGAGCTGCCCCACACAAAAAAGCACAGCCCACGCAGGAGTGGCGCCGTACACAAGGAGAGCTGACACAGCAAGATGACACAACAAAAAGAGACAAAGATTCCCAGTGCCACTGAGAATTCAAGGAGACAGAAGAACACACAGCGAGTGGAAATGAGAGAGCAAACAATGGGGGAGAAGGGAAGAGAAATAAATAAAATAAATGTTTTAAAAAAATCAATTGGCCTTAAATGTGAGAATCTATGTCTAAACTCTCAATTGAGTTCCATTGGTCTGTGTATCATCTATCTACCTACCTACCTATTTATCATCTATCTATCCTTTGTGTCAGTACCATGCTGTTTTGACAATTGTAGCTTTGTAAATAAGCTTTACAGTTAGGAAACGTGACTTTTTCAAATTGATTCTTCTTTTTCAAGATGATTTGTCTATTTGGAACCCCTTACCTTTCTGAGTAAATTTGGTAATTTCTTTTCCATTTCTTCAAAGCAGACTGTTGGAATTTTGATTAAGGTTTCACTGAATACATAATATAATTGATGACTTAAAAATATTTTGTCCTCCAATCCATGAGCATGGGATGTCTTTCCATTTATTTGGTTATTTGATTTCTTTTAGCAAAGTTTTGTAGATTTCCATGTATAAATCATATGTCTCCTTGGTTAAATTTATTCTGTGATATTTGATTCTTTTTGTCTGTATTTTAAATGGATTTTTTTCTTGATTTCCTCCACAGATTACTCATTACTAATGTATAGAAACTCTACTGAAATTTTTCATGTTGATTTTATACTCTGCCACTTTGCTGAATTTGTTTATTAGCTCTTGCCTAATTGCTTTGGCTAGAACTTCCAGTATAATGTTGACTAGAGGTAATGACAGGGGTATCCTGTTCTTCTTCCTGATTTTATGGGGAGTGCTTTCAGTCTTTCACCAGAGTCTAATGTTAGCTGTGGTTTTTCATATATGGCATTTATCATGTAAAGTTTTTGATATGATGTGTTCTCATTTTCTGTCATCTTGACATATTTACTGATTTCTATTGCAATTTCTTCTTTGACCCACTTATTACATAAGAGTATGTTGTTTAGCCTCCATATATTTGTGGATTTTCCAATTCTCTACCAGTTATTGATTTCCAGATTCATTCCATTATGGTCAGAAAAGATGCTTTGTACCATTTCAACCTTTTAACGTTTGTTGAGACCTCTTTTGTGACCCAACATGTGGTCTTTCCTGAAGAATAATCCATATGCAGTTGAAAAGAATGTATATCCCACACTTTGGGGGTACAGTGTTCTATATGTGTCCTTTAGGTCTGTTTCTTTTATCATAGTTTTCAAGTCCTTTGTTTTCTTATTTAGCTTCTGTCTAGATGTTTCATCTATTGATGAGAGTAGTGTTTTGAAGAATAACAATTATTTTAAAGGTTTCTATTTCTCCCTTCAGTTTTACCAGTGTTTGTTTCTTGTATTTTGATGCACCATGGTTAGATGCATAAGTATTTATTATTGTAATTTCATCTTGGTGGATTGACACTTTTATTAATATAGAACATCCTTCTTTGTCTTTTGTAACAGTTTTTTTCTTATACATATTTTATCCAGTATTCACATAGCTGCCCCAGCTCTTATTTTGGTTATTATTTGCAAGGATTATCTTTTTCCATCCTTTCTCTATCAACTAATTTGTCTCTTTGTGTCTAAGATAAATCTTTGGTAAAAAGCATATAATTGGAGCATGGTTTCTTTTAATCAATTCTTCCAATCTGTGCCTTTTGATTCAGGTGTTTGGGCCATTAACATTCAGCATTATTACTGTAAGGCAGTACTCACGTCAGTCATTTTGTCCTTTGGTTTTTATATATATTTTTTCATCTTTCTTTTACTTTATTGCAAACTCATTTTCTGTACCGTTGTCTTTTGCGATATATTTGACTAATTCCTTTCACAATTTTGTTTCTGTATACTCTTAAAATACTTTATTTGTGGCTACCCTGGGGTTTATATTGTATAACCTATTTCTGTAAGCTACTAATTTGGAAAGATACCAACTTAACTTCAATAACATGCACATTCTCTCCCCCCATTTTCTTCTGTTTCCCCTCTATATTTTCCCTCACACTGCCTCTTTATATTTAGTATGTCCATTATTAGGAAATACACCTTTTATCTTGTTCCATTGTATTCTGACTCTTACAGGAATTACAGTGTTGCATTGTATACTGAGTATAGAGTACTATAGTTTTTTGTTTTGGTTTGGTTTTTTTAAATATATTTTAATAGCAAAATTACAGGTACCACACATAATGCAGACAGCATTAAAAACATGCATGTAGGATAACTCAGAGTATATGAGTGGATGGAATCTATTGCATGATAAAAATGCTACGGGCACAATTTAGCTGCCATCAGTATCAAATTTACTTGTTTTTAAAAATAAAAATATCAGCATTGTCCAGAAAAAAATTAATGGGCTTATTTATTTATGATTTTTAATTGCTTTTTAAAGATACATGGATCACACAAAATGTTACATTAAAAAATATATGAGGTTACCATATAACCCACACCCCACCCCCCCACTCCTCCCCGCATCAACAACCTCTTTCGTCATTGTGGCACATTCATTGCATTTGGTGAATACATTTTGGAGAACTGCTGCTCTGCATGGATTATAATTTACATTGTAATTTATACTCTCCCAAGTTCTTTCAGTGGGTTATGACAGGATGTATAATGCTTTGCATCTGTTCCTGCAGTATCATTTGGGACAATGTGAAGTCCCAAAAATGCTCCCACATCACATCTCTTCTTCCCTCTCCCTACCTTCAGCAACTACTGTGGCCACTGTCTCCACATCAATGCTAAAATTTCCTCCATTGCTAGAATCATGATAGTTCTATAAATACCAGTTTTATTTATAATTTTTATAAAGTTGAACTGTTGTAACTTGTTTACTAAAACATTTGTCTTGCATTATTGCTTTATGTCTCCACATTTATATTAAAAATTCACACACAAATGAAAATAGAAAAACTGCTAATACCTGATTTTTATCCCCTAGTTTTCCATTCACATTCATATAGTTTAGATGCATTTTGAACTTATGGGGGAAAGTCTAATATTCATAACTACTAATAATAGGAAAAAGAGAAAATATATATATTTTTAAATGTTATGTTCCCATCATACTGGATTCTTAATCACATTCTCCTCATATGCAGCAAGCTAACTGGATGTCTTTTGGCATAATTGTTGCATATTTGGCATGGGTAGCAGAAAGGTTTGTGTCTTCAAAAAGGCCAAATAGATAGGCCTCACTTGCTTATTGCAAAGCACCAATAGCTGTGCTCTGGATGTGAATATCTGTTTTGAAGTCCTGAGCAATTTTTGTACAAGATGCTGGGATGGAATTATGCAAATCAGAAGTTCAGTGGACTTCTTTTCTTTTTTTTTTTAAAGATTTATTTATTTATTTAATTTCCCCCTCCCTCGGTTGTCTGTTCTCTGTGTCTATTTGTTGCGTCTTGTTTCTTTGTCCACTTCTGTTGTCGTCATCAGCTGCACGGGAAGTGTGGGCGGCGCCATTCCTGGGCAGGCTGCACTTTCTTTCGCACTGGGCGGCTCTCCTTACGGGCGCGCTCCTTGCGCGTGGGGCTCCCCTACACAGCACGGCAATCCTTGCGCGAATCAGCGCTGCGCATGGGCCAGCTCCACATGGGTCAAGGAGGCCCGGGGTTTGAACCGCGGACCTCCCATGTGGTAGACAGACGCCCTAACCACTGGGCCAAGTCCATTTCAGTGGTGGACTTCTGATAACATTTAATTTCAAGGAGTGCCACAGTACCAGGCCTGTAAGGATAAGGGTCCTTCACCCTTCCAGCAGAGGGTGCACTCTTGCAGTGGCTTTTTATTTTTTAAAGATTTATATTTTTATTTATTTCTCTCCCCGTCCCCCTACCATTTATCTGCTTTTTGTGTCCATTCACTGTGTGTTCTTCCACGACCTCTTCTATTCTTATCATTGGCACCAGGAATCTGTGTTTCTTTTTGTTGCGTCCTCTTGTTGTGTCAGCTCTCCGTGTGTGCAGCGCCATTCTTGGGCAGGCTGCACTTTCTTTCGTGCTGGGTGGCTCTCCTTACGGGGTGCACACCTTGTGAGTGGGGCTCCCTTATGTGGGGGACAGCCCTGCATGGCAAGGCACTCCTTGTGCACATCAGCACTGCACATGGGCCAACTCCACACGGGTCAAGGAGGCCCGGGGTTTAACCACGGACCTGGTTTTTGTAGTCTGTAACTTCCTGGGTGCTTTAGCACAGGCCAATTTGCATGCTGTCTGCTTTGTACTTACTTGTCTTCTCCTTCAGCTGGAGGTCAGCAAGTTAGAGGTAGCACTGGCATTGGAAGGTGATGGCAGTGTGGTGGCAGCTGTAAACACAATTCACTATTTGGTTTTGCATTTGCCATTTTAGGTACTTTTACTAAAGATCTTCATTTCTTTACACTTCTGAGCCATTTTATTCTGTCCTTTCCTTTCACCCTGAAGAACTCCCTTTTGTAATTCTTGAAAGGCATGCCTTATGTTGACAAACTCAGTTTCTGTTTATCTGTGTAATTTTCATTTTTCCCTCATTTTTGAAGGACAGTTCTGCCAGATAATGAACTTTTAATTTTCTCTTAATATACCTTAAATAAGTCATACCCCTGCCTTCTCACCTTCATGGTTTATGATGAGAAATCAGCACTTAGTCTTATTGAGGATCCTGGTATGTGACAAATCATGTTTCCCTGGCTGTTCTCAGAATTCTCTCTTTATCTTTGACATTTTATTTCTGATTAATATGTGTCTTGAAGTAGATCTTTTAGGGTTTATTCTGTTTGGAGTAAGATGCACTTCTTGGACATGTATATTTATAACTTCCATGAGTGTTGGGAAATTTTTTGACATTATTTCCTCAAGTATACTTTCTGTCTCTCTTCCCTTCTCTTCTCCTTCTGGGACACCTATGATATGTATGTTTGGACATTTCATGCTGTCACTTACTAACTGAGGAACTGCTCAATTTTCTTCTTCTATTTTCTCTATCTTTTCTTCTGAGTGTATGATTTTGATTTCCTGTCTTTTTATACACTGATTCTTTCTTCTGCCTGTGCAAATCTGCTATTGTATATGTCTAGGGTATTTTTAATCTCCATTATTGTGCCTTTCATCCACATGATTTCCATTGTTTCTTCTTATACTTTGAAATTCTACTTTATGCTCATGCATTTGCTTCTTTATATCCTTTAGTCCTATATTCCTATTTTTCATCTCCTTGAATTGATGCAGATTTGTTTGAACTTCTTTCATTAGTTGTTCTGTTTTTCCTCTGATATTTTAATTTTTTCCCTTGGCTGAGTCAGGTCTTCTACTTTCTTAGTATGGCTTGTAATTTTCTGCTGATGTCTGGAAATCTGATTATTTTGATGTGTTAACTTTGAAAGTCAGTTTCTCTCACTTCCCTATGGTTTTATTGTTTGTTGGTTTTGTGTTAAGGCTCTTCTTTGATGCTTGGTTTCACTTATTCTGGAACTTTAGAGTAACCCATGTTTAACTCTTCAGATTTTTTCAGCTCTTCTGCACATGATTCTTGTCATGGATATGTGGTATAATTTTGAAGATTGCCATTTTTGCATGCAGTTATTTCACTTTCAAGAGAAAGCTGCCTTTCTTCTGTTCCTTCTCCAGGATTTCAATCTGTTCTTTCCATTTCACTGTTCAGTTCTGGTACCAGGCCTGTCTTAGAGTCATTCAATTACCCCTTTGTATTCCATGAGGATTTTTTTCCCTCTGGTTTATTCCCCTTTAATGTATCCTGTGCTGGGGAGTCAGATGGGGACAATCCAGAAAGGTCTGTTTTGCATCTAGGTGGTCCAGGAAATAGAAACTGGATTGAGTGTGTGCACCTCTTTGTAAAAGTTCTGCTACGGTATTATTTTTCTCCTGGGGCCACTTTTATATGTGGCAGTCCTCAGTTGCTTGTGTTCTACTCTGAAATTCTGCACATTTGTGTCTCTGTACTTGGCTATGTATGGGGTTCTAACTTGCTCCTGTGAGTGGTTATTTCTTCTGCATCTGAGGCAGGAAAGGCCTGGGCCTTGTTACCTCTGTGTGCCTCTCAAGTTGTATGGGATAGAGTGAGGGGGAGGGATCTGGACTGGCAGTTCCAGGACACCAATCTCCTTCCTGATTTGGTGTTTATTTTCTTTTTCTTTTATTCAGAATTTGTGGACCTTCTTCAGGGTCTTTTCTCCTCCAGACATCCAAGCAGGTCATATTTGTCCTTTTATTAGTGGATTATGAGGGGACAGTTTTTCAGGTGATGCCTTACATTGCCATGGTGATGGCCTCACCTGTCTCTGTTATTTAATGACACATACTATTTACTAGGCACTGTGTAAACTGCCATATATGCATTATCTTCTTCAAAGTGTTCTATAAACAATATAAGGTATAATTAATATTGGTATCCAAATATTACAGACAGTAACTGAGGCAGAGATTAAGTAATTGCCATATTCAACAGATATTATGACAGAGCCGAGACTAACATCGAGGTCTATATGACCACAGAGTCCCTGAACATGAGTGAATGATGCAGGGTCATGGAACAGAAGGATTATTCTCTGTGGCATAGACACTGAGGCATCTTCTGTAGTATTAAGGTAGTGTTTATGTGACTTGATAACTGGATTGGTGCTGATAGATAAAGAAGAGGGAGGTGTGGAAAATGACCTAAGATTTCTAGTTTTCAGGATATGATTTGGGGGATATGGAATTTCTATTAGCAGTAATGGGTATTTAAGAGGGAAAAAGTGGTGAGAGACATTAATGAATGTGAACTTGGATAATTTAGGGACTACAAGAGCTTCAGGTAGACTGAGGGTAGTCACTATGTAATTATACATACAGGCCAAGAGTTATGGACTTTACATATATATTTGGAACCATTAGCATATAGGCAATTGTAGGAGGTATGGTTTTGAATATCATTACCCAGGAAGAATATGAAAAGGTAAAATGTAAGAGCACTAAGGTTGAAGTGCTCCTTTCTCTGAAATTCTTTAACGTTTTTCCAGGTAAATGGCATAAACTTCCTAGTCTTATGTAGGATTTTCTTTTATGTTAACTTCTCTGCTCTCAAGTGGATTATCAGCTACTTGAGGACAGAGACATAGCTGATTAATTTCTATAAGCTAACCAACATCTAGCAGAAAGCCTTGTGCATAGTTTGAATTCATTATATTAGATTTTTTTGAAGCAAAATAAAAATGGTTCTATGAATAAGGCCCTGAGGGGCCAATAATAGGAGGCTTTGGACTTTCAAGTAGGAGTCTTGCATCTCCTAGAAGAGAGCTGTGCATCTGGAGCCATGGGGGTAAGAAGAATGTGCCTTCTCCAGTCTTTTCAAAGGTTGTGTTATTTCCTTCATTTATAGTAGCAATATAGTCACATGTAAAAGTATGTATTTTGTGTAATATTAGGAAAATATTATCAGGCTTGTTGTTTTTTTTTTACTTTTATTTTATTTTTTTCTTCTTTATTTTCTTTTAAATATCACATTAAAAATATGGGGTCCCCATATACCCCCCACACCACCCAACCCACTCCTTCCACATCAACAAACTCTTCCATCATTGTGGCCCATCCACTGCACCCAGCAAATACATTCTGGAGAACCACTGCAGCACATGGAGAGTGGTCCACATTGTAGTCCACACTCTCCTCCAGTCCAGCCAGTGGGCCACGACAGGACACACAACGTCCAGCATACTTCTCTGCAGCACCACTTAGGACAACTCCAAATCCTGAAAATGCCCCCACACCATTTCTCTTCTTCCCTCTCTTGACCATCAGCAGCCACCGTGGCCACCCTCTCCACATTGCTACTATAATTTCTTCCCTTACTAATCACAATATTTCCCCAGCAGAACACCAGTAAGTCCACTCTAATCCATACTCTATTCCTCCATCTTGTGGACCTGGGATGGCTTGGTTTTTAATAATATTTAGTGGTTGCAAAAAGAGTCTTTCATCTTGAGCTTTCATATTATGTAGAAACCTTCTGATTGCAGTAAGTGACAAACTGATTTTTAGGCTTTGTTTTTATAATTCAGGAACAGTGGTTCAACTATGCATTACAATATAACTGTCTAAATGATTATTCTGAGATTTTAGAAAACACAGGACACTTTATAAAGCTGTGCATTTTTATTGCATTTTTTGCTAAAAGATAAAATCAATACTTGATGCTCTGAATTAGTATATCCATCCATGCAAATCTTTAACCTTGTTTAACTAAACCTGTATCATAGCCAAACCTACATCAGTAACATGTAGAAATAGAGGATTAACTGGTACAGAGCTCATTTATAAATTGTGGAGTTGTATTGGTGTCCAAGCTAGTTTCCTGACTATTATTGTATGTGGAGTATCTGCAGAATTATGAAAGCAGCATTTTAACTAATTAGCATTTCTATGACCTTTCCCTTTCTCCTTATGTCTATACTCATCTGTAGCTCAACTTGTTAATGAGGCCTTTTAAACCCCAGTTGTACTTTTCATCCCAATAATGATTGTTTACTCTGTTAATATTCCAAATAATTTTACAAATTACCATATCGTGTATATATAAATATTCACCAAATCATTCAAGATTTAGCAATAATATGTGAGCCCCCTCAAGTGTCAGGTGGTATAGTAGGTACAGAAGCTGTAATGGTGAGCCAAATGGGCAAGAATCCTGCCTGTACATTGTATGTTGTTGACACAGATAATACAAAAATGAACAAGATAATTTTAGATAGTGGTTATTGCCAGGAAGATAATATAACAGGAGATAGAATAACTTGGTAGATCGAGTGCAGTGAGCAGGGGAGTAGGAATGAGGGAAAAGTAATATAGTAATATGATCAGAAATCGAAAAAGTAGGCAGTGTCCTATCACACAAACCCTCATAGGCCAAGATACACAGTTTGGATTTTATTCCAAGGAAAATGGGAAATCCCTGCTGGGTTTTCCGCTTAGATTTCTGAAATTTGCTTTAAAACTCCCTTGTTTCCTTACATCCTGCTTCTTCCTATAGTGAATAATGCTTTTTGTTTTTATTATCCCAGACAACTGATCTTCTTTGGTGACCCTTTTAATAGTTTTTATTTAAAGTTTATTTTCTCTGATATTTTGCTATCCAAGCTCTGCTACTTCTTGTGAAATGGACTCCCCAGCCCCCTTCTTTTTTTCTATTATATTTCTAAAAGCAGGTAATCCTTTCCAGGGACAATTTGACTTATTTGTTTCATACACTGATTTAATTGCCTGTAAACTACTTCTGCCTCCTAGTCAAGTTTCAGGAGGGGGAGCCAGAGACAAGTTTTCTAGTTCAGTCTTTCCACCTGCCACCAGTTAGACTGGAAACAACATATTGGTATCCCATTATGTGCATTGGGGTTACTCTGCTCATTCTGGAACAGGGTCAGGGATCCACAATAGGAGGGTAGGCTATCTCCACTCCATGCCAGGACAGTGGTTGGGAAGGGGGCCTGTAAGAATACCACAATCTTCTAGCATTTTTAAAGCTATCTTTTCTGATTTGGCTCTTGCCCCATTATTGCAAACTTTTAACTATTTCCATACATTTTTTTTTGGAAGAGTTTGGGCAGAGTTGGAGTTTATTCTTCTTGAAATATTTAGTAGGGTCCTCTGTGAAGCCATCTGGTCATCCATGACTTTTCTTTGTTGGGAGCAGAAATTGAGTTGATAAATATAGGCACTGCTCAACTCTTTCACACAAAGCAGCAGAGAAGGGGTATAAACCTACCTGAGTGAGCTGTTTTGGGAATCCACAGAACAGGTGGCTGCAGGGCATCATCCAGAAGGGATCAGGACAGAGACAAAGAGGGCAAGAGAAAAGCATGTGTTGCTCAACCCAGTGGCTGGAAAGAGTGGATGGGAAAGCCCCACCCTCAAGGCATGTAATCTCCTTGGAACCCCTGTTTCTCACCAGCCAGCTGAGTGTGAGAGAGCATTCCCTGGGAGGAAGAGAGGTCTGGCGAAGGGTGGAGAGTGGTTTACTTTCCGTGGGTTTGGCCACCTGAGTCCCCTTTGAATTTCAGGGAGGAGCCCAGCAAGCACTGAGACGGCTTCAGGGAGAGGGGAGAGGAAATCTGCTCAGTCAGCTTGTCACACCCAGCTATCCTGGGAGAGAGGAACTTGGTCAGGGAGGGGGCAGAGACAGACAGCTAATTAGCCCAGTCCCTGAATATAGAAGTCCAATTTTCCTAAGGGAAATGGTGACAGGAAGAGCCAGATAAGCTTTCAAAAACCTATTTATTTTATAGAGCTGCTGTAGTGCAGGGGGGGAATTCCTGCCATGCATGAAGGTCCCTAGTTTGAGTCCCGATACTTCTTAAGAGAAGGGATTCAGGCAGAGATAAGGCACACAGTGAGCACCTTATGCTAGGGAACTTATAGATTGATTTTGTGTTGTTTTGTTTTATGGTTTTATTGTTTTTTGGATTTTTTTATCTTGTATTTTATCTGATAAAACTGGATACATCACCTGTGGAGGGCAGGCTTCATGGTGATTAATTGAGGAACACCAGTACCCTGAGAAGGTCCCGAGGGGCCTAAGAGGGAAGGCTGTTTTTCCTGGATTGTTTCTTTTTTTGCTATTTGGCTTCTTATTTTTCTTTTCCCTTTCTTTGTTTCCTTTTTTCTTTTACTTGTTTTTTCAAACTACTTTATTTCTCTTCTTTCCTTCATTTTTCTATCTTTTGACTTCTGTTGCTTTTCATACATTGTACCACTTCTTGTTTGGTCTTCATCTTTTTTTCTCTCTCTCCTTTTTTTTTTGCTTTCTTTTCTATTCTCTTCTCATCTGTCCACTCTTTCAATTTATTCTGTTTTTTCCTCTCTATTTTGTTTCTTGTTTTATTTTTTTCCTATTCCATTGATTTTTGTTCTTATTCCTTTTTATTTTTTATGATTTTTTACTTGTATTACTTAGTTCCCCAGCTCTTGTGTGGTTCCTCTTCTACCTTTTTTTGTGTTATCACTATTATTCTTTTTCACTTCTTATCTCTTTCATTTTCTCTGTTCCCAATATTTTTTTCTTTCATGAAAACACAGACAACTGAAAAGATATAGAATATGAGGAACCAATTATCAAAACGTAGTCTTACCACACACAAAGAAACAACAAAAGAAAACCCTAGAGTAGAAAGAGAAGCTAATCAATCAAATAAGCTTATCAAGATAATCATATGCCTAGACAGTAGCAAAAAAGTACAAACCATGCTAAGAAAAGCAGGAAAATATGGCCTAGTCTAATGAACAAAGTAAAAAACATGAGGAGATGAACAACTAATCAAGGATGTCTAAACAAGTATCATGAATCAACTTAATGAAAGGAAGGAAGCGAGAAAGGATATCAAGAAAACATTGGGGGAACATATTGAAGAACATAAACTATAATGTGGACCATTGACCATGTGGTGCAGCAGTGCTCAGAGATGTATTCACCAAGTGCAATGAATGTCCCATGATGATGGAGGATATTGTTGTTATGGGAGGAATCAAGTGAGGGAGGTGGGGGGTATATTTAGACCTCATACTTTTTGAATGTAACATTAAAAAAATAAAGACAAAAAAAAAGATAATGCACCTAATGGTGATGAATGGCACAATGCAAGAAATTGAAAATACATTGGAAGCACATAACAGCAGATTAGAACAGAGAGAGGAAAGAGTCAATGATGTTGAAGACAGTACACCTGAAATCAGACTGATAGTTAAACAGATAGATAAAAAGAAAGAAAAAATTCAGCAGGGACTTAGGGATTTGAATGATAACACAAAATGCACAAGCATATGCATTATAGGCATCCCAGAAGGAGAAGAGAAAGGAGAAGGGACAGAAGGAGTGTTAGAAGAACTTATGGCTGAAAATTTCACAACACTTCTGAAGGACATGGACATATATGTCCAGGAAGTGCAGCACACTCCAAATGGTGTAAATGTTTGTTGGTAGCTTTTTGGTTACTGATTTAATCTCTTTCTTAGTAATTGTTTTGCTGAGACCTTCTGTTTCTTCTTGAGTCAATGTAGACAGTTTGAATGTCTCCACAAATTTGCTCATTTCTTCTACATTATCTCCTTTATTGGCCTACATAGGATACACTTATAGTCATTTTTATTTCATTGAATTTAGTAGTAATGTCCAATTTTTCATTTTTCATTTTCATCAGTTTTTATTCCCCCATTTTTTCTTTGTCAGTTTAACTAATGATTTGTCAATTTTATTGATCTTTTCAAAGAACCAAATTTTGGTTTTGTTGACTCTCTCTACTGTTTCTCATTTTCTGTTTCTTTTATCTTTTCTCTAATCTTTAGTCTTTCATTCCTTCTAATTCCTTTGGGTTTAGTTTCCTCTTCTTTTTCCAGTTCTTCCAGTGTGTCTTCTTGTTTAATGTAAGCATTTAGAACTATAAATTTCCATCCCAATAGTGCTTTCATTGTATCCCATAAGTTTCCTTTTTTTTTATCTTCATTTTCATTCACTTCAAATCATTTCTTAATTTCACTTATGGTTTCCTCCTTAACCTATTGATTGCTTAAGAGTATGTTGTGAGGAAGAGGACTTGGCTCAATGTTTAGTGCATCTGCCTACCACATGGGAGGTCCATGGTTCAAACCCAGGGCCTCCTTGGCCCACGTGGAGCTGGCCCATGTGCAGTGCTGATGTGCGCAAGGAGTGCCGTGCCTCACAGGGGTATCCCCCTCAGGGGAGCCCAACACGCAAGGAGTGCACCCCATAAGGAGAGCCACCCAGCACAAAAGAAAGTTCAGCCTGCCCAAGAGTGGTGCTATGCACATGGAGAGTTAATGCAGCAAGATGATGCAACAGAAAGAGACACAGATTCCCGGTGCCACTGACAAGAATAGAAGCGGACACAGAAGAACACACAGTGAATGGACACAGAGAACAGACAAGTAGGGCAGGGGGGAAGGGGAGAGAAATAAATAAAAATAAATCTTAAAAAAAAAGAGTCTGTTGTTTAATTTCTACATATTTGTGAATTTTCCCTTTCTTCCTCCGTTATTGATTTCTAGCTTCATTTTCTTGTGGTTGGAGGATATGCGTTGTATGATTTCAATATTTATTAATTTTCCCTTTATCCCTCTTATTCATTCCTACCTCCATTCTGTTTGGGTTAGCAAATATGCTTTGCATGGTTTAAATTTTTTTAAAATTCATTGAGACTTGTTTTTTTTATATAATGTATGCTGTATCCTGGCAAATAATCCATGTGAAATCAAGAATAATGTGTATTCTGTGTTTATTTACTGCAGTGTTCTATATATGCCTGTTAAGTCTGGTTCTTTTAATGTACCTTTTTTATTGCTCTTGTGACTAGAGTTCTTTCCATTATTGAGTGATGTGTTAAAGTTTCAGACTATTAATGTGACCAGTCTGTTTCTCCCTTCAGTCTGTCAGTATTTGCTTCATATATTTTGGGTCTTTCCTGATAATTGCATATAAATTTGTAATTGCTACACCTTACTGTTGAATTGTTCCCTTTATCAGTATATAATGACCAACTTTATCCCTCTTAGCTGTTTTTAGCTTAAATATATTTTATCTAATATTACTATAGCCAACTCAGCTCTCTCGTAGTACATGCATGGCATTTTTTCCCATTGTTTCAACCTCATCCAACTTGTATCATTGAATGTAAGATGAGTCTCTTGTAGACAGCAAAGAGTTGAGTCATGCTTTTTAATCCATTTTGCCAATTTCTGCCTTTTGCCTGGAGAGTTAATCCAATTTCATTTGAAGTCACTACTGATAACACAGAACTGCCTACTGCCATTTTGTTTTTCAGTCTTTGTAAGTCTATCACTTCCTTTTTTGTCCCTCCCTTTAATGCCCAGTTTTATATTTATTTGCTTCTTTGTATTATAACATATTGAGTGCCTTCTCATTTCATTCTGGATATATTTTTCATAAATTTTCATTCTTGCTAACATGGGTATAAAATTTATCATCATCACAAATATATGTAATATATATATTTATATATATATATTACATATTACCAATCATGTTTGGTTTGATACCAATTAATTTCAGTTGCATGCACATACAATTTTCCTATACCTCTTTCCCTCACCACCATGTTTGGACTTGTTACCACTTATATTTTTGTACATTATGCATCCAAAATCTATATTTATGATTATTTTTAATGCATTGGCATTTTAGCACCAGTAGGAATTAAGCAGTGGAATGAATTACATAACAAACAATACATCAATTCTATCATTTATCATTACCTAAATGGATTTTATTTTCTAAAGGTTTTTATTTCTTTATGCTTCTTTTAAGTACTGTCTAGTGTTCTTTTCTTTTCAGTCTAAAGAATTCCCTTTAGCATTGTTTTTATGGCAGGTCTAATCATGATGTATACCTTTGGCTTTTGCTTATCTGAGAATATCTTAATCTCTCCCTCATTTTTGAAAGAGAGTCTCTCTAGATATAAAATTATTGGCTGGAAGTTGTTTTCATGGGCATTGTATATATTTCAACCTAATCCTTTCTTGTTTCCATGGTTTCTGATGAGAAAATGGCAGTCATTCTAATTGTGACTCCCTTGTACATAAAATATTGTTTTTACAGCTTTCAAAACCATCTTCATGTTCTTCCTGTTTCTTGTCTCTAAACATCTTGGATGTGCATATTCATGTCTTTTGTTAAGTTTGTGAAGTTCTCTGTAATTATTTCTTTGAGTATTGTTTATTCCACTTTCTCTCTTTCTTCTCTCTCTGCAGTTCCCATAACGAGTAGGTTGGTGTCCTAGATGATGTTCCATAGTTTCTTAGGCAATTTTTCCTTTTATTTTTCCTTTTTTTTCTTTCTGCTCCTCAGCCTGACTCATTTCAGGTATCTTTTCTTCAATTTCACTGATTCTTTCTTTTGCCATTTTAAATCTGCGGTTGAAACCATCTATGGCATTTTTTAAAAAATCTAGTTATTGTAGTTTGCAACTACAGTGTTCTGTTTGTTTCCTTTTTCAAATTCTATCTATTTACTAAAACCCTAATATTCCTCATTCATTTATTCTTTTTTTTAAATTTTATTTTATTTACTTTGTAATAATATTACATTAAAATATATATATATATGAGGTCCCATTGAACCCTACCTCCCCCACCCCACCTCTCCCCCTCTCAGCAACACTCCCTCCCATCATCATGACACAGCCATTGCATTTGGCAAGTATATCTTTGGGCACCCCCGCACCCCATGGTCAACGGTTCACACCATGGCCCACACTCTCCCCCATTCCATCCAGTGGGCCCTGTGAGGATTTACAATGTCCGGTGATTGCCCCTGAAGCACCATCCAGGGCAGCTCCATGTCCCAAAGACGCCTCCACCTCTCATCTCTTCCTGCCTTTCCCCATACCCATCAGCCACCAGGTCCACTTTTCCCAATCCAATGCCACCTTTTCTATGTGGATATTCCTCGGTACTTTCTCTGTATATTTCCTTCATTTCATTTAACATTTTAAAGATTTGTTTAAGATCATTTTTGAAGAGTTTGTTGTCTTCTTCATTGGTGTTTTTTTTTGCATTTTTATCCTCTTTCCTTTGATGGTCTATGATTTTCTGTTTCTTTATTTTATATTCTTTTATTGTGCACTGTACATTTTAATATTTTAAACAGTTATCTCTGGGTTATTTTATTCCCTAACATGTTTGTTTCTTGGTTTTGTAATCAGGGATGAGAGAGAGATTTTCTTGAGTTTCATACTTCTCAGGAAGGTCTGTCTGAAGTGAATGCATTGTGCAGGAATTTTCCTGTTTTTCTGGATCTCTGTCTTGTCCTATGGTTTTGGTTGTTAGTTGTTTTGTGTTTCTCCCTGTTTATAGGAGCTTGGTTGTCCCCTCTGTTTTCTAGGAGACAGACCTCCTTCTCCCAGGCGTGTGAGGCTGATAGGCCTTTGCCCTATACTGTCTGCCACTGTAGTTTTTTATACTCCTCTCATTGTATCAAACTGCTTCTTCATGAGGGCATATTTTTGGAGAGAGTCACCCTAGGGAGTACTTTCCTAAGTTAGTTTTTTCCAACCAAAACTTGGCCAGTGAGACATGAAAGTGGCACAGACCTGCTCCAGATTGCTGTGGGGAGGGGATCAGGAAGGGTGCCAAAAGCTTCTCAGATGTCTCCCCAAATGTAAGCTTTCCTAGTCTGCCCAGCAAATGCATCTCTTTAGCCAACTGTCACTTGTAAACCTCAAGAAGTGCTGCACATTTAAATCTTCACATCTTCTGACCCTTCCTTGTGAGGGTTGAAACATTGGCTGTCACTGCTTTTGTCTGAGGCAAGTTGAAAGTAGTTGCCCTCAGAAGTGGATATCCAGTTGATTCTAAGCAAAAGCTATGATCAGAAATTAGCCTTACCCATCCCTGTTATTGGGGAAGATGATTTTTATGTTTCTTTCTGGGACTAACAAACTAGTAAGGGACTGGACACCATGGTGACTTGCTGTGAGAATGGGGAATGGGCACCAGTAGTTGCCATGTGGCAACTTACTGACATTTACCATAATTTATCATCCTCTTCCACTCTTCCCAGTGATCTTCTGGTCTCAAGAGTTTTGAAACAGTTGTTTCAGATCATGTCTAATGTTTAATAGTTTTTTGGTGGAAAGGCTGTGTATTGGAGTTCCCTGTTCTGCTTTCTTCCCTGGAAATCTTTCTATTTGAATTTAATCTGAGTTAAGTTTTACTATTACATTAAATAAGCAATATTGACCTCCTTAACTCTAGAAATTAAATGGTGAAGTTATGCAATGATGTTTTATGGAACCACTTTATGTGACACTTCCTTCTACCATCAAGTACAGTAGTGTAATCACCTTTAATGTTATGGCTTCTGGCTGTTTGTTGGATTGAAAAATATAAAGGGTCTATAATGAAAAACAAGCTTTAAATATGTGAATAATTACGCTGTGGGTCAAAAAAATCCCAAACACTCACCAGCATCGGAGGCAAGGCATCCAATTATACAATGAGGCACCATTATGACTTGCAGTTTTAGATCCAAATGAAAACAAAATACAACTAAAAATGTTCACAGATTGCATGATGAATTATAATAGTGAATGCAAATTAACTTAGGGCATCATTTCCTGATATCCTTTTCAAAATGAAAATCATTAGTCTTAGAAGAATCTTCGAAAAGCCAGTAAGAACTGAAAAAGGGAATCTTTCTAATTGGATTTTTAAAATTATGAGTACATAAATTCAGCACACTCATCTACTTTTTGCATTATACTTGTAAAATATTTTTATTTTTAAGACAAATATATTTGCAATGTCAAGAATGTTCCTTTAATGAGAATAATTTGTTTTCTATCAAAATTTGAGATTTTAAACTAATTTTATTTATTCATTTTTTAATATTTATTTATTTATTTCTCTCCCCTTTCCCCCTGCCCCAGTTGTCTGTTCTCTGTGTCTATTTGCTGTGTGTTCTTCTTTGTCTGCTTCTGTTGTTGTCAGCGGCATGTGAATCTGTGTTTCTTTTTCTTGTGTCATCTTGTGTCAGCTCTCCGTGTGTGTGGCACCATTCCTGGGCAGGCTACACTTTCTTTCACGCTGGGCGACTCTCCTTATTGGGTGCACTCCTTGCATGTAGGGCTCCCCTAAGCCGGGACACCCCTGCGTGGCAGGGCCCTCCTTGCGTGCATCAGCACTGTGCATAGGCCAGCTCCACAAAGGACAAGGTGGCCCGGGGTTTGAACCGCGGACCTCCCATTTGGTAGAGGGTCACCCTAAACACTGGGCCAAGTCCACTTCCTTTAAATTAATTTTAGGTTAGAATTACTTTTATCATGGAGATTTGTTAGTTGATTTTTCTACTTCAACAGATTTTTCCCATGATTTTGTTTTAAATTTCAATCTCCAGGACATAGTCTCTAATATCCGGGACACATATCTCTTGGTGACTGGGTACTTAGATGGGATATTATGAACTTCATTTGACAACTTAATAAGATGTAATAAGACTACAAAAAGTGGCAGTGCAGTCTCAATTGAGAAGATAGAGATAGCTACAGAATCTTTTAAAGGGTATGTCTAACAAAATTCCCTTAAAGACTTCCCTTTAAAACATTGAATGTTTGTCCTGTTTCAAACTAGAATATGATCATTCCGAATATTGGTGAGGAACAGGTCATTAGTGAAAACTCCAATGAAGACAATTGGCTTTGAGTTTGATTTTCATGTTTTTTCAGTTAGCTTAGCACCAGATGGTGTCCCAGTGAGTTCTGTGTAAATAATACAATCATAGGGTTGAGTGATTCTCTACCAGATACAGACTCAAGCAGAAAATAGCATTTGTCTTTCTATATAAGCCCATGTAGATTCTCTTATTTCTGATATTTTGGTTTTTTATTCAACTCTAGCCCTTATATTGTTGTCATGATTTTTCTGGTTCTTTACTATTTACTTACATCTGTACACTGACATAGAGGGAATGGCTGCTGACTTGTGGATCTTTATCTGATACATCCATTCATTGCAGAGAAAGGGAGACAAAGGAACTTAAATCTCTGTTTTCTATTGCTCCTGAAAGTGTAGTCTCATTACTGCCTTGAGTGTTGGATCATATTAGGGGGTGATGGGATTGGATTTGCTTACAGAACCCTATGGGAACCCCTTATAGGTTTTCAAGGTCCAACTCAAATGCTTCCTTCAGCCTAAGATGCTCAATGATGTTCCTCTTTCTTGGGGTTCTTATGACAGTTACAGTTTTTACCTCATTATGTAGCTCTTCATTCAGTACTATTTGGCTTATGCTTTGCCTATGCCTCTCCCTTTGGATGTAAGTCTTGTCTCACCTACAAGATTGTTATATTCTTTAAATATATTTTATTACAACCTGAACTACTCAATACAGAATTGGACATTTATAACTATTGTTTTGCTAACTCATATGTGGGCCACAGTTCCCACACATTGGAGCACAGCTTCAATGATCAGTATCCCAGTGAATGAAGACTATCACATTGTGATAGAAAGGAGTCTAGTGTCTTCAAAGTGATAAAGAACAAAAAATGAATGGCTTCCCCTTATCTTCACTTTCTCCTTAAGAAGATTTGACCCATATAGTAGCAAACCACAAAATAGGTGCTTTAGTACATTGGGGGAAAATAGGCATTATCACTGAGAACCATTTTTCTTTTGAAATCTGTCTGTATTTTTACTTTGGAAACACAATAACATACAATATGTCCAATCTTGACATAGATCTGCAGTAAAATAGACCCAAATATCATTACGCTATTCACACCAGGGTTTGTAAATTAGTGATTTATTAACCATATACAAATGACCTATTTCACATACATCCCAAGTTTTTTTATGTCCCACTACAGGGTTCCCAAAGTGTGTTCTGTGCAATATTAGTATCCCATGACAGATGAATAGATACTTCTTAAAAATTGATTGCTTGGTTAAATATGTCTGAGAAATGTTGCATACTCTATAACTTATTAAAGGCCCTGAAGAGTCCTATAACAAAAAAGATCTGTGTAATGTGTTTAACTTGGCATTTAGCAAACTTTGACCTGAGGAAGAGAACTAATATCTAGTTAGTATTCTGTGCTAGGCATATATTAACTTATTTATTCTTTAAAATAAGACCCTTAAATAAGTAATATTATATATATTTATGGAAGGGGAACTGAGAGTTACTGATATTAAGGAACTTGTTCCAGGTCATAGAATTCTAAGTGAGAAAATCTTGTATACTAAATTATTGTTTGGCTTTGCCACCAATTAGCTGTGTAAAGATTCAAATAAGTCAACCTTGTCTTAATTTCCTTATCTATGTGTCCCATTTCAATAATAAGATTGGTTTGAAGATGAAACCATTTGAATTTATATTACCACAAATTGGAAAAAAAATAAGTGCCACCCATGAAGCATTTGCTTTTCATAAAATTAGGAGAAAGAGGAGGGCAACAACTAATCTCCTGCCCAAAAAAATAGTTTCTCATAACATATAGGGTTAAGTACTAGATTTCCTAAAGGCAAAAGCAAACTAAAGTTAAAAGTACCTTTCCCAACTGCCCTCCACCACACATGCATTTTCATTTATTAGTATTGTGTGGTTATACTTGTTAAATGCTTAGACATGAGCTGATCAAATTGGGTAATACAGCTTTAAAGTACCCAATGTCACTATTAGGAAATATTGAGGCTAATAATACACTATGATATGGAGCTTTGATCCTTAACTGAAACTTCTTTTAAATCTTTAAGCCAGAAACTCAGCTTCTTTCACTGTATTTTTGTATCATTCATTAAATAGGCATGACATAAACTATTTATGGCTCTTCCTCACTCCATTATTTCCACCTTGTTCTTAAGAATCCATTGACTTTCTCAACATCTAAAATTCACCATAGTAGATAAACTTATATCTAGTTGGCACTTTGCAAACTTATTTTTTAATGTTTTTGATGTAGATATAAGTTTCCCCCTATTTTTTTAAAAAGTGTTTGGAATTTGTTCTACTTGGAAATTCTATAAATAAATAAATAAATAAATAAATAAATAAATAAGTTATTACATGTAACAGTTCTGGTTCTCTCTAAGCTTATTCTACATACTATCCTAATTGTGGTGATGTTTTATGACAAAGGGGAAGAGGACTGCTAATTAGACATCTACTTTAACAAGTTAGAAACTGATTTCTTCATTACCTACTAGAACTGAATCTTATTTTCAATCTAGAAATAATGAACATGGCAGTGCACAATTGAACTGAGGCAGACTGCATTTTGCTTTCTGCATCCCTGAATTATCACTAACTGATATCATAAATATTGTTCTGTAGTATACTACTCCACTAAGTTCACTAAAATAATAACTTAGAAGGCTATAATTGTTTTATCATTCAGGGTTCTAACATTCTTAGAAATGTGATGGGTGTTTTTGTGGTTTTCCTAGATTTTGTATTTATGAGTTTTTTGTGGCTCTGACATAATTTTATGCCAGAATTCATAAACTTGTAAAACGATTCTGATATGGTAAGGCTCTCTTGTAACCTTTGCTTTCTAGTCATATAAAATACATCCTAAAGAGAAGAAATGGATCTGATAGCATTCAGATTCGCTGGAATCTTTCTTTGGCCACTTGGTCTCTGAGATATGGTAATGGATTTCTAGAAAAGGCAGAACTGCCTCTTCATGTGATAACATTCCAGTTCCTTTGTTAGAGCCCCAAATTACAAGCTTTGTTCCCTAATAACTGTGATTTCTGAAAAGGTGTCCCTCCATCTCTTCATTGTAAAGATTAGAAAAGAATAATGCTACTATTTAAAGAATTGTTTCAATATATAAGAAAGGATAATTGCCACAGATACCATGCATAAACTAAATGATCTTGTACTCCGACGAAATCATTTCTCTAATGGCAACTCCATGGGTACGGAGATTAATGCTTCTGTTTGGGTTTCTGCATCCCTGAATTATCTGAATGTGAACTGAATGTGATGGGCTTTAAAAAAGACAGACAGATGAGCAAAATTCTCCACCATTCCTTTCTAAATTATTAGCTCTTTATTCAGCTCAAAAGGTGACGCAAATCAGAAATATTTCTTAACACTTAAATATCGAGACTTTTACTGCCAAGAAGTGACTTAGGAAGGATTGAGGTTGGAAGCTAGATCTATTTTAGTATTGATTCTGTCCTGAAATAAATATTTATGTACATGAAATAATTTGTTGGTAGTTGTATATTTATTATTTTCTTTCTATATTTAATGGGGAGTCCTTTGACTTCCTTTATGTTCTGCACAGGCTAATTGGTCATTTTGTAAACCACTGTTGTACAGTACTTCTTCTGGACAAATTAATTTGAAATGTAATTAAATGTTGTTGCAACAAGTTTTTAGTCCCTAATCAGCAATTGTTGTTACTCTACATGAATTGGATGGTAAATATTATTAGTTTGTTTTCCTAGGCAAAAGATAGTCTCTGATCCACAGAGCTGCAGAACAAACCCTTGGCTTTAGACTGCTATGCAAAAGCTGTCCATTCCAGTTTTAAAGATATAGATATGAAGATGTTATATTTTTGCTTTATATTTTATTGTCCTTTCTCGTTACATGATCTTTATACATAATACTTCCAATATGGTGAACTTGGAAAGAAATAAAGCTTTTTTTGCTGCATATTAAACAACATGCACTTAAAATTTCCTTGGTAAAAATGGAGTCCAGTTAATCAGAATCTCTTTATAATAACTCTTGTTACACTTAAAGATACTTATTAAAACACACCAATTCACCTTTTCATAGTTCCCCCATTTAATCTAAGTCTTTCTCTCTATATATGTACATACATATGTACATATATATATATTGATCATCTATATGTGTCTATACCTCCACTCTTGTTTGCTGTACATAAATGCTAAGGGAAATTGCAATAATCCCATCAGTTTGTCTGTAAATGCTATTTAAAAATAATTTTAACATTGGAGCTTATCTGTCCATTCATTTATTCAGATACTCAACAAATATTCTTACGTACTTATACTGATCAGGGTATTATGCTAAATATATTCTTTAGTGTTTATGGTGTTTTTTGAGAACATAGTGAGCTATGGTAGGACCTTGTTTTAAGCAACCAATATGTTCCAATACCCTTTGCATAAGTTGAAAATCCTGCATAAGAGCAAACTCCATTATTTAATAAGCATTTCTTATACTAACATATGTATCACACATTTTTAAATAAAGAAGACAAAAATACTCTAGTAACAGTAAGTGAACAAAATTAATCACATAAATAATTAAAGCATTTTAAATTCTCTCACTTGCACCCCAGCAGCCTGCCCCATGCCAAGGTCTTTCCACACCCTTCCCCAGAGGAAAAAGATTGGCACCTAACGTTGGTGAGCCAGCTGGTGGCACTGTGTGGAGACTCCTGCTGGGTCAGCATTTTGCCCCCTCCCCCACAGGTCCATCCCACCACTGCCCTGCTCCCAGGGTCTGTATAAAGTGTACATAATAGCAAACCTCACTATTTAATAAGTATTTCTTATATGAATATCACCTAACACATTTTTTATAAATAAGACAAATAAACACTCTAATAACAAGAAGTAAGCAAAATTAATCATAACAATTTTTAAAATTTTGATTTTCTCTGCCTCTATTTTTTCTGTGCCAGTTGCATATACCTGAACTCATTTGTGTTGAGTTCATGACAAATGAAGTCCTAATACAATTCCTTAAGTTTCAAATTTGCAATTGTCCAAATTAAAATATGAAAATACCAGTTTTTCAGCAGAATGAGGCCAAATTGGTGATGAGGTATTTATAAGTAAGCAGAATTCATTTTTACCAATAAAGAAATTGGTGACTAATTGAGAAAACAGTACAATATTTGCCAGATTAGTGATTTTATTGGAAATTTAAATTCCTTGACTGGTAGCCCTTTTTCAAATACTATCAGACTTTGTAATAATCTGTGTAATCATGTGATTCACATTGCTAAGTTTTTTTTTTTCCTGGGAAGTCATAACCTCAGTATCAAAATAAAAATACTTCACTATGTTTTTGTCGCAGACCTCAATTTTAACGCATTTATTAAATTGAATTGAAGGAATTAAATATCAATAGGGCTTTTGGATTTTAAGCTTTTTAGAATTTTTGGTAATAGCTCTTTGTACCTGCAGCAGTTTGATACGGTTATGAATTCCAAAAATAGATACTAGATTATGTTTGTAATCTGATCTGTACCTGAGCATAATTGAGTTAATTAGGGTGTTGAGTCCCCACCCCTTGGTGTGTGTAGGGGTCTCACAGATAGAAGGCCTGGCAAAGAACAGAGTTGGGGGTTTCTGATGTTGGAGTTTTGATGTTGGAGTTTGATGCTAAAGTCTTAAACTGGAGCCCCGGGGAAAGAGACAGAGACCTTCGCCTGATAGTGTACAGCTGACCTTGTAGAGAGAGGCAAAGCCTAGAGAGCCTCAGAGTCTACAGCTGACCTTGTGGAGGAAACAGAGATGCTGAGCCTAGAGGAATCCAGAAAGCCTGAACCGTTACAGACTGCGGCGGCTTGCTCGGTCGGTAGAGGTGGGATCTGGCTGCGGACGAGGGGTCGGTCCAGCTCTGGACGAGGGGTCGGTCCCGCTTGGGACGAGGGGTCGGTCCCACTTGGGACGAGGGGTCGGTCCGGCAGCAGACGAGGGATCGGTCTCACAAGGGGTTGCGCGGTTCGGCTGACGGGGTCGCCCGGCAAAGCCGGCGACGAAGGGGTCGCCCGGAGAAGCAGGTGACAAACTGGGGACAAGGGAGGCCAGGCCCTTGTCAGGGGACTCTCAGGACTGGAGGGCGCACGGCAGAAGAACTACTGTGGAGACAAGGTAAACACGCAAGTCCACTTTATTGAGGGAGAGGCAACAGTTTTATAGGGGCTGGGGAAGGCTGATTGGTCGAAGCCACGCCCTGTTCTGATTGGTTGCCGGTGAAAGGTCAGTGGGCGGTACTGGACGGGGGAGGGGTGGTGGTTAGGGATTGGCTGTCGCTGCTGCTGGGGGAAGGGGCAGGGTTTAAGGATTGGTGGCTGCTGTTGCTGGGGTGGAGGGCAGACTTGAGTTTCCTGCCCACGCCTGGCTGTTGCTGCTGAAGGGGGGAGGGAAAAGGGCAGACTGGAATTTTCCGCCCTGCGCCTGCGCAGGGAGAAAGAAGACGAAGGGTGCCGCCCCACAGGCATCATGTGGCACCATCCGGGAGGAGGGGCGGCCGCAGAAGCATGGCTGCCGAGAAGGGGAGACCCGAGGGCACTCTGCGCCCATGCCGAGCTCCCTTCAGGGGTGGCGGTGAGTCCGACCAGCCACCCTATTATGGGGGCAGCGGCTTGGCCTGCCGCAGCTGCTCCCCCACCAGGCCAGCAAACCACACTTCAGCCCGAGGGGTGACCGCATTTCCCCCTTTTTTTCAAATAAAGGCCAGGATGGCAGCAGCAACAAGTAGCTGAGGCCCAAGAGGCAGTAAGCAATGAGGGAAGCCGGGCTGAAGAGGGAGGTGAGTATGACGGGGATATAAATGTACAATTTAGGGGGCGGTATCTTGCCATTGCAAGCAAGGGTGGCCAATGTCCAATTCTTGTTGATCTCGGCGGCTATAAGATCCATCTGTTGTTAAAAGTCCCGAATGACAGCGCGTTACAGGTAGTTGATCTCTTCTTGGCGGCGAAGAGCGGTAGAGGCAGACTGTGTGATGGTCTGGAGGATCGCAGCGGTGAGGACAAGTCGCGTCAGGGCACCAGCGACGGTGGTGGCGGCAGCGTCGGGAGTGGTGGAGATGTAGGCGAGGACAACAAGAAGGCCAAAGTCTCCATGGGCACGAGAGAGGCCGATGTTAACGGGGCGGGCCGACATGGGGCGGCCCAATCTGCAACGCAATGTCGGTTCAAGCAAAAAAGGAGGGGGGCGGGGGACAAGAAAGGATGCTTTGGATGGCTGAGAAGAGGAGTGAGGTCAAGACAGGAGGAAGCTCCGCAGAAGTATGGGGAGGCAAAAGCAGAAACGTTATTAGATGCTAAAAAGCAGGCCGCGGGCCAGGGAAAGTGGGTTGTGGGCCGTTTAGCGGGGCTGGAGCTGCTTGAGAGTGATGGCGGCATGGGGGGCCGTGGTTACAGAAGACTTGGGGCTGTTTCAAAGAGATCTTACACCGGTGAGTGTCTAGGAGACCGGCGAGGGCCCGAACTTGCGGGGCTTGCTTAGCAGATAGGATGTTACCCATTGCTAATGGCCTTTTGGAGCTGATAAGAAAAGGGGCCCTTACCTTGAGAGCACGGCGATGGGAGCCGAGGTGCACGGTGTGACGAGGGGTCGGAGCCGATGGGACTCCGACGGTGGTCGCGGGCCAAGAGAAGGCCCCAACGAGGGGAGGGCGGAACGACAAGCAGTGGAGCAAGGCAAAGGGGAGCAAGCATGGAGGGGAGGAGGCAGAGGTGAAGGCAGGGGTGGAGGTGCTCAGGCACACGCTCCTGAGAGTTTTATTGGCGCCTCTTAATCATAGCGGGTCGGTATAAGCCCCCGACATGGAAGGAGAAAGCCATCCAGCGATTCTCCAAGACCGTCGTGGATCATATGAGGTCACCAAGGTTCAGGAGCAGCAATGCAGAGCGAAAAGATAGGAGTGAGAAGAGAGGAGAGCGTAGGGATATGGTAGGGTTACTTCAGACGTGCAAGCGTGTGCTCCCGAGAAATCCAAGGCTCCTCTTAATCATAGCGGGTCAGTATAAGCCCCCGACATGGAAGGAGAAAGCCATCCAGCAATTCTCCCAAACCGCTGTGGATCGTATGAGGTAGCCAAGGCTCAGGTAGCAGCAATGTTGCACGAGAGAAGTCCCAAGGTCAGAAGAGAGGAGAGCGTAGGGCTGTGGTAGGATTACTTCAGATGTGCAAGCGCGCGCTCCTGAGAAATCCAAGGCTCCTCTTAATCATAGCGGGACGGTATAAGCCCCCCACATGGAAGGAGAAAGCCATCCAGCGATTCTCCCAGACCGCCGTGGATCGTATGAGGTAGCCAAGGCTCAGGTAGCAGCACTGTTGCACAAGAGAAGTCCCAAGGTGAGAAGAGAGCGGGGGGGCTGCCAGGTTATGGAGTGAGGCTGTGGTGGAGTTGCCTTGCCCCACGTTGGGCGCCAACTGCAGCGGCTTGCTCGGTCGGTAGAGGTGGGATCTGGCTGCGGACGAGGGGTCGGTCCAGCTCTGGACGAGGGGTCGGTCCCGCTTGGGATGAGGGGTTGGTCCCACTTGGGACGAGGGGTCGGTCCGGCAGCAGACGAGGGATCGGTCTCACAAGGGGTTGCGCGGTTCGGCTGACGGGGTCGCCCGGCGAAGCCGGCGACGAAGGGGTCACCTGGAGAAGCAGGCGATGAAGGGGTCGCCCGGAGAAGCAGGCGATGAACTGGGGACAAGGGAGGCCAGGCCCATGTCGGTGGCTCTCAGGACTGGAGGGCGCACGGCAGAAGAACTACCGCGGAGATGAGGTAAACACGCAAGTCCACTTTATTGAGGGAGAGGCAACAGTTTTATAGGGGCTGGGGAAGGCTGATTGGTCGAAGCCACGCCCTGTTCTGATTGGTTGCTGGTGAAAGGTCAGTGGGCGGTACTTGATGGGGGAGGGGTGGTGGTTAGGGATTGGCTGTTGCTGTTGCTGGGGGAAGGGGCAGGGTTTAAGGATTGGTGGCTGCTGTTGCTGGGGTGGAGGGCAGACTTGAGTTTCCCGCCCACGCCTGGCTGTTGCTGCTGAAGGGGGGAGGGAAAAGGGCAGACTGGATTTTTCCGCCCACACCTGGCTGTTGCTGCTGTCAGGGGAGGGGAAAAGGGCAGACTGGAATTTTCCGCCCTGCGCCTGCGCAGGGAGAAAGAAGACGAAGGGTGCCGCCCCACAGGCATCATGTGGCACCATCCGGGAGGAGGGGCGGCCGCGGAAGCATGGCTGCCAAGAAGGGGAGACCCGAGGGCACTCTGCGCCCATGCCGAGCTCCCTTCAGTGGTGGCGGTGAGTCCGACCAGCCACCCTATTATGGGGGCAACAGCTTGGCCTGCCGCAGCTGCTCCCCCACCAGGCCAGCAAACCACACTTCAGCCCGAGGGGTGACCGCAACAGACATTAGCAGCCATCTTGCTCCAATATGTGGAAATAAACTTTGATGAGGGAAGTAACATTCTTTATGGCCTGGTAACTGTAAGCTCCTAGCTCAAATTAATACCCTTTATAATGTCCAGCAGATTTCTGGTATTTTGCATCAGCACTCCTTTCACTGACTAATACAGTACCTTGGGTGGGATTTTAAAAATATCCTCTGCAATACTTTCCAACAATACTCGAAATTGTAGAAATGAGATTTTGTGACTGTTTACACACAGACATAACACAGCTGAGAAGGTTGGAACTAGTCAAAAACAGTAGAGACAACACAACTAATGAATCTACTTGTCTAGTTCAAAGTATACCTTTGTGATGGATTAGAGGTTAGGCCAGCAAAAACTCTGGAGAGGGCAAACTCATAGAGTTAGAATTTAGAAACAGGTTACCAGGGACTGGGTTGGTGGTAGAAATTGGGGATTTAATACTTAATTTGTACAGAATTTATATTTCACTTGATTGTAAAGTTTTGGAAATGGATGGTGGTAATGGTGGCATAAAACTGTGAGTGTAATTAATAGCAATGAATTCTATATGTGAATGTGGTTAATAGGGAGAATTTTACTAGAATAAAGTTAAAAGGAAAACACACACACACACAAAACTCTGGAGAGTGGGGTAGTTTACATTATTCTTAAAAGGGTAAAGAAAGGGCAAAAAATGCCTTCTCACTTAAATTTATTCTAAAGCATCAGATCACAATCAACCACTGCTCAGTACCAGAAACTTGGTCCTTAGTTGGCTGATCTAGATGTCTGGCCAGCTTTCGAGCATGAGAGTGGAGTGGTTTGACTTAGATGAGACCTTTCTACAGATGCCTCTTCTGTCAGTTTTACTGAACCTGTAATTGGTGCTGGGGTTGGTGTATACTCAGGAGACTTGAATCTCGAGACTGGCCATGTGCCAGCTGGACCGTGAGCCTCAGCAGAGTTTTTTAACACCTACAGTTCGTTGGACTTACCCAGGTCAGCTAACAGGGAGGTAAAGATGGTCACCACACCAGGGAACTGAGAATGCCTACAACTGCAAGCAGGTGAATTGCATCCATTAACCATGTGGGACATAAACCACCCCTCAATTTAGGGGTGGAGTGGACATCACCATCCCAGGGTTCACAGGATGGAGGAATAAAATATGGATTAGAGTTGACTTACTGGTATTCTACTATAGAACTATGGTGACTCTAGCAATGGAAGAAATTGTAGCATCGATGTGGAGATAGTGGCCATGTTAGTTGCTGAGGGCAGGGAGAGGGAAGAAGAGATGTTATATGGTGGCATTTTCGGGACATGGATTTGTCCTAAATGATATTACAGGGACAGTTGCTGGACATTATATATCCTGCCATAACCCACTGAATGTACTGGGGGAGAGTGTAAACTACAATGTAAACTATTATCAGTGCTGTGCAGCAGTGCTCCAAAATGTATTCAACAAATGCAATGAATGTGCCACAATGATGAACGAGGTTGTTGATGTGGGAGGAGTGGTGTGTGTGGGGTGTTGGGTATATGGGAATCTCTTATAATTTTTAAAGTAACATTTTGTGCAATCTATGTATCTTTAAAAAAAGACAAAAAATAATTAAAAAAAAAAAGTAGAGTGGTGACAATTGGTGAATCTGGAGCCTAAAGAAGCATAGAGGGCAGGGATGCAACTGTTATATGGTATCCAGTCACACAAGAGTATACCATCCTTGGATTAACCTATTGGTGTGTCTTACTAGGGTATTATTTCACACTGCTTTCTCTTATCTATTCACCACAGATTTAATAACCTTCATTCCAATATTTTCCCATTAAAATAGTTGAGAAGCCAACCTTTTTGAGGCTAATGTTCATTGGAAGATTTGTTTTTTGCATGACTATGCTATTGGGCAGTTCTCTTGAAATATCATCCTCACCAGAAACTCTGCTTAGAAGCCACATATCAGAAGGAATTAGGGACTGTTTGGTCCAGATAATCAAATATCACAAACTCCCCAGATAGGATGAAACCTTATGCTCACTTAGGCCAATATTCATCAGATGGTTGGATCTGTTTTTTTTTTTTTTCTATTTACTTTTATTTTTATTTTGTAAAGAAGATTTAGATTACATTAATATTATATTGAAAATACTGGAGACTCCCATATACTCCATCCCCTCCCCTTCCCCCACTTTCCCTCATTAACAACATCTTTCATTAGTATGGTGCATTTGTTAAAATTCATGAGCACATGTTGAAGCATTGCTACTAATCATTTGTCTATAAATTACATTATTGTTTAAAATGTGTAATTCACAATTTTATAGGTTTTGACAAAACATTCTGGCACTATGCATTATTGCAATATCATGCTAAACTGTTAAAATGTCCCCTAAATACCGCATGTTACACCTACTCTTCCCTCACCCTCCCCTTAGAACCTCTGGTGCCCTCTGCACTTATAGCAATGCTGAAACCCTTTCTTACACCAGGACAGCCTGTACCTAATACAGGTTCTGTACCTGTTCATATCAAATCACCTGATAGATCTTCTTTTACAAGGTTTTATTTTTCTGTAAATAGGATGACACCTGTTTGTTTGAAAAGATTTAGCTTGTATTTCCATCATCATATCTCTCTCTAGAGGGAACTCACTGCCTTCTGAGGCATCTCTTATTCAGTATTTCCTCAACTCTTTAATACAAATTACAAAATATTCTCTACAAAAAGTAGTATTCTGTGGTCAAATAAGCCTTTGCAGCAGTATTTACCAAATAAATTCTGAGCATTCCTGCAGAAAATAAATCTAGTGATATCATTCTGGAGTTTCCCCAATTAATTTGGTCATGAACCCACTTTCTTCTATATAACATGTTTTAATATCCCATTCAACAGAAAACATTTCATTATAAGTTGTTACAGACAATGCATATTTATTTATATAACAAACTTGTTAAAATAAAATTTTAGACAAGATATTATTTACTTGAGGTTATTTGAAAAAATTATGATTCATGGATTGGGCAGCATCCAAACTGCATGTGGAAAGTTGCTCCCATGGAAAGGGTGTGAAAAGGCAAGTGGAAACAGAAAATGTGGAAGGAAATGAGAAAATGTTCTGATTGGGTGACAGTGAAGTTTTCATTTTACACAAGGGGTCTTATAAAGTGGGAAACAAATATACATTGATTAGTACGGTATGCTTATCCATTCTGGTAAGCTATCTCTACTAGACTGAAATGGGTTATTACCAGGTGTTGCTTATCTGCAGATATGTAGAGCACATCCCATTGTTTCATTTTCTCAGCAAGCACTTGCAGGTAAACTCTTTCGTCTTCTGGAAAATCCTTTATCAAAAAAGAGTATTTGTTGGGAAGTCCAATGCAGGTGACCAATTTATTTTACTTAACAGTTCCCTGTTTTGACACTCCAGTCAACTCCACTGATTTCTTTTCTTGTCGGACAGTTGAGTAGTCTTGGTCATTCGTTTTGTTCCTTTTCTTGTTTTTCATTTTCCATGTTCATTTCCTTTCTTGATTACAGTGAGGTTCTTTGGGTGGTTGTTCAATTACATTTAAGATCCTTGGATTGGGGTTACTTACTCAGCTGAGCAGACAGGAAATAGGTCTGAAATATTCTAACCTGACTGATATCATGATATACCTTAACTTGGTCCCTTAAAATATTTTGGATGTATCAATCTGTCATATTTATTAGCATAAAAGCAACATCGTTCAAGGACAGTCAGGGTATCTCGAGCCCATGTGTTTTATAAGACCCTGATGCTAAACTTTCACCTTCAACCTGGAGCGTCTAATGAGCATAGATGGTGGTGTTAAAGCTCTGATTCGTACCATTAGATATACTTATAACTGCTCACTCCAGGTCATATATTCCTTGGTATGAAAATAAGCATGAACTCTATATTATGGGAATGGAACTATTACTCTCCTTTCGTCAGTTTGAAGACTGATATACGAAAGAACCAAAGTTAGCTATCTTAGTAAATGGTATATGCAAGATAACAGGGTCCAATCCAATTTGCATGGAAAGCAGGCTAGTAAGATAGGGAATCAATAGACAGATCTGGAACCTGGCAAAGAGTCCACATGGACTTCAGTATCCCCAAGATGGCTGCTGGAAAACCCTTACAAGTTTCAGCCATTCAGAATGAGATTTCTTCCAGAAGCCAGGAGAAGCCCCGGATATCCCCAAGGACTTTTTATCATTGGGCCTTTCTGAGGGATTGATGGGTGTGGTAATCAATCAAAACAGCAAACAGCTGGGACTCCTTCCATGCCATTAGCAAAGGGGCAAAATAATTAATGAGTTAAAAAGCAAGCTCAAAGACTTCTTACTCTCTCTTTTGCTCTCTTGCATTCGTCCCAGTGCCTGTACATGCCTTGTTCTATCTTCTTCGTTCCCACCTGGATCAATATGAAAGTAAAACCTGGGCATTTGTAAACTATAATGGGAAATTGTAGTCTGCAAATAAGCCTGGTTTATCACTTTTCAGCCCCTTCCTCTCTCCAGGGACCCATGATCTTTTATTTTCTCCCATTTCTCTTCCCTCTGTAACTTAATAAATTACTTGCCTAATTAACCTGGCATTCTTATGAAATTCATTTCTGCAGCATAGTCCAGAACCTAGACAAAATTCAGTTATACATGTAGGTAACAAAACATATGCATTGCCAAATTCAAGTAATAGAAAAATGAAATCGTAATGATAGGATTAAAGATTAGAAATAAAATAGTTAATAATTTAGAAAAACTAAAATAAAGTAAAAAATAAATCAGGGTATATAAAAGAAAAGTATAATTTTTTAAAAAATGTTTTCCCCTTTTATCACTGTAATAGGTATGGCCCTGTATTTACTTTGGCAAGGAAATCTCTTCCATTTCTTCCACAGTGTCTTAAATCTTTTTAAAAATTATTATGTCTTCAAAAAAGTTTCAGGCCACAGTAAAGTCACACATAAAATACAGGGGGCTCCCACATATCCAGTATTTTCTCTCTCCTCTCCCCTCCCCAGCAATGATCTTTATACATGTGGATGTTACATTTGTCACAGCGAATGTATAAATATTTGAACATAGCTAACAACCATGGTTACATATATTAGACTTCATTTTGGAAGAAGTTTTGGATCACAGAGGGGTTCAGCACTTGTGCTGTGCAGCTTATCATTGATGGCACTTGTAGCACTTGTAGCACTTGTGCAGCTTATCATTGATGGGGGATGCATGGGTGGGAGGGAGTTTTCCAGGGAATGCATGTAGGGTATTTAATTATGTTCGGATGTTCATTAGGTATTGACATAGAGGTTAGAATTTCACACGACAACTGAGGAAGTACTGAGTTCCCATCCTGGGGAGCTCTGTCACATTCTGCAAAGAAAAAGAAACAATCCAACAAATGCAAGGGCAAAGACCAGTGAAGAAGGATGGTCCAATGATGGGCCCTTGTTAGTGATGACAATGCTTATGAGCCTGTGTGCCTGAAATATGAACTAGGCCTAGAACTGCAGGGTGCCTAAGAATTACCAACTGAGAGCCTCCATGTTGTTCAAATGTGGCCCTTCTCTGAGCTAAATTCAGCATGTAAATGCATTACCTTCCCCTCAGCGTTGGACATAACTCCAAGGAAGACACCTTGGCAATGACGGATAACAACCAAGCACCAGCTGGTGATGCAGTTAGAAAAAGATCTTGAATAAAAGGGAGAAATGGTAAAGACAAATGAGTTTTTGTGGCTAAGAGACTTCAAAATGAGTCGAGAGGTCTTCAGAGGGGTCACGCTTATGCACATCTAAGCGGGAAGTCAGAGACAGCCAAAGTAGATACAACCCCAGGTATTGGTGCTTCTGAGGGCTACGGAGACACCCAGGCCCTAGAGTCATGGCAAATAGCTGTGGAGTTCAGTGACTTGCCAGTGGGCCCTGCTTTGGAATTTGTATGATGGAGTTGGACTCAGATGTGACCTCTCTACACATGCCTATTTTGTTACTTTTAATGAACCTGTGGTTGGTGCTGGGGTTAGTATATGCCCAGGAGATTTATATCTCTGGACTGTCCATGTGCCAGCTAGGCCCTGAGCCTCAGCAGAGTTGCAACACCTACTCTCCAGTGCATTGGACTTGCCCAGATCAACTAACACGGAGGTGAGGATGGTCAACCACTGCATCAGGGAACCAAGAGAGTCTATTACTGCAAGCAGGAGAATCCCATCCATCAATTACGTGTGATCCAAGTCTCCTCTCAATTTAGAGGTGGAGTGGGCATTGCCATCCCTGCATACTCAGGATGGAGGAATAAAATATGGAGTAGAATGAACTTACTGGTATTCTACTATAAAATCATTGTGACTCTAGCAATGGAAGAAATTATATCATTGATGTGGAGACTGCCCACATGAGTTGCTGAAGGCAGGGAGAAGGAAAAAGAGGTGTGATATCGGGGCATTTTCTGGACTTGGCATTGTCCTGAGTGATATTGCAGGGACCAATCCAAGACATTATATATTCTGCCATAACCCACTGAATGGACTGGGAGAGAGTGTAAACTACAATGTACACTATAATAAATGCTGAGTAGCTGTGCTCCGAAATGTATTCATCAAATAGAATGAAGGTACCATACTAATGAAAGTTGTCATTGATGTGGGAGGAGTGGGAAGTGTGGGGAATGGTGTATATGGGAACCTCTTATGTTTTTTAATGTAACATTGGATGTGATCTACATAGCTTTTAGGAAAAGATAAATTTTTTAAAAAGCATGCATTTATGTGTGCAGTTTACAAACGGGATGCAAAATAGCTCATTATAGAGTAAACAGGAGCTCAATATGATAACCCACAGGAGTGTGCTATAGATTTCAATTTAAACACAAAATTCCTATCTACAGTCATCTTCCATTTCATTAAAGATAGCTTAAAAGAAAGATGATTTTTGTTTGTAAATTAAAGCTAGGTTCATTAGATTTGGCCTGATTTGTACATAGGTACAGCAGAAATGATGATTTATCATGTAGACATTTTTAAGATGTTTTTAAGATTGAGGGTACCAGGCAAAATCCTTTCCATGGTTCCCTTTTTCTTGAAGATGAAAGTCTATGGCCTGTAGCTGATTACAAGTATTTTCAGGGAAGCAACAGAATCAGAATTCTCCATAGATGACTAAAGACTTACAATATCCATGATTAACTTACTACTGCTTTATAAAGTTGAATATTCTGTTGAAAATTCATTACAAAAATAATGCACTTGAGAGAGAAATTTGGATGTTTCTCTGACATGTAATATTTTTGAAAAATAACTGAAATTTTGCCCAATAATATTATATTGTTTTATAATATCACAACAGGATTAGGACACCTTATGATGAGGATACTGGCACCTCTCTAGGAACTTTATTTAATTTCTGAAATAGTAATATGAACAACACTTTACCCATACAAAGTTAACCAATAGAATGTTTGAAAATCTTTTTTCATTGACATTGTTTCCCATGTAACTCATAACATATCAAATAAACCTAACTATTTTTAGCACCTCCTTTTACCAGGTGAAACAACAAATCCTTTTTGATTTTCTAGGGCCCCTCTTGAATATCTCAGAGACAGTTTCAGATAAAGAAGACCCATATTTAGGGCTTGATTTTGGGAATGTGAAATGTCAAAGTTTGTTGGATTTGAACAATTGGTTCCTCTTTGAACAACGTGGTAAAAAAGATTTTCAGGAGAGCGGATGTGGCTCAAGCATTTAACCACCTGCCTCCCACATAGAATGTCCTAGGTTCCATTACAGAGACTTTTTTTTTTCTTCTTCTTTATTTTCTTTTAAATGTTACATTAAAAAAATATGAGGTCCCCATACACCCTCCACGCCACAACTCCCACATCAACAAACTCTTCCATCCTTGTGGCATATCCACTGCACTCGGTGAATACATTCTGGAGAACTGCTGCAGCACATGGGCAATGGTCCACATTGTAGCCAACAATCTCCCCCAGTCCAGCCAGTTGGCCACGACAGGACACACAACGTCCAACATCTATCCCTGCAGCACCACCTAGGACAGCTCCAAATCTTGAAAATGCCCCCACACCATTTCTCTTCCTTTCTCTCCCAACCATCAGCAGCCTCCGTGGCCACCTTCTCCACATCACTACTATAATTTCTTCCCTTACTGATCACAATATTTCCCAGCAGAATACCAGTAAGTCCACTCTAATCCATAGTTTGTTCCTCCATCTTGTGGACCTGAGATGGCTATGTCCAGTCCCCCTCTACATCAAAGGGGGTTTAGATACCACATGGAAGATGGATGCAATTCTCCTGCTTGCAGCCATAGGCACTCTTAGCTTCCTGGTGTGGTGGTTGACCCTCTTCACCTCCCTGTCAGCTGGCAAAGGTAAGTCCAACAAACCAGAAGGTAGGAGCTGCAAGTCTGCTGAGGCCCAGGACCTGGCCGTCACATGGACAGTTCAGGGATTCAGGTCTCCTGAGTATACACCAACCCAAACACCAACCACAGGCCAGGTAAAAGTAACAGAAGAGGCATGAGTAGAAAGGTGATATCTGAATCTAACTCCATCACACTCAGGAACACAAACTCCAAAGTAGGGCCAACTGACTTGGCCCTGAATTCCAGAGCCATCTGCCTTCACCATAGAACCTGTGGATCGCTGCAGCCCTCAGGAGAACCAGCACCTGGGTTTCCATCTACCATGGCTGTCTCTGGTACCCTCCTGAGGTGTGCATAAGCATCACCCCCTGATGACCTCCTGACTCTTTTTTTGGAGACTCTTAGCCATATAAACTCTTTTGTCCTTTCCATTTCCCCCTTTTTATCCAAAGTCAAAAAGCAGTTTTTAACACCTGATATTACATGTAGGCTGAGATATTCTGCCGGTCTGAGTTGACCTCTTTGTTCATGGTCTTTTTGTAGTTACATCATCAGGTGGTGCCTGGTAGTAATCCCTTGGTGCCAGGGAGGCTCATCTCCTGGAGTCATATCCCATGCTGGGGGGAAGGCAATGAATCTACATACTGAATTTGGCTTAGAGAGTGGCCACATTTGAGCAACATGAAGGCTCTCAGGAGGTAACTCTTAGGTATCCCACAGCTATAGGCCTATTTGATATTTCAGGCACAGAGGCTCATAATCATTGCCATCAGTATCAAGGGCTTATCATTGAACCATCCATCTTTTATTGGTCTTTGCCATTGGACTTAGGTGATTGTTGTTGTTCCATTGGGGAATGTGACAGAGCTCCTGTGGTCAAGAATTCAGCACTCTCTCAGCTGTTGTTTCCAAAATAAATCACTATGAAAATATCCAGACCTTTCTAGGTACCTGTATACATGCCCTGGAGAACTCCCTCCCAACTGTGTGCCCCCCACTAATGACACTCCATACAAGTGCCCCAGCCTTGCCATAGTTGAACTTCTCTATAGGCCAAAACTTCTTTGAAAAGGAAGCCCAATATATCTCCAGGTTCCATTAATAGAAAAATGGAATATAGTGATGGGCTTAAAGGTTAGATACAGAATACATAGAAATTTAGAAAAATTAAATAAAAGAAAAATTAATTGGGGTATCAAGAAATGAAAAAATGGGAAAGCTTTGTTTTTGACATTTTGACTTTCATCACTCCTACAGGTGTTGCCCTGTTTGTACAGTGCCCAGGCAATTTCTTCCATTTCTTCCTCAGGGTCTACCTCCTATCTTTCTTTTTTTCCTGATCATTAAGTTTCTCTTGACATAAGTTTTAGGCCACAATAATTCACATATACAATATATGGTACTCCCACATATCCAACAACAAACCCTCTGCCCCTTCCCCAACAGTGATCTTTTTACATGTGCTGCAGCTAATGTACAGATATTGAAACGATAGCTTTCAAACATGGTTCCATTTGGGTTTACATTATGGTTTATACTTTAGACTATACAATTTTCTAAAATTTATTTACCTTATGTTTTACATTATGATTTACATTTTAGCCTATAGACTTTTATACATTTTTTGGTATAATTGAACATGACCTATATCCATCATGGCATGATGCTGTGGAACACTTCCATTGCCCCACAGTTACACTGATTGCATCTGTTCAAAACCTCTTTCCCACTCCTCTCAGGGCCCACCATGACAATCAATCTTCATTACTTGACGGATCATATTCAGAGATAACTTGCAAAAATGCTGAGGGCTTGACATACTTGACCCTTTGGGAGCTACTGATTATCTCAAGAGATACAGTTCCCTCTGTTTGAGAACATCAGTCCTCCCCAGGATGAGGATATACCTTCACTCTCATTGTATGGGTCTCCACCCAAGGATATAATCCACTATGACAAAATGAGCACTCCCTAGAAGCTTGCCCTGTGTCATATGCCCCCCCACCCCCCCACCCCCCACTAAATATCCCAAACAGACATCCTTTCATATTACATTCTCTAAAGAGTTTTCTCTGCACCACAATTTCTACCACATACCTGACAATCTCCCAAGATCTAATGGACCCCTCACCCTCTCCACAATTTCTTGGGCAATCTGACCCATCCTGCCATCGCTAGCACCCCTAAAGCCCACACAGCCCCACTAAAAGTTATCCCTATGCCCCCATTTTATCCCTTCCCTGTACAAAATCATCCAGCTTATCAGATTTCACTCAAGTAGCTGTCAGCTCACAACCTTCCTCTAAACTTCAACTACCTTAAAGTACAGTCTCTAACTCTCTGAGACCGCTTGGTTTACATATTTCATATCAGAGAGGTCATGTAGTATTTGTCCTTCAATGCCTGGGTTGCTTCACTCAACATAAGGTTCTCAAGATTCATCCATGTTATCACATGTGTTTGTACTGTATTTGTTCTTATAGCTGAGTAGTATTCCATTGTAAGTATATACCACATTTTATTTATCCATTCATCTGTTGATGGGCATTTGGGTTGCTTCCAGTTTTTGGCAATAGTGAATAGTGCTTCTATGAACATTGGTGTGCATATATCAGTTTGTGTCCTTGTTTTCAGATATTCTGGATCCTTCTGCATTCCCCCCAGCAGTGGATGAGTGTTCCCATTCCTCCACATCCTCTCCAACAATTGTAGTCTTCTGATTTTTTGATAGCTGGCTGTCTTATGGTAGTAATATGGTATCTCATTGTTGTTTGATTTGCATTTCTCTAATACCTAGGGATTTTGAGCATTTTTTCATGTGTTTTTTAGCCATTTGTATATCATCTTTGGTGAAATGTCTGTTCAAATCTTTTTCCCATTTTTTAAATGGGCTGTTTTTTTTTATTTTCAAGGTATAGTTTTAATGATAGTAAATATTAACAGAGGAAACATGTGAGATATAGGAGAATGGATATTAGACTCATGTAAGGTATGTAGAGTTATAACAGTAAGAAAAGTAGAGTATGTAAAAATCTGTATATAGGGAGGAATACAGTGTGAAATAAAAGGCCTGTGTGTTCAGAAGAGACAGAAAGACAAAAGAGAGGAAAATAATATAACGAATTAATATATGTCAGATAAAAGTACAAAGTATTAGTAATAAAAAGTCAATAAAATAGGGGGGCAAACAAAGTGAGGTGTAATGTTAGAGAAACAATCAATGATGGAGGACAGAAAGATGTAGAGGAAAGGGATAGTGTTGGTGGAAAAGAGTAAATGGAGGATTAGGAAATACATCAAATGTGAAGCTCTCACTGCCGCACATAATTTATGAAGAATAAGAAAGCAGACAAAGAAAAAAAGGAAAAAAGGGACAAAAGGGAGTGGGGAAGTAAGCAGGAAAAAGAAAAAGAGAAAGAAAGAAAAAAGAAAGAAAAAGGGGACTTGGGTTAATAAAGAGGAAGGAAAAACAAGGACAACCGAACAAAATACTAGGGAAAGTTTCAAGCAAGGAATCCTGTTTGTAGTTAAATAAAATGCTTAGGGATCTAGCATTCCCCCTTTTTTCTCTTCCTCACTTCCCTCTCTCCCAGGCAGCAGGAAAGCTGCTTGAGAGGTTTGGTAGGAGATTCAAGTGGGTCCTTGTTGAACAGTTCCACACAGAAAACTGTGACTCTTAATTTCCAGAGAGAGAGAGCACCCACCTCATGAGGAACCCCAAATATGCTATTAGAAGCTTGGAAAGGAACTCCTATAGTCCCTTTCCTTTTAGGTGTGCTATGAGAGTGCTTGTTGATTTTCTGACTCCACCTTCTCCCAGGCCAAGTTTCCTATCCCAGGGTATTTAGGTGAATCAGGCTTTCTCAGCAGATTCGCCACTCCTCTTTTCCCAGTCTTTCCCCAAGCCAGCAAGTATGCTCCTCCAAGTGCAAGAAAAGAAAAAAAGAAAAAAGAGGAGGGAGAAATACCAGAAAATCGACCCACACCAGCAGGCCCTTCTACTGCACCCTCCACCGAATCCCTCCCACCCACGGAGTCAGTCCAAAACCGGAGGGCTAAGGCAATCCCAGAACTCCGGGCTTGCTGGACTTGGGAAAGGGAAGTTCGCGACTCTGCAGACCCAGGGCACGTAGGTCCGTGGAACACAGGCTATGGTTTCAGAGGACACTGACCTGGGGACCACACATCTGGGGACCACCGGGCCCAGGAATACCTCTGTACAACTGACAGTTCTCAATAAACACCACGGCCACCATCCCCAGGGGGAAGGGTCCCGCCATTCCATAGCTTTCAACCTCTGTACTTGTAAGCCACAATTCTTCCTTTAGCAAGCACCACCTCCACCATTCTCTCTCCAAATTAATGTCCACACACCCTATGCCATGCAAGCCCCCAAGACAGCCCACTCCAGCAAGACTCCAACCCCCTCGGCCGCCTCTTAGCAGGAGAGACTGTAAGGTGCACTCACTCAGATGCCATCTTGCCCGGCCTCTCTCCAGTGCCTTCTAAGAAAAAGAAAACATTGACAACCATAACGAATGAAAAAACCAACTCAGGGGAGCCAAGGTGGCTCAGTTGTTGAATGTTGGCTTCTCACATATGGGGTCCCAACACTGGTTCTTCAAACAAAAAAAAGTTTTTCAGAAATAGTTGAGTTAACATGATTGTGAAAAAAAAAGTTAAATATTTTAAAAGTGAGAAATCTTGTTTTCTAAAACAATAAAGGGCGATAAGGTCAAAATATGATACAGGAGGTTATTCTAAGGTCAAAACATTCACCTTCAAGGCAGAGTACTCAGTTGGTTAAGAAAAACTTTTACAGTATCTTACTCAGAGTAGACCAATAATCTAAGAACATTTTGTTATATAAAAAGAATGAAAACCAAACTCTAGCTCTGTATGAATATACTATATGACACAAACTTTTAAAAAAGATCTTATAAGTAACCATCAAATCTTATCCGGATTTACTGATGACAAATAAAATTTATTTCCATAACCCTTCTACAAACTTCTATCTCTATTTAGGTTTTATATCACACTTCCCTGTTGTTTTTCATTTTGTAATAATCTATCAATTTACTTTACTTTTTTAACCTCTTAATGAAAACATTTTGCACTCCTTACATATTTAAATTATCAAAAGCTATTGGAAACTTCTGTAAGTCGACATCCTGTAAACACAATTATTCTTGAAGTAGAGTTTGCAAGAATAAAAGCTCAGTTTAGTTAAACACAAGCTTACATTTTCATGTTAAATATCTAGTAGATATAATGCTAGCTTATTTAATCAGGAAACCTGTATAAATTTAGGAAAAACATAGTTAAGTAGAATAAAATTCTATGCCTGAATTGTACTTAAAATCAATAACTCAGAAGACATATCTATTTTAATTTCATTAACAGTGTTAAACTAGTCCAGTTTTCTGAAGGTTTGTCTAAATTATATGAACTAGAATTTTGTTTTTTAATTTTAGGTTAAGTTCTAGGAATATCTCTCTTTTTTCCCCATTGGAAATATTAATATTTCAATTATGTTAATTTCTGGAACTTTAGGATTATTAATATTAATGTACAAAATAAATTAGAGAGATGGAAATGAAATAGCAGCTATGTATGCCACGGAAGCATAGATTGAGAGGTGAATATGAGGGTGTAAAATTTTTTGTTTGTTTTTTGTTTATTATTACTGTTAATATTGGAATAATGAAAATACTCAAACAATGATTCAATTGATGAATGCACAACTATTTGATTATACCAAATACGATTGATTGTATACTTTGGATAGACTGTGTGCTTTATTAATATGTATCAATAAAATGGATTAAAAATTTTTTAAAGTTTTCAGACATGAGTAAGAGATGAAACACAGAAACACAGAAAACAGAAATACAAAACTCACTAGTCTATAAAAAAGAACTGGCTTTCTGTCCTTGCCCCACTCTTCTACATTAATTAGAATTTTCTTCTTGGCTCTTGTCACAAGTTAAAGTTAATTGCTCAAGATGAGGGCTGACACTCTCCTATTGGTATTTCTGAAGAGACTTTTATGACTTCCTTTGCCCTTTTCCTTAAGCCTATTTGACCCACACATTTATGGTGGAAATAGGGTTTATGTAAGTTCCTTTCTGGGCATGTCCATTCAGCTTTTGCTCTCCAGTATTAAGCACCTGTGATTCAGACCAACGTGTCTACCAGCTAATAAAGGCCAGGAAACCCTAGATCATATGCATCAAAAATAATTGTGAATCCTGTGAATATTTTCTGGTCTTGTTTGTGGATATATTTAATTATAGTTCTTATTTTCGCTCCAATGTTTAAATTCAATGCTAGTGGGCAGGGGGAGGCTTAAATTTAAGGAAAACTAGACTTGATAATTTTCCCTCAGAGGGACAGGAGGAACCAGTTAAGACAATTATTTTAAGGCGCCCTTCAAATGAATAACCTTGTCTAAATTAAAACTACCCATTGTGGCCACTATACCTCCAAACTTTTTTTAGCATAGAACATCCATTTTTGTAAAAATAGACAAGCTTGGAGTCCATAGTTTAAAAATATGTACCTAGATAATGTCCTAGCTGGGGGAGTCCCAGATTCCAAATTTTTCAACAAAAAACAACCCCTATTACTTTAGAGATATCAAGTTATAATGTCTGCTCTGCAGACCTGTTTTATCTGGAACTATACCAAGCTCATTCCTTAGTCTACTCCCCGGTCTCATTTCCTCTGAATTACTTAGTCTGATACCCAGAATTTATTGCTGCTCAAATCAATTCAGAGTGTTCAGTGCAACTTACAGAATTCACATCTCAGAGGAATTCACCTGTCAATCTACAATAGCCAGAAAGAAACAGAAAGCACAAAAGGAGTTCAGTTTGTGCCTTCACTTGGTCTTCTTGTTGCCTCCAGAGGATGTTTTGGGGATGTTTTGTAAACTGTAAATTTTAGCAGTTTACAATTCATGATTCAGGCCACATCAAACCACATTTGGAAGGGTGATTCACAGAGGGAAGAGGTTTGAAAAAGGAGTAATGATACATGGCAATAATGGAAGCAAATGAAGAAGTGTTCTGATTGGGTGAGAGCTAAGCCTCTTTAAAAATGGGGAACAGATACATACTGATGAGTATGTTATGCTTGTCCATTCTGGTAAGCTGTCTTTACTGTGCTAAAACTAGTTTATTACCAGATGTACCAGATGTTATCTGCAGTTCTGAAGGGAACATTCCATTCTTCCATTTTCTCAGAAAGCCCCTGCAGGTCAACTGTTTTGTCGTCTGGAAAATCCTTTCTCAGAAAGGGGTCTCTGGGCAATTCCCAGTGCAAGTGGCCATTTTATTTTACTAAACAAAATTTAAATTGCATATATTTTTTTCTTTATTTATTTTAATGTTACAACAACAACCTCCTCCATCATCATGGGACACCCATTGCACCTGGTGAACACATCTCTGAACACTGTTGCACCACATGGTCAGTGGTCCACACTATAGCTTACACTCTCCCCCAGTCCACCCAGTGGACCATGGGAGGACATACAAAGTCCAGCAACCATCCTTGCAGTACCACCCAGGACAATTCCAAGTCCTGAAAATGCCCCCATATCACATCTGCTCCTCCCACTCCCTACACTCAGCAGCCACCATGAGCACCCTCTCCATATCAGTGCTACACCTTCTTCAATTACTAATCACAATAGTTCATGGATAGAATATCAGTAAATCCATGGATAGAATATCAGTAAATCCATTCTAATCCATACTTTATTTCTCCCTCCTGTGGACCCTGGAATGGTTGTGTCCACTCCACATCTATATCAAGAGGGGGCGCAGACTCCACATGGATGATGGATGCAACTCTCCTGCTTTCAGTTGCTGGCACTCTTGGCTCCCTGGTGCAGCAGCTGACCTTTTTCACCTCCATGTTAGCTGAGTGGAGTAAGTCCAATAAATCAGAGTGTAGGATTTGCAACTCCGCTGAGGCTCAGGGCCCAGGTTTCACATGGACAATCCAGAGAATCAGGTCCCCTGGGCACACAACAAACCCCAGCGTGAACCACAGGTCCGGTAAAAGTAACGGGAGAGGCTTGTGGACAAAGATCACATCTGAGTCCAGCTTCATCAAAAAGAAACACAAACTCAAAAGTAGGGCCAACTGCCCTGGCACTGAAGTCCATCTGCCATGACCATAGAACCTGTGGGTTTCTGTAGCCCTCAGAAGAACCAATACCTGGGGTTGTATCTACTTTATCTGTCTCTGGGACTCTGCTCGGGTGTGCCTAAGGCCGACCCCTCTGATAACCTCCTGGCTCTTTTTGGAGACTCATAGCCACATAAACTCATTTGTCCTTTCCATTTCCCCCTTTTATTCATGTAAAAAAGCATTTTTAACTCCTGATATTACATGTAGGCTGAGATGTTCTGCTCCTCTGAGTTGACCTTTTTATTCAAGGTCATTTTCTAGTTACATCATCATCAGCTGGTATTCAGTAGCAATCCCTCGTTGCCAGGGATACTCACCCTTGGGAGTCATGTCCCATGCTGGGGGAAAGACAGTGCATTTATATGCTGAGTTTGGCTTCAAGACTGTCCACATTTGAGCAACACTGAGGCTCTCAGGAGGTAACTCTTAAGCACCCTGCAGCTCTAGGCCTTGTTCTTATTTCAGGTGCACAAGCTCACAAGCATAGTCATTAGTATCAAAGGCTCATTGTTGGAACATCCTTCTTTTTTCGTCTTTGCCATTCCGCTTGGGGGATTGTTGCTGTTCCATTAGGGAAAGTGATAGAGCTCCCCTGGCTACGAACTCAGCACTACCTCAGTTGCCGTTCTTAACTGGAACCACTATGAAAATATCCAAAAATTTTTATGTATCCTGGAAAACTCCCTGCCAACCATTTGTCCCCTGTCAATAACATCCCACACCAGTATTCCTCTCCTGCCATTGTTGAACCTCTCTGTGATCCAAAACTTCTTCAAAAGTGAAGCCCAATATATTGCCAGGTTCCATTAATAGTAAAATGGAGTATAGTGATTAGTTTAAAGATTAGAAATAGAATACATATTAATTTAGAAAAATTAAAGTGAAAATAAATAGGGGTATCAAAAAATTAAAAAATGCAATTCTTTATTTTTGATATTTTGTCTTCCATTAATGTAATAAGTGTTGCCCTCTATGCAAATTTGCAAGCCAACTTCTTCCATTTCTTCCTCAGTGTCTACGTACATTTTCTTTTTCTTTTTTCCTAATTATTAAGCTTGTCTTCAAAAATGTTTTAGATCACAGTAATTCATATATACATTATGCGGTACCCCCTCATATCCAACATAAAACCCTTTTCCCTTCCATAGCAATAATCTTTTTACATGTTCATACTATATTTACTGAAACTGATGTATAGATATTGAGACAATAGCTTTCAAACAAGGTAACACTTGGGTTTACATTGTGATTTATATTTTAGACTACACAATTTTCTAAATTTTTAGTTATCTTTCATTTTACATTATGATTTACATTTTAGCCTATAGGCTTCTATACATTTTTGCTGTAATTTAACATGTCCTATATCCTTCCATGAATAATTTTGTGGAACACTTACATTGCCGCACAGTTACATTGATTCCATCTATTCGATACGTCTTTTCCCTTACCCTCAGGGTCCACAGTGACAATCAATCTTCATTGCTTGAAGGGCCATGTTCAGAGATACTTGCAATAATGTTGAGGGCTTGACATGCTCAACTGCCCTAAAGCATTGGGAGTCACCATTTCTCTCAAGAGATACAATTCCCTCTTATTGAGAACATCAGTCCTCCCCAGGATGTGGGTATACCTTCACTCTCCTTATATGGGTCTCCATCCAATGATATAACACACTATGACAAAATGAGCACTCACACACTCCCTAAAAGTCAGTCCTGCATCAGATTTTCCCCTTTAAGCATTGGAAACAGGTAAGCTTCCTTATTATATTTTTGAAAACTTTTTCTCAACATTATATTGTCAACCAAATATCTGAAAAATCTCTTATGTTCTTATGTTTCCCCACCCTCCCCCCCAATTTCTTGGCCATTTTTACCCATCCTCCCATCTCTAGCACCCCTCAAGCCTGAAAACCCCACCCAAAGTTATCCTGTGCCCCCATTTTATCCCTTCCTCCTACAAATACTTACCTCCAGCTTATCATAGATTTCACCCATGTAGATGTCAGCTTGCATCCTTCCTCTACTCCCCCTAAATTCCTTTAAGCCTATCATCTGATCTCTAGCTCTCTGAGGCAGCTTGGTTTACCTATTTCATATCATTGAGGTCACGTAGTATTTGTCCTTCAATGCCTGGGTTGCGTCACTCAGCATAAGGTTCTCAAGATTCATCCATGTTATACTCATAGTGGCAACAATTAAAAACTAAAGCTGGGGGGGTACTGGGTCCCTGGCCGGGAGTGCTGTGCCATGGTCCCTAGGGGAGCAGCGGCAGTCCCCCAAGTGCAGCGGAAAGGACCGAGAAGGAATGAAGGTCCAACAGTAAGCCCCTGATACTAATGACTATGCTTGTGAGCCTATAGGCCTGAAATAAGAACAGGGCCTAGAGCAGCACTGTGCCTGGGAATTTCCTCCTGACAGCCTTCGTGTTACTCAAATGTGGCCAGTCTTGAAGCCTAACTCAGCATCTAAATGCAATGCCTTCCCCCCAGCGTGGGACATGACACCCGGGGATGAGCCTCCCTGGCACCGAGGGATCACTATCAACTAACAACTGATAATGCAACTGGAAAATGACCTTGAATTGAAGGTTCAATGCGGATCAGTAGAATATCCCTGTCTACATAGAATAATATGACTTTAAAATGCTGTTTGATCTAATGTAAGGGGGAAATAGAAAGGAGAAATGAGTTTATATGGCTATGAGTCTCTAAAAAAAAAAGAGTCTGGAGGCTGTCAGAAGGATTTCCCTTATGCACAACTGAGCAGAGTCTAAGAGACAGATAAAGTAGATACAATCTCCAGGTATTGGTTCCTTTGAGGGCTAAAGGGACCCACGGGTTCTACGGTCATGGCAGATAGGGTTCACTGCCATGTTAGATGGCCCTTCTATGGAGCTGGTGTTTCTGCGTGATGAAACTGGACCCAGAGGGGATCTCTTTTCATAAGACTATCATGCTACTTTACTGGAATTGTAGTTGGTATTGGGGTTTAAGATATATTTAGGGGATTGTATCTTTTTATTGACAATATGATAGCCAGGCACTGAGCCTCAACAGACTCCAGCTCCTACAATCTGAATTACTGGACTCACCTCACTCAGCTAAGATGGAGTTGAAGAAGGGCAACCACCACACCATGGAGCCTAGAGTGCCTACAACTGAAAGCAGGAGGATTGCATCCAGTATCCATGTGGAATCTGAGCCTCCTCTTGACATAGAGGTGCAACGGACACAACCAATCCAAGGACCTCAGAGAAAAGGTGGCAATGGAGTGGGAAAAGTGGACATGGTGGCTGATGGGTATGGGGAATGGCAGGAAGAGATGAGATGTGGAGGCACCTTTGGGACTTGGAGTTGCCCTGGATGGTGCTTCAGGGGCAATCACTGGACATTGTAAATCCTCACAGGGCTCACTGGATGGAATGGGGGAGAGTGTGGGCCATGATGTGGACCAATGACCATGAGGTGCAGAGATACTCAGAGATGTACTTACCAAATGCAATGAATGTGTCATGATGATGGGAGTGAGTGTTGCTGGGGGGGGAGGGAGGGGTGCGGTGGGGGTGGTGGGGTCGAATGAGACCTCATATTTTTTTTAATGTAATATTTTTACAAAATCAATAAAAAAAGATTCATCCATGTTATCACATGTGTTTGTACTGTATTTGTTCTTTTTTTTAATATATATATACTTTTAAAAAGATTTATTTATTTATTTAATTTCTCCCCCCTTCCCCAGTTGTCTGTTCTTTGTGTCTATTTGCTGCGTCTTGTTTCTTTGTCCGCTTCTGTTGTGGTCAGAGGCACGGGAAGTGTGGGCGGCGCCATTCCTGGGCAGGCTGCACTTTCTTTTGCGATGGGCGGCTGTTCTTACAGGGTGCACTCCTTGTGCGTGGGGCTCCCCTACGCGGGGGACACCCCTGCGTTGCATGGCACTCCTTGCGTGCATCAGCACTGCGCATGGGCCAGCTTCACACGGATCAAGGAGGCCCGGGGTTTGAACCACGGACCTCCCATGTGGTAGACGGACGCCCTAACCACTGGGCCAAGTCCGTTTCCCATGTATTTGTTCTTAAAGCTGAGTAGTATTCTATTGTATGTATATACCACATTTTATTTATCCATTCATCTGTTGATGGGCATTTGGGTTGCTTCCAAGTTTTGGCAATATTGAACAATGCTACTATGAACATTGGTGTGCATACATTGGTTTGTGTCCTTGTTTTCATTTCTGCTGGGTATATACCCAGCAGTGGAATTGCTGGGTCATATGGCAAATCTATAGCTAGTTTTTTGAGAAACCACCAAACAGTCCTCTAGAATGGCTTGATTCTTGTGCATTCCCACCAGCAGTGGATAAGTGTTCTCATTCCTCCATATCCTCTCCAACACTTGTAGTCTCCTGTTTTTTTCATAGCTGCCAATCTTATGTGAGTAAGATGGTATCTCATTATAGTTTTCATTTGCTTTCCCCTAATAGCTTGGGAATTGGAGCATTTTTTCATGTGAATTTTAGCCATTTGTATTTCCTCTTTGGAGAAGTGTCTGTTTAAACTTTTTTCCATTTTTTAAATGGGTTGTTTGTGTTTTTATTTTCAAGATATAGGAGAACTTTATATATACAGAATATAAGTCCCCTATCAGACATATGGTTACAAAATATTTTTTCCCATTGTGTAGCCTCTCTTTTCACTTTCCTGACAAACACCTTTGAGGTGCAGATGGCTTTAATTTTCAGGAAGTCCCATTTACCTTTTGCTGCTTGTGCTATTGGGGTGAAGTTCATGAAGCCATTTCCTATTACAAGGTCCTGTAGATGCTTCCCTACACTGCTTTCCATAGTCTTTATGATCTTGACTCTTACATTTAGGTCTTTGATCCATCTTGATTTGATTTTTTATAAGGTGTGAGTTGGTAATCCTCTTTCATTTTTTACCATATGGATATCCAGTTCTCCAGGCACCATTTTTTGAAGAAACCATTCTCTCCCAGTTCAGAGGGTTTGGTGGCTTTATTGAATATTATATGACTGTATATATGTGGATCCATATCAGAACTCTCAATTCGGTTCCATTCATCTGTGTGTCTCTCCTTATGCCAGTGCCATGCTGTTTTCACTACTGTCGCTTTGTAGTATATTTTGAAGTCAGGTAATGTGATTGCTCCTATTTCATTTTTCTTTTTCAATATGTCTTTGGTTATTCGGGGCCTTTTTCCTTTCCAAATAAATTTCATAGTTAGTTTTTCTAGTTCCTTTAAGAATTCTGTGTTGATTTTTATTGGGATTGCATTGAATGTGTAGCTCAGTTTTGGTAGGATAGACATCTTAATAACATTTAGCCTTCCTATCCATGAACAGGGAATATTCTTCCATTTATTTAGGTCTTCTTTGATTTCCTTGAACAGTCTTGTGTAGTTCTCTGTGTATAAGTCTTTTACATCTTTAGTTAAATTTATTCCTAGGTATTTGATTTTTTTTATTGACTATTGTAAATGGTATTTGTTTCTTGATTTCCTCCTGATCTTGCTCATTATTGGTGTACAGCAATGCTGCTTATTTTTGTGCATTGATCTTATAACCTGCGACTTTACTAAACTCATTTATGAGTTCTAGGAGCTTTGTTGTAGACCTCTCAGGGTTTTCTATGTATAGAATCATGTCTTCTGCAAATAATGAAATTTTGACTTCTTCCTTTCCAATTTGAATGCCTTTTATATCTGGTTCTTGCCTCAGTGCTCAAGCAAGTACTTCTAAGACAATGTTAAATAGAAGCGGTGATAGCGGGCATCCTTGTCTAGTTCCTGTTCTTAGAGGGAAAGATTTTAGGATTTCACCATTGCAAACGATGTTGGCTGTGGGTTTTTCATATACACTCTTTACCATGTTCAGAAATTTCCTTGTATTCCCATCTTTTCCTGTGTTTTTATCAAGAAATTGTGTTGTACTTTGTGAAATGCTTTTTTGCATCTGTAGATATAATCATGTGACTTTTTTCCTTCAATCTGTTTATATGACGTATTACATTGATCGATTTTCTTATGTTGAACCATCCTTGCAAACCCTGAATGAATCCCACTTGATCATTGTGTATAATTCATCTAATGTGTTGTTGAGTACAATTAGCAATATTTTGGTGAGGATTTTTGTGTCTAGGTTCATTAGAGAAATTGGTCTATAATTTTCCTTTCTTATGGTGTCTTTGTTTGGCTTTGGTACTAGGGTAATGTTGGCATCATAGAATGAATTAGGCAATGTTCCTTCTGTTTTGATTTTTTCAAAGAGTTTCAGCAAGATTGGCATTAGTTCTTTCTGGAATATTTTGTAGAATTCACCTGTGAAGCCATCTGGCCCAGGGCTCTTTTTATCGGATGTTTTTAATGACTGATTCTATCTCTGTACTTCTGATTGGTTTCCTGAGTTTGTCAATTTCTTCTTTCATCATGATAGGCTGCTTATGTGTTTCTCAGAATTTTCATTTCTTCTAAATTGTCCTTTTTGTTTGAATATAGTTTTACAAAGTATCCTTTTATGATAATCTTTATTTCTGTGGGGTCATTGGTGATATCTCCTTTCTCATTTCTTATTTTGTGTATTTGCATCTTCTCTCTTTTTTTCTTTCTTAGTCTAGCTAAAGGTTTGTCAATTTTATTGATCTTCTCAAAGAAGCAGCTCTTGGTTTTATTTACCTTTTCAAGTGCTCTCTTATTTTCTATTTCATTTAGTTCTGCTCTTATCTTTGTTATTTCTTTCTTCTTCCTATGGGATTACTTGGTTGTTTTTTTACTAATTCATCCAAATATGCAGTTAGTTCTTCAATTTCAGCTCTTCTTTTTTGATGTATGTATTTATGGCTATAAATTTCCTTCTCAATACAACTTTTGCTGTATCCCATAAATTTGGTATGTTGTGTTATCATTTTCATCAGTTTCAAGGTAGTTATGATTTTCTTTTGTGATTTCTGCCTCGACCCACTGTTTTTCTAAGAGTGTGCTGTATAATTTCCATATTTCAGTGTGAAATCTGGGCCTCTGGCCCTTGCAGATTTCCAGGTTCACTCCACTGTGGTCAGAGAAATTATTTTGTATGAATTTGATCTTTCTGAATTCATTGATCCTTTCTTTGTGTCCTAGCATATCATCTACCTTGGAGAATTATCCATGTGCACTTGAGAAAAATGTAAATCCTGCTGTATTCACAGGTAATGATCTGTATATGTCTATTGGGTCCTGCTCCGCTAATACACTGTTCAAGGATTTTGTTTCTTTATTGATTCTCTTTTGAGATGTTCTGTCCAAAGTCGATAATGGTGTATTAAAGTCCCCCACTATAATTGTAGAGGCATCTATTCTTTCACTTGGTTTTTCCAGTGTTTGCCTCACATATTTGGAGGTGCCCTTGTTAGAAGCATATATTTATGATTGTTCATTCTTCTTGAAAGATTATCCCTTCACCAATATGTAGTGTCCATCTTTTACTCTCACAATAGTTTTGCATTTAAAGTCTCTTTTTTCTGATATTAATATAGCTACTCCTGACTTTTTTTGGTTATTGTGTGCTTGTAAGTTTGTTTTCTAGCCATTCACTTTCATTCTCCTTGAATCCCTAGGTCTAAATTGTGTTTCTTGTAGACAGCATATAGATGGGTCATATTTCCTTATCCAGTCTTCCAGTGTGAATCTTTTGACAGGTGAGTTTAACCATTGACATTCAGTTTTATTACTTTCGAGGAATTATTTATTTTAGCCATATTTTCTTTGGATTTGTGTTTGTAATATTTTGTTTGTTTTTTGCTTCTCTTTATGTGTTTTCTGTTGTTCTTATATACTCCTCCAACTCTGCCTCTCCTGTTTTTTTGTTTTTTTCTGCAGAACCTCCTATAGTATTTCTTGAAGGACAGGCTTCTTGTTCGCATAGTCTTTTAGTTTCTGTTTATCTATGAGGATTTTTAACTCTCCAGCATTTTGAATGCTAGCTTAGCTGGATAGAATATTCTTGGTTGGAAATGTTTTTCTTTCAGTAACTTGACTATATCATACCGCTGCCTTCTTGCCTCCATGGTTTCGGATGAGAAATCAGCACTTAATCTTATCAAGCCTCCTTTGCATGTGATGGTTCTCTTTTCTCTAGATGCTTTTAGAATTTTCTGTTTGTCTTGAGCATTGGATAATTTGACAAGTATATATCTTGGGGTAGTCCTGTTGGAATTTATGCTGTTTGGGGTGCCTTGTGCTTCCTGGACATGTAAATTGATCTCCCTCAGTAGATTTAGGAAGTTTTCAGCAATTATTTACCCCAACACCATTTCTGTCCCCTTTCCCTTCTCTTCACCTTCTGGGATGCCTATAATGCATATGTTTGTGCATTTTGCATCGTCATTGAGGTCCTTATGTCCCAACTGGATTTTTTCTATCTTTTTATTGATCAGTTCTACTATCTGTTTGATTACAGATGTACTGTCTTCTAATTCTCTCCTCGGCCTCTTCTAATCTGCTGTTATTTGCTGAGAGTGTATTTTTGATTTCTTGAATTGTGGTGTTCATCACCATCATATCCGTTATCTTTTTATGTATAACTGCAATTTCTTCTGTATTATCTCCAAGGGTTTTCTTCATGTTGTTAATCTCTTCCTTTACTTCATTAAATTGGTCGCTAATATATGTTTGGAGAGCTTTAATTACTTGTCTGATGTTCTGCTGCTCTTCCTGACTTTTAGTTTGTTCATTGCAATTGGCTATATTTTCCTGATTATTGGTTTGGTTTGTAGTTTTTTGTTGCTGTCTGGTTATCATGTTATATTGATGGGTTTACTCAGTTTCTTAGCTTCTTTGTCTAGTGTTGGTGTTTAGTTAGTTGCTGTTTGTGCATAAGTGTTATGTCTTCTCTTTGTTACTTTGTTCTTCTTATTCTATTTTCTTGTTGCTGGCAAAGTTTACTTTGAAGGAAAATATTAGGGCCAGGGAAAGCAAAATGAGTAAGAAAAAAAAATGTATAAAGCAGTATTGATAATAAATGTTAACAGAGCAACAATGTGAGATCTAGGAGAGTGGATATTAGACTCATGTAAGTTGTGTAGAGTTATAACAGTAAGTAAAGTATGTATAATGAAACAGTCAACTGAAATGAGGAGGAATATAGTATGAATTAAAATGCCAGTGTTTTCATGAGAGAGTGAAAGCGAAAAGAAAGGCAATAATATAAAGAGTGAATAAAAGACAGAATACACAACAAAGGTATTAGAAATAAAAAGTCAGAGAATTTGGGGGCTAAACAAAGGGAGATGGAATGTAAGAGAAACAGTAGATGATGGAGGATAGAAAGATGTAGAGGAAAGGGGATAGTGTAGGTGGCGAAAACCAATACACAGAGAAAAGAGGAAATGGTGGATGAGGAAACACAGCAAATGTGAAGCACTCCTCCTAAACCTATTATATAAAGAAAAGAAAAGAAGAAAGAAGAAAAAGAAAATAAAGAGGAGAAAACAGGGGGGACAAAAAGGGTGTGGAAGGAAGCAAGAAAAAGAAAAAAACTAAAGAAAAGAAAAAGGGTCTTGGGGGATAAAATTGGAGAAAAAACCAGGAGACAATGCAATAATGAACCCCCCCCCTCCCAAATAAAGAAAAGTACCGAAGGTTCAAGCTAGGAATCCTCTTTGCAGTTAAATAAATTGCTTAGGCATGTGACATTCCCCCTTTCTCACTTCCTCACTTCTCTCTCTCCCAGGGCAGCAGGAAAGGTGCATGAGGGGCCCAGTAGGAGAATCAAATGGGTCCTTGTTGAACCAATTCAACACAGAAGACAAGGACTCTTTATTTCCAGCATGAGAGCACCTACACCTCACCGGCAACCCAAAATATGCTATTGGAAGATTGGATAGCACCTCCTACCGTCCCACCCCCTTAGGTCTGCTCGGGGAGGTCTAATTGATTTTCTGACTTCACATTCTCCCAGACCAAGTTTCCTATCCCAGTAGGTTTAGGCAAATTGTGCTTTATCAGCAGATTTGCCTCTTTTCTTCCCAGACGCTCCCCAATTCAGCTGGTATGATCCTACATGCTCAAAAAAAAAAAAAAACAAAAAAAAAAAACAGAGAGGTCTATGGTAATCACGGACATCAGACGGACCTCTGGGTGTGCTGTATTTAGGAATGGGAATTCCAGCATATTGTAGACTCAAGATATGTGATTCTGTGGTGCGTGGGCTACCAGGGTTTAGGAGATACAGACCTGGGAACCATGCATCTGGTAAACACGGGGTTTGGGGACACCACAGCAAAACAAAATTTTCAGGGATCGGCCCTGGCCAGGCTGTCAGCCCTACGCGGAATGGTCCCGCCCACAACTTCTTTTTTTTTTTTTAAAGATTTATTTATTTATTTATTTCTCTCCCCTTACCTGCCCCCCTCAACCCTGGTTGTCTGTTCTCTGTGTCTATTTGCTGTGTCTTGTTTCTTTGTCCGCTTCTGTTGCTGTCAGCGGCACGGGAATCTGTGTCTTTTTGCTGCGTCATCTTGTGTCAGCTCTCCGTGTGGGTGGCACCATTCTTAGGCAGGCTGCACTTTCTTTTGCACTGGGCGGCTCTCCCTATGGGGCGCACTCTTTGCGCATGGGGCTCCCCTATGCGGGGGACAGCCCTGCGTGGCATGGTACTCCTTGTGTGCATCAGCACTGCGCATGGGTCAGCTCCACACGGGTCAAGGAGGCCCGGGGTTTGAACCGTGGACCTCCCATGTGGCAGACGGATGCCCTAGCCACTGGGCCAAGTCCGCCGCGCTGCCTACAACTTCTGACCTCCGTGTCAGAGACCCAAAATTCTACCTCTTGCAAGAACTTCTTCTTTCACTGTCTCACCAAATTGATGTCCAGACACCTCCTGCCCTGCAAGCCCCTGAAAGAGCCGGCTCCAGCAGGACCCTACCCTGCCGCTTCTTTGCAGGAGAGATTATGAGGTGCACTCACTCAGATGCCATCTTACCCTGCCTCCACATGTTTTTTTTTTTTAAATCAATTGCATTTACTTTTTAGATGTGTCAAACTGGCCTTTGACAGCTTTAGTCTTTTTCTTTAGTACAATTTACTGTTCTGCCATATCTTCTTCATGTTTTGTTGTACTTGGATTTTTGACCTTAAGTATTGTTTTGCTCTTTAACATTTCATCATGATGTATACAGTCCACCTCTCTAGCTTGAGTTTTTGAATCCTGGTTCTGTCAACCAATACATCATCTCTCTGAGATTTTTGCTATTCATTTATATCTTGATCATACCCTCTACCTCTTTATTCAATTTGTTTATCATTTGATGAATGGTGACATTCTGTTATCTATGACCATTTTGTTCTGATTGGTAGTCTCTTTAGTTAGTCACAAATCCTTTGGAAGAGTGTTTCCTATAAGCTATGACTTTATTTTTGTGGCTTACTATCCTTTAATTCCTATTTTTCACTCCCCATTTTTTTCCAAAGCAAACTGGCATTTCTTGATTCCTAAATACAGTGGCTCATCAACTTTTCATAAAATCAATGCCACCTCTTTTGAAGAAATAATATTGGTCACAGTCCTGCTTTGTATTTTACAGAAAATATATTTGGAAGGTTTTATAATATCTGTGGTGTCTTTCTGTGCCTAGATAATTTAGTTTGCATGGTTTCAGTATATTTGCACCAAAATTATCTGTCTGAAGGAATAGTCTCTTGAAATTGTATACACTAATTAGTACAGTTTGTAAAATAATAGATACTTTTGAATGTGTGGGAGGTAGGACTTTGAAATGCAGCATTTAAATGCAATTGCTGTTTAAATACCATTTCATTTAAAGGATGAGTATTATTTTTCTTGTAACTGCAGTTTTGCGGTGGGCTTGTGAATTAATCTTTACACAAAGCAAAAAAAGATACAATATATTGCTCCAACTTGCACCAAACATTCTATTTTTAATGTATTTTGTTTATATTTAGATAAGTTTATATACAGAGTTTAGGCCCCCTACTATTTAATTCCACTAAATTGAATTCTAGAGAAGACTTGTTTACTTTGTTTGAAAATCATCAGTATAGTATTATTTAGAGTTTGAATCTACTTTTCAATATCAAAGCATCTTTAAATTATTATTGTTATGGTCAATGTAGAAAGGGGTATGTCAGAAGCATTAGAGATCTCAGGTTCTCAGACTAAAAATACCTAAACTCAGATTGCCACCATGCCATTTTCTTGCTGAGGCATCTTGAATAAATGATTTGATTTATCTAAATCTTAATTCCTGGTTAATGATTTGGGTATCTATTAGGTTAGTTCAAAAAGAATTGTGGTTTTGGACTGTGAGTTTTAAATTACTATAGCTATGCTTAAACATATCTTTATTAATCAAAATAGGAACCTTTATATTAAACACATTTTTGCCAATGAGAAATAAGTTTCTTTATTCTTGTAGCATCAAAGTCTGTGCTTCAGGATTCAATGAAATCTTGGAAAGCATTTTCTTCATCCTGCTGGTTGTGAAAGTGTTTTCCCTGCAAAATGTTGTTGAGATGCTTGAAGAAATGGTAGTTGGTTGGTGAGAGGGCTGGTGAATATGGCAGATTTGGCAAAACTTCGTAGACAAACTCATTTGATTTTGAAGTGTTGATTGTTTGACATGGGGTTGGACATTGTTGTGGAGTAAAATTGGACCCTTTCTATTGACCAATGCTGGATATAGGTGTTACAGTCTTCAGTTCATCTCATTGATTTGAGATGATCTCAGATGTAATGAATTTTCCAGGATTTGGAAAGCTGTAGTGAATCAGACCAGAAGCAGACCACCAAACAGTGGCTATTACTTTTGTTTGGTGCAAGTTTGGCTTTGGGAAGTACTTTGGAGCTTCTTCTCAGTCCAATTACTGAGCTGGTTATTACCGGTTGTTGTATAAAATCCACTTTACATTGCATGTCACAAAACGTTTGAGAAATCGTTCATTGTTGTTGCATAGATTAAGACAAGACGACACTTCAATGATTTCTTAAAATTTTCAGTCAGCTCATGAGGCACCCACTTATCCAGCTTTTTCACCTTTCAAATTTGCTTCAAATGCTGAATGACCATAGAATGGTCGATATGAGTTCTGTGGCAACTTCTCATCTAGTTTAAGAGGATTAGCTTTGATGATTGCTCTCAGATATTGTCTACTTCCCATGTCCGACCACTACACTCTTCATCTTCAAGGCTCTCGTCTCCTTTGCCAAACTTCTTAAAACACCACTTCACTGAATGTTCATTAGCAGTTCCTGGGACAATGTGTTGTTGATGTTGCAAGTTGTCTTTGCTGCTTTGTGACCCATTTTGAACACAAATAAGATAACTGCTCCAATCCGCTTTTTGTCTAACATCATTTCCATAGTCTAAAATAAATATAAAATAAACAACAAGTAATAAATCATTATCAAAAAATCATAAAGCAACAAATGCACATTAAAATGATGTATAACATAACCACATTAACTTAAGAATGTATGCCAATGTCAAAAGGCAAATTTCAACAATGCAAAACCATAATTACTTTTGCACCAGCCTGACACCTCTTGGGATTGCTGTAAGGATTATAGATGGAGGATCCAGGTAAAAACATTAACACATTTCCTTGCATATTTTCAGCATTTCATAAGTGATTGTCAAGCTCTTAAGTCTTATCCATAAGTAAAACCCTTAGACTATCTAGAAAACGTTGGCATGTGAAAGTCAACCTTTTATTTGTAGGTCCCTGGCAATCAAAATGGTTGTATTTCTCAAAACTCTTCTATTTTCAAGATGAATATGGATTATATTATCTGACTTACAGTTGCACAACATAACAGTGTATTTGGAATTCAGATCATTTCAGGTAATCTTGTCCATAGGGTCACTGTACCCATCAACCCAATATATAGCTCAATCAGAACACTTACTGTATTGGACTGGAATGCATATTTAAGTAAGATAATATGCTTTATTGCCTTTACATATGTCCCATGTGTGTGTCAGATGATCTGTAGGGAAACGCAAATAAACATATGTATTGTCCCTTCTTATTGGGCACCTGACTATTCTGAATTTGTCAAAGGGAAATGGTCTTCTTTAAGATAATTTAAGTTTTGGACATGACTCAAGATATTTTATTCCTTATCACAGCACAGCCAATTTGATTAAAATTTTCCTGGGTTTGTTGCATCACTTAGATAAAACATAAATTACAAAAACACTGAGGTGATCCCAAATCTAAAAGTAAAATATATTTGAGTGGTGTATCAGTCAGCCAAAGGACTGCTGATTCAAAATACCAGAAATTAGTTGGCTTTTTAATTTGGGGAAGGAGTTTACAGATATCAGGCCATAAAGCATAAGTTACTTCCCTCACCAAAGTCTATTTTCACATGTTGGAGCAAGATGGCTGCTGGCATCTGCGAGGGTTCAGGTTTCCTGTTTTTCCCTCCCTTCCAGGATCTTGCTTCTCTTTGGGTTCAAGGTTCCTTTCTTCACAGGGCTTGCTTCTTCCTGGGCTCAGGGTTCCTCTCTTCCTGGGGCTGGCTTCTCTGTCCTCTGTGAGCTTACTTCCTAGAGCTCCAGCTTAAGGTTTCAGCATCAAACACCAACATCAAAACTCCAACATCAAAAACCCTTAACTCTGTCCTTTGCAATGCCTTTTATCTCTGGGTCCCCACTCACCAAAGCGTAGGGACTCAATGCCCTACTGGCACAAGAGGTTTACATATTTACTTAATCAAATATCCCTATGAATCCAATATAATCTAATATGCCCAGAGGAAAAGATCAGTTTACAAACATAATCCAATATTCCTTTTTGGAATTCATCAATAATATCAAACTACTACAGGTGGCATAAACCATTTATTTAATATTAAAGAGACAAAGAGGTTTCATGATTACAAATCATTTTGGCACCCTGGTGAAGATACCAGACAGCAGCGCATGTCCTTGAGGTAGTCGTTTGTTCCAGAGAAAAAATCATGTAGATGATATCAAGAAATTAGTATTGTTTGGACATACTCAAGCAAATTCTTTCCTTCACAAAGGTATCATGCTGAACAGACATGAATTTGTCTCGAATTACAACCTGCAGTCCACTCACTAAGAACTATGGTCCCTTTTTGTTGCTCTGATGATAGGTAGCACTTTATGGTAATTTTTCCATCCAGATGGGGTGTCTTATTCTATTTTTCACAAAGGTACTCCACGGAGAGTGCAACCCGGAAAGTCAGTCTTCATTTAGTCTTTGGTTCTGCTTGCATGTGCCTTCTGACTGTACCTTAAAGTGGGGGCCCTTTAATATTAAGTTTGCTCTATGATAGAGACTGAGGTGGGATAAACTGTAGGGAAATCTGGTTTCTCCCACAACCATGCTCTTGGGTTCCACAAGATTTCTAGAGATGATACAAGGATCACCTTAGTAGTTTTATTGTTCCGGGTTCTAAGAGAAATACTACCAAAAGGATGTGTGTGTGTGTTTGTGTATGTGTGTGTGGAGAGAAAGAGAGAGAGAGAGAGAGAGAGAGAGAGAGATTTAGTATATATAATTGGTGTTCTTGACCATGGGGACGAGCAATTCTGAACTCCATCGGCAGGTCTGGTGCAGGAAATTCCAGGAGGAATCAAATTCCTGAGTCTGTAAGAGAAGCCAGGGAAGAGCAAAGGATGTAGTTCGAGGCAGAATTCTTTCAGAATCTAAATCATCAGGTCTTTGGTTTTTTAAGCTTCCAAGTGATTGGATGAGGCTTACCCACATGGTTGAGGGCAATCTCCTTTACTTAAAGTGAACTGATTGTAGATGATTATCCCAACTACAAAATATCTCCACAACACCACCTAGGCCATTTTTTGACTGAACATAAGAACGATATAACCTAGTTAAACCGGTACATAAAATTAAATATCAAAGTGGTATAAAGGAAAGAATAAAATCTTTGTACTCATAAAAATCTGGGATCCTAATCATAATTTTAATATTTACTGGCTTTGTGGCACTGGGCAGGTTAATGGGTAATGTAGGAAGTATAAATAAGACAAATTGGCACTCTATAACATTTTAAATGGTCCTTATGCTGTATATTTTTTAAGTTCCAGTGAAATTTGGCACACGATTCGAAGTTACAGAAATGAATGATTTGTGAAACAAATAATGAACTCTCTGATGTTTTATAGCAAAAAAAGTCATCCTGTCTATAATATTTATCCTAGGTAAAAACCACCTCTGGTCCTCACAGATTGATAGACTCTATGTATGATTCTTTACAGTTGTGTGAATCCTGGAATTCAGAGAACTGTTCCATATATAATGACTGCCTATGGGACTTAGAGGTAGTTGTTTTCCTTGCTATAATCTGGTCTGTTGGGGTCTGAGCTACAGAAGGAAGAGTGCCCCACACCACTACATTTTGAATAGCTTGAGATTTTAGAGCAGAAAATCAGTTCAAAGAAATCAAGCTCTGCTATGTCTACTGTGCCAGCCTTACAAATATCTTTCAGAAATTCCTAGATGGCCTATAAGAATCCTCTTCTGTGAACAAATTTTTCCTCTGGTTTTCACATATAGAAATAGCCCTTTGGGGAAGAGCCATGGCATACAGAATACTCTTATTAGCAATAATATACTAAAGTTGGCTTTCACACAGAAATGGGAGAAGAAATTGTAGATTCTAGGTAAATTTTGTTGTTAGAATACGCAGTAATACATATAGATTCTGCAGTTGTTAGTCAGGCAAAAGTAATTCTTCAGGAATCCTGAAGAGTAACCTGCGAATACTATGAAAACAAGGCACACATAATTTTTATAATTATTACTAGCTCCAGGAATATGGGAAGAAGCTTCCTGGAAAACAGTTCATTTTCATTGTAAATACTTTATTCAACATTGAATCATGGAGAAAGTTTTGTGTGTTCTTTTTTTCTCATTTTTTTTTCATTTATTGAAGTATATCATTCATACATCTTACATAAATATAAGTAAACAAATGTATTCTAATAGTTGTGAACTTACATAATAAACCTACATAACACCATATAGCGCTCTCATAACTCACCCTGCCACTAGTACCTTGCATTGTTGTATAACATTTTTAACTAATTATGAAAGAGCATCCTGAAAATGTTACTAGTAACCAAAGTACCTTGCATTTAGTGTATTTATCCCACAACCCACTCTGTTATTACTGATGTTATTTTTATATTATTTACATGTGAACATACATAAACATTGAGTGTATAGTAAAAGTTGTGAGCTTACAAAGCAAACATACATAACATCATACAGGGGTCCCATACACCAATCCACCACCAACACCTTGCATTGTTGTGAGACATTTCTTATAAATTATCAAAGAATATCATCAAAATCTCACTACTAACTATAGTCCTTATCTTCCATGTGATGTATTTTTCCCTCTACCTAACCTATTATTATTTTTTAATATATTTTTATAGAGAAGATGTAAACTTACAAAAAAAATCATGCACGTGTGCACAATTCCCACACAACACCCCTGTATCAACACACCACACCATTGTGGATCATTTATTACAGATTATAAGAAAATATAATCAAATTATTACCACGTCCATAGCATATATTTGGCACACTTTTTCCATACTCCCCCATTTTCAGCACAGTACAACTTTGGCATAGATGCATTAATATTATGTTATTACTGTTAAGCACAGTCCATAATTCACTCCAATTGTATTTCCCATGCTTCTCCACATTTCCTCCAACCTGCAATAGTGATGCACATCTGCTCTAGCTCACAAAGCACACTCTTGCATCTTTATCATCAGCCACAATTCTTATCCACCTCTGGGTTTACTGCATTATTCTGCATGATTCAGTCCTGAAATTATTCTCTAGCTCTCTATCAAATGACATTTACATCCCAAAACCACCTGTTTCTTCCCAAATTCCTATTTATAAAGCTGTTACTATAATGTGTTACCATCAACTCTATCCATTTCCACAAATTTACAGTAAAGTTAATTAAAACTTCTGCATACATTAAACATCAGTAGTCAATCTCAGGCCTCCTCTTCTCTCCTTTAAGAATCTTCCACCTACCACCAGGTCTTGAAGATATTTTCCTACATTTTCTTCTAGAAGCTTTATGGTTCTTGCTTTTATTTTTATATGTTTGATTCATTTGGAGTTAATTTTTGTATGAGGTGTGAGATAGGGGTCATATTTCCTTCTTCTGGCTGTGAATATCCAATTCTCCCAGCATCATTTATTGAATGGATTATTCTGCCTGAGCTGGATGGGTTTGACAGGCTTGTCAAACATGACTTGACCATAGATGTGAAGATCTGTTCCTGAACCATCCATTTGGTTCCATTGGTCTTTGTGTCTGTCTTTATGCCAGTAACATGCTGTTTTTACTGCTGTAGCTAGATACTATGATATAAAGTCAGGAAATGAGAGTCCTCCCACTTCACTTTTCCTTTTTAAGTTGTTGCTGGCTATTCAGGAACATTTACCCTCCCTAATAAATTTGATATTCATGCTTTCCATTGATTTAAAAATGAGGAAGGAATTTTTATCAGGATTGCATTCAATGTGTACATCAATTTGAGTAGAATTGACATCTTAATGATATTTAGTTTTCTAATCCATGAGTATGGAATGTTTTCCCAATTATTAATGTCTTTTTAAAGTTTCTTTTAACAATGAGTTGTAGTTTTCTGAATACAAGTGCTTTACATTGTTGGTTAAGTTTATTCCTAAATACTTGGGTTTTATCGGTTATTTTATTTTCACCACTCTTCTGACAATTTTAGTTACTTTCCTGATATAATCTTCATTTCTAGACTCTCTTTCAATCTACTCTCTCCTGTCTTTTCTTTTCTGTCTATAGCACACCATTTAGTATTTCCTGCAAAGCTGGTCTCTTGATTACAAACTTTCTCAGTTTCTGTTTATCTGTGAATCTTCTAATCTCTCCCTCAGTTTTGAAAGACAGTCTTGCCAGATATAACATTCTTGGCTGGAAGTTTTTCTCTTGCAGTATCTTAAATATATCATACAACTCTCTTCTTGCCTCCATAGTTTCTGATGAGAAATCGGCATTTAATCTTATTGGATATCCTTTTTATGTTGTGCATTGCTTTTCCCTTGCTGCTCTCAGAATTCTCTCTGTTTTTGGCATTTGACATTCTGATTAGTATGTGTCTCGGAGTTGGTCTATTTGGATTTATTTGGATGGGAGTATGTTATGGTACTTGGACATGGATATCCATGTCCTTCAATAGGATTGGGAAATTTTCTACCATTCTATCTTCAGATATTTCTTTTGCCCATTTTCCCTTGTCTTTTGGGACACCCATGACACATAAGTTTGCACACCTCTCACTGTTGTTTAGTTCCCTGAGACCTTGTTCAATTTTTTCCAATCTTTTCCTTATCTGTTCTTTTGTAAATTTATATTCCAGAGGCCATTTCTTCATGCTCATGAATGCTTTCTGCTGACTCCCCAAATCTGCTATTATATGATTCCAGTGTATTTTTAATTTCATGTATTGCACATTTCATTCCCATAAGATCTTCTATTTATCTATGTGTGGCTTAATATTCTTTTTTGTGCTCATCCAGTGTCTTCTTAATATCCTTGATCTCTTTAGCCATCTCATTGAATTAATTAAGGAGATTTGTTTGAACATCTGTGATTAGTTGTCTCCACCCCTTTATGTCATTTGGAGGCTTATCTTGTTACTTTAACAGGGCCCTATCTTCCTGTTTCTCAGTGTGGATTGTAATGTTTTATTGGTGTCTTGGCATCTGGCTTACTAGATGTATTTATTCTGAGTGTAGTTTCTCTCTTTAGTTTAAGGCTTGCTTTCCCTTTCTCCTTTGGTGGTTGTGTAGAAGGAGCCAAGGAAGTTGTTGGAGCTGTAAGCTTTGGAGGCTCAAGCTTCCCTCATTGCCCCAGGGACTGATGAAGCTTCTTCCAACTTTCTTCCTTGCCAGGTGTAGGGACAGAGCCACAGCCATGTGTAATAAGAGAAGTTGTGCAGGCCTAGACTATAGTTGCCAGAGAGATTGATGAAGCTTCCAGCCCCTTTCTCCCCTGCCTAGGACAGGGATGGAGCAGCAAGTATGGTCAGCAATCCAAGGCATGTGAGTCGAAAATGAGCGCATTTGCCCTGGTAGACTTCCAACTATTTAGTGTATGCCTGCTGAATGTATCTGCAGTTACACAGAGAGGCTGGTGCAGGACTCATTACCTTCTTCCCTGCCAGAGGTAGGTCTGAATTTTAAGCTAGGACTGCGGGCCTATCTGGCTGAAAGCAGCTGGTCCCTACCATCATTGTCATTTTCTGTCACCCCATCTTCCCCCTCATGCTGGGGGCGGAGTTAAAATTGTGGCTACCAGCCTCTTTCTGACATTTTGACAGGTTCAAACTTCAGCAGTTCTTAGCCCACCATTTTACTAATCAGCACTGAAGTTGGTGCCCAACCATCTCTTCCACCCCCATTTTTAAGAAGTGGAGTTTCTAATTCCAGCAGCAAGATAGCTCCCTAGTCCACTTGCACTGCCAATAGAATATGGGCACCTGCTTCTGGGTCAAGGAGTGCTCTACTTATGAATCTTCTCTGCAGATGGGCAGTCTCCTCCCTCCATTCTTTTAAGGATGTTGCAGGATGATCTTTTGGTATTTTGGAGCCTCCAAACAGGTTCTTTAGATAGCTCTGGGTTATTATGAACTGCACTGTAGCAAGAGTTGACTCTAGGAGCTTCTTACTCCACCACCATCTTGCTGGTTGTCTTGTGTATCCTTTTGTTAGTCATTCTTTTTTCATTTGATCTGTGATTCACTTATTTATTTCTTTTGCATATCTGTTTGTTTGTATTTTCTGGTATGACTTGTTTCAGAAAACTTATTATTTTGTGATTTCCCTATTTTACACATTCTTTTTTTCTTGGAAGCCCTTTAATCCCATATTAGACCACACAATTAAACTTCTTAAAAAATGGTTTTTCTAGCAAATATTTACTTTAAATTACATTTGCTGTTAGATTTTACTTCCTTGAAGAGTGTTGTTTTTCATATAAATCCTTTGAATGTGTGTTCAAATTTTCTTTTTAATTTTATTTTTATTAAATTTTCTTTTTTAATAAAAAAACATAGTTCACAAAAAATGTTACATAGAAAATATAAGAAGTTCCTACATACGCCAGCTCCTCCCATCTCAACAACCTCTTTCATCACTGTGGCACATGCATTGCATTTGCTGAATACATATTGGAGCACTGCTGCACCGCATGGATTACAGCTTGGTTGTAGTTTACACTCTCCCCCAGTACATCCGGTGGGTTATGGAAAAATATATAATGTCCAGCATCTGTCCCTGCAATATCATTTAGGACAACCCCAAGTCTCAAAAATGCCCCCACATCACATCTCTTCTTCCCTCTCTCTGCCCTCAGCAACTACCAGGGCCAATTTCTCCAGATCAATGCTACAGTTTCTTCCATTACTAGTCACAATATTTCTATAGTAGAATACCAGTAAGTTCACTCTAATCCATATTTTATTCCTCCATCCGGTGGACCCTGCGTTGATGATGTTCATTCCACATCTATATCAGGGGGCTTAGATCCACATGGTTGATGGATGCAATTCTCCTGCTTGGAGTTGTAGGCACTCTCGATTCCCTGGTGTGGTGGTTGACCATTTTCACCTCCCTGTAAGCCGACCTGTATAAGTCCAACAAACTGTAGAGTAGGTGTTGCATCTCTGCTGAGGCTCAGGGCCCTGCTGGCACATGGCCAGTACAGAGATTCAAGTCTCCTGGGTATAAACCAACCCCAGCACCAAGCACAGGTTCAGTAAAAGTGGCAGAAAAGGCATTTATAGAAAGGTCACATCTGAGTCCCATTCCATCACACTCAGGAACACAAATTCCAAAGTAGGCCCACTGACAAGGCACTGAACTGAGCCAAATCCCATGACTGTAGAAACTGTGTATCTCTGAAGCCCTCAGGAGCTTCCCTGCCTGGGGTTGTGTCTACTTTGGCTGTCTCTGAGATCCTGCTGAGATGTGTGTAAGCATGACCCGTCTGATGACCTCATGACTCATTTTGAAGTCTCTTAGCCATATAAATTCATTTGTCTTTACCATTTCCTCCTTTTATTCAAGGTCTTTTTCTAGTTGTATCATCAGTTAGTGATTGGTAGTAATCCCTTGGCACTAGGGCGGTTCATTCTCAGGAGTCATGTCCCATGCTGGGGGGAAGATAATGCATTTACATGCTCAGTTTGGCTTAGAGAGTGGCCACAATTGGACAACATGGAGGTAACTCTTAGGTACCCTGCAGCTCTAGGCCTAGTTCAAATTTTAGGCACACAGGCTCATAAGCATAGTCATCAGTATCAAGGGCTCACCATTGGAGCATTCTTCCTCACTGGTCTTTGCCCTTGCATGTGGGGGATTGTTGCTGTCCAATTGGGGAATGTGACAGAGCTCCCCTGGCTAGGAACTCAGCACTTCCTCAGTTGTCATTTGTAACTGTGACTACTTTGAAAATAACCGATGTATATCCAAACATTTTTATGTGCCCTATATACATGCCCTGGAGGACTCTCTTCCAACCATGTGTCCCCCATCAATAACACCACACAGCAGCATTCTTCCTCTGCCATAGTTGAATCACTCTGTGTTCCAAAACTTCTTAAAAATGAAGGCTAATATATGCCAAATTCAATTAATAGGAAAATGAAATAATAGTGACAGGTTTAACGATTAGAAATAGAATACATACTACTTTATTAAAACTATAATAAAGTTAAAAAATTGGGGTATTGAAAAATGAAAAATATCATAAAACTTTGTAATGTTGTTTTTCTTACTGTTGTTTCCATTGAAAATATTTTTGGGAAAAATGTTAAATTACTCCTAATTTTTTTGGCTTCTGTAAAATCTATAAACCTTTAAGTGTAAAGAAATCTCAGGAAAAGGAAAAATCTTATAATGTATAAAACAGTAAGTCAATTTTTACACGACCTTCCCCTTCCTTTTCTTGATTAGGTAGCTTCCTTCTGGTGGAATCTTTACATTGACAAGCTAGTTATATAGGGAATTTGTTAATTTATGGCTTGTATGAGGGTTATCTTCTAGGCAGTTCCATCTTGATGTGTATTTATTTAAAAATAATTCATGTATAAGGGTGAGACTTGATTTAGTAGTTAGTAGAGATTATTTGGAAATAATTTTTCCACTTTAATATGGATACCTTTATGCTCAAACACCATGTTGGCAGATAGCAATGTAAGTCTATTCCAAGGCAAAAAAAAATAGCCTCTCATTGTCATAATCAGCACAAAACCATCCATTCCTCCCTTAAAATACTATTGATAGCTTAAATTATAGCTTCAAGTTCAAAGATGCAAAGGAATTACTTTCACTTTAGTTTTATTTTGGATTAGGTATTGTGTTATTTAGTTGATATACTTGGGTCTTATAAACCTATATGGTGAATGCAAACTGGGATAGTCCTCTTGATCCCTAGAATGTCTTTCCTGGTACTCTACCTGACTCCTTGGTGCCATTTGCCTAATACACTCAACTAACCTGCCTCTTGATAGTTGGCTCTATTACAATTTAATGTTTCCAAACTTATCTGAGCCCTCAATATTTCTTTTATAAGACAACCCTTTCATTCCTTCACTGTCAGCTTCTTTGACATTCCACCCAACAACTGTCCTCCTTCCCATTAGATATTCTGACCTCCTAATTTCACCAAGTAAATGGAAGTTATTTGACAAGAACACCTTCAACTTTCTTCATCTCCATCTTCAAACTATCTTTATTTTTTTTCTTTTTTTGTCTTTATTTATTTTTTTAATGTTACATTCTAAAAGTATGAGGTTCCCATATACCGCCCACCCCCCTTACCCCACTCCTCCCCCCCATAACAACCTCCTCCATCATCATGAGGCATTCATTGCACTTGGTGAATACATCTCTGAGCACCGCTGCACCTCCTGGTCAATGGTCCACACCATAACCCACACTCTCCCACAGTCCACCCAGTGGGCCGTGGGAGGACATACAATGTCCAAAAACTCTTCCCGCTGCCCCACCAGGACAACTCCAAGTCCTGAAAACACCCCCACATCACATCTCTTCCTCCCACTCCCTACCTCCCACTCCTTACCCTCCCACTCCATACCACCCACTCCTTACCCTCCCATTCCCTACCCCCACCATGGCCACTTTCTCCACACCAATGCCACATTTTCTTCAATTACTAATCACAATAGTTCATGAATAGAATAGCAGTAAGCCCACTTAATCCATACTCTATTCCTCCATCCTGTGGACCCTGGAATGTTTGTGTCCACTCCACATCTATATCAAGAGGGGGCTTAGATTCTACATGGATACTGGATGCAATTCTCCTGCTTTCAGTTGTGGGCACTCTTGGCTCCCTGGTGTGGTGGTTGACCTTATTCACCTCCATCTTAGCTGAGTGGGATATATTTAGACATTGTTTTCTCTTTCCTTCTTGTCTCCAAGTAACAAATGTGTTTTGACAATATTTTTTCATCTGTCCTTTTTTTAATAATTATACTTTCTTGCAGCCAGTACTTTAATTCAGTCTCTCATCATCTCTCACCTTCAAACTATCTTCATTACCTTCAGTCTTGGCCTTCCATCTTGCATTCCATCCTCCGTAGTGTAGTCAGGACGATTCTAATCATGTTGTTGCCTACTCCCAACGCTTCACTGCCTATAAATTAAAATCTAAAATATTTGGAGTTCAGTGCCTTGCCATTGGGCCCTACTTTGGAATTTGTGCTCTTGAGTGTGATGGAGTTGGACTCAGATGTCACCTCTCTATGTATGCCTCTTCTGTCACATTTACTGAGCCTTTGGTTGCTGCTGAGGTTGGTGTATGCTCAGGGGACCTGAATCTTATCTGCCAGCTGTTCTCTGAGCCTCAGCAGAGTTGCGACACCTTCTCTCTGGTTAGTTGGACTCACCCAGGTCAGCTAACAAGGAGGTGAGCATGGTCAACCACTACACAAGGGAAACAAGAGATTCTACAACTGCAAGCAGGAGAATCGCATCCATTAGCCATGTGGGATCTAATCCCCCTCTCGATTTAGAGATGGAGTGGACATCATCATCCCAGCATCCTCAGAATGGAGGAATAAAATATGGCTTAGAGTGGATTTACTGGTATTCTCCTATAGAATTATTGTGACTCTTATAATGGATGAAATTATATCATTGATGTGGGGGCATTGACCATGGGAGTTGCTGAAGGAAGGGAGATGGAAAACGAGGTGTGACATGGGGGCATTTTGGGGACTTGGAGTTGTCCAGAATGATATAGCAGGGACAGACGCAGGACATTATTTATTCTGCCATAACCCACTGAATAGAATGGATATGTAAACTATAATCCATACTGTGTAGCAGTGCTCCAAAATGTATTCATCAACTGCACTGAATGTTCCACACACACTAATGAAAGAAATTGTTGATGTGGGAGGAGTAGGGGATGTGAGGAGTGGTATATCTGGGAATCACATAAATTTTTAATGTAACATTTTGTGTGATTTATGTATCTTTAAAGAATAACAAAATGGTGAAAAGTGAAAATAAAATAAAATACTTAACAAACTGAACAAAGCCCTTCCTAATTTGGCATATTTATAGTCTCATTTTCCACCCTGATCATAGCATATATTTTTTAATGGCTTGGTGCCTTTGCCCATGCAAATATCCCTGTTCCCTTTGCCTAGAATATCTTACCCATGTTCCAGAATCAGTGAGTTCTTACTAATCCTGCAAGACCTGGTTAAAACCCTTTCCAGCCCTAATTAGCATTAATTACTATATATTTTCATGGCTCTCTTTGCATACTTCTATTACAGCACTTCCACATCCCTTTGCAGTGATTTGTTTATGTCCTTTTCTGTCCTTAATATCATAGTGAGCATCATGCCTTAGCCATCTTTATTTCTCAAGCTTTTAGCATAGTGCCTAACATAGCCTAAAGCCTCAAATTCAAGACCCTTTAAAAGATAAACATTACAAAAACAAGTCAAATAGGGAGAAATGGCATCTATGATGACGGAGATAATTAATGGATTGCTCAATCCATATAGTTGTTGAGGCTTTGGTTGGTCATAATAGAGTGGTGAGACAGAGATAGAAAGAAAGGAGGCAGAATGTATGGTTGACATTGATAATACACCCCCATATGCATGCAAGTGGTACCTCCTCTAATCCTCATAATCCTGAATATATCTCAATATTTTCACTTTCTCTTTAGAAGTACTTTTCCAAAGAACCTTGTATACCAATTGATTATGTTCCTGAATGTCCACCTTTCCCATTGCCCTTTCATGACAGAAACACCAGTGGGAGAAAGATCAACTACTATCAGCAGGTATAGATGCTGGACATTGTATGTCCTGCCATGGACCACTGGGTGTACTGGGGGAGAATGTAAACTACAACGTAAACCACTAGTCATGTGGTGCAGCAGTACTCCAAAATGTATTCAACAAATGCAACAATGTGCCACAATGATCAAACAGTTTGTTGATATGGAAGGAGTCGGGTAAGGGGGCTAGGGGGTATATGGAGACCTCATGTTCTTTGAATGTAACATTTAAAAAAAATTAAAAAGGAAAAAAAATCTCCCATTTTTCTTCATCTCATGTAACATGCCAAATATTTTTGTGAAGATCTTTCAAAAGGGCTTTAAATAGATACAGTCACCCAATCAGTGGCATCCCACAAATTTAAATTGAATTTCTAAACCAAATATGTTGAAAGACTGCTCCATTCATTCGATTATTCTTTATTTCAACAATATGTGCCAAAGCAAAAACTACTCAGAAATATGTATAGCATGGCCTCTGGGGACAATATTCTCATATATCAACTGAAGAAATGAATTCCTTTTGCTTTCTAAGTTTTTTACAACAGTATTTGGAGGCTAGTTAATAATCATGTGTAAAATTTGATTAAATGGAGAAAGACACTATGTTATTGGCTAGAATGTCCAATATTTAAAATATATCACTTTTTTCAAATTCAATTTATTTATAGCTTTATACATGTAGGTAATTCCTAATGAATTTATAGCTTTCATATTAATTGAAGAAAAATTTCCATTCTTTTCAGACATTTTGAGACGATTCTGAAGTTCATTTTGCAAGAATAAGCCATTTTAATAGTTAAAATATATTTTTAATATATTAATAAAATGATGGATTTTCCTAGTGCTTCTATAATGTGGTAAAGTTAAAAGAATGGAGAGATGAATAGAATGAATTAGACAGCCTTGAAAATAATATGATTATTTTTAGGATAAGGAAATATCATAAACCAATGGGAAAATTATCATTTAATAAATATATCTTAGAAAACTGGATGATTGAAAGATAGGAAGGATTAACTATAAAATCTTACATTAGAGCCTCACCTCATGCTATATACCTATATAAATATTGAAGAGTCAAATGTTAAAAAGATTTTAAAATGGAAGTAGTCAAATGTTGAACTTATTTGATAGTGAGAACAGACTTTCTAATCATAAACATTTAAAAGAAATCAGAAAAATCAAAGAATGATGAATTTGAATTATAACAACTAACATTTTCTCTTAGAAAACATTATTAACAGAATGAAAAGGTAAATCATAGTCAAGGGAAATATATGTAAAGGACTAATGTCTGACATTGTAATTTAGAAATATCTGTTATAAAGCAGTAATAAAATGATGAAGATCAGATGGGAAAATAGCAAAGACATGAACAGGAAAAATAAGCAATTCACATAAAAAATGGAAAAATATAAATTAAAGTAATTTCTTTTGCCAATCACATTCACAAAGAATAAAAATAATATTAAATTCTTGTGAAGATGCTATGAACCAGGCAATCTCAGAGACTCCAGAAGGAGTGTGAATTAGTATAATTTTTCTGGAAAACAAATGGAAATATGGGCAGATAGCTTTTTAAAAGCTGTTAAGCTTTAATTTAGGAATTTCATATCTAGACGTCTACCAAAAAGAAATAATCAGGGGATCGGGTGCAGCTCAGTTGTTGAGCATCTGTTTCCTATGTACAGGGTCCCAGGTTCAAGTACTAGCACTTCCTTAAAAAAAAAGGAAATAATCAAGGATGTTGACAATGATTCATATCTAAGGAGAATATTATTATTATTATTAGTGATTAAGGACTGGAAAAATTTAAATGCCAACTATATTGAAACATTAAAATCATTTTGGTTACATCTATTTTGATAGAATAATGTCCAGGCATTCACAGAGATGTTGTGAACATGATTTTAGTGTTCATTTGATTGGTTACCTTTTGGTTCCTGCAAATTTCATCCTTGACCCTGCTCAAATTAAAAAAAAATAAAAGATCTGTATGTGAATCAGTGAGTGTTTATGGATTTTTCAAAACTTCAGTCACTATTCCCTGCTTTTCAGTTGGATCTTTTGAACTGGATAAGAGAGTGAAAGATGATACTCTTCTGTAAGCGTGAAATTATGCTTGGTATTTGCTTAGATAGCAACACTGGAAAGTCTTCAGAAACTATATCCCCTTAAAGAAATTAGGTTATTTTCCCAAATAGCCATAATTTTTAGTTTGCCAAAGGCTACCAAAACAATATACCAGAAATGTTTTGACTTTTACAATGGGAATTTATTAATGTGTAAGTTTATAGTTCTGAGATCGTGAAAATGTCTAAATCAAGGCTTCATCACGCAGTCCTTTTTCCCCAAAGACTGACTGCCAGTGATCCTGGATTCATGTCACACATCAGAGTTCAATGATGGTGTCTGCTGTCTCTTCTCCTCCGGGTCTTGAGGCTTTCAGCATCTGACTTCCTCTGGCTTTCTCTCTGTTCCTGGGGCTTTCTCTCTCCTGAGTTCCAGTGATTTCAGCTTTTGGCTTCTGGGGCCTTATCTCTCAGTTTCTGGGAGGTTTTCTCTGTCTCTGCTGCTCCCTCCCTCTGTATTCATCCCATTTATAAAGGAGTCCAGTAAAAGAATTAAGACCCTACTGAAGTAACCTAATCAAAATGAAGGTCCCACATACAATAGGTTTACACCCACATTAATGGATTAGCTCTAAGGACATGATCTTTCCTGGGGTCCATAAATGCTTCACCCTACCACACATAAAAAAAGTTTGACCATCCATTCTTTCCTGAAATTCCTTTTCCATGACTTCCTGATAACTACTCTCTCCTGGTTGTTCATCCATATTTCTAATTGTTCTTCTGAGGTTGTTCTTGTTTGTTATTGGAGGTACTATGTAAAATGCCGCTGCCATGCAAAGTGACTGAGCTTTTGGTTTAAGACCCCTAAACCTTCATTAAACAATATGGTGAACATGGAATTTTGAGTCAGATGTACTGCAGCTCTTCTATATATGACTTTAGACACTTAAATGACCTCTCTGAGCCTTGGTGGATATAGATTAAGAGAAAATGTATTGTAGAACATACAGTTCATTGCCTGGGATTTAGTAGGTGATTAAAATGATATCAATTTTTATTGTTTTATTACTGATATGCACTAAGGACTCGGGGAAGCCAATGGATTTCTAAGGACAATATTGCTACTTTTAGGAAAAGGTACTTTACTCTTAACCTTAACAACTAATACTACAGAATAGAAGTCAATCTGCCAGTCTAAGTACAAATAATAAGGAAGAAGTAGTTACCAGGTAATATTCTAAGCAAGTGGCACTTAATGACCATGCTTTATTCACTTCACTGTCCCTAGCACCTAGTACAGTTCTTAGCAGGTAGGAGGTTCTCAACAAAGATTTTTAGAATACATGGACAGATGGATGATTGGATTGGTGAATGACTGACTGATTAGCTGAATGAAGTTTGACAAATCAAAGTCCTTTGTAGATAGAGAATATTATGATAGAATCTGATTACGTGTGTTGGGAGAAGAGAGGATATATATATGTGGGAAGGGAAGGGGAAAACAAAAGGAGATGGAAGCATATTGAAAAGTTACCATCCATCTTTTTGAGTTAAAATCCTTCCAGGTCTATTGATTGGAATCTATTGTATTAGTTAGGGTTCTCTAGGGAAACAGAACTGACAGGATAGCTCTGTAAATATTATTATAAGAATTGTCTCCTGCAACCATGGGGATTCGTGATTCCAAATTCTGTAGGGCAGGCTCCAAGCCAGAAACTCTGATGAAGTTCCTTGATTAGTTGATAAGTTCCCCAGGAGAAACTGAGTATATGAAGTAGACATGGGAACTCTCTCATTGATCAAGGCAATCTTCTCAATGCTGATTTAAATCCATGAAATGTCCTCACAATAACAGGCCAGAGCTTGCCTGACCAAGCAACTGTGCATCATTTCTTGGTCAAGTTGACACATGAACCTAAACATCACAACTGTTTTTACACCCAGCTAAAAGAGCTTGGGAAATATTGGAAGAAAGAAAATCTCTTTTATTCTCACTAATGGAATTAGGAATATTCTCCCTCACTCCTACCCTTTTCTTTTTTTTTTTTTTTAAGATTTATTTATTTATTTCTCTCCCCATCTCCCCATCCCCCCCCCAGTTGTATGTTCTCTGTGTCTATTTACTTCGTCGTCTTCTTTTTCCACTTCTGTTGTTGTCAGCGGCATGGGAATCTTTGTTTCTTTTTGTTGTGTCATCTTGCTTTGTCAGCTCTCTGTGTGTACGGCACCATTCCTGGGCAGGCTGAACTTTCTTTCGCACTGGGCACCTCTCCTTACAGGGTGCACTCCTTTTGCGTGGGGCTCTCCTACATGGGGAACACCTCTGCGTGGCAGGGCACTCCTTGCGTGCATCAGCACTGTGCATGGGCCAGCTCCACACAGGTCAAGGAGACCCGGGGTTTGAACCACGGACCTCCCATGTGGTAGACGGACGCCCTAACCACTGGGCCAAGTCCATCTCCACTCCTACCCTTTTCTGAAGTCATTGGGTATCCAGAATATAGGCTTAGAGGGCAGTAGGACCATGGCTATAGTGACCTATTTTCTGAGCCCCAATTTGGGACACATGGTCTGATCAAAGATTATTTCTGATATGTTAATGCATTCATGTTGACAATCTTGAAAGATATATTTATATTTCCTTTAAGAATTTGCCTTTATTGAAAATAATATAGTCAGAAGTTGGTAGCATATGATTGCTGTGATTTTAACATCTTTGGAAATATAAGGGTTTTTTGGACTTTTCAAAAACTTCATAATCTTATGGATGAATTCTCATGGTAGAGATTTCACAGATGAACCTCACAGTGAACAGCAGTGACAATAGATGAGGTTTAGTTTTAAGCAGACTTGAATGACAAAGGTACAAAATAGAAACTAAGTTCTAGGTGTTCAGAAATAAAAGCAAGGATAGAAGGGAGGATGAATTAGTCACTGAGATTAGAATATGATAATTATGTATGCTTTGTAAATAAACAGATGCAGATACATTTCTTCATGGGGAAAGTGGACCTTTGTGGGAAGATATCAAGAGAAGTTGGCCATTATGGAATAGTAAAACTGAACATATTCAGTTGGCTTGAAAAGAGAACAGAATGAGAAAGGTTCCAGATAAAGGTGGTGTCCACCACTATTCATTCAGTCTACAAATATTTTGTGTGTGCCTACCATGTGTCAGGTATTTTTTATCTGCCTACCATGTGTTTAGGCACCCAGGATAAAGCAGTAAGCAAGATGAACCAAATTCCTATTTTCATGAAACTTGTGTTCTAATAGGAAGAGTTACAATAAATCAATAAACAAATGTATATGTAATGTGTTAGGTAGGGATAAATGCTATGAAGAAAAATAAAGCATGACAAGGATACAAGGGTATAAAGAATGGTGTTGTACAGGACGGGTGCTGTTTTGATTATGGTGGTCAGTGGACATCTCTCTACAGAGGTGACGCTTGAAAGGAGATATGAATAAAGTATAGGAGGCAGCCATATAAAATCTGAGGGAGGGGATTCCAGAGTTAATATGCCCTTAGGTGGTATTAAATGCTGAGAGAAGAACAGAAAGCAAGCTAGTATGGTTGGAGCTTAAGTTTATGCAGGATGTGAGAGCCAGTTCGTGTGGGTCCCTGTAAGCCACAGTTAAGAATTCATATTTTATTTGAAGTATGATGGAAAACCTTTGGAGGATTTTGAGCAGAGGAGACAGCTGATATGATTTACATTTTTGAAAGATTACTCTCGTTGAATATGAAGAGATTTTAGGGAGGCAAGAATTGAAGTAGTGAGGCCAGTTAGATGCAGGCTGAGGGTGGTGTGGACTAAGGTGGGAGTGGTGTAGGTGGTGAGGAGTGACTGGAATCATAATATATTTTGAAAGTAATTGCGATATAACTTGCTGATGGATTGGCGGTAGGGTATGAGGGAAAGAGGAATCACAGAGGGCACCAGAGTTTTTGACCTGAGTAACTGGGTAAATAGTGATTCCATTTATAGAAGAGGAGTTATATGAGTGGGGTAGATTTGGTAGGGAAATCAAGAGACAAATTTTGGATGTGTTAAGTTTCAGATACTTATACTTTACCCAATTAGAGATGTAGAGTAATCAATTGGATATATGAATATGGAGTACAGGATAGTGGTCTGGGTTGGAGTTTTAATTATAGGAGTGGATACATAGTATTTAAACCATTCAGCTAGATGAGAAAATCTAGAGCATGCTGCAGATAGATTTGAAATAATTAGAATAAGCAAACTCATACAGTCAAAATCTGGACTATAGATTATCAGGAATCAGGAGATGGGGTATGGGTAGTGAATCAGAAATTAAGGCATTAAAGTACAGGGTTTTTATTTGCAATGATGGAAATGTTTTGGTAATGGATGGTGGTGATGGTAGTACAACATTGTGAATGTAATTGACAGCACTGAAATTATATATATATATATATATATATATATATATATGAATATGATTAGAAGGGGAAATGTTAGATTGTGCATATTGTAACAATAGAAGTTTTTTTTTTAATGCATGAAACCACTACACAGTGAACCTTCAGTTAAAACCATGGATTATAGTTACTAGTACAGTTATAAAAATGTGCTATCATCAATTGTAACAAATGTTCCACACCAATACAAAGTGTTAATAATAGGGTGTATTAGTCCACCAAAAGAGTGTTGATGCAACGTACCAGAAATCTGTTGGCTTTTATAAAGGGTATTTATTTGGAGTAGAAGCTTACAGTTACCAGGTCATAAAACATAAGATACTTCCTTCACCAAAGTCTGTTGCCAGTGTTGAAGCTTTTCTTCTTCCATGTTGTTTTCTCTGTCAGTCCCCGCCTACCAAGGGGGTGAGGACTCAACATCCTTCTAAAGTGACCCACTCAAAGCTTTAATCATTATTTAATCAAGTAAAAGTTAAACCTCTGAATCCAATCCAATCTAATAATCCCAGAGGAACAGACCAGTTAACAAACATAATCCAATATATATTTTTGGAATTCATAAACAGTATCAGACTGCTACAAGTGGCATATGGGAATCCTGTATTTTATACATGATTGTTCAGTAAACCCACAACTTCTCTAATAAATAAATAAAGAGCAGTTCCAACAAATACACATTTCCTAGAAATTACTCTCGCCAATATTTGTTCATTTAACAACCATTTTTGAGTGCTTATTTTATGTTAGGCACTGTTCTAAACTCTGTGGACAAATGGAGAATGAGATAAATAAGACTGCTGTCTTCACAGAGCTTAGAATGAAAAGCTACGTCATTGGTAAGAGGATAAGGACAAAAGTATAGTCCAGAAAAATATATTAAACCTTTGAGCTTTACAAAGGAAAAAACAAACCTAATAATAGGTAAATCAGTGTCCCCAGTTAAGCCAAAAGCCAGAGAAAATCAGTATTCAGGGTATGTGTGGGGAATCGGGAAGGAGGAGAGTATCAGAGACAGGAATACCTCCAGAGGTGGATTAGGTATCTCTGGAATAGTTACAAGACAGAGCTTAAGCTTTGGCTAGAAATTTTTGAGCCATTTGAGAAATGTATCACCCAGAGTAGATACAGAATGGAAGTGCTTTTACGTTGTGCCAGAAAAGAAAACCTGGGATTAGAAGAAGAGAAAGACCAAAAATACAGTAAAACCTCAGACTCCAAAGTCAGATAGGCATTGCCTTAACTTTACCATTCTTAGCTTTGTGACTTGGACAATATTTTCTTTCTGAGTTAAATTTTCACATCAGTAAAACTTGGAAGAAAAGTACCTACCTCATATATGGTAGATGTGAAGATTAAAGTGACAATGCATGGAAAGTGCCTATCAAGATGCCTGGTTACACTGAATAAATATTAGCTTATGATAATACTGATTTTGATTATTATAACAAATTTTGAGAAACTTCCACAGCTGGGCTAGTGTGTGGATCTCCATCAGATTGATGTTTTTATCCAGTCAATGGAGGAAAAAAGTGGAATTAATGAGATTCATAGGTAAAGTGTGCCAATCAAATAACTTTCAAATGGATGTCATTGAACTTAAGACAAGCATTCTATGCATTATATATCGCTTTTTATGCATTTATGATTTTTTTGTTAATTTCTCTCTCATTGTCCACTGTTTCTTGGCCAAGGCCTTTTCATTTGTTCCTTCTCAGCCATCTAAGAGAGAAAGAAAATATTTTCTTAAACTGGGCATCTTGTCTTCTCTAGAGCAGTACTTCTCAAACTTTAATATGTGCACTAATTACCAGGTGACCTTATTACAATGCAGATCCTGGGATGGGGCTTGAGGTTCTGCATTTCTAACAAGTCCTTGCTAGTGCTGCTTTCCATGAAATGTACTTCAGTAGCAAGGAGCTAGGAAATCTATCTGAAGACCCTAGAAAGCATAGTAGAAATGGGACAATCAGTGATCTGAGTCTTAGATGAAGGAAGCAAGATAGCTGTGATTACTCTTGCTTCTCATTTTAGCCTTAAATCGTTTTCTTATATTACATTTTAAGGAGAGTATTTGGAGGTGTGGGTAGGGCTTAATAGGCATGGATGCTCATGTGATCTCTTACAGCCTTTATGTTGTCCTGAAACAGATGTGAGTGCACAGCTGTCTACTACTAAGAGAGCATATGACGAAAGTCTCTGTGGAGAAATATATCTTGCTTTTATCATTTTCCTCTTTATGATTTTTTTCTCAATCTCATTAAAAATCATATAATGGGATTTCACTGTAGCCTGTTTGAATTGATAGGACAATGGAGAATTAATATAGTAAAGAAAGTGTTCCCACAACTAAAAGAAGTTTATCTGAGAAATATTTGTGACAGAACATAAGCAGTTATTAGAAAGGAAATTTGGGCAAGGTGAAAAATCATTCAATATAAATTGTGTATTGTTTATTAGAAATACTTGTAATATACAGGAAGATTTTCATTATGATTATTGAGATAAAAATGTGGCTTTCAGAGCATGCACTGCATGAGTCTCGCCGCGGTCCTTGCCACCGAGCACAGGCCCATGGATTTGGTACCCTCCGTTCTCCGCCTGGAGACGGTCGGGGCCTCCTAGTTTGCGGCCCCAAAGTGGTGAGGCAGGAAAGATGAAGAATGAAATTGCTGCTGTTGTCTTCTTTTTCACAAGGCTAGTTCGAAAACAGGATAAGTTAAAGAAAGAGGCAGTTGAGAGGTTTGCTGAGAAATTGACTCTAATACTTCAGGAAAAATATAAAAATCATTGGTATCCCAAAAAACCATAAAAAATACAGGCTTACAGATGCATTCATATCAATTAAGTTTCGGAGAGTTGATCCTGATGTCCTGAAAGCCTGTGAGAACAGCTTCATCTTGTACAGCTTCTTGCGCTTGCCAATGGAGCTTACTCTTTTGGTGGACCCATGTGAGGTGTGCTGTTGATATGCAGAGAAAAACAATGCATTCATTGTTGACAGCTTTGAAAATGAGGATGAGAACAAGGATGAGATCTACAAGAAAGTTACCAAAGCCCTTGATAAGGTTACCTCTGATTATCATTCTGGATCTTCTTCAGATGAAGAGTCTAGTAAGGAAGTGAAACCCAATTCCGTGGCTGCAACCCCCCGGCCCAGTGTACCAGATTTCAGAACTGATATTCCCACCTCTTCCTGTGTGGCACCCTTTGCCCAGAAAAAGGTCAGAGATATACAGAGGGAATGGCCACCCAAGTCACTACCCTCCTCCTGTACCAGTTGGTTATCCAAATGAGGCAAGGAAGAATAAACCCTATCACCCAATTCCAGTGACATGGGTAGGCCTTCCTGGAATGCATTGTGATGGGAATCACTGGATTAATCCTCACATGTTAGCACCTCATTAGCACCTCCTGAATCTCTTGGTTCATGTTCAGAGATAGGTGGAAGCCTAAATATATGTTAAAAGTATAATGTTCATACTTATAGTGGTAAAGTTAGATGGACCAAACCATCAAATGTATTTTTATAGAAGTTATTGAGAATAATCTTTCTTAAAATATATATATATATATATGCACTTTAGATATCTTGATATTGTTTGAAAAACTTTATTAAAAATTAGTCAAGTGCCTGAGTTTTTAATATTGGACTTGAGTATTTATATTTTGTGACATCAACTTTGTTGGATACAGAACACTGTAGGAGTGGATGATCTGTTCTAGCACCTTTACGCATTTACTTTATGGAGAGTTTGTAAATTATTTATACACAAGGAAATCTATTTTATGTCATTGTTTAAAAGAATTGTGTGAAATCATGTAGTTGCAAATAAAAAAATAGTTTGAGGCATTAAAAAAAAAAAGAAAAATGTGGCTTTCAAATATATTGTTTCAATATGACCAGCATATTATATTTGAAAAATGATCTTTCCTCAAGAAAGGCGTCTGAAAAATGGGCATTGAAATAGTCAGTTTATCCAGATGCCACTAAATTTCTTCATATACCTTTTTTCCAGCAAGTAAACCAAATATTGATGATGACAGTGTTTGGGGTTTATTTTAATTTGTTTCACTGTGATCTGCCCTTTTTATGAATGAGATATTGAGTTTCATTGAATATCTTTAGACACATTTATTGTCATTGTATCTTGTTCAGTTTCTTTTTGCTGTTAAATTCATTTAGTCTATAATCCACGGCCCTCGAGATATTTTGTTTTTGTTTTTGTTTTTTTAATTATTTATTTATTTTTAAAAAATTACATTAAAAAAATATGATGTCCCATTCAACACCACCGCCCCCACCCCCCACTCCCCCCACAGCAACACTTGCTCCCATCATCGTGACACATCCATTGCACCTGGTAAGTACATCTCTGAGCATCACTGCACCCCATAGTCAATGGTCCACATCATAGCGCACACTCTCCCACGTTCCATCCAGTGGGCCCTGGGGGGATCTACAATGTCCCGTAATTGTTCGTGAAGCACCACCCAGGACAACTCCACGTACCGAAAACGCCTCCACATCTCATCTCTTCCTCCCATTCCCCAAACCCAGCAGCCACCATGGCTACCCTTCCCACACCCATTCCACATTTTCTCTGTGGACACTGGATTGGTTGTGTCCATTGCACATCTATGTCAAGTGGAGGCTTAGATTCCACATGGATACTGGATGCACTCCTCCTGCTTTCAGTTGTAGACACTCTAGGCTCCATGGTGTGGTGGTTGACCTTCTTCAACTCCATGTTAGCTGACTGGGGTAAGTCCAATAAATCAAAGTGTAGGAGCTGAAATCTGTTGAGGCTCTGGGCCTGGGTGTCATATTATCAGTCCAGAGATTCAAATCCCCTAAATATATCTAAAACCCCAGCACCAACTACAATTCCAATAAAGTAGCATGCAAGTCTTGTGAAAAGAGATCCCCTCTGAGTCCAATTCCATCAAGCAGAAACACTAACTCCTAAGAAGGGTCATCTGCCATGGCAGTGAACCCCATCTGCCATGACCATAGAACCCGTGGGTCTCTTTATCCCTCAAAAGAAACAATACCTGGGGTTGTATCTACTTTATCTGTCTCTTAGACTCTGCTCAGTTGTGCATAAGGGCATTCCTTCTGACAACCTCCAGACTCTTTTTTAGAGACTCATAGCCTTATAATCTCATTTCTCCTTTCCATTTCCCCCTTACATTAGGTCAAACAGCATTTTGAAGTCATGTTAGTATATGTAGACAGGGATATTCTGCTGATCCGTATTGAACCTTTAATTCAAGGTCATTTTCTAGTTGCATCTTCAGCTGGTATGTGGTAGTGATCCCTCGGTGCCAGGGAGGCTCATCCCCGGTGTCATGTCCCATGCTGGGGGGAATGCACTGCATCTACATGCTGAGTTTGGCTGTGAGAGTGGCCACATTTGAGTAACATGAAGGCTGTCAGGAGGAAACTCCCAGGCACAGTGCTACTCTAGGCCTTGTTCTTATTGCAGGTGTATAGGCTCAAAAGCATAGCCATTAGTATCAGGAGCCCACTGTTGAGCACTCCTTCCTTCCTGGTTCTTGCCATTGCACCTGGGGGACTGCTGATGCTCCCCCAGGGGCCACGACAGTGACCCCCCGGCCAGGAGCCCAGTACCCCCCCAGCTGTTGTTTTTAATTGTTTCCACTATGAGTATATCTAGACATTACTATATACCCTGGGCATATGCCTTGTATAACTCCCTGTAAACCATATATATCCTATCAATAACATCCTATATCAGTATTCCTCCGCTGCCATTGTTGAACCACTCTGTGATCCAAAACTTCCTGTAAAGTGAATCCCAACATCATGTCAGCTTCACAAGAGTCTTAGATCACCGAAATTCATATATACAATATACAGTACTTCCGCAGATCCACCATAAAACCTTTTCCCTCCACAGCGATAATCTTTTAACTTATTTCTATCATATTTCCTGAAACTGATATACAGATTCCGAAACAATAGCTTGCAAACAAGGTGACATCTGTGCTTACTATGTGGTCCATACTTTAGGTTGTACAGTTTTCTAAATTTTTTAGTTATCCTATGTTTTGCCTTATGGTTTACATTATTAGTCTGTCGTCCCCTATATGTTTTTGGTGTAATATTATATGTTTTATATTCATCTTCATGTACCCTCACAAAACTCCTCTCTTGCCCCCATATTTACCTTGGTTCCATCCATTCCACATCCATTTTCCCCTCTCCTTGGGGCCCACAATGCCAGCCAATCTCCATTTCCCAAGAAGCCATGTCCAGAGATACTTGAAGCAGTATTCAGGGCCTGACTTTCTCAACTGCCCTAATGCCCTGGGAGCCATCCTTTCTCACAAGAGATACAGTTCTCTCTATTTGATGGCATTAGTCCTCCCCAGGATGTGGGTCCACCCCAACTCTCACTTCTTGGGTCTCTTCCCAATGGTACAACCCACCTTGGCAAAATGAGCCTTCAGCTATTTCCCCGGAGTCCGTCCCGCATAAGCCCATACCCCCTGAGCATCCTAAACAAGTAACCCTCCTACTTATAATTTGATACGATTTTCTAAACATTTTGTTCTCAACGAACACCTGACACTCTCCCATGTTCATATGTTGCCCCTCCCTCCCCCAAATTTTTGGACAATATTACCCCTCTGCCCATCCCCAGCCCCCCTCAAACCCACAAAGCCCCACCCGAAGGCAACCCCTTACCCCCATTTTGTCCCTTCTTTGTGCTCATACTTACCGCCAGCTCATCACAGATTTCACCCCTGCAGACGTTAACTCACATCCTTCCTCCAACCCCCGATTTCCTGTAAGCCTCTTTTCTAGACTCTAGCTCTCTGAGGCAGTTTGCTTATTTCATATCATTGAGGTCATGTAGTATTTGTCCTTCAATGCCTGGGTTGCTTCATTCAACATAAGATTCTCAAGGTTCATCCATGTTATCACGTGTGATTGTAATGTATTTGTTCTTACAGCCAAGTAGTATTCCATTGTGTATATACCCCACATTTTATATAAAACCACATTTTATTGATCCACTTGTCTGTTGATGGACATTTGGATTGATTCCAACTTTTGGCGATAGTGAACAATGCTGCTATGAACATTGGTGTACATATATCGGTTTGTGTCCTTGTTTTCAGTTCTGATGGGTATATACCCAGCAGTGGTATTGCTGGGTCATATGGCAAATCTATGGTTAGTTTTTTGAGAAACCGCCAAACTGTCCTCCAGAATGGTTGGATCCCTCTGCATTCCCACCAGCAGTGGATGAGTGTTCCCCTTTCTTCACATCCTCTCCAGCATTTGTATTCTTCTGTTTTTCTCATAGCTGCCAATCTTATGGGAGTAAGATGGTATCTCATTGTAGTTTTGATTTGCATTTCCCTGATAGCTAGAGATTTGGAGCATTTTTTCCTGTGCTTTTTCGCCATTTGTATTTCTTCTTTGGAGAAGTGTCTGTTTAAATCTTTTTCCCATTTTTTAAATGTGTTGTTTATCTTTTTGTTTTCAAGATATATGAGTTCTTTATATATGCAAGTTATAAGTCTCTTATCAGATATATGGTTGCCAAATATTTTCTCCCATTGTGTGGGTTCCCTTTTTACTTTCTTGACAAACTCCTTTGAGGTGCAGAAGGCTTTAATTTTGAGGAAGTCCCATTTATCTATTTGTTCTTTTGCTGCTCGTGCTTTTGGTGTGATATTCATGAAGCCATTTCCTATTACAAGGTCCTGTAGATGTTTCCCTACACTGCTTTCCAAGATCTTTATGGTCTTGGCTCTTATATTTAGGTCTTTGATCCATCTTGAGTTGATCTTTGTATAAGGTGTGAGATGGTAATCCTCTTTCATTCTTCTACATATGGCTGTCCAGTTCTCCAGGCACCATTTGTTGAATAGGCCATTCTCTCCCAGTTGAGAGGGTTTGGTGGCTTTATCGAATATTATATGGCTATATACATGTGGTTCTATATCTGAACTTTCAATTCGATTCCATTGGTCTGTGTGTCTCTCCTTATGCCAATACCATGCTGTTTTCACTACTGTAGCTTTGTAGTATGTTTTGAAGTCAGGAAGTGTGATTCCTCCTATTTTGTTTTTCTTTTTCAATATGTCTTTGGCTATTCGGGGCCTCTTTCTTTCCAAATAAATTTCATAGTTAGTTTTTCTAGTTCCTTAAAGAAGGCTGTGTTGATTTTTATTGGGATTGCATTGAATGTGTAGATCAGTTTTGGTAGGATAGACATCTTAATAATATTCAGTCTTCCTATCCATGAACAAGGAATATTCTTCCATTTATTTAGGTCTTCTTTGATTTCCTTGAACAGTCTTGTATAGTTCTCGGTATATAAGTTTTTCACCTCTTTAGTTAAATTTATTCCTAAGTATTTGATTTTTTATTTACTATTGTGAATGATATTTGTTTCTTGATTTCCTCCTGATCTTGCTCATTATTGGTGTACAGAAATGCTACTGATTTTTGCACATTGATCTTATAACCTGCGACTTTGCTGAACTCATTTATGAGTTCTAGAAGCTTTGTTGTAGATCTCTCAGGATTTTCTATGTATAGGATCATGTCATCTGCAAATAATGAAATTTTGACTCCTTCCCTTCCAATTTGAATGCCTTTTATATCTGGTTCTTGCCTCAGTGCTCGAGCAAGTACTTCCAAGACAATGTTAAATAGGAGTGGAGACAATGGGCATCCTTGTCTTGTTTCTGAGTTTAGAGGGAAGGATTTCAGGATTTTGCCATTGTAAACAATGTTGGCTGTAGATTTTTCATATATACTCTTTATCATGTTCAAAAAGTTTCCTTGTATTCCGATCTTTTGGGGTGTTTTTATCAAGAAGGGGTGCTGTATTTTGACAAATGCCTTTTCTGCATCTATAGATATAATCATGTGATTTTTTCCTTCAATCTGTTTATATGGTGTATCACATTGATTGATTTTCTTATGTTGAACCATCCTTGCATACCTGGAATAAATCCCACTTGGTCATGATGTATAATTCATTTAATGTGTTGTTGAATACGATTAGCAAGTATTTTGTTAAGTATTTTTGTGTCTAGGTTCATTAGAGAAATTGGTCTGTAATTTTCCTTTCTTGTGGTGTCTTTGTTTGGCTTTGGTACTAGGATATTGTTGGCATCATAGAAGGAGTTCGGCAATGTTCCTTCTGTTTCAATTTTTTGGAATAGTTTCAACAGGATTGGTGTTAGTTCTTTCCGGAATGTTTTGTAGAATTCACCTGTGAAGCCGTCTGGCCCTGGGCTCTTCTTAGTTGGGAGATTTTTAATGACTGATTCTATCTCTTTGCTTGTGATTGGTTTGTTAAGATCATCAATTTCTTCTTTTGTCAATATGGGCTGCTTATGTGTTTCTAGGAATTTGTCCATTTCCTCTAAATTGACATTTTTGTTGGAATATAGTTTTTCAAAGTATCCTCTTATGATAGTCTTTATTTCTGTGGGGTCAGTGGTGATATCACCTTTGTCATTTCTTATTTTGTGTATTTGCATCTTTTCTCTTTTTTTCTTTGTTAGTCGTGCTAAAGGTTTGTCAATTTTGTTGATCTTCTCAAAAAACCAGCTCTTGGTCTTGTTTATTTTTTCAAGTGCTTTCTTATTTTCTATTTCATTTAGTTCTGCTCTTATCTTTGTTATTTCCTTCCTTCTTCTTCCTGTTGGGTTACTTTGTTGTTGTTTTCCTAATTCCACCAAAAGTGCTGTTAGTTTTCAATTTTTGCTCTTTCTTCTTTTTTGATATGTGAATTTATGGCTATAAATTTCCCTCTCAGTACTGCTGTTGCTGCATCCCATAAATTTTGGTATGTTGTGTTATCATTATCATTTGTTTCAAGGTGGTCATTGATTTCTTTTGAGATTTCCTCTTTGACCCACTGTTTTTCTAAGAGTGTGCTGTTTATTTTCCAAATTGTGGTGCGAAGTCTGGGCCTCCATCCCTTGCAAATTTCCAGCTTCACTCCACTGTGGTCAGAGATATTGTTTTGTATGATTTCGATCTTTCTGAATTCATTAAGCCTTTCTTTGTGGCCTAGCATATGGTCTATCTTGGAGAATGTTCCATGTGCGCTTGAGAAAAATGTATATCCTGCTGTGTTTGGGTGTAATGATCTATATATATCTATTAGATCCAGCTCTTCTAATATACTGTTCAAATGTTTTGTTTCTTTAGTGATTCTCTTTTGAGATGTTCTGTCCAGAGTTGATAGTGGTGTATTAAAATCCCCCACTATAATTGTAGATGCATCTATTTTTTCACTTAGTTTTTCCCGCGTTTGTCTCACGTATTTAGAGGCACCCTTGTTAGGAGCAAAACACTTATGATCGTTCGATCTTCTTGACAGATTGTCCCTTTCACTAAAATGTAGTATCCTTCTTTGTCTCTCACAATTGTTTTGCATTTGAAGTCTATATTGTCTGATATTAATATAGCTACTCCTGCCTTTTTTTGGTTGTTGTTTGCTATGATTGTTTTCCAGCCATTCACTTTCAACCTCCATGAGTCTCTGGGTCTAAGATGTGTCTCTTGTAGACAGCATATAGATGGGTCATATTTCCTTATCCAGTGTCCCAGTCTGAATATTCTGATAGGTGAGTTTAATCTGTTGACATTCAGTGTTATTACGTTCAGAGAATTATTTGTGGTAGCCATATTTTGGTTGGATTTGTGTTTGTTATATTTTGTTTGTATTATTTCATTTTCCCCTTCTATTTTTGTCTTTTTTGTTGCTCTTACACTCTCCTCCATCTCTGACCTGTTTTTTCCTTTCTTCCTGCAGAACTCCCTTAAGAATTTCTCGGAGGGGAGGTTTCTTGTTGATATACTCTTTCACTTTCTGTTTATCAGTGAATATTTTGAACTCTCCATCATTTTTCAATGCTAGTTTAGCTGGATAGAGTATTCTTGGTTGGAAGTTTTTTTCCTTTAGTACCTTGACTATATCATACCACAACCTTCTTGCCTCCATCGTTTCAGATGAGAAATCAGCACTTAATCTTATGGAGCGTCCCTTGTATGTGATGGTTTTCTTTTCTCTTGCTGCTTTTAGAATTTTCTCTTTGTCTTGAGCATTGGATAATTTGACAAGTATATGTCTTGGGGTGGGCCTGTTGGGGTTTATGACCAGTGGAGTGCGCTGTGCTTCTTGGATATGTACATCTGTCTCTTTCAGTGGATTTGGGAAGTTTTCAGTCATTATTTCCTGCAACACTCCTTCTGACCCCTTTCCCTTCTCTTCTCCTTCTGGAATGCCTATAATACATATGTTTGCGCGTTTTGCATTATCATTCAGGTCCCTAAGTCCTATCTGGATTTTTTCTGCCTTTTTATTGACCACTTCTACTATCTATTTGATTTCCAATGCACTGTCTTCCACATCACTAATTCTCTGCTATGCCTCTTCTAGTCTGCTGATATTTGCTGCAAGTGTATTTTTGATCTCTTGAATTGTGGTGTTCATTTCCATCATATCTGTTATTTTTTTGCACATGTCTGCAATTTCCACTCCAAGTGTTGTCTTCATGTTGTTAACCTCTTTCATTACTTCATCAAATTTGTTGGTGATAAATGTTTTGAGATCTTTCATTGCTTGTGCGAAGTTCTGCTCCCCATCCTGATTTTTAGTTTGTTGATTGGATTCAGCCATGTTTTCCTGATTACTGGTTTGGTTTGTAGATTTTTGTTGCTGTCTGGTCATCATTTTTTCTTGACGGGTTTAATCATTCCTTAGCTTCTTTGTCTAGTCTTGGAGATTAATTAGCTGTTGTTTTTGCGTAAGTGTTATATCTTCTCTTTGTCACTTTTCTCTTCTTATTCCAATTTCTTATTGCTGGTTAAGTTCACTTTAAAGAAAAGTATTAGTGCTGGGTAAAGGCAATTGTGTAAGGAAGGAAAAAGTGTGAAGTAGTATTGGTGATATATGTTAACAAAGCAACAGTATGAGTTCTGGGAGGATGGAGGTTAGATCATGTAAACTGTGTAGAGTTATAGTAGTAGGAAAGTACCTATAATGAGGTAGATGACTGAATATGGGAGGAATATGGTACGTACTAAGAAGCTATTGTTTTCGTGAGAGAGGGAAAGAGAAAAGAGAGGTAATAGTTTCAAGGTCGGATACCAGATGGAAAACTAAACAAAGGCATTGGAAATTAAGAGTTAGACACCTTGTGGATCAGAGAAAGGGAGGTGGAATATAGGAGAGATAGCAGATGGTGGAGGATATCAAGTTGTAGGGGAAAGGGGATAGTGTAGATAGCCTAAATCTATTCACAGAGAAATGAGGCAGTGGAGTTTGAGGAAACCCAGCAATTGTGAGGTGTTTCCTGCAGGACCTATTGTATTGTTAAGATAAAATAGAATAAGAAGAAGATCGGGGACAAGAAAGAGAGGATTGAGAAAGAAAAAAAAAAAGAAAAAGAGACTTTGGGGGATACGCTGGGAGAAAAGACTAGGGGATAATGCAATGCCAGTAATCAGAACATTAAAAAACTAGAATAAAAAATAGAAATAGAATAAAAATAAAAACAAAACAAAATAAAACAAAGAAGAAAAAATGGAAACGTTGAGGGCTAGGACATTCAAGGGTCTCAGATGAACCTCAGGGCGTGGTGGATTCAAGGATGGACAATCTGAGGTATTGAGGCCTCAAGAGGTGTGAGTCTCTGGCGTGTGGGCTGTCAGAGTCCAGGGAACTCAGACCTGGCAACCTCAAGTCCAGTTAACAGGAAGCCTGGGAGCACCACAGTGCATCACAGCCTTCAGGTATCCCCGCAGCTGGTTGCCAGCCCTATGACGAGGTCACATCCACAAGCTCTATCCTGTGTTCTGTGTCCTACAATTCACTCACTTACTAGGGTCTATTGTGTGGATATATCACCAATTGACTTCAGGAACCCTCCCACCCTGTGGTCCCCAGGAACGTCCACCTGGGGGCTCCTCTAGGCTGCAGCCAATTTAATGACTCAGATCAATATCCAGGTCCGGGGGAGGGGTTCCAGCCAAAAACGCTAATAACAGAGTCCAAACCCGAAATTCCCACGCTTCACAAAATATTCCCCTAATCAGCTTCCAAACGTCTGCCACCCCGCGAGACCCTGGTAGCGTCTCTTTGTTGCTTTCCCTTTGAGACTGCTGTAGGTCAGCAGCCGGGCTTGGGGGGTGGAGTGTGGCTCTTGGCGGAAACGCTATTGTTTGTGTCCACAATCAAAAATTGCCCCCACTTTGCCCTAAAATCCCCGTCTGTCTGCCCAAATGGGTCCGCAAGCACCTCCGTTCCCTCCCTTCCCACCAACCCCCAATAGGCCACCCAGGGCCCACGAACTCCCCAGTACTGCAGAGCCTCCAAAAAGAAAAAACAACAACAATAAAGAACAGAAACCCTGCCGCTGGGCTCGGCCCGGCTCGGTCCCCCCGGCTGACGCCGCCCGGCCCGGCCCTTGAGATATTTTGTCTGTACTTGATTGATTGATGGAAAAGGCAGTGTAAAATGTGGTAAGAGCACTGGATTTGGGGACAGATGTGAATCCTAGCATTGGCAATTGTTACCTGTCTTATTTTGGACAACTTACTAAAGCTCCTGATGTCAGTTTTGTCATCTGTAAAATGGGAATAAAAATAGTCCTTACTTTATAGGGATTTTATGGATAATAAATCAGTTAATGCATTTAATGTAGCTAAACTATGAATGGTGTGGTTGTGTATGCTTACTAAGCATTCAAAATATATTGGATAAAGTTATTAATAGCATTACATGGAAAACCATTAATGCTCATATTTTATCTCTTTAGCCAATCTACAAAAAAATTTTAATTATGATGGCAATATCTTTTATTTTATGCATCTTTCCTTTGATGCAATATTTATATTTGTGATGTTTGCCATTATCACTATAGAGTTGGTTTGTAAATATGGCTACGATGTGGTGCATTGTAAATTAAATATTGGAAACTGTGATTAGGAAACACTGCCACTAATACAGTAGGTAATGATGTGGGGTGAACTGCCAGCATATTTTCTCACTAATAATTAATACCAATTATAGTAACATCTATTTATCAAGTATTTATTTTACTGTTACATGATCTCTTTTATTCTTCACAATAATTCTTTGAGTTAGGACACTAATTAGGAAATACCATTGTAGTTTACTAATAAGTTTTAGATAACTCAGCTAGTATCCAAACTGGTTTCTCCGTAACTGCATTATCTCATGCTTTTTTTAAAAAAATCCAAAGTATGATTCTTGGTTAAAACATTAGAATTGATCTCACATAGCAGGTCTGCATCTAACTAATCATGTGACAACCTGGAATTCAGAACCCATGTTTATGCAGAAGGACTCTCTATATCTAGATCTAAAGCTTCTTTATAAAAGAACCCATCTTCTGCCATTTCCCTGCCTGGCTTTTATTCCTTCTTCCAGAACCACATATTAATAACTTCCTCCAAATTCCCCGGTTATTACCAAGTCAAGATTGTGCATTCCCTGTTACCGTGCCCCAAGATTCGCCCTCTTTTCTTTGTAGGTATGAGTTATGATGATGCATTTCTGATTTTTCATTCAGTAAAACTAATCCAAATATGAAAACATTACTTTCCTCCATCTGTTTCAACACTTGGAATAGCTATCATAATTTAATTAGTTAGTAGTACTCTGAAGCAGTGGTCCAGAACAAAATGAGAATGATCAATAAAACTGGTTCAAGTCCAGATGTACTAAAATGAACATCTTGGATATAAACAGGATTATGTCAATTGATTTATAGTCTTGGCATTGAAAAATCATGGAACAACTAATTATCTCCTAGTTCAAATTTGTTTGGGGCCAATAATTTCAAGGGATTTTTCCCTGTCTCCTGATCACTCTTTCTTACTTTTTTATATTGGAATGGGTATTGGGTGCGTGGGGGAGGTGATCAAGAGTTTGAGCAGAGATGGTCATAGATCAGAGAACAGGATTTGTGAATATATTTTCTAATTCCTAAGAGCCCTTAAAAACATAAAAAACATTAATTCTGCCATCTGAATAATTACAATTCCTTTATCATTTTGGTTACAGTTCCTTTATCCTCCCCTTTTCCTCCAACTGGAGTATCATTTGCAAACTAAGAAAAGTTTTCAATATCTTCCTCTAAATGATTATATTTATATAAATATCTGTTAATAACACATCAGAGCTAATGGCTTAATTGCTAAAAAATTATGCTCAGATCTAAGAAATTCACTTTAGGTTCCATAGCAACAGGATCTATTATTAACTGTATAAATGTTATCTAATAACCTTTTGGAATTAACTTCTTGTTTAGGTACCTTTAGGGAGATATATATATATATATATATATATATATATATATATATATATATATATATATATGGTATATATATATATATATGGTAAATTACTGTTTAAATATAAAATTTATTTTCTCTGGAGAAAAAATATGGAAAACTTCAAGTTCCTTATAATTATTTTATTACCAAATTTTCTGTTCCTTTTTCTATCAGTTAATGAGAAAATCTTTCTTTATTTTGAAATATTACAGAGTTTAATGTTCATGAGTCATATTTGGTCTTACTTCTTTTCTATAGGAAAAAGAAATCTAGCAGAAAAGGAAAATGACAAACAATCCTAATTAAAGAGATAAGGTACTATAGGAAGTATCCTGAACAGTGAACCCAGGAATGTGGGCTGTCTTTTAAAGGAAGAAGTTCTAGACATGAGAAAATGTTTTTGATATTTGTAAACTGTGATAAGGATGAAAAAGTCATCTTGAATTAAGTAAACAATGTTATACACATGTTTGCTATAAAAGGTGAAAACTGAATCAGGTTAATAAAAAATGAGTGAGGAAAGGCAGAAAGTCGTTTTAATAGGCACCATCACTAATATCAAGACAACAATGACTGAATGTTGAAAGTACTACATGTATGACAGAGAATGTCTAGTAAACATATTGAGATGATTTAGGAGTGGGTAATCCTACTCAGATTTTCACATTCAAAATCTTTCCATGTTACAGATGGCAAAACAGGGACACAGGGTTGGACAGTAACTTGCCCAAAGGCACACAGCACAATAGTAGCAGCCTCAGCACATAGAAAAAAATGACAAACTCTCCTCCCCCAGAAAAAGAACACATCATCACAAGAGATTTCTTCATCATAATAGTTTTCAAATATTGGAGGAAACTTTTAATATAAACATGCTGTTTATTCATTGCTATCTTAATTAATACAGGGGATCCAAAACAACCAAAAAAAATCATGGTTTTTGCCCATGAGAAGATTTTTTAAATCAATTTGAGGAGACAAGATATAACATATTCATATTAACACCTACTAGTAAGGCTAAGTTGAGGCAAAACATAAGGATCTAAAAAGCCACATGGTGTAGACCGTATACATGTAGCTGAAACAATTCCAAGTAAAGTATAGATTGTTATGGGGTGAGATGATGCTAGAAAATTAAGGAGCTTTAGTTGCTGGAGCTCTATTGGCACTAAAACAAATGACTATAAATTGACCTTTGTAAGAGTAGAGATTTAGATACATCTTAAGCAATAATTTGATTAATTTAAAAATTGAGCTTTTTCTGTGGTACTTTTTGGGACTGAGAAGTCAAATGAAATATAATATACACTCCTTTTTCTTCAGAAGGTTATAGTTTAAATGCAGAGACAAGATATATGAGTATGAGATATAGGTAAAAGGAGGTTGATGATTAAATGGCAAAGGAGAGAGTAACCAGAAAATCAAATGTATAGTCCAGAGTGATTGCAGAGAAGAAGGGTTCTAAGGATTTGTGACAGTGTGGTGAATAGTGTGAGCTGTGGAATCAAATAGATTGGGTTCAAATCCAGATCCTTACACCTATCAGATTTATGGTTTTCCTGACCTATTGTTTCTTCATCTGTAAAACTAGGTGGTTTAATCCTAGCTTGTAAGGTTCCTGTGAAGATTGTCAATAATGGATGTAAGAACATAGAGTTTCATTTTGGAGAGATGAGATCTTCTAAAATCAATTTTAGTGATGGTTGCACAACTCTGTACCTATACTAAAAATCATTGAACTGTTCACATAAATGGCTTAATTTTATAATGTCTGAATTATATCTCAATAAAGATGTTTAAAAAGTAAAGGATTCAAATAAGAATGTAGGTAAGCGGATTTGGCTCAATGGATAGAGCATCCACCTACCACATGGGCGCTCCAAGGTTCAAACCCAGCGCCTCCTGACCCATGTGGTAAAGCTGGACCAACCACAGTGCTGATGCGTGCAAGGAGTGCTGTGTCATAGAAGGGTGTCCCCTGCATAGGGGAGCTCCACGCACAAAAAGTGCGCCCCATAAGGAGAGTCACCCTGCGCGAAAAATGTGCTGTTTTCCCAGGAGTGGGGCCGCACACTTGGAGAGCTAACACAGCAAGATGACGTAACAAAAAGAGACACATCCTGGTGCCGCTGACAAGAATACAAGCGGACACAGAAGAACACACAGTGAATGGACACAGAAAGCTGACTGGGGGGAGGGGAAGGGGAGAGAAATAAATAAAAAATAAATCTTTAAAAATAATAATGAAGTGGAAGGACTCACACTTCCTGATTGTAAAGCTATTACAAAGCCACTGTAAACAAAACAGCATAGTACTGGCACAAGGACAAACATATAGACCAATGAAATTGATTTGTGTGCTCAGAAATCAACTCTCACATCGTTGGCCAACTGATTTTTAACAAAGGGGCAAAGACCACTCATTTGGAAAAGAAGAGTCTCTTCAACAAATGTGCTGGGAAAACTGGATCTCCATTTGCAAAAAAAGTGAAGGTAAATTCATATCTGACACCATATATAAATATCAACTCAAAATGTATCAAAGACTTAAATATAAGAAAAAGAACCATACACCTTCTAGACAAAAACATAGGGATGCATCCTCAGAACCTTCGTTCAGGCAATGGATTCTTAGAATATACGTCCAAAGCACAAGCAGCAAAAAGTCAAAATAGATAAATGGGAACTCATCAAAATAAAAAACTTCTGTTCATCAGAGGAATTTATCATGAAAGCAAAAAATAGCTTACACAATGGGAGAAAATATTTGTAAACCACTTTTCAAATAAGGATGTTTTTTCTAGAATATATCAAGAAATCCTTCAACTCAGTATGAAAAAAGACAAACAACCCAGTTAGGAAAGATTTGAATTGACTTTTATCCAAATAAAGTATATATATAACCAAAAAGCACAAGAAAGATGTTCAACATCACTATTTATTAGAGAAATACAAATCAAAACCACAATGAAATACAATTTGATATTCACTTGAATGACTGCTATTAAAAAAAGGAAAATTACAAGTAATGGAGAGAATTTGGAAAAATAGGAACTCTCATTCATTACTGCTGGGAATGTAAAGTGTTGCAGTCACAGTGGTTAAGTATATGTACAATTACCATATAATCTGGCAATCCATCTTCAGGGTATAAACCGAAAAGAATTGAAAGCAGGGAATGGAACACATATTTACAAAACAATGTTCTTAAATTCACAATTGCCAAAAGAAGGAAGCAAGGTAAGTTGCTGGAAGCAACCCTGCAGCTGCTGTTTGAGAACAGTTTAGCAGTTCCTCAGAAAGTTAGGTATATAATTACCATATGACCTGACAGTCTTTCTTCTAGGTATAAACCCCGAAGAATTGAAAGCAGGGACTTGAAAAGATATTTGAACACCAACATTCATTGTGGCATTGTTCACAATTGCCAAAGGAAGGGAGCAACCCAAGTGTTCATCATCCAATGAATTGATGAATGGATAAACAAAACGTGGTATATTCACACAATGGAATATTTTTCAGCCATAAAAAAGAATGAAGTTCTGATACATGTGAAAACATGGATGAACTTTGAAGATATCATGTTGAGTAAAATAAGCCAAACAGAAAAGGGCAAATATTGTGTGATCTCTCCGATATGAAATAATTAGAAAAGCAAACTCATAGAATCAGAATCTAAAATATAGGTTACCAAGGGAGATTGTGGAGATATGCAATAGGGAGTTAATATTAAAAAGGACAGAGTTTCTATTTGAAATGATAGAAATGTTTCGATAATTGATGGTGGTGATCGAAACACATTGTGAATGTAATTAACAGCATTTATATATATATATATATATATATATATATATATATATACACACACACACACACATAGCTGAATGTGATTAAAGGGTACATGTTGGATTTTTAATATGATACTAGAATAAAAATTAAAAGACAGATCAGTGGGACTGCACAACACAGTGAACCCTAAGTTAAACCATGGACTATAGTTAATAGTATAATTATAAAAATGTGCTTTCACCAATTGCAATGAATGTACCACACTAATGCAAGGTGTTAATAAGTGGGTGGTATTTGGGGATCCTGTATTTTATGCATGATTGTTCTGTAAATCCACAACTTCACTAATAACAGAAATAATTCATACAAAGCATCATGTAATAGATGCTTTTTCATAAAAGGCAGCTTTTATCAGTTTAAATAATCAAGGACGGCCTTCTGAAGGAAGTGACATTAATGAATAATGCATAGGGTTTTGCTATGTGTTAGGAAGGGAAGAAAGAAAGAGAGGGAAAGAGTATGAGCCCTGGCCTGCCATGAGAAATAGGCCAGGAGTAATTAGTTTTGCAATAGAGATGAGTATAATTGGGAGATTGTATTAGGGAATATTTGGAGATAAGACACTGTTAGAATCATATATGAAACTAGGAAAGGGCTGATAAGGCATAGCTGACTTTTACTATTGTTGAATAGGTAGATATGAATAGTTCATGTGGAATAGAGGCCCCAGATGAAAGAGATAGCTTATCCCTAAGAAATGGTTTATGAAGGAGATCAATAGAGTTCACAGGTTCCGTAAATAAAAGTACTCTGGCTTCACCTTGTTAGTAGTGATTCAAAGCAATTACAGGTTGATCTGGGAAGAACTTAGGTGATAGCATGTGACATGGTATGGCATATTCCTAAGCAATAAGTTATGTAAGATCAGATTTGTATCTGAGCAAGTGGGATGGAGAAACCAGTCTGAGCATCCAGGCCCAGGATAACGAGTTTGGGAGCTTGTTGGGTAAAGGTAGTGATGTGGAGCCATGCAGTTAAATTGATGATTGACCTGGCTATCTTTACTCAGGCTGCTTGTGACATGTGTTAGCACTTCACTTAGTAAACTACCTTCCCATCTTATGAGTTATTTAAGTAGACAGCTCTACTAACATTATGCCCTCCCAATTTCCAATGAAATTAGTCACATCTCTTGGGGAAAGAAATCTATCAATGTTTTCTTAAAAAATGGTCTAGAATTTTAAAGATCCGCCGCCCCCCCACCTTGTTTGAAGCAAATGCTTAGCAGTGCTTAATCTAAGTGAGGTGAGAAGATCATGACCTTTTCAGAAATGCCTTTGATGTCAATTCCAATTCTGCTAAATTTTACCTGGCAGGGTAAGAATGAAACATTATAAAATAGTTTGTCAAGCATCTCAGTAATCTGTTGTGGCAATAATCTACTTCAACTCAATGAAAGGAACTTGATGAATGGTGTTCCCTGACTTGGAAGGAACTTTTTAAGTGTTAGACCATTGATTAAAGAAATAAAAATGCACTAGTAAACCTTGAAATGATAAACTGGACAACAACCTTGGCAGCCATTAGTTCTTTCTGCTCATTATCCATATTGTAACTTGTTTTTAAAATGATGACTGCTAATTTTCTTATCCATATATCTACACTGCCTCAGAAAAACTGTTGTTGACACTTAACAGATATGGAAATGAAAAATATCAAAGATAACTCCCATTTTTTATTTTAATCGCCATTATGAAGGAGGAAAAAGGTGTCCATAAAAATTAGTTTTGAAAGCAAAGTTTTCCTCAAATGACCTTTCTGATGTGTAACTTTAAAAATTATGCTATCATTTTTGATAATATAAACATAAGGAAATTCTAATTGCATTTTTTCAGTTACACTTTATGATTGGCTATAATAGCAAAGTATGTGATATTTTTATCATCCAATAAGATTTAAAATGCTTTAATCTCTTCTTCATCAATGTATCCCCAAAGACCAAAGATAGTACAAATCATAAACTGGAAATGGGACTATTTTTGTCCTTATTTTGTATTGCTTTTCTTAATATTTGTATAAGATATCAGGTTCCTTTTTGTTAAAATTTACCCTCTGCCCACATATATTATTGAGTGTTTAGAGGAGTGACAACATACATATTGAGTGTTTAGAGGAGTGACAACATACAGCATACTAATTTTCCTGACCTCTGCTTTTTTAATATATGTACTTTGAGAAATTGTAAGTTTACAGAAAAATCATGACTAAATTAGAGTTTTCCATATTACCACCATATTATTAACAACTTGCATTATTGTGGTGCATTTCTAAAAATTCATGAAAGAACTTTTTAATAATTTTATTATTAACTATAGCCAATTGTTTATACTAGGGTTCACTGTTTATGTTGTATAGTCTATGTGTTGTTATTTTTTTTAGCTTTTTTTCTAGTAACATATTTACAACCTAAAATTTCCCCTTTTAACCATATTCACATATATAATTCAGTTTTGTTAATTATGTTCACAATATTGTGCTATCATTGCCACCATTCATTTATGATCAAAGCAAGTAGAAACACTGTACAATTTAAGCATTAAGTCCTCATTCCCTACACCCACCCTGCTCTCAGAAACCTATAGTCTAGATATTGACTCTGTGACTTTACCTATTCTAATTATTTCATACTAGTGAGGTCATAAAATATTCTTCCTTCTATGACTGGTTTATTTCACTTGACATGATATCTTCAGGGGTTCATTCATGCTGTCACATGTATCAAGACTTCATTCCTTTTCATGGCAAAGTAATATTCCATTGCATGTATACACTAGATTATATTTATCCATTCATTGTTTAAGGGATACTTGGGTTTCTTCCATCCTTTAGCAATTATGAATAATTCCACCATGAACATTAGTGTGCAAATATCTGTTCAAGTCCCTGCTTTCAAATTTTGGGGTATATACCTAGAAGTGGGATTGACAAGTCTTATGGTAACTCTATACTTAACTTTTTGAGGAACTGCCACACAACTGTACAATTTTGCATTCACATCAACAATGAACAAGTGTTCTTATTTTTCCACATGTTCCCTAACATTTGTAATTTTACATTTTTTTAATAGTAGACATTGGGGTAGGTGTGAAATGGTATCTCATTATATATATATATATATATTTTAAGATTTATTTTTTATTTTTTTCTCTCCCCCTGGTCCTCTTGTCTGCTCTCTCTCTGTCCATTTGCAGTGTGTTCTTCTGTGTTGGCTCACATTCTTGTCAACGGCACCAGGATTTGGTGTCTCTTTTTGTTGCATCATCTTGCTGTGTCAGCTCTCCACGCATGCAGCGCCACTCCTTGGCAGGCTATGCTTTTTTTTGCATGGGGTGGCTCTCCTTGCAGGGCACATTTCTTATGCATGGGGCTCCCCTACACGGGGGACACCCCTGCATGACACAGCATTCCTTGTGCACGTCAGCACTGAATGTGGGCCAGTTTACCACACAGGTTAGGAGGCCCTGTGTTTTAACCCTGGACCTCCCATGTGGTAGGTGGATGCTCTGTCAGTCGAGCCAAATATGCTTCCCTCATTGTGGTTTAACTTGAATTTCCCTATTAGACTAATGATGTTGAATATATTTTCACATGCTTTTTGGCCACTTATATGCCTTCTTTGGAGAAATGTCAATGCAGGTCTTTTGTCCATTTTTAAAATGGGTTGTTTGTCTTTGTATTGCTGAGTTGTAGGATTCCTTTATACATTCTGGATATTAAACCCTTACCTGATCCGTGGTTTCCAAATAGTATCTCCTATTGAGTAAGTTGTCTTTTTACTTTCATGATGAAGTCCATTGATGTAAAAAAGTTTTTCATTTTGATGAGGTCCCATTTTTCTAATTGTTTTCTGTTGCTTGTGCTTTGGGTATAAAGTCTCAGAAACCATTGCCTAACAGAAGGTCCAGAAGATGGTTCCCCACATTTACTACTAAAAATGTTATAGTTCCGGTTCTTATATTTAGGGTCATTTTGAGTTGATTTTTAAATATAGTCTGAAGTAGGGGATCCACTTTCATTCTTCTTATATAATTTGTTTCTTTATTTTTAAAGGAGATTTAGATTTCATACATTACATCGAAAATATAGGTGATTCCCATATAACCCTCCCCCTCCTCCACACTTTCCCCCATTAATATTTTTCATTAGTGTGGTGCACTTGTTACAACTTATTAACACATATTGAAGCTACTAACCATGGCTTATAGTTTACATTACGTTTTGCACTTTGCACTGTACCATTTTGTAGGCTTGACAAAATGTATAATGGCTAGTATTCATTATTGTAATATCATGCGGAACGATTCCAATGTCTCAGAAATGCCTCATGTTACACCTATTTTTCCCTCTCCTTTCCCTCAGAACCTCTGGTGTCAACTGTTCTTATATGAATATTATAAGTTCTCCCATTACAAGACTAATAATGTCTACTTTATGGCATTTCCCCCATATGTTTGTTCGTTCTTGTATCTTGAGGATTTGGGGATGGTGATGTCCACTCTGCTTCTGATTGAGAGGGGGTTTAGATTCCATTGGGCAGACGGATGGAACTGTCTTACTTTCAGTTGAAGATAATTGCTGCTTTTTGGGTTGGGTATTGTCCATCATCCAGATTTTGTTAGTTATCCTGGGCAAGGCTGATGAACTGTAGAGTAAGTGTTGACTGCAACTCTGATGAGATTCAGGGCTCACCCAGCATATGATTAGCTGGAAGATTTAAGCCTCTGGAACATACATTTAATGGGTATTGTGGTAATTATAGATTCAGACAACTGGGATAGAAGACCCATGTGTAGAAAAATTATAAATGGGTCTAATTCTGACACAGTTGGGAGGATGGGTTTCATATATTTTAAGGTAAGGTGTACTGATGGGGTGCCAGTTTCCTGGGGTTGTCTGCCCTGCCTATTATGTCTAGATAGGAGCTCCCCTCTTTGAGGCACTGTTTACTGTGACAGACATTGAGATCCTCCTGAGATGTGAGCTTTGAAATCTCTTAGCCATAAAATCTCATTTGTATTTAATATTTCTCTCTTTTGGTCTAGGATTTTCTCCAAATGCATCAGTAGTTAGCACTTGGTATCAATCCTTCCATGCCCACCCACCGAGAAAACACCCCATTACATTAGCTCACTTATACTTCATAGTCATTCCCCAAGTGCACACCCCCACACACATCCCCCCATTACTGACACCCCAGACCATTGATCTTTCCTACGACAGCTGCAAACCCTCTTCAATTAAAAACCTCCCCCAAAAGAAAGCCAACAAAAAATAATAAAATAAAATAATTAAACAACAAAAACCAAAAAAATAAAAATAAAAAATTTGTATTTTGCCTTTCATCACTGTAAGATCTCTTATTCTTCATGTATACTGATAATTTCTTCTATATGTTCCCCCAAAGTCTTTTTTTTTTTCTTTCACTTTATTTTCTAAGAGGTTTTAGGTTTCAGAAAAGTCACATAGAAAATACAGGGGATTCTCATACACCCCACTTCCCCTTCCCTCCTCATTGTCCCCTACCAATAACATCCTGCATGTGTATTGTACATTTGTAACAATTAGTGAGCAAACATTGAAGCATTGCTACTAATCATGGTCAGTGGTTTACATTATGGTTTGCACCGTATACTTTTATAGGTTCTGACAAAATTTATAATGGCCTGTATCCATCATTGCAAGATCATGCAGAACAACTGCAATGCCCCAAAAATATACCATGTTCCACCCATCTCTCCCTCCTTCTCCCCTCGGAACCTATAGGAACCACTAAGTTTCAGTTTTTCAAGAATATGGTTCATAGTTATATGCATTAATATTGGGCTTTACATACTGGTCAGTTTTCTTTCATTAGGTGCTGCCTGTGTACTCGAGATGTTTTTGCCCCTCTATCTGAGAATGTAGCAGGACTCCCCAGGATAGGAGTTTAATATTTTGTTTATTGTGTGGGTCTCCACCCACTGAGATAATACCCTATGCCAATATGAACAAACACATTAGTATTCCACAGAAGTATGTTCCAGGTGCATCCTTTCCCACATATCCCCCTATCACCAACACCCTGCACTAATGACTCTCCTCTGCTATATTTGCCAAAATGTATTCTTGCCATTATAGTTTTAACCACAGACCTGCAAATCCTAAGAAGTCCCCTGTTTGTTCTTCCAGTCCCCCTTTCTGTTCCACAGATAGTCCATCCAAACCCCCCACACCCCCACCCATCCTCATATTCCAGCTTTCCCGTCTCACATCCCTGCATCATTATCACCCCCATCCACTGCCAAACCACCCCCCTTTCACCTTATCATAGGTATTGCCAATAGTGAGCATTGGCTCACTACACTCTATTCCCTTTTTGTCTCCTGATATACTATCTTTCAGACTCTAGCTCTGAGAGTCTGCACAATTTGCTTAGGTCATATCTGTGAGGTCATGTAATATTTGTCCTTTAGCGACTGCCTTGCTTCACTCAACATAAGGTCTTCAGAATTCATCCATGTTGTCCCATGTGTCAAGACTTCATTCCTTCTTTCCGCTGAGTAATATTCCATTGTTTATATATACCATAATTTTCTTATCCATTCATCTGTTGATGGACACTTGGGTTGCTTCCATCTTTTGGCAATAGTGAATAATGCTGCTATGAACATTGGTGTGCATATAACTGTTCGTATCCCTGCTTTCAAGTTTTCAAGGTATATGCCTAACAGTGGGATTACTGGATCATATGGCAGTTTTGTAGTTAGCTTCCTGAGGAACTGCGAAACTATCTTTCACAGAGGTTTCACCATTCTACGTTCCCTCCCAATGCGAAGTGTTCCATATATATCCTTTAGGTCTAACTGGATTAGAATATCATTCAATTCTTCTATTTCATTATCCATTTTCTGTCTAGAAATTATTTCCATTATTGAAAGTGGTATATTGGAATTTCCTACTATTAATATAGAACTGTCTATTTCTTCCTTCAAATGTGTCAAGTTAGCTTCATATATACTGTTAGGACAATATATATTTATAATTGTTAAGACTTCCTGTTGAATTGACTCCTTTATCAGTATATGGTAACCCTCTCTCTCCCTTGTAACAGTTTTTGACTTGAAGTCTATTTTATGTGATATTAGTCTAGCTACCCCAACTGTCTGTTAGTTAGTAAGTGCATGGTATATTTTTTCCATCATTTCAATTTCAACCTACTTATATCTTTGAATTTTAGGTGAGTCTCTTGTAAACAACATAGAATTGGGCCGTGCGTTCTAATCCATTCTTCCAATCACTGCCTTTTGACTGGGGAGTTTAATCCATATATATTTCAAATAACCAGTGATAATTCAGGGCTTTCTTTTGCTATTTTGCCATTTTCTCTTTGTAAGTCCTGTCATACCTTTTTTGATCCTCAATTCTTCCATTAATGCCTACTTCCATATTTATTTGGCTTTTGAATTGTACCATTTTCAGCCCCTTCTCATTTCTTTCTGAATGTATTTTTCATGTATTTTCTTTGCAGTTACTATGGAGTTAAAATTTAATATTCCAAATCTATAACTGTTATATTTGCTTTGATACCATATTACTGTCAATAACATATACATACACTGTTCCTACACCTTTCTTTCCCTTCACCTTTTTGCACTTGTTACATATTATTCAAGTGTATACTTTATGTCCAAAACCATCAATTTATCATACTTTTTATGAATGTAAATTTAATACCTGTATGAAACAAGAGGTAGAGTTTCATAATTAACAATGAATCAATAGTACTGGCATTTATACATACCCATATTGTTACCTTTACTGGTGGACTTTATTTCTCTCTGCTGCTTTGATCCGCTGTCTAGTGTACTTTAATTTCAGTCTGAAGGACTTCCTTTAGTACTTCTTGTAGGGCAGATTTAGTGGTGACAAATTCCTTCAGGTTTTGTTTATCTGGGAATGTCTTAATTTCTCCCTCATTTTGAAAGAAAGGCTTGTTGTATATAAAATTCTTGTTTGACAATTTTTTTTTCTTTCAGCATTTCATATATTTCATAACACTGCCTTATTGCCTCCAGGTTTCTGCTGAGAATGTGCTGTTAATCTTATTGGGATTCCCTTGTGCATAACTCGATGTTTTTCTCTTGCAACTTTCAGAACTATTTCCTTGTCCTTGCCGTTAAACAATTTTATTATATGTCTGGGCATGTTTCTCTGTGTAATTATACTGTTTGGTGTTTGATAAATTTCATGAATGTGCACATTCATGTCTTTCGTTTCACTTGGAAATTTTTCTGCCATTATTTTTTTAACATTCCTCTGACCTTTTCTTTCTTCACCTTCTCAGAGTCCCATAATTGTGTATTGGTATGCTTGATGTCTCACAAGTCTCTTAGGCTTTGTTCATCTTAATCTTTTTTCTTTCTGCTCTTCAACCTGAATCATTCCAGTTGCCTTATATTTTATTTTCCTGATTCTTACTTCTACCATCTCCATTCCACTGTTGAAACCATGTAGGGAATTTTTCACTTCATTTATGGTGGACTTTATCTCCAGTAATTTCTCTGTAGAGATTCCCATATTGTTTATCGGTGAATTTACCTTTATCCTTTAGATCTTTTTCTGTGTTTTCATTTACCTCCTTGAACATAATAAGGATCATTATTTTAAAGTCTCTTTTTGGTAATTCCAAAGTCTGGTCTTCTTCATTGATGGGAGAATCTGGATTTTTATCTTGTTCCATTGGATGAGCCATAAATTCTGTTGTATTGTTTTTTTTTTCTGTCTTGTAATCTTTTGTTTCCCACTCTACATTTTAATATTTTAAAGTGTTGCCTCTGAGATTAGTCCTGGACTTCCCCTTAAGTTTATATCCAGCTAGTGATATGACAGAAATTTTCTTGTCTGCCAGGAGCAAATCAAAACAAACATACAAAGTCAAAAAACAACTTTCATTCTTTTTGCAAATTGACACTGCTTTGGCTGGTGGTACCCTTCAGAGCTTAGCGCACCTATCAAGTAGATCAACCTTAAGCAATTGGGAAGGGCAGGGACTTCTCCATCTTATCTGAGCCCAAGTGGAACTGGAGTCAGGGATCCTGTTTTTTCTCCTGGGCCTGTGCTTACCAGTGGTCCTAGGAATTCCCCATTGTACAGTCCAACAGAGTTTGCAGGAATGCCCCCTCTACTCCCTGTGAAATAGAACTCCTCCCTCTACTGGGTGCTCTTTTCCTTAACAAATCAATTTTATTGATACATATTGATAAAACATATAAGTCATCTAAAGTGAACAATCAGTGGTTCTCAGTATAATCAAATAGTTGTGCATTCATCACTTCAATCATTATTAGAACATTTTCATTATTTCTGTAATAATAATAATAATAATATATGATCCTACATGTATGCTGAGATATTCAACTGGTCTAAGTTGACCCTTTTATTCAAGGTCTTTTTTTAGTTGCATCTCAAGCTGGTACTTGGTAGTATTCCCTCGGTGCCAGGGAAGCTCATCCCTGAAAGTCATGTCCCATGCTGGGGAGAAGGTAAATGCATTTACACAATGAGTTTGGCTTAGAGAGTAGCCACATTTCAGCAACATGGAGACTTTCAGGAGGTAACTCTTAGCCTTGAATAAAAGGGGGAGATGGCAAAGACAAATGAGTTTATATAGCTAAGAGTCTTCAAAAAAGAGATAGGAGTCATCAGAGAAGTTGTGCTTACACACGCCTCAGCAGCACCCCAGAGAGAGGAAAAGTAGAGACAATCCCAGGTACTGGTTCTCCTGAGGGCTGCAGAGACTCACAGGTTCTATGGTAATGACATATGACTCTGGAGTTCAGTGCCATGTCAGTTGGCCCTACTTTGGAGTTTGTGCTCCTGAGTGTGATGGAGTTGGATTCAGATATGACCTTTGTACACATGCCTCTTCTGTTACTTTTACCAGACCTGTGGTTGGCTCTGGGTTGGTGTTTACTCAGGAGACCTGAATCTCTGTCCATGTGACAGCCAGACCCTGAGCCTCAGCAGTCTTGCAACTTGGTGCTCTTTTGAGTGATTTAAAGCAAGTAGTCCTTTGTTCCAGGCCATTTCAACCTAGTTGTTTTTCACAATCCCAGCTGTCTGCAAGCAGTTTCTCTACCCTCAAGACAAACTCTGGGAGGGCAAACCAGCCTGAGAAATCTTCCTTGGCTCCCTCACCTAAACTTCCATGGGGCAGATTGCCATTACATCTTTGTAGCCTATTATGCACATAGGGGCCCTTCTCCTCCCTCTTTAACAAGGTCATGGACCCAAAATATAAGTCCAAATTGGCTCCACCCTATGTTGTGGAATTGGAGGGTGAAGAGCCAGCAAGAGTGCCAGGAGCTTCTTCCATGATTTTTAAAGCTGTATGTTATTATTCAACATTTTTCAGGATAAGTAGCCCTTTAATTGTTCTCTATTGTTTTTTAGCATGGTTACTGTCTTAAAGATTCCTCTGCTGCCTTTGCAAGAAGGAGCCTGAAACAATGGCCACCCTTAGTGGTGGCCGCCAGGGATCTGAAGTTGCTGATGAAAAGTAGAGTTCTTGGATCACACCATATATCCCAGGAGTTTGGAGGAATAGTTCTTTATGTCCTACCCTGGCATCAGCAAGCTGAGCCAGGAGCAGGAGCTCCAGTTCCCAGTGTTCCAGGCCCTGAGGCTGGGAGAAGTATGATAGCTGCGGGTGCGTGTGAAACTCACTGGTGTTTATAACAAATTATACACTACTTCTGCTCCTCCCAGGATGCTGCACAGTTTTCCTCTAGAATCTGGAGTTTCAAAATGGTTCACTCATGGTTCCTGCCAGTTCGATAGTCGTTTTGGTGGAAGACTGATTCCTGGAGCTTCCTACTCTACCATCTTCCCACAATCCTCCTGCCGTCTGCTTTTGTGCCTCACTGTGATTCACAAAGTTTGAGCTGAAATATTTGATACTTTTATAGCCTAGCAACTTAGGAATCCTTATTGAGGATTTTTATTATTCCATTCAGGTTAAATTTGAGCTTGGCATTCAAGGCTAGAGTCTTTGTAGCTTCTTTTCTAGAGATAATTTCTCAATTTGGTCATAAAGCAAATGAGTAAAAATCTCCCTATTTAACATAAACAAAGACATTATATAGCACTATTATGTGAACATGATTAATGTTTGTGATGTTCAAAATAAAGCAAGTTACAGAACCAAGGTGGAATGGAAGATTCCAGTGGGCCTGGAAAGCTTGCAAGTGTGGCCTTGGAATTCTTTCCCAAAACATTTTAAAGTTTCCTATTTATTAGAGTCCCTCAAATCTTTGCATACTATAGTCACAACCTTTGTTTCATGAAAGTTCCTGTGTGGGCAATTCATTTACCACAAATTACAGTTTTTAAAATGAAGTGAGAACTTATTAGTTTGATAACACAAGCACTATTCATGTCTTATTGCCAAACATGTGCTCTTATAAATTATTGATAAGGTAAATTGTAGTAGATGGCAATTCCTGCACTACTGTTACTAAAAGCTAATTCTATGCCATGCTACTCAGGTTTTTATTATCTCTTAAAACATCACCAGATTGATTTTAGAGTAGCAGGTATATAAAATAAATATGCAAGATTCCTTTTCCATAAAAAAGAGGAAATCCAACCTTTCTTTGTGCCTGAGAATTCCAGTGTCAACATTTCTGAGCATCTTCTCATTTCAGCACAAAAATTTTTTTATGAGTTTCCTACTTGACTCTCCCCACCTAGGCTACTTTATTTATTTATTTGTTTGTTTGTTTAAAAGAAACTTTAGATCAAATTAATTTTGTATAAAAATATAGGGGTGCAGAGCCAGAGTGTTGTAGAAGTAAAATAACAGGAGTAAGAGAAAGGGAAACCAGTGTTTTACTCCTGTCACTATCACTAACAAGCTGCATGTCCTTAAATAAGTTACTTAAGTTTTCTGGACCTTAGTTTCCACCTCTCTAAAATTAGATGAATAGTTGATGCCCCTCAAGATCCCTCTTGGCTTTAATATAGTATAATTTAATATGCTGAATTTATATAATACCACATATGCCATATTTATAATTATGTGCCATATATATATATACATATATATGACCTGACAGCAATACATAAAAAGAGAACCAGTAACATTTAGATTAAAACATAGTAGATTAAAAGAGAGAATGTGATTATTGAGACAAGCTAATAATAATAACTAATATTTATGTATTATTAGTTCATTTGAAAAATCTTTATTGAACACCTATTTGCCAGATTGGTTTTAGGCACTGAAGATCCAGTGATGAAAATGAAATATTTCTTTTCTCTTTTCATAGACTAGTGAAGGACAAAGATCTGTAATATAGAAGTCTTAATTAACCAGAATGCCTAGGGAAGGGGATTATAAATGAGGTGTTTTAAAATTAGGTAGCACAGCTATCTTTTGTTGACTTTTGTTATTTTTATTTTTTGTTTTTATTGTTTTTTATACACCTGTCTCTTGCTTCAATCTTTGTGGTTGAAACTTTTTATAAAACTGTTGTCTATTTTACTACCTTAGTAAGATCAGTTTAGTGAACCTGAGTTTTAATTTAGTTATTTGAATATTTTTTTTAAAGTCTCTAATTCATCATTCTAAAATCAATTCTTATTGCACAGAAAAAGTAGGAGTGTGGAATGAATCTCTTTTGATACCAGTTAACCTTTCAGGAGATGAATTTGTTTTGTTTTGTTTTGTTTTCCCAGAAAATCCAAGATATCTGCTTGCTTAGTCACGTTTCTTTTCCTCAAAAAAAGTTGAGTATAAAATATGAAATAAAATGTTTCATTAGTTGGGTTTCAGCTAATTAAGGTTTTAATGCACATAAAATCCCAATTAGTAACATAAGGATGTGTTTGCTCTTTCAGGAAGTAGTTTCTTTAGTTTTAGATGCCAGATTAGTTTAAGGAAAAGTCCTGGCTAGAGAGGGTTTCCAGAGGAGATCAACCAGAAAGGTGAGGGTAAAGCGTGTGATATTCAAAGTGGTTAAATATCTTTTTGATGTTTAGGGTAAAGAAAAAAAATCAGCAGGAGATGTATTCATCTTCTACTATTTGATGAGCTGTTTGTGGAAAAGTAAGTAGAATCCCTATTTTGGAAGGAACATGGAGGTCATCTATTCCAATATCTCTCCCTAAATTTATAGTCATAGAATATTTGAATTCCTTCTATGACATCCCATTAGGTGACTTGGAATATCTAGCGAACTCCTCCTGTTAGATCTTCTCCATACTAAGCTCAAATCTTTCAATCCACTAGTTTGGCCGATATAAAATACATCTAATTCCCTTTTATACCACAGCCCTTCAGATATTGAAAACAGTTAATCATGTCCTTCTTTGATTTTATTTTTTCTCCCCTGTGTCTTAAAAAGTAGACTTGTTCTCCAGAAAGTGAAGAAGTTTCTAAAATCACTCCCCTACTTTAATCCAAGTGTTGACTCTCTGTTGCTCATAAAGTAATGAACAATTTCTTCAACATGCTATTTAAGGTCCTGCCTTCCTTTTCCTTGATTCTCATTATTTCTTCCATACAAGCTATACTTGGAATATTTCGCTGGATACTTCCCTGCATCTTTCTCTGTTTTATTAACAAATTATTTTGTCTCCATTCATGCCTTTATTGAAGCTTTTCCTTCTTCTGGAATACCTGTCTTTCCCTTTTGAGACCAGTGAACTCTCAGTAATTCTTTAAGACACAGGTCAAATGTCCTTTTCTTTTGTTCAATCTTCCTATCCACCTCTTTAACCCCCTTCTTCGACTCAGAATATTAATCCCTAATGTGTTCTTATATATTAGGCCATTTTCTATTAAATAATTTATGACAATTTCTCATGTTTAGATTTTACCTATGTTCTTCTCAGCTAGAATGTGAACTCTTTAGGTTAAATAGCACATCTTGTTCATACTTCTTTCCTCTGGATATATATGACTTTTAAAGCAGTATTTCATTTCATTGTTCATAAACTTCATTCATCAATTTCAGGGGATTTTCCCTTTTTGAAATGGGATGATCTTTCATTCATGTATCCATAACTTCATTTGTTTAGACTAATAGTTAACCTTTTTTCTCAGACTTTTTTATTCTGGGTTAAAGAAGCTTAATCCTTTTTGCCTGTTTTCCCTTTCCTTGAATTAAGTTTTTCTCTGTATCTTTTTTGGTATGTCATGGAGTGAAATACTGAGCAAGTCTATTTGGGAGGTTCCATGATAACTTATCACACCATATATCCCAAGTGAAAATCCTAAACATTGTTACATCACAATCACTACCTCCTTTCATTCTAGCTTGCTTCCCCAAGGCAACTGTTACTAAACAACATAGTATTTATGATTATTTCCAAATTAACAGGTTAATATTAACTTGTCTTTCTTTACTCAAGAATACAAATCAGGGAGTGTTTTCCTTACAACAGTGTACATTTTAGAGTATGGTACTAGAATGTTAGTTCTTGTTCCTTCTTTGAACATTAGCTTTCCAAAGCATTGTAGGTCAATTCTGAATCAACTCTTCACTGGAAATTATAGATAATTAAGGATATTTCAAAGCCAATTTGTAGTCCCTCAAAAAAGAAGGAGAAGGATGAGAAGAAAACATGTGAAGGATTGGATCCTGAAGTGGTTTCTTTAGGGAAAAAATGAAAATATTTAAAAAACCCTTCTGAAACCAAACAAAAAATCAACCTCCTCAAGACTCCATTTCAAACTTTACCAGCATTAAGAAAGAAAGAGCCTATGACATAGTTCAAAGATGATAGAAATTTGACTGAATAGTCTTTGTATGAGCATTTTTTTTGATAACTGAAATTGAATTATTTAAAGCCAAAATAAGTGAGACTATAGGTCTACAGCAGGGGTTCTTAATCTCTTTTATTCCACGGACCCCTAAGGCAGGCAGGTGAAAACCACAGACCCCTTACTAAGTCCACACTATACTATGTATTGTTTAATAAATGTATCACACCTGCACCAACACTTCTCCACAAGAATAATATGATTTTGTATTTCAACTAAAGCTCACAGACCTTTGGTTAAGAATCTCTGGTTTTACAGGAACCCAAGAAATGATAAGCAGAGGTGAGTTTTGTTTTGTTTTGTTTTTAAGTAGGAGAAATAGGAAAAGTGCCCCTTAGATAAACTATGTATTTCCCCCTCCCTGTCAAAAAACAGCATTTCAAATTTTTTCACCTGGAAGTGCTGACAAAATTACCCTTCCAAAAAAGCTCTAAAATTATTAACTGAAATCTATTTGAACACCAATGATTATTTTTGAAAGCTTTTCGTATCACTAGATTTTTTGATGAGATTGGATTTTTCCTCTGACCACTTGGATTCTAAGGAAAAGTAATCCTTTCTTTGAGATGTTGAGGCAAGAATGAATGGTTAATATTTCCTGTGCATCTCCCAAACCAATGTTCTGTTATGATGTGAAATGAACATTGATTCTCTGAGCCGCTATTTTTGTTTCTGAGAAAATTGCAATTGAAAACCCTTGAAAATGAAACGTTTTTCTTTAAATCCAACAACTATAAATAATATATGTTTGGGCCTTTTCCTTTTTCCTTATACCAGCTATTTCCCCTTCAAAAAGTGATATATTTGCACTCAAATATGGGACTTGAATAAAAAATTAGGAAGAGTCATTGTAATCTGTAGAAACCCTGTTTGGCAGATTTTATCACAGGGGATCCCAGAATAATACCTTTTCTGTGGTCTTGTTGGTCCATGACATTCTCTCCCAAGCATTGAATTTCAGCTACAAGTTCCTTTTTTCTTGATTTGGAACTTGCTTTGCTGGGAGGCAGCTCCTAAAAGGATTGTGTGAGAGTTCACAAAATTGAACTGATGTTTTCTTTTTCAAAATATGAAATTAAGTTAAAACTAACTAAACAACAAGAAAACTTGTGAAGTAATTGGTTCTGGAATCAATTGCCTGAGTCACTGAACTTTTTCAATATTCTCTCACCAGAATATGTGCCATGCCAATATTTGATTCAGTTTAATCCATTAAGTCAAATCATCACTTATTTTCACACAACACGTATGGAATTACAGTATGTTTTCCAGCTCAAGGTGACCTCAGAGACCATTATTTAACATGACTGCCTCCTTTTAAAGATGACAAATTTGAGACCTTGTTAGTCTCTCAGTACAGTGGTGTTTCCAATACTGCAAGATGTTCCCTGTGCTTATTCAGTAGAGGGAGTCTAACTGGGGAAGGTAGTCCCAGGCCATCTGAGTATCATAAAGAAAAGGTGACTTAGATAAAAATTTTTCTATAACATATTGTTTATCCTATGGCAACTGTTACTTTCCTTACTTCTCAGCTTCCCTTCAACTCTCATTCTTAGCTGCCTGTTTCCAATAGCTTTCCCTCAGTCTATAAGCCATAGAAGTTAGATATTCTTCACAAGCGGACATTAAACACATTAAGTGAGGACACATATTTATGCTGTTAGCCACCTTCATTGCTCTTTTATGAGTCTGTACCATATTGTCCATGGCCTTTTTTTTTTTAAAAGATTTATTTTATTTGCTTCTCCCCCTCCCTCTGTTTCTGCCATTGTCTACTTTCTGTGTCCATTCGCTGTGTGTTCTTCTGTGTCTGCTTGTATTCTCATTAGGCAGCTCCAGGAACCCATCCTGGAACCTTCCAGAGTGGGTGAGAGGTGAACACTCTCTTGCACTACCTCAGCTGCCCTGTTCTGCTATGTCTTCTTATTTTCTCTCTTCTGTGTCTCTTGTTGCATCATCTTGCTGAAACAGCTCTCCACATCCCCCAGCACTCCTGCATGGGGTGGCTTTCCCTGCATGAGGCAGAATTCCCAACCAGGCTGGCTCTTCTGCATCGGGCTGCATTCCCACATGGACTGGCACTCTGCGTGGGCCAGCTCTCCATATGGGCCATTTTGCCCCCACTAAGAGCCCCTGGGCATTGAACTCTGGGCCTCCCATATGGTAGATGGGAGCCCAATTGGTTGAGCCACATCCATTTCCCATACCTATGGCCTTTTTAAGATGAGGAATCCCTAACTGGACATAGCATACCAGATATGATTTAGAAAGTACGTATCAGATCAAGAATATTACTGTTTTCTTTCTAGAGTCTGCATTTCCATTCATACCGCCTAAGCTTTCATTAGATTTTTGTGTGCCAAATCATTATGCTTAAAGTAAAATAAAGTCTCTTGATCTCTGTATACAAGGTGTAGCAATTTGATATGGTTATGAATTCCAAAAATAGGTATTCAATTATGTTTGTAGTCTGGTCTGTACATGGGCATAATTAAGTTATGATTAAGGCATTGATTGGGCCACATCATTAGAGCATTGAGTCCCCACCACTTGGCATGACAATGGACAGAGTTAATGGTTTTTGATGCTGGAGTTTTGATGTTGGAGTATGATGCTGAAGCCTTAAGCTGGAACCCCAGGAATTAAGCACACAGAGGAAAGAGTAGCAAGCCCCAGGAAGAGAGGAACCCTGAGCCCAGAGAGAAACAAGCCCTGGGAAAAGAAGAACGCTGAACACAGAGAGAAGCAAGACCCTGGAAGGGAGGATGTTGGCAACCTTCTTGCTCCAACACATGAAAATATACTTTGGTGAGGGAAGTAACTTATGCTTTGTGGCCTAGTATCTGTGAGCACCTAACCCCTCCCAAAATACCCTTTATAAAAAAAAAAAAGCCTACCAATTTCTGGTATTTTGCATTAGCACCCCTTTGGCTAATACACAAGCTAATCTTAGGCCAAATTATCCCACTATGTATTATGTAGAGGAGATATACTTTTTAAATATATCTTTATTACAGAAGTTGTAAACTTACAAAACAGTCATTTACATGAGTAGATTTCCCTTACAACAACTCTTTGCCAACACACCACACTGTTGTGGAACATTTCGTACAGAGTATGTGATAATATCATCAAACTAGTACCACTAACTCTGGTCCATGCCGAATATTTGGCAGATTTTTCCATACCCCCCTATTACAAACACAGTACATCCTAGGCATTAATGCAAGAATATTTTAGTATTGCTGTTAACTATAGTCCATAGGTTACATTAATTGTGTTTTCCTATGATTTTCCACATTCCAAACACCCTGCAATAGTGATGTACATCTGTTCTAGTTCACAGAAGGACATTCTTGCATTTATACTATTAACCACAATTCTCATCCATTTTTGGATTCATTGTGTTATCTAGTCCATAGATTATCCTCTGGCTTTCTTTCAAATGATGTTTACATCCGTAGACTACCTTTTTCAGCCACAATTCCATTTATAAACCAGCTGCTACTCACTATAATGTGTTACCATAAACTCTATCCATTTCCACACATTTCCAGTCAAGTTAATTAAAACTTTAACATGCCTTAAACATCAATATTCCTTTTCAGCACTCCTCTTATCTCCTAATAACCTAAACTCTAGGTCTTAACTTCATGTGTTTATTCTTTGTATTTACTTCATATTAGTGAGACCATGCAATATTTGTCCTTTTGTCTGTCTTATTTCACTCAGCATAATGTATTTAAGATTCATCCATGTTATCATATGTGTCTCAATTTCATTTCTTCTTACTGCAGCATAATATTCCATCATAGGTATGTACTGTGTTTTGTTTATCCATTCATTGGTTGATGGACACTTGGGTTGTTTCCATGTTTTGGCAATTGTGATAACGCCACTATGAGCATCAGTATGCATATGTCTGTTTGTGTCACAGTTTTCTATTCCTCTGGATACATTGCTAGTAGAAGAATTGCTGGATCATATGGCAGTTCTATATTTAGCTTCTTGAGGAACTGCCAGACTCTCTTTCACAGAGGTTGCCCCATTTTACAATCACACCAACAGTGAAGGCATGTTCATATTTCTCCACATCCTCTGCAGCTCTTATTGTTTTCCATTTTAAAAAAATATTGTCCATTCTGTATGGTATGAGATGATATCTCATTGTTGTTTTGATTTGCATTTCCACAATACCTAGTGATATTGAACATGATTTCATGTACTTTTTGGCCATTTGTATTTCTACTTTGGAAAAACATCTAATTCTTTTGCCCATTTTTTATTTGGATTACTTGCCCTTCAATTGTTTAGTTGTTTGATCTCTTTATAAAGAATGGAAATCAATCCCTTGTCGGAGTGTGGTTTCTAAATATTTTGTCCCATTGGGTGGGTTGCATTTTTACCTTCTTGATGAAGTCCTTTGAATCACAAAGGTGTATAAGTTTAAGAGGACCCGTTCATCCATGTTTTCTTTCATCACTCTTGCTTTCAATGTAAGGTTCAAGAATGCCAGGTCTTGAAGAGGTTTTCCTATATTTTCCTCTAGGAGCTTTATGATTCTTGTTTTTATATTTAGGTGTTTTATCCACTTTGAGTTAATTTTTATATAATGTGTGAGATAGGGGTCCCTTTTCTTTCTTTTGGCTATAGTTATCCTGTTCTCCCAGCACCATTTGTTGAATAGACTGTTCTTATCTAGCTGGGAAGTTTTGAAAAGCTTGCCAAAAATCACTTGACCATAGAGGTGAGGGTCTCTTTCTGAACCACCAATTCAGTTCCATTGGTCTATGTGTCTATTTTTATGCTACTACCATGCTGTTGTTACCATTGTAACTAGGAAATATGATTTAAAATCTGCTTTTCATTTTTAAGATTTTTCTGGCTATTTAGGGTCCCTTACTCTTACAAATAAATTTGCTAATTTTATTTTCCATTTTTAAAAAACGCCGTGGGATTTTATTAGGATTTCATTGAATCTGTATATCAGTTTGGGTAGAATTGACATCTATTCTGTTAATTTTCATTTATTTATAATTACTTATTTTTATTTTAGCGAACCTTTACATAAATGTTACATAAAAATATAAGGGATTCCCATATGTTAATTCTAGGGAGTCATTGTGATATCTTAATGATATTTAGTCTTCCACTCCATGAGCATGGAATGTTCTTCCAATTATTTAGGTCTTTTAAAATTTCTTTTAGCAATATCTTGTAGTTTTCAGAACACAATTGCTCTGCATGCTTAGATAACTTTATTCCTATGTATTTGATTCTTTTAGTCACTATTGTAAATGTTTTTGTTTTCCCGACGTCCTCCTCAGATTGTGCATTGATTTTTGCTTTTTGATCGTGTATCCTGACACTCTAGTGAAATTGTTTATTAGCTCTGTCAGCTTTGGTATAGATTTTTTGAGACTTTTTAGGTATAGGATTATATCTTCTGCAATTAGCGATAGTTTTCCTTCTTCCTTTCTATTTGGATGCCTTTTATTTCTTTTTCTTGCCTTATTGCTCTAGAGAGAACCTTTAGCACTATATTGAACAACAGTAGTGGCAGTGAGCATCCTGGTCTTGCCACTGATCTCCATGGGAAAACTTTCAGTCTTTCACCACTGAGTACAAAGTTAGCTGTGGGTTTTTCACATATGGATGGCCTTTATCATGTTGAGAAAGTTTCCTTCAGTTCCTATCTTTTGTAATATTTTTATCAAGAAAGAATACTATATTTTGAGGAAGTTTCTTCATTGATCATAGGATCATGTGATTTTTCTTCTTTGATTTATTAATATGGTGATTATCAATACTGTGAAAATCAATACTGATTGATTTTCTTTCATTGAACCACCCTTGCATGCCTGGTATAAACCCCCCTTGATCATGATGAATAATTATTTTAAAGTGTTGTTGGATTCAATTAGCAAGTACTTTGTTGACAATTTTTGCATCTCTATTCATTAGGGAAATTAGTCTGCAGTTTTCTATTTTTTGTAATATCTTGACCTGGCTTTGATATTAAGTTGATATTGGCAACGGAGAATGAGTTTGGTTGCATTCCTTCTTTTTCAATTTTTTAGAAGAGTTTGAGTAAGATTGGTATAAAATCTTTGAATGCTTGGTAGAACTCACCTATGAAACAGTCTGTCCTGATTTTTAATATTGGGGAGTTGTTTGATAACTGTTTCAATCTCTTTATTTATGATTGGTTTGTTGAGGTCTTTTATTTCTTCTAAGGTCAGCTTAGACATTGTTCATATATTCCAAAGAATTTTTCCATTTCATCTATATTGTCTAGTTTTTTGGTCTAGAGTTCTTATGATCTCTTTCTTTTCTGTGGGGTCAGAAAAAATGTCCTCATTTTCATTTTTTATTTTATTTATTTGCATCTTCTCTCTTTTTTTCTTTGTCAGTCTGTCTAAATATTTGCCAATTTTGTTAAATCTTCTTGAAGAACCAACTTTTGGTTTTGTTAATTCTTTCTATTGTTTTGTTGTTGTTCTCAATTACATTTATTTCTGCCCTGATCTTCGTACTTTCATTCCTTCTACATGCTTTGGGTATAGTTTGCTGTTCTTCCTCTAGTTCCTCCAGCTGTGTAGTTAAGACATTGATTTTAGAGATTTTTGCCATTTTGTTTGAGAAAGTAGTGGATTAAATATATTCTTAATTCATCCAATAAGATGTCTCGAAAGGCTTTTCAGAATGCTTTGCTGAATAGGAAACACTTACATCTACTCATTTCCTTGCCTTGTCAAATTAGTCAGCCTGTTCAAAAGGGAAGTGAGGTTAGCCCATCATGACATATTAAGAGTATGCTGTCTATGGTACTGGCTGCTTCCTAATCTCAAATCTCAGTCTTAGAGATCTTAAGAAATTTAGAAATCTTTCAGAAGTGCTCGGAAACTTAGAAAGTTTTCAACATTACTTCTTCATGAATCCTGAGCTTCCATTCCTTTTTACTAATGACTCTTATTCTTTCTAGACCAAAAATTGTTCTCTCTGACAGGAAAGACACATGCCAAATAGGGTTTATCTACTTAATGTCTCCATAATTTGTTTAAAAACTACCATTTTACCACTTACTCTAGCAGTGTTTTTTTTCACTCATTTTAAATCTTCGCCTAGATACTCTTAAAAATCATCTGGCCTTTTATTGGCATCCATGTCTTTCACAAGTTGTACTAGGGTTATTCCCTATTCTTGGTTAAATACAATTATTTTCGCCTTTTAGCATCACCTTTTAAAATATTTGACTTAGCTCCAAAAAGAGTCGGGAGTTTATCAGAGGGGTTGCCTTTATGCATACCTCAGCAGAGTCCCAGAGACAGATAATGTAGATACAACCCTGGGTATTGGTTCTTCTTAGGGCTACAGAGACCCACAGGTTCTATGGTCATGGCAGATGGAGTTCAGTGCCATGTCAGTTGGCCCTCCTTTGGAGTTTGTGTTTCTGTGTGATGGAGTTGGACTCAGATGTGATCTTTGTCCACAAGCCTCTCCTGTTACTTTTACCAGATCTGTAGTTGGCGCTGGGGTTTAGTGCATACCCAGGGAACCTGAATCTCGGGACTACCATGTGATAGCCAGGCCCTTGCAACTCCTACACTCTGGTTTATTGGACTTACCCCACTCAGCTAACATGGAGGTAAAGAAGCTCAACCACCACACAAGGGAGCCAAGAGTGCCTACAACTGAAAGCAGGAGGATTGCATCCAGCATCAGTGTGGAATCTAAGCCCTCTCTTGATACAGATGTGGAGTAGACACAACCATTCTAAGGTCCACAGGAAAGAAGGATAGAGTATGGATTAGAGTGGACTTACTGATATTCTATTCATGAACTATTGTGATTAATAATCGAAGAAAATGTGGCATTGGTGTGGAGAAAGTGGCCATGGTGACTGCTGGGGGTAGGGAGTGGGAGGAAGAGATGTGATGTGGGGGCATTTTTAGGGGTTGGAGTTGTCCTAGGTGGTGCTGCAGGGACAGTTACTGGACATTGTATGTCCTCCCATGGCCCACTGGGTGGACTGTGGGATAGCGTGGGCTATAGTGTGGACCATTGACCATGAGGTGCAGTGGTGCTCAGAGATGTACTCACCAAATGCAATGAATGTCTGATGATGATAGAGGAGGTTGTTGTCATGGGGGGAGGACTGGGGTGAGGGGGGTGTGGGGTATATGGGGACCTCATATTTTTTTAATATAACATTAAAAAAAATAAAGACAAAGAAAAATTTGACTTTGTTTAAAAACTCTCCATGGCAGCCATATCTGGTTTTTATGGCAATTTCCCCCTTTATCTCCTGTTAGTATTTTTTAGGATAATGATCATGATGAATATTAAGATGACAATGACAGTAATGAAAGTGTTATAATAGCTAAGGCCTATTAAGAACTTACTGTGTGTCCGACACTATGCAAGGTACTTTTCCCATAAAATCTCTTCTCATTTTGATAACAGCCCTTTGAAATAGAGTCTATTGTTATTGCTCCTTTACATATGAGGTTATGAAGGCCCAGAGAAATTAACTAACTTGCCCAAAATCCTGGAGTTAATAAGGGACAGAGCTAGAATGCCTATGTTCTTTTTTTCAAAAATTTATTTTTTTTATTTTTGTCTTTTTTTAAAAGATAAATAGATCACACAAAATATTATGTTAAAAAAACATGAGGTTCTCATATCCTCCAATCACCACCCTGCTCCTGCTCCTCCCACATCAAAATCCCCTTTCATCAGTAAGGCACATTCATTATATTTGGTGAATACACCCTGGAGCACAGCTACACTGCATGAACCATAGTTTATGTTGTAGTACACATTCTCCCCCAGAGTATTCAGTGGTTTATGGCAAGATATACAATGTCCTGCATCTGTCCCTGTCATATCATTGAGGCCAACTCCCAGTCCCCAAAATCCCCCATATCACACCTCTTCCTCCCTTTCCCTGCCCTCAGCAACTCCTATGGCCACCATCTCCACATTAATGATACAATTTCTTCCATTGCTAGAGTCACAATAGTACTATAGTAGAATACCAACAAGTCTACTCCAATCCGTATTATAATCCTCCATCCTGTGGACACTGGGATGTTGATGTTCACTCCATCTCTATATTGAGAGGGGGCTTAGATCCTACATGGCTAATAGTTGTGGTTCTCCTACTTGCAGTTATAGACACTCTTGGTTCCCTGGTGTGGTGGTTGACCATTCTCACCTCCCCTTCAGCTGACTTGGGTAAGTCCAATGAACCAGAGAGTAGGTGTTGTAATTCTGCTGAGGCTGAGGGCCCAGCTGGCACACGGACAGTCCAGAGATTCAAGTTTCCTGAGCATACACAAATCCCAGCACCAACCACAGGTTCAGTAAAAGTGACAGAAGAGGCATGTATAGAGAAGTCACATCTGAGTCCAACTCCCTCACATTCAGTAGCACAAATTCCAAAGTAGGGCCCACTGGTAAGGCCCTGAACTCCAGAGCATTCTGTCATGACCATAGAACCTGTGTGTCTTCATAGCCCTTACGAGCACCAGTACCTGGTGTTGTATCTACTTGGCCTGTCTCTGGGATCCCGCTGAGTTGTGCATAAGTGCAACCTCTCTGATGACCTCCTGCCTCATTTTGAAGTCTCTTAGCAATATAAGCTCATTTGTCTTTACCATTTCCCCCTTTTATTCAAGGTATTTTTCTAGTTGCATCACCAGCTGATGATGGTAGTAATCCCTCAATGCCAGGGAGGCTCATCCCCAGCAATCATGTCCCACACTGTGGGGAAGGTAATGCATTTATATGCTGAGTTTGGGTTAGAGAGTGTCCACATTTGAGGAACATGGAGGCTCTCAATAGGTAACTGTTAGGCACCCTGCAGCTCTAGACCTAGTTGAAATTTCAAGCACACAAGCTCATAAACCTGTGTCATCAGTATCAAGTCATCAGTACTAAGGACCTGTCATTGAACCATCCTTCTTCCTGGGTGTTTGTCCTTGCCCTTGGAGAATTGTTGCTGCTCCACTGGGGAATGTGAGAGAGCTCTCCATTATGGGAATGTAGTGGTCCCTCAGTTGTCATGTATAGCTCTATCCACTATGACAATACCAATGAGCATTTGAACAAGAACTCCTCTATTCTGATTTCAGATCCTGGACTTTAAATCTTCTACAAGTTAAATATTGAAAAAATGAATTGTTAAGGCACTCATGATGCAGTTTCAGCACATCTTGCAGGCAAATTTGTACATAGAATTAGTTTTGGCATGTATTGCTTCCTTTTCTGCACATTTAACTACACTCTTTGCCTTCTGTTGCCAGTCTTGGAGTTTCCTCTTTGTGTATGCGATCCTTAGCTTGTCAGCTAAACTGTAAACTTCTAGAGAATATGGTCCATGTTATAGTTACTACTTTTCTTCCCACACACTGTTGCCAAGAACAATGATAAAAACAACATAGATATATGTGAAATCATTGTAGATTTTATGACAAAGCTTGCCATTAATTGCTTAATAAAGAAAATAAGTTATGTTCTCCTAGAAGAGGTGGGTATGTGCATGTACATTCATGAGTTCAAATGCATTCATTTCTCTTTGGATCATTACTAATTCATGCAGTACACCAAAGTGTTTTCTACAGGTCTGATTTACAGTAATTAAGCCACCATTACAAGTTGAATTAAACAGATGAGTATGGGTCTGTGCAGGACAAGTAAATGTATATATATATATATATGTAAATATTATGTATGTATATGTGTGTGTGTGTGTATACACACACACATTTGCAGGATACTCAGTGAAATATAGATATTATGTTTTATTGTTCGGTTAAATAGATGGACACCTACTGTCTTTAGTCTAGGTAAATATGTTTTATTATCTTACTATCTGGGTAAATCTTGAGGTGCAATCTGGCTCAAACCTATTCAAATTTAACATCAGACTTTAGACAAATCATTTCATAACAAAAAAAAACGGAGAATATATGATGACTTAGGTTTTTTATATATAATTATATGGTTCCCAGAGGGAAGTTATAATTGAATTATAAGCTGTCACATGAGTATTCTAGCTAGTGTTTAGAGAACCGTGAAACAGAGTTGAGTAAATTTTTTTGCCAGCTAAAACATAAACAAGACACCCTATAATTCAATTGTAACTAGCTTACAGGAACCATATAATTGTAAAGTACTTTAGGGAAACTGGGAAACAGTGTTTTTCAACACGTATATGTTTAAAATGATAATTCAATAATTTTACTATATTTCTCATTTTTCTGAATGACAAATGTATGGGAACACTTTTTTTTTTTTTTAACCTTATTGCCATGTAGTTTTTCGGAACTTTCTGGGCATATTATCGTCTTGAGAAGTCATTACCTTATTCTCTTTTGATTGTAGGTCTGTACACACTACACATCATTTAAACTCTTTGATTGTAGGTCTGTATACACTACACATCATTTAAACTCTTTGTTCCTCAGTTTTCCCAACTATAAATAATGGGATTTAACTTAGGTGATCTGTAAAGTACTTTCTAACACTAGCATTCATTGAGTCTGTACAGGACGAGAATTTTATATCATTCAGGGTCTGTTTTTCCAGATTATGGATTATCCTTTAGGGACATGAATGGAAAGTAGAAAAGTGAAACTGGGTCTGAAGCTTTGGCACAATTTAGTATTGCCATGAATGCAATATTTGAATGTAAATGTTTTTATTTGGAACAAACTGATGGTAAATGATGTTTTTAAATCTTCTTCCCTATTGAAGACTTTCTAGAATTTTCCATTCTATAAATAACTAATAGTACACAAATTCTCTTAGAAAACTTACTCTTACTTTTCTACCATCTTATTATCTTATGGAAGTTTCCTTGAGTAACTAATAGTTATGATGGCTACATTAAGTTTTAAAAAATATTTTTTTCAATTTATTTTAAATAAATAACTCTCTCTCCTAGTTCATTCAGTGGGTTATTGCAAGATATATAACGTCCTGCATTTGTCCCTGCAATATCATTCAGGACAATGCCAAGTCCCCAAAATGCCCCAATATCACACCTCTTCTTCCCTCTCCCTGCCTTCAGCAATGGCAGTGACCCCTGTCTCCACGTCTTTGCTATAATTTCTTCAATTGCTAGAGTCACAACAATTCTATAGTAGAATACCCGTAAGTTCACTCTAGTCCATATTTTATTCCTCTATCCTGAAGACCCTGGGATGGCAATGCCCACTCCACCTCTAAACTGAGAGAACTTAGATTCCACATGGCTAATGGATGAGTCTCTACTTTAACTTTTAAAGTTTAAATTAATTTCTGTTAAAAATATGTATACACAAGTACACAAATCTCGAAGCAGCAATATTATAATAGTGAAAAAGTGGAAACACTTCAAATCATTATCAATGGCTAATTGGATAAACAAAATGTGGTATATCCTTACAATGACATTGTATTCAACCATAAAGAGGAATGAAATACTGATATATCTTACAACATGAATAGTTCTTGAAAACATTATGTTAAGTAAAAAAAGTAATTTACAAGTCTACTTATTGTGGAATATCAAGAATAGGTAAATCTGTAGTACAGAAGGTATATTATTGATTGCTGGGGGCTGAAGGAAGAGTCGGAAACAGGATTGATTGCTAAAACTTAAAGGATTTTTTACTGAAGTAATAAAAATTTTATAAAATTTACTGTACTGATGGTTACACTATTCTTCAGTATGCTATAATTATTGAATCATCACTTTAAATGGGTGCATTATAGGGTAGTAACTTATATCTCAATAAAACTGTTTTAAAAAGTAACATATATATATAGGAAAAGATTCAAACAATATCAAAGAATACATGTCTGAAAGATAGTCTTCTGCTAATGACTGCCGCATTTGCACTGCCCTTTCCCCCAGGCCCACTCCCCACTGGTAACCACTGTTAATATTTCCTTTTCTTTCCTCAAAACTGTTCTATCCCTTGAATTTTCACTTCCGTGATTTTTCACAGAGTGATAGTTTAAAACTCTTTGTATCTGCATATAAACATCTTTAGCATTCTTTATGAGCAGATGTCTAGTATTCCTTTATGTGTATATATAAAAATTTATTTAAACATTTCTCTCTTGAGGTACTCTTAGTTCTTTCCAGTGCTTATAAAAATGCTGCCTGGATATTCCTTTGATCTCTATTTCCAAGATGGTGCAAAGATATATCTGTAGGATATATTCATGTATGTGAAATTGTTTGATCAAAAGATTTTGATAGGTATTGCTACATTTCCATATACAATAGTTAGGACAACGTACACTCCCGCTGAGAGTGATTTAGGTGTCTGTTTCTCCAAGTTAACACTAGATCTTACCAAACTCTTTAATCTTTGTCAAAGTAATGGTTAAAATGTGAGCTCTCATTTCAGTTTGCTTGTTTTTAATTGTGAATGAGTTTGAACGTCTTAGTTTTTGTCATATGCATTTTTTTCTGAGTTGTCTGTGTGCTTTGTTTATATTTCCATTGAATTATTCGTCTTGTATTGCCACTTTTTAAGATCTCTTCAAACATTAAGGAAATTATCTTCTTGTCTACCATAAATGCTGCCAAGATTCCCCATTTTATTTGTCTTTATACTGTGTTTATGATACATTATGGGTGCATACATTTTGTTTATTAGAGCAGTTGTAAGTTTACAGAAATATGTATAAAGTACAAAGTTTCCATAAACTCCCCCCTCCCACCTAAAGTTTCCTATTATTAACATTTTACATTAGTGTCATAGCCATCATTAGAATCCATAAAACAATATTTTTGTAATTATGCTGTAAACTTTAGCCCACTGTTTATATTAGGGTTCACTCATGGTGTTGTACAGCTCTATGGGTGAGTGTGTACATGAGTGTGTGTGGTAACTTATATTAGGTGGAATTTTTTTTTATTTCTATTTTCCATTCTTCTTCCTTACCTCCTTACCTCTCTCCCTTCCTTCCTTATTATGAAAGCAATAGGTGCTCACATTACACAAATAAATAAATATGTCCATGCAAATATTTGTGTTTTAGTTTCTAAAAGCTCCCAGTGGAAAATACCAGAAATGTGTTGGCTTTTATACTGGAAACTTATTAGGTTAAAAGCTTACAGTTCTGAGGCTGTGAAAATTTCCAAATCAGGAGATCATAAAGGGATACTGTCTCACAAGATTGCAGCCATGGGCATTCAGGCACATGGCAGTGCCATCTAAAGATGCTTGTTCTCAGAGCTCAGCTGTGGGCAATTAGTCTCATGGCAGGGCATATTGCAGGTTGCTCATCTCTCCCCTCTCCTCCGGACCTTGTCTCTTCAACTTTGAGTTACTCTGTGAGCTTAGCCTTTGGAGGGCCTCTTTCCATACCTCTGCTCTGCTGATTCCGGCTTCTGACGTCTATGACCTCTCCATCTCTGAGACTTTTTTTTCTGCATCTGCGGCATTTTAGTCCTCAGTTAATAAAGAATTTCAGTAATATGACTGAAACACATCCTGATTGAGGCAGGTCGTTTCTCAAGTTAAGATCATACTTGCCCAAAGGTCTTACTTACAATGGGTCCACATCCATCAAGAATGGATTAACTTTAAGAACATACTATTCTGAGATCCCTACAGCTTCAATCCATCACCCTCCACCCTCTGGACCCCCAAAAGACATGTTCTTTCCGTATGCAAAATACATTCATTCCATCACAATATCTCAAAAAGCCTTAAATAATTTCAGCAACAATGCTAAGTATGAAATCTAATCAAAATCAGTTATAGGCATGTAGCTCGTCTTGGGGCAAAATTCCCCTCTGGTGCACACCTGTGAAATTTACAAAATAGTTTATCTGTTTCTTATATAAAAAGGAAGGACATGGGAAGTGGACGTGGCTGAACTGATAGAGTGTCCTCCTACCATATTGAGGGTCCAGGGTTCGTTCCCCAGGGCCTCCTGACCTGTGTGGTAAGCTGGCCCATGTGCAGGCTAATGTGCACAAGGAGTGCCATGCCATGCAGGGGTGCCCCCATGTAGGGGTGCCCCATGCATAAGGAGTGTGCCCTGTAAGGAGAACCACCCCACGTGAAAAAAGCACAGCCCACCCAGGAGTGGTGCCACACACACAAAGAGCTGACACAGCAAGATGATGCAACAAGAAAAGAAACACAGTTTCCCAGTGCTGCCTGATAATAAAAGCGGACACAGAAGAACACACAGCAAATGGACACAGAGATCAGAAAACACGGGGGAGGGGAGAGAAATAAATAAAATCTTTTAAAAATATATATAAAAGGAAGGACAGGCTTTGGAAAAACATTTCCATTGCCATAGGAAGAAATTGGAAGGAAAACAGGGGTCACGAGTCCTAAACAGTTCTGAAAACCTACAGGGCATACTCCATTACATTTCAAAATCTGAGAATCATCTATAGAACCATGATTTCTTCTTCTTCGTGTCTCATGGTGTCCCACCCTTTGCAAAGGTTTGCCCAGTGGCCATCTTCTTGGCTCCACCCTCATCAAGCATCTGGAAGGCCAACCAAACTCAAGGCCTCACTCTCTGAGAACACTGAGGTCATGGCCAAACACTTCCCAATATCTGGTGCTCAGACCAAACACACTCAGAACAATGGAGTGGCCACCTAACTCTTCCAAACATCCAGGGAATGAACTCCACACTATCTAAAGCCTGGGATGGCAGCACTCTTCCTGAAGAGTGGGGCAGAAGGCCCACCCTCTTCAAATGCCAGGGCAGACTCACCCTTTATACATATATGTGTGGGATCCCTCTCTTAGCCCAAGAAAAGGTCTTAAATCCAGACTTCAGTGTTCATGATTTTGTCCTTGACATCTTTTTTCCTTCAGACTCTCCTTTTTCTGTCCCTTTTAGTTCAGGCTGATAGTGATTTGTTCATATAGATCTTGTAAAAACTTTTGGATTAGCATCCAGGTAATGGGTCTAAGCCATTACACAGTAAGACTTTCCACGGATCGTTCCTGGATAACTGCATGTCTAATTCTGATGTAACTGAAATGACTGGCTGGTTCCATCTTTAGTTATCTCATTTGGGGCACTGTCTTCTGGGGACTCGTTTTCTGGAAGTGTGTAATTTCCAAAACCATCTATTTCTGGTTTCTTTGCGCCCCGTAGTTCATTTCTCAGTTTATCCCTTTCCACTTGCATTTTGCTGTAAACTTCAAGGAGAAGCCAGTTCACACTTTCTACATTTAGTTTGGAAACATCCTCAGATAAATGTTGAGGGTCAAAACTTTCAAATTTTGCCTTCCATCTAATTAGGTGTCAATTTTGCCAAGTTTTCTGCCACTTTGAAGACAGGATTACCTTCCTTTCAGTTTACAATGGCACATTCACCATTTCTGTTTAAGGCATCAATTTTAAGTAACTTTAGGGTCCATATGCTTACCAACAGTCTCTTCAAAGAACTCTAGGCCTTTTCTATCAAACAGGTCACAATTCCTTCAAAGTCTTCCCCTTACCTATTTGCAAAACCATTTCAACATTTTTGGTATTTGTAACTGCAGTAAACCACTTTCCTTGTACCACTTTCTGTTTTTGTTTCTAAAGGCTACCAATGCAATATACCAGAATAGTGTTGGCTTTTATAATGTGGATTTATTAGGTTAAAAGCTTGTAGTTCTGAGGCAATAAAAGTATCCAAGTCAAGGCATCATCAAGAGATACTGTCTCACCAAGTTTCAGCTGTTGGCTATCAGGCATAATGTAAAGTCATCTAAAGAGGCTCTCTCTCAGAGCTCAGCTATAGTCAGTCAAGGACATGGCAGGGGACAATGCTGGTACATGCAACTCTCCCCTATCTGCCTGGCATCATTTCTTCAGCTTTGAGCTGCTCCATAAGCCTAACCTCTTAGGGGCTTCCTTCTTTTCCTCTGAGCTTCACTGATTCTAGCCTCTGGCCTCCAGACTGTCTCCTATTGTCCCTGAGTCTTTATTTCTGCATCTGTGGCTTCTTAGTCCTACATTGATAAGAGACTCCTGTAAGAGAATTTAAGACCCACCCTGAATGAGGTGGATCCTATCTCAAGTTAATATCTTACTTATCTAAAAGACCCTACTTACAATGAGTCCACACCCACAGGAATGGGTTAACTTTAAAGAACATACTGGAGAGTGGATGTGGCTCAAGCAGTTGAATACTTGCTTCCCAAATGTGAGGTCCTGGGTTTGGTTCCTGGTGCCTCCTAAAGAGCAAACAACAAGCAAACAAACAAAAAAGCCAACTCATGGCAGCCGATGTGGCTCAATGGTTCACTGCTGACTTTCTACTTATGAGGTCCTGGGTTCAATCTCTGGGTAAGGTACCTCAAAAAAAAAGAAAAGAAAAAGAACATACTTTTCTATGGTCCATACAGCTTCAAACCATCCCAGTAGGATTATTTATATTAAATACATATGTATTTCGTTACAAATAGGATATATAAAATCAAAACTTCCCTGCTACCCCCTTACTTAACTCTCCATTCTCATACCCTAGAAGGTATGTTTCCTTATGTAATTTTATTGAACTTTTCTATGAAAATACAAATATATGCATGTACACTTGGTGTGTGAATATAATATCTTATAAGAATATATGCATATAAATAAGTGATTCCCTTAGGAATAATCATCTCAGGCTATCCACTTAATCTAGTGCTATCATTCGTAACAATTTTTTTCTTTCTTTTAAAGTTTAAGAATCGTCATTAAATATTCTTACTGGTGGAATTATTTTTCTTTGAAGTTGGATTTGATTTTTGGAACCAGTCGAAAGCTATTTGGGGTCTGTTGAATATGGGGTTCAAAATATGTAATTGTCTTTTGATCAAAAAACTCTTGTGTGGTAAAGTTGATTTTTAAAGTAGTTCATAAGCAAGCACATGGAGTGTGGATTGGAGTGGACTTACTGATATTCTATTCATGAAATATTGTGATTAGTAATCGAAGAAATTGTGGCATTGGTGTGGAGAAAGTGGCCATGATGGCTGCTGGGGGTAGGGAGTGGGAGGAAGAGATGAGATGTGGGGGCTTTTTCGGGACTTGGAGTTGTCCTGGGTGGTGCTGCAGGGACAGTTACCGGATTTTGTATGTCCTCCCATGGCCCACTGGGTGGACTGGGGGAGAGTGTGGGCTATGATGTGGACCATTGACCATGAGGTACAGTGGTGCTCAGAGATGTATTCACCAAATGCAATGAATGTCTCATGATGATGGAGGAGATTGTTGTTATGGGGGAAGGAGTGGGGTGAGGGAGGTGGGGGTATGTGGGGACCTCATATTTTTTTAATGTAATATTAAAAAAATAAATAAAGACAAAAAAATAAGCGATCACAAAAGATAATTTTTAATGAAGAATTTCAGAACTATTTTAGGTAATGACTGCATTATTGAATGATTATGGTAGTACAAGATGACAGAGTCAATTAAGCAGCCAATACTCTTGGATTTATGAATTCTACTCTTCTGAATTTTGGATGACAGAGTTCTGCTCTGCTGACTACAAAATTTGCCTTATTTCTCCTGCTTAGAAGACTAAGAAGAAAAGAATCATCCTAGATCATATGTGTAGTGTACCCACACGGACTTCTGCTTTTGACAGTAGCCTTGAATATGAATAATGGCAATATCAAAGTGAGGAGAAGCCTGGATTTTTCTGGAGGTCATTAATTGCCCTTTGTATAATGACTCATTTTAAATTTCTTTGCATTTCTGACTAGAGTCTGTTTCTAGAACAAATATAATGTTTCCAATCAACTTTACTTAAATTCTTATCTCTTCAGAGAAGCAAGATGTACATCTTTATCACATTCTCTATGAATATTCATACTGAGATACATTCCCTTCTCACACTGGTGATTTTTTTTTAATTATAAGGAACAACTCATTTATTCTTTTTTCATTATATGTAAAATTTATTTTTATATCAGTGTTACAAGTCACTCAGTTAACATAAGAAAATAAATACAGTAACAAATCTATTTTAGTCAGCGGTTACAATTCCTCCTTATTTGTGTTCATTCCTCAGTTTTGAGGACTTTTGGACAATGTCAACTCTGATTGCTTCAGGATAAAAAGGGATGTGAATATTATGGGACACAGGAGTGGAATTGTTTTGTTTCCAAGTAAAGATACTCCTTGCATTGGGGAGGGAGTTGATTGATTATCATCATTTTGTTAGTTGTCCAGGTCAAGCCTGAAGAACTGGGGAATAGAAGCTGCCTGAATATCTGCTGGGTTTCAGGGCTCAACAAGCATAGGAACAATCTGAAGTCTTTAACTCTCTGAGAAATAAACTTAACAAGTTAATTCAAAATTACAGTTTCAAGTTTATCCATTCCATTTGGCACTGCTCCAAAATATACTTTAAGAATTATCATTAAATATGACAATGAATGTACCATACTAATGAAAAAAGTTGTTAATGTGGAAGGAGTGGGGAGTGTGGGGAGTGGGGTACATGGGAATCTCTGATATTTTTTAATGTAACATTGTGTGTGATCTATGTATCTTTAAAAAAAGATAATAAAAAAGAGAAAAAAGAAAAAGAAAAAAATAGGTTCAAATAAAAGAAATAGAAGAATCATGATTATGGGTTTTATAAATGAGTATAATTATGGTATATTTGGGAAATAGCTTTTCATATATTCCCAGATAGAGTCCTCCAAGAAGGTGTAGATTATATGTGGATGTGTTGTTTGCCTAATGGTGTCCAGACATCCCTAGGGCCCTTGGGAGCACTTTCATTTAAGGCTTTGTTTACCATGGCAGTTTGTGAAATTCAGCTGAGGACTGCATAAGTGTAACATCCAGAATAACTTTGCAACTTACTTTGAAGTATTTGCCCCTTATGATCAAAGATCTTTCTCCAAATGCATCACTGATTAATTCTTGGTAATAATTTCATACCACCTGAATGTCTATTCAAGTTTTTTGCCCATTTTTAAATTGTGTTATTTGCCTTTTTATTGTTGAGTTGTAGGATTTCTTTATATATTATGGATATTAAACCCTTACTGGATATATGGTTTCCAAATACTTTCTCCCTTGAGTAGCTGCTTTTCATTTTCTTGACAAACTCTTTTGTAGCAAAAAAGTTTTTTTATTTTTTATTTTTGCTTTGAGGAGGCCACATTTATCTAATTTTTCTCTCATTGCTTGTACTTTAGCTGTAAAGTTTATGAAACCATTACCTACCACAAGATTTTGAAGATGCTTTCCTACATTTTCTTCTAAGAGCTTTGTGATCCTTTTCCTTATATTTAGATTTTTGATCCATCTTGAGTTGTATAGGGTTTGAGAGAGGGGGTCTTCTTTCATTCTTTTGGATATGGATATTCAGTTCTACCAGAAACACTTGTTAGAGACTACTCTGTCCTATTTGAGTTATCTTGGCAGCCTTGCCAAATATCAGTTGGCCATAGTTGTGAGGGCTCATTTCTGAACTCTCAATTCAATTCCATTGCTCAATTTGTCCGTCCTTGTGCCAATACCATGCTGATTTCACCATTGTAGGTTTTTAATATGCTTTGCAATCAGGTGGTATGTACTCCAACTTCATTCTTCTTACTTTCAAGAAGTTTTGTTCTCTTCAGATTCTCTTGCTCTTCCTAATAAATATCACATCTGACTTTTTCATTTCTACATAGCAAGATGTTGGAATTTTTATTGGGATTGTATTGAATCTGTAAATGAATTTGGGTGTAATTGACATCTTAATGACATTTAGCCTTCTAATCCAGGATAGTGGGATGTCCTTCAATTTATCGAGGTCTTCTTGGATTTGTTTTAGCAATGTTTTCTAGAAGCCTGTGTGTTAAAGTCCTTTACATCCTTAGTTAAATTTATTAACTTTTCATCCCATCATTTTGCTGAACTCATTTATTAGCTATCGTAGCTAGGTTGTATATTTATAGGAGTTTCTATATATAGGATGACATCATCTACAAAGAATCAAAGTTTCACTTCTTCCTTTCCATTTGGGATGTTTTTTACTTCTTTTTCTTGACTAACTGCTCTAGCAAAAATATCTAACATTGTTGAATAGTAGTGGTGATTGTGGGCATCCTTGTCTGGTTTCAGATCTAAGAGAGAAAACTTTGAGTCTTTCACCATTGAATATGATGTTATTTGTGGGTTTTTTATACATGCCTTTTATCATGTAGTTTCCTTCTATTCCTGTCTTTTGAAGTGTTGTTATCAGGAAAAGATGTATTTTTTTCAAGTGCTTTTTGGAAATGCATTTATGGAGATGATCATGTGATTTTTTCCCCCTTCAATTTGTTAATCTGTTGTTTTACATTAATTTTATTGTCCTGAACCACTCTTGCATACCTGGGATAAAATCCACTTAATCTTTGTTTATAATTTGTTTAATGCATTGTTAGATTCTATTAGCAAATATTTTATTGAGGATATTTTCATCTAAATTCTCTAGAGGATTAGTATGTAATTTTCCTTTCTCATGGCATCTTTTAAAAAATTTTCTTTATCTTTTTTTTGAAGATATATAAATAACACAAAATGTTACAATAAAAAATGTAAGAGGTTCCTATATACCCCACTCCCCACATCCCCCACTCCTCCCACATCGACAACTTCTTTCATTAGTGTGGTACATTCATTGCATTTGATGAATACATTTTAGAGCACTGCTACACAGCATGAATTATAGTTTACATTGTAGTTTACACTCTCTCCCAGTCCATTCGTGGGTTATGGCAGGATATATAATGTCTTGCATCTGTCCCTGCAATATCATTCAGGACAACTTCTAGTTCCAAAAATGGCCCCATACCATACTTCCTTTTCCCTCTCCCTGCCTTCAACAACTTCAGTGACCACTGTCACCCCATCAGTGATATAATTTCTTCCATTGCTAGAGTCACAATAATTCTATAGTGAAATACCAGTAAGTCCACTCTAGTCCATATTTTATTCCCCCATCCTGAGGCTCCTGGGATGGCGATGTCCCCTCCACCACTAAGTTGAGTGGGTGCTCAGATGCCACATGGCTGATGGATGGAATTCACCTGCTTGCAGCTGTAGACTCTCATGGTTCTCTGATGTGGTATTTAGCTTTGGTATTAGCATGATGTTGGCCTCATAGAATTAGTTAGATAGTATTCTCTCCTATTTAATTTTTTGGAAGACTTTGATCAAAATTGGTATATTTCTTCTTGGAAAGATTGGTAGAATTTACCAGTGAAGCCTTCTGGTACTAGAATTTCTTTGTTTGGATGTTTTTGATGATTGATTCAATTTATTTGTAATTAGTAAGTTAGATATTCTATTTCTTGTAGAGTCAGTGTAAAATGTTCATATGTTTCTAGCAATTTGTCCATTTTATTGAAATTTTCTAATTTTTCAGCATGTAGTTGTTTTTAATATCCTCTTATGATTGTTTTTATTTCTGTGGGTCAATGATGTCCCTCTCTCATTTCTGATTTTATTTAATTGCATCTCCTATTTTTTTTCTTTGTTAGTCTAACTAAGGGTTTGTCAGTTTCATTAATTTTATCAAAGAAACAGCTTTTGGTTTTATTAATCTCCTGTTTATTATTCTCAGTTTCACTTGCTTCTGCTCTAATTTTTATTTCTTTCCTTTTGCCTTCTTTGATAATAATTTCCTGTTCTTTTTCTATTTCCTCCTTGTGAACAGTGAGGTCTTTGACTTTAGCTCTTTCCCCTTTTTAATGTAGGCATTTAGGGCTATAAATTTCCACTTCATCACTTTCTTACTGTTTTCCATTGTGTTCATTTGTGTTCATGTTTTCCATTGTGTTCCATTGTGCTTGATTCCATTGTGTTCAGAGCAATTGCTTTGTGCAATTTCAATCTTTCTAAATTTATTGAGACTTGGTCTATGACCTAGCATTTGGTTTATCTTGGAGAATGATCCATGAGCAACATAGAAGAATGTATGTTCTGTTGTTTTGGGGTTCAGTGTTCTGAAAAAGTCTGTTAGTTTTAGTTCATTTATCATATTATTCATGATCTCAGCTTCCTTACTGATCATCTGTCTAAATTATCTTTCTATTGATGAAAGTGGTGTATTAAAGTCTCTATTATAGTGATGTCTAATTCTCCCCTCAGTTTTGCCAGTGTTTGCCTTACGTATTTTGGTTCACCCTTCTTATGTGCATGAATATTTATAATTGTTCTTTCTTCTTGGTAGAATGTCCATTAATATGTAATGTCCTTCCTTGTCTCTTATAAAAGTTTACATTTAAAGTCTATTTTGTCCTATACTAATATAGCTGTACCAGGTGTTTTTGGGTTATTTTGTTATGGAATATTGTTTTCCAGTTTTTCACTTTCATCCTATTTGTGTCCTTCGATCTAAGGTGAATTTCTTGTAGAGTGCATATAGAGGGATCATATTTTTTAGATTTATTCTGCCAGTCTGCGTCTCTTGATTGAGGAGTTTAATCTATTAACATTTAATGTTATTACTGTAAAAGCAGTACTTACCTTAACCATTCTATTCTTAGGCATTTATATGACATCTCATTTTTGCCTCTTTTTACCCTTTAGTTACCCTTACTAATAATATTCATTTCTGCACTGTCCTTCAACCTCTCTCTTGTCTTTTCTTTTGTATCTGAAGGACTCCCTTTAGTATTTCTTGTAGGTCAAGTCTCTTGTGCTGAATTCTCTGCTTCTATCTGTGAAAAGTTTAATGTATCTCTCACTTTTGAAGGGCAATTATGCTGGAATCAGATTCATGGCAGGCAGTTTTTCTCTTCCATTTCCTTTAGTATGTTATACCACTGTCTTCTCGACTGTGGTTTCTGATGAGAAACCAGCACTTAATTTTACTGAGCATCACTTGCATGTGGGGAATTGCTTTTCTCTTGCTGATTTCAGGATTTATCTTTGGCATTTGAAGATCTGGTTAGTAGATGTTTCAGAGTATTTCTATTAGGATTTATTCTGTTTTGAGTAAGGTGCTCTTACTGGACATGTGCATAAGTGTCCCTCATATTAATTGTAAAATTTCCAGCTATCATTTCCTCAAATAGTCCTTCTGCCTCTTTTCTCTTCCCTCTTCACTCTGGCACACCATGATGAGTATGTTTGTGAACTTCATGTTTCATTTATTTCCCTAAGACCATGCTCAATTTTTCCATTTTTTCTCTACTCCTCTTCTATCTTCTAATTTCCCTATCCTTTCTTCCACCTGCTGTTGTATGATTCTTGCTCATTTTTAATCTTTTCTATTGTGCCTTTCATTGCCATATGTTCTTCTATTTTTCTTTGTATGGCTTCCAAATTCTTCTTTATGCTTACTTAGTGTTTTCTTGATATCCTTTATCTTTTCCTTCATCTCCTTCAATTGACTTAGGAGATTTGTGTGTACTTCTTTGATTAGTTGTTCAGAATTCTGTGTCTCCTCCCACTTTTTATTTTTTTAATTAATTATTTATTTTTTTAAAATTACATTAAAAAAATATATAAGGTCCCATTCAACCCCACCACCCCCGCCCCCCCACTCCCCCCACAGCAACACTCTCTCCCATCATCATGACACATCCATTGCACCTGGTAAGTTCATCTCTGAGCATCACTGCACCCCATAGTCAATGGTCCACATCATAGCCTAGACTCTCTCACGTTCCATCCAGTGGGCCCTGTCCTCCCGCTTTTTAATTTGTTTATTTGACTGGACCATATCTTGCTGTTTCTTAGGATGACTTGTAATTTTTTTCTCATGTCTAAGCATCTGATTATCTTGATGAATTTACTCTGATGGTCAGATTCTCTGTCTTGCCTAGGTTTTAATTTTTGATTGGCTTTGTATTAAGGCTCTTCTGTCTTTAGTTCAACTTACTCTAAATATTTAGAATTGCCCATGTTTAACAAAAACTGAGCCAAGGAGCACTGAAGGGGGTACAGACCAGTTCCACAGAGCACTGGGGAGTGGGTCTGGAAAGACTATTTTTTTTTGTCTTGGCTCTCCCAAAAACTGTGCTTTCCTGTACAGCAAGTGGTGCTCCTCAGCTAGCTCTTCCCCACAACCGTAAGAATGGTAATTTAAAAAAAAATTTGCCCTCCACAGGCTCCACTCCTACCTTCCCTGGACAGTGTTGAAAACAATAGCCGGGAAGATCCCTGTCCTGGCAAGCTGGAACTTCAATTCATCCAGGACCAGCAATCCAAACTCTCTGATTCCCTTGGTCTGCAGCCCTGTCCCCACTGTTGCAGGAGAGGAGAGATTCTCTGCTCCTCTCTACCCAAGGCTGCCTGCCGCCCCAAGACTTGTTAAGACTGCTTATCTTCAGGGTGGGGTGTGTGTGTGTGCACCGGGCACTGCTGTGGGACATTTGGTTCACAGTTCCTCTGTGGTGGCTTCTCAATCTCCTCATCCTTCTCCTTCCTGGATGTTATGCCATGGTCCCCTGTCCTCCAGAGTGCAACCACTGCTATCTTGCTCCCCCCGTCCCATTTGTGCCCACTGCACCCTTTGAGGCCTCTCTCATTAGCTACCTGCACCACTTTGGATAACTTCCATTTATACTGACTTAGAAGGCTACTATAGAAGTTTAGATTTTATATTAATGAAGGGCATGATAATAATCTATGGTAAATCTTGCCTGCATTGAAGAAGAATGTGGTGCAAATAATTGTTTTTACATATTGTGACATATACAGATGCTAGATGCAGCAGAGTAGGAAAAACATTGCCTTGTGATTGTAAAGAGGATATGTGGTACTATGTGGGACATGAAAAAAAATAATTATAAGATCTACTCACAAAAAGTGAACCTTGGTTTCTGAGCATGATAGGGTAGAAAAGAAGAGGTAAAAATTTGGACTCAAACAAGAGTCCTGAAGTAGTGCCTGGCTTTCAAAATGAGCACCAGTGCTATAGAATAACTGCATATTTCCATCAATGCTTTTTACAGATGAGATATGATGGGGCAACTAGATGCTGATTACCTTTTCAGGTAGTCCTATCTTCTTATTAAATAAGGATTTCCATGTTCCTGTTCCCTGGTATGTCCCCTCTTGGAATGTGGCTTGTCACTGCATTAGAACAGGCAAAATGTGACTAGAAGTTTGTTCAATGTGTTGAATATCTGTTATATACCAGTTCCTGTTATAGTTACTGGGAATATAGAAATGAAGAAGATGGCATCTACACTTGACGAATTCATAGTCTAAGGGCAGGGGTTTGCATTGGGGGAGATATGGTAATCAGGGTAATAAAGTATGAAAGGGCTGGGAAAGAAATATGATCATGCCATTAATTGAATATACTAAAGGGTTTCTCAGTCTCCTCATTCATTAAAAAATAATTATAAAAGGCAAACCTGTATACAAATCCCAACTCTCCCATTTACTAGCTATAAAAGCTGTTTCAAGTTACTCAAATGTTGTGAGCCTTAGTTTTCTTGTTGTACAATGGGGATAATAATGACTTCATAAAGTTTATGTAAGAATAATAATTTATGCATATAGTATGGCTAGTCTTTTGTGGACAGTCAATAAACGATAGTGAAGATCATATTTATTAATATATTACTTGTTTATATGGATTGGATGATGTGTGACTGAGTTTCTTTTTGTAAACAAGATTCTTACAATTTAAAAGTGACAAATGTTGAAGAAAATGACAGTATTTTTCCAACACCTTAAAAGTACTTGTAGAACACACCAAACATGCTTTTATGGTCATGCATTTTGTATCTGCCCAGCATGGCATGCATATTAAGCCTGTCTCAAACACAATAATTTTACTTGCCACTAAACTACTGTCTCACATATTTTTCTTCGTATTTCCCTTAAAAGGGTCATGCCAAGAAAGGCAGTACACAGAAAAATGTTACCAGTCCTTCCTCCACATATCTCCTTTCTATTCTCTGATATCTTCCCTGTCAAAATGCAGTCTAAAAATTGTACTCACTTAAGGACATAAAAATCCAGCATTTAATGAAGAAACAAAAATATCTCATCTTGACCTATGGCAGAAACCTACTTCTGCTGTTTTCCTCTTTTTCTACTATATGACTATATGTTGCTAGTTTCAAGTGTTCTCTACTTAATGTTGAAATATCCAGTTTTTTGACAAAAAAAAAATTTAACCAAATTAGTTGGCCATCTATAGACAGATTTTTTTTTAAAACTTACTGCACCTCTGGAGCTTTTTCTACTTTATAATATGTTGGTACAGACTTAAATGTAGCTCACAACTGAGAGATAAGGTTTACCTTGGGGCAGGAGTGTTAATCACAATTCTTGTTAACTGAATATGAATTCTAAATTCATTTTTAGTTTATCACTAGTTGAAAATCCAAGAAGTAAATGTACTTCCTCGGTAAAAATTCAGTAAAAACATGGTCAACATATTGTGTATATGTATGTATGTTAAGTAGTATGTATCTGCCATGTACCTTCCATTGTGGTACATACCAGTGAAACTGAATAAAATACATTCTCCTCCTCCCTTTCTGGAAGAGGGTCACACTGTAAGCAGAAACTTACTATAGAAATTGATAAATGTTATAATAAAAATATGAACACAGAGAATGGGAGAATTAACTGTCATTCTTTTTAAAAATATTTTTTGAGCCCTGATTATATGCCAGCTACTATACAAATCACTAGGGATATAGCAGTGCAATATACAGACCCTGTTTCTGCCTTTATTGAATTTAAAGTTAAGACAGACAAGAAATAAATATAAATTTAAATTGTGATATGTATGCTGAAGGATAATTACTGGTCACTTCAGAACATCTACCAAGGATCTTAAAACTAGTCTTGGTGGGCAGAGAAGGCTTTCCTCAAGAAATGACAGTTAAATTGAAAGATGAAGGATCAACAGCAGTGAGCTGGGACAGCCATTTGTTGCATTAGAACAGTGATTCTCAACTGGGGAATATTTTATCCCCCAGGAGACTTTGTCAATGTCTGGAAAAATTTTGATTGTCACTTCCTGAGTTGGGGTGTGCTACTGTCATCTAATGGGTAGAGGCCAGGGATTTTGCTAAACATGTTACAATGCAAAGAATAGTCACCCCACCTGGCCCAACAAAGAATTAAGCAGACTAAAATAGGTAAAATGCCAAGATTGAGCAACCTGGCATTAGATTCTAGAAGAGGAAGTGCCAGTCAGTGTACTAGAAAAAGTAAAGAAGTGTACTCCAAAAAACCTGTGTAAATTTTATTCAGTACCTGCTATGTGTTAGTTATGGGGCAGGGAGAGAGTGAAAAAGACATCATTACTATCTCTAATGAGCTTAGTATAGGAAGTTTGTTGGGCGTGCACCAGCCTCTCCAGGCAAGTATAGTGGCTTTCGGCCCTCACAGAGTAGATTTTTGGACACACTTATGGCTATATCCCTGACTCCAATAGGACAGGTGGGCGACAGACATTTCTCAGCCTCTCTGGCAACTGCAGGAACTTTCAGTCCAAATGGACATGATTGTTGGGCACTCCTGTTGTTCCATCCCTGCCCCTACAGGACAAGAGGGACAATGCTCCCTCAGCCTCTCCAGACAATTGCAGCGACTTTCAGCCTACACGGATTAGACAGTTGGACACATATATGGCTCTGTCCCACCCCTGGCAGTGGGAGACAGTGGCCAGTATTTCATCAGTCTATCTGAGAAACTTCAGTCAGTTTTGACCCACACAACTTACTTTTCTCTCCACACCTAAGGCTCTATCTCTGTCCCTGAGAGGGAAAGAATGGGCATGGAGCTTCATCTGTCTCTCCAGACAATGATAGATGGTCTTGGCCTGCACAGCTTGGATTACTTCCCACAGCTGTGCTTCATCCCGACCCCTGGACAGGGAGAAAGGTGGGAGAAGCACCATTGGTTCAGGGAGCACCACAGGAAGCTTCAGCCTCCACAGTTTATAGTACAAACCACACCTTCAGCTCTTACTCCATCTGCAACAAAGGAGAAAGTGCAAGAAACAGATAAAAAAGAACTGAAAAAATTCAGATTAGTGAAACACAAGCCATTATAGTGACCCAATGTAAGTTAAACTAAATATCAAAGAGGGGCTATAGCACAAAGTCAATCAAATAGAAAGCCCTAGACTAAAGAGAGTAACTGAGTCGAGTAAATACATCAATAAAATCAGATGCAGAAACACCACAAAAAATTACAAGTCATACCAAGAAACAGGTAGATATGGCCCAGTCAAATGAGCAAACAAAACCTCCAGATGACATAATGGAGTTGAGAAAACTAATCATAGATATTCAAACAAATGTCCTTAATAAATTCAATGAGGTGGCTAAAGAGATTAAGAATATTAAACCCTAATTTAGGAAATAGGGTTGTCCATCATCAGGATGACTTTGTGCTAGAAGCATGGGAACAGCCTGGAAAATAAAAGAATATTAAGAAGACAACGGATGAACATAAAACAGAATTTGAAAGCATAGTCACACACATTTGAATGCATGTAAATGAAAGTCACAATAAGTGAAATTAAAAATTCACTGGAGGTGACAGAGAAGGGGCAAGATGGCGGCAGAATAAGGAGCTCCAAGAGTCAAGTCTTCCTATAGGGCAGTTAGTAATCACCCACAGCTATCTAAAGCACCAGTTTGGGGGACTCCAGTAGACCAGAAGAGCATCCTGCAATAGCCTTGAAGGAATGGAAGCAGGAGACTGCTCATCTGCAGTAAAGATTTGTGAGAGGAGCACTCCACACAGCAGATGCTTGTGTCCATAATCCATTGGAGGTGCAAGTTGCCTCAGGAAGTATTCTGTGGCTAGAGTTGGAAGCCCCATTTCCCAGAAAAGGGGGAGAAAGAAATGGCTGGGCACTGACTCCAGCTACTGATTAGTAAATTCAGCTAGGTAAAGTATAATCTTAAGAACAGCTAAAGTTTAAACCTATCCAAGTTAGAAAGAGGCTGGTAGCTGCCATTTTAATTCTGCCCCCAGCATGAGGGGAAGCAGGGCTGGTGGAAAACCACAGTGCTGGTAGGACCAGCTTCAATCCACAGAGATCTAATTGTAGCCCCAGCCTAAGCCCCAGCTCCACCTCTGGCAATGAGGAAGCTAGGGGGCTTATATCAGCTTCTCTGGCAACTGCAGGTGCTTTCATCTGACAAACCAAATATTTGGACAGCTGGGGCTCCATCCCTGCACCACAATAGGATAGAAGTGGAGCTATGTTTCTTTGGCCTCTCTGGGCAACTGCAGGTGCTTTCAGCCCACATTAAATGGTTTGTTGAGTGCCTTAGATTCCATCTCAACCCCTTCACCCCCTTAAGTTAAGAGGTGGGCTGGTGTTTATTCAGCCTTTCTGGGAAACTGTAGGTACTTTCAGCCTGCACAGACTGGTTTGGTGTATTAATCACCTTTGATTTCATCTCAACCCCTACACCCCATAGGATAGGAAGGGGCTGGTATTTCCTCAGTCTCTTAGGGCAACTATAGGTGCTTTTGACCTGCCTGAACTCAACTATTGGGTGCCTGTGGCTCCTCCCCAGTCTCCATAGGAGACGACATGGAACTGTCTTTCCCCACCCTCTCTGGGTAACTGCAGGTAGTTTCAGCCCACACAGCCTGAATAGTTGGACATCTGTACCTCCATCACTACCCGTAAGTAGGATAGGGGAGCTGTGTTTCCTCAACCTTTCCAGGAAATAGGAGGCATTTTCAGCCTACATGGACTGGACTGAGGGTACCTGTGAATCCACCTCCACCCCACAAGAAGTTAGGAGGAGATGGGTGATTCCTCAGCCTTTATGGGCAATAGCAGGCACTTTTGGCCTGCACAGATTGAACTGTTGGTGCCTGTGTTTCTAACCCTACCCCTAATAGGAGAGGACGGGACTGGTGTTTCCTCATCCTCTCCAGGCAATGGCAGGCACTTTTGGCCTACACAGACTAAACAGTTGGGCTTCAATGGTTCCATTCCCACCACCTATAGGGCAAAAGGGACAGTATGTCCACAGCTTCTCAGGGCAACTGTAGGTACATTTGGTCCATATGGATTACATTTTTGGGCATACCAAAGGATCAAGCCACAACCCTGGTGGGATAGAGGGGCTGGTGCTACATCAGTCTACCTGGGCAACTGTGGTCATTTTGGACCCTCATGGGATAGATTTTTGCCCATACTTGCAGCTGCATTCCTACCCCAGGCAGGGGAAAAAGGGGTGTGAAGCTTCATCAGTCTCTCTGGGCAACTACAGACAGTTTTAGTCTGCATGGCCTGGATTAATACACATGGTTGCAGCTTTATCCCTACCCCAGGCAGAGGAGTAAGGTTGGAGAAGCTTCATCCATTCCTGGGGTAACTTCGAAATCCACAGCTTACAGCACCAATGACTTCCTCTGCTCAAACTACATAAACAGCAAGGGAGAAAGGGCAGGAAAGCTCTAAACTAAATAGAAAATCTGCACCCAGAATAAATACATCTAGGAAACCAGTTGCCAAGACACCAACAAAAAATTAGAATCCATACCAAGAAACAGGAAGATATGTCTCAGTTAAAGGAACAAGATAAGCCGCCAAATGACATAAAGAAGTTCAGACAACTAATCACAGATGCTAAAATCAGTCTTCTTAATCAATTCAATGAGATGGCTAAAGAGATTAAGGATAATAGGAGGACAATGAGTGAGAAAAAAGAATTTGAAAACATAACTAGAAAAAATAGGAGATCCTATGGGAATTAAAGGCACAGTAAATGGAAGAAAAAATGCACTGGAGACATAACAGCAAATTTGAGGAGGCAGAAGGAATGGTCATGAGCTTGAAGACGTGGCCTATGAAAGTGAACACACAAAAGAACAAATGAATAAAAGAATGGAAATAATTGAACAGGGTCTCAGGAAACTAAATGATAGCAAGAAAAGTGCAAACATATGTGTCATGGGCGTCCCAGAAAGAGAAAAAAAGTGAAAAGGGGCAGAAGGAATATTGGAAGAAACAAAGGTAGAAAATTTTCTAACCCTATTAAAGGGTATGGCTATCTGTGTCCGAAAAGCACATTGGACTCACATCCTTATAAATCCAAATAGATGAACTCCAGGGTACGTACTAATCAGAATGCCAAATGCCAAAGGCAAAGGATTCGGAGAACAGCAAGAGACAAGCAATGCATAACAGATTAAGGGATACCCAATAAGATTGAGTGCCGATTTCTCATCAGAAACCATGGAGACAAGAAGGCAGTGCTATGATATATTTAAGATCCTGTAAGAGAAAAGATGTCAGGCAAGTATCTTATATCTGGCAAGATTGTCTTTCAAAAATGAGGGTGGGTTTAGAATATTCACAGATATATAGAATAGAAAACAGAAAACTGATAGAGTTTATAACAAAGAGACCAGCTTTGCAGGAACTACTGCAACCTGAGAAGAAGACAGGAGAGAGAGGCTTGGAAGAGAGTCTAGAATTGAAGATTGCATCAGTAAAAGTAACTTAAAATGTAAAAAGAGTGGTGCAAGTAAGATATGACAGAAAAAACCTCAAAGTCAAAATGGGTGAAATACAAACTGCCTGTACAGTATAACATTGAATATTAGTGGATTAAACTCCACAATCCAAAGAAACAGATGGATAAAATGGATAAGAAAATATGAACCATCTATATGCTGAATATTAGTGATTACCCTTAGACCCGAGGATAAAATAGTTTTAAAGTGAAAGGATGGAAAAGATATTTCACACACACAGTAACCAAAGGAAAAAGATTAAGAAGCTAAACTTATATCAGATGCAGTAGATTTTAAAAGCACAGCTCTTACTGGAGACAAGAAAAGACGTTATATATTGATAAAATGGGCAATTCACCAGGAAGAAACAAAAGTCATCTTTGTATATGGTCCTAATCAGTATGAATACAATTATATGAGCCAAAAACTGGCAAAACTGAAGGGAGAAATAGATGTCTCTCCAATAATATTAGAGTCTTTAATATAACACTTTAATCATTGGATAGAAAATCCAGGCAGATTATCAATAAGAAAAAGAGAGCTTGAATAATATAATAAATGAAGTGCATCTAATAGACATATGCCTAGAATTGCACTAAAAAATGGGAGGATATACATTCTTTTGAAGTGCTCATAGATCTTTCTCCAGGATAGACCATATGTTGGGTTACAAAACAGACCTCAATAAATTTAGAAAGATCAAAATTGCACAAAGCACTTTCTCCAATCATAGTGGAATGAAGCTGGAAATCAACAACAAGCAGAATAACAGAAAAATGGAAAATTCGCAAATATATGGTGATTACACTCCCAAATAATCAAGGGATCAAAGAAGAAATTGGAAAATAAATCAGTAAATATCTCAAGATGAATGAAAACAAAACATAATCAAGACCTATGGGACACAGTGAAGGCCGTGCAAACCCTCAATGCTTGCATTAAAAAAAAGAAGAAGAAAGAGCTAAAATTAATGCCCTAACTTCTGAGCTGGAGAAACTGTAAAAATAACAGCAAACTATTCCCAAAATAAATAGAAGGAATGGAATAAGAAAGATCAGAGCAGAAATAACTGAAATTGAGAATAACAAGAACAACCAAAAGCACTAAAGAATTAACAAAACTAAAGTTTGGTTCTTTGAGAAGATCAACAAAATTGACAACCAATTAGCTAGACTGACAAAGAAAAGAGAAAAGATGCAAATAAATAAAATCCGAAATGAAAATGGGACATTACTACTGAACTCACAGAAATAAAAGAGATCACAAGAGGATATTATGAAAAACAGTATGCCAACAAACTATACAGTATAGATTAAATGGAAAAATTCCCAGTAACATGTGGACAACCTGCTCTGACCCTAGAAGAAATAGAAGACCCCAACAAATCAATCACATGTAAACAGATTGAAAGAGTCCATCAAACATCTCCCCAAAATGAAAAACCCTGGACCAGATGGCTTCACAGATGAATTCTACCAAGCAGTCAAAGAAGATTTAATACCAGTTTTACTCAAACTCTTTCAATAAAATCAACAAAAGGAAAGCTACCTTTTTCTATAAAGTTAATATTACCCTGATACCAATGCCTGATAAATATATTAAGAAAAAAAATTTAAATTACAGATCCATTTCCCCTGATAAACATAGATGCAAAAAATGTCAACAAAATATTCACTAATCTATTCAAACAACACAGTAAAAGAATTATTTATCATGGACTCATGGGTTTTATACAACACATGCAAGGGCGCTTCAACAAAAGAAAATCAATCATCATTGTACATTACATTATTAGATTGAAGAAAAACATCACATGAATATCTTGATTGACACAGAAAAGACTTTTGACAAAATACACCATACTTTCTTAATAAAAAAAAAATACTTCAAAAGATAGGAATCAAAGGAAACTTTCTCCATATCATCAAAGGTATGTATGAAAAGCCCACAGCTAGCATTGTACTCATTTGTGAAAGACAAAAAGCTTTCCCATTGAGTTTGGGAACAAGACAAGGATGCCTACTGTCACCACTCTTGTTCAATATAGTGCTAGAGGTGCTAGCTAGAGCAATCAGGCAAGAAACAGAAAGGCAATCAAATTGGAAAGGAAGAGTAAATCTTTTGCTATTTGCAGATGAATTGATCCCATACCTATAAAGTCCTCAAAAATCTACAACAAAGCTACTAGAGCTAATAAACACAATCAGCAGAGTGGCAGGATACAAGATTAAAATGCAAAATTCCATAGTGTTTCTATTGACTAGTTGTGAGAATCTGAGGAGAAAGTCAGTAAAACAATTCCACACTCAATAGTGACTAAAAGAATAAAATATTTAGGAATAATAAACTTAACCATGAATGTAAAGGATCTGTAGTCAGACATCTTCAATGCATGGTCAAGTGATCAGGTGATTTTTTACAAGGCTGTCAAAACCATCCAGCTAGGGGAGAACAGTCTATTCACTTTTGGAAATGTAAAATGATGCAGACTTTTTAGAAGACAGTTTGGCGGTTCCACAGAAAATTAAATCTAGAACTGCCATATGATCTGGCAGTCCTGCTACTAAAAAATATATTCAGAAGAACTGAAAGCAATGATGCAAACAGATATTTGCACACTGGTGTTCATAGTGGCATTATTCACAGTTGCTAAAGATGAAAACATACTCAGTGACCATTAACCAATGGATAAACAAAATGTGGTATATACATACATTGGAATACTATTGAGTGAAATAAGCCAGACACAAAAGGACTAATATTGTATGGTCTCATTGATATGAAATAAATACAATGAGTAATCCTGTGGAGTTAAACTATAGAATATAGGTTTTTAGGAGACAGAATGCGGGTTGAGAAGAGGGATCTGATGCTAAATGTATGTAGAATAAGTCTGATTGTAAATATGTAGTGATGGATAGAGTTGATGATAACACATAATGAGTTTAACTAACATTGCTGATTTATAAATGTGATTATGGCTGAAAAGGGTAGTCTAGGGACATAAGTATAAACTAAAAGACAGGTAGACGATAATCTAGGGACTGTATAATGTAGAGATATCAGTGTTAGATGAAGATTGTGGTTGATAATACAAATACAAGAATGTTCCTCTATTACGAGCTGTTAAGATTATGGTGATACATGGGAAAAATACAACTAACATTACTTATGGACCATAGTTAACAGTACTATTGCGATATTTTTGTAGCAAGGGCAAAGAACGTACTATATCAATGCTAAGGGTAAAAAAACATGGGATTTAATTTTATAAGACGTGAATATGATCACTTCTTTTTCCTTTTTTTTTCAGAAACAAGGAGACTTTGGTCATGTCATTTAACCAATCTATGCTAATTTGCTCATTTTTCAGAATGCTGGAGAAAAAATTTAGTTTGTTTTTAGAATAAAATAAGATGAATGTCCTATTTTTAAAGTAATGCTTCTGTAATTTGTTTTTGCTGCCCTTTTGTTTGTTATTTTATTTTTTGAAATTGAAATAAAGTTAAAAGTAATACTGATACAATCTCAGTCCTGTGGCCTGATCCCTTTACTTTCCTATCCCCCTCCTCTGAGTAGGCATTTTGGGCAGGGGATTGTGTATATCAGCATGGTCTAGATGGAGAAGAGCAGACTCAGTGTGGGTATGGCTTTCAGGGTCTGTAGAATTCTTCATCCTGTGAGCATTCTAGATGAAACCCAAGTCAGGATTGCTAAGCATAGAGCTCAAAGAAGAGGTAGCAATAGCCCAGACCCTGAAAATAGAACTACATGTTTGGACTCACATGAAGAGTTAAAAGTTAAGGCTTAGGGTAGCGGCTGCAGCTCAGTCAGATGAAATCTTGTCTACCATATGGGAGGCCCTTGGTTCACGTCCCAGGGCCTCCTTGTGAAGGCAGGCTCACCCGCAGACGTCGCGGAGCACCACCCGGCCAGCAGATGCTACAGAGAGCCGACTCAGCAAGGTGACACAACAAAAAAAAGGGAGACAAGCAAGAACACAGAAGAGCCTATAGTGAATGGGCACAGAGAGTAAACAGCAAGCAAGCCACAAGTGGGGAGGGGAAATAAATACAAACAGTCACAGAAGAACATATAGCAAATGGACATAGAGAGCAGGCAGCACACAAAAAGTCGCAAGGGGGGGGATTAAAAAAAGTTAAGGGTTAGAAGACAAAGGTCAGTTTTAGGTAATAGATCTATGCTAGATTTAGAATACATTCACTATAGTAAACATGAGAGGATGCCAGTAAGGGTATCTTCATCCAGAGGCCCCAACATCTGAAATACCTGTCTTAATCAGAAGCTTCTTATATGCCTCCTGCTAACTAAGGGACTGGTGCAACAGTTTAAGCAGATAAATGAATTTTTCTCTAAAATTGTTCAGAATTTTTACTATCTAATCTTCATCCTTCTGAAATTTTGTTTGTTGCTGTACAAGATAGTACCATAGGACATTGGTTGACATTAACATAACCCTTGGGCCTAAACTGTGACTAAATTCTGGTATTAGTTTACCTACTTCAATGTAGAATTACAGAATTTTTATATTTATAGAGGTCCTTATAACTCATTTTTCTAGTCACAGAAACATTTTTTCTAAGCATAGTAAGCATAGTGAATTATGGATCCAGACTGCCTGGGTTCTCATTTAGCATCTTCTATTTACTAGATGTGATGTAAGAACCTGGGAAAGTTATTTAACTTCACTGTGCCTCCCCTGCTTGGAAAAATTGGGATAATATTAGACCCATTTAATAGGGTTTTTGTGAAGATCATAACTGATTTATAGAAAGCACTTAGAACTCTCCTCAGCACAAAGTACTATTTATGTGTTTACTATTTCTCCCCAAAGAAACTTACATAGAATCCAAAACTATACAACAGGAAGAAAAGAAGCTACTATGGTACTACCAGAGGTAACTGCTTGCCAGCCATATTCCATCCTACGACCAACCCGAACATACTTTGAAAGCCACTTATCTAAGCCAGTAATCTCTTTTTAAAAATGAAAAATTGTGATTAAACAAAGGTAAGCGATGACTCCAAAGTCAATCACCTTATTTGTGGCAGACAGTTGGGAGAAGTAGCATGTTCTTTGCAGTTGGTAGAGTGGGAGGCAGCATATTAAAATGCCACTACCTTTTGACTAGTTTCTCTTCCTGGGTTCAAATTCCACCTCTGAAGTTTACTAACCATGCCTTTGAAGAAGGTATTGAACCTGAATGGAAATTGTTCTGAGTGCCTGAAACATAGCAAATCTTCAATCAATTTTAGCTTTTATTATTATTCTCTAAGGATTTTCAGGTTCCTTCTACTGTCTTTTGTTATAGTCTTAGCAACTATCGACATACTACATTTAAATTTGTTAAAAGTATGCAACTTTGGAAAATGTGCTTGAGAGAATAGCCCTTTCTCTATTTCTGATTTCTGTTGACAGAGCCTAAAACATTTGTCTTTTTTTTAATTGGAGACATTTTTTTTAACAAATCTATTTTATTAATACATATTAATAAAGCATACATCATCTAAAGTACACAACCAATGGTATTTGGTGTAACCACATATTTGTGCATTCTTCATTCATTATTAGAGCACTTTCATTGTTCCAATAATAATAATAACAATAAAGAAAAAAAAACAAAAAGCAAAACTCTTCACCTCTCAGTCTCTCTTTGCTTCCCTTGCCGTACATAGCTGCTAATCATTTTCCCTCTCCATGGTATATTTGTGTTTGTATCTTGTAAAAGCTTTCTTATATATGCAATATAACCCACCACCCATATTCATGTTTTACATGAGTTTTTACTACCTTATACAGTCCCATGTTAGAGTTTTTAGCTTTCCTCTTTTTAAAACTTATTTTTTATTTTTATTGTTTTACAAAGATACTTAGTTTACATAAATGTTGCATAAAAATATAGGGGATTCCCATATGCTCCTTCCCTACACCTCCCACATTTTCCCACGTTAACAACATCCTTCCTTAGTGTGGTACATTTGTTACAATTGATGAAATCTTTTTGAATCATTGCCACTAAGCATGGGTTATAGTTTACATTGCAGTTTACACTCTCTCCCAAACAATTTGGAGGTTATGGAAAGATATGTAATGTCCTGTATCTGTCATTGTAATGTCATTCAGGACAATTCCTACGTCCCAAAAATGTCCCCATGTTACACTTGTTTTTCCCTCTCCCTGCTCTCAGAACTTCCAGTGGCCACTGCTTCCACATCAATGCTATAATTTCTTCCATTGCTAAAATCACAGTAAGTATATAGTAGAATACCCGAAAGTATACTTTAGTCCATAGTTCATTCATTTGTTTTCTGAAAAAGTACTTGGTGCTGGTTGCAGGGGAGTGGGAGTTGTATGATCCGTTTTGTTTGTAGGATCTGTCCACTGTGTTGCAGTTTTTAGATTTAATAATATTAGTCTTCATGTGCAAAATGAACTAAATGTCCTTTTCATATTGCTGCTGTGTTTTTAAAGGAAGTGAGAAATAGGGTCACTTCCTTTGATTAAATATTTGATGGTGTGGCTCTACCATTGGAGTCAAGATTGCTCCTACAGAGGACAAGAAAGATTTTGTTGACTTGAGTTGGGCTTTCCCCAGCATAAAGCGTCTGGCTGAAATTGAATGCTGTGGTTAAAAGGGGAAATGGTATATTGTATACATGATAACAGAATAATTTCTTTAAAACTCTATGGAATTTCACTACACAAACATTGATCCCTAAGTTAATCCAGGAATATAGTTAATAGTAAAATTATAAAAATGTGCTCCCATCAACTTTAACAAATGTTCCACACCAGTGCATGGTGTTAATAATAAGGTGGTATATGGGAATCCTTATTTTATGCATGATTTTTTCTGTAAGGCCACAGCTTCTCTAAACAAACAAACAAAAACCCGAATGCATCAAAATTCTCTCACTGCATCCAGTTACATCAGTAACTGAAAAAGACAGCATTCCACTTTATTTATGTGTTCTCATTTCAGTGTTTCTTTAAATTTCTGGAACAAATGTAAAGCAATGTAAATAAACGACCATTTGAAGAGCCATTTGGCACTGTTCTTGTTCGACCATGTCAGTTTGAGATTCCATATTTTTTGGAATTTTGGTCTGTCTCCCTAGCATATTTTGTTAGCTTTTCTAGTTATTTTCAAAAGCACATTAAATGTCCCCTGAGGCCTTGCTTTCTGACTGACATTTGATATTGTTTCTGCTTTCGCTTTTAAGATTCAGTACTTCTCTGCCTGTTGGATTTTGTTGTAATCTGCCTGTGTTGCCTACTTTTTAAAATTACAAGGAAATATGAATGGGAATGTCATTGCATCAGTATTTCTGATGAACACGTTTTTTACTTTCTATAGTTAATAATGATAATGATAATAGAAATATTAATTATAACAAAGAGCAGGAATAGGATATATCAAGAAAGTGAAACTACAATCCACAGAATGGGAAAAAATTATTTGCACACCATATATCTGATAAGTACTTGTATCCAGAATATATAAAGCACAATTACAAGCAATAATAAAATATTAACCCATTTAAAAATCGGCAAGGCATATGAATAGGCATTTCTCCAAATAAGATATATAAATGGTAAAAAATCACAGAAAAGATAATTATCTATCAGGAAAATAAAAATCAAAACCACAGTGAGCTACCACTTCATACCCATTAAAACAAAACAAAACAAAAGCAAAAGCAAGTAACACATGTGAGAGATGATGTTGAGAAATTTGAACCCTCATACATTGCTTGTGGGAATTTACAGTGGCACAGCTGCTGTGGAAAAGAGTTCGGCAATTCTTAAAATATTAAACACAGAGTTCCATGTATAAGTACATATCAAGAAAATAGAAGTATATGTCCACACAAAAATTTTGTTCTGAAATATTCATGAAAGCATTATTCATCATAGTCAAGGAGTAAAATCAACCAAAAGTCATCATGTGATGAATGGATAAACAAAAGGTGGTATGGCCATACAATGGAATATTATTCAGTCATATAAAAGAATGATATATTGTTACATGCTAGAACATGGATGAATCTTGAAAACATTTTGCTAAGTGAAAAAAGCCAGATACAAAAGAGTGCATATTATATGATTCCATTTATATGAATTGCCCAGATTAACCAAGTGCATAGAAACAGAAGGTAGATTATGGAGGCCAGGGGCTGAGGGTAGGGGACTGGTAATGGCTATGGAGTTTTTTTGGGGTGAGGGGAGGGTAATTAGAATGTTCTGAAATTACTCATAATAGCTGAACAATTCTATGAATACACTAAATATTACTGAACCACACGTTTTAAAAGGAATGAATTTTATTATATATGAATTACATTTCAATAAAGCTGTTATTTAAAAGAAAAGAGGGAAGAAAAAGAGGAAAAATATAGCCAGCATTGAACCCTTATGACATGCCAGTTTTGGGCTAAGCACTTCTGCATGCATGATCACATTCAATATTCACAATAACTGTATGTGTATAGGTGCTATTATACAGATGTGAAAATTGAGACCTAGTGACGTTATGTAATTTGCCCAAAGTCTAAGAGTCTAAAAATGCCAGAAATGGAGTTTAAAATCTAGGTAGACATTCAGCAAAGTAACATAAAGGTTACTTTATGCACTACCTGCCCACATTTTTCGTAAAAATTATGTCTTTATTGAGATATAATTAGCACACCATACAGTTCACCCGCTTAAGCTGTACAATTTAATGTTTTTTATTACATTCACATTTATGTGAAACCATCACCACAATTAACTTTAGGATATCTTCATCTCAAAAAGAAATCCCCTACACTTTAGGTATCAGCCCCACCCCCTCATCCCTCAATCCTAAATCAAACACTAATCAAACTTCTGTCGCTCTATTGGTAGATATATGGTAGATAGTATAGTGGTAGTACAAGGTTTGGTATTTTGTTAGCTACTCATTCCCCCAAATGATCCATTTGCCATTCAATAAAGAACTTGCATAAAGATTTGGATTTAATACAAATATTGGATTGTTTTCAAGGTTGACAATTAATAGTACTACTATATCCATTTGCTTCATTTTATTTTCTGTTAAAATTGTGTTTGTCAGTGTAGATAGATACAAGGAATTATGAAATAATAGAATTTCTTTTTAAAAATGGCTTGAAAACATCCAGTTTTAGAAAAGAGCATAGTGGAATATCATTTAAATATAATACTTAAGGTAAAGGTGGGACATTTTTGATTTGCCTCTTTCTGAAATTACCAGCATGTTTTTATTCAAGAAAAATCTTGATTGCAAAAATTATCTTTTACTTCTGGGAAAGTATGGAGAAATTGTTAGGAAATTTCTTTGCCTTTGAAATTGTTACAATTCCCCCTGGCTAAATGATTTTGCTAAGTAGTGACTTTGCTGGAAAACTTCCCTACCCTTATTGTCCAAAAGCTACTGCTTTTCCTCCTAGAAACTTTGATTTCACTTTGATTATATGTCTTCGACATAACAAGTAATTTGGAGGAGGGTCAAAAGGTAACTAGTGTCCTCTGGGTTACAATTAACTTAAAAATTAAAAGGTGGAATTGTAAATCCTCATTAAGTATAAGGAAACCATAAAATAAGGAGTTTCAGAATGGGAATCGGAAAGGGGGAAATGGTAAATACAAATGAGTTTTTATCGCTAAGAGATTTCAAAGTGAGCCGGGAGGTCATTCCAGAGGTTAGGCTTATGCACGTCTCAGCAGGATCTCACTGACTGCCATCACAAATATTGCCTCAAAAAGCGGGGCTCCTGAGGGCTCTAGAGACATCCAGACACTCTGGCACAGCAGTCAGCTCAGGAGTTTGGGACCTGCCAGAGGGTCTTACCGTGGAATTTATGCTCCCCATTGTGACAGAGTTGGACTCATTTTTGGTTTCCTTTTGTCCCTTCTATTTGAACCTATAGTTGATACTTATACTTGGTAGGTATATGTCCAAGAGACAAATATTTAGTCAGTCTATGTGCCATTTGGGTCCTGAATCTTAGCAGAGTTGCAATACCTACTCTCCAATTCATTGGACTCACCCAGGACAACTAACAAGGAAATGATGATGGACAATGACCTTCCCAAGGAACAGAAAGAGTCTGTAACTGCAAGCAAGATTGTTCCATCCATCTGCCCCAAGGGATCTAAATCCCCTCTCAATTAAAATCAGATCGGGCATCATCATCCCCTAACCTTCAAGACTGGAGAATGAACAATGGACTAATGTAGACTTACTATTTTTCTACTATAGACTAATTAATATTCTAGCAATGGAAGAACTTTTACCACTGACATGGAGGCAGTGGCCATCAGATATTCTGACGAGAGAGAGAGGGAAAAATAGGTGTAATATGTGGGCACTTTTGAGACGCTGGAATTGTCCTGCATGACATTGCAATGATAGATACAGGTCATTATGTATTTTGTCATAACTTACACAATTGCATGGAACAGTGTAAACTATAATGTAAACTGTAATTCATGGTTAATGGCAATGCTTCAGCATGTGTTCATGAATTGTAACAAATGTACCACACTAATGAAGGATGCTCTTAATGTGTGAAAATGTGGGAGCGGGAGGGTTCGGGGCATATGCGAATTCCCAATATTTTTTTAATGTAACATTTATGTAATCTAAAGTTTCTTTAAAAGAATAAATTAATTTAAAAAAGAAGAAAGTCATATTTAGATTAATGAAACTGACCATACTAGACTATGTACCAGGCTAGGTATTGGAGAGAATATATATATTTGAGAGAATGTTAGTATAGTTTAGTGGCAGTTAATGGCTAATGCAAAATGAGTAGAAAAAGTTTCTTTCTAAGACTCTTCTTCTGGGATCCCACTCGTTCATGGCGTACATACTAATGCCCTTGAGTTTTAATTATTTGTGATTTCTGAAATATATATGTTGTATTATTTGAATTAATAATTATTGTGTTTGCATTTTACCTGACCATGCATTGGCAACACCATATTTCCCTGAAAGTTTTTCTTGATAATTTATTTTAAAGGTAGCAAAGTCAAAATTAAAATTTGAAGTACCTACAATGATTTATAATGCACTCTTACAGTTTAATATTAAATTCTCACTAATATGCATTTCTCATAATGAATGCCTACAACTTGTCAACTCTGTGTTAAAAGTGGGAAACAAAATTGTTATTGTTCTTATGTAATCCTTAAGCACCCATATTCCATTGCATGTGCTTAAACCATAGTCAGATGCTTAAAGTAGTTTTAGAATAAGATATGGTAATATTTATTTCTAAATAATTCTAGAAGATGGTTCTAAAGCCAATAAGATTCTTATTCTAAAGTAGCACTTAAAAACATCTATTATCAAAGTCATTTTGTAGTCTCTAGAAGAACTATATGAATAAGTATCACAAATATCTACTGATGAGGAAATTTGGGGGATGGATTGAATGATATCAGTACTTTTTTGGAATATTCAAAACTGAAATGTTCCCACATGTGTGCATACATATCTTCAGATATTTCAAATAGGTGGTACTTTGGTATTTAAAAAAATGCAATCACTTATTTTAAATGTATACCTCTTACCCCATTCCCCCTACCACACACATATTTGGGTGTGAAAATCTGCTGTCAATTCCACTGTTTAAATATTCTAATTTGCCTGGTTTAGGGAAGTTAATTCATTTTGGGACCTTGGAATGGTTTAGAGGTGACATAATGAACTCACTGACACCCAGTCAGCAGGATATATCTTTTGAGTTGTTTAGAAATGCTGACCACCTTGCTGGTTCCTTTGTGATCTTTGCCTAATATTTCTGCAGCAGATGGTTGGGGTTAGATTTTTCTCTGTATCCACGGGACAGAGAAGCAATAACTGGCTGATATGAGGATCAAATCCCAACCTTGGTCTCATTAGTGCTGGGCTTTAAACAATGAATATGGGATTATCTAGATGAGAACAAGTAGCAAAGGGCAACTAGAATTTATCACAATTAACAGACAGTGTAGGTATTTAGGACCTTTTATTCCTAATTAGAAATGCCTTTGAAGGCTCACATACTTCTGTTCTTTGAAGAACCATCCAAGATAATTCATTACTCAGTTAGTACTATAATAAGACAAACAGACTGCAAGTTTTTTTTCTTTTTCTTTTTTTTTTTTACTGAAAGCGGGGAAGGCTTTTGGTTGATTTTGGTTTTTTTTTATTGGGTTTTTTGAGGTACTAGTGTTGGGGATTGAACTGGAGACCTCACATGTGGGAAGCAGACACTCCACTGCTTGAGCAACATCTGCTCCCCAGGAAAGATTTTTAGTCATTGTGAAGCTTGAACAATCTTAGCTCTTTTCTAAATACAAGCATGTGGGTAAAATAATACCTACTAAAAAGCTACTGTTTTTGTACGAACCCTTATTTCCTTCATCCCTCAATGTATCTGAAAAAAGTGAATGGATTTGGCTATTTAGTATCCCTCCTTTCATTTTATTTTATATCACTTGAAATGGATGGGAAATGCATAAAATTTATTTTTTTCTGTTTTTAATACCACTTTTCCAATGTATTGGTTCTTTCATTCTACCTCCAAATTAAGATTGCAAAGATTGCAAATATTGGAACTGGTTATTCTGCTTCTTCAAGAGAAAAAAAGGTAGAGTATATTTCTAATCTTTAGGAAATGAGAATTAGCATTCTAATGCATATATTGGGGTTATTTTAATTGAAATTAAATTGGAACTAAATTGAAATTAATCAGTGAAACCTTTTGGCTTAAGCTGAATGAGTTACTGATATACTCTAAATTCTTTCAAAGAATAAAGAATTTGATGTTGGAAAAGGATCTGGAGCTGACTGGTGAGGTTAACTCACTTTCTTGACTGTCAGGAACATACTATTTCCTATTTGTACTGAAATCAAATCACAAAGGACTCCATGACTAATGATGGTATGAATTTCTGTGGTAAAGGGCATACCTAACTGGCTTAATGATTAAAGGATACAACTTTCCTGAACCCTGAATGTAGATTTTACAGTTTCCCTGGCAATTTATACAGATCAGCAATAGCTTCAGGAAGTAGAGTGATCAGCAGTAAGGATAAAATGAAAACCAAACAAAAAAAAACAAGCAAACAAATAAACATGGTTCCACCTTTCCCTATAAATGCATGGTATAAAACATCTTAATCTAGAATCTCGTTTGAATTCAAACAGTAACAAACCCATAGGCAGTTCTGTATTGTTGGGTTAAGTAGACTATCATTAGGCTTTAGATATAATTAAAGAATAAATCAGAGAACTAACCATTAAGAAATTAATTTATAATGGAATAATAATACTAATCTTAAAATAATAAAAATAATAATTTTTCATATTGTCTAACAAATGTGAAAATATTCATCAGGAGACAAGATGTAATAGTTTGTTAGCTTCCCATTCCCCCAAATGTTTCATTTATCATTCTATATAGAAGAATATCCTAGAATAAAGATCTGGATATAATACAAAGAGAATGTTTTCTACTCTGAAAATAAAAAGCACCACTTCCTGGAATTTATATAGTCTCTGTTGTAGTTAATAATTAAGAATATTTAAGCTACAGAGATGCATTTCTATTTTATTTTTGGTTTATTGGGAAGATTCTATGTGATATAATGATTTTAGAATTTTCTAAATCTCTGTAGTTTGATAGGCATCTATTCATCTCTCAAGATCATCACATTAATCAATCTTTAAGTTCCTACCCACGTGTTATCCCCTTGCCTATAAATACCCTAACCTGTTGTTAATAACTAAACCTAAATCTGACTTTGAAACTTACCATCCCTCCAAGTATTTTTTAAACAATCTGGTCATGCCCTTCTACTTTGTTACCTAGTACAATCTATGCCAGACTTAATGATATTGCCTACTAAATGGTCAATTATATTTCTTTTAACAGGACCACTTCTTATATATTATAAAAGAGGAGGAATTTCAAATCAGTGCCTTTCCTTTTGGTATCTACACCTTTTTCTGTTTTCTTCCTGAAAAGAACCCACTTACTCCACTATGGTTTCTGAAATTTCTTCTTTAGAGTTAAAGCATTATCCCCATACCAAAATACAATTACCTGTATTGACATATTTTGTCTGATTAGTTTATTTAGGTCTTTTTTTTTTTTCAGGTTTCTCATTTGAGAAGAGTTCTAAATTCTAAGTTTTGGCTCAGGAGTGGGAGATAAGGGCAAGTCTGAATATCATAATATTGTTCATTCTGCTATTAAGTCAGAAGATTATATGAAATTACTGGTGTTACCTACTAAGATAAATGAGAGGAGGGATATGGAAATAGGAAAAGAGGTCTTGGAAAGGAAAAGTAGATTTCCAAAGACTTGCTTTACCAAAGTTACCTACTTTGCAGATCCACTCAAGCATGGTTTTAAAATAGTTTAGAAGTAACTAAGCTCATGATTGGTATTCACTTCAAGGTATATTACTGCTTTTAAACTTAAACTGTGTCTAATTCAGCGATGAAGAGAAATTAATGAACAACTTAAGCTTTCAAGTAGTTTTTTGTCTAAAGGTATTGAAGTCTTACTTCAAGCTGTAGAATATAAAGTGTCCATTAATTGAAGCATGGAATATGTCCAGATATGAGAGTTTTTATCATCCTGTGAAAAGTACAATGCATAATACAATCTTTAAAATTGTTAAAACACAGACATTCTACTTGACCTGCTATATTTATATAAGCTTTGCTAGGATTTACCCATGTGGTCAAACACTTCATTTTTTTCTTTTAGTTTTTCACCTTTTTATCATCTTTACTGTTCATTTATGCTTTCTTCTGCTGTTCTTGGCATAACTAAGCTAAAGGAGTATGCAGCAACCTGAGTGGTGTCATTTGAGTGATGTCAAGATATATTTCCTAAAGAGTATCTTATCCTTTGTCTTATACTGATGCCTGAAATTCCCAGTGTTTTGGTTGTGGTTTAGGGTTAAGGCACTAGCAAAAAAGCAAAAACCAGAACAAAAACAAATAATAACAAATTTTAAGGATGCTGCATATTTCCAAATCAAGTACACACATATTTATTTCTTAGAAGGCAGTGAGAAGATAAAATGTTCCATTTCTTTAGAATTTATATAATCTAGCATGCTATAGTTGTAAGGGATGTTTGAGATCATCTTCAGGTTTTAATTAAAGTTGTTTATTTGTTTTGCTTTGTTTTAAAATCATTTCTTTAAATGAGATTTAGCATGAAATGCCAATGAATAAAATAGGAGAGTGGAAGAGCAGTGGGTCTCACTTTCCCCTTCTCTGTTCCTTATGATTTCCATGAAGCTTAGTAGTTTCATGGAGTTTGGGATGAACTCACAGTACCATAACTAGTTTTTGGAAAAAGTGTGACTTGAAGCCCAGTCTTCTGATTCCTAGTCCTGGGCTCTTTCCATCTATTAAACTAGTCCCAGTGTTTACTTTTCCTTTTTTAACTTACACCAACTTCTTCTACTCTATGGAAATAGTCTTATTAACATGGCTAAATAATAATATTGGAGTAACACTAAATAGTGAAATGACAACCATAGGAAAAATAATTCAAAAGTGAAGAAGGAATGTTGATTCTGAAACAGAATCCTCCCTGGCATTTCTAAGAGAATCTCTCAAATACAACTGAGTATAAAAATTGGGTAAGTTCATGTTACTCAAATGTGGCCAGTCTCGAAGCCAAACTCAGCATGTAAATGCAATGCCTTCCCCCCAGCGTGGGACATGACACCCGGGGATGAGCCTCCCTGGCAACGAGGGACCACTATCAACTACCAACTGATGATGCAACTGGAAAATGACCTTATACGGAAGGTTCAATGCGGATCAGCAGAATATCCATGTCTACATAAAATACCATGACTTTAAAATGCTGTTTGACCTAAAGTAAGGGGGAAATGGAAAGGAGAAATGAGTTTATATGGCTACGAGTTTCTAAAAAAGAGTCTGGAGGCTGGCAGAAGGTTTGCCCTCATGCACAACTGAGCAGAGTCAGAGAGACAGATAAAGCAGATACAACCCCCAGATATTGGTTCCTTTGAGGGCTAAAGAGACCCATGGGAGTTATGGTCATGGCCGATGGGGTTAACTACCAGGGCAGATGGCCCCTCTTTGGAAATGGTGTTTATGTGTGATGAATCTGGACTCAGATGGGATCTCCCTTCATAAGACTTTCATGCTAATGTGCTGGAGGTGCAGTTAATGTTGGGGTTTAAGATATATTTAGGGGATTTGAATCTCTGGACTGACAATGTGATAGCCAGATCCTGAGCCTCAACAGACTCCAGCACCTACAATCTGATTTATTGGACTTACCACACTCAGCTAAGATGGAGGTGAAGAAGGACAACCACCACACCATGGAGCCTAGAGTGATTACAACTGAAAATGGGAGGATTGCATCCAGCATCCAGGTGGAATCTGAGCCTCCTCTTGACATAAAGGTGCAATGGACACAACCAATCCAGTGTCCACATAGAAGAGGTGGCATTGGATTGGGAAAAGTGGACATAATGGACAAAGGGTATGGGGAAAGGCAGGAAGAGATGAGAGGAGGAGGCGTCTTCGGGACATGGAGCTGCCCTGGATGGTGCTTCAGAGGTAATCACCGGACATTGTAAATCCTCACAGGGCCTACATGATGGAATAGAGGAGAGTATGGGCCATGATGTGAACCAATGTATATGAGGTGCAGAGGTGCCCAAAGATGTACTTACCAAATCCAATGGATGTGTCATGATGATGGGAACGAGTGTTGTTGGGGGGGGGGAGAGGGGGGGTGGGGGGGTGGGGTTGAATGGGACCTCACATATATATTTTTAATGTAATATTATTACAAAGTCAATAAAAAATAAAAAAATTAAAAAAAAAATTGGGTAAGAGTTTTCTATTATTGATAAATCTTACTGTTTTAATGATTCCCCAATTGACATTAAGGGAATATCCAAGGAAAATGGCCTTTAATATAAAAGGGATAAGAATCATAGGCCAGATTGTCCTAGCTCTGGAAAATTACTTTCTGAAAACAAATAGCAATATCTGGTGAAAACCAGTTTACTGAGGTCATGAGCCTAACTTTTATTGCAAAGCTCCAAATGATAAATAGTATCAATTTTTTTCCCTTCAGCTCAGATTTTTAACATCAGAAAGAATGATGTTATATATGGCAAAATAATCATTGGCTCCAAATAGAACAGTTATTGTGCAGTATAATATTGAATCCAAACAGAAATTTATAAAGCAGAATATCTCTACTAATTTGATGTTATAAAATACATTTAGTGATGTTTTAAAATATTGTATCTGACGAGTGTTGCCTATATCAAGTCATGAAAGGGTTTTTCCTAGGGATAGACTTTTCTAATTGCCCAGTTAATGGGAACTGCAGTGTGAGTGTTAGAGTGGCACTTACCATGAGGCAGAGAAATAAATATTATATCATGATTTTTTCTCGTCTTAACATCCACAGAGTTCCAATTATTTGACATTTGTTGTCCTAAGTTTCTTCAGCATTTCCTTCAGAAAACCATCTCTGTCTGGGAGACATGCTGGTAGGTGAAGATCCAGGTTTTGTGAGGGTTTGAGGCTTATACAATTTGAGACCCTCTTTTAAAAAAGAATACAAGATCACAAATCAAAATGAGGTATGTAAGTGAATAGTAAGAAGGGAAGAAGCTGCCTATGCAACTGAGGTGCCCTGAGGCTAAGCTTCAAGGTAAATCTACGCCAACATGCAGAATGAATCACTAAATAATTTAGTAGTTGTTCAGTGAAAGGGAGAAAATTTTCAAAAACCACAAACCTGTGATAATTGGAATGTTTTTTGATGTGTTAATGACATGTATAAATAAAAGTGACAAGATTGCAATCTTTTGGTCAAATAAAGAAATAATTATAATGCACCCTTTGATGAGCTCTTAATTTGATCAATTAAACTTCAATAGGGCTGTGACCATCTAGTATGTCTTTATGCCATGCATCTCAAGAAACTTAGTTACAAATATTTTAAATCACTGATGGTATTTTTTATACCAATTAAATGGGAATTACCAAGAAATAAAATCATTCTGATCAAGGTTAATAAGAAAGGCTCACTATTTTCACAAAAGTCTTTTTAAGCAGGTGGTAATATATGTCTTGAAAGGAAAACTAGGATCAAAGTAATTATTAATTTTTAATTTGTGATATAAACTGAAATTAAATCTAGAATCACTATATATTTTTAAGCATCTGATTATAATGTCTTGGCTGTTCACTACATAGCAATATCTAGTTATCTTTGTGCATGCACTTTTATTTGTGATAGTTTACCTTTTTATTGTATTGAAAAAGGACCACTGAAAAATAGGTCATCATGTCTGTCTGCAGCATGGTTCTATTTGCTTTCTTTCTTTTTTTTTTTTTGTTTTTATTCTCTTGTTTATTATTATTTTTAAAGGACATTTAGATTACATAAATGTTACATCGAAAATACTGGGGATTCCCATATACCGTACTCCCTCCCCCTCCCACGCTGTTCCCCATTAGCAACATCTTTCATTAGTGTGGTACATTTGTTACAATTGATGAATACATATTGAAGTATTGCTACTAATCTTGGTCTATAATTTACATTATGGTTTGCACTTTTAACTGTACAGTTTTATTGGTTTTGACAAGATGTACAATGGCCCTGTATCCATATTTGCAATGTCATGCAGAACAATTCCAATGTCCCCCAAATTCCCCATGTTACACTTATTCTTCCCTCTCCCTCACCTCAGAGACTCTAGTCTTTATATCAGTGTTACAAGTTCTTCCACTACTAGAATAATAACAAATCTATTTTAGTCCATAGTTGTATTCCCCTTGTGATTGGTCATTCCTCAGTCTAGAGGATTTGGGGATGGTGATGCCCACTCTGCTTCCAATTGCTTGCACTTTTAATTGACTAGGTTCAGGTTTCACTATATCTGTTTTTTCTTTAATTCAGTGGTTGCTTATTTTAAAGTCTGTATCATTACTAGAAGGCAAGTTAGGTGTATTTTCGTGGTTACTAATGGTGGATGAACACAATTGACTCATGATTTGGGAATCAGACATATAGGTTAATAAATAATTGGCCTCATCAGTGGTACCCTTTGAGGGGTACCACAAGATCTGTTTGCTCAAAAGTATCTCCCCTTTTGTCCTGCAAGATGCATGAAATTTCCAACATTTTTGTTATGGTTAGAGGCTAAAGCACTTATCTAAAAAAAAAATTGTTACAAAAAGTAAAACATGCCAGAAGGAAAAATCCTATCTGATATCTATTCATGCCAAGTATAAAACTTAAAAAAAGTTTGGCTTTAATTCCAATTAATGGTGCTTGGCCAGGAAGAAGAAAATATTTGCTAATGTAGTGCATCTAGGTTCACAACTAGAATTTAAGGATTAGGTGTTATAAACTTGTTCAGTGGGAAAAAGGAGACCTTAGTTCTACTCCTTCCTGGTTGGATTATTTGCTAACTTCCAAAAATCACTTGAATCTGTGAGTTATCCCAATCTGTAATGTGGAGTTGTTTCCTTCCAGTGGCAAAGTCTGTTTATTCAGATACATGTTGAACATCAATTTTTTAGCTTAGTTTTCTGAAATATTAAACCAGTGTTCTTTAAATCAAGGTCTGTAAAACACTTCCCATTGGTAACCCTAGCAGTCAACATTCACTGATGTACTACTAAATTCATAGTCCCTCCTCCTTTATTACTGCTCCCTTTTATTGTAGAGTTTTAGGTAAATTATAGTAGTTTTCTGAGATGAAAAATAAATTTAGAAATCGCAATTTTATAGGCTGACAAAATTTTAACTTGAAAATTTCCTGCTATAGACATATGCATGTCATATTCAAAACAGATGTGAATCCCCATGTGACCATGGTGTTTATTACATACAGTTGGATAAGCGCTCAGAGAAAATTGTATTAAAGGTATCACTTTAAATATTGCAGTAAGCCATTTTTATAACATAATACCTGTTATAAAAAATAAGGTGTTTTTATAAACCAAATATGTACATAGCACTTACTATGTGTTAGGCACAGTTTTAGTGCTTTAATACATTAACTGATTTAATTAATTAATTTGCAGAAGTACACCTGTGAGTGTGGCTTCCGTATGCCAACGTGAAACAGATGAAAGTGCTTCCCACTTTGATTCTGTTGGAATGGCATGTAGAATAAGGGCATCTTGTAACACAAGTCTGATGTCTTCATTTGTGAAAAACTGGTGGGAGCAATATACCAGAAATTGTTTGGCTTTTTTAATGAGAATTTATTAGGTTAAAAGCTTACAATTCTGGGGCTGTGAAAATGGCCAAATCAAGGCATCATCAGAGATACTATCTCACCGAAGGTCAGCTGCTGTCAATCATGGACTCCTGCCACAAATCACAATGGAGGTTCTTCAGGTTTGGGTCTCTGCCTCCTTCATGTTTTTTCTTCCTTGAGCTTACCTGTGGGTGGTCAGGCATATGTGGGTTATCTATACCCTCTCCTCCTGGTCTGATCTCTTCCAGCCTCTCAGGGTTTCTGTCCCTTCCACTTTTTCTCTGTGTTTTTCTGCTTAAAACCCTCCATTTATAATGAACTCTGGCAAGATGAGTAAGACCCACCATGGTCTGGCTTCACTGAAGCAATCCAGTCAAAGGCTCCCCCAACTCTGGCCAGTCAAATCAAAGGGTCCCACACCAACAGAAACGGGATTAACTCCAAGAACATGATCTTTTCTGGGGTCCAAAAAAAGCGTCAAACTTTCACATCTAAGGGAAAAAGAAAACTAGAGAAAATGTAGTGCAGAGTGCTGAGAAATTTCCAATAACATTGGGCAAAAAGAATACTAATCTATGAAGAAGTATTAAAAGGTTTGATTATATAAAGCTTGTCTAAGTAATAACTACTGAAGAGTATGTGAACTGTTTGTATCTGAATAACAGATATCCCAAAGACAGACAAAAGTTACTTAGTTGGGCACAAATAGATGTAATTGGAAACAGTGGTTGAAATTATAGGAAAGTGTTTTGGTAAGATAGCGCAAAAAAGTTCTTGACAGATGATATTTAATATACCGTAAAATTATTCTAGAAAATAAGGCAAAACATAACAAAAATGACTCAGGTTTTAAGAATATCAGTGGGGTTTATGGGAAGTTGTAGTGATCTATATTAAAAATGTACAAATTAGGTCAAATATTTTGGTTCTAGAGTGTGCTATCCCTTAGAATTGGGAAGGTCTCTGCCCACCTCACCGTATAGCATTGTTATATTGTAAGTTAAAGTCTTCATATTTTGCATCTTATTGTCCCGTGGCATGTTGAGTAGATTTTGTGCCTGATTCTCTGGATAGGTATTGCTGTAGGAAGAGAGGCAACATCGGTGACAACCAAAACTTATTCTCAGGGAGGCAGTGTTGTCTCAAGTAGAGAGACCAGATGCAGGAACCCAGGAAATTAGGGATTGAAAATTTACCATTTTGCTTACAAAATAGGTATTCACTTACAATTTATAGAATGGATAAATTGATTAAGGAACAAATCTCTCTGAATTGAAATATTCTCATCTGTAAAATATGTTTGGCAAAAAATACATACCCATAGCTAAATTTTTAAAATTGACTAGTATTTATGAACATTTACAAATGTTATCTGTTGCTCAGTTTTCTGTTATTGAAACGATGTTTAGACTTTTTCTTTGACTACCTTCTCCTTACCCTTTCTACCCTGATTAAGCCATCTCATTGAGAAAGTATTGAGAAAGGTCTTAATACTTAAACTCATTGGAGGAAGCCAGAAGTACAGAATAAAGCACTATCAACACATTCATTCAGTCAAATTAAATCATTTTGCACATAATGGAAGTCTGCTAGTGCAGCTGAAAAGGAAAATAAACCATGTTTCACAGCATCTTTTTGATAGAAGAAATAAAGATTATTGCGTGCCTTCCATTGCCAATATGGTTTCTGAAATTCTTTTGTTTCTCAGTAGAAATCAACCATGTTCATAAAACTGAAAGTCCTTGTTTTCTATTGAGATATTCTCATAGACTGTCCAGTTTTTGTTAGGCAAAGCAGTAATCTGAATGCAAATTCATTGTGTCCTAACATCTTCCCAAAACCCTGTATTAGTTGAAATCTACATTGTTTCCATCTTTATGTTTCCCATTTATAATTCTTTGTACATTTCGACACCTTAACTCACAGGCATTTTGAACTTAAATGTGTTTTTAATTCATAGCTGTTAAAATCAACAGAAATATGTTATAAAACCATGAACTTTATTTAGGGTGAAAATCATTCATTTTAAAGATACAGTATTTGAGCTTTGAGCAAATACATCCTAATAATGTATATAACAAAGGCAATAAGAAGCATAGATTACATCCAAAGATAAAGCAGGTAGAAATACTAAATGTTGACTAAATTCCAACTGCTACATAATATTGCAATGACTTAAAGAATACATTTACATTTATTTAGTAAAGTAAAAGACATCTCTGTTTGTGAAATGATAAGGACATGCAGATTTTGTTTGAGAGAGCATGCATTTTTAATTGTTTCTGAGTAATTGTAATCTTATTAGATTGTCCTTGTAACCCAATTACTAGTCCTCAGGCTTCAGAATAGCCTGAGAGATAATACGTAAAATAATTTCTGCAACATCTTTTTGTAATCTTACCTATTGACAGTGGTATGTTATTATTTCTAAAGGAGCACCATAATAGGAGGACAGTATACTTTCTCCAATCACACGGGAGATGCCTTGAGACCATCTTGCCTCTCCATAACCAAGAATATCACTATAGATATTAATTTCCTCATAAAACTCAGTAAAGTAAAACTGAAAAATTTAACAGACCCTTTTTAGACCATTAATGATTCTATAAAATACAAGAATAAAGTCACTTACAAAGCCATTTTCTGGCTAAGAAACAGCACTTTTGTTTCACTGCCAACATTAGAACTCGCAGTCCTTTTCTTTTCAGGGCCATTTTTCACCTAGAAATAAAGTTAATTTTTATCCCTCCAGTAGATATGCTGTGCACACCCCAATATGTATAGAAGGGCATAGAGTTGGATGCTGGGCATGTGGCCAGGTTACTCACTAGCTCTGTCAACTCTTGTATGCCAGCCTCTCAACACCAATGATAAAAATTCATGTGTCAGCAAAATTAGAAGTTACTACAGGCCATGGACTCATGGAGTTAGGCCATGAATAGTGGAAATTGAAAAGGTTATATCTATAATTACGAGGATCTAATGTAGTTACCAGTTTAATAAGGTTGGAAGTTGCTCTTAACTGGTTGTTATAGAAAAGAATCAAAAGTATTTGAGTATTCAGAAGATGACAGTAGGACACTTAAGGAATCAGTCCCTTCACAAAAACAATTATTGAACTACAGGAGCCATTTGAATCAACTGTGTTGCAACTCTGGAGTCCAGTGAAACACTGTGAAGCATCCGGGGAGGAGGGAGAAAGGGGGATGTAAATTGTAACGAATACTAGTGAGTTTCACCATACATGCAGCACCTACCATGCCCCTTTCTCTAGCCTCATGTTGGGTAGATGTGGGAACTGCAGCTTGGGCTCCTGGTACAACTTGCTGATACCAAGGTGGGATATAAAGATCTAGTCTTCCTAACTCCAGGTCAGAATGGTCAGACAGCAATCACTACTACTGATAAACTATTTCATATTCCTGCAGGCCAGGTCTAAGGGTGGCCATTGCTGCAAGCCCCCTTGGGCAAAGGCAACAAAGGAATCTTAAAGACTGTAACCTTTCTAAAAAGGACAGAAAACATAACCATTAACTTACTCATTAACTGGGTAAGAGCTGAATCAAGAAACACAGCTTCAAAAGACAAAGAAGCTACTAGCGCCCTTGCTTGTCCCTCCCCTATTGCCACCACAACATCAGGTGGAGTCAGTTTAAGTTCCATTGTGGATCCTTGGTCCTCTTCCAGAATGAGTAGAGTGGCCCCTGTGTGCATAATGGATAGCATGTAAGTCAGTGCAAATCCATTGAGTGGAAGTTTGAGAAACTGAGCTGGTCTCAAGCTGTCCCTCCTAGAATTTGTCCTGCTCACAGAGATCATGCTTAGAGACAGCTGGAGTAGTTTAAGAAACAATTAAGTTGACCAAAGGACTACCATATTGGTAGACCAAAGGACTACTGATATTGAATCACTCAGGAGAGATCCAGGAGGGTATGAAAGTCTTAATTCAGAGGTAGTAGAGGGGGCATTCACTTCACTTCTATAAACTAAATGGGGAATTCTTAAAGCTTCTATGAAGCACAAGCCCAGGAAAAGAGGAAAGCTCCATGACTCCTAAGTTTCCAAAAGAGAGAGAGAACCCTTCCCTTCTCATTTGCCATGGGCAGGATCTTCTTGCTAGGTCAGCTAAACTCTGAAGGAGAACATCAGCCAAAGGACAGACAGCTTACAAAGAAAGTGAAAAGTGCTGCTTTTGTCTTGTTTTGTTTTGATTAGCTCCTGGCAATCAAAAAAACCTGTCAAATCATTATCTGGATACAAACATAAGGATCACACAGATCAGGGACTAAATCCAAATGTTAATATTTAAGTATTAATTTTTAGTGTCTAACAGTTTACAAGACCAACAAACAGGTGATGATGGTATATCCAAAGGAACAAAGTAAAAATCCAGAAAATATCTATGAAGAGAATGAGACATTGAACTTATAAGACAGAGACTTCATTAAATGATCTTCATTATGTTTAAAGAGATAAAGGAAAACACAGAGAAAGAACAGAAGGATATTAGGAAAACAATGAAAAAATAATATGGGAAACCCTTAATTTTTATACTCTTTTTAACAGCCAGGTTCTGAACCTCAGCAGACTTGCAACTCCTACCCTCTGGTTTATTGGACTTGCCTTGGCCAGAGAACAGGGAGGTGAAGAAGGTCAACCACCACACCAGGGAGCCAAGAGTGCCTATAGCTGCAAGCAGGAGAATTGCTTCCATCATCCATGTGGAATCTAAGCCCCCTCTCGATATAGAGGTGGAGTGGACATAACCTTCTCAGGGTCTACAAGATGAAGGAATAGAGTATGGATTAGAGTGGCCTTACTGATATTCTACTATGGAACTATTTTGACTAATAATGGAAGAAATTATAGCATTGATGTTGAGAAAGTGGCGATGGTAGCTGCTGAGGGTAGGGAGAGGGAAGAAGGCATATGATATGGGGTCATTTTCAGGATTTGGAGTTGTCCTGGGTGGTACTGCTGGTACAGATGCTGGACATTTTATGTCCTGACATGGCCCACTGGGTGGACTGGGGGAGAGTGTAAACTACAATATAAACTATTATCCATGTGGTGCAGCAGTGCTCCAAAATGTATTCACCAAATGCAATGAATGTCCCATGATGATGGAAGAGGTTGTTGATGTGGGAGGAGTGGGGTGAGGAAAGTGGAGGTATATGGGGATCTCTTATATTTTTTGAATGTAACATTTAAAAAAAATAAAGGAAAAAAAAAAGAAAAAGAAATAAAGGTTATATTATAAGCTGTGAAAAAAAAAAAATGTAAGGGAGAACAACCAGCAAGATGGTGGCAGAGTAAGGCACTCCAAGTGTCAGCTCTCCTGCAGGGAAGTTAGTAATCACCCAGAGCTATCTAAAGCATCTGTTTCGGAGCTTCAAGGTACCAGAAAGTCATCCTGCAACAATCCTTGAAAGAATGGAAGGAGGGGACTGCCCATCTGCAGAGAAGATTTGTGAGTAGAGTATTCCATGTTACAGAGGCCACTGCCCATCCTCCACTGGAAGCACAAGCCTCCTCGGGAGCTATTCCATGGCTGGAATTGGAAGCTCCACTTCCCAGAAATGGGAGGAAGAGACAATGGTTGGGCACCGACTTCAGCTACTGATTAGGAAATTCAGCAGGCTAAAGTATAATCTTAAGAAGAGCTAAAGTTTGAATGTGTGCATCTCAGAAAGAGGCCTGTAGCCACCATTTGCACAAGGGAAAGAGGGATGGACTGAAAATCACAGTGCTCAAATGGACTGGTTTCTTTCCATCCAGTTCAGATTGCAGCTCTAGCCTAAGTCCTAGCCCCATCTCCAGCAGGGAGGAAGCTGGGGGGACCTGTGCCAGCCTATCTGATAAAGTACAGGCCACACTGCAAGGGAGGTGTTCATCCTAGCCAGGCAGTGCAAGCCACCTCAGGAGCTATTCTGTGGCTGGAATTGAAGGTACATTTCCCAAACAGAGGAGGAAGAGACGGTTGACCACCGACTTCAGCTACTAATTAGTAAATTCGGCTGGCTAATATATAACCCTAAAAACAGCTAAAGTTTGAACCTGTCCAAGTGAGAAAGAAGCCAGAAGCTGCTGTTTTGACTCTGCCCCCAGCATGAGGGGAGGCCAGGCTGGCTGAAAATCACAGTGAAGATAGGGGCTGACTTCTTTTACCCAGATCAGCCAGCAACCCTAACCTAGGTTTCAACCTCAGCTCAAGGAGAGAGGAAGCTGGGAGGCCCTGCACTAGCCTGTCATGGTAACTGCAAGTACATTCAGTTGGCACTCACTGAATAGTCAGAATTCTACCCTGAGGGGATCCAAGGCTTAGATATACACATATGTGTATTAGATATACATGTGTTTGTTTTCATTGTTGACATGTATAATGAAAACTATTTTTCATTTTATTTAATTGCTGCAGCCCAAGAAGAGGTACAGATGAATAAAATTTTTTAAACAAAGAAAGAATATTGTGTAGATGAGCTGAGTAAATTTTTCTTCTGCAATGTTTGCAGTTTATTATAGTCAAGAAGAGGATATGAAAATGAAACCAAATCTTCAAATATTCAACACCAGACTTTAAGAGGTAAAATGTTCCATAGGGAGCCCATGGTTCAAGAAAAGAAATGGCAGCTTTTAATTCTTTACCAACCGTTTGCTGTTGTCTGTCTCCTGCTACTGATTGTCAGATGCTAATTTTTGCATTCTCCAAAGCTTCTTCACAGCTGCTCCTGAAGTCGGGGGAAGTTGGGGTATGATGGATTCCTCTCATTTCTTTGGTATGTTATATAAAAGAATTTAAGAATGTGACGGTTTATTTAGGCCAGTAGTTTATTGAGAAAATGTGAGACAAGAACAGAAATGGGAGAAAATGGTAGATTATGCATCCCAAGATGTAAGTATGGATTCTTCCAGGCAGGGAGAGATTTTTCTAAAGTGGTTACCTCTATTAAGCTATTAATTATCCCTCCCCTTGCCAATGTTTGGGGTAGGGGGAGCCCAGCTATCTGCTGTTCTGATTGATCACACCACCAGTCAGTTCCCCACAGGACCCAATGGTGAGGCCCCTGAGGGATCCGGGACTTTCCCTTGACCCTGAATGAAATCCCATTTAAAACGGTGTTCTCATGGAGTCCTTTTGGCACCTTCTTGGTGGTGGATTTTCCCTCAGGGGGTTTCCAGGTGGGGTTCCATGGATACATGTTTCACAGCCATGATTTTTCTGCCAGGTTTTAGACTTGTCTTCTATTTCCCTAAACTAACTTGCCTCACCACTTTGGAAATTTAGCTGGCTCTATTGTCACATCTTTTTCTTTTCCATTGATTCCGTAATGCAGTTGGGATGTCAATGATTATCTATAGAACCATCCTTCCCCTGAATGATGTAGTATATATTAAGTTTTAGTTTTCTTTCATATGTTTCAAGTCAGTAATTCTTTAACTAGTATATACCATGTATTCAGACTAGTAGTATGCACCACGAGGTATTGAGGGAAACTAACGAACACAGTCTAATATCAAATTGTTTACATTTTGAGAGATAACATGACAGCCATATTATCTTCCCCTTAAACCCATAAACTCACTGCGGCTGTGAGTCATGCTTATCAAATTCTTCATTGGGTCTTCCACATTCACAATTTGGGAGGGATAAATCTTCCAATTATACGACTATACCAAAATATTGCATGATAATTATTATTCCTGGTCCCTATACACTCAATGTCAGTAATAACTCTCAGTTTCTGTAATAACAAAAACTACTCACCCACAATTCCAAATTTATGTGGGGGCTGCCCCCCCCCAAGAGTTGCTGTTTTATAATATCTAGATGGTACCTTGCACATGATAGTTAATATATAGTTACCTTATCTCCATTATTACTTTCTCAAAGAATGAATTAATGAAACAAAACAATAGGAGGATAATTCTACTGAGCATAAAATCACAGGGAAGGATCTTTGTAAGAGAATACGTTCATACAGGCTCAGGGAAGTGAAATAGTGTTATGCTGGTCTTTAAGAGCTGTTGTCTTTGGCTATATCTTATAGTAAAGGTAGGCTTTCAGAAGTGAATGGGAGAATGACATCCCCTGTAATTAAGAGTGATAAAATTAAATAGCAACTGTTTTTGGAGGAAACTGAGTTGGAACATGGGTTGTAACACTGTTTTGGGGAGTACTTCAAGGGATGTTTGGATAGGTAAGAGAGAGCAAGATAGCTAAAGGGTCTGGACTTGATCTTACAAACAAATGTTTGCTTACAAAGGCAAGATTCAAGATGAAAGTTTTATTTTATGAATATGAATTTGACTATATAAGATGGATTTAAGGGGAAGTGGACTTCGCCCAGTGGATAGGGCGTCTCTCTACCACATGGGAGGTCCACGGTTCAAACCCTGGGCCTCCTTGATCCGTGTGGAGCTGGCCCACACCCAGTGCTGATGTGTGCTATAAGTGCTGTGCCATGCAGGGGTGCCCCCCCACGTAGGGGAGCCCCACGTGCAAGGAGTGTGCCCCGTAAGGAGTGCCACCTAGCACGAAAGAAAACACAGACTGCCCAGGAATGGCACTGCACACATGGAGAGTTGATGCAGCAAGATGACACAACAAAAAATGAAACACAGATTCCCGTGCTGCTGACAACAACAGAAGCGGACAAAAAGAAGAACATACAGCAAATCAACACAGAGAACAGACAACTGGGGTGGGTGGGGTAGGGGAGAGAAATAAAAATAAATTAAAAAAAAAAGTCAAAAACTATGTCCCTGAACTCCAACTAACTATTATTTTCTATAGCTTCTTTTGTGAAAATATTTTATCTTTTCCCTTTTAAAAATATAAAATAATATTATGATAGTAAGAATTTTTTTGCAACTATATTACAAATAACATTATTTCAGAGATTTTAAAATCCATCCCTAGAGGGATGGCCCCTGTTGAGAATCAGTGGTCTGAGATGACTAAACAAATCACTGAAAAGTCAACTATTAAAGGTACCCATTTTTAAATTTTTTTGGTGTCATTGCTTCTCAAAGAGCGAATAACTTTAGCAAAGCTTAAATAATAATTATATAATTATTTTAGGTGTATTGGACAATGCTGATACTCTTTTCTGTTTTAGTGATGGAACATTTCAATTTGGAAAACACTGGTCTTATAAAAGCAAATAAATAGTTTGCTTTTTTGAAAATTCTCTTAACTTTCACTCTTCTCCTATGTTGACCTACCATTTGATCCTTTTGTAGATAAGCACAAGATTTATGTGGCCTTTAAAAATTCCAGGTCACATAAAAATCTGAAAAGCCTTTTTATTTTTAACAATTGTAACATTATAATATCGTTCCTTTGTTCTCATTTCTCCTTTCAAGGTGGGGATATAATTATATTATTCCCATTTTTCAGAAAGCTAATTCTCAAGGTGAAAAGATGCCTGGTTACATTATTGAGGATCATATTAAAAATATTTATTGTAAACCATAGGTTTTTGAAAAAATTTCTGTTGAAATAGTTTTAAAAATTACATCATTTCACATTTCTATGCTTCAGGAGTCTTTGATATTTGAGCTATTAGAGTCAAAGGAAGACTTTTATTTTTATAAGATTAGAATCTCAGCAATTATAGCACTGGGAAAGAAGCTTAAAGATATGTGTTAATTCTCCTCATAGATGTTTGTTTAATTTTTCACCAAAAATTAAACTAAGACTTAGTTTACTTAGTAGAAATGTTTTGTGTCATGTCATCTAATTGTGGATTAAGCTTACTGAGCTGCTGTAGAAGCACAGAATTCACACAGTCTGGCTAGGATGTTGCCTACAGATTAACTTTGATTTATTGATTTTTCTCCAAATTGGAGAACAAGTGATTCAGAAATATTTACCCCTGATTAGATCAACCTAAAATAAATTCCGAACTTAAACTGATTTCTTAGTTTATCCCATAATATCTCTCAAGCGTAGACTCTCATTTATCATTGTGGCATATTCAGGCCTCCCAGAAGAAGAAAAGCAAAAATTACTAATGAAATTTTTTTGGTCGAGAGGCATGAAACTACCATTTTACTATTTCATTAGACACTCACCGTTAGTATTTCATGTTTTTTAAAAAGGCAGAAATGAATAATCAGGGTTTTTTGTGGTTACTGTTATGAAATTATGTATTTTAAGGTTATTACACATTAAAGTACTAAGCATTGATTACTATTAAAATTAAATACTAAGATATGTATTGTTCTCACTTAAAAATGCATAGTCTGTCTTGAACAAGATTTCTAAAGCAATAAAATTTAGATAAAATGTTAAAAATCCCAGCCTAAAATAATCATTTTGTTGTTAATCTTTCTTTATGACTGCTCATCCCTAATTGCCTAGACATCTTGAGTTTTGCGACAATCAGTTTAATCTTCTCTTTTTATCATCAAATAACATCTATAAAGGTTACCAGCTGTTTTGCAGATGAGGAAAACGAAGTGTAGGAAAACTAAGTAACTTCATGAAGGAACTTTATTAATGCTTCTTTCTGAACCATCACTAGATAGAAATGTAGATACTGAGAAGTTTTAGACTCCATCTTCCTGATGGCAAAACCATTCATAGAGAAAGGAAAACATTGCCTGTTAAGTAATAGTCAGTCTGCAAAAATGCCAAAATTTTAGGTACTCTGAAAATATCTGGTTGATTATATTTTCATTTGTAAATAAGGTGATTGACACCCTTTTAGAACCATCCATCTGGTATATGTTTTCATAAAGCTATAATGCCATCTTAGCTAGTCAACTAGACAACAAATGACCTCAACTAATACCCCTGAATTGTTTTGATATTGTAAGCACACATCATTGGTCTTGTGCTATGTCATGGTTTTCATGTTTCTCCCTTTAGTTTTCACTTAAATTTATTTTAGGTATAACAAAATATAATGCACAATTAATATAGATCTCACTTGACTGAGTGCTTTTTGCAAATATAACTATTATATTACTCATAAGTATCTAATTCAATTCCAATTGATCATAATGAGATTTTTGAAGTATATTAATATTAAAGACTATATGTTAAATAATTATATTCTGCATAACTCGTTCTGGATAAAATGGTGATATTATTACAATTTTATGACGCTTTTATTTTAAAACAGGGACTTCAGTATTTAGTATTGTAATAAGCCAATCCACTTCTAAATAGGTAGCCTCCTTTCATTATTTGAAAGTGGACAAAAATATCTTCTTGTTTTTATCACAGGAATATTACATGAATTTTCCTTGAAAGTGTTCTATTTTGTTTTTTCTTCCTTCCTTCCTTTTTTTTTTCCCGTGTAATCCAGTCTCCACCCCCCACATCATTTTTGTAATTTATATTTTTTGAAGATATATACATCACATAAAAAGTTACATTAAAAAATATAAGAGATTCTCATATACCCCCCCACCCCACTCCTCCCACACCAACCACCTCCCCCATCATTGTGGCACACTCATCACACTCAGTGAGCACATTTTGGGGTACTGCTGCACCACGTAGATAATAGTTTACCCTATAGTTTGCACTCTCCCTCAGTACATTCAGTGGGTTATGGCAGGGTATATAAAGTCCGGCATCTGACACTGCCACATCATTTAGGACAACTCAAAATCCCAAAAATGCCCCCACATCACATCTCTTCTTACCTCTCCCTGCCCTCAGCAATGACTGTGACCACTTTCTCCAACTTGATGCTAAAATTACCCAGGTCAGCTAACAGGGAGGTGAACATAGTCAATAACCACACCAGGGAATCGAGAGTGCCTACAACTGCAAGCAGAGGAATTGCATCTATCATCCATGTGGAATCTAAGCCCCCTCTTGATCTAGAGGTGGAGAAGACATCACCATCCCAGGGTCCACAGAATGGAGGAATAAAATATGGACTAGAGTGGACTTACTGATATTCTACTATAGAAATATTGTGATGAGTAATAGAACAAATTTTAGCATCAAGGTTTAAACTGTTCTTAAACATTCAAAAGAAAACCCTAGATTATCCTGTTTGAGAATTTATCAAAATGTTTTGTAGAGAGGTCCTGAAAAAAAAAAACCAGTACAAAAGCAAACAAACAAACAAAAAAAGAAGCATCCACATGTCTAAAGCAGTAACAGCAATAAACACAACGATCAAAATATCCATGGTTACAAAAATTACAGAGATAATGTATGTGTACCATAGAGTCATTGTGGAGATTCATGTTGCATATTAGTTTATTACAGACTCTAAAGAGGTCTGCAATAAATAAACTTCTTTATTTAATGCATGGTTTACCAAACTAATTTGACCATACAATTCACTTTGTAGACAATAGGTGATGCCACCTGTTAACATCCTGAAGAATGAGATTTATGTGGAGCACACTTTGGCAAATGGGGGACTTGCTTACTTTATTTCAGTATTCTTTTGGGTGACAACGTTTTTTTGTTTATGTTTTTGTTTTTGCTCATTGCTTTTGCTCATTGTCTGCTTGTTTTTGATCTTCATCTGCTTGTTGTTTTTGCTCATTTTTTCTTTTTTATTTAGGAGGCACCAGGAACCAACCTTGGGACCTCCCATGTGGAAGGTGGGTGCTCAACTGCTTGAGCCACATCTGCACCCCTTGGGTGACAAATTTGAGCAGCAGTTTATTTTCCTGGAAAGAGCATGGGGCTAAGAGACAGTAGATCTATCACTACCATATTTCAAAAGCCTACCACAGGGTTTGATACAGAAAAGGCACATATTGCTGAATAAATTAATCAGTAAATGAGTGCATGAATTAATGAGACATGTTTTCTGTTCTGCCACTAATTTGCTGTAGTATCTTGGGCCAGACATTTGATTATTTTATTTTTAAATTTCGTCATCTTAAAAAAAATGTTAGGGAAGCAGCTGTGGCTCAATCAATTGTACTTCCATCTACCCTATGGGAGGTCCCGGGTTCGTGTCCTAGGGCCTCCTTGTGAAGGCAGGATCGCCCACACACTGTGGAGAGCTGCTGGCCCGGGAGCCATGGAGCACTGCCCGGCCTGCAAGCACTGTGGAGGGCCAACTCAGCAAGGTGACACAGCAAAGAGGGAGATAAGCAACAACACAGAAGAGCACACAGCGAATGGGCACAGAAAGCAGACAGCAAAACAAGCTGCAAGGGAGGGGGTAAATAAAAATAATACAGACACAGAAGAGTACACAGTGAATGGATGCAGAAAGCAGATAGCACACAAAAAGCCACAAGGGTGGGGGAATGTTAGAGGGAGTGGATGTAACTCAGTGACTGAGTACCGACCTCCCATGTGCAAGATCCTGTGTTCAACCCCCAGAAGGTCCTTAAAGAAAAGTTAGACCGATTGCCCTAGTTACTTAATAGACATTGAGAAATTAATAGAAATTGAAATAATTTGAAAGTAAAAGAACAGTGTAAAATGATAACTATATATGGAAACATTTACGGGAGCAATTTCATGATATCTATGATACACTTTAAAATACTCCAGCTAAAAAATAAACAATTTAGCAAAATATTAATAACTATTCAATATCGATGATAGGTGTATGGGTATTCATTATACTGTTATATTTTTATGTATGTTTGAAATATTTCAGAATAAACACTTTAAAACTTTCAAAAAATATTATGCTTTTTGTATGTAAAGCTTCAATTACTAATTCAGACTTGTTCTGCTTCTATTTCAAATAGAGGATTGCAAACAAACAGACTTAGGGGGCGACTGACTTGGCCCAGTGGTTAGGGCGTCCGTCTACCACATGGGAGGTCCGTGGTTCAAACTCCGGGCCTCCTTGACCCGTGTGGAGCTGGCCCATGCCCAGTGCTGATGCGCACAAGGAGTGCTGTGCCACGCACAGGTGTCCCCGTGTAGGGGAGCCCCACGTGCAAGGAGTGCACCCCATAAGGAGAGCCGCCCAGCGTGAAAGAAAGTGCAGCTTGCCTAGGAGTGGCGCCGCCCACACGGAAAGCGGACATCAACAAGATGATGCAACAAAAAGGAACACAGATTCCAGTGCCGCCGACAAGAACAGAAGCAGATAAAGAAGACGCAGCAAATAGACACAGAGAACAGACAACCGGGGCAAAGGCGGGGGTTGGGGGGGGGAGGGGAGAGAAATAAATCAATAAATCTTTATGAAAAAAAAAAAAGAAACAGACTTATCTTCTTATCTAGTTCTCCCCAAATCCAAGAATTTGGTTGGACTGTCATCTCTGGCTAGGGTAGTCATGTTAGAATTTCCCTCTGTGCGAAACTAACTGATTGAAGTAGAATTTGAATGTTAGGCTCATGAGTATCCTGCTTTAACCAAATAGTTCTCAAAGTGTATTCCTTGAAACAGCAGCTACAGGATCACTTGGAAACTTGCTCAAAATGCACATCTTCAGGCCCTATCCCAGACTTACTGAATTAGAAACTCTGGTGGTGAAGTTCAGCAATCTGTGTTGTAACAAACCCTCCCATATAGTTCTGATGTACCTAGTGTGTTTGATGACACAGACTGAAGTGCTACATAAAAACTCTTTATTTCTCCCATTAGCATTATGGTGTTCACCCACTCTTTCAATTATTTCTTACTAAAATCCAATCAGTAGAGATTCTATTATTCGTTGATTTGTCATGCATCTTCTCCTTCTTTAGAGTTGGGTTAAACAGGTTGAGTAGATTGAGCGAGGGGCTGAGACTGTATTGTTTTAATAAACTGAGATTCTTGAGGCATGCCACAATGAACCCATCACACAAGGCATACTTACTGGATAGAATCAGAACCTTTCACTGTGCAGGTATATTTAGACACATTGTTTGGGCCATTGAAGGCTTATTTTTTGTGTGTGTGACAATGTTATACTCTAGCAGGGTCTGCTTATCTGTGGATGTTGGATGGCATCCTACCCCCATGACTGAAGCATGCATAAGAGCATACAAGTTACTGGATCACGTAGTTTTGGGTTATCCAAATGGTAGGGTTGTCATTTAACTAGGATGTAGTCACTGAATTGGAAATGTCACTTTCAGTTTTGGAAAGAAGCAAAATGAAACCACGGTTATGAAGTTCAGGCTTCCAAAATCTTTAAAACAGCCCAAACTCTCCCTCTGAAGTTTTATGGTAGTGGTGGCCAATATCTTATGCCTTGAAAATAAAATTCTTAATCAATCTTCCTAAAGGATTTCATCAAACTTTGTACTCTACTATTAACTTGTTGAATTAGAGAGAGGGAGATTTATTTCTATTCAAGAGGAAATTGATGAGGAAATGAAAATTTGGGAATTTTCCTCCAATCAAATACTTGGCATTATATCTATTCTAAATGCAAAATATAGCCCCCTTTTCTCACATTTTTAAGTGAGTAGGACCATTCTGTTGATCATATTTTACTTATGTTAATGCTTCCAAAAGGTTTTCCTTAATGTTTATGGAAAGGGGGCATCAGGCATAGTATCAATGATAAATTTCTCAACCCTCTCTCCTTACCCTTGCTTCCCCCATCAAATGGCTTAAAAGCATATGAAAAGATGCTTGACATCACTAGCTATTAGGGAAATGCAAATCAAAACTACAATGAGATAACATCTTACATCCATTAGACTGGCAGCTATTAAAAAAAACAGAGAGCTACAAATGTTGGAGAGAATGTTGAGGAATGGGAACCCTCATCCACTGCTTGTAGGAATGTAGAATTATGCAGCCATTGTGGAGGACATTTTGGTGGTTCCTAAAAAAACTAACTATAGATATGTCATATGACCCAGAAATTCCACTAGTGGGTATATACTCAGAAGAATTGAAAACAAGGACAAGAACAGATATATGTACACCAATGTTCAAAGCGTCATTATTCATTATTGCCAAAAGTTTGAATTAACAGAAATCCCCATCAACAGATGAATGGATAAACAAAATGTGGTATATATATATAATGTAATTCTACAGTTGTAAGAAGGAATATATTATTAACACATGGGATAACATTCATGAATCTTGAGAACCTTATGTTGAGTAAATCAAGTCAAGCAATGATGGCTGAATACTACTTGGCCTCTCTGACATGAATTAAGAAAATTGAGCCGTCTTGGAGAGCTAGAGTCTGGAAGATAAGTTTATAGGAAATAGAAAGGGAAAAGAAGGTTGTGAGCTAATGCCCACAAGGATGAAATCGATGATAAGGTGGAAGGGAGTAGTTGTTTAGTGAAAGGCTGTAATAGGGGTGTAGGGATATTACCAGGTTGAGCAGTGCAAGCTTGACGGGGATGGGTGGGAAGGATGGGTCCAATGGTCCATGGAACTGGGGAGAGGGTTTGGGGAGGGAGCAAATGAACTTGGGGGATTTTTAAGTATATGGCTGAAACTATAATGTTGAGAAAACTCTTGACAATATGACAAGGAAGGGTTACTGGTTTAGGGTGTTGGATGGGGGCATCTGGCACAGGGCGCAACTGGGGCACCACTCTAGGGAGTGTGTGAGTGCTTATCTTGTCATAGTGTGTTGTAACAGTGGGTGGAGATCCATATAATGAGAGGAAGGTGTTGTACTCCCATCCTGGGGAGGCCCAATGTTCTCAAACAGAGGGGAGGGTGTCTCTCAAGAGCATGGGCAGTTCCTAATAGGAGAGGACAGACTAGAGTGTCTAGCCCTCAGCATTGTTGCAAGTAACTATGACTCTTCTCCTTCAAGCAATGAAGCTGGTGTTCACTTTGGGCCCCAAGGGTAGAGGGAGGGAGAAGGAGAATAAATGGAAGAAGGGCTAGTTAGGGGGCAATGGAAGTGTTCTGCATGAACTTTCAATCATGGATACAGGCCATGTTAAATTTCACCAAAAATACCAGAGACAGTCAAAGTAGATAGAAACCCAGGTACTGGTTCTCCTGAGTGCTACAGGAGACCCACAGGTTCTATGGTCATGGCAGATGACTCTGGAGTTCAATGCCATGTCAGTTGACCTACTTTGGAGTTTGTGTTCCTGAGTGTGATGGAGTTGGAATTAGATATGACCTTTCTACACATGCCTCTTCTGTTACTTTTACTGGACCCGTGGTTGGCGTTGGGGTTGGTATATACTCAGAAGACCTGAATCTCTGGACTGTCCATATGACAGCCAGGCCCTGAGCCTCAGCAGACTTGCAACACCTACCCTTTGTTTTATTGGACTTACCCTGGCCAGCTAACAGGAGGTGAAGAAGGTCAACCACCACACCAGGCAGCCAAGAATGCCTACAACTTCAAGCAGGAGGATTGCATCCATCATCCATGTGGAATTTAAGCCCCCTCTTGATGTAGAGGGGTACTGGACATAACCATTCCAGGGTCCACAAGATGGAGGAATAGAGTATAGATTAGAGTGGACTTACTGGCGTTCTGCTGTGAAACTATCGTGATTAGTAATGGAAGAAATTGTAGCACTGATGTGGAGAAAGAGGCCATGGTAGCTGCTGAGGGTAGGGAGAGGAAAGAAGAGATATGATGTGGGGGCACTTTCAGGATTTGTAGTTGTTCTGGGTGGTGCTGCAGGGACAGATGCTGGACATTGTATATCCTGCCATGGCCCACTGGGTGAACTGGGGGAGAGTGTAGACTACAGTGTAGACCACTGTCCATGTGGTTCAGAAGGGCTCCAAAATGTATTCAACAGGTGCAGTGAATGTGCCACGATGATGGAAGAGGTTGTTGATGTGGGAGGAGTGGAGTGAGGGGGGTGGGGGGTACATGGGGACCTCATGTTTTTTAATGTAACATTTAAAAGAAAATTTTAAAAATTTCTAAAAAATTTTTCAACAAAAATTTATAAAATTATATGGTCTAAAATGTAAACATAATGTAAACTTACTGGCCATGGTTAGTAGCTGTGTTTCAATATTTGTAAAACAGTTGGAAGAAATGTACCATCCACATGTAGAAAGATGACAGATGCAGGACATCATATATCCTTCCATAACCCACTGAATGGACTGGGAGATAGTGCAAACTGCAATGTAAGTGTAATCCAGGCTTTGTAGCAGTGCTTCAAAATGTATTCATCAAATGCAATGAATGTGCCACACTGATGAAAGAGTTTGGTGATGTGGGAGGATTGTGGGGGTAGGGAGTGGGGGTATATGGGTTCCTTTTATATATATATATATGTTTTTAAGATTTATTTTATTTATTTCTCTCTCATTCCGCCCTTTTGTCTGCTCTCTGTGTCCATTTGCTCTGTGTTCTTCTGCGTCCACTTGCATTTTCCAGTGGCACTGGAAAACTGCATCTCTTTTTCTGTTGTGTCATCTTGCTGTGTCAGCTCTCCATGTGTGCAGTGCCACTTCTGGGCTGGCTGTGCTTTTTCCATGTAGGGAGCCTTTCCATGCTGTGCACACACTACTTGCGCATGAGGCATCCCTACATGGGGGTGCCCCTGTGTGGCACAGCACTACTTGAGCAGCAGAACTGCGCATGGGCCAGCTTACCTCATAGGTCAGGAGGCCTTGGGGATCAGACCCTGGACCCTCTATATGGTACACAGACTCTCTATCAGTTGAGCCACATCCGCTTGCCCTCTTATGTTTCTTAATGTAACATTTTGTATGTTCTATGTATCTTTAAAAATCTATTAAAATAAAGATGATTAATAAGGAAGGGGGTAAAGGGGGAGGATGTTAGTTATATGGGAGTCCCCTATATTCTGTATTTGACTTTACTATGACTTAAAACTTCTTCGGAGACATAATGAAAAAAAAAAGACCCTGAGGAAGAAATGGAAGAAATTATGAGTGTACAGAAAGGACAACAGTTATTACAGCGGTGAAAGGCAAAATGTCAAAAAATTTTTTAAATATTTTTAGTTTTTAATATCCAAATGTTTTAAAACTCTGCTTTAGTTTTTCTAAATTATTATGTATTTTATTTCTTATCTTAAAACCTATCAATACAATCTAATTTTACTTTTAATTCAATTTGGTATCATATTTGGCTTTGTTTTTGAAGAAATTTTGGATCACAGGGGGGTTCCATTATGGCACGGGAGGAGCATTGGTGTGAGGTGATATTGATGGGGGATGCATAGGAGGGAGTTCACCTGGGCATGCATATAGGGTTTATAGATATGTTCAGATGTTCACTGAGTATTTCCACAGTGGGTAGAGATTCACGTAGCAACTGAGGGAATGCTGGATTCCCATCCTGGGGAGATGTGCACATTCTCTAAGGGAACAGCAACTATCCCCCAAGTGCAGGCGCAATGACCAGTGAAGAAGGATGATGGGCCCTTGATACTGATGACTATGCTTATCAGCCTTTTGTGTTTGAAATTTCAGCTTGGCCTAGAGTTGCAGGGTGCCTTAACATTACCTCTTGAGAGCCTCTGTGTTGCTCAAATGTGGCCACTCTCTAAGCCAAACTCAGCATATACATGCATTACCTTCCCCCCAGCATGGGATATAACTCCTGGGGATGAGCCTCCCTGGCACCAAGGGATTACTACCAAGCACTGACTGCTGTTGCAACTGTAAAAATACCTTGAATAAAAGGAGGAAAGGTAAAGACAAATGAGTTTATATGGCTAAGGGACTTCAAAATGAGTTGGGAGGTCGCCAGAAGGGTGGCACTTAGGCACATCACAGTAGGATCTCATAGACAGCCAAAGAAGATACTACCCTAGGTAGTGGTGCTTCTGAAGGCTATGGAGACACCCAGGTCCTATGGTCATGACAGATAGCTCCAGAGTTTGATGACTTGCTAGTGGGCCCTTCCTTGGAGTTTGTGCTCCTGAGTGTGATGGAGTAGGATGCAGGTATGACTTCTCTACACATGCCTCTTCTGTCCCTTTTATTGAACTGTGGTTGGCACTGGTATTCATGGATGTATGTCCAGGGGACTTGATTATCTGGACTGTCCATGAGCTAGCAGGACCCTGAGCCTCAGTGGTGTTGCAACACCTACACTCCAGTTCATTGGACTTACCCAAGGAAGCAAAGAAGGAGGTGAGGATGAACAACCTCCACACCATGGAACTGAGAGAGTCTACAACTGCAAGCAGAAGAGTCCCATCCATCAGCCATGTGGGATTGAATTCCCCTCTCAATTAAGAGGTGAAATGGCCATCACCATCCCAGAATCCTCAGGATTGGGGAATAAAATATGAACTAGTTTGGACTTACTGGTATTCTACTATAGACTTGTTGTGATTCTAGCAATGGAAGAAATTGTACCATTGATGTGGAGACACTGGGCACTGGAGTTGCTGAAGGAAGGGACCGAGAAAAAGAGGTGTATTATGGGGCATTTTTGTGACTTGGAATTATTCTGAATGACATTGCAGGTACAGATGCAGTACATCATATATTCTGCCAAACCCATGGGTTGACTGGGAAAGAGTATAAACTACAATGTAAATTATAATCAATGCTGAGTGACAGTGCTCCAAAATGTGTTCATGAATTCCAATGAATGTACTACACTAATGAAAGAAGTTGTTGATGTGGGAAAGTTGAGTGTTTGGTGAGTGGGGAGTGGGAATCATCTATATTTTTTAATGTAACATTTTGTGTTTTGTATTTATCTTTTAAAGATAAATTAAAAATATATTTTAAAAAATAACATAAAAAAAACCTGGCAGCAGCTTTTGGTTGCATAGAAACCATAACCATTTCAATCCTAATAGATGTAATAAGATTCACTGGCATTGTCCTGCTGGCAAATTGAGGGCATGTTCACACTTTTTATAGTCAATCAGTATTGCAGTAGGTTTTCTCATTTACAGTGTTTCCTTTTCCACCTACTTATAATTTATTCAAATCTAGAGCATTTAATGACTGTGAAAAATCCCTAATCCCCTTTAGCAAATCTCTTGAGACAGCTGAAGGTTAAGTTAATTTATGCATAAATGAGGAGTAGAAACAGACACTCTTTAATGAGTTAATAGAGTCACTTGGGTTTGCAATGGCAGGACCCATTCCTGGTCTTTAACTGGAAGTTAATATGAGAGAGTCTAGGGAGGGAGAAAGGATGAGAGGCAAGTCTTCTGATAGTGGATAGTAGATATATTTTGTTTGATATCTACCTAAATCTATATGCAATGTTTTAACTAAAACTCATAGGACAAGGGATTGATTTTGTGTGTCAATTGTGTACATAAATGCACGCTGAAGCTATTTTAATATTGGAGCATCTGACAGGAAATAGAGCTCAGTTTAGTCCAGGTTAAAGGCAAGTTTGTGTTGAACAAAGATAAGGATCAGGAGAGCCAGGGGTACCGAGATACTTTGGAGCTTTGGCTGAAGCAGAAAAGGATCCTAGATAACTCTAGCGGAAAGAACTTGGCTAAGTAGAAAGGTTTGATTGAAAGCCTTTATTTGTACAGCCCCAGGTCTCTTCTGTTGACCCGAGATAGTGTTCCCCAGTTACAATTAAAAATAACTTTACCAGGAAGGGGAGGAAAGGTCTTAGAAAGGCTTAGCCTGGGGCCCCACGTGCACAACTCCTCTTGTAGCCCTCCAGCACCTATGTCTAGTGTTGTGTAGTATATTTCCTTTCTTGTTTCTTAATAAACTCTTTACTCCCTTGCCTAAAATAAAGAACTTTACCAAGTTTAGTCATTGGTTAAACAAATATTTATTGGGCACCTTGCCCTCTAAAATTGTGGACAGACAATATATAGCATTTACAATATAAAATGATAATTGCAATTTTAGTGGAAGCATGGGGTGCAGTAGGAGACTAGGTGAGAAGCATTATGCAATTTATGCATCATTCATTTGCTACACATACATTAACTGTACATCTACAGTATGCCAGGTACTAGGTGCTGAGAATACAGTAGTGAATATAAACGACTTGACTTTCTTGGTGCTTACCATCTAGCAAGAAAGAAAATTAAACAGCTGTACTACCCAGTTGTGATCATTTTAATCACTCTGGGATCACAGAATCTTTCATGAAGGAGGTAAGGCCACATCTCTCTCTACGTGACTTGGGCTTGTGCCATTTGTGTGTGTGTGTTTATACTTTCTCTAGATATATAAACAGAAACATAATTAGAGGGAGGGAGACAGAGCTGGGTATACACACAAGTTAGAGAAAGAATTAAGTAATACTATCTGCTGGGGAAAAAAAAAGATCCCTCAAATCACAGTGACCAAACACAATAAAAGGTTTTTTTTTTTGCTTATTCCATAATAAAATGTGGTTTGGGGGTGTGAGTTTACAAGTTTACTCAGTGCACTCAAATCTCTTATTTTGGCCCATATACTTTTCGTACCCTGCACTGTTATGAATCCTTTTATGGGCATACTTATCTCCCTAACTAGATTTCTAGTACCTTTTAGTATCTGAGACATTTTGTTTCCTCAGAGTCTATTTTATCTTGGCTGAAGATAATTTTCTAAAAGTGTGACAATTATTAAACCAAATTATGGAGAAGATTCAAAGTGAGTTGAATCATAATTGGTTAAAGCAGAGAAAAGAATTTGGAGACCATTTAGTCTCCATTACCTCATTTTTCAGATGAGGACTCTGTGATCCAGAAAATAGCTCTAAAGGCAATTATATTTCTGAAAGAATCTCCCCTGATTCAGCCAGCCAGTGGACACCTATCTAATATAGAAAGGGTGTTATGGGACCAAAGAAATGATAACAGGTAATTAAATAAAGTGTATCCTCTTCCCTGTTACCTTGCAAGATAGGATAGAAGGGAGTTGTAATCAGTCCATACTATTCACTCTTATCAGATGCTTTGAATACCCTCATCTCATAAATTTGCATGTAAAAGAGTCCTTTCAAATTTTTATAGAATTTGAAAATAATTAAAGTTAGAAAAAATGGTAAAACATGTCCCAAAGACGCCTCCACCTCTCATCTCTTCCTGCCTTTCCCCATACCCTTTGTCCATTATGTCCACTTTTCCCAATCCAATGCCACCTCTTCTATGTGGACATTGGATTGGTTGTGTCCATTGCACCTCTATGTCAAGAGGAGGGTCATATTCCACCTGGATGCTGGATGCAATCCTCCCATTTTCAGTTGTAATCACTCTAGGCTCCATGGTGTGGTGGTTGTCCTTCTTCAACTCCATCTTAGCTGAGTGTGGTAAGTCCAATAAATCAGATTGTAGGTGCTGGAGTCTGTTGAGGCTCAGGATCTGGCTATCACATTGTCAGTCCAGAGATTCAAATCCCCTAAATATATCTTAAACCCCAACATTAACTGCACCTCCAGCACATTAGCATGAAAGTTTTATGAAGGGAGATCCCATCTGAGTCCAGATTCATCACACATAAACACCATTTCCAAAGAGGGGCCATCTGCCCTGGTAGTTAACCCCATCGGCCATGACCATAACTCCCATGGGTCTCTTTAGCCCTCAAAGGAACCAATATCTGGGGGTTGTATCTGCTTTATCTGTCTCTCTGACTCTGCTCAGTTGTGCATGAGGGCAAACCTTCTGCCAGCCTCCAGACTCTTTTTTAGAAACTCGTAGCCATATAAACTCATTTCTCCTTTCCATTTCCCCCTTACTTTAGGTCAAACAGCATTTTAAAGTCATGGTATTTTATGTAGACATGGATATTCTGCTGATCCGCATTGAACCTTCCGTATAAGGTCATTTTCCAGTTGCATCATCAGTTGGTAGTTGATAGTGGTCCCTCGTTGCCAGGGAGGCTCATCCCCGGGTGTCATGTCCCACGCTGGGGGGAAGGCATTGCATTTACATGCTGAGTTTGGCTTCGAGACTGGCCACATTTGGTGCTTCAGAGGTAATCACCGGACATTGTAAATCCTCACAGGGCCCACTTGATGGAATAGAGGAGAGTATGGGCCATGATGTGAACCAATGTATATGAGGTGCAGAGGTGCCCAAAGATGTACTTACCAAATCCAATGGATGTGTCATGATGATGGGAACGAGTGTTGTTGGGGGGGGGGAGAGGGGGGGTGGGGGGGTGGGGTTGAATGGGACCTCACATATATATTTTTAATGTAATATTATTACAAAGTCAATAAAAAATAAAAAAAATTAAAAAAAAAAAAAAAAAGAAAAAATGGTAAAACAAACGAGGTTACCCATTACTTATGGAATGTCGGGAGTACAGTCTCATAGGATACGGGGTAAAACCTTAGCGGGTTTGTTGTCAGTCTCCTCTTGAATTTAATGGAGGTACTAATTTGAATTGAAACAAGTTTAAAAAAAGAAGGCTTATTCAACTACAGTAAATTAAATTCTAGCAGAGTCAGACTCTCATTGTGATTAGAAGCCTTTGGAAGTTTTGAAGGCTAGAAACAGGAACCTCAGCCTTGTAGTCAGCAGCTCAAGAAGATTTTGGAAAGTATTTTTTTCAGAAGCTACCTCTCAAATGGCTGGGCATGCTGGCCAGCTAGTAACAATTCATTTGATTGCAATAGGTCCAACATGTACATAATCATTTCTCATTCTATGTGAAAAGCCAGACTCAAAGAGTCTATAAAATTCTATATAAAAAATTATATAGAATTTTCCATATAATTTACCATTAGTACAAAAAGAAACTTACTGTTTTGATATTAAGGGAAGTATCTTTTGTCTATGCCAAGATCTAAATCTATGTACATAAATATGTCTTCTTTAATATTTGTAACACTTGCATTTTGGAAATATGATGCTTTTAAAAGAATTCTAGAACTATAAATTCCATAAAACATTTGCTTTTATTAATTTACTGCTTTTTCTATCCTGACATAACTAAAAAGATTGCCCCAGTGTTCAGGGCTTCTTTTATTTCCAGCAATGAATTTCAGGTGAACTTACAAGTTTCACCGATTTCTTTGCTCTAGGTCAGATAGTATTTTCAATTATTAAAACCGTGATCTTGAAGACAAGCATATTTTTTATAGCTTACTTGTAAATTTGTAATTTTAATGACTTCGTTTATGCTGAACATGAATAATAAACTATCACCTATTAAACTTGGAGAGCACCAGAAGTTACTGATATGACTTACAATGCACTGCAAAATGAGATTCATTATTATCTTGCATTTTAAATATTTTCAGTAGAGTAGTATAAACAATATTTACTTTAATTAAGGAAATAGAAAGGATTTTTTGGGGTTGAATTTTATGTAAAAAACAATTATCCAATAACCAGAAAATCATACCTGTTAAAATAATTCTCTGCATTTACTGAACTCAACCAGAAAATCCATTCATCCTTGAAAGACAATAAGTTATATCTGAACATTTATTTACATGCTTCTGGTGGCCTTTCCAGTTCTTGCCACCCAGCCATATTTTTAAAACAAGGTCAGTGGGAGGGCCTTTCCTCCAGGGAAAGAGAATTTGAAGTATCTGTGTTACTGTTCTTTTCTTAAATTGCCTTTTTTAGACCAAGGCATTTATTAGTGGGCCTTCACAGAGCCTTGAGACTTAGGAAATCGCAGGCGGAAGGGATGATAGCCTAACTTTAGATCATGTTCAAACTCCTAAGCTAGTATTCATTCTAAATTTCCTTCTCTCTATATAACCTGGGCCTACCATACTATCTACATTTCTCTCATTGCTCTCTAATATTAACATCTGTTTCTGTTGATATTTGATGTTTTGTTTGAAAGGAATTTAAGAAAGTCTATGTTATCTGGGTTAGAATCTTTTTTTGAAGTCCACATTTATTATTGGATCAAATCAGATTACTTTGCCCTACATGGATGCTCTTTTCTCCCATTTATCCAAATTTAACTCATCCTTCAAGTGCAATTCATTCCCACTTCCTTTCATGAAGCCCTTGTTAGCTATTCTAGGTCATGCTGACCTTTACGCATTTAAATATCTACCATACTTATAATATATACATGCTTGGATACCTCATAAGCATAAATATTATTCTCTAATGGTCTTACAAGTAACTTGTGATTGAAAATGTGTAACCTTTTAATTTTAATATAAACAACCTTTACATTTTTATATGAACACACATACTAGAACTAGAATATCTATAGTCAAGAAGTTTTCTTCTAGGGAAATTCTTACTGATTTCAGAAATGCTGCCACTCCTCCAAAATTGTGGGAAATACATTCAGAGGAAAGTTCCATATTATTTCTTAGTAGCCACATCATGATCTTGACCCCAAATGAAATTATCTAGCTTGATAACTCACGTCATTTGATAGACTAATGATAATAATAGCAACAACGACTAAAATTTACTGAGTAGGAACTGTGCCAACTTAATTTTTAACAATTTCCACAATTTACCTTCAACCTCAAATATAAAAGTCATGCCACTAGTACATGAGATTATAAGTATACAGTGAATAAAGAGAAGTTCCAGGAATGTTTTCAGCTGTGAATTAAGTATATAGCACCTTAAGGTGACTACTTTGAAGAAGACAATCTTCATTTGTGCAAATTCTCCTGTATTGTTTAAAAAAACATGATTGCTTATTCACAAGAAGCAGATATTAAAGTGTATATTCAAATCTTATTGCCTCAACCAGAAGGTTAATTCTTTTGGATTCTTTGAATCTCTTGCAACAACTGATACAGAGTTGGTGAGATAGTATAGTGAAATGATTAACTGTGTAGGTGTGGGGTTAGACAGACTTGCATTTAAATTCTAGACATGTAACCTCAGGAAAGTTACTTAAGTTTTCTGTGCCTTACTTTTTCCATAAGACAAATGGGCGTGTCATAGGATGCTATGAAACATAAATGAGAATACATAGGAAACAGTTATATATTGAGTCTATCGCATAGTTACTACTCAGTAAATTTTAGCCATAGTTGCTGTTATTATCATTAGTTCTTTCGAAATACTTGTTCATGCTTACCTTCTTTTCTCAAATTGTCATCAAATTTCATATTTTGTACTCCAGTCTTTTTAAATTTAGGTGACCATGCAGGACCCTCTTACTAAAATCATCTTATCTGTTTTTATAATCTGTTTTATCCTTTATTCAAACGTCTTAATGGTTTCATATTTAATTCTGTTCCAATGTAAGACCTGTTGAAACCATTTTCAATACTTCTATCCTACTAAACTCCTTGCAGCCAGAGACTATACTTTTATGTAGTACCTGTTATCATATAAATTGCATTAATAATAGCAATAATAACACAATAAGCTTTACTGAAGAACAAGTTTCAACCTGAAATAGTTAAGGGAAATCCAATTTTTTTTTTCTAAAATTAACTTTCCATTTTGAAGTCATCTTGTGATTGGTAGTAATGAAGAATCACGGGTGAAACTATTAGAAAGTTCAGCTCTTCGAAAACAGACATGGACAATTGATATTGTTAATAAACCAACTGACCTTGCACAGGGATGAAAACAGTGGATTAGGAGATAGAGGCTTTCTAGGGTGATTTGCAAAACTGATCCAAGGTTGCTCTACTTGAATAACCTTGCTATCCATGTTGAAAAACAGACAAGGGAGCAATCAGATCCAAAGTGAAAAATTACAGTCCAATTCGTGTTCAGGTCTGTGTCCCCTTTGGTGTGTGTCCAGAACCACCACCTCTCACCCGGCACTATATGTACTAGCAACTTTGACATTTGAAAGAGCATAGTGTCAAGTTCTTATCATTCACTTGATCTGTATTAACAGCAGTATTCATAAAGAGAGTGCACCATTAATGTTAAAGTAGATTAAACTGAGACGTTTGATCTTTGCAGAATCATGTTCTGTTTTGAGATTTCTCATTACACAAAGTAATGAAACAGCAAAATTATTATCTACATCAATGTTTCTTAATACTTGACATTTGGTTTTTTTTAATTTTTAAAAGATACATAGATCACACAAAACGTTATATTAAAAAATATAGGGTACCCCCAAATGCCCCACTCCCCGTACCCCCACTTTTCCCACATCAACAACAACTTTCATTAGTGTGGTACATTCATTGCGATTGAATACATTTTGAAACATTGCTACCCAGCAAGGATTATAATTTACATTATAGTTTACACTCTGTCCCAGTCCTTTCAGTGGGTTATGGCAGGATATATAATGGCCTGTATCTGTCTTTGCAATGTCATTCAGGACGACTCCAAGTCCCAAAAATGCCCCCATATTACACTTCTTTTCCCCCTCTCCCTTCCTTCAGCAACTTCAGTGGTCACTGTCTCTACACAACTATACAATTAATTCCATTGCTAGAGTTACAAAAATTCAATAGTATAATACCAGGAAGTCCACTCCAGTCCATACTTTATTCCCCAGTCCTGAGGATTCTGGGATGGTGACGCCCACTCTGCCTCTTAATTGAAGGGGGGCTTCCATCCCACATTGCTCATGGATGGGACTATCCTGTTCTCGGTTCCCTGGTGTGGTGGTTGACCATCTTCACCTCCCTGTCAGCTAACCCTGTCAGGTAAGTCCAATGAACTGGAGAGTAGGTGTTGAAACTCTCCTGAGACTCAGAGCCCAGCTGGCACATGGACAGCCCAGAGATTCAAGTTTCCAGGACATACACCAACCCCAGTGCCAACCACAGGTTCAATAATAGGAACAGAAGAGGCATGTGTGGAGAAGTCATATCAGAGTCCAACTCCATCACACTCAGGAGCACAAACTCCAAAGTAGGGCCCACTGGCAAGGCACCAATATCTGAAGCAATCTGCCATGACCCTAGGACCTGTGTGTTTCTGTAGCCCTCAGGAGCCCCTACATGGAGTAGTGTCTTTGGCTGTCTATGAGATCCTGTTGAGACATACATAAAAGCAATGCCTCTGATGATCTCCCAACTCATTTTACAGTCTCCTAGCCATATAAACTCATTTTTCTTTACCATTTCTCCCTTTTATTCAAGGTCTTTTTCTAGTTGCTTCATCAGCCAGTGCTTGGTAGTAATCCCTCAGTCCCAAGGAGGCTCATCCCTGAGATTCATGTCCCATGCTGGGCAGACGGTAATGCATTTATATGCTGAGTTTGGCTTAAAGAGTGGCCACATTTGAACAACATGGAGGCTCTCAGGAGGTAACTCAGGCACCCTGCAACATTAGGCCAAGTTGAAATTTCAAGCACCAAAGGCTCATAAGCTTAGTCATTAGAATCAAGGGCCCATCTTTGGTTTTAAAGTGAGATTTAAGAGGAAGATTATTTAATCTGTGTTGCACTCTCCTGTAAGATTACTCTATTTACTGCCATTTTGGCTTCATTTCTCTAGTTGTGCTTCATTTTTCCAATTGCCTTAACATAAAATAAAAGGCTCTGTTACTTTAATTAATTATACTTACCATATTCTACACCATTATTCAGCTCATTCTTCTTAAATAGGTGAAATTAACAGTATCTCGGGGCCATAGATAACTAAAGCTGGGCTTTGGAGGAGTTTTGGAATACAGTTTTAATTGCTGTTGGCTCACATTCAAAACTCCTCAATCTAGCATACCAGGTCTTCTATAATCTGGCCTTGATTTGCCTTATCCTTTCATAAAATCTCCTATAAATTACCCGAACATTGTATGTACTCAGGAAATCATCAGTTATAGTCTTCTTTCTCCCAGGCCTTTCTTGGTGTACTATAATCAAGTTGATATCTTTATATTTCCTCCAAAGTCTACTGAAGTCCACCCTTTCCTTGAAAGTTTTCCTTGCTGTAGAGTCTCAATTACCTCCCCGCCCCCTTTTCTTTAATATCTTTGGAAAAGATGCTAGTTGCTGTCGGCCAGTTGATAAGCAGCTTACATCAGTAAAACTTTTGAACAAGTTTGTAATGGCCATGTGAGAAAAGACCACATCTTATTCATTTATATATCCTCAAAGTGTCTAGCACCATGCTAAGCTTACAAACAAACTTAATGATCTGTGACTTAGTGATTGACTGGCTCAGTGTACATTTGAAGCTGTTTAAGGAGTATTTATTGTCTATCAAAAGGAGAATTCTGAGGCAATGGAGTTTCATGATGAATGAAATATGGGATTGAATTTCATTTGAATGTGCGATTATATATTCTGGAAAGATAAAAGTATGTTTTGGATTTTTTTTTTTTGTTATTTGCTTTTTAGCTGTAATGGAATCAGTAAATGCCCTACTGATTTAATATAGAATATGTTGGGATTCTAATCTTGAAATCCCGAAAATAAAATTGGACTTTCAAATGGAATATCTATTTTTAGGAGTTCTATATTAGACATATATTTTCCTATGCATTACTCAGAACTCAGCTACATCTATAAGGTGGTTGTTAACATTGAACAACCTCAGTAAATTAGGTTTTTGTGTCACTAAAATATTTTCAGGACTTAAGAGTGTTTGCAAAAAGCTATGTCAGAAAGTTAATATGGACAAAGATTAAAGATCAGGCACCTATTAGGTGATTATAGTACTGAAGGCTTATAACTTGGATTTTCTAAAGATTATGTACAATTTTCACATTTCATTATTAAAAATCCACTTATTAGCTTAAAACAAAAGCCTTCTTTCAGTAGCTTTTCCAGAAATCATTTCATAAATTTTCATCTTATATCATTCCACTTTGGGTTCATGTTTCTTTTTCAAGGAAGACCAGATTTTTATTTGTTTTCTTCCAAATATGCAATAACTAAGTCTATGATATATTGTTTGTGAGGTGTCTATGAAAACACTCAGTTATTTTAAAGAAAAGTAAAATTCAGAAACCCAAGTCAGCAAATTGAATGTATTGGGAAATTATTTTCAAAATGAACTTAAATATGTTTATAACAGCACTACATATTTTTCTTCCTTTTATGTTTAATACTCGAGTACTTTCCATTCACCTTTAGAATGCACAGTACTCACCTTCTTTAAGGCATGTGATTAATTGTATCTATTGTTCTAGTAGTGAGACCAAGTTGTTAATGTATTCATATACTCCCCTTGGTGAAAAATGTCATAGGTATGTGTAGCAGCTCGTATAAGTTAGGGGGTTAGTTTGTGGCCAAGATATAGATAAATGCTAAATGTTCCAATAGTGTGTTGTTAGCCTATATGGAGGCAGCATTGTTTTGAAATAAGACTCAGGAAACTTGGATTCTAGCTGTGTAAACTTTGGGAAATGCATGCCTTCATTTATCAATTTAATACTTATTGAGCTAAAGACTAGGCACTTGGCTAATTATTGGAGATATAGTAGAATAAAATAGACAATGTACTCCAAAGTCCTAGTAGATTTTTGTTTTGAATAATATGCTGTTTTTGCTGAAATATACCTCTGCCCTTTATGATCAAGGGTTAGCTATGTTTGGATATGACTTATATGGTAACTATGCAAAATGAAGCTTCTGAGTAAATGGACTATGGTATCTGTGTGAATAATTGGCCATCAGGAAAAAATAAAAATATCAAATCATATCCATAATTAATCCTTAGAAATTACTAGTTCTTTTTCATTCTTTAAAGCTTGTTACGAATGAATATAAGAAAGACAAGCCTAAAGCCAAATATAGTTTTAATAGTTCTTACTGTATCACTGAGTCAAAGCCATTAACTCTGACTATCATAACTGTTGCATTGTTAGCAGTTGGGGAGCACAAACCAAGGGTGTTCAAAACCTGGAACCCAGAAAGAAGGACTGGGCAGAGCAGTACGCAGATTTAGGAAGGTCCTGTGTGAGGAATAAATGGAAGTCTAGACATGTAGGCAATCTTCCTCAGGGAAACCCAGGAGTAAAGAAAAACCTAGTAAGCTAGATAGGTATGCATGGGGGAAGCCCAGTAGCAGATGATATTTAGGAATCCTGATAGTTTGAGTCAGGTGTACTTTATCAGCAGATAATCAAATCAGAGATTCCAAGCCAGATTTATAGTTCCTAGAAGTACTAAAGCAGGGGTCCTTTACAAGGGGCCCATGAGCTTGAATCGAAGTTCAAAAAAAATCCTTGTGGGGACATGTTGTTGTGGGTGTGTTGTATTTATTAAATAATACACAGTGTGGTGTGGGCCATAGTAAGGAGTCTGTGGTTTGCACCTAACTGGAGTATGGGTCTGTGGAACAATAAATTTAAGAAACCTTGGACTACAGTGAAGGTTCTCTTAGGCCTAGGAGAATTGTAATTTTAGACAAGAGACTTAAAAGGAGGTGTAGCAGTTTGAAGTTTTGTGAATCCCAGAAAGGATCATGTTCTTTTAACTAATCCCATTCCTGTGGGTGTGTAATTAAGGGACCTTGATTAGATAACTTTTGATTAGATAGATTAAGGTCCTTTGATTGGACCAAGTCGGTGAGGCACGGGACATGCTAAGTCTCCACCCTCTTGCTGGAGTCTTATATAAACTGTGAACTGGAAACAGAAAAATATGGAGAAAGACAGTTGCCATTTTCACCCTGCCTTGTGAAAGAGGACTCCAGGATCAGCTACAGATGAGAGAGAGGCCTAGAGAAACCCAGAGAAGCTGAGAGAGAGGATAGTGGCTGGAATCAGCCAAGCACAGGGGCATTAAAAGAGGCCCCAAGGCATGCCTCTAAGTCATATGAATGTGCTCATGTATTTGTGGGTCATTGTCATGGTGGGTGGAGATTCACACAATAACTGAAATAAAATCAAATTCCCATCCTGGGGCATTCTGCTACATTTCCTAATGGGACACAAAGAATCTCCTAAGTACAGGAATGGTAACTAGTAAAGCAGGATGGATCATTGCACTCGACACTTGATACTGATGACTTTACTTATGAACCTTTCTTTTCAAATTGAATCTTAGCCTAGTATTATATTTTGCCTAAGAGATACCTCCTGAGGGCCTCCTTGTTGTTCAAATGTGGCCTCTCCAAGTAAAACTCAGCATATATACGCACTACCTTCCCCCCACCCAGTGTGGGACATGACTCCCAGGGATGACCCTCCCCGGCACCAAGGGATTATTATCAAGTGCGAACTATCAATGCACCTGGAAAAAGACCTTGACCACATGGGGAAAATGGTAAATAGAAATGAGTTTTTATGGCTAAGAGATTTCAAAGTGAGTTGGGAGGTCATTTTAGAGGTTATGCTTATGCACATGTTAGCAGAATCTCATGGACTGTCATAAAAAAATAATGCCTCCAATAGTGGGGCTCTTGAGGGCTCTAGAGATATCCAGACACTAGAGGCATGGTGGATACCTCAGGAGTTTGGTGTCCTGCTACCCTGCCAGTGGGCCTTAGTTTCAAATTTATATTCCCCAGTGTGACAGAGTTGGACTCATTTATAGTTTCCCTACACAAGGCTCTTCTGTTCCTTCTTTTTGAACTTATAGTTAGTACTATACCAGATAGGGATATGTCCAAGAGACATAAATCTTTGGTCTATCCAGGTGTCATTTGGCCCCTGAATCTCAATAGAGTTTGCAACACCTACTCTCCAGTTCATTGGACTCACCAAGGACAACTAACAAAATGATGATGATGGACACCTCCTATCCCAAGGTACAAAGAGTGTCTGCAACTGCAAGGAAGATAATTCCATCCATTTTCCTCATGGGATCTAATCCCTTCTCAATTAAAAGCAGAGTGGGCATCACCATCTCCAAATCCTCAAGATTGGGGACTAAACATTGGACTAATGTAGACTTCTTATTATTCTACTGTGGACATTATTATTCTAACAATGGAAGAAATTTTATTATTGATGGAAAGGTAGTGGCATCCAGAGGTTCTGAGTAGAGGGAGAGGGAAGAATAAGTGTAATGTAGGGGCATTTTCAGGATATTGGAATTGTCCTGCATTACATTGCAATGATGGATACAGGCCATTATATATTTTTTCATAACTTACAAAATTGTGCAGGACAGAGTGTAAACTATAATGTAAACTATAATCCACGGTTAGTTGGCAATGCTTCAATATGTGTTCATCAATTGTAACAAATGTACCACACAAATGAAGGATATTGTTAACATGGGAAAATGTGGGAGAGGGAAGGAATGGGGCATATGGAAATCCCCTATATTTTTCATGCAAAATTTATGTAATTTAAAGTTTCTTTTAAATAAACAAATATTTTTTTAAAAAAATAGAGGCCCCTAAAAGGTTAGGTCCTCAGAGCAGTTCAAAGCTGAAGACAGGAGACCTTCTATGTGCTTGATTGTCCACAGCTGAGCTTATGGAGGAAACAGACTTGTCAAAGATGAAGAAAGGAGGCCAGGAAAGAGATGAACCATATGCCTGATCGACCACAGCTGACCTCAAGGAAAAAGTGTTCCTGGAGGGGAAGTCAAGGACCTCAGCAGAGATTGGCTGCCATTTTGCCTTTCCACATGGCAGAAGTCCATGAGACAGCATCTCTGGATGATGCCTTGATTTGGACATTTTCACAGCCTTGGAACTGTAAAATTTTGCCCCTCATAAATTCCCTTTTTAAATGCCTATCCATTTCTGGTGTTTTGCATTGGCAGTCTTAACAAACTAAAACAGGATGCATGGCAAGGGACTTGGATGGAGTTAAATTGTAAGAAACAAAAGAAGAGGCAAATTACTAAAAGAGGCAACAAGATCAGAGAAAGTTCAGCAGTAAAACTGATTTGTTGCCACTTAGGCCATTGAGTCACTTAGGCCATTAATTATTATTATTATTAGTAGTAGTAGTACCTAATGCACAATTAGTCCCAGCTTTAAGGATTGCATTGACAATGATCAGAAATGTTACACAATCTACTTATATTAGAAGAATATGAAGTCAATAAACTAAGTTTTCCAATCATTATCAGAGCAAGATGATCAAGTTGTAAGGAATTCCCTTTTTTTCCCTCAATCATTTGGCCGAAAATTAAGATAGAACAGTCATATGAATCACTTTTCTATATGAATTCTCTATCCCTGGATTCTCTCTCTCTTCCCCCCATATGCACATGCACACACACGTGCATGCACACACACACCATTTATACTCTCACAAACAGGTGGATCCACAAGAAGAGAGTGGGACTTGCCCTGTGTGAACAAAGCCTTCCCTGTGGTGTGATGTGTTCTGCTCCAACCCTAGCCCTCTCCCACTGAGATGCACTTGATATCTCTCTTCTGGTCACTCCCAAAGGAGTGAAAGTAAAAGAGATGGTTGCTATGGGGAAAAGGTATTCCAGATATTTCAGGGAAGACACAGAAAGGTAGGAAATGGAGGCTATTTCTGTACAACATTCCTACATAGGGTAAATTCTATCTTTGCTTCTTTCCCACCTCACCTTTCAATACCTTTCTCCCCAGCAGAACAAGTTCCTTCAAAAGTACCTGACTGCCAACTAAATTAAGTTCAAATTCCTCTCTCTAATAATAAAACTCACAAGCATATTTCAGTATGCTTTTCTAGACTTATCATTCCCTATTGTCTTATATATTTTACCTTCCAAAGCCATATCACATTTCCTCCATTTTCTATGTGGCTGTGTACAAGTTCCTTTACTTTAAGTGTCAGTTTCCTCATTTATAAAATGGGAATAATAATCCTTTCCCTATACAGACATTGTGAGAACTTAATGACCTAAATAAATTAAAAATACATATAGCACAGTGCCCGATACATAGGGGATGCTCAATATATAGTAGTCTGATTATTTTATGATCATATCTTTAACGCCCACTCTCTCTCTTAAAAGCCCTTCTTAATATTGTTATGTGCTTTGAAAAACTATTTCAATATTCTCTACTTTTAGAAATTAATCTTTAGTTAGCTGTCACTCAATGACAATAGATAATAATAATAACAGCAACCATTTCTTGAGCACTTGCTTCATGCCTGGCACTATACTCACATGCATTATCATGTTCCATCCTCACCATAAACCTATGTGGGGGTACTAGTAATTACTCCATTTTACAGATAGAAGAATATGAAGTTCAGGTCCTGTGCCCTATCCCTCTCTCCCCAAGTACCTAATTCTTCTCCAGTTTTGTGATTAAGGTTAAAAATTAATTTATTCTTGTCTGTAACCTTATTGACTAGCACAGTGACTGTCGTATTTCAGACACTCGATTTCCTGTTTTAATGAGTGAATTCCATTCCCCTGCTGCCCAAAGCCCCCAGCCAGAGTGTGCTTCATAAGCTTGAACACCTGAATTCATTTGACACCCTCAGGGCCCTTGTTTCTCCTGGACAATTGATAAAGTATTTACAATGGGCTGATAGCAGCAGATAACTGCTGCAAGTATGTTACTGTGTTACTCCTCTTTTTTTAACTTACTGGAGCCATTCTACAAATAATCCCGTAAGGCACAGGAATGGATCTTGAGGGTGAGAAAGCCTGAGCTGCAGTAGCGGGGGTGTGGAAAGGGTGGTGTTGTGCATGTCTCAGAAACAGCTCCATATAGGCTGCTGCCTATACAATCTATGTGTTGTGACAACTTTGATGAAAAAATTTTAAAAGCCAGAGTTATTACTCATTGTTGTCCTTCCATAGTTTTATATTAGATTTGTTGATTTCTTAGAGCAAAACCTCAAGCCCTTTTGGGCAAAGACAAATGGCTAAGCTAATAAGATGCATGGTGCTGTGAAATTCGATTAATTAACAAAGATTTAAATCAAAGGTTTTTTTGAGATAAAGCAAGTGAAAAATGTATTCTTATGAAATGTTTGCTGTGATTACAGTGTACCACACTGAATGTAATTCTTCACTTGATGCTAGGGATGGAGGTGCAGGTAATGTGACATCTCAGAAGAGAAACTATATTTCAATATATTCCAATCTATATTCTTCTCTCATCCCAACTTGACTAAACATGGCACATTCCTTTTTAGTCAATATTTCTTTAAAAGGTCTATAAGAAATACATAACCAGGGTCTTTTGAAAGTTTAAGTAAGCCAACTTTCTGAGGTATATGCATTTAGGTTACAGAAAAAGGATACATTTTGAAATTGATGGAATTAGATTATTTTCAAGTAACACACTGTTGTCATTTAGCATGCAGAATTAATTTAAAAAGCTGTCATATGGCTTGCTGTAATATGGATGCTTAAGATGGTCATTTCTTCAACAAATGGAATGAGCATCAACTATGTACCAGAAACTGAAAGATGCAATGGTAATCTAAAGGCTATTAATAATATATATATATATCATATATCCTTAAACTCAATTTGGGGTTTCAGACTTTTTTTCTCGCTTGCAGGAAAAAAAAACAAAACAAAACAATGGAGTGGATAATCCATCAACCTATTGAACTATTCTTAAGCCAATACTATACTGTCTTAACATTGTTTCATGAGTCTTAAAATTAGGTAGTATAATTTCTTCAACCTTGTTCTCTTAAAAAATTGTTTTGACTTTTCTAGATCCTTTGTTTTCCTACATAAATTTTAGAATCAGTTTGTCAATTTCTAGCCTAAAAAAGCCTTCTGTGATTTAGAATGAGATGTCAATTTGGGGAAAATTGACGTCTTAATGTTTAGTGTTTCAGTCCCTTAATACACTGTATTTCTCCCTTTATTTACATTTGTTTAATTTCTCTCAATAATGTTTTATACTTTTAAGTATAGAGTTCTATGAAAATTTTGTTAAATTCATAAATATTTAATGTTTTTCATGCTATTATAATGGCATGTTTATTTAATACCCAGTTTTTCCTTGCTAGTATATAAATGCAGCTCATTTTTAAAAAATCATCTTGAATCCTATAAATTTGCTAAATTCACTTATTAGTTCTAATAGCTTATTTGCCAATACCTTTGTATTTTATATGTAGAAAGTCATGTCCTTTGCAAATAGAGAGAGGTTTACTTCCTTCTTTAAAATCTGTATTCCTTTGATTTCTTCTGCTTGCCTTATTGCACTGTCTAGGAACTCCAATACAGTATTTAACAGCAATGATATTAGACATCCTTGACTTGTAACTGGTTTAAAAGTTTTTATTCTTTTACTATTAAGTATGATGTTAGTCATAGTTTTTTTTTGTTCTGTTTTGTTTTAAATTTTTTGTCTTTATTTGATTTTTTAATATAACATTAAAACAAAATATGAGGTTCCCATATACCCCCAACCCTCCTCACCCCACTCCTCCCCCCGTAACAACAACCTCCTCCATCATCATGAGACATTCATTGCATTTGGTGAATACATCTCTGAGCAGCGCTGCACCTCATGGTCAATGGTCCACACCATAGCCCACACTCTCCCACAGTCCACCCAGTGGACCATGGGAGGACATACAATGTCTGGTAACTGTCCCTGCAGCACCACTCAGGACAACTCCAACCCCCAAAAATGCCTCCACATACATCTCTTCCTCCTACTCCCTACCTCCAGCAGCCACCAAGCCTTAGGTTTTCTATAGATATAATTTAGAGGTTGAGGAAGTTGCCTTTTATTCCTAGTTTGCTGAAAGTTTATTTTTGTTGTAATCATAAAAGGGCATTGGTTTTTTTTCAAATGCTTTTTCTGCATTTATTGAGATGTTCATATCATTTTATTCCTTTATTAGCTCCTTAATGGTATATTATATTGCTGTTTTTTAAAAATGTTGTACCAACCTTGAATTCCTGGATAAACACCTTTTAGTCCTTATTTGTTATCCTTTTTTCATATATTGCCCAATAACATTTGATAATATTGTGTTAATGATTTTGCATCTAGGTTTATGAATGATATTGGAATGTAATGTTCTTTCCTTGTAGTATTCTTATCAGATTTAGTTGTCAGGGTTATACTGGACTGGTAAACTGAGCTGGGAATTCTTCCTAGTCCTATATTTTCTGAAATAGTTTGTGTGAAATTGGAATTATTTATTTTTTAAGTGTTTGATAGCATTTACCAGTGAGAAAAATCTGGGTCTAAAGTTCTCTTTTGGAAAGATTTTTAAATTATAAATTCAATGTATTTAATTGGCATGAAGTTAATTAGAATTTCTATCACTCCTTGTGTCTGTTTTATAAAGTTTAAAAAGAAATTGTCCATTCAATATATGTTGTTGAATTTATGCTATAAACTTGTTGCTAACATTTCCTTTTTAGCCTCTTTAATGTCTGTAGGATCTGTAATGATGTTCTCGCCTTCTTTATCTTCATTCCTGATTTTTCTTCCATTTTAAAGACGTTCTTTGGTGGTAATAAGAAATTAGTCAACACTGAATAATGTATAATAATGAAATTTCTCCCATTTTATATTCCTAATCAGTTCTTCTTAATGACCTGGCAGTTGTTTCCTTCTCCCCTCCATCATTCACTGCTCCATCCTTTCCAAACTACTACAATTGCCCATACAAGCCAATTTCACCCCTATAAACTCCTGCTATATTCTTCCTGGCATTTCTTTTTTTTTCATCTGTTAGAAGCAATCTATTATCCTAAGAAATAGCAACAAACTCTGAGATAGTTATCACTTTTGAACTTTTATAAGCCATATTAGTTTTCAGATTCTCTGAAGAACAATAAAAAAAAAGGGATATTAGTGTAAATGCTTTATTTAATACCTAATCGTCCAGAATTTAATGTTTCCCCTGTGTTCTTCTAAAATCCTGGGTAGTGAAACACAAAATTAGTTCAGAAATATAAAATCTTAAAAGAGATGATTATTAGGTAAGTATACTGAAGAAAGTCCCATACTACCTATAAAAATGAAAAGGTTTGTAATGTTGAATGATATACATATACATAAATATATAATGGAGAACATGTGGACAATATATGCCATCCATATTTTCCAAAATCTTAATTGTGGTCATTTTTATGTATTTCCATTTGATACTTTATGCACAGATTTGTTTATACTTAGCTGTAAATTTTAATGTATATTTTTTTCTTCACTCAGAACTATATCATAAATATGCTTTCAAGTTTCTACATAGGTTTCTTTGCCTTTACTTTTGCCTTTTTTTTTAGGAAGTACCAGGGATTGAACCCGGGACTTCATACGTGGGAATCAGATACTAAACCACAAAGCTACTTCTGCTCCTCTACCTTCACTATTTTTTTTAAATTACAGAATTTGTGAACTTAAAAAACAATCATCCACATGTGCAGAATTCCCATACAAGAACCTTTCATCAACACACGTGTTGTGGAACATTTGTCCACAGATTATGAGATAACATTATTACACTAATACCACTAACCATGGTCTACAGAACACACTTGGCATAACTCTTCCATACTCCCTCCCCATAACTCTTCCATACTCCCATTGATGCGAGAATATTACAGTACTTTTATTAACTATAGTCCACAAGTTACATTAATTTTATTTTCTCCCTACTTCTCCACATTCCCACCACTCTGCAATAGTGACATACATCCATTCTAGTTCATAGAAAGACTTTCTGGTATTTGTTCTATAAACCACAATTCTCATACACCTCTGAGTTCATTGTGTTATTCAGTCCCTATGTTATTCTCTAGCTTTCTTTCAATTAACATTAACATCACTAGACTACCCTTTTCAGCCACAATACCATTTATAAACCAGCTGCTACTCACTATAATGTGCTACCATCGACTCTAACATTTCCACACATTTAATTCTGCTGCCTTCACTTTTTTTTTTTTTTTTTTTGAGGTACAGGGAATGGGGATTGAACCTTGAACGTCATATGTGGGAAGCCGGCGCTTAACCACTGATCCCCATGAGCTCCCCTGAGTTGTTTTTTTCATTTGTTTGCTTGTTTGTTTTATTTTTGGTTTTGTTTCTAGGAGGCATGGGGAAACAAACCTGGGACCTCCCATGTGGAAAGCAGATGTTCAACCACTTGAGGCACATTCACTTTGTGCCTTCACATTTAATGACTACATCATTTCAATCAATTGGCAATGCCAAAATATAACCATTTCCAAAACCCACTGATTTTTTTCTAGTTTTTCACTTCTCTATATAACACTGAAATGAATATCTTCATGTAAGTGACTTTTCCCATGTTTTATATTATTAAATTAGGATAGACTCACAGAAGTGAGATTATAAAGATTATAACCAGGTGTTAAAGAAGACAGTTTAAAAAAAAATATGGCTATCTACTGTATTAGTCAGGGTTCTCTAGGTAAACAGAATAAACAAGGGATATCCATCAATAGTAAGAGATTTATCAGAGTCTCTCATGCAGCCGTAGGGATGCACAAGTCCAGGTTCCGCAGGCAGGCTGCAACCAGGAGCTCCAATGAAAATCCAATGAAGGTTCTTGACAAGTTCTGGGAGATGCTCACTGTCCAAAGACGGGATGGAAAATTCTCTCTGAATGCTGGAATTACTTCCCCTTTTAAGGCATTCAACTGATTGGGTTAAGAATCACTCATTGCTGATGCCAAACTCCCTGGTTGATGTAATTGTAACTAGCTATCTATGATTTACCACTGCAGTAAATTCAATAGTGACTAAAGTCCTAAATGCCCTTGTGTTAGAGTTAGCCCAGTGCTTCCTTGACCAAACAAATGGGCACACTTACCTGGCTGAGTTGACACAATAGCCTAACCATCACAACTGCAGATACTTTGTGATTATGAACTTGCTATTAGAATTCCTGACATTTTAAGAATGATGATTAATGTTGTTATCATGGGATTTCTACTTAACATACTATTTAAAAAACATTTCTTGAGAGTTAAAGGAAACACATATTGCAGCAGAAACAGAAAAACTGTAAGCCTTTCAAGATCATGGATTTATAAGGAAATCAGGGCTAAAGGAAGGAGCTAGTAAAGAGCTGGTGGGGTGAGGGTGTGTAATTACCATTGAAGAGTGAGGAATCAAAGACCAACTAAAGAAGATGGACTTGTGAGAGATCTGAGATACATACCCTGTGAAGGCACTTGTTTCATAGGAAAGTCATTTTGAATATGGAGTTCTCTGTAAGAAATCAAAACTGCAAACAATGTGATTGCTTCTGAGGTTGTTGAGAATTACATTATCGTGATTTCAGAGGAAGACATGGGCAGTTTTTCATAGAACACCTCAGAGAGACTGTTGTGTGATTGAGTGAACCCCTTAGTGATGGGATGTCAGCCTTCATACATTAAAGAGTCAAGGAGGCTTTTAACTTCCACCTCAGCATAAGATTTAATTATTATATGAAGAGGGACAAATCCATTTTATGTTTTAATAAGAAAAGAAAGGTCACCCTGACCATCATGCTAAGAAATATGCATGAATACATTTCAGAAGTGTATACTATGGGGAAGCAGCTGTGGCTCAATCAGCTGGGCTCCCGTTTACCATATGGGAAGCCCTGGGTTCACATTGCAGGGCCTCCTTGTAAAGGCAGGCTCGCCCTCACGCCATGGAGAGCCGCTAGCCCGCAAGCACAGTGGAGTGCCACCGACCTTCAAGCACCATGGAGAGCTGACTCAGCAAGGTGACCCAACAAAGAGGGAGACAAATAAAAACACAGAACACACAGCGAATGGACACAAAGAACAGATAACAATCAAGCCACAATGCGGGGGGGGGGGGAGAGAATAAATAAAAATTTAAAAATACAAACACACAGAATAATGCACAATGAATGGACACAGACAGCAGACAGTTAGCAAGCCACAAGGCGGGGGGGGGGTGGATATTAAAAAAATAAAGTGTATACTGTGATACCATTGGGCTAGTTCTTCCCCAAGAAATCACATCCCTTCAGGTTTCATTTTCACTGACTGAAAGGTCTTATGAACAAGAAAAAAGAAATACAAGATATAGATCATTAAATAACTCCATTTAAGGTATGCTTGATTGTGAGTAGAAATATTATTATTATTCTTTCAGAAAATAATAGTGACTACCTATCCTTATGTTTCCAACAGTATGTCAGCTTGTGCACCATGGTTTCTAACTCATGGCCTGACTGTTGGTTAGAGACTGCAAAATTTAATTAGCTGAGCTCCCCCCTATTGATATCGTAGCTCAATACACTCGGTATGCCACATTTAATTTTCCGTGCATTTTAAAAATGATGTTTGAGTTGTGATGCTGTGTAGAAATGTCAGGGCTACTGACTTGTCAACCTCATTATGCTGTGCTCCAGTGACTGCTTCCCAAACATTAATTACCAGAAACCAAGTCTATTGTTTTTATTTTTTCCCTTAATCTATGAACTTTAAATTGCTTTAAAAATTAAATGCAGATAATTAGTGTTTATAACATTCTCTTAATTAAATACAGTTGGACATCCAGGCTACATATTATATGAAATATTGACAGCATTGCCAAAAGATACCCCACATCCAGCTCATTTTCTGTAACTATTAGTTTGTAAATGATTAAAGCTCATGCCACATTTGTCAACCTATGTGTATTCTGAAATCAATATACCTTAGAGATATAAATGACTACTTATCTCTAAGCATAGTGGATATCATCCATGTGTTAGTCACACTTGCCCATTAGTAAATGCCTTAACGTCACACTACGTCAATGAAAGTTATAGTACACATAGAGTGATTCAGATGTCTATGCCTGGATGGTAATATTTTTATAAATTCAGCATGATCAAAGAATCAAGTGCTTTGTTTAATAAAAAATAAGTTTAGTGCCACTGAAAATGAATGAGAATTTAATAAAATGTATTTAAATGTAAAATTACAATGAATAGATTATAGTCTATCTTTGATGATTTAGAAGACACATCCAGGTAATACTGTTCCTCAGGGTCATCATTAGAAATATGGTACAGGATGAAGCCCCAATCAATAGAGATTTCTTGCTGAAAGAATGCCAGAACAGTGTTGATGATAATTCACATTCTCTGTTGAAGACAAAAACATCAGAGTCAGTAAGTAGGGGTATTGTTAGCCTTAGAATTTGAAAAAAAAAACACCAAATAAGACTCAGGAAAAAAAAATGTTCTAGAAATTAAATTCGTTTTCAGTAACTTCAGGTCAATAGCTTCTCCAGTACCCCCACAATATTGGCAGAGGAGGAAGAGAACACAAACTTTGTATTTCTGAATTCGATTAGAAGAATTTTATATAGGTATATGAACACTCCTATTCATAGGAAGTCCCAAAGTCTTAATCTATTCAGCAGTGTTAATTCGTATGTTCAGGCAACAAAGTAATGTTGTTTCCCTTTGAAGGTGTGAAGGGGAGAAAATTCTTCATTTTTACCTTCTATCTAGGGATGAGCTCAATTCTTTTCACTTAATAGTAAATCCACACAAAACATTCCATGTGGATTTAGGACAGTCCTATCTCTACCCTGAGGGTTGAATAATCAAATCCAGCAAGAATCAGTGGTTGCTGAAATTTGACTTCCCTTAATGGTCTACTATGGGGCCCAAGGTTTCAAAACTGGAAATTAAAACCTTTAGTCAAAACCACTGCATTTCAAGATGGCCTCTGTAGGGAAGTGGACTTGGCCCAGTGGTTAGGGCATCCGTCTACCACATGGGAGGTTTGCAGTTCAAACCCCGGGCCTCCTTGACCTGTGTGCAGCTGGCCCACATGCAGTGCTGATGTGCGCAAGGAGTGCCCTGCCACACAGGGATGCCCCCTGTGTAGGGGAGCCCGAAGTGCAAGGAATTCGCCCCGTAAGGAGAGCTGCCCAGCGTGAAAGAAAGTGCAGCCTGCCCAAGAATGGCGCTGCACACCCAGAGAGCTGACACAATAAGATGATGCAACAAAAAGAGACACAGATTCCCATGCCGCTGACAACAACAGAAGCGGACAAAGAAGAACAAGCAGCAAACAGACAAAGAACAGACAACTAGAGTGGGGGGAAGGGAAGAAAAATAAATAAGTAAATCTTAAAAAAAAAAAAGATGGCCTCTGTAAAAATTAGCTTCTTCTGGGAGGGATAACCTCCTTCATGCTGTTTAGTCATTAATCACTTTGGATAAGTTGTTGACAGGTAGACATCTGGAAAAGACATGAGAAAAAAAAGATATAGATAAACCAAGTAACCTTCAGTGGAGGAGAGCAAAGAAAGATGTGGAGTAGGAAATACTGATCAGGAATGCAAAGAAGGTGCTATAGCAGGATTTTATTCATTCTGTGAGCAAGAGGAAGCCACTGGGATTCTGAAGTGAAGTGAAGGGGTTTCTCTTTGTGTGTGTGCATAAGCCTACACACCAGCTCATGTGCATGACTGAGAGAGAAGGGGATGATTTCAGAGTAAAATGTTACCTGCTGGTTATAACCTTACAGCATGGGTAAGTTATTATTGAAGATCATTATTTATCATTTATTACTGGAAATTCCCTCCTTTCCTGAATGTGATTTTGTCTCTCCTTCAAATCTTCATGTTGCTTCTTGCAAGCTATCTTTTTTTTTTCCAAAATTTTGCTTCATTTTAAGCAGTCTGATTTACTGAGGGCTTTTTGTGTGTTGGTCCACTTTGGACTGGTGACTTTCTCAGTCAGATCTACTTGTTCGTGATTCATGAAATGAAAAGAGTCTATGTATGTTTATACTTCTAGCAATGTGCTAGACATTTTATTTGACTCTTAGGCATATTGAATTAAGAAAGTTACCGAAGCTCTCTAAGCTGCTGTTATACACCTGTACTGCTAAGATGAAAAAGATGATGTGAATGACAGCAATAAGGTCAGACAGCAATGAGGACTTGAATGCTTCTTATTTGCCCCACTTTAGGCTAGGCATTTCACATCAATTATTTTTTTCCTTTTCCTTTTTTTTATTATGATATCAGAATATGTCAATTGTGAAAAAAGACAATTAAACGCAAAGAATGCAATATACCCTTAATGCCACCACCTAAGAATCTACCCGTAAATTCTAACAATTATCTGCTATTAACATTTTGATGATGTATGTACTTGCAAATATTTTTCTAAAAATATGTCCAGCATGTATTTTTGTTAATTTTCACATCAACCTTGCAAGCTGCATGCTGTTATACCAATATTGTAGCTGGAGAAACATGAGGTTAAGTGAATGATAGATGGTCTTGGAGCCCAAGTCTGTATAGAATGGAAAGATATTCCAACATAGTCCTTCTCATTTTGCTATAATAAAGTTATATAAGGACACATACTCCTCCCTTTAGCCAACTATACAACTGCAGTTAGAATGAACTCTAAAATATTTAATGTGTTCCCTTAGCCAAACCAACTGGCCAGTAATCAGTGACTTTACAGTAAGATAAGGTTTACTAAATGAAAAACAGTGACTGCACCAGCTCATCCAAAGTGAAAGTAATGTTTATGGAAGAGTCCCATCTCACTCAGCATACCTCTCCACCTAACATGAGATTTTACATATTCTAAGCTGGTTTTTCTAATGAGTTTGTCTATTCAGCTGGTAGCAAAGTTTCTTGTAGCAGATAAAGTAAAATTAAAAATTCAAGTTCTTAAAAACATACAGAATATCCCACAGTGCCCTGTTCTCCAGCATCTACATTCCCTGCTCAAGAAGTCATGGACTTCACTGCTGGTGGGAATGTAGAATGGTCAAGCCATTGTGGAGGACAGTTTGGTGGCTCCTCAAAAAACTAACTAGAGATCTGCCATATGATCCAGCAATTCCACTGCTAGGTATGTACCCAGAAGAATTGAAAGCAAGGACATGAACAGATGAATGGATGAACAAAATGTGGCATATACATATAATAGAATATTACTCAGCTGTAAGAAGGAATACAATACTAACACACCAGATAATATGGATGAATCTTGAAGACCTTATGTTGAGTGAAGCAAGTCAGACATGGAGAGACAAATATTTCATGATCTCACAGATGTGAATTAAACAAACCAAGCAGGCACAGAGAGCTAGAAACTGGAAGATAGGTTTACAGAAAATGGAAAGGGAGAAGAAATGTGAGCCAGCATTCATAAAGGTGAAATTTATGATAAGGTGGAAGTGAGTAGTTGTGCTGTGAAGGGATATGACAGGGGTGTAGTGATGCTCTTGGGTTGGGTGGTCGAAATTAAAATGTTGGGAAAGCTCTTTTGGCAGTATGACAAGGAATTGTTACTGGTTTAGGATGTTGGATTGGGGGGCATTTGGGACAGGGCATGCTGGGGACAGTCTTCTAGAGAACGTATAAGGGATCATTTTGTCATAGTGTGTTGGATCAGTGGATAGAGACCCACATATGATCAGGAAGGAGTTGGACTCTCATTCTGGGCAGAATCGATATGTTCTTAAATAGAGCAGTGGGGGTCTCTCAAGAGCATGGGAGTTCCTCATAGGGGAGGACAGACCAGTGTGTAAAGCCCTCAATATTGTTACAAGTAATTATGAATTTCGCCCTTGAAGGAGTGAAGCCTGGTGGTCACCATGGGTCCTGAAGGGAGAGGGAGGGAGGAATAGAGTAGATGGAAGTTGGGGTATGTAGGGGGCAATGAAAGTGTTCTCCGTGATCTTGCAATGATGGACACAGGCCATGTTGAATTTCATAAAAAATTTATGAAAGTGTATGGTCTAGAGGGTAGACCATAATGTAAACCATTGACCATGGTTAGTGGTTATGTTTCAGTATTTGTACATCAGTTTTAGCAAATGTACCATTCACCTATAAAAAGGTTATTGATATAGAAAGGGGAAAACGGGGGAGGATGTTGGGTATATGGAAGTCCCCTATATTCTGTATGAGACTTTACTGTGACCTAAAACTTCTTTGAAGACAAAATGACAAAAAGTAATACACTGGGGAAGAAATGGAAAAAAATGTCACTCTACATACAGGACAACAAATATACACTGATGAAAGGGAAAATGTCAACAAAATTTTAAAATATTTTTCATTATTTTTTTTAATATCCCAATTTTTTATTTTATTTTAGTTTTAGTTTTTCTAAATGATTATGTATTTTATTTCTTATGTTTAAACATATCATTATTATTTCATTTTCCTATTAATTGCATTTGGTGATATTTCTTAGATTTCATTTTTGAAGAAGTTTTGCATCACAGAAGAGTTTCATTGGTGGCAGAGGAGAAACATTAGTGTGAGGTGTCAGGAGGAAGTTCACCTGGGCATACATATAAGGTATATAAATGTGTTCAAATATTTTTGGGGTACTGTCACAGAGTGTGGAGATTCACACAATAACCAAAAGAATATTGAATTCCTGTCCTGGGGAGCTTTGCCACATTCTCTAATAGAACAGCAAGAATGCCCCAATACAGGGGCAATGACTAGTGAATAAAGATGGTCCATTAATGGGCCCTTGATATTGACAACTCTGCTTATGAGCCTTTGTGCTTGAAATTGCAACTTAGCCTGGAGCTGTAGGGTGCCTAAGAGTTACAACCTGATGGCCTCCATGTTACTAAAATGTGGCCTCTCTCTAAGCCAAACACAGCATATAAATGCATTACTTTCCTCCCAGCATGGGACATGACTCCCAGGGATGAGCGTCCCTGGCACTGAGAGACTACTACCAAGCACCAACTAGCAATGCAACTGGAAAAAGACCTTGAATAAAGGGGGGGAAAGCTAAAGACAAATGAGTTTATATGTCTAAGAGACTTCAAAGTGAATTGGGAGGTCATACCAGAGGTAAGACTTATGCACATTTCAGCAGGATCTCATAGACTGTAGATACTACCCCAAATAGTGGGGCTCCTGAGGGCTCTGGAGACACCCAGGTTCTACAGTCATGGCAGATAGCTCTGGAGTTTGGTGCCTTGACAGTGGATCCTACTTTGGAGTTTGTGCTTCTGAGTGTGACAAAGTTGGATGCAGATGTGACTTCTCTACACATGCCTCTTTTTTTTATTCATTTTTTAAAAATATTACATTCAAAAATTATGAGGTCCCCATTCACCTCCCTCCTCCCCACCCCATCACTCCCCCCACAGCAACTCTCTCCCCCATCATCATGACACATCCATTGCATTCGGTGAATACATCTCTGGGCATCGCTGCACCTCATGGTCAATGGTCCACATCATAGCCCACACTCTCCCACGTTCCATTCAGCGGGCCATGGGAGGATCTACAATGTCTGGTAATTGTCCCTGCAGCACCACGCAGGACAACTCCAAGCCCTGAAAACCCCTCCACATCTCATCTCTTCCTCCCATTCCCTGCACCCAGCAGCCACCATGGCCACTTTTTCCACATCAACGCCACATTTTCTTTGATTACTAACCCCAATAGTTCATGAATAGAATATCAGTAAGTCCACTCTAATCCTTACTGTATTCTTCCTTCCTGTGGACCTTGGATTGGTTGTGTCCATTCCACATCTATGTCAAGAGGGGGCTTAGATTCCACATGGATGCTGGATGCAATCCTCCTGCTTTCAGTTGTAGGCACTCTTGGCTCCATGGTGTGGTGGTTGACATTCTTCAATTCCATGTTAGCTGAGTGGGGTAAGTCCAATAAACCAGAGTGTAGGAGCTGAAGTCTGTGGAGGCTCAGGGCCTGTCTATCATATGGTCAGACCAGAGATTCAGATCCCCTAAATATCTTAAACCCCAGCACCAACTACAATTTTGGTAAAGTAACAGGAAAGGATTGTAGAAAGAGCTCACATCTGAGTCCAGCTCCATCATGCAGAAACACCAACTCCAAAGAAGGGCCAACTGACATGGCAGTGAACTCCATCTGCCATGACCATAAAACCTGTGGGTCTCTGTAGCCCTCAGAAGAACTAATACCTGGGGTTGTATCTACTTTATCTGTCTCTGAGACTCTGCTCAGGTGTGCATAAGGGCAATCGCTCTGATAACCTCCAGGCTCTTTTTTAGAGACTCATAGCCATATAAACTCATTTGTCCTTTCCATTTCCCCCTTGATTTAGGTAAAAAAGCATTTTTTACTCCTTTTATTATATGTAGACAGGAATATTCTCCTGGTCTGAGTTGAACATTTTATTCAAGGTCATTTTCTAGTTATGTCATCAGCTAGTACTTAGTAGTGATCCCTCGGCTACACATGCCTCTTATGTCCCTTCTTCTTGAACCTCTAGTTTGTGCTGGAGTTGGTAGGTGTATATCCAGGATACTTGAATCTTTTGGCTGTCCATGTGCCAGGTGTGCCCTGAGCCCTAGCAGAGTTGCTACACCTATTCTCCAGTTCATTGGATTCACATAGGACAACTAACAAGGAGGTGAGGATGGACAACCACCATACCAAAGAACCGAGAATGTCTACAATGGCAAGCAAGAGAGTTCCATCCATCAGCCATATGGGTTTGAGGCCACCTCTCAATTAGAGGTGAAGTGTGGGCATCACCATCCCTGAATCCTCAGGATTGGGGAATAAAGTATGGATTATATTGGACTTACTGGTATTCTACTATAGATATATTGTGATTATAGCAATGAAATAAATTATATCATTGTTGTGAAGACAGTGGCCTCTGGAGGTGCTGAAGGCAGGGAGAATGAAAAACAGATGAAATATGGGGACATTTTTGGACCTTGGAGTGTCCTGAAAAACATTGCAACGACAGATACAGGCCATTATATATCCTGCCATAACCTATAGAATTGAGTGTTAGAGAGTATAAACTAAAATGTAAACTATAATCTATGTTTAGTAGCAATGCTCCAAATGTGTTCATCAATTGCAATGAGTGTACCACACTAATGAAAGAAGTTGTTAATGTGGGGAAGGGGGAATCCTTTATATTTTGTTGTGTAACATTTTGTGTAATTTAAGTATCTTTTTAAAAAGTAAAAATACATTTAAAAAAAGAAGTCATAGACTCACTTGCAAATATTAGATACACAGGACCAAACTAGTGTCCACCTGAGGGTTTTACAACACTCCAGGACAAAAAGGGCAAAGAAACTTCTCTGTTTTGGAGCATTAGCTGCTTTTATCCTGTCCTTTGAGGTGTTTCCTGGTTTAGTTTTATTTTATTTTAGGGGGGTTATTTTTATTCTTTTTTAAATTGTGTTTTTATTAAAGATACATAGGTCACACAAAATGTTACATTAAAAACTATAAGATATTCCCACATACCCCACTCCCCCCCCACACACAGTCCTCCCACATCAACCCTCCTCATAAATGTGGCACATTCATCACACTTGAACACATTTTGGAGCACCGCCCCACCACATGGACTATTGTCTATATTGCAATCCATACTCTCCCTCAGTCCACTCAGTGGGTTATGGCAGGAAATACAATGTTCCGCATCTGTCCCTGCAATATCATTCAAGACAACTCCAATCCCCCAAAATGCTCCCATATCACACTTCTTCCTCCCTCTCCCTGCCCCCAGCAACTCCTGTGGCCACTGCTTCCACATCAATGATACAATTTCTCCCATTGCTAGAGTCACAATATTTCTATAGTAGAATACCAGTAAGTCCACTCTAATCGATATTTCATTCTTCCATCATGAGGACCCTGGGGTGGCTATGTCCACTCTACCTCTGAATCGAGTGGGGGCTTAGATCCCACATGGCTGATGGATGAAATTCTTATGTGTGCAGCTTGGTTCCCTCGTATGGTGGTTGACCATCCTCACCTCCATGTTAGCTGACCTGGATAAGTCCAATGAACTGAAGAGTAGGTGTTGCTACTCTGCTGAGGACCAGGGCTCAGCTGGCACATATAGATAGTCGAGAGACTCAATTTTCCTGAGTGTACACAATCCCCAGTGTCAACCACAAGTTCAGTAAAAGTGACAGAAGAGGCATGCTTAGAGAGATTACATCTGAGTCCAATCCTATCACACTCAGGAGCACAAATTCCAAAATAGGGCACCCTGGCAAGGCACTGAACTCCGGAGCCATCTGCCATGAATGTAGGACCTGGGTGTCTCTGTAGCCTTCAGGAGCACCTCTACCTGGGATTGTATCTACATTGGCTGAAGATTTTGCTGAAATCCTAAAATCTTTCCCTCTAAGATCAGGAACAAGACAAGGATGACCACTATGGCCCCTCCTATTTAACTTTGTGTTAGAAGTACTTGTTTGAGCACTGAGAAAAGAAAGAGATATAAAAGGCTTCCAAATTGGAACAGAAGAAACCAAAATATCACTATTTGCAGATGACATGATCCAATACATAGAAAGTCTTTAGAAATCTATAACAAAGCTTCTAGAGCTCTAAATGAGTTCAGTAAATTTGCAGGTTATAAAATCAATGCCAAAAATTAGTAACATTTCTGTACACAAATAATGAGCAATCTGAGGAGCAACTCATTACAAAAATGTCATTTGCAATAGTAAATAAAAAATCAAGTACCTAGGAATAAGTTTAAGTAAAGATGTAAAAGTCTTATACAGAGAAAACTATACAACACTGTTAAAGGAAATCAAAGACTTAAATAAATGGAAGAATATTCCCTCTTCATGGATAGAAAAACTAAATATTATTAAGATGTCTGTCCAACTCAAACTAATCTACAGATTTAATGCAATCCCAATAAAAATCAACACACCATTTTTTAATGTACTGGAAAAACTAACTATGAAATTTATTTGGAAGGGAAAGAGACCCCAAATAGCCAAAGACATATTGAAAAAGTAAAATGAAATTGGAGGAATCACACTACCTGACTTTAAAATATACTGCAAAGCTACAGTGGTCAAAATGGCATGGTATTGACACAAGGATAAAAATACTGAACAATGGAACTGAATTGAGAGTTCTGATATATATCCTCACATCTAGTCATCTGATATTCGACAAAGCCACCAAGCCTACACAACTAGGAAAGAATGACCTCTTCAACAAATGGTGCTTGGAGAACTGGATATCCATATGCAAAGAATGAGAGGATTATCATCTCATAAATTATACAAAAATCAGCTCAAGATGGATCAAAGATCTAAATATAAGAACCAAGAAGAGCTTGGAAGACAATGTAGGGAAGTATCTACAGGACCTTTTAATGGGAAATGGCTTCCTGAACTTCACACCCAAAGCATGAGCTGGAAAAGAAAAAAATAGATAAATGGGACCTCCTCAAGATTAAAGCCTTTTGCATCTCAAAAGAGTATATCAAGAAAGTGAAAAGACAGACTACCCAATGGGAGGAAATATTTAGTAACCATATATCTGACAGGAGACTATTATCCAGCATATATAAAGAAATCCTATATCTCAAAATTAAAAAGCCCCCACTTTTCTATGTGACCTTTGGCAAGTATCTGAACCTCTGTTTCTCATCTGAAATTGTGAGTAATAATATCCCCTCAACCTACTATATCAGAGGGGTGTCAGACAGAATACATCATAGTATATGTAAATGCTAAAAGTAAAAAGTCTATTTTGCAAAGTTCAAGGTACTATTAAGATATAATATGCACCTTCAAAAAAATGGCTGAACAGCCACACACCTGCATGAACATGCATAAGAGGAAGAGAAAAGAAAGTAAATGTTTTCAATTTTGTACCTTAAAATTGCTTTTTCTAATAATTTGGAAATATATATAGCTAAATGTAGAAAATAGGAAAAATATCAAGGAAATAAAAATCCACAAAAGAAAGATAATTGCCACTGATAATTTACTATATTTACTTTCAGTGCTTAAATTTTTTTCCAAATAATTGGTAATAAACCTCTGCATAAAAGGGGCTTGATTTTTTTATTAAAAATTATATGAGCTCAGTATACACAATTTCATATAAATTTAAAGTTCTCTTTAATCACCTCCTTTCCCTGTGAAACCAGTATTAACAATTTTTCATAATTAATACTTGCTTTGTATTGTATTTTTCATTTGACAGTATATTCTAATGTTTTCCCACATCGTTAAAAATGCAGAAACAATTTTATTTTGACCTTTTATTTTGTAAAACTTTAAAGATATACAAAGTAGAGAGATTTTGAGTGACCCCAACATTTAGCTACAACCTAGCTTCAAAAATATTCAACACATGGATAATCTTGTTTCAACTACACCTTCACTCAATTCCTTCTCTTCCCCTGAATTTTCAGCAGTAAATGCAAAATATATAATTTCACCCATTAAGACTTACATATGTGATTTCACAATATATCTACTCTTCTGTATCCTAGCTTCAATACTAATATTACACCTAAATAATGAACATCTTCAATATCATTAGATATTCTGTATATTTCCAGATTTTCCATATTATCTCATGAAGGTAGGGAGTTTTCTTCTATTTCTTTGGACAAATGAGAATACAAATAAGATTCATACATTATAATTGGACAGTATGTCTTTTTAAATCTCTTTCATTTTTTCTTTATTTTTTTATGAACTTCAGATTACACAAATGTTATACCGAAAACATAGGGGATTCCCAAATACCCAACCCCATCTGCTTGCCACACTTTTCTCCATTAACAACAATTTTCATTAGTGTGGTACTTTTGTTACAATTGATGAACACAAATTGAAGTATTGCTACTAACCATGGTCTATAGTTTGCCTTATGATTTATACTTTGTAACACACAACTTTACAAGTTTTCACAAAACACATAACAGCTTATATCCGTCATGGCACTATAATGCAGAACAATTCCTATATTCCCCCAAATGCCTCAAGTTACACCTATTATTTCTGTTTCCTCCCTTCAGAACCTCTGGTGAGCACTGCCTTTATATCAGTGTTAGACGTACTTCCATTATTGGAATAATAATGGCTACTTTAGCCCATTATTGCATTCCCCACTTATGTTTGTTCATTCCTCAATATTGAGGATTTGGGGATGGTGATACCCACTCTGCCTCTGATTGAGGGGAGTTGCAGATCCCATGGGGCAGATAGATGGAACTGTCTTGCTTGCAATTGTAGAAACTCTCTGTTTTTGAGATGGGCATTGTCCATCATCCTTTTGTTAGTGGTCCTGGATGAGTGTGATGAACTGGAGAGTAGGTACTGGCTGAAAATCTGCTGAGATTCAGGACTCAACCAACATATGAAAAGCCAGAAGATTTAAGTCTCTGAATCAGATATTTAATATGTTTATTACTAATTATAGTTCAAAAAATTTGGGAGAAGAACAATGTGTAGGAAAATTATAAATAGATCGAATTCTGATACACTGGGGAAATGCTTTATCACAAATTCCAAGGGAAGGTCTACCGATGGGTTGCAGATTTCCTCGGGTTGCCTGCCCTACCTATATTTTGTAGATATTGCTAGAACCTTCAGGAGAACTCCTGCTTGAGGCACTGTTTACTGTGGCAGTCAGTGACATCCTCCTGAGACTTGCAAAAGTGTGACCTCAGGAATGACCTTCTGACTCACTTTGAAATCTCCCAGCCATAAGAATTCATTTGTACTTAATATTTCTTCCTTTTGGTTTAAGTCATTTTTACAACTGCATCTATACTTGATGCTTGGTAATAACCCTCTTAGTGACAGGGAAACTCATCCCTGGGAGTCAAGTCTCATTTAGGAGGGAAGGTAGTGAATTTATATACTGAGTTTGGCATAGAGAGAGGCCACATGAGAACAACAAGGCTTTCAGGGGGTAACTCTATATATGTTACTAGGCTGTTTTTGATTTCACAAGAGCAAGGTTCATAAGTACAAGCATCAATATCAAGGGCCTGGCATATTGGTCTAGCCTCCTTCACGAGGCAATGCCCATGTACTCTAAAGATTCTTGGCACTCTATGAGAAAATGTAGCAAGACTCCCCACGATGGTAATTTAATATTCTATCAGTTATTCCATGGGTCTCCACCCACCAAGACAACAATCTATTGCCACATGAACACATTCACATTCCATAGAGTCGTGCCCCAAGTGCACCCGGTCCCACACATCACCCCAACATAGATAACCCACGTCAAGGATTCTCCTCACCACAGTTGCAACCTTCTGCAATCTAAAACCTCCCCAAAAACAAAGCCAACAAAAAATAATAATAAAATAAAAAAATTGAAATATAATTTTTTTGCATTGTGCCTTTCATCATCGTAAGATCTGTTATCTTTTACGTATATTGAGAAATTCTTCTGTATGTTCCCCAGTATCTTATTTTTTTCCACTTATTATCCAAAAAGGTTTAGGTTAACAGAAAAGTCTCATAGACTATATATAGTGGATTCCTATATACCCTACCACTTCCCTCCCACATCCTCCCCTAACAATAACATCCTACATGAGAATGGTGCATTTGCTTTTGCAAAAGATGAGCAAATATTGAAGTATTGCTATAAAAATGGCCAATGGCTAATATAATAGTTTAACTTTTGAGCTGCATACTTTTTAAAATATACTTTTTATTTTTTTAAAAAGAAAATTAGATTACATAAATGCTGTACAAAAAATATAGGGGATTCTCATATGCCCCACTCCCTAGCCTGCCCACATTTTCCCACATCAGCAACATTCTTCATCAGTGTGGTACATTTGTCACAATTGATGAACACATCTTGGAGCATTGCCACTAAGCGAAGATTATAGTTTACATTGTAGTTTACACTCTCCTGCACATTTTTGCAAGTTCTTACATGATATACAATGGCCTGTATCTGTCATTGAAATGTCATTCGGGATAATTCCCAAGTCCCAAAAATGCCCCCAAATTAGAACTACTTATTCCTCTATATCCCCTCAGAAACATCAGTGGCCACTGCCTCCATATCCATGATAAAAATTCTTCCATTGCTAGGATCAAAAAAAATCTACAATGAATAACTGTGATTCTACTCTAGTTTATCAGCCATTCCCCAGTCCTGAGGATTCTGTGATGGTGATATCCACTCCATCTCTAATTGAGAGGGGGCTTAGGTTCCATGAGGCAGATGGATGAGACTTTCTTGTTTATAGTTGCAGACTCACTCTGTTCCTTGAGATGATTGTTGTCAGTCATTTTTTCCTTGTTAATTGTCCTGGGTGAGTCAAATGAACTGGAGAGTGGGTGTTGCAAGTCTGTTGAGATTTCAGGGCTCAGCCGGCACATGGACAGCCCAAAGATTTAAGTCTCTTGGACATAAAACTTTCAGCTTTAGTACTAACCATAGGTTCAAATAGAGAGACAGCAGAGTCATGTGTAGGGAAAACACAGTTGAGTCCTACTCTATCACACTGGGGAGTGTAAATTTCAAAGTAGGGCCCACTGGCAGGGTGCAAAACTCCTGAGCTCTCTGTCCTGCCTATAGTGTCTGGATGTCTGCAGAGCCTTCAGGATCCCCAGTATTTGAGGCAATATTTACTTTGGCAGTCTATGAGTTCCTGCTAAGATGTGTGTAAATGTAACCTCTGAAATGACATCCCAACTCACTTTGAAGTCTCTTAGCCATATAAATTCCTTTGTCTTTACTCTTTTCTCCTTTTGGTCAAGGTCTTTATCCAGTTGCATTGCTGGTTGGTACTTGGTAATAATCCCTTGGTTCTAGGGAGGCTCATCCCTGGAAGTCATGTTCCCATCTGGGGAAAATGTAATGCATTTATATGCTGAATTTTGGTTTGGAGAGAGGCCACATTTGAATAACAAGGAGGCTCTCAGGAGGTAATGCTTAGGTACCCTATAATACTATGCTAAGTTTCAATTTCAGAAATAATTGTTCGTAAGCACAGTCCTGACAATCAAAGACCCATCAATATTCCACACTCCTTCACTAGTCTCTGGTCCTGTACTCAGGGAATTCTTGCTGTACCATTAGAGAATATGGCAGAACTCTCCAGGATGGGAATTTGATATTCTTTTGGTTATTGTGTGGATCAACACCCACTTTGACAAAACCTCAGGAACACTTGAGCACATTCATATGCCTTATAGACATGCCTCATGTGAACCTTTTCCCATGCACCCCCTGCCTCTGTCACACCTCATATATGATCCTCCCCTGCCACAGTTGTAACACTTCTGTGATCCAAAACTTCTTTAAAATTGAAGCCAACAAAATAACAGAATACACTTAATAGGAAAATGATATAATAATGTTGGTTTTAAAATTCACGAGTAAAATGCAATTTTTTGAAGTTTGAAATAATGAAAAAAAATTAAAAATGTTTTGTTTTGTGTCTTTCATCATTGTAAGACTTCTTACATGTACACTGACATTTGTTTCCATTTTTTCACCCAGAGTCTAATTTTTTTTCCCATTTTGTTCATAGAAACTTCAGGTTACAGAAAAGTCATGTACAGAATTAAGTGATTCCCAAAAACCCAACATCCTCTACATTTTCCCTTTTCCCTTATTAATAACATTTTACATGTGGATGGTTCATTTGTTACAATTGATGTACAAGTATTGAAACATTGCCACTAACTATGGACAGTCATTTTCATTGTGGTTTATATTTTGAACCATACAATTTTTTAGATTTTGATGAAGTTTGATGTGGTCTGTATCCATCCTTGCATGATCATGTAGAAAACTTCTATCACCCCCAAAATGTCCCATATTCCATCTATTCTATTCTTCCCTCCTTCCCCCCTTGGGACCAACTGTAACCACTAAGATTAACTCATTGAAGGGCTAGAATCATAGTTGCTTGCAACAACATCGAGGGCTTGACATACTGGCCTTTCCCCCCTTGTTAGTCACTGCCTATGCTCTCAAGAGACTCTTGCCCCTCTATATCAGGTCATAGAAGGACTCCCCAGGATGGGAGTTCAATACCTTCCCACTCTATATGAGTCTCCATTCCCTGATAAAACACACTATGACAAGATGAATGCTACACACTCCCTAGAAGCCTGTCCCAGGTATGACCTATCCCGTGTGTCCCCCACATCCAACACCTTAAGCCAGTAACCCTCCCCTGCCATATTTGCTGAAAGAACATTCCCAGCATTGTAGTTTCAACCACATACCCACAAATCCCCAGAGTTCATATGCTCCCTCCTCAAACTCTCCCCCAATTAAATGGACAGTCTAACCCACCCTCCCCACCTTACCCCCCTTACAGACCAAAACTGCCCAGCCCAGAAGCATAACTGCACCACTGTTATGATCATGCACTGCACAGCTACACCCTTCTACCTTATCATAGATTTTGCCTATATGGGCACTTACAAACATCTTCTCTCTTTCTGTCTCCTGTATACATGTCTTCCAGACTCTAGCTCTGTGAGCCTGCTCAATTTGCTTAATTCATATCAGAGAGGTCAGGTAATATTTGTCCTTCGGTGCTTGGCTTACTTCATTCAAAATAAGGTCTTCACAATTCATCCACGTTATCCTGTTTGTTAATACTACATTCATTCTATTTCATGTATATACCACAATTTGTCTATCCATTCATCTGTTAATGGACATTTGGATAGTTTTCCAACTTTTGGCATTAGTGAATAATGCCTCTGTGAACATTGGTGTGCATATATCTATTCATATCCTTGTTTCCAATTCTTCTGCGTATATGCCCAGCCGTGGAATTGTTGGGTCATAGGAATTTCTATAGTTAGTTCTTGGGGGTGGGGGGTATATGGGGACCTCATTTTCTGAATGTAATAAAAAATTAATTAATTAAAAATATATATATAGTTAGTTCTCTGAAGAACTGCCAAAATGTTCTCCACAATAACTGCAGCATTCTACATTCCCACCAGCAGTGGATAAGGGTTCCTATTTCTACATATCCTCTCCAACACTTATAGTTCTCTATTTTCTTAATAGCCACTGGTCTAATTGGTATAAGATGATATCCCATTGTAGTTTTGATTTGAATTTCCCTAATAGCTAGTGATGTTGAGCATCTTTTCATGTGCTTTTTAGCCATTTTTCTTTGTTCTTTGGAGAAGTTGTCTGTTCAAATCTGTAGCCCATTTTTTAAATGGATCATACGTCTTTTTATATTTGAGTTGTAGGATTTCTTTATATATGCAGAATATTAGGCGACTATCAGATATATGCAGAATATTAGGCGACTATCAGATATATGCAGAATATTAGGTGACTATCAGATATATGGTTAGCAAGTATTTTCTTCCATTGAGTAGGCTCCCTTTTCACTTTCTTGACAAACTTCTTTGAGGTGCAAAAGTTTTTAATTTTGACAAGTCCCATTTATTTATTATTTCATTTCTCGTGCTTTGGGTGTAAAGTTCATGAAACCATTTCCTAACATAGGACCCTGTATGTGCTTCAATTCATTATCTTCTAGGAGTGTTGTGGTCTTGGTCCTTATATTTACATCTTTGATTCATCTTGAATTATTTTCTGTATAAGGTGTGAGGTAGTATTTCTCTCTCATTCTTTTGGATATGAATATGCATTTCTCCAAACACCATTTGTTGAAGAGGCCATTCTCTCCCAGTTGTGTGGGTTTGGTGGCCTTGTAGAATATCAGGTGACTGTATATGTGTGGCTCTATATCAGGACTCTCAATTCAGTTCTATTGTTCAGTATGTCTATCCTTGTACCAATACCATGCCGTTTTGATGACTGTAGCATTGTTGTATGTTTTTTTCTGGAATCAATTATATTGATACATATTAATAAAGCATACAATTCCTCCAAGGTTGTAATCAATCATGATTGCTGTAATCACATTGTTGTGCATTTATCACTTCAATCATAATTAGAGCATTTTCATTATTTCAATATTAATAATAATAAGCAAAATACAGATAAAGAAACAAACAAGACAATTCCTCACCTCTCAATCTCTCTATGCATAAAAAGATTGTAATATATTTTAAAGTCGGATAGTGTGAGTCCTCCAATTTCACTTTTCTTTTTCAATATAACTTTGGCTATTCAGAGCCTCTTGACCTTCCAAAGAAATATCATAGTTAGTTTTTCCAATTCAGTAAAAACTGCCATGGCAATTTTTATTAGGATTGCATTAAATTTGTAAATCAGTTGGGGTTGGATAGACATTTTATTGATGTTTAGTCTTCCTATCAATGAACAGGGAATATTCTTTCATTTATTTAAGTCTTCTTTGGCTTCTTTTAACAGTGTTGTGTAATTTCCGTGTATAAGTCATTTATATCTATAATTAAATGTATTCCTATGTATTTGATTCTTTAGTTGCTATTGAAAGTGGGATTTTTTTCTTGATTTCCTCCTTAGATTGCTCATTATTGGTGTACAGAAATGGTACTGATTTTTGCACATTGATGTTACAACCTGCCACTTTACGGAACATGTTTATAAGCTCTAGAAGCTTTGTTATAGATTTCTCAAGGCTTTATGTGTATAGGATCATATCATCTGCAAATAGTGAAGTTTTTACTTCTTCCTTTTCAGTTTGCATGCCTGTGGTTTTCCATATATATCCTGTGGGTTTTTCATATATACCCTTTATCATGTTGAGGAAATTTCCTTCTATTCCTATCTTTTGCAGTATTTTTATTAGAAAGTGTGCTGTATTTTGTCAAATGCTTTTTTTCATCTATAGAGATCATCATGTTTTTTTTTTCTTTTTGTCTGTTTATGTATTAAATTTCTTTCTATCTGTTTATGTGTTACATTGGTTGATTTTTTATGTTGAACCATCCTTACATACCAGGGATGAAACCCATTTGGCCATGGTATATAATTCATTAGATGTGTTGTTGAATATGATTAGCAAGTATTTTGTTGAGGATTTTAGCATCTAGGTTCATTACAGAGATTGGTCTATAGTTTCGCTTTCTTGTGGCTTCTTTGTTTGGCTTTGGCATTAGAATGGTGTTGGTATCATAGAATGAGTTAGGCAGTGCTCCCTACACTTCTATTGTTTGGAAGAGTTTAAGCAGGACAGGTGTTAGTTCTTTCCAGAATGAATGTTTTTAATGACTAATTCTATCTCATTACTTCTGATTAGTCTGTTGAATTCATCAATTTCTTCTTTCATCAATGTAGGCTGTTTATGTATTGCTAGGAATTTGTCCATTTCCTCTAAGTTATCTATCTTGTTGGCATACAATTTTTAAAAATATCCTCCTACGATACTCTTTATTTCTGTGGGATCAGTGATGATAACCCCTTCCTCATTTCTTATTTTATGAATTTGCCTATTCTCTCTTTTTTTCTTTGTTATTCTACCTAAGGGTTTGTCAGTTTTATTAATCTTCTCAAAGAGTCAGCTTTTGGTTTTGTTTATTTTTTCTAGTACTTTCTTATTTTCAATTTCATTTAGCTCTGATCTAATATTTGTTATTTCATTCTTTCTACTTCCTTTGGGGTTGGTTTGTTGTTCTTTATGTAATTCCTCCAGGTTTGTAGTTAGGTCTTTGATTTTAATTCTTTCTTTTAAAAAAATTTTATATATATTTTTATTTTCTTTATGTAATTGGTTTTTAAATGATACTTAGATTATGTAAATGTTCCATAAAAATATAGAGGATTCCCATATACCCCACTCTCCACACCTCCCACATTTTTCCACGTTAACAACAACCTTCATTAGTGTGGTACATTCACTGCAATTGATGCACACATTTTGAAGCATTGCCACTAAGCGTAGATCAAAGTTTACATTGTAGTTTACGCTCTTCCACCCAATTCTGTAGGTTATAGCAGGATATATAATGGCCTGTATCTGTCATTGTAATGTCATTCAGGACAATTCCCAAGTCCCACAAGTGTCCCTGTATTACTTCAGTTTTTCCCTCTCCCTGCCCCCAGAACTTCCAGTGGTCACTGCCTCCACATCAATAATAAAATTTCTTCCATTGCTAGAACCACAATAAGTCTATAGTAGGATACCAGTAAGTGTACTTTAGTCCATTCCAAATCCTGAGAATTCTGGGATGTTGATGCCTAGTCCACTTCTAAGTGAGAGGGGGCTGTGATCCAATAGGCCCAATGGATAGGATTCGCTTGCATGTAATTGTAGTCTCTCTTGGTTCCTTGGTATGGTAGTTGTCCATGATCACCTTCTTGTTAGTTATCCTGGGTGAGACCAAGGAACGTAGGTGTTGCAAGTCCATTGCGATTCATGGCCCAGCTGGCACATGGACAGCCCAAAGATTTAATTCTTTTGGGCATACTCCTACCAACTTTAGTACTAATTATAGGTTCAAAGAGAAGGACATAAGAGCCATGTGTAGGGAAACCACAACTGAGTCCAACTATGTCACAGTGAGGAGCATATATTCCAAAATAAGTCCATCTGGCATGGTACCAAATTTCTGAGCTATCTGTTCCAACTATAGTGTCTGGATGTCTCCAGAGCCTGCAGGAGCCCCACTATTTGGTGGGGTACTTACTTCGGCAGTCAATGAGTTCCTGATGAGATGTGTATAAGTGTAATCTCTGAAATTAACTCCTGACTCACTTTGAAATCTCTTAGCCATTTAACCTCATTTTTCTTTACCGTTTTGGTCATGGTCTTTTTAAATATAGGCATTTTTGGCTATGAATTTCTCTCTTAGTAAAGCTTTTGCAGCATCTCATAGGTTTTTTTTTTTTTTAAAGATTTATTTATTTATTTAATATCCCCCCCTCCCCTGGTTGTCTGTTCTTGGTGTCTATTTGCTGCGTCTTGTTTCTTTGTCCGCTTCTGTTGTCGTCAGCGGCACAGGAAGTGTGGGCGGCGCCATTCCTCGGCAGGCTGCTCTTTCTTTTCACGCTGGGCGGCTCTCCTCACGGGCGCACTCTTTGCGCGTGGGGCTCCCCCACGCGGGGGACACCCTTGCGTGGCACGGCACTCCTTGCGCGCATCAGCGCTGCGCATGGCCAGCTCCACACGGGTCAAGGAGGCCCGGGGTTTGAACCGCGGACCTCCCATATGGTAGACGGACGCCCTAACCACTGGGCCAAAGTCCGTTTCCCTCATAGGTTTTGATATGTTGTGTTATTATTTTTATTCATATCCTGGTAGTTACAGATTTCTTTAGTGATATCCTCCTTGACCCACTGTTTACCTAAGAGTAGGTTGTTTAACTTCCATATCTTTGTGCCTAATCTGGTTCTCTGATACTTACTGGTTCCCAGCTTCATTCTGTTGTGGTCAGAGAAATTACTTTGTATAAATTTCAATCTTCCTGAATTCATTGAGAGTTGTTCTGTGGTCTAGCATGTGATCTCTCCTGGAGAATGATCCAAGTGCACTCGAGAAGAATGTATATCCTGCTGTATTTGGGTGTAATGTTTTGTATGTGTCTACTAGGTCCAGATCCTTTAATGTATTATTCAAAGTCTTTGTTTCTTTATTGATTCTCTATTGAGATGTTTTGTCTAATGGTGTTAATAGTGTATTAAAGTCCCCCACTATAATTGTAGAGCCATCTATTTCTCCACTTAATATTCCAGTTTTTGCCTCATGTATTTTGAGGCATGCTGGTTAGGTGCATACATGTATTTGATTCTTCTTTCTTCTTGATAGAGCATCCCTTTTATTAATATATAGTGTCCTTCTTTTTCTCTTACAGTAGTTTTGCATTTAAATTATATCTTGTTCAATATTAGTATTGCTACTCCTGCTCTTTTTTGTTTATTGTTTTGTTGTAAAATTGTGTTCCAACCATTCACTTTCAGCCTCCTTGCATCCCTGGGTCTAAAGTGTGTTTTTTGTAGACCACATGTTGATGGGTCATATTTCCTTATCCATTCTCTCAATCTGTCTCTGTTGACTGGTAAGTGTAATCCATTAGCATTCAGTGTTATTACTTTCAAGGAATTACTTACATTAGCCATATTTTATTTAAGTTTATGTATGCCATATGTTGTTTTTTATTTCTCTTTCTCTCCTTTTAGTTGTTCTTACACTTTCCTCCAACTTTCTCTCTCCTGTTTTTTTTTTTCCTTTTGACCTGCAGAAATCGCTGTATTATTTCTTGAATGGCAAGTTTCTTATTGACGTACTTTCTTAATTTCTGTTTATTCTGTGAATATTTTGAATTCTCCCTCATTTTTGAATTCCAGCTTAGTTGGATAGAGAATTTCTTGGCTGGAATTTTTTTTTCCTTTTAGTACCTTAACTATGGCATACCACTGCCTTCTTGCCTCCATGATTTGAGATGAGAAACTAGCACTTAATCTTATTGAGCATCCATTGTATGGGATGTATCTTTTTTCTCTTGCTGCTTTCAATATTCTCTCTTTGTCTTGAGCATTGGACAGTTTGACAACTATGTGTCTTGGCGTAAGGCTTTTAGGATTTAAACTGTTTGGGGTGTCACTTCCTGGACATAGGGTTGGGAAGTGTTCAGGCATTATTTCCTCCAGCATACCTTCTTTCCCCTTTCCCTCCTCTGCCCTCTCTGGGATACCTATAATATATATGTTTGTGCTTTTCATGTTGTCATTCAAATCTCTATGTCTCTGTTGGTTTTTTTTCTATCTTTTTTATCTATGTGTTCTATTATCTGTTTGATTTCAGATATACTGTCTTCAGTATATCACCGATTCTTTCCTCTGCTGGTCAAATCTACTGTTATGTGCTTCCAGTGTATTTTGATTTCTTGGATTGTGCCATTCATCACTATCATATCTGTTTTTTTTACGTATGTTTTCAATTTCTTCAGCATGTTCTTCCAGACTCTTCTTAATATCCTTATTCTATTCCTTCACTTCATTGGGTTTTTCATATATACCCTTTGTCATATTGAGGAAGTTTTCTTCTATGCCTATATTTTGAAGTGTTTTTAGCAAAAAGGATGCTAGGTTTTGTGAAATGCTTTTTCTTCATCAATAGAGAAGATAACGTGATTTTTTTCTTTTGATCTTTTAATGCATTGTATGACTTTGATTGATTTTCTTATGTTGAAACATTCTTACATAACTGGGATGAAATCCATGATCATGGTGTATAACTTATTTGATATGTTGCTGAATTCAGTTAGCAAGTATTTTGTTCAGAATTTTGGATTCCATGTTCATTAGATAGATTGGTCTGTAATTTTTTGTGTGCTGCCTCTTTATGTGCCATTTGGTATCAGGTTGATGTTGGCATAATAGAATGAGTTAGGCAATATTCCCTCTACTTCTATTTTTTTGGAAGAGTTTAGGCAGGATAGTGTTAGTTCTTTCTTGAATGATTGTTAGAATTCACCTGTGAAGCCACCTGTCCTGTATATTTCTTAGTTGGGAGGTTTCTGCTGACAAATTCAATCTTGATACATATGATGGGTCTGTTTAGTTCATCAATTTCCTGTGTTGCTTATATGTTTTTAGAAATTTGTCCATTTCATTTAAGTTATCCATCTTGTTGGCATAGTATTTTTCAAAGTATTCTTTTATGATAATCTTTATTTCTGTGGCATCAGTGATGATATCCCCTCTCTTGGTTTTGATTTTATGTATTTGCATCTTCTCTCTTTTTTTTTCTTTAGTTAGTCACTTTTTTTTAATCTTCTGAAAGAAACAGCTTTCGGTTTTTTCTCAATTTCATTTATTTCTTCTCATATATATATATATATATATATATATATATAATTTCTTTGGGATTAGTTTGTTCTTCTTTTGCTTATTCCTTCAAGTGTGTACTTAGGTCTCTGATTTTAGTGTTTCTTTTTTTAAATATAAACATTGATGGATATAAATTTCCCTTCCATCACTGTTTTGCTGCATCCCATCAGTATTGATATGCTGTGTTCTCATTTTCATTAATTTCCAAGTTGTTACTGATTTATTTTCCAATTTCCTTCTAGACCCACTGATGGAGTGTTTTGTTTAACTTCCCTATCTTTATGAATATTCAGGTTTTCTGCCTCTTACTAATTACAAGCTTCATTCTGTTGTAGTCAGTGAAATTACTTTATATAATTTCAATCTTTTTAAATTCATTGAGACTTGTTCTGTGACATAGCATGTGGTCTATCCTGGAGAATCATCTTAAATCTCTTTTAACATCTATATTTCTAATCCCTAATTTATTTTTCCTTACAAAATTTATTTACTGAAGAACCTGGATATTTTTTACTATAGAGATTTCTCACAGTATAAGTATTTCTATTTGTCCCCATTTTGTAATTTAATGTTTCTTTGTCTCCAGTACTTTATTCAAATATAGATAATAGATCTAAACTTGCACTATCCAATAGAAATATAATGCAGGTCATTCATGTAATTTAAATTTTTTTATTAGTAACATTATAATAAGAATACATAGAGAACTTCTGGGAAGATGGAGGATTAGAGAAGTGGAGGAATCATTTCTCTCCCTCAAAAAATAGCTAGAGGCCAATCAGAGACTGTTTGTAGTGCTGCTTGGGGGCTCAGGATACCAGCAGAAGAAGAGGCACCACCCTGAAGAGAGAGAGGCAAAATAAAGTAATTTCAGCTGGATGAAAAATCATGTGCATAAAACTGTAAAAGCATGTGTGTGTACCCATCCTCCCACCTATGGAGCAAATAGCAGTCTATGGACTTCAGCAGATGTGGACTGCAGTGTTTGCAGACTGAAGGGATTTCAGGGGTCCTCTTCCTCAGGAAATGGAAGATAGAAGGACACAGCCTAGAGCAAATTCAGACTTTAGCAAGCAAACTTGGTCTGCTGCATTGGAGCGGTCTCACACTTCCAGATTGGGTGGGATCCTGACATGGTATTCCCTAAGACACATCAGGGACCTAAAGATAACTTGCCATCTTGAAGACCTTACTGCCCCAAGTTGGTTGCCAAAGAGACAGAGGCTGGGATCATGTGACCAGCTAAGAGTATAAAACAATGTCTGAGAAAGTTTGTTTATGAGACTTGGTCAGCTCTGAGGACATTGTTTCTGTACCTGCCTACCTCTGAATGTATTGGCCCCTAGCACCTGAAGTCTGAGATGAAAAGTCTTCCAATGAACACCACCTGATTGCTAGACCAGAAAAGTTCATGAAAAAGGAAAAAAAAAATACATAAAAGAGGCCAGCAGCTGCTTTACTGCCACCTTTCCCACAGTCCTTAGAAACTTGCCTGCACCCCATTATTGTGTCTTTAGCCCTGGTCTGAGCAGTTAAAAAGGGGCAATCTAGAACAAGTTGAGCCAAGAGTCAGAGACAGTGGTAGCATGCAGCTACTGACCAATAAGTCCCTAGGAAAGAGAGAGAAACTGAACATCAGAGCAAACTCAGCTTCAAAATCAGATCCCTTCATAACAGCAAAAAATTACAATCAATGCAAAGGAAAAGAAAGATATGACTGAGGAAAGGAACAAATAAATCTCCAGATGAGACACAAGATTTGAAACAGCTAACCAATTGGGTTCATACCAATCTCCTAAATCAAATCATGGACTTGAAGGACAACATGACTAAAGAAATAAAAGACATTAAGAAGACACTAAGTGAGCACAAAGAAAAAATTGAAATCTTGGATAGAAAAAATGGGAATTAAAGACTCATTATATGAGATTAAAAATACAGTAGTTGAACACAACAGCAGATTTGAAATCATGGAGGAAAGAATCAAAGACATAAAAGAAAGAATAATTGAAATTGAAGAGAGAGATGAACAGACAGGAAACAGAATGGAAAAAAATTGAGCAGGGGTTCAGGGAGCTGAATGGTAACATGAATTGCACCAAAATATGTGTTATGGGAGTTCGAGAAGAAGATAAGAAGACAAAAGGGACAGAAAGATTATTTAAGGAAATAATGGCTGAAAATTTCACATCCATCATGAAAGACATGAATATATATGTCCAGAAAACACAGCACACTCCAATTAGAATAAATCCAAATAGATCTACCCCATACCACATAATATACAGAATGCCAAATGTCAAAGATAAAGAGAAAATTTTGAAAGCAGCAAGGGAATAGAAAAACATCATATACAAGGGGTGCCCAATAAGTCTTGTTGCAGATTTCTCATCAGAAACCATGGAAGTGAAAAGACAGTGATATGATATAATTAAGTACTGAAAGATAAAAACTTCCTGCTAAGAATTCTTTGTCTGGCAATACTGTACTTCAAATATGATGGTGAACTTAAAATATTCACAGATAAACAGAACTAAGAGAGTTTGTAAGCAAGAATCCATCTCTTCATGAAACAGTAAAGGGAGTTCTGCATCCTGAAAAGAAAAAAGAAAAAAGAGGCCTAGAAGAGAGTGTAGAAGCGAAAAGTATTAGAAAGGGTAACCAAAAATATTAAAAGTTGGACAAAAATAAGATATCTCATATGAAATCCAAAGGAAAATAAATTGTTGAAGTAATGACTTTACAGTAATAACATTGAATGTTAATGGATTAAATTCCTCAATCAAAAGACAAAGGCTGACAGAATAGATAAGAAAACATGTGCCATCCATATACTATCTGCAGGAGACTCATCTTTGACCCAAGAATGCAAACTGACTGAAAGTTAAAGGTTAAAAAAATTTATCTTATGGAAATAGTAACCAAAAGAGAGCACAGATAGCTATAATGGTGTCAAACAAAACAGACTTTAAATGCAAAAATGTGATAAGAGATGCAGAAGGCCATTACAGATTAATAAAAGGGACAATCCACAAGGAAGGAGTAATAGTGAGAAATATCTGTGCACCTAACCAGGGTGCCCCAAATGCATGAGGCAAACTCTGGCAAAACTGAAAGGTGAAATAGACATCTCTACACCAATAGTTGGAGACTTCAACATGCCACTCACATCAATAGAACAACTAGACAGATGATAAAGAAAACAAGAAATTGAACAATATAATAAATGAGCTGCACCTTAATGACATATTCAGAATATTGCACTACCAACCAGCAGTTATACAACTTTCTCAAGTTCTCATGAACCTTTCTCCAGGATAGACCACTTGTTGGGTCATAGCACAGCTCTCAATAAATTTAAGAAGACTGAAATTAAACAAAGCACTTTCTCTGATCATAATGGAATGTAGTTGAAAATCAATAAGAGCAATGAAAGGGGAATATCACCATGTGCTCGGAAACTGAAAAACATACTCCTAAACAATCAGTGGGTCAAAGAAGAAAATGCATGAGAAATGAGTAGATATCCCAGGATGAATAAAAATGAGAACACAATTATCAAAACACAGTGAAGGCAGTTTTGAGAAGGAAATTTATAGCACTTATTCATTACACTAAAAAAGAAGAAAGAGCTAAAATCAATGACCTAAGTACATAGCTAGAGAATCTAGAAAAAGAATAGCAACTCAATCCCACAGCAAGCATAAAGTAAGAAATAACAAAGATTAGAGCAGAAGTAAATTAAAGTGGGAATAAGAACAATGAAAACCAATAGAGAAAGTAAACAAAACAAAGGCTGTTTTATTGAGAAAATCAGTAACATCGACAAACCCTTAGCAAGAATAACTAAGAGAAGAAGAGAGAAAAAGCAAATTACTATAATTGGGAATGAAAGCGTGGATGTTATGAAAACCCCACAGAAATAAAATAAAGATCATGGGAGGATATTATTAGAAACTATATGCCAACAAATTAGACAACCTAGATGAAATGGACAAATTCCTAGAAATGTTCAAACAACTTACAGTGACTCCACAAGAAATATAGGAACTGAATTAAAAAATCACAAGAAAAGAGATTGAATCAGTCTTCAAAAATCTTCCAAGAAAGAAAAGTCCAGGAGCAGATAGTTGTATTTTACTTCACCCAATATACCCAATGTAGTACCACGCCAATATATAATCAATAACACAACCTTCCTCTCCACCCCCCCCCCCCCATTTTCTGTAAGCCTATCTTCTAATCTCTAGCTCTCTGAGACAGCTTGATTGGCTTAATTCATATCAGAGAGGTCATGTAGTATTTGTCCTTCAATGCCTGGCTTACTTCACTCAACATTAGGTCTTCAAGATTCATGCATGTTATCCCATGCATTATTACTGTATTCCTTCTTACAGCTGAGAAGTATTCCATTGTATGTATATACCACATGTTGTTTATCCTTTCATCTGTTGATGGTCATTTGGGTTGATTCCAAATTTTGGTAATAATGAATAATGCTGCTATGAACATTGGTGTGCATATATCAGTTTGTGTCCTTGTTTTTAGTTCTTCTGGGTATATACCCAGCAGTGGAATTGCTGGGTCATATGACAAATCTATACCTCATTTTTTGAGGAACTGCCAAACTGTCTTCCAGAATGGCTGGATCCTTCTATATTCCAACCAGCAGTGGATGAGGCTTCCCATTCCTCCATATCTTCTCCAACACTTGAGGTCCTCTGTTTTTTTAATAGTTGCCAGTCAAATGGGTATACGATGATATCTCATTGTAGTTTTGATTTGCATTTCCTAATAGGTAGTGATGCTGAGCACCTTTTCATGTCCTTTTTAGCCATTTGTATTTCTTCTTTGGAGAAGCATCTGTTCAAATCTCTTGCCCGTTTTTTAAAAATTATATTTATTTATTTAATTATTTACTTATTAATTATTAGCTTTTTAAAAAGATATATGGATCACACATAATGTTACATTAAAAAATCCAAGATGTTCCCATATGTTAGTCTTTTTATTTTTGAGATAGATGATTTCTTTATATATGCTGGATATTGGGCTCCTATCAGATATATGTTTATCATATATTTTCTCCCATTGGGTAGGCCATCTTTTTACTTTCTTGATAAACTCCTTTGAGGTGTAAAAGGCTTTAATTTTGAGGACGTCCCATTTATCTATTTTTTCTTTCATTCCTCGTGTTTTGGATGTGAATTTCATGAAACCATTTCCTGTTATAAGGTTCTATAGATGCTTCTCTACATTTTCTTCCAAGGTCTTTATGGTCTTGGCTCTTGTATTTAGATCTTTGATCCATTTTGAGTTGTTTTTTTAATAACTTGTGAGATGGTATTCCTCTCTCATTCTTTTGCATATGGATAGCCAGTTCTCCAAGCACCATTAGTTGAAGAGGCCATTCTCTACAGGATGAGTGGACTTGGTGGCCTTGTTGAATATCAGATGACTCCATATGCGAGGATCTATGTCAGAATTCTGACTTCAGTTCCATTGGTCATTATATGTATCCTTGTGCCAATATCATGCTGTTTTGACCACTATAGCTTGGTAGTATATTTTAAAGTCACGTAGTGTGATTGCTCTAATTTTATTTTACTTTTTCAATATGTCTTTGGCTATTTGGGGCCTCTTTCCCTTCCAAATAAATTTCATAGTTAGTTTTTCCAGTTCATTAAAAAATACTGTGTTGATTTTTATTGGGATTGCATGAAATCTATAGAATAGTTTGAATAGGACAGACATCTTAATGATATTTAGTCTTCCTATCCATGAACAAAGAATATTCTTCCATTTATTTAAGTAGTGTGTGTTGAGTTCCCATTCCCTGGAACTCTGTTGCACATCCCAATGGAGCAGCAGCTATCCCCCAACTGCAAGGTCAAAGACCAGTGAAGAAGGATCCTCTTGATGGACCCTTGATACTGATGACTATACTTATGAGCCTTTGTGCTTGAAATTTCAACTAGGCCTAAAGCTGTAGGGTGCCTAAGAGTTACCTCCTGAGAGCCTCCATGTTGCTCAAATGTGGCCACCCTCTAAGACAAGCTCAGCATGTAAATGCATTATGACCTTCCCCCCAGCGTAGGAAATGACTCCCGGGGATGATGCTCCCTTGCATCAAGGGATTACTACCAAGCACCAGCTGGCGATTCAACAAGAAAAAGACCTTGAATTAAAAGGGAAAATGGTAAAGACAAATGAATTTTACGGCTAAGAATCTTCAAAATGAGTTGGGAAGTCACCAGAGTGGGTGCACTTTCACACATCTACTCAGGATCTCAGAGACAGCCAAAGTAGATACAACCCCAGGTGGTAGTGCTCCTGTGGGCTACAAGGACACACAGAGCCTATGGTCATGGCAGATGGCTCTGGAGTTCAGTGCCTCACCCATGGGTCCTAAGTTACAATTTGTTCTCCTGAGTGTCACAGAGTTGGACTCAGATGTGACCTCTCTATGCATGCTTCTTGTATCACTTTTACTGTACCTGTGGTTGGTGCTGGGGTTGGTATATACTCAGGAGACTTGAATCTCTGGACTGTCTATATGCCAGATGGGTTCTGAGTCTCAGCAGAGTTGTAGCACCTACTCTCTGGCTCATTGGACTTACCCAGGTCAGCTAACAGAGAGGTGAGGATGGTCAACCACTGCACCCAAGAACCAAGAGATTCTACAACTTCGAGGAGGAGAATCCCATCCATCAGCCATGTGGGATCTAAAACCCCCTCTCAATTTAGAGGTGGAGTGGGTATCACCATTCCAGCATCCTCAGGAATAAAATATGGGCTAAAGTGGACTTACTGGTATTCTACTATAGAATTATTGTGACTCTAGCAATGGAAGACACTGTATCATTGATGTGAAGACAGTGGGCATGGGAGATGCTGAGGATGTAGTCAGGGAGATGGAAGAAGTGGTATAGTATGGGGGCATTTTCGGGAATTGGAGTTGTCCTGAATGATATTGCAGGGACCAATGCAGGACATTATATATTCTGCCATAACCTACTGAATGGATTGGGAGAGAGTTTAAACTACAATGTAAACATTAATCCATGGTGTGTAGCAGTACTCCAAAATGTATTCAATAAATGCAATGAAAGTGCCACACTGATAAAAGAGCTTGTTGATGTGGGAGGATTGGGGGGTGCTGGGAATTAGAGGTTTATGGGAACCTACATTTTTTAATGTAACATTTTTTGTGATCTACGTATCTTTAAAAAAAGATAATTAAAATGTAAAAAATATATATAATCAATATAAAATTATTAATGAGATTCTTTTTCTTTGAAATCATAAGCAAAAGTTTTAGAAATTTAAAGTCCTCAATATGTAGCATTTCCATAAAATCCTGCCTTAATGAGACCAGAATTTTGGAAGGATTTATGGCTGTGAGTTTGGTAGGTGACCCACAAATCCACTTCCCAGAATTCAGCTATAAAGTTTAAGAAAATGTTCAAAAATAGTTCTTAAATACTCTGGAAATCAGCTGAAGACGTATGACAATCTAAATTGCACTTTTATTTGAAAAAAATTGTTGAGCTTCAGATAAGTAAAGTGGGAGGGACTCTGTAGTGTTTTGGCATGGGGCTGTTGGTCCTCCCTATCCCCTCTACCCCAGATCAGGCAAGGAGTTTCACCTAGTGTGGGGTAGGCTGAAAGAATCATAGCTGTGTTGCCATGCTTGAAGGTGACTTATTTGTTGTGGAGGTACATGACACCTATACCCAGTGGCATTGTTCATAGAAATAGCAATTTTGAATTTTGGCCAATACAGAGATTGTGGTTGCAGTTGAGAAAAGCATAATCCCTGGCTGAGCCTGTGTGCATGTGTAGAGGATGGAGACCTGAGAGTGCTTAAGACAGCCACACATCCCTGGTTAATCCTGAGGCTGCATGCACAGAAAAGATACAAAAGGCCCAGTGAATAATAGAAGATGTGGCAAACTTGAAAATAATGTGAATTTTGAATGTGCTTCTTTATGCACACACAGATCATCAATTCATAGAAGACAGAACACTCACAGAGTCAAGGTGCTTAAGCAAAACTCTGTCCAACCATTGACTGACCAGAAAGCTATACGGACAAAGGGTGATGCCTAGGAAATCAGGCTTTAAATTAAATGAATATACAACAGAATCATTAAGCAGATATATCAGTGGCCACACACTTTATTGTGACATATTTCTCAGATTTAGCCCAGGCAAGTTACTAAATAAACAGACAAACAAAAAAGCAGCAACAACAAATTTTAGGGGAATAATAAGAATACAGATTTGCTGCAATATGTAATCTAAAATGTTCAGTTTTCAACAAAAATTATGGGTTATAGTTAACAGTACAATTTTTAAAATATGCTATCATCAATTATAACAATTGTTCCATAACAATGCAAGGTGCTAATACTAGGGTGGTATATATAATAGGAAATCTGTATTTTATGCATGATTGTTGTATAGACCCACAACTTTTCTAATTAAGAAAAAATAGCAAACTTTTGACAACATATAAAAAAGATTATACTCAAAAATAAGAAAATGAAATATTGATCCAAATTAAAACATGGATGAACCCCAAAAGCTTTATGCTAACTGAAATAAACAAGCTCAGGCCACATATTGCATGATTCCATTTATATCAAATGTCCAGAATAGGTAAATCTATAGAGACAGAAAGTGGATTAATGATCACCAAGACTTGGGGGAGGGTGAATTGGGAGTGAGTGCTTAATGGGTCATTTCTGATGTGGCAGGAATGTTTTAAAACTGGATTATGCTCATGGTTTCACAACTCTATAAATGCAGAAAAAAATCACTGAATTTTACATTTAAAGTGGGTGAATTGTTTGGAATATTAATTATACCTCAATAAAGCTGCTTCAGAAAAGAAACAGGAAACAAACAAATATGGGAAATGGATGTGGCTCAACCAATTGGGCTTCCATCTACCATATAAGAGGTTCAGGGTTTGATGCCCAGGGCCTTCTGGTTAGGGCAAGCTGGCCCATGTGGAGTGCCAGCCCATGTGGGAATGCCTACCTATGCAGGAGTGCCATCTGCATGGGAATACCACCCAGCATGGGAAAGCTGCCCTGCACAGGAATGCTAGCCAACACAGAGAGCTGGCACAGCAAGATGACACAAGAGACACAGAGGAAAGAAAATAAGAAGACACAGCAGAACAGGGAGTTGAGGTGGCACAAGATAGTAATCACCTCTCTCCCACTCTGTAGGGTCCTGGGATCAGTTCCCAGAGCCACCTAATGAGAACACAAGCAGACACAGAGGAACACACAGCGAGTGGACACAGAGCAGACAACCGGGGGAAATGGTGGGTGTGGAAAAAATAAAATAAATCTTAAAAAAAAAGTAAACAAACCAACAATTAAAGTGAAAAGGTCAGTAATTTGATGTAGTATCAGTATGGTCCACTAAATCTGGTGTAAACATCGACTCCCTGAGTAACATTTCCCTAAAGCACTCGGTAATCTCGGATGAGTATTCTTACATTTGAAAAGGTCATTTATAATAATACTAAATGTATAAATTGTTTTACAGTGTTCAAGATACGTTCATATACATATTATTTTGTTTGGGCCATCTGACAGAGCTTTGAAGGAGAAAGGGCATTTAGCATTAGTATATGGGAAGGGGGGAAGGTTAACTGATATAACCAGTTTCATTCAGCAAATGACACACAATGGACACAAACTCAGACTTCTTTTTTTTCTTTCTTTTTTTTAATGTTACATTCAAAAAATATAAGAGTTTCCCATGTACCCCCCACCCCCTAACTCCACTCCTCCCACATCAACAACCTCTTTCAAAATCATGGCACATTCATTGCATTTGGTGAATATATTTTGGAGCACTGCTGCACCACATGGATAATGGTTTACATTGTAGTATACATTCTCCCCCAGTCCACCCACTGGGCCATGGCAGAACATACAATGTCCAGCATCTGTCCCTGTAGTACCACCCAGGACAACACCAAGTCCTGAAAATGCCCCCACATCATGTCTCTTCTTCCTTCTCCCTACCCTCAGCAGCTACTGTGGCCAGTTTCTCACATCAATGCTATAATTTCTTCCATTAATAATCACAATAATTCCATAGTAGAATATTAATAAGTCCACTCTAAACCATACTCTACTCCTCCATCCTGTGGACCCTGGGATGGTTATGTCCACTACACCTCTGTATCAAGAGGAGGCTTAGATTCCACATGGAAGATGGCTGCAATTCTCCTGCTTGCAGTTGTAGGCACTCTTGGCTGCCTGGTGTCGTGGTTGACCTTCTTCACCTCTCTGATAGCTGGCCAGGGTAATTCCAATAAACCAGGGGGTAGGAGTTGCAAATCTGCTGAGATTCAGGGCCTGGCTGTCACATGGACAGTCCAGAGATTCAGGTCTCCTGAATATACACCAGCACCAGTGCCAACCACAGGTTCGGTAAAAGTGACAGAAGATGCATGTGTAGAAAAATTACATCTGAGTCCAACTCCATCACACTTAGGAACACCAACTCCAAAGTAGGTCCAACTGACATGGCACTGAACTCCAGAGCCATCTGCCATGACCATAGAACCTATGGGTCTCTGTAGCCCTCAGGGGAACCAGTACCTGGGGTTGTATCTACTTTGGCTGTCTTTGGGACCCTCCTGAGGTGTGTGTAAGTGCGACCCCTCTGATGACATCCTGACTCTTTTTTCAAGACTCATAGCCGTATAAACTCATTTGTCCTTTCATTTCCCCCTTTTAGTCAAGATCAAAAAACAGTTTTTAACACCTGATATTACATGTAGCCTGAGATATTCTGCTGGTCTGAGTTGACCCTTTTATTCAAGGTCTTTTTCTAGTTACATCATCAGCTGGTGCTTGGTAGTATTCCCTCGGTGCCAGGGAAGTTTATCCCCAGGAGTCACATCCCTTGCTGGGGGGAAGATAATGCATTTACATTCTGAGTTTGGCTTAGAAAGTGGTCACATTTGAGCAACATGGAGGCTCTCAGATAATTTAGGCACCCTGCAGCTCTAGGCCTAGTTCATATTTCAGGTGCACAGGCTCATAAGCATAGTCACCCATATCAAGGGTTCATTATTGGACCATCCTTTATTGGCCTTTGCCATTGTACTTGGGGGATTTTTGCTTTTCCATTGGGGAATGTGATGGAGCACCACTGGCTAGGAACTGAGCACTCCCTCAGTTGTCATTTTTAACTGTACCTACTATGAAAATATCCAAACATTTTTATGTATTCTGTATACATGCCCTGGAACACTCCCTCCCAACCATGTGCCCCCCATCAATAACACCCCACACCAGTTGATTCAAGTTCTGTGCCTTTTCTGCTACATATTACCAACCCTACTCTCTGTAGTAGCATTCCATTTATCATTACATTGTATTACTCCCTGTTGGTGAATGTGAAAATTTAGATGTTAGAAGAGGGAATAACAAAGGTTAAAATTACAATTCAGTTTGTGCTATGTTCTTACTGAGTATTTGTTGGTAAGGGTTCAGAAGAAGTCTAGTAAATTTCCTGTTTTTGGCCTGGAATGGTGCATAGATATATGTCAAACTGATTACACATTGACCCAACAATCCAAAGTCAATTCTAGCCCTATTTCACCTGGGGTATCTAATAGTGCAAAATGGGGAATGTAAGGGAACTTGGATTGGAGGTTGATACTCGAAAACCTTGCAGAGCGGCCATGTTTTATAGTTCTTCTGGTTTCACTCATAACATCTTAGTACCCTTCAGATCTATATTCAGATCTATATTCCCTTTCATGGGTCTTCTATATCTCTGTCTAAAAAGCTTATTATTTTCTTTCTCTCATAAGCAAGGCAGAATACCTTTTAGACATTCTTTAGATTCTAGAGGGTATTTGGTCCTTCTGAGCTGCAACTTAACATTTGTATGTGTTTCCCACGCTGCTTCCAACAGCTTCCTTTGAATCTACAGACTCTGTGCATCTCATATAACAAAAAGGTTAAGAGCACAGGCTCTGGAGCTAGACCTCTTCAATTTGGACTCTACCCCCATAACTGCATGATCTTATTGCAATTACTTTACTTCAATGTGCCTCTATTTCCTCATCTCTAAAATAAGGGAAACCTATCTCATTATGAAATTTCTAAGGATGAAATGTAATCATGTATATAAATTGCTTAAGTGTCTAGGTCTTTATAGTCCTTTGCCTTCTGATAAAAACCATAATGATTACAAAATAATTAGTATCATCATTTAATCAGGCAAACAGCCTCAACATATACTTGGGACTTTCTTCCATCACTTATTTATTAAAATGTTATAATATTATTTTCATGTGCTAACCATGCCAGTCCTGTGAGGTTCATAGGATTAATATTAGGTATTTTCTCCACTTTATAGATAAGAATATAGAGATACACTACTTTGTCATAAAGCTGAATCTAAAACCTTCAGTTTAGGACTCTCATATGGGACTCTTTCTAATATAGCCTGTCACCTTACACTTAGTTACCATTTCCCTAAAATAGCAGAATACTTGGTGCAATTTTCAACAATCACTATTAACTCTGTATCTAACTCTTCAATTAAATCACTAAAGGATTTATATCTTTGTAGCATATGCTGTGTTCATTGGATTAGCTCCTTTTCAGTCTAATGTTTAGCATACTTGAAAATGAATTTCAAGTAGTAAGCAGTGAAAATGCCTCTTCTTCCAGTTGTTATACATGAAACTTGAGAGGGTTACTGATAAAGTGTATATTTGGCTGAATAATTCAGAAGATGGACAGCATTAAAGAGATATGGTTAATACTTGCCATTTGCAAACTATGGAAGAATGTGATACTTCTGGTTGTACAGCCACATTTAAAGCCTATTTCTTTTCAAGATACTGTATTAAATTTGATACTACACTTTAAATAAGTATCTTAATGCTAAAATTACTACAAAACTTACAAAGCCACAATGGGTATCTTTGTAAGAAAACTGAACTGAATATTATTGTTTACTTGCAGAAATAAGCAGCTCTTGTTCTTCCCTAAGTAGATAAAATGCTTTTCTACATTGAGTTACCTTTAATTTTCCAACACAAAGGATATTGAAATGTATTAAGAGAAAGATAAATTGAAGAAAATTGAAATTACCTTAGGGAGTTTGTTGGCGTTCCAAAAGAGTTAGTGTGATGGAGATGGCTATCATTGCAGCTCAGAGGCATATTATTATTTGAAAATTGCTAAGGGATAGAAATGTACTAGGTATTTACACAGTTTTTAAAAATCTTTCCTCAATGAATTGGAATTTTAACTAGAGATTCTAAGTCCTCATTTTAGGATGCACTAGGCTTTTGCCATTTATCTAATGGAGTATTGTGAAATTCTCGGGAAATCTTCAAAAGTCACAATACATGATAATGCCAATCTGAAAGAACTTGATCCAAATTCCTGTGTGTGCAGTGTGTGTGAGGGAGCTTTGGAGTCAAGATTCCCTAAGTAACAATGGATAATATTAAATGAGAGTAAATGTTCAAAATTATTGGTATAGAATTTTGAATATTGATTTTTCTTTTAAAAATATTTTCTGGGTTAGAGTTTCTTTGTGGAGTCTGGTGACACTACCAACTTGTCTATTCACTGATTCTTTTCCGTCTCCATTTGTCTCATGAGAGAAAATAAAGACACAAGCAGGCAAGAAAACAGAGAATCTACATAAATAGATATGAGATTAATTAAGCTTTACTATTTGTAGAATTAAGTGTCTTAATTTTTTTTTAAAATGGTCTTAAGAACCCTGCTGAAGTACCATGAGGACACCACCTGTAGCTGTTGTCACTACTGAGTCAAGTCCTTTTAAGAGAAATATTTTTCCAGGAGGGACCTTTCCTCCTTATATCTTAAGATTTTTAAAATGCTAATAGAACAATTAGCTTAAAAAAACACATGTAAACCAATGCTATAAACAGAACTTTATTTCAACTCTTAAGTGTTATATTTTTGATATAGTAGAGTATTTATGTACCCCAAAAACAGTCTACTTTGAAAGCCATTGTTTCCAGGATAATATGCCCCATATTTAGTATGTAAAATTCTCAGCAAGTCTACTGAAAGATGATTATTTCTCCTTTTATTCACTAAAATGTTATCGTTTTATCTATGATACATGAAGATAACTGGTCAGTTCCATGAAAAAAATCAAACTACTGCTTTAGGCTTTATTTGGGTAACTAGGCTCTTTTCACACACAAATAGACGGGTTTTTAAAAAATATTTGAATTCAGTCAAACTACAGTTCATTTTAAGTATAACTAAATGAAGTCAATCACATAGCTGCTGAAAACTTGGATATTACCAAATTATTTTCAGAAAAACTCTTGATTTTGCATTTTTTCATACTTTTTCTAAATCATTTTGTTTATGACAAAGTCAGTGAGCATGGTTTTTTCTTAGTATAATGTTGATAAAAACAATCAAAATAAAAACAGAATAAGATAGTTTAAGCAAATATTACATATAAAGGGTTAACTTACTTGTTGTATTGAACCAATTGAATTTAATAAAAAAAAAAAACTCACTAAAGTCTCCAGTAAATAAATGTATAAAAGCCATAAATAGTTCACAAGAAAGGAAATAGAAGTCATAAAATATGCAGAAAAATATTCAGCCTCCCTAATAATCAAGGAAATGCACATTAAAATAAGGTACTATTATTTTACTTATTTTAAATGGACATTAAAAATACTACTTAAAGTTGGTAGGGGTACAGTGAAACAGAGGAGAGTTCTTACACTTAAAGGCAGAGAGTTCTTACACTTAAAGGCAGTGAAAATCACTACAATCACCCAAAACCACAAAAGCTTCAAAACTTTTAGCTCATTAATTCAATTTCTTTGAATCTACTCTACGGAAATAATAAAAAGAAAATTTTGGAGATGTTCATGATCTTAAATATATGGCTTCAGTTATAATACTCATAAATGGGGGTGGGGTATAAATATTCAAAAATAGGGGAATGTGTATGTAAATAAAAATACATTCACTCTATAGCCATTATAAATGATGGCTATGGAAGATGTGCAGAAATATGCAAAAAGTGTCTAGAAGAGTGAAGGAAGTAACATATAAAAATATGTATGTATAATATGATTGGAAGGAACTGGACTAAGATGACAGTAATCACTCTTACAGACTGATAAGATTATGGGGGGTATTTCCCCCTCAATTTTGTAAAAAATAATTATGTTACTTTTGTAATTTTTATTTTTTTCCATAACTATTCACTACTTAAGTGTTTCCTCAAGATGAAAGGTAAGAGAAGAACCAGCTAAGAATTTACATTCCTTTTAAAGATTTCCTCAGACGCATATTTTCTGAAGCAGTCAGTATGTGTTAATGTAATAGGTGCTTATTGTGGAAAAATGACTATAATAATTCCAAAAAGTATTATCCTCCTTTTGCTAGCTATTCCCCAGGCACTGCATGGCCTCATTTCCTTTATCCATTCTGTGAAGGTCTGCTCTCTTTGGCCAATGTCCTATGTGCCCTTTAATTTGTTTTTCTGGAGTAGAGTGAGGTTTTCTGTGAAGGCCTCAAACTTCACGAGCTGCGATGAGTAGAGCAGGCCTATCTGTGTTGAGGGGAAGCCAGAACCATATTTGGGAGGGTCATACATGTGAGAATGAAAGAGAAATGGAAAGAACAAGATAAAGGAAGAGGAAGGGACGTTTATCCCAAATTTACTGATACACAGACCCACACATTAAAAAGCAATGTTTTAGTTAACCTACCCTGTGACTGATTGGAGTGTGTGTAAGAGAGCTGGGGATGAGGACATGAAGGAAAAGAAGGGATGGGAAGGGGGAATGAGAAAGAATGCAAGCATGGCTTTGTATATACGTACTGTTTCTTTGGCAAACCAAACTAACCTTTGCTTCCATTTCATGTACAATCTTGGAATCTTAGAGTTGAAAGAGCTCTTTTAGAAAATTCAGCCTCCTTTATTTTACATTTAGAGAAACCAAAGGCCCTCAGAAAGGGATGATATACCTAAGGTCACTCTGCCAAGTGTTCTGAAGGCAGTGTGGAGTTGTAGTTAAAAGTATGGACTCTGGATTCAGATTATATGAATTCAGATCTCAGATTTGCAGTTTACTAACTGTGTAATCTTGGATAAGATACTTAATCTCTCTGTTCTTCAGTTTCTTTATCTGTAAAATGGAGATAGAAATGATACCTACTTCATAGGATATTATAAGAATTAAAGGAGTTAACAAATGAAAAGTACTTACAGCCCTACCTGAAACCTGATAACTCATATGAGTTAACTGTTCCTTCTGCTGCTGTTGTTATTGTGGTAGTTCTGCCACTCCAAGGCCATTGATTTCCCCATGCCATAGCTGTTTCTCCCTCACCTTATAGTGACTAAAGAAATAAACCTAAACCTCTTTGAATCTCCTGTAAAATCACTTGGAGTTTATCTTGTTAGGAAGAGTAGAGAGTAGAGAACACAAGGGCAAACAACAGGTAGTAACATTTGAATTTATACAGTGTGATCTCTCTGGATGGATCTTCTGCAGTAGCCAAAATAATTGACTTCTTTGTTTTTCACTGTTTGAAAGCAGCATGAGTTTTACCTACACACTGTCATTTTAAAAATTTATCATTACCAAAATAAAGGAGAAATAAAATTGTTTTGATATGAATTTTATACAAATATTTAGTTTTATTGTGCCTCAACAGTATCATCATCAGGTCTAAGTAAAATTTACTTGACATTAGATCTCCAGAATGCCATGTTTGGCATGAATGAAAAAGTCAATTAAGCAATTATGAGCCTATCCTTTACCATAAACTATTTGGAACAGCATTTTTTAAAAGAGTTATTGTGTTTTCAAACTTCGCTCAATTTAAAATATTAATCTTTTTCTTAATGAAAAGTGAACTATTTGCAGGTGAATCCAAGCTTTGCCCCTCAAGGTTTTGGCAATATCATAGTTACACACCTTAACAGCCCTAGGCACACATAGTTGTGTGCATCTCCATATCACATGCTTAAAGCAATCTGTCCTCTCACCACCTGGGTCCATTGAGAAAACTTTAAAGACAAGAAGGTGTAGGTAGTGGTGAGGGAACAGGGAAGGATTTCTTCTTTGGGTTTAAATGAGTTTTGTGGCTTAAAGGAAGATTGCTGCCAAGGATAGTCAATAACCTCGAACACTTATGATATTCCCAGCTGATTCATAGCTGCGAATAGCTGTGATTAGAACTTCCAAAATGATTCAAAATAGCTATAGGGATCTCTTGCTCTTACTCTCTCTCTCGCTCTTGCTCTCACTCTCTCAGGGCTTTCCATGTTGTAAATAAACACACTGAAGGAAAAGAGAATAACTAGGTTCCTGTATCAATCTGCCAAAGAGGTGCTGAGGCAATGTACCAGAAATATGTTGGCTTTTATAAAAGATATTTATTTGGGGTAAAAGTTTACAGTTACAATGCTGTGGAAAGTCCAAATCAAGGTACCATAAGAGGTACTTTATCACCAAAGTCCACTGCCACATGTTGAAGCAAGATGGCAGGCAATCTCGGCCCTGTTTCAACCTTCCCCTTTGGGCTTCCTATATCACTCTCAATTTCTCTAACCAAGGTCAGCTGTAAGCTATCTGGCAAATGGTCTATCTCTCCCCCAGGGCTTCAGCTATTTGAGACTTCTTTCTGTCACATGGCAGGATCAAAAGTTCTCTGCTCTGTGTGTCTTCTTGAGTGAATATCCATTTATATCAGCCCACCAAGGGGAAGTGACACTCAACCTGAGTCATGCCTTACAGATGTGGTTGAATCAAAGCCCTAATCTTAACAGGTGATTTAATCAGGTGCCCCTCAACTGAATCAAATATGATAAAAGGGTACCACATCCCAAAAAATAGATTAGTTTACAAAAATAATCTTTCTCATTTTGGGATTCACAGAAATAATCTGAAACTTTCACACTCCAACTGCTGAATCCCAAAAAGATATTAGAGTATTCCAGAAAAACTTAAAACCTTCGGTAGCAATGCTAAGCCCAAAATTATGTCACAACCATTTATTGAAATACAGTTTGTCTTAGGGCAAAGTCCCCTCCGACTGTAGCCCTGAAAAACGTACAAAACAACTTATCTGCTTCCAATATACAAATAAGGCATAGACATATTATAAATATTTTCTTTTTTTTTTTTTAAAGATTTATTTATTTATTTAATTTCCCCCCCTCCCCTGGTTGTCCGTTCTTGGTGTCTATTTGCTGCGTCTTGTTTCTTTGTCCGCTTCTGTTGTCGTCAGCGGCACGGGAAGTGTGGGCGGCGCCATTCCTGGGCAGGCTGCTCTTTCTTTTCACGCTGGGCGGCTTTCCTCACGGGCGCACTCCTTGCGCGTGGGGCTCCCCCACGCGGGGGACACCCTTGCGTGGCACGGCACTCCTTGCGCGCATCAGCACTGCGCATGGCCAGCTCCACACGGGTCAAGGAGGCCCGGGGTTTGAACCGCGGACCTCCCATATGGTAGACGGACGCCCTAACCACTGGGCCAAAGTCCGTTTCCCTATAAATATTTTCATTACCACAAGGAGAATTTGGGAGGGAAACATGTCTCACACATCTCCAACAGTTCTAAAAACCTGCAGGGCATATTCCATTAGATTTCAAAGTCTGAGCCTCATTCTTTTTTTTTTTTTTTTATTTTTTATTTTTTTATTTTTTATTGACTTTGTAATAATATTACATTAAAAATATATATGTGAGGTCCCATTCAACCCCACCCCCCCACCCCCCCTCTCCCCCCCCCCAACAACACTCGTTCCCATCATCATGACACATCCATTGGATTTGGTAAGTACATCTTTGGGCACCTCTGCACCTCATATACATTGGTTCACATCATGGCCCATACTCTCCTCTATTCCATCATGTAGGCCCTGTGAGGATTTACAATGTCCGGTGAAGCACCATCCAGGGCAGCTCCATGTCCCGAAGACGCCTCCACCTCTCATCTCTTCCTGCCTTTCCCCATACCCTTTGTCCATTATGTCCACTTTTCCCAATCCAATGCCACCTCTTCTATGTGGACACTGGATTGGTTGTGTCCATTGCACCTTTATGTCAAGAGGAGGCTCAGATTCCACCTGGATGCTGGATGCAATCCTCCCATTTTCAGTTGTAATCACTCTAGGCTCCATGGTGTGGTGGTTGTCCTTCTTCACCTCCATCTTAGCTGAGTGTGGTAAGTCCAATAAATCAGATTGTAGGTGCTGGAGTCTGTTGAGTGAGCCTCATTCTTAAGATAATGGTTTCTTCTCTTCAGGGCTTCATTTGGGCCTACCTTTTCCACAGGCTTGCCCAATGGCCATTTTCTTGGTTCCACCCCCATCAAGCATCTGGGTAGCAACCGAGCTCCAGACGTTACCCTCCAAAAACATTGGGGCAATGACCACAATTTCCCCATTCACTGGGGATACAATCTCAACCCTTTTAATACAGTGAGGTGGCAGCAATATTCTCCCTAATTTCTGGCATACAGGTCCAACCTCTGCAGAATAGTAAGGTGGCGACCTGGCCTCCCCTAATATAATGAGGAACAGGCCCACCACCTCAGAGCAGTGGGGAATGTGATCCACCCTCTCTGTACCCTGAATCAACGAAACTCTCCTTAAACAACAGGGTGTAACATCCTCCCTCTTAAAATGCTGGGGCATGCTCACCCTCTCTGTACACATGGGTGGGGTCGTTCTCTTGGCCCAAAGAGATGTGTTAATCCCAGACCTCAGCTTCCATGGTTTTCTGATTAAAACTGTTTTCCCTTCCATCTCTCCCCTCCCTGTCTCTTTGAGTCGAGACTGACAGTGGTTTTGTTCATACAGATGTCACAAAAAGCTTGTTGGTTTAGCATATAGGAAACAAGGGTCCAAGCCATCAGACAGTAAGACTTTCCACAAGTCTTTCCTGGACAACTGCATTTTCAATCCTGACCGACAAATTCCAAGTTTAGCCAGTTCTGCAAATGGCGCATGAACATTTAGAGTCTTGATTTCAAATACTTAGGAATATTGTAATATCTTTTGGGGATTCAGATGGTGGAGTGTGATAGTTTAAGATTATTTTTGTAAATCCCCAAAAGAGGAAGATAATGTTTGTAAACTAATATATTCTTCTGGGTGTGATACCCTTTGATTATATTGATCACATCTGTATTATGTGCCAGACACTATGTTTATTCTAGGGGATATAGTGATGAATAAAACAAATGAAAATCACTGCCTTTTGTGGAGTATATATTTTAGTAAAGAGAAACAGATGGCAGTCAATAAACACATACATAAAATATATAATGTGTCATTTCGTGATAAGTGCTATGAAAGTAAGAAGGATGAGTGGTGCAATTTTGGGTGGTTTCTGAGGGGAGGTTGCAAAGGCCCTGAGGTGGGAACATGCCTGGTTTGTTCAGAAACAGCAAGAAGGCTTAATGTGGCTAAAGTACATGAGCTAGGGAAAATATTAGGGGATGATTTTAGAATGGGATGGGTAGGGAGAGATAGAGAGACATATGAGGCCCTGCAGACCACTGTTAGGATTTTGACTATTATTCTGAGTAAAATAGGGAGCCATTGTTGTTTTAGAGCAAAGGAGTGATACAACATGACTTACATTTTTAAACTTTATATATAATTGCAGTGTAGGGAATGTGCTTATAGGGGGCAATGTTCTAAACAGGGAGACCAGTTAGAAGGTTATCACAATAATCCAGGTGATAGACTGAGATGGTTTTAATCAATGTAGTAGTGAAGTGGAGAGATGTGGTTGAATTCAAAGGCACCACCGTAAGATTTATAAATGGATTGTATACACAAAGTGAAAGATGGGAGTCAGGAATCACTTCAGGTTGTTTGGCTCAAGCAGACAGAAGAATAGAGTTGCCATTTACTGAGATGGAAAACACTGTAAGAAGGGCAGGTTTGGGCAGGGGTGGGATTTAGGAACTCAATTTTGAATATATTATATTTGAGATGCCTTTTAGACATCCAAATAGAGAGATTTTTTTTTCCTTTTTAAATTTTTTTTTAAAAATTATTTATTTATTTTTAATGTTACATTCAAAAAATATGAGGTCCCCATATAGCCCCAACTCCCCTCACCCCACTCCTCTCACATCAACAACCTCTTTCATCATCGTGGCACATTCATTGCTTTTGGTGAATACATTTTGGAGCACTGCGGCACCACATAGATAGTGGTTTACATTGTAGTTTACACTCTCCCCCAGTCCACCCAGTGGGCCATGGCGGGACCTACAATGTCCAGCAACTGTCCCTGCAGTACCACCCAGGACAGCTCCAAGTCCTGAAAATGCCTGCACATCATATCTCTTCTTCCCTCTCCCTACCCTCAGCTGCTACCATGGCCACTTTCTCCACATTAATGCTACGTTTTCTTCCATTACTAATCACAATAATAGAATATCAATAAGTCCACTCTTATCCATACTCTATTTCTCCCTCCTGTGGACCCTGGGATGGTTATGTTCACTCTACCTCTATATTAAGAGGGGGCTTAGATTCCACATGGATGATGGATGATGGATGCAATTCTCCTGCTTGCAGTTGTAGGCACTCTTGGCTCCCTGGTGCGGGGGTTGACCTTCTTCATCTCCCTGTTAGTTGGCTAGAGTAAGTTCATTAAACCAGAGGGTAGGAGTTGTAGGTCTGTTGGGGCTCAGGGTCTGGATACCACATGGACAGTCCAGAGATTTAGGTCCCCTGAGCATATACCAAACCCCAGCGCCAGCTACAGGTCTGGTAAAAGTAACAGGAGAGGCTTGTGAACAAAGATCACACCTGAGTTCAACTCCATCACACTCAGGAACACAAACTCCAAAGTAGGGCCAATTGACATGGCACTGAACACCATCCGTCATGCCCACAGAACCTGTGGGTCTCTGTAGCCCTCAGAAGAAGAAGGCTTGTATCTACTTTGGTTGTCTCTGGGACCTTGCTGAGGCATGCATAAGAGCGACCCCTCTGATGACCTCCCGACTCTTTTTGGAGACTCATAGCCATATAAACTCATTTGTCCTTTCCATTTCCCCCTTTTATTTAAGGTCAAAAAGCATTATTGACACCTAATATTACATGTAGCCTGAGATATTCTGCAGGTCTGAGTTGATTGAGTAGGCAGTTGGATATGGAAGTCTGTGGCTCAAGAGTGAGACACAGGCTGGAAGTACAAATTGGAGAATTATGAATATATAGACAGTATTTGAAACCATGAATTGGGATGTGATTAGATTGTTGTTGAAATATCAATATAAACTTATTTATAATACTTTATCTGCTTTCTCGTTAAGTTTGCTAATCTCTGATATTAGTACAAACCAAGCTAGATCATTATGGAATTTGTACGTTCAGGAGTTAAAATCATTTCTACTATATGTGATTAGAGTAATGCTAAGTGGTATGAGGGATATAAAGACACATAATACTCAGATCCTAATATTCCTAATATCAGGTTAGGGAGAAAGGGCTTGGACATGTGAAACTCCATTCATACCACAAAACAGGATGTACCATTGATTACTTGTCATTCAATCCATAAACCTTTATTGAGTGACTTATTCTATATACTTGCCATAAATACAGTAAAGATCCCAAAAATTGAAATACTGCACTTAATGGAAAAGGCGTCAAATAGATATCTGTAGATTTCTTAGACGATACAAATATTTAAGAGGTGAATAAAAATAAAGAAGTTGATTTCACTGCAAAATAAAGTAATAAATATATTTAGCTTCAAGATAAGTTTTTTAACGTTGCCTGAAAGAATCAAGTTGCGAAGCCAAAGCAGTGAATGAAAATGGTGATGATGAAATGATGGCAATAATACAAGTAATAACATTTTACAGAGCTTTTAACTCTACTGAGGACTTTGACATCTCTGAATATGTTTGTTCTCAAACCTCTCTGTGCTAAGTAGGGCAGATTTGTCTCTACTGGTCCTAAGAGCCCCAGTGGCTCCAAGCTTAGCATTTTGTTGGGAAAAGGGGTTCTTACATTATTTTATTATGAAGTTTTAAATTCCTATTTCTAAACTGAGTTTATTTTATTTTTTACACTTTTTATTAAAATTAATATATCACAAAGAATGTTACATTAAAAAACATACAAAACATTAGAGGTTTCCATATACCCCACTCCCCACCCCCCATCCCATCATTTTTGTAAATTTCTTAACCCAATTTAGATCCTCCTGTTCCTAGACCAGCATTCTCAACAAAAGTGCTGTTTGCATTCTCTCTATGAAGAACAAAAAATTACCACCACCTAACTCATTAAAAATGCTCTGCAGGCCTGAGGCTCAAAAGCCATAATATGAACCAAAGAGCTTATTCCTCCTCAAGGACACTTTATTTCATGACCTCTGATAGTTGCATCTCTTACCCAGCATCCTTTCCTACCTCATAGCCTCTGTCTTAGATATGATACTAAACTAGAATTAAGGTATTTTTTTTTAATGAACTAGTTCTCTTACCAGTTTTCATTTCAGAAACAGGTTGTGCTGGGTTGATATTTATACTGTGGCCACATACAATTTGGTATTTTTTAATTTATCCACTGACTTTAACCTTAAAAATAAAGGTCCACCGTAGAGCAACTTTGTCCTTTATTTGCATTCCAGTTGAAATATTTTTGAAGAATCTCTCTTTACCTTGAGTTTTCTTTAATGCAGCAACCTCCAGCCTAATCACAAATGCTTGACAATATATGCATGTAGCACAGTGTATTATTATTTCCTCCATCTAACTTCATATCATCTAGTTTTTTGTTTTTGTTTTGTTTTTTTGCTCCACTCTTTTAGTAGTAATATCAGGACCAATTGTGAATCTGTCAGACACATTTCGCTGTGACAGACCAAATCTGAGAAGGCTTTTGTTTTTCCCCTTTCTTTCAGGACTGCTGAAGGAGTTCCTCTTCCTTTTTTTCATGAAATTGAACTTGCTTAACCAGAGATGGAGCAACCAGACTGCAAACCCTACCAGCCTCTGTCAAAAGTCAAGCATGAAATGGATCTAGCTTATACCAGTTCTTCTGATGAGAGTGAAGATGGAAGAAAACCAAGACAGTTGTACAACTCCCAAGAAACTCTGCATGAGTATAACCAGGAGCTGAGGAGGAATTGCAATAGCCAGAGTAGGAAGAGGAAAGAATTAGAGAAATCTACTCAAGGTATATTGTTTTTGGATGTTTATAACTACCACATTTCTCATTAGGGAATGCTTATGTGCATAAACCTATGTTTCAGAAACAAATTTGCTGATGTAAACTGGTTGGTTATTTGCACTGCTTACAAATTTTCCATGAATCTCTTTCATAGGGTAACCCAGCTGAGGTTGTAGGTTACAGGCACTTTTTACAGATTAAGTGTGCATTTGTCTGTGCCAATCCTCTTATCAGAGCATTTAAAATTTGTCTAATCCTACAAATAGTCATTTACAAACTGAAGGATAAATAATTTATAGTAAGATGAAAAGTAAACGGCTAAGTGCTTTTCAAGCCACTTCCTATATAGGACCAAAGTCTCAAATAAATATTTGACTGCTAAAAGAGTTTTAGGACATTGAGTGGAGACCAACAAACAAGGGTCAACAAATTGATCAACAGAATGGAGAAACTTTGTGAATTGGAGAAAGGGATGAGGTCAGATCCAGGAATACCAATTAGGAAAAAAAAAGTCTGAGTAAGATACATAATGAGAGTAGTGCTAATGCAAATGGGAAGAAGATAGATTTCAGAGATGTAGAGGTCAAATCTGATGATGGAAGGGGCAACTGATTAGAAAGGGAATGTATATCTGGATGACTGAAAGAATGGGAGCACAACAACAGATGTCAATGATGTAAAGAATTGGAGTGGAATCTCGGGTGGTTAGAAGATTGCTCCCACTTTAGATATACTGATTTAGCATTGTCAGTGTGTTATTCATTTGCAAATGTCCAGCAGATAACTGAAAATTTCGGACAAGATTCAGGAAAGAGATTAGAGCTAAAGACAGATGTTTGGAAGTAAGCTAAATAGACATGATGACAGAAGCCAGTTGAGTAAATGATATTTTCAGAGCAGTGACCTTCAAATTTGAATGTGCATCAGAATTCCCTAAAGGGATTGTTTCCTTTCTTGTTATCTCCCTTCATCCATATCCAACCATCTTTTAAGGCCGAACATAAAGCATCCTCTCCATGGAGCCTTTGCTGCACCTTCATTAATACCCCTTTGTATAGGTGATAACTTCCTTTTAATTGGTAATTGAAAAATATTTTTCTTATAGGAAATTTTGGTCTCATTATGCTCTAATAAAGGTGTATTTCCCATAAAAAATTTTCTCTGTAAGTTTGTCCCTACAAAAGATGAATTTACAGTTGTGAGTTGTGGTTTGTGGGATTGCGATGTAGAGCGGTTAATCTAATGTGTTGTGAATGTAAATAAGAATGCGTTTCAGGTCTCAGTTTGTTCTAAACATATACGCAGTTTTGTCCTGAGTCAGTATGAAGAGCAAGCCAGCCTCAGATTTTGTCTCTGTGCAGTGTGAACAAAGGGAATTTTGGGGTGAAGGGAGTTTGTTATCCATGATACTTTCCCTAACTTCCTTTCAATAAATGATTATTGCTCAAAAAATTTTTACTGAGCACTTGCTATGCACCAGGTGTTGGGTCAGATGATGAGGATAGAAATGACAGCAATAGATTTTGCTTGTGAAAAACTCAGTGTGGTGCAGAAACTGGATATTCAACCAAATCATTGCCCTGCTTTGGCGATGGAGCTGGACTTCAATGTGATCTTTGTCTACAAGTCTCTCCTTTTACTTTTACTGGAACTGTAATTGGTGCTGGGGTTTGATGTATACCCAGGGGACCTGAATCTCTGGACTGACCGTGTGATAGCCAGACCCTAAGCCTCAACAGACTTGCAACTCCTACACTCTGGTTTATTGGACTTACCCCACTCAGCTAACATGGAGGTGAAGAAGGTCAACCACCACACCATGGAGCCCAGAGTGCCTGCAACTGAAAGCAGGAGAATTGCATGCAGCATCCATGTGGAATCTAAGCCCCCTCTTGATATAGATGTGGAGTGGACACAACCATTCTAAGGTCTGCAGGATGGAGGAATAGAATATGGATTAGAGTGGACTTCCTGATATTCTATTCATGAACTATTGTGATTAGTAATCAAAGAAAATGTGGCATTGGTGTGGAGAAAGAGGCCATGGTGGCTGCTGGGGGTAGGGAGTGGGAGGAAGAGATGAGATGTGGGGGCGTTTTCAGGGGTTGGAGTTGTCCTGGGTGGTGCTGCACGGACAGTTACTAGACATTGTATGTCCTCCCATGGCCCACTGGGTGGACTGTGGGAGAGTGTGGGCTATGATACGGACCATTGACCGTGAGGTGCAGCAGTGCTCAGAGATGTATTCACCAAATGCAATGAATGGCTCATGATGATAGAGGAGATTGTTGTTATGGGGGGAGGAGTGGGGCGAGGGGGGTGGGGGGCATATAGGGACCTCATATTTTTTGAATGTAATATTAAAAAAATAAAGAAAAAAATACCTTAGAAAATTTACCTAAAAAAAAAAAATCCCACATGATCATAGACTCACAAAATATTTCAGCTGACACACACATTTCATCTCTCCCTTCTTGACCTTGTTTCGTGGCTTCTCTTTCTCTTAAAAGGCTTTTAGTTTGTTTGGTTTGTTGGTTAATTGGTTGGTTAGTTGTTTCGTCAGGATTACAACCCACAGCTATATCTCACATTATCGCCATCTAGTGGAAGAAATGTAAAACTGCCAGTTTACATTATCAGTTTACATGGGGAAAAAGCTTATGTATCATCCATCCATCCATGTATTCACTTATGCTTCTGACATTCACTTAGTATCAATTATGTGCCAGGTACTGTGCTAAGTGAACAAACTTTACCTTGAGATAAATAGACCCTATTGACTATTATTTTCCCCCTCCCTGTCCCAGGTTAATGAGCCACTTGAATACCACAGCAGGAACTACTTAAGTAACATGGCAACTTATGAGTTCAAAGAGTAGACAGAAGCCCAAAGTTGCAAAGCTTCTTTTCTGAATATTTATTTCAACCACTTAGGAGTAGTTTAAAACATTGCTTTTTTTAATGTCTTGACAGTTTGGATAATAGTTTCTATAAAAATTTTGAATTCATTTTTTTTTTAAGATTTAATTTTTATTTATTTCTCTCCCCTCCCCCTCCCACCCTGGTCGTCCGTTCTCTGTGTCTATTTGCTGTGTCTTCTTTGTCCGCTTCTGTTGTTGTCAGCGGCACGGGAACCTGTGTTTCTTTTTTGGTTGCGTCATCTTGTGTCAGCTCTCCTTGCGTGCGGCACCATTCCTGGGCAGCCTGCACTTTCTTTCGTGCTGGGTGGCTCTCCTTATGGGGCTCACTCGTGGGGCTCCCCTATGTGGGGGACACCCCTGTGTGGCACGGCACTCTTGGCACACATCAGCACTGCACATGGGCTAGTTGCACATGGGTCAAGGAGGCCCAGGGTTTGAACTGTGGACCTCCAATATGGTAGACGGATGCCCTAACCACTGGGCCAAGTCCGCTTCCCTTGAATTCATTCTTAATCTCATGGTCTCTTTTTATGTGGTAAAGATCACAGATGACAGGTGTAATATAATTTAGCAGGGCCTATAGAATGAACGTATCAACAGTATTTGATCACATGTAATGAATTTTCTTCTGTGAGCATGTTATGCTTCTAGTTCTCACAAGTTTCTAGCAAAACAAACTCTAATGACTGCCCTAAAAGAACTTAAACTCTAAAAGAAAATTAACCAAGTTATTTAGCAACATCTCTAGTTGACTCATGTATTTCCACCAGTTATATTTGTTCATGAAAATTTATTCAATAAACATGTATTTATATATCATCTAAAACTGGGATGGAATGTTCATGGCAGCTGTGACACTGCTCCTTCTACCAGTTCCATGGCAGACATCCTTAACCAATCATAGGGCTTTTTCCTGTTGAGCCCCACTTCAGCCTCACATCATTATTAACCCAGTATTCCATGCAAGCATTGCAAGTTATGACAAGGTACATGAAACCTATTTCTTATTCACGCTTTCTTTACCGTGCCAAGTTCTGCATCAATCTCTGAAGATACAGAGATGATTAAGAATTAGTCATTCCCGTCAAAGACTACAGGTAGAGATGTAAACTGGTAATCATGATGCAATATGATTGCTGTTATAGTACTGATATATGTAAAGTACTATGGTAATCTACCAGCTAGAACCACATATTCTATTGGGAAGAAATATCTAAAACTTAGCAAGCACCAGACACTGAATAAAGTACTTTAGATGGATAATGTTGTTTAATCCTCATAATAACACTCTGAGATTTGGATCATAATATCCCCATTTTACTGAAAAGGAAAGTGAGTCACAGAGATGATAAATAACTTGCTCAACATTACAGAGGTAGTAAGTGATAGACTGGAATTTGAACCTTGGCAGTCTGATATTAGAGCTCATTGCTATAACTTCTATGCTGTAAGCTCTAAATTCAGATCTTGGGTTTAAGGAAATGTTGTTAATTTGTGTGTGTGTTTGTGTGTGTCTGGAGATGTCTTTGAATAGTTGGTTCTTGAAACTGTGGGCATAGATGAGGACATCTACTATAGTCAGAAATAAAGAGCGTGAGCATGATAACCTGTGAAATACTTGAATTGAAAATACTAGGCAAAAGAAAATAAGTGGTCCTGAGATGTCAGAGGAGAACCAGAAGAAAGTGCTATCACATAAGTCAAGGGAGGATACTTTCCATCAGAAATATGAAACTAATATTGTCAAACAGTGTAGAATCAACAAGTGGAATGAAAATTGACAAAAGACCATTAAAACCAACAATTTAGAAGGTCTAATGATGTTGGACCAAAGGTTCTTGACCTTGATGGCATATTAAAATCACCCAGAAAATTTTACAAATCATTATGCCAAGACCTCCAGTGGTGAGACCCCGGCATCAGTGGTTTAAAATTCTCCTCAGGGGATTCTAATGTGCATCCAAGATTGGGATCCACTGCCTCAGAGTAAGGATTTTCAATAAACTTAGTGAAAGATGCCAAATTAAAACTTTTTAAGTGTGAATGCAATTGAATATAATTAGTGGAGTAAGGTTCCATTGGGGAATGTTTAAGATATCAGGTCAAAGGAAAGACTTTGAAAGCGGAATGATCAGTTCTTCCCTGAGAAAGGAAGTAAGGATGAGGTTGGAATAGATAAGTTCAAAATGGTGTAGCCAGGAATTGAAGAAATTCATGCCTTCAAAGATTCAGTTTGGGTAAGGAAGAAGCTAGGTTATCTGCTGAAAGTTTGGATTAAGTCAAGGACTTCAGAAGAATAGCAGAGAAGGAATTGACTAGGCCAAAATGCAGGTGGACATACATACCTGGAGTTCAGGTGAGGCAGAACTGAAAATGGAGGTGTGAGAATAATAACCACAGTTATCACTTATTGACCACTTATTGAGTAACAGATTCTCTGTTGGATGGGTTCCCATATAGTATTTATTTAGTCCTTATTACCACTCTGTGATAAAGACATCATCTTCATGACTCCCATTTTATATATAGCTGAGATGAATCTCAGAAAGTTTGATTTACTTGCCAATCCTGGTATTCTACTATAGAACTATTGTGTCTAGTAATGGAAGAAATTGTGGCACTGATGTGAAGAAAGTGGCAAAAGTAGTTACTGAGGGCAAAGAGAGGGAAGAAGAGATGTGATATGGGGTCATTTTTGGGTCTTGGATTTGTCCTAAGTGATACTGGAGGGACAGATATTGGACATTATATATCCTGCCATATCTCACTGAATGTATTGTGGGAGAGTGTAAACTACAATGTAAACTAATTTCCATGCGGTACAGCAGTGTTCCAAAATGAATTCACCAAATGAAATGAAAGTGCCACAGTGATGAAAGATGTTGCTGATGTGGGAGGGTGTGTGTGGTATGGGGTGTATGGGAACCTCCTCTATTTTGTAATTTAACATTTTTGTGATCTATGTATCTTCAAAAAGTACAATTAAACATTTACGTTTTTTAAAAAAGCTCAAGTAAGTAGGAGAGCTGAGATATGAATCCACAACAAGCCTATATTCTTTCTATTACCCTATTACGTAAAGTTCCAGCAGGTGATATTCCCTTTTTTCTAGGAGCTTAGGGGCTTTAAATATACATTCTCATTTGGTAAAATGCTTTACAAGTTGTCTTGATTGCCAAACTGATGTTGGAAATATTTTAGGGGCACCTATCTATAGGTAGGATATATATTTTGTGTTAAAGTTTCTTCTCTAATGAAAGGGGAACTCCAGATAATTTTCCATATTATTAGCAGTGATCACGCTAAAACACAAATCAGATAATACCATTCATTAAAAAACCCCTTAACGTCTCCCAATGCCTAGAGTAATGGTTCTTTACAGCAGGGATAGGAGGCATTCCTAAATGCTTTGAGAATTTTAACAAAATTATGAATATTCTTTTAGAGAAAAAAAATGAGCATATGTTAAGTATTTGTTGTGTGTTTCATGGAGGTATTGAAACCTTTGAAGTAATTTTTCATCCATGGGTCTTGGGTTAAGATTTTCTGCTAAGGAAATTTCACCTCGCCTATTCAATACAACTTAGATTCTCCAGGGTTTATCACTAGAAAGTGAAGCCACAAGAGTTTGAGGGTGAAAGGATGCCAAGCGTTAAATTCTCCCTTTGAGTTTCACCTTCCCTTGGCATTTTATCACCTTCATTTACTACTGTCATCATCAACTAAGAAAGTTCTCACCCAGTGCTAGATCTGGGTTTTGTTTTTAACAGTGGAGGCAATATTTCCTTATACAAGTATTTATACAACATACCCCTACACTCAAATATTATTTGCAAATTATGTTGATGTGTGCAAAAATATATATTGGAATCCAGTTTTGGAAAAAAGAAGAGACCCAGATTTATGGAGAAATGAAAGAAGGATATTTACAGTGGTGCAGTGCAGAAGTTGCACATATTCAAGCATGGTTTTGAGGGTCATCATTTCTGTGAAATTCTCTTTTCCTTTTTATCAGGTAGCTAGGAGCATAGGTAGCCAAAGTCAGTCAAAATCTTTACTTCCTAGTTACCAGTTCCTTACCAAATGATAGGATTTGTCTTGTAGGTCTAAATTTGATTTAAACAATTTTCTTAATGAAAAATATACAGTTACAACTAATTACACACATATCGCACAAAGGTGATATTACCTTTGACCATTAGTCTCTTGTCTATGGACTTTATTACTCCATTCCTTTGCCTTTCTGCTTCTGAGTCTATTTTTCTTTCCAGTCTGAAATTAGCTCTTACCTCTGCACACTCATTCTGTTTCTACAGTCTGTCCGTGAACCCACTTTTCTTAGTGCTGTGTTTAACCATTTAATGCTTCTTCCTAAATGTAAATTAAAAACTGCACCAGACTATGGGTGGTGATTCAGTTGTTCGCTTCTTAAATAACTTTCTATTCAGTGGAATTGTGTCTTTTCCTTTAAGGATCTACATAATACAACTTTCCTTTTTGTGGTACATAATTTGGTTGTGCCCTTTGAATTATTTCAGGAAAGGACAAGATCAGAGAGTCTATATAGCTCTGTTATTGTGAAGTCTGAGAAAAAAAGCTTTGTGGGTTTTTTTTTTTTCACTCTTTAGCGTCCATATTATATTGTTAACACAAAGGCAGAGAAATAATTGTAACTCAGATGATTTGAATGACAAACACAATGTGTAACTTGGCTGAAGCAGAGACTATTAAGGAATGAAGAAAAAAGGAGGTTGGTGAAATATAGAGGGAAGCAGTTGCTAAACCTAAAAAGTGAAGCAAAAGCTCATGGATTTGGTTCAATAGATAACAGAGAAGCTTTGGATCATCTTGAAGGGTTTTAGTTCATAAGGTTGACTGAGACTGTATCCATAGTACATGCTGATTCTCTTCTTACAAAGGTTTGAACAAGATTCAGATAGCCATTTCAAAATGTAGCTTTAGAACTATGTGACCAATCAAAAGCAGTTTTAAATATCTGCAAAGGCATGATTATGATTTATGCCAACATGTCCTGTCAGAAAATTGTGACTATGCTTTTTCAGTCATCTGTGATGCAGAACTGGCTTCATATACAGATGAATTCTATTTATTTTCATCACTTTTCTTCCTCATTATGATTCTGACAGGGTCTAGAGGTGACAGAAGATAAATCTTGAATCCCCGGGAATCTTGGAAATATTTTCATTTGAATCCTTTATAACAAAAGCTGAGGATTCTCTTCTCCTGTCAGTATAAACTTACCATATGCAGTGCTATTTAAGTGCCAATCATTTCTGTAACACATGAAGGGTTTAATTTTATTACTCTTGAGTCCTTAACTAGTTGAGCAAATGACCTTGAGTGTCTTTTATGTCATGGAAGAAAGCCCTTAGAAATGAGCTCAAAGTCAACAAAAAACATGTTAATAAGGACACGCCCAGACCTTTATAGGATTTAAAGGTTTGAATTAAGATTAATGTCTCAAGGTTCAACTGAGACACTTACTAGACTTTACTACTGAAGTCCAATTATGTCTCCTCATTAATGGTACAAGTCCACAGTTTTAAAAACACTTAAAAAATTATCACATTGACGTACACCAGGCTGAATGCTAACTTGTCTCAAATTACTCAATAAATCTAGTCCAAAATCTCCTTCACTGATTGGAAAAAATTTTCTGTGGTTTTGACAAATGGTATGGTCATAAGAAATGTAGAATTTTATTGTATGTCATATATATACATATTTTATGTCATATACTTATTAATCACCATTTTATCATATATTATATATAGATTATCACCCTTTATTTAATGGAACAATAAGGTTGATCCCTTTGTAATAGGATTGCTCTCTAATTTTTATTCTCCATTAATTTCATTTTCCCAAAGCAAGACATACTTATTTAAAATAATGCAGAGGCAAGACAGAAAGAAGGTGTATGGAGCAGCATCTAAAATTTATATGTGGATACTTACGCCTCCTGTTTCTCCTGTAACTTCCCACCGCAAAAGTCTAAGGTCCAGGTATGTTTGACAAATGTTCAAGGCTGGCAAGCTATCCATCTCTCCCTGGTTTTCCTCAGGATTACCTCTTGCACAGATGGCAATATAGCTGATTTCTGAAACATCCCAACTGTAGCATGCAGCCAAGGGCATCAGTGTGTTCTTTCCATTCTGCATTATGATTGGTGAGGCCAGTACATATGGCCAATGAACCAGGGAATATATTTGATTACGTTGACTTAAAAATGCAATTGGTCTGGCTGTGCCATCATCCCTCCACCCTGATTTTGGAATTTACTTTAAAACCTGGAATAGTATTTGGCACATCATAGGTGCTCAGTGAATATTTATTGAAGAAATGAGTTTATTGAATGTATAGCACTTAGTACTCATCTGGTAAATGAAATTGGAAAGGGGCTTACATTTGCATGTTCACCACCTCGCCTGATAGAAATATCATGCTTGTTTTAGTATATAATACTTTGTCTGGATAGTTTGTAGTCCTTGTTATACCATAAAAACCAAGTTTAGATAATTACTCAATTGAAGTATAAATTAAATAAACTTTTGCAATTAACCAAGAATTAGTCTAAATTTCATTAATGAAAAGCTATTTAAAATGTAGGAGTCTGTTTTTTTAAGTCTGCCTTAGCTGGTAGAGTTGGTTTTGGATGTGGAATTGGTTTAAGATTTAGTGTGTGTGTATTACTGTGATTGAATACTTCCACTTTTTTGGTACTAGACCACAGATGAAAAAGACATGGATGATTGACCTCAGTATTTAATGAGAACCTAAAATCTTGGAGGAGGATTTTTTTCCTAATATGTGTCTCATTTTATCAATGACAACTGCCAGGAATGAAAGGAAAAAGTGCTATTCTGATTAAATGAGGCTCTGGCTATTTAAGTTCTTGTTAATTGTTGAGGTACTATACTAATAAGATGAGTTGAAATGTATATTTACAACTCTTATTTGCATGTATTATGGGCACAGAATTTACATTTCAATATATAAAGTTCTGAGCCTCTGTTGTTAGACTTTTGCCTTCATAAGAACTTGTGTGAAGGCTGTCATGTTGGGATTTGTAATCTTATATGTTATCCAGATTCAGCAAGAGTGCCATCAGAAAATTGACAAGAGACTTCTCATAAGTCATTCTTTTGATAAAACATGTGAACCTTGCTAAAATTAAAGTTAGACAAAAAACAGAAACAGTACTAGGAAAATATTTAGGCAGTTTTTATTACTCAGGCTCCAAATAAAAGTTCAAAACACTTAAAAATTGAATCAGGAAGATGCTGAGGAGCTTCAGAGATTCAGGGAGAACCACACTAACTCTGTTCCTCCAAAATATGTGAAATTTGATTCTATTTCCATCCTGTCATTAAGCTATATTGATAATGTGTAGTCTTGATCTTTCCCAACCTATGTTCTCATAGCAATTATAATTTTTCATTCTATATACCCTTAAGTCTCACCAACATTAAACACAGCAAATTACTGGTTTTTAGAAGAAGCACTCAAATATTGGTTGATCACTGATTTTGAAGACATTAAGAAACTTCTATTGTCTTCTATATACTGTTAAGCATGTTTTCCAAAAATTCCATAGGTAGCATTTTAAGTTCCTTTCCCTTTATCAAATGTAAAAGTTTAACATCTTTGGTTTGATGTATTTCATGCTTAATTATTCAGCATCAATAGTATAATAAAAAAGTATACTCAACTAACAATAATTTGGGTTCAAATTGCTCTTTTACTTATTAGCCTAGGACATTGTCATCATAGAATAAATGTTCAGTAAATATTTGCTGAAAGAATGAATGAATTGCCTGAATATAACCTTGGATACCCCATGCCCTGAAACCCTCTCAGTGTTTCTTCTCATCTTTCAGCCTAAGACATGTCTTTCATATGAGGCCACTGTTTTTCCATCATCCTCTCTGTCTCAGCCTACTCATTCATTATCCCATACTCCACAAAACTCCATTCCCACTGCAATACTAAAACTCCTCTACTTTTATGTTATAAATAAACCCAAGTGCCCATCAACTGATGAATGGATAAACAAAATGTGTATATACATACAATGGAATATTATTCAGCCATAAAAAGAATTAAATTCTTATACATGCATCAACATGGATGAACCTTGAAGATACTGTGTTGGGTAAAGTAAGCCAGACACAAAAGGACAAATATTGTTTGATTTCACAATTTGAAATAATTAGAATAATCAAACTCATAGAGTCAGAATCTAGAATATAAATTACTGGGGGATGAGGTGGTGATAGGGAATGGGAAGTTAAGGTTTATAATATGCAGGTTTCCAATTTGAAATGATGGAAATATTTTGGTAATGGATGGTGGAGATGGTAGCACAATTTTGTGAACATAATCAACAGCTCTGAAATATATATCTAATGATCTTAAGGGGAGAAATGTTTGTATGTTAACAGAGTAAAACTTTTTGAAAAAAATTAGCATGGAACTGCATTGTACAGTGACCCCTAAGTTAAACAATGGGCTATAGTTAATAGTACAATTATAAAAATGTGCTTTCATAAATTGTAACACATGTTCCACACCAATGTAAGATGTTAATAATAAGGTGGTATATGGAAATACTGTATTTTGTGCATGATTATTCTTTAAACCCACAACTTCTCTAATAAAGAAAAAAAAAACCCTCAATAAAGAAAAAAAAGCTGAAGCTATTCATTTGCAGTGTGTGCCTTCCAGCTACAGCACTTTACCAGGTTTATAGACATTGACCTTATTTCCTTAATATTTCTGTACTGATAAAATCATTCCTGTTGATTCCATTTTTTATTATAATTTTGGGAACATTTGTACCAGCTTTCATCTTTGCCTGAAACACTCTCCCTGCCCCTCTCTTCATCTGGGTAGGTCCTCTTTATCCTTCCATTTTCCACCTAGACACCGTCTCCTCTGAAAAGCATTCCTTGGTCCCTACCTGGTCTGAAGGTCCCTCTTGTGTGTTCCTAATACACTCTGTACTTGTTCCTGGCATGCAACAATCACCCTAAATTGTAATTGACTATTAACTTTTTGGTTTTTCCAAGTGTACCACAAATTTCCTGAGGGCAGTGACTTCATCCAATTTACTCATATAAATCCTGCCACACAGTAAGTGCTTGACAATTTTTTAATGATATTAAACTTCTATAAGGTTTTGTTTCCATTTATGTTAAGTGGGGTTATTTCCTTCCTATGGTACAGAAGATCAACTGAGATTGAATACATAAATCATTTTGAAAACTACCAGGACACAAATCTTTTTCCCAATTGTCTAATCCTTTTCAGATGCCTTCAATTCACAGATTGCCAATTACAGCCATTTTCTGAGAGGTGATTTCTTATGCATTCTTAGAATGTAGGAAATTATGTCACTGGAAATAACATGAAAATGAATGAATTACAATTCTATACATGAGGATAAGGGAACAGCCTATGTGTACACCAGTCAGTCTGATTTCATTGTGGATCTATTATTTAACCACATGGATGAGCAATAGTGGTAACAGGCCTAATTACATTGGGAATGCACAGGAACTGTTAAAAAAATTGAACAAATGAATCTGTCCATTTTTTGTTATTGGAAGAATATAAAAGAAACATTCTACTGAGGGTTGTAATTTGGATAAATGGAAATATTGCGCCTTAGTTTGTTATCCAGATGGCCTTCTTACCTAAGGTACACTGGAATATTTTACAATTAATTCTAATCAGAATGAGAAAGGGAGAGTTTCTAATCTCCTAGTTATCTTTTTTTCCCTTGAAAGGTTATGGTAACTAGAATATGGTAACTAGCTCACAAAAAGCCTATATCAATATTGCCATGGACTTAATCTACATAAGAAGCTTAACATCATAGGTAACTTCTGAACAAGTAAAATAAAGTAAAAAATCTGTCTCTGGTGAGTCCCCAAGAAGATGGTCAGCCACCACAGCAGGGAACTGAGAGTGCAAGCAGGAGAATTGTAGCCATCATCCATGTGGGATCTAATCCCCTTCTTGATTTAGAGGTGGAATGGACATCACCATCCCAGGGTCCACAGGATGGAGGAATAAAATATGAATTAGAGTGGACTTACTGGTATTTACTATAGAACTATTGTGACTCTATCAATGGAAGAAATTTTATCATTGATGTGGGCATAGTGACCACAGTAGTTGCTGAGGGCAGGGAAAGGGAAGAAAAGATGTGATGTGGGGGCATTTTGGGACGTGAAGTTGCCTTAAATGATATTGCAAGGACATATGCTGTATATTATATATCCTGCCATAACCCACTGAATGGACTGGGGGAGAGTGTAAACTGCAGTGTAAACTATCATCCATGCAGTGCAGCAGTGCTCCAAAATGTATTCAGCAAATGCAATGAATATGCCACAATGATGAAAGAGGTTGTTGATGTGGGAAGTGTGTGTGTCGGGGCTGTGGGATATGTGGGTACCTCTTATATTTTTTAATTTAACATTTTCTGTGATCTATGTATCTTTTTTTAAAAAGACAATTAAATAAATAAAAATTTAAAAATGAAAGTTAAAAGCTCTTACAGAAAAATGCTCCTCAATCAACAAACATAGTAGAGTAGGACATTGCAAACAATTATTTTTTCAACAAAGAGACAGGGTAAAGAGCAACACCCCAAAATTTGAATGAACAAGCAATGAACAATCAGAAGAAGAACTCAAGAAAAGTTCCATTTACAATAGCAACTAAAATAACTAAATACCTAAGAATAAATATAACCAAGGATGTAAAGAATTTGTTCATAGGAAACTACATAATTTCCCTGAAATAGATCAAAGAAGTTCTAAATAATCTGAAGAATATGCCATGTTCATGGATTAGAAGACTAAATGTTAAGATGTCAGTCCTACCTAAGGTGATTTATAGGTTCAATGCAATCCCAATCAAAATCCCATTTTTTTGCAGAAATGGAAAAACCAATCATCAAATTTGGGTGAAAGAAAAAGGAGCTTTGAATAGCTAAAGCTATTTTGAAAAAGAATAATGAAGTTGGAGGATTCACACTTCCCATTTTAAAACTTATTACAATGCTACAGTAATCAAAAGAGCATGGTAACTGGAACAAAGATATACAGACCAGTGAAATAGAATTGAGAGCTCAGAAATCAACCCACACATTATTGGCCAAGTAATTTTTGACAAGGGGGCAAAGACTACTCAATTGGGAAAAAGTACTCACATCAACAAATGGTGGTGGGAAAACGGAATCTCTATTTGCAAAAGAAAGAAGGAGGGCCTTTAACTCTCACCTTACCCAAAAATGGATCAAAGGCCATGTTTAAAGGAAAATGATGCTCCTTACCTACCATTAGAAAAATTTGTATTATTTTTCTAGTTATAGGGGTTGATATACTCTTTTCTGCATTTTAATGTCAGGAATTCACTGTGAATAACATCAGGTCAAAGTTATTTGCAAATGGCTGTCCAAGACTAACTTGTATGCCCGGGCTATATCCTGTTCTGTGCTAGGATAGCTAAGATGAAGATCAAATGCATGGCCATTCTCTATATAGAATTATGCAGTAACTACCTGAATTAACTGAACCCGAAGTAATTTATTCAGTGATAACCAATTTATACCAAGGCCTTCAGTTTAACAGCCTCTCTTCTTTTTTCAAATTCATACCATCTGATTTTTGTTTTCTCCTTCCTGCTACCTCATTATAATAGCCTATCAATTTTCAGACTACTTATGGATGGTTTTCATTGTCTAATTGTTGCATGACTGCCTGTCTTCATTTCATTTTCTGCTATTATAAACAGGAAAATAATTATTTAGGTTAACCATTTGTCTAATATCTATGCCTTTGTGTTCCTTGAATCCTTAGCAAATACTCTTGTCAAAATCACTAAGGCCTTCACTTTGCTAAATTAAATGGTCAATTCTCAATTCCCATCTTAACTTTCAAAAGCAACATTTGACATAGCTGATCACTCCTTCCTTTCACTTTGTTTTCAGAATATCACATTTTTCTGAATCTCCTCTCATCTCTTCCTTGCTCTACTTCATTGGAATCTCCTCATCTTTCCAATCCTTAAACATTGGAGGTCCTAAGGACCCCGACAGCCTTCAACCTCTTCTCTTCCCTTGACTACCAATATTCCCTTGGTCATATATCCTCTTTTATGATATTAATATAATTTACATACTGGGAAAATTTGCATCTCTTACTTGGACCTTAGCAACATGGACTTCCCCTCACCAAGGCCAACCTGGGTACAGCCATTGCTGAGTGCCCAGTCTGCCAGCAGAAGAGACCCCTATTTAGCCCCTGATATACCACCATTCCTTGAGGTGATCAGCCTGCTACCTGGTGGCATATTGATTATATTGGGCCACTTCCATCATGGAAGGGGCAGTGATTTGTTCTATCTATAATAGACATATACTCTGGATATGGGTTTACCTTCCCTGTACCCAATGATTCTTCCAAAACTACCATCACACCCCTCAACTTTATCCAAACTTAATATATTTGTATCAGATACCCCATGTTTTCTTCCTCACATTATTTCATCCCACCTATTTACTCTAGCTGTTGCTGTAGCTATTAACTGCATGCAGATGTAGAGTAATAACACCTCTTCTCATTTGTACCAGGCATCTCTTATCTCCTGCCTTTACAGCCACCCCTATGTGGAATGCTTGTAGCAACCTACTCAGCTGTTCTGAGGAATGTATAAGCCTGAAAGTGTGGGGAACTTGACACTCCATGGGACAATCCTTGACTAGTAGGAGATGGAGACCAGTTATTAAAAACTTTTTTTTTCTGTGTTCCAGGTGACAATACCCAGGGATGTTCTGCAAGTTCCTCAGAGGGTCCCAGTAAAATCAAGCTCATAACTGTGACCAGCTAAAAACTCACCCTTACCCTTGGACTGACTTTTCTTATTTTCTTACTTCACTTTTACTGGTCCTCCACTTCTCTTTATTGAGACCTCTTCCCAGAATACACTCTCAACATACAATTCTTTGTCACAGGTTTTGGTTTGTGGAGAAAACAGGCTGAGACAATATTCAAAACCAAACTCCCAGTCCTTCCTACAAAACCTGCTCCTCCTTCAACTTTCTCTCTTCTTAAGGCAAGCATTCTTTCCAGGTCCTCAGATCAAAAGTCTTGGAGCCTTCCCTGGCCTCCTTCTTTTCTCTCACACTCCTCATGCAATTTATCAGCAAATTATGTTATCTCCTCCATTAAAATATATTCAGAATTTGAGGACTTTTCACTACCTCGTCTGCTTCTACCCTGGTCAAAGCCACGATTATTTTTCACATTGAATTCTTCAGTAGTCTTCTAACTTGTCTACTATTTCTGTCCTTACACCATTACAATTTTTAAAAACACAATAGCCTAAGTCACATCATGTTACCACCTCTGCTCAGAACTTGCAATCATACCCAATCTCACTCAGAAGACAAGGTCCTACCTAACCTGACTTTCCTTTTCATTTCTGACCTCATATCCTACTTCATACTTTCTATTCATTCACATTGGCCTCTGTGATAGCTCTCAAACAAGACTTGCATAACTCTACCTCAGGGTCTTTGCATTTGCTATTCCTTCTTCCTGAAATGTCCTTTCCCTTGAACTTTGCCTGAATTTCTCATTCACTTGATCTAAGTCCTTATTCAAATGTTACCTTCTCAGTGTCGTATTCCTTGACCATTCTAGTGAAAATTACAGTCCTCCCCCAACACTCTGCTTGTCCCTATTTTTTGTTTATTTTTCTCCATAGCACTTATTATAAATGATCATATAATTTTTTACTCAAACAGGGACACTTTTGAGAGTGAAAAGGGTCACTAGGAGAACCACACCAGTACCATACAAGTAAGCCAGGATTATGTATGGAAACTGAGATATATCATTACATTGCTTGTCACTATCTGACATAATAATTTACTTTGTCTCCTTCATTTTCTCTCTCCCCCGTCTAGAAGGCAAGTTGTATGAGAGCATGGATGTTTGTGTGTTTTGTTCTCAGCTGACTCCCAGCACCAGAGTAAGGCCTAAAAGATACTGGACATTGAATTAATGAAAACCGTAAAATAATAGAATAGTATTTGGCACATACCTAGGTTCTCAATAAATGTTAGTTATTGTTGTTCCTATTTATTACTTCTATTTATCATCAAACAAAACTGATTGCTTTCAACTTTACCAAGAATGGTGGTTCTTGGTTTATATTACTCTATTTTATTTACTCCTCAGTAATAGTTTCACGGGTTACTGTATAAAGATGCTTGCAACTTCCAAATAATTTTTATTTAAATGGTCTCCTCTCAGCTAGCTTTTAAATCAGAATTCAGAGCAATTGGTCACCTACAAAGCTTTTGTGTTTTGTGACAAACTGATGAATTGTTCTTTTGTACAGCAAGACAGATTAAAAAATTAGCTGGTAAACCATTATATGAAATGCATATTTCACAATATGTTGGATTCACTTATTTAAAGTCCGGTTGTGAACATTTTAAAAATGCTTGAGCCATAACAGGTAGCACATCTCTTGTGTACTATATACAGTTTGAAAATTTGGCTAAAATATCTTAGAAGACTGATTTTGAGTTCTTTAAGTAGAAATCTAGAAATGCAAATTCAGATAATTGTAATGATCCATAATTTATTGGTATGTTAATTTTTAAATGCGTTCAATTTAGCAGCAGCAGGTTTTTACTAATTCTAAAGAAGCAAAGCTTAATTCTCTTTACTGACTAATTGTGGAAAATTATACTTCTGGCAGTTGACAAAGGGACTTACATGGCTTTCTTCAATACTATTCAAAACATAGGTAAATAATATAAGTAAACAACTCATGTGAAATGGAAACATAATTAACAGCAATCTTATGAATGTTTGTCCTCTCTTGCAAAAATCCTGGTAGGCTGTAGTATGAGCTTCCAGTTTTCTTTGGATGAGAATTACATGCTAACTAATCAGTGTATAATCCCAAATGTGCCTTAAATATTAAGAAATTGACATTAGACAATCATGACAATTCAATTGGACAAGAATTTCCGGAGAAATTACTATTCAAGGAATTTTCTTTTGGCCAAAGACACAAATTTATGATTGCAGCACCTATTTATAAAGCTGAAGTTTAGATGCTTAACTGGTACCTTTTTAAATTTTGGCTTTTGTTTTATAGTTCAAGGCACAAGATTTTCTTTACAGTATACCCGCAGCCTTATAAGAATGGGTTGTGTCATAACAGGGCTGTACTTTATTGAAAGAGAATGGATGAACGGAAATTTCACTTAATAAGTTATTTTATTTCAAAACTGAATTCCATGCTGAGAATCCTTGTCTTTTAACCTTTTGTGCAGAGTGTGTCCCTTATTCCCATTTGCCCCCATTTGGATTGCCTCTACTATATCATATTCTAGAAAGATCACATCACTGGGTCATGACTCTCACTTTCAATTTTGCTTCATTTACTCAGTGAATGACCTTAGGTCTTCTTTTAACTGCCTTTACTAGTATATTAATAGTTACTTGGGTTTTGAGGCACAGTTATTCAAAGTCCTAAAAATAATTTGACATCTGCAGCCCTTCCTTATGCCTCTAGAGAAAATCTTTGAACCAAAGAAGACGAGGAAAATGGAAAAGGAGATTTGCTAACATAATTAACATTATCTCTGTATAATGATTTTCTTTCAGTCACTGGTCTGTCTGGTCTTCCTTAGTCTCCTACAACTGAAGTAGTTATTTCTGAGATTCTTCTTTATAATTTCTCATTCTAAGGTCTCTAATGAACTTATAAAATGGCAAGACTGACATTTATTTAAAATAAAAAATAATTAAACAGGTTATATTCCTTTATGAAGCTGTTTATTTAATATTAATGACTATTTTTTAATATACTTTTTGAAAAAAGAAACTTAGATTACATAAATTTTACACAAAAAACATAGGGGATCCCCATATGCCCAGTGCCCTAGCCGTCCCACATTTCCCCACATCCACAACATTCTTCATTAGTTTGCTACATTTGCCAAAATTGATGAACACATCTTGGTGCTTTGCCACTAAGCTATGATTATAATTTACATAGTAGTTTGTACTCTTTCCCGCACATTTTTAGAAGTTCTTACATGATATACAATTGCCTGTATTCGTCATTGAAATGTCATTTAAGATAACTCCCAGTCTCTAAAATGCCCCTAAATTGCCCCTATTTTTCCCTTTCCCTCCCCTCAGAACTTCCAGTGTTCACTGCCTCCATATTTATAATAAAAGTTCTTCCATTGTTTGGATCACAACAAGTCTACAGTAGAACAACTGTGTGTCTACTCTAGTCCATCATCCATTCCCCAATGCTGAGGTTTCTGCCATGGTGATGCCCATTCTACCTCTAATTGAGAGGGGGCTTAGATCCTATGGAGCAGATGGATGGGACTTTCTTGCTTGCAGTTGCAGACTCTCTGTTCCTTGATATGGTCATTGTCAGTCATCCCATGGGTCATGCTTTTACAGACAAGGCAGGGCTGTAACATTGTTTTCCCTGTAAGCCAGCAGGGAACTAAAGAGAACATATCTTTTCAAACACCAACATTACTGATATGGACATTTTGCTGAATTGAAATTTAATTACTCCCTAGAAAAAGGTAGAGTGCAGCTCACTGAGCAAAGGGAGCAACTTCTGAGCAGGTTTAATTTGTGAGACTTGGCTCTGGATAGCCCACACTGAGGGGGAATTCTCTGGGAAAATTGCTTCTCCATCACCTGCCTGGGTAGGGCAGTGAACATATATAGCACCAGGAGGCTTTACTGAGAGGAAGCACTTAGATTTAACAATTATAGACACACCATTAGGGGAGTTAAAAATGTACAGCAGTGACATGTGTTCTACTCAATCACTTGTGCTATGGCTACCAAACATGTACAAAAGACTTCTCAGGTAGTTCCAACTGTGGTTGGAGCCAATTAAGAAATTGATACCCCTAGGATTTGAGCAGAGAGGGCTCCAGAAGAGATCCATCTGCTGGCATACCACTATAATGCATGCAAAGAAGGAAAAAATAAATAAGTAAAAGAGGATTTACTTCACCCCCCCCCCCCCAAGTCCCCTGGAAACTGGTCTGCATCACATTACTGGTTCCATAGCCCTGGGTTTAGCAGTTTAAAAGGGACAATGATAAAGAGAAGAACAACTTGAAACAAGAATCAAAGAATAGCAGTACACACACCCACACAACACAAAATCCTTAGGCAAAAGAGAGAAATTGAGCATCAGAGTAAACTAACCATCATAACAGATACCTAGACAGCAGCAAAAAATTATAAGCAGGGAAGCAACTGTGGCTCAATCATTTGGGCTCCTGTCTACCATATGGGAAGCCCTGGGTTCATGTCCCAGGACCTCCTTGTGAAGGAAAGCTGGCCTGTGCACCATGGAGAGCTGATGGCCCATGTGCTGCAGAGAGCTGATGGCCTGTGCACCATAGAGAGCTGACACAGCAAGGTGATGCAACAAAGAGAGATAAGCAGACACAGAAAAAACATGCAGTGAATGACACAGAGAACAGACAGAAAAAAAAACCTACAAGGGGGTAATAAATTTTAAAAATTATAAGCACTGGTAAGAAAAAGGAAGATATGGCTCAGGCAAAAGAACAAATCAAATCTCCAGATGAGACACAGGGTTTGAAACAACTAAGCAATGATATTCATACAAATCTCCTAAATCAAATCCAGAAGTTGAAAGACTACATGGCTAAAGAGATAAAAAGCATTAAGAAGACACTGGGCAAAAACAAAGAAGAATTTGAAAGCTTGAATTAAAAAAAAAAACAGGTTATATGAAAGACACAATAGGTGCCTTTAAAAATACACTTGAGGCATACTACAGCAGATTTGAAATCAGAGAAGAAAGGGTCAGGGTTGTAGAAGACAGAACAGCTGAAATTGAAAATAGAAAAGAACAGAGAGAAAAAGAGTGGAAAAAATTTGTGGTGGGCTGAGGAAGTTGAATGATACTACAAAGCAAAGCAACAGATTTGTTATGGGCTTTTCAGAAGGAGAAGAGAAGGGAAAGGAAGAAAGAATATTTGATGACATAATACCTGAAAATTTCCGAACTCTCAAGAAACATATACATATATGTGTGCAAAAAGCACAGAATTCCAAAGAGACCTACTCCAAGACTAGTACTATTCAGAGTGTCAAATGCCAAAGATAAAGAGAAAACTCTGATAGTCATCTCACTCTTTTTCCCCCCCTCAGGCTGCAGAACTCCCTTTAGTATCTCTTGTAATTATGGTCTTTTGGTAACAGATTATATCAGTTTTTGTTCGTCTGTGAAGACTTTGAACTCCTCTTCTTTTTTGAAGGATGGCTTTGATAGATATAGAATTCTTGGCTGGCAGTTTTTCTCTTTCAGTTCCTCAAATACATCATACCACTGACTTCTCTATAGTTTCTGAAGAGAGGTTGATACTTAATCTTACTTAGTTTCCTTTGTATGTCATGCTATCTTTTCTCTTTCTTTATCTCTGGTATTTGATACTCTGAATAGTCGGTGTCTCAGTGTAGGTCTATTCACTTTTATGCTGTTTGGGAGGTATTGTCCTTCTTGGATATTTATATTTATGTCTTTCATAAAGGTAGTAAAGTTTTTAGTCATTGTATACTTACATTGTATACTTAAATATTCTTTCTGTCCCTTTTCCATTTTCTTTTCCTTCTGGGAAGCCAATAATGTGTAAGTTTTTACATTTCGTTTTCATACAAGTCCCTAAACTCTGTTCCATTTTTTCCCATTCACTCCTCTTTCTATTCTCCTGTCTTTTCCATTTCAGATGTATTGTCTTTGAAATCACTAAGTCTGTCTTTTCCACTTCAGATGTACTGTCTTTGAAATCACAAATTCTGTCTTTGGGCAATTCAGTTCTGCTCTTATGTGCTCCTAATACTTTTATTTTTTTTCAAATGTTATCCATTGTCTTAAATCCTGTATCTTTTCAGGATATTTGATTTGTCCCTTTGACTGGGCCATCTCTTCTTTTTTCCTAGAATGACTTGTGAATTTTTGCTAATGTCTAGGCATCTGAATATGTTGGTGAATTTACTCTAATAGCCAATTTCTCTCTCTTAGTTCTTGTTATTTATCTCAACTTATCCTAAGTCTTTAAAATTGCCATATTTAAGTTATCAAAATCATGCCAGGAACTCATTAATGCAGTGCAGATTTTCTTCTAGAAGTTAGAAAATAGAGACAGCCAAGTGTCCTTTTTGTTGGTGCAGTTTCCAGTTTCCAAACTGGCCAGCAGCTGGCTCACATTGCCATACCTTTCCAAGGAGGTGTATCTCTCTCAGTTTTCCTTTCTTTTGGTCTGGCTGGAGGCAGATTCGAAGCAAGCTTCACTGGCCAAATTCACTGGAGAAAACCCCATCAACTTCCTTTCCCTTTTCTCTTGTAACAGTTAACAAGGAGGAATATATCTGCTTCCCTCTCAGTCAGCTGCAATGAACTAAGGGTTTTAATGCCCCCATTTAATATCTTGGGGGTGGGGGAGGGGAGCTTTTCCCAGCAGCCAGGAGGTTTAGTAACTCATATTTTGTTGTTTTGGTTCTTTGTCTCTCTGCCCCTTACCTTCCTGGCAGTTGTGAAGCACTGTCCTGGTCTGCTGACCCCCAAAGCAGGTCCCTCAGTCAGCTTTTGGCTCTTTCTCAGTTGTTTTTGTGAGAAAGTTGAGCCTTGTCTGCCTAATCTGATGCCATCTTCACACAATTCCTGATTGGTGCCTCTTAAATACTACACCTAAAACACAAGCAACAAATGAAAAAATAGATAAATGGGGCCTCCTCAAAATTAAACATTTTTAAACCTCAAAGGACTTTGGGAAGAAGGTAAAAAGGTCTCCTACCCAATGGGAGAAAATATTAGGAAATCACATATCCAATAAGGGATTAATATCTATGATATATAAGAAAATCCTACAATCAAAATAAAAAATCAAATGACTTGATTAAAAAATAAGGGGCAAATGGCCTGAATAGACATTTTTATAATGAAAAAATACCAATGATGAAAAAAACACATGAAAATATTCAACATCACCAGGTATTAGGGAAATGCAAATCAAAGCTATAATGAGATATCATTTCACACTAATAGGTTAGTCACTACTAAAAAGAGAAAACGAAAACCGTTGGATATGAAGCAGAGAGATAGGAACACTTAATCACTGTTGATGGGAGTGTAGAATGGTGCAGCCACTGTGGAAGTCTGTTTGGAATTTCCTAGGCAAGTTAGACATAGATCTGCCATGTTACCTGGTGTAGCAGTTTGATATTATTGATGAATTCCAAAAAGAAATACTGGATTATGTTTGTAAACTGGTCTTTTCTCTGGGTGCATTAGAGTGTATTGAATTAAGAGGTTTTACTTTTACTTGATTAAATAATGATTAAGGCTTTGAATGGGCCACCTCATTAGGACATTGAATCCCCAACCCCTTTGGAGAAACCACACTGCAGAGAAGGAAAGTTGGAGTTTTGATTTTGGAGCCTGGGAAGTAAATATATAGGATAAGAGGAATTTAAATAGCTCCTTAGACATGGCAGAAGCCCCAGAGAGAGAGATACAGCTGTTCTCCTTATAGTCTACAGCTGACCTTATGGAGACAGCTTAGCAGCTGAGCCCAGAGAGGAATGAGCCTGCGGAAGAGAGGAATTCAGGAAGCCTGAACCCTTGACAAACGTCAGCAGCCATCTTGCTCCTACATGTGGCAACAGACTTTGGTGAGGGAAGAAACTTATGCTGTATGGCCTGGTAGCTGTAAGCTTCTACCCAAAATAAATACCCTTTATGAAAGCCAACAGATTTCTGGTATTTTACATCAGCAACACTTTGACTGACTAATACACCTGGCAATGCCACTATTTGGTATATACCTAGAACTGAGAGCAGAGACATGAACTGAATCTGCTCACCAAATGTGGCAGTTTGACATTTATGAATTCCAAAATTAGATATAGATTATGGTTATAAACTGTTTTGTTCTTCTGGGTGTGATAACCCTTTGATTGTTTTAGATTCAGCTGAGCCATCTGATTGAATTGCATTAATATTAGTGCTTTAATTCAACACGTAATTAGAGTGCTCCTCAGTGTAGAGTCCCAACCCTCTGGGTGGGCTGATAAAACAGAATCTCACATGGAAGTAGTAGACACACAGAAAAGAAGAACACAGAGGAAGAGCAACAGCTCATTAGATGCTACAGAGGCCCTGGGAAGAAAGATGAGCCTGATAGTGTACAACTGACCTTGTGAATAGAACAGAGGATCTGAGCCCAGAAAGACCGCTGGAGAGAAAGATGCGTCCTATGCCAGTCTATACTTGAGATCAGAAGATAATGAACCCATGGTGCCTTAAGAGGGAAGAGGAAGACTGAACCCTCGCAGACGTTGCTTGCCATCTTTCATCAACACTTGGCAACAGACTTTGAGTAAGAAAGTCCCTCTTATGGTACCTTGAATTGGACTCGTTAGGGCCCTGTAACTGTAAGCTTCTTCTCCAAATAAATACCCTTTATAAAAGCCAACAGATTTCTGGTACTTTGCATCAGCACCCCTTTGGCTAACTCATACACTGATGTTCATCGCAGCATTATTCAAATAGCCAAAAGCTGAAAACAAACCACGTGTCCATCAACCAATGAATGCATAAACAAATTGTGATATATACACACGATTGACTATTATTTAGGTGTAAGAAGAAATGAAGTCCTGAAGCATATTACAACATTTTGGATATGGAAGATATGTTGAGTGAAAAAGGGACAAATATTGTAAGATTTTGCTATTATGAACTGAATATAATGAGCAAACTCATGGAGTTAATAGCTAGAATATTTCTCCAGAAAGTAAAATGAGATTAAAGAATGGAAAATAGGTATTTAATCTGTCCAGAATTGGTTAAAAGATTTTTTATAAATGTTTGCAAATGAAAGAAATTGGTGAAAATATATCATAGTGTTTGTAATTAATAGCACTAATATATGTGTATAATAGTGGTTGAAAGGGAAAGTCTAAAGTCTTGGATGTCACTAGAAGGAAAACTAAAAAATGAAATATGGGACAGTATAGCATAGTGGACCCTCTTGTGAAAAATGAGTATATTTAATAGTGCATTTTTTGGAATAATGAAAGTGCTCCAACAGTGATTGAAGTGATGAATGACAACTCTGTGATTATACCAAGTGCTACTGATTGCACACGAGATAAATTATATTGTTTTTTGATACATTTTAATAAAATTGATGAAAAAGTCAGAGGTGGGTAACAGATCACATATGACCTTGTAGACTACTATTAATAATGGGCAGTAGGAACGATCCAGGTAAATCAAATGGCAGCTCTTATAGTAACCATTTTTATGTAGGTAGATATTCCTAGAAAAAAGATACTAAGTGCAGTAATGTGAGTTACCCTATTAGCTCCAGTGCAGGAACAGTAGAAACCAAAATTAAACCTCCCCCAGCATTGGCCAGGCAGGTAGAGTGTAAAGACAAAGGAGAGAGAATACCGTTGAGAGACTATTTAAAATGGCTGGTCCTGGATTCCAGAACCCCATAGAAAAGAACTGAAGTTAGGAGGGAACTGATACACTGGCAGAATATAGAAGAGTCATTAGGCTTGTGGTCTTTGACAAGGTTGAAGAATAGGTTTTATGGCAGTGAGATAGTTGTGGTGGAAAGGTAAGATATTATTGAGTGAATGAAATATCGTCGTCAAAGGTGTTATAATGCCCCTCCTTACTCGGATGAATATTGGATTATATATATTTATTTATATCCAACGTATTTCCATGAATACTGTGTTAGTGTTCCTAATTTCCAGGGACTTGCTGATGTGGGTTCAAAATGCTCTCTCTTTTTCTTCCTCTTATTTAAAATTGTCATATTTTCCATTATTAAACATTGGCTTTTTTCCCAGGGATGGCACTGAAGAAGAAAATCAGTGACATATCTAGCCAGCCGGCATAGACTGAGCGAGCATTCAAATAGACTCCAAGGGCCATGTACAGATGGTGATTTATCGTGCATACAACTTCTACAGAATGCCTTCATTTGAGCATTGATGTATATAAAATTACTCACCGGAAAGCTGCAGTTTTACAATTTAGTCCTGTATCTGTGGAGAGATTTCGTTCACTAAGAAATCCACAAATGTGATTTCCACACTTTCAGTAATTCTACAAACTCTCAGTAGTCTTCTGCATGAAGAAAAGTGATTTCAAAAATAGTTTTTTTCATTTTACCATACTTCTTACTATTGTCTTCCTTATGCAACTCCCATTTTGGAACCAATTCAGATTTATTAAACCCTGCTCCTTTCCTGACATGTAAGTAGATGTAGTTGCTAGAGGCAAATCATTTACCGTGGCTATTATGAAACCTAAAATTGCAGTAGTCATCCACACATATCACAGGCTGGCTCATTGTAAAGATCATTTTTAGGCAGTGTTTATGTGATACTAAAACAACCAATAGAAAAATTGAAACAGTTTAAATAAACCAGATAGTTGACATCACATGGGCAGAATAAACTGTGAGGATGCTCCTGAATTCCTTCTTCTCATTGAAAACAGTTTGAATGACTAGAGTTTATCCTTATAATTTCAAATTATAGGAGATTATTATCTTTTGGAGGATAATTTCTAAATCTAGTTTTTGCTCTTTGGCCAAATATTACTTATTTTGGTGCAAATTTGTGGACAGTATATATATATATATATATATATCTGTTTTATAATATATTACATTATAATATAATGGAAAATATAGCTTGTTCTGGTTTACAACTAGAATTAAATTACATTTTTCATTACATCAGCGTCTGTGGAGTTATATCACTACATGTTTACTTTTTGCTAATTTTCTGTGTAAAAAGGGTTAATCATTTTAATAGAAAAATTTGGGTCATTCTTTAATGTGAACAATACACAGTCAAGATTAATAGAAGCTATAAATAAAAAAAGAAGCTGTAATATTATTGATAAAAATCAACTCTGCAAATGGAAATGAGGACGTTCAATAGCAAATAATACAGTGCAATGACATAGCCTATCAAGTTACTATATGAGGCCTCATGAATAATAGCCCTTCAAATTATTTATGTACTTTGCAGTATAATCAGCCTCTTTAATGGTAAGCTACTGGAAGAGATAAACTCCCTCAGTTTGAATGGTGCTGAGCCTATTACCACCCTCAAATTAAAATTAAATGTAAATAGGCATTTGATGCTGCATGATATCCTAATGTGATATCTTAATGTAGTATTCCTACCATTATTTACAAACTTTTCAGTTCTCGTTAGGGTTTTCTCTCCTTAGCTGTATTTCCTCTTCCTGTTCAAACAGAATGGCTCCTGAAAGACTTTATTGTGAGTTTCATAATGGAAAAGCTCGTAGTGTATATCTTTTAATTCAGAGGCACTGGTATGAGTATCATATACTTGCTAAACATTGCACTAGACACTCCTGGAGCAATAAAAATAAAATCTATGAATCCCACCCTCCATGTAGAGTTTAGACAGAAAGAATAGTTATATATCTATGGAGGAGATTTTAGTTTGCCAAAGGCCTGCCAATGCAAAGCACCAGAAAAGTGTGTTTGTTTTTATAAAGGGTATTTATTTGGAGTAAAAGCTTACAGTTCCAAGACCATGAAAATTCCAAATCATGGCACCATAAGAGATGCTTTCTCACCAAAGTCAGCTACTGTTAATTCTGTTGTCCCCGGCCTGTAGCAAATCAAGATGGCCACTGATATCTGCTGAGGTCTCAGGCTTCCACTCTAGGTTCAGTCTCCTCTTGAGCTGCTCTATGGGCCCAGCCTGTTTGAGCCTCTCAAGGTCTCCTGCTTTCCTGCAGTCCTCTCTCTCACATTGCAGAATCAAATATGCCCGTGTCCATTTCCTGTGTCTGTTTCTCTCTGTGTGTCTGTTTATCTTGGATCTAGGAAGAGGGCAAAGACTCATCCTGAGAAATGCCTCACTAATTGTAGTCCAGTCAAAAGCCCTAAAACAATCCTATCAAGTCATCTGATCAAAGGACCCTCAACTGAATTTAGAATTTAATGCAATAAAATGGTATCACACCCACAGGAATGGATTAGTTTAAAACATAATCTTTTGCTTTTCGAGATTCACAAAATTCAAACTGTCACAGAAGAGCATAAATATTATTAAATATAACTCACCAAAAATAAAGGTAAAAATTCAATTTTATTTTTATTGGACCATTCATTTTTGATAAAAGTGTTTCTACATCAGATTATCATAGTCATTTTTTTAGGAGGCAGAATTGGCTCAATGGTTAGAGCGTCCACCTACCACATGGGAGTTCCACAGTTCAAACCCAGGGCTTCCTTGACCTGTGTGGAGCTGGCCTATACCAGCTGATATGCACAAGGAGTGCCATGCCACGCAGGGGTGTCCGCCCATAAGGGAGCCCAATGCCCAAGGAATGCACCCTGTAAGGAGTACCAGGGATTGAACCCAAGACATCATACATGGGAAACAGGTGCTCAATGACTGAGCTAGATCTGCTCCCAACAAGAGTTGTTTTTTCATGTATTTGATTCTTTTTGTTTTAGTTTTAAGAGGTACTAAGGATGGAACCCAAGACTTCTTACATGGGAAGCAGGCACTCAAACACTTGAGTTATATCTACTCTGCCATAATCATTGTTTAATCAATTTTATTGATAAATATTAATAAAGAATACAAGTCCTCCAAGGTGGACAATCAATGGTATTTGCTATAAACAGAGTTATGCATTCATCACTTCAAACATTATTAGAGCATTTTCGTTATTTCAATAAAAATTAAAAAAACAAAGAAACAAAAATGAAAATTTCTCACTACTCAATTTTGATTCAGTATTATTATATCATTTGTTGAACAAATGAATTAATAAGTGGATGAATGTTTTCAGTGGTTCTTGCCAATATTTATGAGTCAGTTGTGGTGGATATGAACTTAATAGTTGTACTACATTTTATGAATTGTGACTAGCCACTCAAGATCTATTAATTGAGTGCTCCCTATAAATTACACTGCTTTGATTTTGCACCAAAGATGCACCAATATTATTTACATTCTCAATCTGTATCTATTATGCATTTGCTTATTTTGTGCTCAAGAAATAGAGAAAGAAAATCTATTGTGTGCCCAGTGATTTGCCAAGTGTAGAGTATAGTAATACATGAAATAAATATAGACCCTAACTTCATTGAGTTAACAGTTTAATTTGTGGGGATAGACAATAAAACAGTGCTTTGAATGGAACTATATTAGTCAAGGATCTCTAGGGAAACAGAACCAACAGGAGATATCTCTAAATAATATATGAGATTTTATAAAATTGTCTCAAGTGACTGTGGGTATGCACAAGCCCAAATTCTGTAGGGCAGGATGCAAGCCACAGATTCAGATGAAAGTCCTTTATGAATTAGCCAGGAAATGCTGGCTATCCAAAGTGAAGATGGAAATTTTCTCTCTGAGTGCTGAAATCATTCCTTTTAAGGCAATCAACTGATTGGATGAGATATCATTCAATGCTGACAGCAGTCTCCTCAGTTGATTATGCATGTAATTAGCCATCTAAGCAATCAACTCACTGATTATTAAAGTCCATGAAATAACCTTGTGTTACAATTAGCTCAAGGCTTGCTTGACCAAACAACCGAGCACCTTTAATAGGCCAACTTGACATATTAGCCTAACCATCACAGTCCACCACTTGTCAACTTGGCAGCCATATACATCACCTCAAACCAGATTAATCTCTAAATAAAAAAGCAACAACAACCATATCTCAATATATAATTATTTCATCTAAACATACTGCACTGTCCTGTGTACAACTGAAAATGCACTAAATGCAGTTGGGTAATACTCTTTAACTTGACATTATGAAATACTGTGATGTGGAACTAATACAACTGATGTCATATGATAAGGGGAAAGACAGGGGAGAAAACAAAGATATTCATTTTATGCAAACATACATATAACAAAACAAGGAAGAAATATTCATGACCATGGAAGTCCTCATTTCTGTAACTGGTCACAGGTTGAAGTTTGTATTTAACACTACATCTTCCATTACACGTTCCATGTTCCCTTTACACTCAGTAAGCACCTCATCTGGCTGTGGTTCTTTACTTGGTGGGATGACGCTGAAGATTCTGGGCCATTGTTAGACCTGCCTGTATTTGGTTGTTGCAGTTTGCCATTGACTTTAATCATAATGAATGGTGGTACTAAGAGAGGCCCTAGGAGATTGCCTGTATTCCAAGAAAACTCTTCTTTACCTCCATTGTGTAGGTGAAGTCCTATTTCTCCTTGACAGTCAGGATCAATCGCCCTAGCCATTAGCAGACTGGTCACCTTGGGGAACGGCACCATACTGGGGGCTGATTATGGATCTCTACTGCTGGCAGATTGGACACTCAGAAGTGGCTGTAGCCAGGTTGGCCTTGGTGAAGGAAAGTCCATGTTGCTGATCCCATGCATAAACTCCATCCCTACCACCTTGGGCAGTGACAGGATTGGCTGGGAAAGAGGCTGCCTGCTAACCAAAGAGTGTGTCATCTTATCCACTTGAATATTTTTTTGTCTTCATTTATTTTTTAATATTACATTAAAAAAATATGAGGTCCCCATATTTCCCCTACCAACCTCACCCCACTCCTCCCCCCATAACAACAATCTCCATCATCATGAGACATTCATTGCATTTGGTGAATACATCTCTGAGCACCACTGCACCTCATGGTCAATGGTCCACATCATAGCCCACACTCTCCCACATTCCATCCAGTGGGCCATGGGATGACATACAATGTCCGGTAACTGTCCCTGCAGCACCACCCAGGACAACTCCATGTCCCAGAAAAGCCCCCACATCTCATCTCTTCCTCCCACTCCCTACCCCCAGCAGCCACCATGGCCTCTTTCTCCACACCAATGCCACATTCTCTTTGATTACTAATCACAATAGTTCATGAATAGAATATCAGGAAGTCCACTCTAATCCATACTCTATTCCTCCATCCTGTGGGCCTTAGAATGGTTGTGTCCACTCCACATCTATATCAAGAGGGGCTTAGATTCCACATGGATGCTATATGCAATTCTCCTCCTTTCAGTTGTAGGCACTCTTGGCTCCATGGTGTGCTGTTTGACCTTCTTCACCTCCATGTTAGCTGAGTGGGGTAAGTCCAATAAACCAGAGTGTAGGAGTTGCAAGTCTGTCGAGGCTCAGGGCCTGGCTATCACATGGTCAGTCCAGAGATTCAGGTCTTCTGGGTATACGTTAACCCCCAACACCAACTATGGTTCCGGTAAAAGTAAAAGGAGAGACTTGTGGACAAAGACCACATCTAAGTCCAGCTCCATCACACAGAAACACAAACTCCAAAGTAGGGCCAACTGACATGGCACTGAACTCCATCTGCCATGTCTCTGCTGGATTAATCCTCTGGTGAGCATTTATCTGGGACACAAATATTTTCATATGTTTTATCCACTCAGAAACGTCTATCCACATACCTCTTCCCCAGATCTCTTTGTCACCAATTTTCCTATCATGTTCTTTCCACATCCCTGACCTTCTTTCCAAACCACTAGCAACAGCACAAGAATCAGTGTACAAAGGCACCTCTGGCCATTTCTCCTTCAAAGCAAATGAACAACCAGGTGCACTGCTCAAAATTCTGCCCACTGGCAGAATCTCCCTTCAATTCTGTCCTTCAGGGATGTCTCAGAAATGGGCAGCAGTGCCCCTGCTGTCCACTTTTGGGTGGTACCTGCATGTTGTGCAGAATAAGCTGTGAACAATGCCCAAGTTTTCTCTTCCTCAGTCAACTGACTGTAAGTAAATTACCAAGAGGCCTTAGTTGTGAGTTGATAAAGAAAAAGTAATGTGGCAGGAGAGGTGGCCCTGGGCATTTGGACCACTTTCTCATACAACTTACTTGTGTCTTCAGAACTTACTTAAGCCTTATCTCATATATTACTCTTCCACTTTATGATGGTGTACTGCTGTGCATGCCCAACTTTATGGTTTGTTGGGTTAGACAATTTGCAACTCATGATAGGTAACTCAGGTCTCATGGTAACTTGATGGCCCAGGGTTAAGCGTTCATTCTTTACTAAGGACCAGAAGCAGGCCAAAAGTTGTTTCTCAAAAGGATTGCAGTTATCTGCACAGAATATCAGGGCTTTGACCAAAATTCCTAAGAGTCTGCATTGTGATTCTCCTATAGGTGCTTGCCAAAGGCTCCAGACAGCTTATCATTTACAACTGACAATTCCAGCACCATTGGATCTGCCGGATCATATGGCCCAAATGGCAATACAGTCTGCACTGGTTGTAGAGTCACCTCATATTCCAGTGCCCACTCAAACCTACCAACTTTTCTGGTCAGTTGGTAAATGGGCCTAAGTAGTACATCCAAATGAGGCATATGTTGTATCTAAAATCCAAAAAAGCCAACTAAGTGTTGTTCCTCTTTTTGGGTCATTAGGAGGGACCTGATGCAACTGCTTATCCTTCATTCTAAAAGGCATATCTTGATATACCCACACCACTGGACAACTAGACACTTCACCATGGTGATAGGGCCCTGTATTTTTGTTGGATTTTTCTCCTATCCTCTCTCACGCAAATGCCTTACCAACAAGTCTAGAGTAGTTGCTACTTATTGCCCACTAGGTCCAATCAACATGATATCTCCCACATATCCAACATAAAACCCTTTTCCCTTCCACAGCAATAATCTTTTTACATATTCATACTATATTTACTGAAACTGATGTACAGATATTGAGACAATAGCTTTCAAACAAGGTAACATTTGGGTTTACATTGTGGTTTATATTTTAGACTATACAATTTTCTAAATTTTTAGTTATCTTATGTTTTACATTATGATTTACATTTTATCCTATCAGCCCCTATATATTTTTGGTGTAATTTAACATGTCTTATATCTATCCTTGTGTAATCTTGTGGAACACTTCTATTGCCCACACAGTTACATTGATTCCATCTATTCAATACATCTTTCCCCCTTCCCTTAGGGCCCACAGTGACAATCAATCTTCATTGCTTGAAGGGCCATGTTCAGAGATACTTGCAACAGTGTTGAGGGCTTGACATGCTCAACTGCTCTAATGCATTGGGAGCCACCATTTCTCTTGAGAGATACAATTCCCTTTATTTGAGAACATCAGTCCTCCCCAAGATGTGGGTATACCTTCACTCTCATTTTGTGAAGATAAGCTTAATAATTAGAAAAAAAAAAAGAAAAAGAAAGGCTGTAGACACTGAGAAAAGATGGAAGAAGTTGCCTTGCCAATTTGAATACAGAGCAACACTTATTGCAATGATGGAAGGCAAAATATTAGAAACAAAGCTTTAGCATTTTAAAATTTTTTGATGCCCCAATTTATTTTTACCTTAATTTTTCTAAATTAATATGTATTCTATACCTAACCTTTAAACTCACCACTATATTCCATTTTACTATTAATGGAACCTGGCAATATATTGGGCTTAATTTTTGAAGAGGTTTTGGATCAAAGTGGCAGGGGAGGAATACTGGTGTGGGATGTTATTGACAGGGGACACATGGTTGGCAGGGAGTTCTCCAGGACATACATCCAGGGTACATAAAAATGTTTGGATATTTTCATAGTGGTTACAATTAAAAACAACAACTGAGGAAGGACTGAGTTCATAGCCAGGGGAGCTCTATCACATTCCCTAATGGAACAGCAACAATCCCCCAAGTGGAATGGCAAAGACCAAAAAAGAAGGATGTTCCAACAATGAGCCCTTGATACTAATGACTATGCTTGTGAGCCTGTGCACCTGAAATAAGAACAAGGCCTAGAGCTGTAGGGTGCCTAAGAGTTACCTCCTGAGAACCTCCATGTTGCTCCAATATGGCCAGTCTTGACGCCAAACTCAGCATGTAAATATGTTGCCTTCCCCCCAGCATGGGGCATCACTCCCGGGGATGAGCCTTCCTGGCACCAAGGAATTACTACCAAGTACCAGCTGATGATGTTACTAGAAAATGACCTTGAATAAAAGGGTCAACTCAGACCAGCAGAATATCTCAATATACATATAATACCAGAAGTTAAAAATGCTTTTTGACCTGAATAAAAGGGGGAAAAGGAAAGGACAAATGAGTTTATATGGCTATGAGTCTCCAAAAGGGCCGGGATATTATCACAGGGGTTGCCCTTATGCACAACTCAGCAGAGTCCCAGAGAGAGATAAAGTAGATACAAGTCCAGGTGTTGGTTCTTCTGAGGGCTACAGAGACCCACAGGTTCTATAATCATGGCAGATGGAGTTCAGTGCCATGTCAGTTGGCCCTACTGTGAAGTTTGTGTTTCTGTGCAATGGAGCTGGACTTAGATGTGGTCTTTGTCTACAAGTCTCTCTTTTTACTTTTACCGGAACCATAGTTGGTATTGGGGGTTAACGTATACCCAGGAGACCTGAATCTCTGGACTGACCATGTGCTAGCCAGGCCCTAAGCCTCAACAGACTTGCAGCTCTTACACTCTGGTTTATTGGACTTACCCCACTCAGCTAACATGGAGGTGAAGAAGGTCAAACAGCACACCATGGAGCCAAGAGTGCCTACAACTGAAAGGAGGAGAATTGCATACAGCATCCATGTGGAATCTAAGCCCCTCTTGATATAGATGTGGAGTGGACACAACCATTCTAAGGTCCACAGGATGGAGGAATAGAGTATGGATTAGAGTGGACTTCCTGATATTCTATTCATGAACTATTGTGATTAGTAATCAAAGAGAATGTGGCATTGGTGTGGAGAAAGAGGCCATGGTGGCTGCTGGGGGTAGGGAGTGGGAGGAAGAGATGAGATGTGGGGGCTTTTTCGGGACATGGAGTTGTCCTGGGTGGTGCTGCAGGGACAGTTTCCGGACATTGTATGTCATCCCATGGCCCACTGGGTGGACTGTGAGAGAGTGTGGGCTATGGTGTGGACCATTGATCATGAGGTGCAGTGGTGCTCAGAGATATATTCACCAAATGCAATGAATGTCTCATGATGATGGAGATTGTTGTTATGGGAGGAGGAGTGGGTTGAGGGGGGTGGGGGGTATATGGGGACCTCATATTTTTTGAATGTAACATTGAAAAACTGGACAAAAAACCCATGGTATCATCAATATAATGGAACAATGTGGTCATTCGTAGGAGGGAATGACAATCAAGTTCCTGCAGACAGTATTATGGCATAGGGCTGGAGAGTTGATGCACTCCCTGAAGTAGAACAGTGAAGGGATATTGCTGGCCTTGCCAGCTGAAAGTAAACTGTTTCTGGTGGTCCTTACTAATGGTAATTGTGGAAAAAATCATTGATCCATAGCCCTATACCAGGTACCAGGGGGATATGTTGATTTTCTCAAGCAGTGGTACCATATCTAGAAGAGCAGCTGCAGTTGAAGTCACTGCCTGGTTAAGTTTACAATAATCCACTCTTATCCTCCAAGATCAGCTGCTTTCTGCATAGGCCAAATAAGAAAGTTGAATTGGAATATGGTGGGGATCACCACCCCTGCAAACATCAAGTCCTTGATGGTGACACTGATCTCTGGAGTCCCTCCAGAAATCTGGTATCGCTTTTGATTTACTATTTGGCTAAGTAGGGGATGTTCTAGTAGCATCCTCTTTGCCTTTCCTACCATTATAGTCCTCCTTACACAAGTCAGGGAAACAAAGTGGGGATTCTTTGTGTTGCTGTGTATCCTTATTCCCATTATGCATTCTGGAACTGGAAATAACCACAGAATGGGTTCAGTGATCCACAAGCCCCTACTCTGACTTGTGGACCACAGGCACCTTTTTTGGTCTCCTGGGATTAGTGTCATTTCTGAGCTAGTGTTTAATAATCCTCAAAATGTCTGATAATTTCCCAATATGCAGTTAACATGATAAAAGGGAGTAGGTCTCTTTGGGGAAGGCTGGAAAGAAGATATAACTGGATAAATTTTTGGCAATGCAACATGGTCCTTTCCCAAGGGGACTCAGCCTTGCCCTCATTCAAGGGACTTTAGGTATTTAAACTGTCTCAAATATGGGAATGGATTAAGGGACTGTGATTCTCTGTTTCTGTAATTCAGGTTAGATTTTTGTTCACTCGACTTAGAACACTTCTGCTTATATAAATCAAGTAGGAATTTAGTAGACTGCACATCAACTATATTTCTAGGTACCCTATGATCTATTAGACAGTGCCATAGGTCTATGCAACTCAGACTATTTTGATGGCTGTTTTGTGTCTGTTTTTCATTGCGGTAGCCACTCCTACCTCGTCTTTAGCAATTAAATGCTGCCACTTGGCTTCTACTGACCTGGGATCATATCCCCATAGTGTTTAAGGATCTTATTTCTGTGACAGCAGGTAATATCTTATGTACAGTGAAGAACAATGACAGAGCTCTTTAGAGAAGATGGAACTAGTCTCACAAATTCATTCCTTACAGTCCTGGTGAAAGGTGTGTCCTCTGGAGAACCCTGTTGGGTGGCAAGTTCTTAGTACATCTATTCTAACATTCCAATCTCTCTAAGCCTTTGGATCCCTCATATACATTACACCATGGAATTCTGGCATTTCAACCTCAGTCAGTGTTGGCCATCTTTTGATCCATATTTCAGCCAACTACAGGAGCAAACTGTTCGAGACCTTTTTACCCTCTCCGACAACAACATTGAATCCAGAATTTCTGCTTAGTGGTCCCATATCAATAAATTTAGCCTTATTCAACTCTATATTCCTTCCACCATTATCTCACACACTTAATATTTATTCCCACCCATATTCCCTGATTTCTGTCTATATAAGTTGGAAAACTCATGTAGTTCTTTTTGTCACACTTTTTACTTCACCTTTGGGGATTTGTTTTGACTTTAGTGTAATTGTAGGTCCGGAAGCAAAGAGGGGTGGTGCAGGTGGGTAAGGAGAAGCATTAGAAATGTCTTGCAAGGCATTCCACTGCAGTTTCATCTAGTGAGAAAGGATTAACCTCTTCAGGTGGGATTTGGATGTCTGACTCCTTGAGACAGGATTGAGGTTGGGTGGTTGTCTCCTTAGGGCAGGGAGGAGGTCCAGTGGCTGCCTCCTCAGGGCCGACCATTATATGTTTATCTGGAAAGTCTCACCAGAATTTAGGGCTTGAATGTCCCCACTGCAATCATCATCAACCCCTCTCTCCAACTCAATCCTCAGGATTCCACTCCTTCCCAATCATTGCCCTCAGTTTAACACCACTCACACTGCAAGTTTGAGATTTCAGCTTCTATTGTAACTCTGCTTCTCACACAGTGAGAGTCTGGGTCTGGTTTGCAGAGATCTCGTCTGTGACTAGATCACAGGTGATTTTCCTTCAGAGCACACATAGAAATTTTTACATCATTCATGTGGCACTTAAGTTGAAAATTTGAAGCCTTCATCTCATCCTGTTCTTTTTAAACTGTATTCAGTATATTTAGGAACAGCCAGCCAGCATTATTATAACTTTGATCTCCACAAAACTTTGTTAAGGTTTAAAAACACTCTCACCCAGAGTCTCACTTCTTATAAGCATGGGAGCAATCATATCCAATGGTAATATTGTACCTCTCTCTATTGTCAGCTCATGTCATGAAATATCATGACATGATATCAATTGTTTGAAACAGTCACTAGTGCCTTTGAATTTAATCAGAGTAGAGGGCCAATTGCAAAAATCCCAGAACCTATTCAGAAATCCCATCTTATCTCTTTCTCAAGAACCACTCCTGGTATCAAGCTGTATTATTCAGGGTTATCTAAGAAAAAAGTACTCTCAGGAGATATTTGTAAATAGTATAAGATTTTACAAAATTGTCTCACATGACCATGGCAATGCACAAGTCCAAATTCCTTTGAGCAGACTGCAAGCCAGGACTCCAGTGAAGATCTTCCACAAGCCCACAGAATGAAGCTGTCTGAAGTAGAGATGGAAATTCTCTCTATGAAGGCTGAAATCCCTCTTCCATTTAAGGCCTTCAACTGATTGGATGAGATGTTATTCATTGCTGATGGCAATCTCCTCAGTTGATAATAAATGTAATCAGCCATCAATGTAATCAACTCACTGATGATTAAAATCCAGGAATGCTGTTGTATTACAATTAGCCCAGGGCTTACTTGACCAAACAACAGGGCACCATTACTTGGCCAAATTGCCACAGTAACCTAACCATCACAGTAACCAACAAGGTGTGTTCTTAGGGGGCAGTGGGTAATGGTAAGGTTCTACCTAGTGGTTCAGGGAATGGATATCTGAAGAAGTAATCCTTATTCTGAGATAAGGACAAGAAAGAGTAAAGCATGTGAAGAGACAGGGCAGAGCAACCAAGCCTAGAAAACAGGATATGTAATGTCTTTACAGCATCGAAGAATGTGTTTTAGTTGAAGGTAAACAAAGGAGAAGATGCTGCTTGAAACTGAGGAGTTAAATGATTAAGAATATAAATAGTTTCTTGTGCCAGCCATGATGTACCAAGTTCAGAACTTTGTGTCATAAAAATAATTAACAAGAGTACCTTGACTTTCATGCTTTAATTAACTAATTTCAGCAAGCACTTATTGACTCTGTTATACTGCAGGTATTGTGCTAAGCACTAGGAATACAAAGGTCTAGTCAATGCTGATAAATTTATTATAATCTAATGGGGAAGACAGAACATCCACAGATAAACAAAAATATATCATACTAAGAAGAGTAAGAAGAACATTTAATACAAATTTTGGGTTGGAAATGTCAGGGAAATGTTCCTGGAAGATATGACGTTTGTGGGGCGGCAGACTTGGCCCAGTGGTTAGAGCATCTGTCTACCACATGGGAGGTCTGCAGTTCAAACCCCGGGCCTCCTTGACCCATGTGGAGCTGGCCCATGTGCAGTGCTGATATGCGCAAGGAGTGCCGTGCCACATAGGGGTGTCCCCTGCACAGGGGAGTCCCACGCGCAAGCTGTACGCCCCATAAGGAGAGCCGCCCAGCGCGAAAGAAAGTGTAGTCTGCCCAGGAATGGTGCCTCATGCACGGAGAGCTGACACAACAAGATGATGCAACAAAAAGAAACAGATTCCCGTGCCGCTGACAACAACCGACGTGGACAAAGAAGACACAGTAAATAGACACAGAGAACAGACAACCAGGGTGGTGGGGAAGGGAAGAGAAATAAATACATCTTAAAAAAAAGAAGATATGACCTTTGTGTTAAGTTGGAAAGTAAGAACTAAGAGCCAGGCATACAGGTGCAAAAGCACCCCAGATTATCATTGCTAGAAAAAATTATATCGATAATGAACTTATGACAAATTTGAAAGTGAACATTTTAATATGTTTCTGACCACAGAATATTTTATGGCAATGTAATATGATTATTATATATGTTCATAATGTCAGAATCATAGAAGTGAAAGTACTACTAGAAATCTTCTAATATTACCGCCTCGTTTTACAAATGAGGAAATGGATTTAGAGAGAAGTGATCAGTGTGGATCATTAATTTCACTGTTATTTTATTTTAAAATATTGTAAATTTACTGTGACTGCACTATCTAAATTGTGCTCCAAAGTACAATTTTCCACTTATTTTAAGAGATTATTTTATTCCCAGAGAGTCTGCATTATACCCTGACTCTGCTCAGTTATTTTTCACCTCAGTTCACAATGGAACAATGTGGGGCAATCCTTCAGTAAGTAGCATCTGAAATTAAACAGCATTGTTTACATATAGGCAAACATTTAAAATATGATCTTTCAAAAGAATTGTTGTAGTCATGTTCTCCTTACCTCCTATATGTTTTATAATTCTCCATTTTCCTCCATTGGACATTCTATGTTTTGGGAGAGAGATGAAAGAGTTGACTATGTAAAATTCAATTATATTTGATTGTCTCATACTCTGTTTATGCTGCTCAAATCCTTTGCTAGATTCTGTTCAGATGTACCATTGATTTTCTATGTGTTCAGCCACTGTTGTTTCTATAACTGTACACACTTGGAAAACAGATCCTCATAAACCTTATAGGCAACAGATAAAAGAATACAAATTCAGAGAATATAAACCATTTCCCCCTCATTAACCTCCCTGCAGTGCCAAATGCACAGTATAAATGAGCTGAGAACTTTAACAAAGAGGGCCATGACAGTAGTAGCAGCATCTTCAAAATCAAAGGAATGGATTAGTACTGTAGGTCCTCAATAATTTAGACCATGTGAGAATACATTTATAAGAAATGCAACTGTTTGGCTTTAAAATGTAGAGAAGCAAACAATCTAATGTAATACAAGTCCATGTAATTTCTTGGGAAGACAATTGTGATACTATCTGGAAAAAAATGGGAACACTATGAATTTCTATGAGTAGGGTATTTGTCAAAAATTAATTATTCCATATAAAAATACTATGAAGCCATTAAAAAGAATGTAGATAGATGTAACCCCAAGATATCATAATGTTAACCACAATAAATAAGAAATAGAGTAGTCTATGTCATAAACTCTGAAACTTCATTTAAAACAGTGTAATGGTTAATTTCTTTAAAAAATATTTATTTTTATTTATTTTTCCCCCCTTGCCACTTGTGCTTGCTGTCTGCTCTCTGTGTCCATTCACGGCATGTTCTTCTGTGTCTGCTTGTTTCCCTTTGTTGCATCAACTTGCAGTGCCAGCTCTCAGCAGCCAGGACCGTCAGGTCTCTGTGGTGTGGGCCACCTGCTTTCTGCAGCATGGGCCAGCTGACCTTCACCAGGAGACCCCAGGAATCAAACCTGGGGCTTCCCATATAGCAGACTGGAGCCCATTCTCTTGAGCCACATCCACTTCCCATGGTGGTTAATTTCATATGTCAACTTGGCTAGGTTATGGTATCCATTTGTTTCGTCAAACAAGTACTGACCTCATTGTTACTGTGAGGGTATTTCATGGATTTAAATCATTAGTCTGTAGATTCCAAGTATGGTTGATTACATCTACAGTCAACAAAGGAGATTTCCTTTGCTTCCAAAGAGAGAAGTGTCATGCAATCAGTTGGAGTTTTTTTTTTACATTTTCCTTTTTTTCATGAGCATTTTTTAAATTGTATTTTCTAAAGATACATAGATCACAAAAAATGTTACATTAAAAAATATAAGAGGTTCCCACATACCCCATGCCCCATCCCCCTCACTTCTCCCACAACAACATCCTCCTTTATCATTGCAGCACATCCATTGCATTTGGTGAATACAACTTGGAGCACTGCTGCACCTCATGGATTATAGTTCACATTGTAGTTTACACTCTCCCCCGGTTCATTCAGTAGGTTATGGCAGGGTATATAATGTCCAGTATCTGTCCCTGCAATATCATTCAGGACAACTCCGATTTTATTATGTGTATAAATATATACACACATAAACACACACACACACATATGCATACACATATATATACCCTTTTGGTTTTGTTTCTCTTGAAAATCCTGACTAATACAAATATATTATACATATACACTTTGACACACATATGCAAAGTTTCATGCATACACATACACATATATATCCATGTATATGCATAAAATACACAATCATATTGTTATTTCTTGGGGTAGTACTTAGGGACTAGGATGAAAGAGAAGAGAGCATTACTTTTTATCTTTTTTTATTCTTGTTAGAAATATTTACCATGTGCAAGTATTCTTTTTAGAATAAAAAAGTGAAATAAGGTTGGAAAATGCTTATGTGATGAATACATTGTGCAAAAGAGCATATACAGTATTATGTAGCTATATAAATGTATGAAATAAAATATGCCAAAATGATTTTAAAATGCAAGGTAACTTAAACTGAGTAAAGTATAACCAAATAGAGAATCTTTGATGCCTGCTTTAATGAACAGATAAGAATGATTATCAATTATTCAAATGTAAATACATTCCTGTAAAGTGCTTTTTAAAGTTGACTTTTAAATAGATTTGTTCCTCTCTTTTAATTTTGCTATTAATTTGTTTTACATGCAATTTTCACTAATAAATTTCTAACAAAACCTCTCAAAATTTTTTAAAATTCTGAATTTATAGAACATTAATGAGGATTTTAACCACCTTTATTTTACTAACAATAGATAATACGTATTCTCCCCCTTTTGGTACCTTTTGAAACTCAATATTTTCTATAAATTAAGAAATCATCCAAGACTGGTCTAATCACCTTTGATGAGTTTTTAGATTTACTTATCCTCTTTGAGTAAAAGGACATATTCTATTTGAATCAAGCATGCAAAAGGTTACATTGTTAAAAGATGGTTTTCTTGGTTAGTGGATTTTTGTGCCTTTCTCTTTTTGGCTGCTGGTCTTTTGGTCATTTCACTGTTCATTAACACCTTTATGAGAGTGTGGATAGTGGAAAAGAAAGATGAAATACAAACTGGTTAAAATGGATGCCCCAGAATAAAAATCTGGGAGTAGAAATCTATGAAAAGCAGAGGTTAATTTTCTCTACAACCGCATGAGGAATGAAGAGTTTGAGCTATAGAGTTGGAGGATTTGGTTTTACAATTACTCCTAGGATTATATTTAAATAGAATTTATGATTGATTTCAATAGGAATTCACTAAGTGTAGTTACTATAATGGAACCCATTCAGATGCACCGCTTTGGATTCTTTTCTTTTTTATTTTTATTTTTATTTTTTTTAAGATACATAGATCATATAAAAAGGTTACATTAAAAAATATGAGAAGTTCCTATATACCCCACTCCCCACATTCCCCTCACTTTGGATTTTTACCCTAGCACTGATTGTGATCTTAAACCTAAATATTCATAAATGCTTGAAATTTAATTAAGAAGAAAAATATATATTTAATTTTTCTATTTGCATGATATGCAAGCTTAGAAAAAAATCTCATGAATTGTGATTTATTTTGCTTTAATCTCTAAAGACTTTATTTTCCACATTAATAAAAATACATGCACTGATTTTTGTACTGAAGGGTAAACATAGTGTCTGTGACTCATGCTGAAGGTCATATTTGGAATCTCATATTGCCCTTGAGCCTAAGTTACATTCTTTTCATGATTCTTTCTAGCATTTACACATCTTATCCATCCCTCAAGCTTCCCTTCTTTGATAAAGTCTTCCTTGATGACTTCTGCATATATTGCTCATTTCCTTCTCTGAACTACTAAAGTGTTTATTGTCTGGCATTCACAGTCTTATGGATGACTGTTTACTGGCTTAAGCGTTGGTTGTAAAGCTTGTCCCGCCAATGAAATGGTAAATTCCTTGAAGATAGGGGCTGCAAATACTTTTAATTATATTGATTTAGAGCTCTCCTATGTTCTTTACAATACCAAACATTGAGTACCTCATAAGAACTTAAAAAAAGTATTATTTTTTAGTTCACTTTTCGCTTATAGACAAGTTATATTTGAAATTCCTTCTATCTAACTATTGCCACTATCTCAATTAATTCTATCCCTTACTATATCATCTTTTTATGAGGCAAGACAAAATATTGCCATTGATATTGAACTCTACTTTGGCTTATCTACATAAAGCAGGCTGTCCTGAAGGGCATTGGGAATATTTACAAATCTAGTGTAGCAAATCAGTTATAGAGCTATCTTGCCCTTTTGGTCTGATTTATTTTCATGGGCTGCAATATTCTCTGGGTTACTGTGGAAGCTTAGAATTCGACTTTTGCAAGCATCACTGACCAGGTAGCAACTTTGTGGAACCAGAAATTATGGCATGGTCACAAGTCACTATCCACACTTAAAGGCCAAATGCTTCCTGTGGTGATGAAAGGCCTTTTAACAAATGTCTGTGTGTGATATTTTCTTACCCCCCTCACCTCTATCTACCTCATCAGTCCCCTAATTCTCATGCCACCTGAAATCTAATACTTTTAGGTAGTGTTTTAATATAGCACATAATAAATTATCCTTTTCTGTCTCCAGCATATGTCAATGGAAAATGCTTGCCTCTTCTCTACTGCTGAGGTTTTTAATGTATTTCCTTCTCTCTGACAGAAAACTATGGAGTTGATCTATGGAATTTGAAAGACTTGGGTGAAATCTGTGGCTACTCTGTAGCCATTCCTGCCAAGGAAATAACTACAGAGTAATCACGGTCAATATTTAAGACTCACACAAGGCATCCCATTCTGTTCTTGGGTGTTTCTGCTATTTCAGACTCATGGTTCCTCTCTCTAAAAATAACAGGTGTGCATGACAGCAGGTATGTTTGTTCTACTTTTCCTATGGCAGCTGTCACTCCCCAGGTAACTCTCTTTCCCAGGTGGTGAATTCTTATATCCCATCATCTTCTTTCCTGGTAACCATTACTTTAAAAAAAGGTTTGGCTGGACTTTAGTTTTTGTTGTAATGTTATTACAGTTCATTATTGAAATTTTTTTCTTTTGAGATTTGTGTTTCTTATAAGGGAAAAAAGAATACTTATATGTATTCTATTTACAATTCAGACAAACAAAATTTTCCTTTGAAAAGCTTTCATAAAAGTCGGTATCTTTCTTTTATTTGGATTGACTTTTGAAGCTTTCTTCTGTGACAGCTTTGGGCTTCTCCATTTTTCCATTTTCTAGCAGATCTTGGGGTCCAGTCTCAGTCAGGATACCTGCTGCTGAAACTGCCAGTCACCATAGGCTTGGCTTTCATTTTTCCTTGTTTCTATTCATAGTGTGCACTTCTCATAACTCTAAAGGACTTTTTGATGCCACCACATTGTTTAATATCTACATGATTAAAGCAGCTGAGAGAATTAGGACATGCCCTAAGCCTAAGGAAAATCCAGCCTAAAAGTAATTGTTTCACAGGCCTGTATCACTTTTAATAAGCTTTGCTGCTCAATCTTGCCTATTCCTTCACTGAACTTCCTTGGGCATTTTTTTCAGGTATTCGAGGGTTAGCTCTAAAAGATTTCTTTCAGACTCTCAATACAATATTTGCTGAGCCCCCATAGTGTTTAGGGCCCTTACGAAGTTCCTGTGGCAGGACACAAGGAAGCAAGCACACAGTCTAACACTTGAGGAATCAAATGGTCTAGAATTTAGGATTTTTGACTGTGGGAGAAAAAGTACACACATATAAAATACTCGGATACATTTAAAGGCATCAGTGAATAGGTGAAACTTGAATACCAATTGAATTCATGAGGGGATGACACAAGTGAATGTGTTACCACAGTTTAGAGCATGTAGGCATCTTTAGTGAGAACCTGAGAGGAGTGAATTGTGCAAGTGTAAGGGCTTTTTATCAAGAGTGTTGTCAGGAACTTAAGTAAAGCAATGCACAGTGCAGAAAACAAGGTTACATTCTGATAGTGTACATAAAAATAATAATAATAACTGCCACTGTTTATTGAATTTTTATTCTGTTAAGATAAAAAGATTAGAAGGGTAAGGTAAAAAGAGAGTATATGTCTATAGAAATATCAAATATAAGACCATTGGTTACTCTCTGGTTAGGGAAGTGGATGAGGTGTATAGGTGTGTATTTGTGTGCGTTTTGTGTGTGTGTCTGTGTGCGTGAGGGAGACAGACAGAAAGACACAGAAACAGATACAGACAGAAAGACAAAAAGGCATGGAGAAATTTGGATAATAAGAAAGGGTCTGGTAATTAGAAGTTATAGGGTAGGTGGACAGTATTTTAAGAAAGGAAAGAAGTAAAGGAAAAAGAAAAAAAAACTGTGTTCAAAGAAAATAATTTGGTGTTATAGATTTTGTAATTTATTTTTTTACATTCTGAATATATTTTTGATAAAACCTTGGACTTATTTTGGTCATTCATAATAAAATAGATGTTTAACTTTGAAAATAGTTTTCACAGGAAATAGTGTTTCTTTAAAATGCTAAATTTGAATCTTCACAGTATGTCCAAGTTTTCCCCAGATTTGTAATTCATGGAAATTCTATGGATAGCATAGTCTATTAGAAATTAGAATGCCAAAGCTATATCAGAAAACTAAGTAGTTATTTTATAGTGCATTATTGAAGAGACTTAAATCATCACATTAACATCTGGCTTAGCTATATTATGATAGTGGAAAACCTGGAATAAGAGTATCCTAGAGCACCAAGTAATATGCCTGAGGTCCCTTTCCTACAGGTGAATTCTCTAGTGGCAGCTATCTAAATTTATGCCAGAAGCTTATTTTTATACAGACATAATCTCTGGCAGAAATTTGCAGCCTTTGTTGACAGAACTGACAGTGTGGATAGGTCCAGGCCATTAAGTAACACAAGCTATCAGTTAACATTCCACAAATATTTATTATGTCCTGATCATGTGTCTACCACAAATCTAGAAACAAGGGGGATATAAGAGAAGAGGATATTCCCTCAAGTACTTTACAATATTTGTAGCAACTAGAATAATGACAAGGCTATATTTACTCAAGTGACACACGGGAAAGAGGTCAGTATTTTAAGATGATAGAAAAGAGTGAGATAAATTAGAGCAATAGATTGGGAAGTCTTCATGGAGGAATTGGAACTTGGCCTATAGCTCGAATGATAGGATTTAAAGAGGGAGAGTGAAGAAAGGAAATCTGTTCAAATTGAGAACAATTCAAAGACAAGCAAAGAAGAAACATGGCATTAAAATTTTTTTTAATTTAATTGTCATTTTTATAAGGTACATAGAGCACAAAAAAATGTTACATTAAAAAATATAAGAGGTTCCCACACACCCACATCCCACCCCTTCATTCTTCTCACATCAACAACCTCTTTATTCACTGTGGCACATTCGTTGCATTTTGTGAATAAATTTTGGAGCATGCTGCACCACATGGGTAATAGTATACATTGTAATTTACACTCTCCCCCAGTCCATTCAGGGGGTTATGGTAGTATATATAATGTTCAGTATCTGTCCCTGCAATATCATTTATGACAACTCCAAGTCCCGAAAATGTCCCCACATCTCATCTCTTCTTCCCTCTCCCTGATTTTATAGTATAACAAGAAGACCAGCTTTATTGGCATTGAAGATTTGTTTGAGATCAATAGAAAATAAGATTGTAAAGGATGGGTAGGGTCAAATTATCAAAAGATCTTCAAAACCAGGTCAAATATTTTAAATTAAATATATTGAAAAATGCAATACCATTGATAGTGGCAAAGCAAGAGTATAACGTGACATTCAAAGGGCATTTTAAGAAGAGGACTATGTTATTAGTGTACAGAACAGAATGTAGAGTGGAAAGCAACTGTGTTACCTAGTTTTGGAAGAGGTGCATATTTGATGTCAGTCTCCTTTTTGAATGATGTCATGAAGGCCATTCCCAACAAAGTCCTGCATTCCATTGTTTGAGCCAGGGTACAAGGCTGGAGAAACCATGGACTTGCCTCAGTGAAGAAAATTTCTAGCTCTCAAATTTGATTTGAGATCTGTACAGATGTTATTTTAGGAATTTCCATTCCCTTTTATTAGACTGACCTCTCAGCTTTTCTTCATCTAAGGGTTATGGAATAGCTTATAAACTCTTACTCTGGAAAAAATAGAGCATGTAAAAAGACAGATGTTTTGGGAGAAACAATGTGGTTAAAAAGAGGGAAAAAAGAAGCAAATCAAAGTAAGTTAGATGGATGATCCAGAACGCAGGATATAGCTGAAAAATAGAAAGACAAACATGTAAATAAAGACAAATTAGAATGAGAAGATGAGCAATGCAAAGAGCACAGGGTAAAAAGCAAATTTCACCTGAATTATAAAAATTTAGGTAATTTAAAAAAAGTTTTTGATTCATCCTGTCATTTCCATACCAATCTTTGTAAGTATAAATTTGATCAAATTTATAACATCATTGTAGCAGTGTGATATAGTTATGAATTCCAAAATTAGATATTGGATTATGTATGTAAATTGGTCTGTCTGAAGTTTCACATTTACTAATTAAATTAAGATTACAGCTTTGATTGGGCTACATCAATAGGGCAGGGCATTGAGTCCCTACCCACGAAAGGATAAAAGACATGGCAAAAGAAGAGAGGTGGAGTTTTGAGGTTAGACTTTTGATGCCAGAGATTTTGATCTGAAGCCCAGGAAATGAACACAGAGGATAAGAACACAGAGGAATAGAGACAGCTCCTTAGACACAGCAGAAGATCTGGTGAGAGAGACAGAGCTGTTTGCCTGATAGTCTACAGCTTACCTTGTGGAGAGAGGCAAAGCCTAGAAAGCCTCATAGTCTATAGCTGACTTTGTAGAGAAAACAGAGGAGCTGATCCCAGAAAGAAATTAACCCCAGAAGAGAGGAACCCAGGAAGCCTGAACCCTGGCAGATGTCAGCAGCTGTTTGCTCAAAAATGTGCCAAAATCGATGGGGTTAACTACCAGGGCAGATGGCCCCTCTTTGGAAATGGTGTTTATGTGTGATGAATCTGGACTCAGATGGGATCTCCCTTCATAAGACTTTCATGCCAATGTGCTGGAGGTGCAGTTAATGTTGGGGTTTAAGATATATTTAGGGGATTTGAATCTCTGGACTGACAATGTGATAGCCAGATCCTGAGCCTCAACAGACTCCAGCACCTACAATCTGATTTATTGGATTTACCACACTCAGCTAAGATGGAGTTGAAGAAGGACAACCACCACACCATGGAGCCTAGAGTGATTACAACTGAAAATGGGAGGATTGCATCCAGCATCCAGGTGGAATCTGACCCTCCTCTTGACATAGAGGTGCAATGGACACAACCAATCCAATGTCCACATAGAAGAGGTGGCATTGGAATGGGAAAAGTGGACATAGTGGACGAAGGGTATGGGGAAAGGCAGGAAGAGATGAGAGATGGAGGCGTCTTTGGGACATGGAGCTGCCCTGGATGGTACTTCAGAGGCAATCACCGGACATTGTAAATCCTCACAGGGCCCACTGGATGGAATGGAGGAGAGTATGGGCTATGATGTGAACCAATGTATATGAGGTGCAGAGGTGCCCAAAGATGTACTTACCAAATCCAATGGATGTGTCATGATGATGGGAACGAGTGTTGTTGGGGGGGGGAGAGGGGGGGTGGGGGGATGGGGTTGAATGGGACCTCACATATACATTTTTAATGTAATATTATTACAAAGTCAATAAAAAATAAAAAAATTTAAAAAAAAAGAGAAAAAAAAATAAAATATACAAGACTTCAAAAAAAAAAAAAATGTGCCAAAAGACTTTGGTGAGTGGAGTAACTTAGACTTTATGGCCTGGTAACTAAGTTTCTACCCCAAATAAATACCCTTTATAAAAGCCAACAGATTTCTGGTATTTTGAATCAGCACCCCTTTGGCTGACTATACAATCCTCAAAGAGAATTTTGCTTTTAGAGAATTTTTCTTTATTGTATCGTCCTATGTTTTATCTTTTCATTTTTATTCTATTTACATATGTATGACTTAAACTTTCTCCTTTTAACAACATTCATGTATATAATTCATTGCTGCTAGTTATACTCACAATGATGTGCTCATTATTACCATCCATTTCCAAAATTTTACAATCAACTCAAATATAAATTCTGTATAAATTAGGCATTATATCCCCATTCCCTATCCCCAGCCCAGCCCCTGGTAACAGACCTTCTAGATTCTAACTTTATGAATTTGCTTATTCTAATTATTTCATATCTGTGAGATCATACAATCTTTGTCCTTTTTTGTGTAGCTTATTTAAATCTGTCTAATGTCTTAAAGGTTCATCCATGTTGTTGCATGGCCCAGAACTTCATTTCTTTTAAATGCTGACTAATAATATATTGTATGTATAGAACACATTTTATTTATCCATTTTTCTGCTAATGGACACTTGGGTTGCTTCAATCTTTTGGCAATTGTGAATAATGCCACTATGAACATTGGTGCGAAAATATTCGTTCAAGTCCCTGCTTTCAATTCTTTTAGGTATATATCTAATAGAGGAATTGATGGGTCTTATGAAAATTCTATAGTTGACTTTCTGAAGAACTGCCAAAATATCTTCCATAGCAGATGCACCATTTTACATTCCCACCAGCAATGAATTACTGTTTCTATTTCTCTGCATCCTCTTTAACACTTTAATTTTGTGGGTTTTTTTTTTTTTTATGGTAGCCTTTCCAGTTGGGGTGAAATGATATCTCTTTTTGGTTTTGATTTACATTTCCCAAATACCTAATGATGGTGAGCAGCTTTTCATGTGCTTTTTAACCATTTGTAAATCGACTTTAAAGACATGCCTATTCAAGTCTTTTGCCCAATTTTTATTGGGTTGTTTGACTTAGTATTATTGAGTTGTAGGATGTCTTTGTATAATCTGGATATTAAACCTTTATCAGATATGTGGTTTCCAAATATATTCTATTGCATAGGTTGTCTTACCACTTTCACGATAAAGTCCTTTGATGCACATATGTTTTTAATATTGATGAGGTTCCAATTACCTAATTTTTCTTTTGTTGCTTGTGCTTTGGGTGTAAAGTCTAAAGAACCAGTGCCAAACAAGATCGTCAAGAAGGTTGCCCTACATTTTCTACCAGGAGTTTTCTAGTTCCAGTTTTCTGGTTCTAGTTTTCTATCAAGTCTTAGACCTTTGATCCATTTTGGATTAATTTCTATATATGGTATGAGATAGGGCTTCTATTTAATTTTTTTGTATATGTATTTCCAGTTTCCCCAGCACCAATTAAGAGCCTATTCTTTCCCAATTGACTGGATTTGACAGCCTTGTCAAAAATCAATTAGGAGAACAGATGTGGATCAAGTGGTTGAGCTCCCAATTCCCACATGGAAAGTCCTAGGTTTGGTTCCTGGTGCTGCCTGAAAAAAAAAAAAAAAAAACAGCAAAATAATCAAAATAACCAACTCAGAGAAGCTGATGTGGCTCAGTGGTTGACTGCCAGCTTCCCATGAACAGGGTCCTGGGTTCAATCTCCGGCCCCCTATACCTCAAAAAAAAAAAACATCAATTAGCCATAAATGTGAGAGTCTATTTCTAAACTCTGAGTTCAGTGCCACTGGATTGTATGTCTATTCTTTTGACAGTATCATGTGTTTAGGCCACTGTAGCTTTATAATAAGCTTTAAAGTCAGGAAGTGTGTGTCCTCCAACTTCAGTCTTCTTTTTCAAAATGGTTTTGGCTATTTAGGTCCCTTTACCCTTCCAAATAAATTTAATAACTGGCTTTTCCATTTTTGCAAAGTAAATATTTGAAATTTTTATTGCAATTGTGTTTAATCTGTAAGTCATTTTGTGTAGAATTGACATCTTCACTATGTTTAGTCTTCTAATTCAAGACCATGGAGTATCCTTCCATTTATTTAGCTCTTCTTTGATTACTTAGCAATGTATTGTAGTTTTCCATGTACTAGTCATTTATGTCCTTGGTTAAATTTATTCCTAGATATTTGACTCTTTAATTGCTATTATGAATGATTTTTTTCTTGATTTCATCCTCCCATTGACCTTTACTAGTGTATAGAAGCACTACTGATTTTTTAGTTTTGATCTTGTACCCTACTACTTTGATGAATTTGTTTATTAGCTGTAGTAGATTTGTTGTAGATTTTTCGGGAATTTCCATATATAGGATCACGTCATCTGCAAACAGTGAAAATTTTTCTTCTTCCTCTCCAGTTTGCATGCCTTTCTTTTTCTTGCCTAACTGCTCTGGCTAAAACTTTCAGCACGAATTTAAATAACAGTGGTGACAGATGACATCATTATCTTGTTCCAGATCTTAGAGGGAAATCATCCAGCCTTTCACCATTGTGTATGATGTTAGCTACAGGTTTTTCATATATGCCTTTTATCATGATCAGGGAAAGAAAATATACTGAATTATATCAAATGTATTTTTTGCATCACCTGATAAGATCATGCAGTTTTTCCCTTCATTTTTTTAATGTGGTGTATTATATTAATTTACTTGCTTATTTTGAACCACTGTGCATAACTGGGGTAAAACCCACTTGATCCTGATATATAATTCTTTTAATGTGTTCTTGCATTTCATTTGCAAATATTTTCTTCAGGGTTTTTTCATCTATATTCATAAGAGAAATTGGTCTGTAATTTCCTTTTCTTGTAGTGTTTTTATCTGGCTTTGGTTGGCCTTATAGGATGAGAAAAGTAGTGTTCCCTGTCTTCCAAATATTTGGCAGAGTTTGAAAATAATTGGTATTAGTGCTTTTTGGATGTTAAGTAGATGCCATCTGTTCCTGGGCTTTTCTTTCTTGGGTGGTTTTTGAAAACTGATTCAATCTTTTTTACTCATAATTGGTCTGTTGAGATCTATTTCTCCTAAAGTCAGTGTAAGTTGTTTGTTTTTAGAATTTTTTTTCCCATTTCATCTAGGTTGTGTAATTTGTTGACATACAGTTGTTCATAGTATCCTCTTATAATCTTTTTTTATTTCTGTGCGGTCATTAGTAATGATCCCCCTCTGACTTCTGATTTTATTTCTTCACATCTCTCTTTTTCTTTGTCAATCTAGTGAAGGATTTGTCAATATTATTGATATTGCCTAAGAAACAACTTTTGGTATTGTTAATGATCCTTATTGTTTTTTGTATTCTATCATTTATTTCTTTTATAATCCTTGTTATTTCTTTCTTTCTGTTTCCTTTGTTTTAATTTGCTATTCTTTTTCTAGGTCCCCTAGGTATGCAGTTAGGTCTTTTGATTATCCACCCCCCCCCTTTTTTAATATATAGTGTCCTTCTTTGTCCCTTGTAAGAGTTTTTTACTTAAAGTCTATTTTTCCAATGCTAGTGTAGCTACCCAAGCTATTGTTTGGATACTATTTGCATGCTATTTCTTTTTCCATCTTTTCACTTTCAAGCTATTTGTGTCTTTGGGTATAAGTTGAGTCTTGTGTAAACAACATATTTGTATCTTTTTTTTATACATTCTGCCAATCTGCATCTTTTGATGGGGTACTTTAATCTACTAGTGTTTAGTGTTATTAATGTAAATGCAGTAGTTACTTCAGATAGATTTCTTGTTTTTTACAAGTTTATCTTGTTTTTTGTATAGTTTATCTTTTGTAATGAATCTGACCCTTTTTCAAATTTGTCTCTGTTTCTTTTAAAAGTATATCCTATGTGGTTATTCTCAGGTTTCTATTTTACAACCTACCTCCTCAGATTACTTATTTGAAAAGATACCAACTTAGCTTGATAACCTACATGTTCCCTGCTCCCATATCTCTCCATTACCTTTCTTAATGTTGTTTTTGTCCTGATTTTTCTTTTTATATTTTGAATACTCATTATCAGAAAATATACCTTTTTCATTTTCAGAATATTCAGACTCATAGGATTTATATAGTACCATTATATAGTGAGGATACAGTATTTTTGGGCTTGCATTTACCCTTTTAGTTACTCATAGTGAAGGTCTTCCTTTCTTCACTCTATTCCAAGCCACTCTCTTTTGTCTTCCCTTTCAACCAGCAGAACTCCCTCTAATAATTATTGTAGGTCTGGTCTTTTGTTGACAAACTCTCTGTGGATAGATTAAAAATTTCCATCATTTTTGAAGGACAGTATTGCTGCATAAAGAATTTTCTCTTGGCAGTTTTTCTCTTTCAGTACCTTAAATATATCATACCACTGCCTTCTTGTTTCCATCTTTTCTGATGAGAAATCAGCACTTAGTGTTCTTGAGGGTCCCTTAAATGTGATGAATCTCCTTTCTGTTGCTGCTTTAAGTATATTCTCTTTATCTTTGGAATTTGACATTCTGATTAGTATATGTTTCAGAGTGAGTCTATTAGGGTTTAATCTGTATTGTACTCCTTGCGCATGTATATATGTCATTCATAAGAGTTGGGAAGTTTTCAGTCATTATTTCCTCAAATACTCTTTCTGCAACTTTTCCCTTTTCTTTTGAAACATCCATGATGCATATGTTTGGATGCTTCATGTTGTCACTCAAATCCCTGAGACACAGCTATCTTTTTTTATTCTTTTCTCTTTTTCCTACTGGATGATTTCGATTTTCCTGTATTCTTGTTCACAAATACTTTCTTTGGCCTGTTCAAATCTGATTTTATATTTGCTGGTATATTTTTATTCTCAATTATTTTCTTCTTTCATCACCATAATTTCTTATATGATTCCATTTAAACTCCAAATACTACTTTATGTTCACACATTGCCTTGTTAATATTCTTTAATTCTATATCCATATTTTCTTTCATGTTCTTGAATTAATTTTGGAGTTTTGTTTGAACTTCTTTGATTAGTTGATCCAAATTCTGTCCCCTAAGAAGTTTTAATTTGTTCTCTTACTGAGCTAAATCTTCCTATTCCTTAGTATGGCTTGTAATTTTATGCTGATATCTAACATGGGAATGATGCTTATCTGATCATCTTAATGAGTTAGTTGTAAAGGTTAGTTTCTTCCTATTGTCTAGGGTTTTATTGTTGAGTGACTTTGTGTTAAGGCTTTGCTTAGTGCTTGGTCTAATGTATTCTGGACCTTTAGTGTAACCTGTGTTTAACTGTTAAGATTTTCTCAGCTCTTATTCATCTATTTCTTTCCACAAATATGTGGTAAAACTTTAAGGTCACAATTTTTGTGCTTTTCTTGCTTCTCTGGAAATCTTGATCTGTTCTGAGTTTTTGTCAAGAATTTTCTCCTCAGCTCCTATCATTTGTTTAAATTCTCTCCCTCACTCAGTGTCCCACTTTCCTTATACTTTTCAGTTCTGGATCCCATCTTGTCTTACAGCAGCTCAGCTCCCCTCCCTTTTTTACTGTGAGCACCCCTGGTTTCTTCCCCATCAGGGAATGCTGCCCTGGGGACTGTGATTGGGTCAATGAATAAAACTGCATCAATCTGGAAATGTCCATTTTGTGTTTAGGTTTTCCAGCAAACAGAGACTGGATTGAGTGTGCACACCTCTTGCCAACAGTTCTACAGTCTCTCTCTCTCTCTCTCTCTCTCTCTCTCTCTCTCTCTCTCTCTCTCTCTGTGTGTCTCTCTGTCCCTGTCTCTGTCTCTGTCTCTCTCTCTCTCCCCTTTCTCCCTCTCTCCCTCCTCTCTTTTTCTATGGGGTCTTTTGTATGTGGTATTCCTCAATGACTTAATCTTCTCCTTAGGCCTTTGTGTACTTGGGCGTCTTTGCTTGGATATGTGTGGGCTTCTAACTCACTGCTGAGCATGGCTCTATGGTCTCCATCCTTAGCAGGAGGGACTTTGGCCATGCTACCTCTATGTGACTCCCATGCTGCATGAAACTCAGAGAGAGGTAGCAGGTGAGACTGGTAGTTTCAGGAAGTAAATATCCTACCTGATCTCGAAGGTTTTGTTTTTTTTTTTTTCTTCAATTCAGCATTTGTGAATTGTTTCTCTACTCTCTATCATCTTCCAAAGTTCTAAGCAAGTGGGATTTACCTTTATTTGTTGTTTATTCAGGGAGACTTTTCCATGGGATTTTTTTTTTTTAAGTTCAGTTGTCTTTTTGTTGTGATATAAGCTTTCAAGTTTGGGACTTGCTGCTCAGGTTTTTTAAACAATAGTAAAATAAATTTATTTTGCATATATAATACTTTTTATGGATACCAAGAAAAATTTTATTTTACATGTATCATCTGAATATTCTGGCCCTTAAGCACTTGCAAACATAATATGTCCTTTGATAATCATCTATTTCTCAGAAGATTTCTAACTCTTAAATTTACTTTATTTTATTTTATTTTATTTGCAGAGTCACTTTTATTTTTTTCCAAATTCTATTCAATTTATTCATTTTTTAAAAAATATTACATTCAAAAAATATGAGGTCCCCATTCATCCCCACCGTCCCCACCCCACCACTCCCCCCACAGTAACACTCTCCCCCATCATCATGACACATCCATTGCATCTGGTGAGTACATCGCTGGGCATCGCTGCACCCCATGGCCTGTGGTCCACACCATAGCCCACACTCTCCCACGTTCCATCCAGTGGGCCATGGGAGGACATACAGTGTCCGGCAATTGTCCTTGGAGCACCATCCAGAACAACTCCAAGTCCCGAAAATGCCTTCATGGGATATTTTACATTGCCATGTTGATCTACTGTTTGATTTGAAGAAAGGAAATATTTTTTTTTCTTAAAATATGGGGATGAGACCACATAAAAAAGACTTATCCAGCATAAAAACTTTTAAAGATATTGGTATCAAGAATTGACTAAGGTGTCTAGGAAGTGTGTGAGTGTTCATCTTGCCATAGTGTGTTGTATCAGTGGGTGGAGACCCACATAAATATCAGAAAGGTGTGAGAATCCCATCCTGGGGAGTCCTGCTAAGTTCTCAGATAAAGGGGCAGGAATGTCTTGAGAGCATAGGCAATGCCAATAGGAGAGAGCAGGCTAGTATGTTAAGCCGTCAATGTTGTTGCAAGTATCTATGAATCTTGTTCTTCAAGGAGTAAAGCTTGGTGATTGTCATGAGTCCCCAGGGGAGCAAGAGAGAGGAATAGAATAGACGGAACATGGGGCATTTTGGGGTCAATGGAATTGTTCTACATGATCTTGCAATGATGGATACTGGCCATGTTAAATTTCATAAAAAAGATATAAAAATGTATGGTCCAAAATCTAAACCATAATGTAAATCATTGGCCATGGTTAGCAGCAATGTTTCAATATTTGTACATCAATTGTAACAAATGTACCATCCACATGTGAAATGTTATTAATAGGGTAAAGGGGAAAAGGGGGAAGATGTTGTATAGATGGGAACCCCCTGTGTTCTGTACATGACTTTTCTGTAAACTAAAGCTTCTTTGAAGAAAAAGTGAAGAAAAGACACTGTGGAAATAAGCAGAAGAAAACATCACTGTACACACAAGAAAAAAGACCTTACAGTGATGAAAAACATAATGTCAAAAAATTTTTAAATTTTATACTATTTTAAAGTTTTATTTTTTATTATTTCAAAATTTTTCATATATTTTTAATTTTTTCATTTTTAAAACTCATTATTTCATTTTTTAATTAATTGTATTTGGTTATTTGGTTGGATTCATTTTTTAAAAAGATTCAGATCACAAAAGGGTTACAACTGTGGCAGGGAAGGATCATTGGTGCAAGGTGTAAGTGACGGGGGATGCATGGGAGATGGTTCATCTGGGGCATACCTATGAGGCATATGAAAGTGTTCAAGTGTTCATGGGTCATTGTCATAGTGGGTGGAGATTCACACAATAACTGAAAGAATATTGAATTCCCATCCTGGGAAGTTCTGTCACATTCTCTAAAGGTACAGGAAGAATCCTCCAAGTACAGGGGTAATGAATAGTAAAGGATGTAGGACCCTTTACAGGCCTTGATATTGATGACTGCACTTAAGAACCTTTACTTTTGAAATTGAAACTTCACCTAGTATTACAGGGTGCATACGAGTTACCTCCTGAGAACCTCCTTGTTGCTTAATTATGGCCTTTGTAAGCCAAACTCAGTCTATAAATGCATTACCTTCCCCCCAGTGTGGATTATGACTCCCAGGAATGAGCCCTCCCTGGCACCAATGGATTACTTCCAAGTACCAACTAGCAATACAACTGAAAAAAGACCTTGACCAAAAGGGGGAAAAGGTAAAGACAAATGAGTTTTTATGGCTAAGAGATGTCAATGTGAGTCGGGAGGTCATTCCAGAGGTTATGCTTATGCACATCTCAGCAAAAGCTCATTGACTGCCAAGGTAAATATTGCCTTAAATAGCAGGGCCCCTTAGGAATCTGGTGACATCCAGACACTAGAGGCAGGGAAGATAGCTCAGGAGTTTGGCACCCTGCCATTGGGCCCACTTTGGAATTTATGCTCCCCAGTGTAACAGAGTTGGACTCAGTTGTAGTTTCCCTACACATTGATCTTCTGCCTTTTCTCTTTGATCTTATAGTTAGTACTAGATATGATAGGTGTATGTCCAGGAGACTTAAATCTTTGGACTTTCCATGTGCCAGTTTTTGCAGAAGTGCAACACCCACTCTCCAGGTCATTGGACTCACACTGGACAACTAAAAGAGAGATGATGTTGGACAACAACCATCCCAAGGAAGAGAAAGTCTTCAACTGCAAGCAAGATAGTCCCATCCGTCTGCCCCATGTGACCTAAACTCACTTTCAATTAGAGATGAAGTGGGCATAAATATCCCAGAATACTCAGTATTGTGGAATGAATTTTGGACTAGAGTAATCTTCCTGTTATTGTACTATAGACTTATTATGATTCTAGCAATGGAAGTAATTTTATCATTGATGTGGAGGTAGTGTCCACTGGAGGTTTGGAGTGGAGGGAGAGGGAATATGAGGTGTAATGTGGGAGGCATTTTTGGGACTTGTGAATTGTCCAGAATGATATTGTAATGACAGATACAAGCCATTATATATCTTTCATAACTTACAAAATTTTGAGGGAGAGAGTGTAAACTACAATGGAAACTATATTCCATGCTTAGTGGCAATGCCCCAAAATTTGTTCATCAATTGTGGCAAATTTACCACATTAATGAATGATGTTGTTAACGTGGTAAAATGTGAGAAGGGTAGGGAGCAGGTCATAAGGGAATCCCCTAATTTTTTGTACCATTTATGTCATATAAGTATATTAAACAAATTAAAAAGTATATATATATATATATATATATATATATATATATATATATATAATTGACTAATTAAATGGCACTGGATGTGAAAGGAAAACCATAAGATACTAGGCACCAGACCAACAAAAGTAAACATCCCCCACCATCAAGGTAAAAAGCCTGGATCAAGCCTGTGGATTTAAAGCTGCCAAACAGATGTCTTCCTCCCTGGGAAGAGAGAATATGGGGTAAAAGGCAGAGAGTGATCTCTTCTCAGTGAGTCTGGTTAGCAGAGTCCACATTGAACCTCACCACTGGCCATACCCAAATTATAGATAAGTGTAAGTTGAAAGAGAAAGATCCATAGAAAGATTCACTGAAAAATGCTACCTCCTGGCCTGGTTGGGAACTGCAAGAAGTAAAACTGCTTTTTGGAGTCTCTTGTCCCAGACCCCTTGGATTGGATCTGTGCCTCATTAGTGAATCCCTGGTCCTATATTGATAACTTGAGCTGCACATTTTTGAAGACATAGAGTAAGCTGAACCAAAAATTAAAGAAGAGCTATTAAACAAATCCACTAGACAAGAGATAGAAATTGAACAATGGAATAAATTTATGAATGTAATTAGATGCCTAGTGTATTAATTAGCTAAAGGGGTGCTGATGCGAAGTACCAGAAATTTGTTGGCTTTTATAAAAGGTATTTATCTGGAGTAGATGCTTGCAATCACAAGGTCCTAAAGAGTCCAACTCAAGGTACTTTCTCACCCAAAGTCTGTTGCTATGTGTTGACACAAGATAGTGGGTGATGTCTGTGATGGTTCAGCCTTCCTCTTTCCTCTTAAGGCTCCATGGCCCCAGCTTCTTATCTCAGTTGTAGGCTGGCATAAGGCTCCTTTCTCTCCCAGTGTTTATTTCTTTCCAGGATTAGCTGCTCTGCTTTCTTTACAAGGTCAGCTGTAGACTATCAGGCTCATCTCTCTTAGTGCTGCAGGATCCTGTCTATCTTTTCTGTGTATCTAATTCTCTGTGTGTTCTTGATTGAGTTTCCATTTATTTGGCCTATCAAGGGGCACATATACTCAACCCTGCATTCCCTAATAATGTAGTCAAGTCAAAGCCCTAATCTTTACATAATTTAATCAAAGTCTTTGCAGCTGAATCTAATACAATAAAAGGGTATCACACTCAGAGGAACAGACCAGTTTGCAAACATAAGCAATATCTCCCTTTTAGAATTCATAAATAATAAAAAACTGTCACACCTAGATATCAGAAAAAAATTACAAACCATACTAAAAAACAAGAAGAGGTGGCCCAGCCAAAAAAACAAACCAAGAATCCTGAGAAAGCACAGGATTTAAGACAATCAATGCTAATCACACAAATCTCCAAAATGAATTCAAGAAGTTGAAGGAAAATATGACTAACAATATAAAGGATAAATTAAGAAGATATTGTGTGAGCATAAAAAAGAGTTTGAAAGTTTGCAAAAGAAAGTAAAAGTTTACTGGAATGAAAGACACAATGGTTGAGAGCAAAACCACATTAGAGGCATATAACAGCAGATTTAAATTGGATAAAGACAGAATAAAATGAATTGGAAGGTAGAGCATCTGAACTTGAAAAGAAAAGAGAACAGAAAGAGAAAAGAATGGAAAAATCAGAACAGGGTCTCAGGAAATTGATGACAATGTGAAGCACACAAACATATATCTTATGGGTTTCCCAGAAGGAGAAGAGAACAGAAAGTGAGTAGAAAGAATATTTCCAACCCTTGTGAAAGACATAAATATCAATATCAAGAAAGAAAAAACACACCAAACAGAATAAAACCCTCAGTAGACCTACTCCAAGACACCACTATTCAGAGTGAAAAATATCAGAGGTAAAGAGAGGATTCCAATAGCACCAAAAACAAAAACAAAAACAAAAAAAAGAGCAAAATAATGCATCACATAAAAGGGAATCTTAGTAAGGACTAAGTTCTGATATCTCATCAGAAAACATGGTAGCAAGAAGAAAGTGTATAAATTTAAAATAATGAAAGCTAAAAATTTCAAGACCAGAATTCTTTTTATGGTAAAATTGTCCTTCAAAAGTAATGGAGAGTTTAAAGTCTTCAGAGACAAATAAAAAATAACATAGTATGTTACCAAAAGAACAGATTTACATGAATTTTAAAAGGCATGCTACAGTCTGGAAGGAAAAGACAGGGGTGAGAGAACTGGAGAAGAGTGTAGAAAGAATATTATTAGTAAGAGTAACTTAAAGACAAAAAGACCAAAATAGTAAGAAAGGACAAAAGAAAGGCAAGGGATAAAATGGTGAAGTAAATAATGCCTTATAGTAGTAACATTGAACATTAAAAGATTAAACTCCCCAATCAAGAGAAATAGAATGGATTAAAAAAAGAGTCATTTACATATTGTCTACAAGAGACTCACCTCAGACTTAAGGGCACAATCAGATTGAAAATGAAAAGTTGGAAAAAGGTATTCCACAGAAATATTAATCAAAAAATATCTGGAGTAGCAATATCCATATCAGATATAATAGATTTTAAATGTAAAACTGTTATAAGAGATTAAGAAGATCATTACATATCACGAAAAGGGGCAATTCACCAAGAAGAAATAACTATAATAAATATTTATGCACCTACCCAGGGTACCCCAACAAACATGAGGCACAAACTGGCAAAACTCAAGGAAGAAATAGACATGTCTACAACAATGTAAAGAATATCTGCACAGAGGATAAATAAGGGGAAAAGGCACTTAGATAACATGATAAATGAACCAAACCTAACTGATGTTTATAGAACATTACACCCCAAAGAGGAGGACATATATATATTTTTTCAAGTGCCCATACTCCTTCTCCAGGATAGACCATATGTTAGGTCACAAGACAGGCTAAATTTAAAAAGCTTAAATTTATACAAATTACTTTCTCTAATTATAATGTTTTGAAGCTGGAAATAAAAAATGGACAACAAAAGGGAAAATAAACAACATATGGAGATTAAATGACACATGTTTAAATAATCAATGGGTCAAAGAAGAAATTGCAAGAGAAATCAGTAAATATCTAAAAAAAATGAAAACAGGAACACAATATATAAAAACCTAAGATATACAGCAAACGCCCTGCTGAGAGAGAAATTTATAGTGTTCAATACTTACATTAAAAAAAAGAAAGTTAAAATAGAAGACTTAACTGCACAAATGGAAGGAACTAGAAAAAGATCAGCAAATTAATCCAAAGCCTAGCTGAAGAAAAGAAATAAAATTAGAGCAGAAATAAAATTGCAAACAAAAAACCATACAGAGAATCAACAAAATCAAAATTTAGTTCTTCAAGATCAACAAAACCCTTAGCTAGACTGGCTAAAAATAAAAGAGAGAAGATGCAATTAAATAATATCAGAAAAGAGAGTGAAGACATACCATTAACACCACAGAAATATTAGAGAATATAAGAGAATACTATGAAAAAGTCTACACCAAGAAATCTAAAAACCTAGATGAAATGCACAAAACCCTAGACCAGCCCAACAAACTACACTAATCCTAGAAGAAACAGAATACCTCTACAAAACAATCACAATCAGAAAAACCTCCCAAAAATAAGAGGGAGGGGCAAGATTGGCGCAGAGTAATGAATTCCAAGAGACAGCTCATCCTACAGAGCAGCTGGTAATCATACAGAGCTACCTAAACCACTTGGAGACAAGAATATCCTTCAACATCCTACAAAATGTGGAAGGAGGAGATTGCCTATCTTCAGTGAAGATTCATGAGTAGAGCATTCCCCTAAGGGATGCTGGTGCCCATCCCCCACTGGTGGCACAAGATTCATAGGGAGCTATTCCCTGGCTGGAGTTGGAAGTTCCCTTTCATAAAAATAGGTGAGGAAGAAACAGGCGGGCACCAGCTTCACCTACTGATTCGGAAACGACTGGATCAAGTATAATCCTAAGAGCAGCTAAAATATGAACCTATCCAAATTGGAAAAAGGCTTGTTACTTTCATTTTAACACTGTCCCCGGCATGAAGGGAAGTGGGGCTAATTAAAAATCAGTGATGGTAAAAGCAAATGTCTTAATTTTTTTTTACATTTTTTATTAAAGTTAATAGATCACAAAGAATGTTATGGGAAAAAACATTTTAAAAAATTAAAAACATAAGAGGTTCCCATATACACCACTCCCCACTCCCTTACTTCATCATCATTTTTGTAAATGGTATTTTTTTGATGTATATACATCACACAAAAAATGATACCTTAAAAAATATAAGAGGTTGCCATATACCCCCCACCCCCCACCCCACTCCTCCCACACCAACAGCCTCCTCCATCATTGTGGCACATTCATCACCCTTGGTGAACATATTTTGGAGCACTGCTGCACCACATAGATATTAGTTTAACCTGCAGTTCACACTCTCCTCCAGTACATTCAGTGGGTTATGGCAGGATGCATAAAGTCCAGCATCTGACCCTGCAATATCATTTAGAACACCACAAAGTCCCAAAAATGCCCCTACATGACATTTAATCTTCCCTCTTCCTACCCTCAGCAACTACTGTGACCACTTTCTCCACCTCAAGGCTACAATTTCTTTTATTAGTAGTCACAATAGTTTTATAGTAGAATATCAGTAAGTCCACTCTAATCCATATTTTATTCCTCAATTCTGCGGACCCTGGGATGGTGATGTCCACTCCATCTCTAGATCAAAAGGGGGCTTAGATTCCACATGGGTGATCGATGCAATTCCTCTGCTTGCAGTTGTTGGCACCCTTGATTCCCTGGTGTGGTGGCTGACCATCTTCATCTCCCTGTTAGCTTACCTGTCTAAGTCCAATGAACCAGAGAGTAGGAGTTGCAATTCTAATGAGGCTCAGGGCCCAACTGGTGCATGGACAGTCCGGAGATTCAAGTCCCCAGAGTATGCACCATCCCTAGAGCCAACCACAGGTTCAGTAAAATGACAGAAGAGGCATGTGTAAGAAGGTAATATCTGAGTCCTGTTACACTCAGGAGAACAAATTCCAAAGTAGGGCCCTCTGACATGGCACAGAACTCCAAATCCATCTGCCATGACCATACACCCTGTGGATCTCCAAAGCCTTCAGGAGAAGCAGCACCTAGGGTTGTATCTACTTTGGTCCTCTCTGAGGTCCTGCTGTAGTGTGCATAAGCATGACACCTGTGATGACCTCCCTACTCTTTTTGGAAGACTCTTAGCTGTATAAACTCACTTGTCTTTGCCATTTCCCCCTGTTATTCAAGGTCAAAAAGCAGTTTTTAATACTTGATCCAACATGTATGCTGAGATTCTCCTGGTTGGAGTTTACCCTTTTCTTCCTAGTTGCATCATCAGTTAATGATTGGTAGTAATGTAGTAATCCCTTGGTGCCAGGGAGGCTCACCCCAGGAGTCATGTCCCACACTGGGAGGAAGGTAATGCATTTACATGCTGAGTTTGACTTAGAGACTGGCCATATTTGAACAACATGGAGGCTGTCAGGAGGTAACTTTTAGGCACCCTGCAGCTCTAGGCTTAGTTAAAATTTCAGGCACACAGGCTCATAAACATATCATCAATATCAAGGGTTCATTATTGGACCATTGTTCCTTGTTAGTCTTTGCCATTGCACTTGGGGGATTATTGTTGTTCCATTGGGGAATGTGACAAAGCTCCCCTGGGTAGGAACTCAGCTTTCCCTCAGTTGATATTTGTAACTGTAACTACTATAAAAATACCCAACATGTATCATAACATTTTTAGGTCCCCTATATACATGCCCTAGAGAACTCCCCCCCACTCATGTTCCCCCCCCATCTGTAACACCCCATACCAGTGTTCCTCCTCTGCCGTAGTTGAACCTCTCTGTGGTCCAAAGCGTCTTCAACAATGAAGCCTAATATATTGCCAAATTCAATTTTATAGGAAATGGAAATATAGTGATGGGTTTAAAGTTTAGAAATAGAATACATAATAATTTAGAAATACTAAAATGAAGTAAAAATAAATTGGTGTATTACTAAAATGAAAAATATTATAAAGCTTTGTTTCCAACATTTTGCCTTAATAACTGTAATAGTTGTTGCCCTGTATACACAGTGGCAAGGCAATTTCTTTCATTTCTTCCTCAGTGTCTACATCCTTTTTTTAAAAGTAATTTTTTAATTTTGTCTTCAAAAAAGTTTTAGATCACAGTAATTCACATACACAAAATAGGGGACTCCCATACATTCAACATCAAACCCTTTCCCCCTTTCCCCAGCAGTGATCTTTTTACATGTTCATGTTGTATTTGTTGCAGCTGATGTACAGATTTTGAAATATAGCTATCAAACATGGCTCCATTTTGGTTTACTTTATGGTTTATATATTAGACTACAGATTTCTAAATTTTTGGCTCCCCTATGTTTTACATTATGGTTTACATTTTACCTTACAGACTTTTATTCACTTTTGGTGTAAGTTAGCGTGTCCTATATCCATCATTGCATGAATTTGTGGACCATTTCCATTGCCCCCAGTTGCCCTGCTTCCATTTAATCTATACTACTACCCTCTCCCCACAGGGCCCATAGTGACAATCAATCTTCACTCCTAGAGGGACCAGATTTATAGATACTGTAACAATGCTGAGGACTTGATATACTAGACTGCCCTAACTAATTGGGAGCTGCCAGTTTTCTCGAGAGACACAATTCCCTCTATTTGGGAATATCAGGTCTCCCCAGGACGTGGGTACACTTTCACGCTCATTGTATGGGTCTCCACCCAATGATATAACACACTATGACAAAATGAGCACTCACACACTCCCTAGAAGCTTACCCCTGTACCAGATGCCCACCCTCTTAAACACCTTAAACCTGTAATCCTTCCTTATTATATTTTCTAAACAGTTTTCATAACATTATAGCTTCAAATATATACCTGACATTCTCCCATATTCACCTCTTCCCCAGTCCTGCCCCCAATTCCTTGGGCTATCTGACCCATCCCCCAAACCTTAGCCCCTCTCAAGCCCACAATGCTCCACCCAAATGTATCCCTCTGTCCTCATCCCTTCCCTGTACAAATACTTACCTCTAAATTAGGCATCAGCTTGCAAACTTCCTATCCCCCCACGAAATGCATTTAAGAATATATTTCAGTTTCTAGTTCTCTGAGACAGCTCAGTTTGCTTATTTCATATCAGAGCGGTCATGTAGTATTTGTCCTTCAATGTCTGGATTGCTTCACTCAACATAAGATCCTCAAGATTCATCCATGTTATCACATGCACTTGTACTGTATTCCTTCTTATAGCTGAGTAGTATTCCATTGTATGTATATGCCAAATTTTAATTATCCATTCATCTGTTGATGGGCATTTGGGTTGATTCCAACTTTTGGCAATAGTTAACAATGCTAGTATGAACATTGGTGTGCATATATTGGTTTGTGTCCTTGTTTTCCATTCTATTGGGTTTATACCCAGTAGTGGAATTGCTGGGTCATATGGCAAATCTATGGCTAGTTTTTTGAGAAACTGCCAAACTGTCCTCCAAAATGACTGGATCCTTCTGCATTCCCACCAGCAGTGGATGAGTGTTCCCATTCCTCCACATCCTCTCCAGCACTTGTATTCTTCTGATTTCATGATAGCTGCCAGTCTTATGGGAGGAAGATGGGATCTCATTGTAGTTTTGATTTGCATTTCCTTAATAGCTAGTGATTTTGAGCATTTTTTCATGTGCTTTCTAGCCATTTGTATTTCTTCTTTAGAGAAGCATCTGTTCAAATCTTTTTTGCATTTTTGAAATGGATGGTCTTTTTCTTTTTTCGAGATATAGGAGTTCTTTGTATATGCAGGATATAAGTTTCCTGTCAGATATAGGGTTACCAAATATTTTCTCCCATTCTGTAGGCTCTCTTTTCACTTTCTTGACAAACTCCTTTGAGGCGAAGAAGGCTTTAATTTTGAGGAAGTCCCATTTATCTGTTTGTTCTTTTGCTGCTCATACTTTGGATGTGAAGTTAATGAAGTCCTTTCCTATTACAACATCCCGTAGATGCTTCCCTACATTGTTTTCCATGGTCTTTATGATCTTGGCTCTTACATTTAGGTGTTTGATCCATCTTGAGTTGATTTTTGTGTAAGGTGTGAGATGGAAATCCTCTTTCCTTCTTTTGCATATGGATATACAATTCTCTGGGCACCATTTGTTTAGAAGGCCGTTCTCTCCCAGTTGAGTGGGCTTTCTGGCCTTGTCGAATATCAGATGAGTGTATATATGAGGATCTATATCAGAACTCTCAATTCAATTCATTGGTCAGTGTGTCTAGCCTTCTGCCAATACCATGCCATTTTCACTACTATAGCTTTGTAGCATATTTTGAAGTCTGGTAGTGTGATTCCTCCAGTTTCATTTTTCTTTTTCAATATGTCTTTGGTTATTCAGTTCTCTTTCCTTTCCAAATAAATTTCATAGTTACTTTTTCTAGTTCATTAAAAAATGCTATTTGATTTTTATTGGGATTAAATTAGATCTGTAGAGTAGTTTGGGTACGATAGACATCTTAATGATATTTAGTCTTCCTATCCATGAACAGGGAATAATATTCTTCCATTTATTTAGGTCTTCTTTGATTTCCTTACACAGTGTTGTATAGTTTTCTGTGTATGTCTTTTATAACTTCAGTTAAATTTATTCCTAGGTATTTGATTTTTTTTATTTACTATTGTAAATCATATATGATTCATGATTTCCTCCTCAAATTGCTCATCATTGGTATAAAGGAATGCTCCTGATTTTTGTACATTGATCTTATATCCTGTGACTTCACTGAATTTATTTATAAGTTCTAGAAGCTTTGTCATAGACTTCTCAGGGCTTTCTATGTATAGGATCATGCCATATGTAAATAGTGAAGTTTTGACTTCTTCCTTTCCTATTTGGATCAATTTTATATCTGGGTCTTGTATCAGTGCTCAAGCAAGTATTTCTAAGACAATGTTAAAAAGGAGGGGTGATATTGGGCATCCTTGTCTAGTTCCTGATTTTAGACTTAAAGATTTTAGGATTTCACCATTGTAGATGATGTTAGCTATGGGTATTTCATATATATCCTTTATTATGTTCAGAAAATTTCCTTCTATTCCAATTTTTTGCAGTGTTTTTATCAAGAAAGGGTGCTGCATTTTGTCAATGCTTTTTTCTGCATCTATAGATATGATCATGTGATTTTTTTCCTTCACTCTGTTTATGTGGTGTATTATACTGATTGATTTTTTTTTTAACCATTCTTGCATAACAGGAATGAGACCCACTTGGTCATGGTGTATAATTCATTTAATGTGTTGTTGAATACGATTAGCAAATATTTTGTTGAAGATTTTCACATCTGGATTCATTAGAGAGATTGGTCTGTAATTTTCCTTTCCTGTGGTGTCTTTGTTTGGCTTTGGTATTAGGGTAATGTTGGCATTATAAAATGAGTTAGGCAATGTTCATTCTATTTCTAGTTTTTGGAAGATTTCAAGCAAGATTGGTGTTAGTTCTTTCCAGAATGTTTGGTAGAATTCACCATCTGACCCAGGGCTCTTCTTATTTGGGAGGTTTTTAATGACAGATTCTATCTCTTTATTTGTGAATGGTTTGTTGAGGTCATCGATTTCTTCTTTTTTCAAAGTAGGCTGCTTATGTGTTTCTAGGAATTTGAACATTTCCTCTAAATTGTCATTTTTGTTGGAAAATAGTTTTTCAAAGTATCCTCTTATGATAGCCTTTATTTCAGTTTGGTCAGTGGTGATATCCCCTTTCTCATTTCTTATTTTGTGTATTTTCATCTTCTCTCTTTTTTTCTTTGTTAGTCTAGCTAAGGGTTTGTCAATTTTATTGATCTTCTCAAAGACCCAGCTCTTTGTTTTCTTTTTTTTTTTTGAGTGCTTTCCTATTTTCTATTTCATTGTGCTCTGATTTGATCTTTGTTATTTCTTCTTTCTTTGGGGTTAGTTTGTTGTTGCTGTTGTTTTTTTTTTACTAATTCCTCCAATTGTGTAGCTAGTTCTTCAATTATAGCTCTTTCTGCTTTTTTGATGTTTGAATTTATGGCTATGAATTTCACTCTCAGTACAGCTTTTGCTGCATCCCATAAATTTTGATATGTTTTGTTATTTTCATTACTTTCAAGGTTGTTAATGATTTCTGTTGAGATTTCCTCCTTGACCCTCTGTTTTTCTAAGAGTGTGTTGTTTAGCATCCATATCTTGGTGCCAATTCTGGGTCTCTGGTCCTTGCAGATTTCCAGCTTTATTCCACTGTGTTCAAAGAAATTATTTTGTATGATTTCAATCTTTCTGAATTCATTGAGACTTTCTTTGTTCCCTAGCATGTGGTCTACCTTGGAGTATGATCCCATGTGCTCTTGAGAAGAATGTATATCCTGCTGTATTTGTGTGTAATGTCCTGTATATGTCTATTAGGTTCAGATCATCAAATATAGTGTTCAATGTCTTTGATTCTTTATTGATTCTTTTTGAAATGCTCTGTCCAATGATGATAGTGGTGTGTTAAAATCCTCCACTATATTTGTAGAAGCATCTATTCCTTCACTTAGTTTCTCAGGTGTTTGCCTCTCATACTTGGAGGTGCCCTTGTTAGGGACATAAATGTTTATGATTGTTCATTCTTCTTGAAAGATTATCCTTTTCACTAATACATAGTGTCCATCTTTGTCTCTCAGAATAGTTTTGAATTTAAAGTCTATTTTGTCCAATATTAATATCACTACACCTACCCTTTTTTCATTTTGTTTGCCTGTAAGATTGTTCTCCCTCCATTCACTTTCAATCTCCTTGAATCCCTGGGTCTAAGATGTGTTTCTTGTAGACAGTATATAGATGGGTCATATTTCCTTATCCAATCTTCCAATCTGTGTCTCTTAACAGGAGAGTTTAACCCATTGACATTCAATGTTGTTACTTTAAAGGAATTATGTATATTAACCACATTGTCTTTGGATTTGTGTTTGTCATATGTTGCTTGATTTTTTTTCTCTTTTTATCATTTTAGTTGAAGTTACACTCTCCTCCAACTCTGTCTCTCCTGTTTTTTCTTTCCTTCTGCAGAACTCCCTTTAGTATTTTCTGAAGTCTAGGTTTCTTGTTGGCATACTCTCTTAGTTTCTGTTTATCTGTGATTATTTTGAACTCTCCATCATTTTTTAATGTTAGCTTAGTTGGATAGAGTATTCTTGGTTGGAAATTCTTTTCTTTTAGTACCTTGACTATGTCATACCACTGCCTTCTTGCCTATATGTATTCAGATGAGAAATCAGTACTTAATCTTGTGGAGCCTCCATTGTATGTGATCGTTCTCTTTTTTGTTGCTGCTTTTAGTATTTTCTCTTTGTCTTGAGCATTGGATAATTTGACAAGTATGTATCTTTGGGTAAACATGTTGTGATTTATGCTCTTTGGGGTGCATCATGCTTCCTGAACATGTATATCAATCTCCCTCAATAGGTTTGGGATGTTTTCAGCCCTTATGACCTCCAACACCCCTTCTGTCCCTGTTTCCTTCTCTTCATCTTCTGGGATGCCTATGATGTGTATGTTTGTGCATTTTTCATTGTCCTTCAGGTCCCTAAATCCTTGCTGGATTTTTTCTATATTTGTATTGATCAATTCTACTATGTTTGATTTCAGATGTACTGTCTTCCACCTTACTAATTCTTTCCTCTGCCTCTTCAAATAAGCTGTTATTTGCTGAGAGTGTATTTTAGATTTCTTGGATTGTGCTCTTGATCCCCATCACATGGGTTATCTTTTTGCATATGTTTACAATTTCTTCTGTATGCTCTCCAAGTGTTTTGTTAATATGCTTAATCTCTTGCTTTACTTCATTGAATTGGTCCAAGATACATGTTTTGAGAGCTTTAATTATTTGTTTGGTGTTCTACTTCTCTTCCTGGTTTTTAGTTTTTTCATTGGATTGGACGATGTTTTCCTCATTATTGGTATGGTCTGTAGCTTTTTGTTGCTCCTTGGTCATCATTTTACCTTGTTGGGTTTATCCAGTTGATTAGCTTTTTTGTCTCAGGGTTTAATTAGTTGTTGTTGTTGTTTTTTGTGTGTGTTAACTCTTCTCTTTGCCACTTTTTTCTTCTTATTCTATTTCCTTGTTGTTGGTTAAGTTCCCTTGAAGGAAAATATTAGGACCAGAGAAAGCAAAAGGGGTAAGAAAATAAAATGTAATAGTAGTATTTATAGTGAATGTTATCAAAAGATCCACATGAGATGTAGGAGAATGGATATTGAACTCACCTAAGCTGTGTATATTTATAACTGTAAAAAAGAGGAGTACCTATAATGAGATAGTAAACTGAATATGGAGAGGAATATAGTATGAATTAAAAGGTCAGTGTGGTCAGGAAAGAGGTAAAGAGAAAAGAAAAGACAGTAATATAAAGAGTCAATAAAAGATATAAAACAGATTACAGGTGTTAGAGATAAAAAGTCAGAAATATTGGGGGCTCAACAAAGAGAGGTGGAGTGTAAGAGAAACAATAAGTGATGGAGGATAAAATGATGTAAATGAAATGGGATGGCATTGATAGCCAAAATCAGTACACACAGAAAAGAGGAAATTGAGGATGAGGAAGTACAACAAATGAGAAATGTTGCCTGCAGCACCTAATATAAAAAAAGAGGAAAAGAAGAAAAGAAAAAAAAGGAAAAATTAAAAATTAAAAAAATAAAGCAAGAAAAAGAGAAAGGAAAAAAATGGGGGTGGCCTTGGGGGGGGGATAAATAGGAAAGTAAAACAAGAATACAAACCACCATAAAAGACCAGATGAGGCCTCAGCCAGTGTCTTTATACCCAGGTCAGATTGCTGCCTTAAGTCTGGTTTTGCCTCTGACAGGGTGGAAACTGGGAATACTTGCATCAGCCTCTCTGGGCAACTATAGTCACTTTTGGCCCACATGAACTAGGTTGTTAGGCACCTGTAGCTCAATGTCTGATCCCAACATGTATGAAGGGAGGACCATGTTCCCTCATCCTCTCTGCACAGCTGCAGGCACTTTTGGCCCACACAGACTAGGTTTTTGGAATTCTGTGACTTCATCTCCATTCCCTTATAGGACAGGGTGGAGGGCAGTGTTCAGCTTCTCTGGGAAAAGGCTGCTACTTTCAGCCAACATGGATTAGACTGTTGGACACATCTCTGGCCCCATCTACACCCCTTATAAGTCAGAAGTGTCAGTGCCTCTCCTTCTCACCAGGCTACTGCAGTTGCTTTTGGCCCACATGGACTAGATGGCTGTACACATCTCTGCCACTGACAGAGCATGAGGAGGGAAGTGCTTTTGCTTTAGGCCAGCCTGAACTAGATGGGTGGGCACAAGTATGACCCCATCCCCACCCATGACTGGGAGGAGGAAGGGCAATCCTCCTTAATCCTCTTCAGGAAACTGCACTAGATTTAAGTTCACACAAATGGTATTGTTATGCACACTTCTGGCTCCATCCCTGCTCCTTGCAGGGAAGGAGGTGGGCTGGTGCTTGTTAGTCCATCTGGGCAGCTGTAGTCAGTTTTGACCAGTATGGCTTAGTTTGCCAATACCTATGGCTCCATCACCACCCCACGCAGGGGAAGAAGGGGCATGGAGCTTTATCAGTCTTTCTAGGCGAATACAGATGCTCTTGGCCTGCACTGCTTGAATTATTGCAAGTCACTGTAGTCCATCTGTATCCCCAGAGGACGTAAAATTTGGGAGGAATTTCATCTGAAGTTCCTGGAGCAATGTGGGCAGCTTCAGCTACCATGGCTTATAGTGCCAACTGGATCTTTGGCTCCTACTTACTTCAAGGAAGCAAAAAAAAAAAAAAAGGTGTGGGGGGAATAAACAGATGAAAAAGAGCTGAACATTTTCAGGTAATCTTAAAATAAGCAACTATAAAGTTCCAAATTAAGGTGAACCAAGTATTGAAGGGGGGCTTTAGCACAAAGCCTTTCATATAGAAAGCTCTTTTAAAGAGAGAAGCTTATCCAAGAATAACTACATCTGGTAAATCAAATGCCAGTACACCAATAAAAAATTACAATCCATACCAAGAAACAGGAAGATATGGACCAGTCAAGGAATCAAACTAAGTCTCCATATAGCATAAAGGATTTGAGACAACCAATAATAGATTTTCAAACAAATGTCTTTAATAAATTCAATGAGATGGCTAAGCAGATTAATGATATTAGGAAGATATTGTGTGAGCACAAAGAATAACTTTAAAACATATATTGAAATATAGCAGATCTTATGAGCATGAAAGGCTCAATGAGTGAAATTAAAAATAAGCTGTAGACATATGACAGCAGATTTCACAATGGACAAGAAAGGTTCAATGAGCTCAAAGACAGATCCTCCGAAAATTAACATACAAAAGAACAGATACAGAAAACAATGGAAAAAATTTAACAGGGCCTTGGGAAACCAAATGACAATGAGACTTGAAACATTCATGACATGGGAATCCCAGAAAGAGAAGAGAAATTAAAAGGGTCAGAAAGTGTATTTCAGGGGAAAATGGAAAAAAAAAAATTCCCAACACTATTGAAGAACAAATGACCATGTTGAAGAACCACAGTGTACTCCCATCTAAATAATTCCAAATAGATCTACTCTGAGACACATACTAATCAGGATCTCAAATTCCAAAGACAGAATCATCAGAGCAGCAAGAGAAAAGTGATTTATCACAACCAAGGGATGCCCAATAAGATTAAGTGCTGATTTCTGATCAGAAACCACAAGAAAGCAGTAGTATGATGTATTTGAGATATTGGAAGAGAAAATCTGCCACACAAGAAATGTTTAACCTCAGGAATGTCTTTCAAAAATGAGGGTAAGTTTAAAGTATTCACTAATAAACAAAAACAGAGAGTTTTTAACCAAGAGATTGACTTTGTAGGAAATACAAAAGGGAGTACTACATCCTGAAAAGAAAATACAGGAAAGAGAGTCTTGGAAGAGAATCTAGAAATGAATATTATACTAATCAAAGTAACTAAATGTGTAAAAAGTGTGGTGAAAATAATATATGACAGATAAAAGCCAAAGGTCAAAATGGGTGAAATAAGAACTTAATTTACTGCAATAACATTGAATTCTAATGCATTAACTTGGCAATCAAAAGACACAGACTAGCAAATGGATAAGAAAATATAAGCTATCTATATGTTCTCTACAAGAGACTCATCTCAGACACAAGTGACAAATAGATTGAAAGTGTAAGGCTGAATAAAAATATTCTATGCATGCAGTAACCAAAAAAAAAAAAATTGCTTGACTAGCTATACTTTCACCAGATGAAATAGACTTTAAAAGAAAAGCTGTTTCTAGAGACAAGGAAGAACATTGTATATTAATGAAAGGGAAAAATAACAATCATAAATGTATATGCAACTAATGAGGGTGCCCTAAAACATGAAGTAAACACTGGCAAAACAGAAGGGAGAAATAGATGTCACTATAATAATAGTTTGAGACATCAATACATGACTCTCCTATTAGGATTGGACATCTGGGCATAGGATCACTTGAGAAACAGGGAGCTTGAATAATATGTTAAATAAACTAAACATAGTAGACATATACAAAACATTGTACCCCAATACAGTAGCATAAATATTCTTCTCATGTGCTCATTGATCCTTCTCCAAGATTGACCATATGTTGTGTCACAAAGCAGATCTCAATAAATTTTAAAAGATTGAAATTATACAAAGCCCTTTCTATGATAAAAATGGAATAAAGATGGAAATTGAAATCAGGTGGAAAAAGTGAAAATTCATCAATATATGTAGATTAAGCAATGCACATTTAAATGATCATTGAGTCAAAGCATAACCTGGAAGAGAAATTTTTTTAAAATCTCAAAACAAATGAAAATGAAAAACAACATATCAAAACATATGAAATGCAGTGAAGGCATTGCTGAGAGGGAAATGTATAGTTGTCAGTGCTTATATTAAAAGAAGAAAGAGCTACAATCAATAACTTAACTACAGAGATGGAGATACTAGAAAAAGAACAGCAAATTATTCCAAAAGCAGAGGGGATTGAATAATAAATATCAGAGCAGAAATAAATGAAATTGAGAAACCTATCAATATAGAAAATTAACAATACCAAATATTGGTTCTTCAATAAGGTTTAACAAAATTGACAAACCTTTAGCTAGACTGGCAAAGAAAAAAGAGAGAAGATGAAAATAAATAATATTAGAAATGAAAATGGAGCCATCACCACTGACCCCACAGAAATAAAAGAGATTATGAGAGGATATTATGAATAACTGTATGCGAGCAAATTAGACAATGTATATGAAATGGAAAAACTCCTAGGAACATCCAAATCACCTACATTGACCCTAAAAGAAACAGGAGACCTCAACAAAGCAATCATAACTAAAGAGACTGAAATAGTACTCAAATCCCCAAAATGCAATGTCCAGTACAATGGCCTCACAGGTGAATTTTACCAAGCATTCAAAGATTAATACCAAACTTACACAATCTCTTCTAAAAAACTGAATAGGAAGTAATGCTACCAAAGTCATTATATGAAGCCAATAACACCCAAATCTCAAAGCCAGATAAAGATATTGAAAAAGGAAAATTATAGACGCATTTCCCTAATGAAAACAGATGCAAAATTCCTCAAAAAATATTTGCTAATTGAATTGAACAACACATTAAAAGAATTATTCATAATTATCAAGTGAATTTTATATCAGATGTGCAACGGTGGTTCAACTCAAGAAAATCAGTCAGCATAATAGACCATATTTACAAATTAAAGAAGAAAAATCACATGACAATCTTGATTTGTTTCAGAAAAGGCATTTGACAAAATACAGCATCCTTTCTTCATAAAAACACTCCAAAATGTAGGAATTGAAGAAAACCTTCTCAGCAAGGTAAAGGGCATATATGACAAACCCATACTAAACATTGTACTCAATGTTGAAAGACTGAACACTTTCCCGTTGAGATCAAGGACAAGACAATGATACACACTGTCACACCTGTTGTTCAATGTAGTGCTAGAAATTCCAGCTAGAGCAATGGGGAAAGATAAAGAAATAAAAGTTGTCCAAATTAGAAAGTAAGAAGTAAATCTTTCCTATTCACATGATGACATGGTCCTATACCTAGAAGTCCTGAAAAATCTACAACAAAGTTTCTAGAGCTAATAAATCAATTCAGCAGTGTCAGGACACAAAATTAATATGAAAAAATCAGTAGTGATTTTTGTACATTAGTAACAAAAAATCTGAGGAGGAATTTAGGAAAAAATTTCATTTTCAATAGCGACTAAAGGAATAAAATATTTAGGAATAGCTTACCCAAGGATCTAAAGCAATTGTGTACAGAAAACTATAATTGATGGCTAAAAGAAATCAAAGAACACCTAAAGAAATTGAAGAACATTCTGTGTTCATGGATTGGAAGAGTAAATATCATTAAGATGTCAATTCTAGCCAAAGTGATTTCCAGATTCAATCTAAATCGAAATAAAATTCCAACAATCTATTTTGATGAAATGATATAGACATTCAATATTACCCCCATAAAATTTACAGCAGCATTTTTTAAAGAAATGGAAGCCCCCACAATTATATTTATTTGGAAGAGTAGGGAGCCCCAAATACCCACAAGCATCTTATAAAGGAAGAAGAAAGTTGGACGTCTCTGAATTCTGGAATTTAAATCATATTACCTAGTGCGGCAGTTTGAGATTATTTATGAGTCCCAGAAAAGGAGATCATGTTTGTAAACTTATCTCTTCTTCTGAGTGTGATACCCTTTGAATGCATTATATTAAGCTGACATACCTTGATAAATTACATATTAAGATTAGCGTTTTGATTTGACCATGCCAGTTAGGCATGACTCTGATTGAATCCCCACCCACTTGGTGGACTGCGATTAATGGACCCTCACTCAAGAAGACACATGGAAGAAAACAGCTAAAGCCCAGGGGAGGGTTGGGGCATTCGCCTGATAATTTGCAGCAGAGCAGCTGAGTAGCTGAGCAGCTGAGAAAGCCTGGAAAAAAGTTAGCCCTATGCCAGACTGATATAGGAAGCCCTGAGAGATGACCACTATGCCAGCCTACAGCTCAGATTGTAAGAAGCTGGACCCTCAGAGCCTTATGAGGAAGGAGGAAGTAGAGACCAGGCAGAGATGGTCCATCATCCTGATTCAACAGGAGTCAGCTGACTTTGGTGAGAAAGCAGTCTTGATCTGGTTTCTTTAGGGCCTTGTAACTGTAAGCTTTTACCTCAAATAAATACCCTTCATAAAAGCTAACAGATTTCTGGTACTTTGCATCAGCACCTGTTTGGCTGACTAATACAGAATTTGGTACCAGAAATGGAGAAGTGCTTTTGCAATTACCGAAATGCTGGAATGGTTTTATAAATGGGTAAGGGGTATTTTTTGGAAGAATTGTGAGATGCTTGGAAGAAAAGACTTACACTGCTTTGAAGAAACTGTTGATAGCAATATGGATGCTAAAAAGACTTTTGATTATGCTTTAGGAGTAAATTATGAAACTATTATTGGAAACTGGAAGAAAGGCGATCTGTGTTTTAAAATTGCAGAGAACTTAGCAAGATTAACTACTGGTGTTTTATGGAAGACAGAATTTGAAAATAGTCAGCCTGGGCATTTAGATGAAGAAATTTCCAAAGCAAACCTAGAGAACGTGGCTTGGTTTCTGCTTGCAGCTTATAGCAAAATGCTAGATGAGTGAGATAAGCTGAGAACTTAACTGTTGAGCACAAAGAAAACAGAAACTGATTCTGAAAATTCCCAGCCTCTGGAAATCAGGTTCCCAGATGACAATGCCCCCGTGGAGGACTAAATTAAACTTGGAACTTTTAAATCAGGATGGACGATGCAGTTATGTAGGTAAGACTTACCTGAAAAGTCTTACTGTCTGATGGCTTGGACCCCTGCTTCCTGCATGCTAACCCAACAAGGTTTTTGAGAGAGCTGTATGAACAAAATCATTGTCAGCCTGTAATAAAAAGGACATGGAAATGAGAGATTGAAGGAGAAAGAGTTTAAAGAGGAAAACCATGGAAGCTGAGATCTGGAATTAGGACATCATCTTGGGGCAAGGGTGGAACCCACCCATGTATACAGAGAGGGTGAGTTTGCCCAAGCAGTTGAAGAGGGTTGATGTTCCCATCCGATGTTCTGGGAGAGTTTTGCTGCCCCAGGGTACAGAGACTGTGGAGCACATTCCCCAAGGATTAGGGCAGTTAAGGTCAGTACTCCACAGGTTTGAGAGGGGTGAACCTGTCCCCCAAAGGTTAGGGAAGGCCAGGTGGTAAACTCGTTGCTCTGAGAGGATTGAGTCTGTATGCCAAAAGTTAGGGGGAATGTTGTCTTCACGTCACTGTACTAGGGGGGTTAAAACTCTAACCCAAAGTTTAGGTAGGGTGTGGCAATCATCCCAACACTCTTGGAGGAAGAGGTCTGGAGCTTGGTCAACACCCAGAAATTTGATGGGGGTGGAACCAAGAAAATGGCTGTTGGGCAAGACTGTGGAAAGGGTGGGTCCCCATATGGCCCCAAGGAGAAGAAACCATCTTTTTCTTAAGAATGACTCTCAGACTTTTAAATGGAATGGAGGATGCTCTGCAGGTTTACTGAATTGTAGATGACCGTGACTTATGTTTCCCTCCCAATTTCTCCTTATTGTAAAGAAAATGTTTCTCCTATATCTGTCCATTTGTGTATTGGAAGCAGAAAAATTGTTCTGAAAGTTTCAGAGGTCTATAGCAGACAGGGCTTTGCCCCAAGACAAACTGTATTTCTTTAAATTGATTATGATATGATTTACTACTTGCATTGTAACTTATGTAAAACTTTTTTGAATACTGTAATGACTTTTTGGAATTCAGAGAGTGGAGTGTAGCAATTTGATGTAATTGATGAATTCAAAAAAAATTATTAGATTGTGCTTGTAAACTGATCTGTACCTGGGCATGATTGAGTTATGATTAGGGCATTGATTCCCCACCCAGTCTCCACCCTTTGTTGGGTGGGGACTCACAGATAAAAGGCATGACAAAGAGCAGAGTGGAGGGCTTTTAATGTTGGAGTTTTGATTTTGGAGTTTGATGCTGAAGATTTAAACTGGAGCCCTGGGAAGTCAGCACACAGAAGAAGGAGAGGCCAGCCCCAGGAAGGAAGGAACCTTGAAGCCAAAGTAAAGCTAGCCCTAGGAACATAGGCACCCAGGAAGCCTGAACCCTCGCAGACGTCAGCAGCCATCTTGCTCCATTAAATAGATTTTGGTGAGGGAAGTAACTTATGCTTTATGGCCTGGTATCTGTAAGCCCCTACCCCAAATAAATACCCTTTATAAAAACCAATCAGTTTCTGGTATTTTGCATCAGCACCCCTTTGGCTGACTAATACAATAATCAAAACTTCACACTAATGCCTTAATTTTCTATTTTAAAATATGACCCAGTGTAACAATACAAATATAAATTTTGAGTCTTTATGCAGGAAAAAGTGAAATATGCTAAAAATGTTAAAATTTCAAGTATGCATATAAAATATAAATAGCATAATTAACAAGTAATTCATAATGGCATTTAAATTCTGCCAAAGTGGAAGTAGGCAAGTCAGTTTGGAAATGCATGTTTTAGTTAAGTCTATAATTCACCATAACCTTTAAAAATGCAAGAAATTTATTAACCTAATGGAGGTTAGAAGAGAAATTCCAATGATAATACAGAAGGGGGTATGGAGAAAGATCTTTCTCCCGAAAATCATTCAAAGTATAATTATTCTTAAGCACAACATTATTAAAATGTATTTCTATAATATAAAAGTTTTATTAGTATTCTATGATATAAGGTGCTGTATGTAGCATTATGTTAAATTCTTTCTTTCTCCATATTTATAAGTTTTATAGAGTTTATTTATAGCCATAAACAATGGAATCTCTGCTGGATTCAGAGTGAATTACAATTATTTAATGGTGTGAGTACAAGTGATTTTGTCAGCTCACAGGCCCAATTATTTCTCCATGGGGTTGCCCTACAGCTACCCTGAGGCACAATTGCCTCTATGGTCATGATGTCCAGCTTGTTTAATGGTTAAAATACTGTAGTTACTTGTTCAATTTCTCACAGATGGAGTGGGACACCACTTACATCATGCACTGTGTAGTATGACATGGAGCCATCCCTCTTCCTTTATCCCAGCCACAAATGCCTTCCTATATTACCTGCCACAATTCCTGTAATTGTCATTTCTTTGGGCTAAATTATTATTCACTTTTGGAAATCAAAACCACTTTGAAAAAGTTAAACAACTGTCCCATATACAAATATTATTGGCTTCCTTAACAGTATGAACTGTTCATTGGTTTGGATAATAAAGTTTCATGTAGTGCAGACTAGTTTTCTGGAAGAATGGGACACAGAATAGGTAGCTCTTAAGGAGGAAGATAAGAATGTTAGGCTCAAATTTAAAGTATTAGCCAGAAAGGGAATGCCTAGGATGACGTTCTATGGTGGAAGGCCTAAAGAGTGCATACTTGTTGGTAGCAAAGAGAAGACATATAAAAGTAAAGGACTGTAAAAATGGTAGGTGAAATAAGGTTAAATTTCATGCATTACCTTCTACTCTATCCCAGAGAGTCAATCTTCCCATTTTCTATTGGATATAAATTAGAAGGTAAGTAAGACTTTAATTAGTATGCATGCTTAAGAATGGGACAATAAAGCTGATTGCTTTTGTTAGATCAGATAATATGATGGGTTTCCAACAAACAAATTCCTTTATCTTTATCTGCATTCCTATGTGTGTGAACCCATTATAAATAGGATCTGGAATATTTCTTTTGTATTTAAGGTGTGGACCAACTGAATGAATTTAGGTCTTAAACTGGATTACTGGAGACCTTATAAAGAGAAAGAAAGCAGAAGGGGGAGTAAGAAAGTGACCAAAAGCCATAGGGAGGACCCAGAAGCTGGAAGGTAAAGGAGCCAAAAGAGAAAGGGGAGGACACTGCCATGCAACAGGAGGCAGGGATACAAGCCAAGGACACATGGATTACTGGAAGCCAGCACCAGAATGTGAGAGTCTTTAGGGAGAAAGCAACTTTTGCAGATATCTTGATATTGGACTTATGGCCTCTGAAACAGTGAGCTAATAAATGCTTGTTGTTTATGCTAACCTACTGTGAGGTATTTGTGATAGTAGCTCAGTCAAAAGTAAGACATGCTTGGGGGAGAGTGGTGGGGTGGGGGTGGTGGGGTTGAATGGGTCCTCATATATTTTTTTTAATGTAATATTTTTACAGAATCAATAATTAAAAAAATTAAAAAATTAAGAAAAAAAAAAGTAAGACTGTTTTTGATACCTGAATGTGGGGTGCTGCCATTGTATATACCTAAAAATATGGAATTATCTTTGGTATCGGGTAATGATTAGAGGCTGGAAGAATTTTGAGACATTTTATTGTTTTTTTTTAAAAAAAAGCCTTGATTGCTTTGAAGAGACTATTGGTAGAAAAGTATTAAAAGTGTTTCTGGTGATGTTTTAAAAGGAAAAGGTGAATGTTGCTGGAAACCGAGACAAAGGTGATCCTTGTTATAAAGTGGCAGAGAACTATTCTAGGTTGTTTTCTGATGTCAGATGGAAGGCAGTACTTGAATACAATGAACTTGAGATTTCCAACTAACTGGAAGTTGCAACCTGATTTTGGCTTGCTGCTTACAGTGAAATGAGAGGGGAAAGGGATAAATTGAGAACTAAACTTTAAAGCACAAAGGAACCATCAACTGATGATATGCTCAGCCTGTCCAGACAGCATGCTTTGAAACTAGAGCCAGAAACAGCTATATCAAGGACCTCACTGAGCTTCCACAAAGTGAGTCCCCAGAGAACAACAGGGCTGCACTTGAGGATTTAAGTAAACAACCTTTTGGTAAAGAGGGTGTGGATGAACATGGATCTAGACAACCATCTCAGGGGAAATCAGAAGTAGAAATGTATTTTTCTAGGAAGGATATGTGGAAAATCCTTTCATTGATGGTTTGGACCCCCTTGAACTGTGCAGAAAATCAACAAGGATTTTTAGAATTCTGAATGAACAGAAGCACTGCCAGCCTGGACTGAAAAGAATCATCAAAGCAGAAGTCTGCACTGGACAGAAAAGATCTCCTTGGGACGAAAGAGCAGGCCAACCTACATGTGTGGAAAGTGCCACTCTGCCCCAGATCTTAGATGGAGTGGGTCTCCATTCCCAATGTTCAGAAAGAGCGAGGTCATCATTTCAAAACTCAGAGAGTGAGATCTGTGCCCACGTTTGAGAGAATTTCACAGGTCCACACATGGAGAGGAATTTTGCCCCCAAATGAACCATGCCCATAACTGATTTTTATGAGCATTTAGACTTTCTTTAAAGTCTGTAACATTCTGGTGATGGCTTTTCTGCAACCCTTTCTCCTCCTGTCTTCTCCTCTGGTTCTTACTTCCATGTACAATTTCTTTTGCTTATAAGGACTTCAGCCATATTGAATTAAGATTCATCCTCATTCAGTTTGGGTTCATTTAGGTAATAACATCTTCAAAGGTCATATTTGCAAATGGGTTCACACCCATAAGATCAGGGATTAGGACTTGAACCTGTCTTTTGTGGGAGACATGATTCAATCTCCAACACCCTATTATCCAACCACTGCTGCCCCCACACCTTCAGTCCAGGTAGTTTGTAAAGGCACCTGTATCTACAGTTTACAATATTGTGTTTGTTTTATATTGCTCCTATAAATATTACTAGAAACTTAGTGGCTTAGAACAACACAAATTGTTATCTTACAGTTTTAGAGGTCAAAAGTTTGGAGTGACTCTCATTGGGCTAATTTCAAGTTGTGGACAAGGTTGAGTTCCTTCTAGAGGCTCAAGGGGAGACTGTTTCTTTGCCTCTTCCTGCCTCTAGAGGATGTCCTCATTCCATGGCTCATTGCGCCTTCCTCTGTCTTCAAAGCCAGCAACATTGCATCTCTTTGATCCTTCAGTCACCACCTCTCCTTCTGACTCTTCTTTTTACTTCCCTTTTCTACTTCTTTTTTTTTTATTTTTATTTTTATTGATTTTGTAATAATATTACATTAAAAATATATATGTGAGGTCCCATTCAACCCCACCCCCCCACCCCACCTCTCCCCCCCCCCCCCAGCAACACTCGTTCCCATCATCATGACACATCCATTGGATTTGGTAAGTACATCTTTGGTCACCTCTGCACCTCATAGTCAATGGTCCACATCATGGCCCATACTCTCCTCCATTCCATCCAGTGGGCCCTGTGGGGATTTACAATGTCCGGTGATTGCCTCTGAAGCACCATCCAGGGCAGCTCCATGTCCCAAAGACTCCTCCACCTCTCATCTCTTCCTGCCTTTCCCCATACCCATCATCCACCATGTCCACTTTTCCCAATCCAATGCCACCTCTTCTATGTGGACATTGGATTGGTTGTGTCCATTGCACCTCTATGACAAGAGGAGGCTCAGATTCCACATGGATGTTGGATGCAATCCTCCCACTTTCAGTTGTAATCACTCTAGGCTCCATGGTGTGGTGGTTGTCCTTCTTCAACTCCATCTTAGCTGAGTGTGATAAGTCCAATAAATCAGATTGTAGGTGCTGGAGTCTGTTGAGGCTGAGGACCTGGCTATCACATTGTCAGTCCAGAGATTCAAATCCGCTAAATATATCTTAAACCCCAACATTAACTGCACCTCCATCACCTTAGCATGAAAGTCTTATGAAGGAAGATCCCATCTGAGTCCAGATTCATCACACATAAACACCAGTTCCAAAAAGGGGCCATCTGACCTGGTAGTTAACCCCATCGGCCATGACCATAACTCCCATGGGTCTCTTTAGCCCTCGAAGGAACCGATATCTGGGGGTTGTATCTGCTTTATCTGTCTCTCTGACTCTGCTCAGTTGTGCATGAGGGCAATCCTTCTGCCAGCCTCCAGACTCTTTTTTAGAAACTCGTAGCCATATAAACTCATTTCTCTTTTCCATTTCCCCCTTAATTTAGGTCAAACAGCATTTTAAAGTCATGTTATTTTATGTAGACAGGGATATTCTGCTGATCCACATTGAACCTTCCATATAAGGTCATTTTCCAGTTGCATCATCAGTTGGTATTTGATAGTGGTCCCTCGGTGCCAGGGAGGCTCATCCCCGAGTGTCATGTCCCACGCTGGGGGGAAGGCATTGCATTCTAAGGACCCTTGTGATTACTTTGGGCCCACCGAGGTAACCCAGAATAATCTGCCTATTTTAAGGTCAACTCATTAGCAATCTTAATTACATCTGCAACCGTAATTCCCTCTTTTAATGTAACCTAACCTATTTACAGCTTCTGGAGGTTAGGATGCAGACATCTTTGGGGGGAATTATTCTGTGTACCACAAATGTAATAATAAACATAAATTGTTATACTATGGTTAAAATATTGCATTTGTGACAATAATGTAAATGGGTTGTCATCTTTTATTCCCAGGTAAGAAAACCTCAGATTTATAAGTCTTAACTAAATACACATGTGAGAGATAAACATTAAACAATATAATGAAAAGTTTCAAAATAAAAGAATTGACAAAGATATACCAGGAAATTTTAAATGGTGAGTATGGTAATGGTGCCATTATCAGATAAAATGTCAGTAAGGCCAAAAGCACTGAAATAGACCATAGAGGGATTCATTCATTCAACAAATGCTTATTGTGTGTCACAATTTTGAAATTATAAAATATGCATGTGATAAAACAGCAGTGACAGTTGTGGAATACACATCTCTCAGATTTTGAAAAATAAATAGGCGGAAGGTAACAATAAAAGGTTTTAATAATATATTTAAACTTAGCCTAATATTTTGATATGTACATAGCATTCTGTATGCTGTTGCAAAAGAACACACATTCATATCTTGGGCCCTGGAACATTAAAAAATTTGATCATGTACTTTGCCACAAGGAAAAACTTAATAAATTCTCAAAAGGAAAACTGACAGTTCCCATAATCTAAAAAACATTCTATAAAGCTAGAAATCTACAATAAAAAGATTAAAAAGTAATGGAAATTTTAAAAAACACTTGGAACCATCAAATACTTTTTAAAAGTAATTTTCAGATGAAAGAGGAAATCAAAACTGACATTTTAAATTATTTTAAAATAAATAAAAATGAAATAACTTCATTAAAAACCCAGGGATGTGGGAAAAATACACAGAGGAAAATCTGTAGTGTGAAATTAAGGAATTTAATGAAAGATGAAAAAAAACTATTCAACTTTAGGAAACAGAAAAGAAAAAAAAGTGTTTATCAAATGAAAGTGTTCACCATACAAATTAATGATGATATAAGTCAAAATTAATTACAAAATTTAAATATGCAATTAATAACTGCCAAAACCTGCTCTACAGAAAGATGTATACAAGAGGGATCCTTTGTTCTAGGCTGGAGTAATGAGAAAAGGCACATACTTAAATAAACACTTATAAAGATAAAGAAGAAATTTTACAGGTTTCCAAGTGGAAAGACCCACATTACATATAAAATAACAAAGTGGTACTTGTTTTCCTGTATATATCATAGAAGTTAGAATACATTGAAATAACATCTAGAAATTTCCAAGAGAAAGGAACTGCAATTCGAATATCTTATTACACAGTCAGAAGGATATTATTCATCTGTTTGAATAAAAGAAAGATGTCTGAGGCTATGCAAGAATTCAGGAAGTATATCACTCTCATATGAGAGTCTCAAGATGAGAAGAGTTAAAAAAGAAAGTAAACAATAATAAGAATGAACCTGGCTCTCTGGAAAAATATATAAAAATGTAAGTGGTAATGCGCATTGCCTAATGTTTGATACTGGGAGCAATATACCAGAAATGGGTTGACTTTTATAATAGGAATGTGGCAGTTACATTAACAGGAAGCTTTCTGAACATGGACGGACAGTCTAGAGATACTGAAGGCAGGTACAAGTGTTTGGAAGCATCCAGCTAAAATGGAGAATATGTGGCCAGTTACAATATCAGCAGATTCTGATAGGCAGTTTTGAACCACCTGAAACCTCAGTTAGTCTCCATTGTCTATAGAAAAGTTCCCAAATATATATCTTGTCATTTAAGGCCCTTCATAATCTAACTTTCCAATATTATCTCCTTTTTTCCTTCTATGTGAACCCTCCACCCCAGCCTGACTAGTATATTTATTAAGCTACCCTCATTCTATCATCTGTCCTCTAGATACAACATCCTCATTCCTACCTGTGGACTTAAGTTTATCTTATTGCCTTTGTTTAGAATGCTTACACAGTGCATTCTTTCATTCACCAAATATTCTTTGATGCATCTCTGCATAAAAAGTCATTTTGAATACTGAGTGTACAATACTGAATAAATCAGACATATTCCCTGGCTTCATGGAATTTACAGTCTGGTAGGATTGGATAGGAGGATCAAACCTCATCTGTAGGGTCAAGGAAGTGAGTTTAGATCTAAAAAATAAGAAAAGATTAATCATGCAAAGAGTCCAGAAGGGGCAGGAGGGTGCAGAAGAAGGAACAGTATATATAAATGTCAGGAGATGAAAAAGAAGAAGGTATGGAAAAAACACAGTGTTACTGGATCAAGAGATTAAAAATGGAAATAGTTGGGGATAGAAAAGTAGATGGGAACCAGATAATGTAGGCCTTTGAAAAGCATGATAAGGATTTTGGTATTTATCCTAAATATGAAGGGAAAATATTGAAGTGAATAATGTGATTGCTTTTATTAATATCTCTGATTGTGGTGCAGAAAATGGATTGGAGGGAAACATTAGATCAAAGAATCCAGTTAGAATACTGCACTCATCGAGGCCACAGAATATTTGAAGTAGAAATGGAAAGAACTGGACAGGTTTAAGGAAAATTTAAGATATAAAAATGATGGTATTTGATATTCTGTTAAATATGGAGCAATGATTCCTAGGTTTCTGTGCAAGTAATTGGATGGTATTTACATTCACTGAAAGGTGATGCTGGGAGGATGATCATATTGATCTTGATATTGATATCAGCTTTGGACATGTTTGTTTGTTTTTTTAATTTGGGGTACTTTTCACATATTCAAGTTAGATGACAACTGAACATCTGAACACATACAGAACTGGAACACATAGTCAGAGCCTAGACTCTCCTCTACTCATCCATACCTTATCCATTCATTAAAGCCTAGATTTATCTACCATCTCCATGAGATTTCTCTGACCCTTTTTTCCCATACTCTCCCATCTCCTTTGAACTCCTAGTACTTATTGCCTGAACTACTTGTTAGGCTTTGATTATATATTCTGCAATGTATGTGTGAATGTATCTTGTTTCCATATCTAGAAAATAAGTTCCTTGGAATTAGAGACCACATAAGATCAGGCTCTCCCTCACCATGTCCACCAGCTACACACACACATACACACATACTCACAAACACACAAGTTAATTTTACCCTTAACAAAGTTAATGCACAGCCTTTCTGCTACTAAATTATTAGTTAGAGGAAAAGATGTTGAATACAGACAGACTGGGAATCGAAATTTAACTTCACCTCTTAACTAGCACAGGTGACCATGGGAAAGTATTTTAACTTCTTCAAAGTTGCAGTTTCCTAATTTGTCAATTCAGGATAATACCTGTCTCAGAGAATTATTGTGAGGATTAAATATATAATACATGCAAAATACAGAGCACAGGACTTGATGTATGGTAAGTATTAGAATAAATGCCAGTCATTTTTCTTCTTATTATTATTTTGGTAGGGATTGGAAGGTACTATAATTTAACATGACAGCCAATGGCTAGGAAGAGGTGACAAGTTAAAAGCATATGCCTGCTTTCCTTGCATTTTTCTGTAGTAAGATTTTAAGTCATTCTCTACTTCAGAGAGCAGCTATCAATTTGTACACATTATCCTTGGCTGGAGCATAACCCTGGGTTTCAGAAAATGTGAGAGTGGAGCAAGTCTTTTATTTTGCATAAAGAATAAATTAAGGTATGGCAGAAACACGAAATATGTGAGTTTTGCACATATATGGATATATGTAATATTAATATTTTTATTAAGAAAACACATTGCTCTCAGTGTATGCTATGTTGCTGGCAAGTAAGAAATAATCGCTCACTTCAGGGAAAGTACATTAAATCTTCCAACTAGTGGTGGAGTGCTTTTTGTAACTTACCTCCTTCCAATTACTTTAATGTTGCCCTAGTCATTTGGCATTAATACATCTTTGAACTCTAAGTAGTTTTCTGTCAGTTCATCAAGAGAACAAAGATATTTCTTTTTTTTACGATTTATTTCTCCTCCCCTTCCCCATCCCATTGTTTGTGCTCACTATCTGCTCTCTGTGTCTCCTTGTCTTTTTTTTTTTTAAGGAGGCACCTGGAACCCAACCCAGGACCCCCCATATGGGAAGGAGGTGCCTATCACTTGTGCCACATCTGCTCCCTGCTTGTTGTGTCTCTTTTTGTGTCTCCTCATTGTGTCTCCTCAGCTGCATCACCTCATTGCATCAGCTCACTGTCTTGCTTACCTTCTTTAGGAGGAACCAGGAACCAAACCTGGGACCTCCCATGGGGTAGGCAGGAACCCAAGGGCTTGAACCACATCCACTTCCCCACGGATATTTCTTTTTCAACATGAAGAACCTTGGGGGGGGAGGGGTGTGCCAGGAGGTTGTGGTGGAAGATTTTTCTTTATTTATATTACTGAAGTATTTATTTATGAAATCAAATTAGGAATACATATTATATGTGTAAAGTAGATGTGATTTGCTACTTATAAAAATCCAATGTTTTTCAAATGAATAGAAATAGTAATGAAAAATTTATGACAAATAGTTTTCCAAAATGCCAATGTATTCAATTTCATATGTAACTTATTGTACTAATTCTTATTATAAAGGTTTTTTTTATTGAAATGAAGCTTTGAAATCTAGAGTTATTTTCATATACCAATAGATGATATGTATTTCAATTTCATATGTAAATAATCAGAATTCAAAATGACATTTCCAATTCGTTTTTTTTTTCACACCTTTCTTAAGGCCCATTTGAATTGTAAGTAGGTTAAGAAGTTAAATTGATATTCTAGGAAAATGAAAGTCATTTTTCCATAATTTTAGCCTAATGATGAGGGAATATCTTAAATAAGCTTTCCAAGATTTGAAATTTTACAGCAAATATTATTGGAATTTATATAGTATGCCTTATCCAGAATAGACTTGCATTTATTGATTATAAATCGTTAAGTATAACAATTGATATGCTCAGAACTTTATAGATACGCTGTGGAATGATTCAATTTGTTTTTCTTCTCCCTCCCAATCCCAGTTTCCCAATCACTTAATGGTGCAATGATTTACAGGATTTCAGGTGGGCTCTGATTTGGCTGGAAGAACAACCCCTAACAAATATATACACACATGCACCCATGCACACAGACACATAAAGATTAGATTAAATTCCCAAGTATTTAACCTAAAAATACTTTTGAGCCAAAGTGACCACATTGTAAAGGGCCAAATGCAACATATTTCAATATAGCTTTTCAGGGTCCTCAGCTCCGTTAACAGAAGATGTACAGCTACCACTGACAGGGTTTCCACCAAGTAGATTTCAGATGTTAAATTTGTGTGCATCGCTATTTTCAAATATTTGAGATATGCCTGACCCTCTGGAAGAACCTTGAATTATTACACTTTCATCTATGTGGTTGTAATACAGAGATTGAGCTGATCACCATTATTACAATTTTTTCCTACTAGATGATAACAATAATGGTAGGGATTTTATCTGTTTTGTTCATTTATTTTTCCTCAGCTCCTGAAAAGGGCCTTACACATTAGCTGATTAATAAAATTTGCTAAACAAATGGAATTTCCTTTTACTCTGTATTAGAATTCATAGCCTTCTCAGGCTGATTTGTAGACTTCTGAAAAAATTTTAAAATTCATATATTTGTGCTTAGATTAATGATTCTGAAGCCATTACACATATATAGGAATAATAAGCATCATGGGATATAATTTGAGACAAATAAGTGCCAATTGTTTTAGCATATCATGCAAGGCCCTTGGCAAAATGGCTTCCCCATACTTCATTAGCCCTTCTGCCACTATATATCCCCCACCCATGGTACAGACATGGAAAATTATTTTCTGTTCTTTGAATTTACCATTCCCTTGCATGTATCTGTGCTTTTTCACATGTGCTTCTTTTTGTTAGAAATTTTTCCCCACCTTTTAAGGTCTGCAGAAGCATATTCATCCTTCAATATGCAACTCAAATTATCACCTCTTCTTTGAAACATTTCTCAATCTTATTGAGTAAGTCTTTCACTCATCTTGGACTACATAGCCCTTTAACACAGATCTGCCATTGCATTTACCTCATGTTCTGTGATCATTTCTGTGTCTGCACTAGATTGTCAGCCTTTCAAGGCAGGGAATGACTTTTTCCACCTCTTTAATGGGCCTGGATCCTGCCAGAGTGCACATTACACAGTAGGTGCTCAATGAGTGCTTATTAAATAATTTATGGACTGGGGTCATGAAAAGAGGTGCCAAAGGCATGATTTCCCCAAAGCATAACCCTCTCTAACTTGCTATCTATTGAAATTACTATCAAAAGTCACTCCTTTGTTTTAAGTCAGTAAAAATCTCTATTAAAAATGATAATATACCAGTACCCCTCCTTATTATATTTTCTAAAGAGTTTTCTCAACATTGTAGATTCAACCACATACCTGACAATGTCCCTTTTTCACTTGCTCCCCTCCAACCTTCCCCGCCCCATTCCTTGGACCATCTGACCCATCCTCCCAACCCAGGCCCCCCCTCAGGCCTGCATAGCCTCACCCAAAAGTGTCCCTATGTCCCCATCTTATCCCTTCATTGCACAACTACTTGCCTCCACTTTATCATAGATTTCACCCATGTGGGTATTGGCTCACAGCCTATCTTCCAGTCTCCAGCTCTCTGAGACAGCTTGATTTGCTTAATTCATATCAGAGAGGTCATATAGTATTTTGTCCTTCAGTGCCTGGCTTTCTTCACTCAACATAAGGTCCTCAAGATTCATCCATGTTATCTATGTCTTAGTACAGTATTCCTTCTTACAGATGAGTAGTATTCCATTATAGGAGGAGTAGGGGGTGTGGGGAATGGTGTATATGGGAAACTCTTATATTTTTTATTGTAACATTTTGGGTGTTTTATGTATCTTTAAAAAAAGATAATTAAAAAGAAAAAAAGAAGAAATGCAATAATGTCAAAAAAATATAATATATAATTTGTCATGGCTTTAGGAAATGAAAGTACATTGAACTTAGCTTATATTTATCAGATTTTGTAATATAGTACTGTGATTTCAGGTAATTGGTCACAGAAGAAGAAAGTTTGAACAAGAAAGGGAGAATAAAGAAATGGAACCCAGGTTCTGTACAAAGAAGTGGCACCATAAAATTAATGGATGCTAAGTATGGGGTGGGGGAGGCTATGTTCAAGTGGACAGACCAAAGGAAAAGAAGTACTACAGAATCGTTCCTAGGATAAACCTTAAATCCAGTGACAGAGCCAAGTAACTGTAGAAAGTGAGAATTCAGTCAAGCAGATGTTTGGTTAATATAATGTAAAATATGGTTTATTTGTTTGTTTCTTCCTAAGGTGATGGATTTGATGACCAAATAGTCACCTACGGAAGAGGCATTGCATTTAGATAGATAGATAGATAGATAGATAGATAGATAGATAGATAGATAGATAGATAGATAGATAGATATAGATACAGATAGATAAATGGATAGATAGATAGATATAGATGAACCATTCTACAATGTTAATTGCTTTTTCAGTCTAAATTTTTAAGGTTATGTTAATAAGGATTTGGGCCAAATACATTTCCAATTCAAAAGCACCAATATCGTTGCTGTTTCTATTTTCTTTCTTGCTCTAAGATTTTGGAAAACACATTTTGTAGATACTGCCTGCAGTGTTAGCACTAAATGATAACATGAAGGCTAAAGAGAAGCATCTAATTATCTAATTTCATACTTCCATGATAAATTTAAAATAAAAGAAGATGTTTGTTCATTTCTCAAACTTGAGGATTTTGGGATGGTGATGCCCACTCTGTTTCTGATTGAGAGGGGGCTTGGATCCTATGGGGTAGATAAGTACAACTGTCTTGATTGAAGTTGTAGATACTCTCTGTTTTTTGTGATGGATATTGTCCATCATCATCCATTTGTTAGTTATCCTGGGTGAGTTCAGTGAACTGGAGAATAGGTTTTGCAACTCTGCTGAAATTCACGGCTCTAATGGCACATGGACAGACCAAAGATTTAAGTCTCTGGGACATATATTTAACAAGTATAGTGTTAATTATAGATTCAAATAAAAGGAGCAGAAGACCTGTGTCTAGGAAAATAATGAAAGAGTCTAATTTTTTTACATTGGGGTGCATATATTCCAAGGTAAAGCCCACTGATAGGGTGCTGAATTTCTGAGATTGTCTGCCCTGTGTAAAGTGTCTAGATGTCTCTAGAGCCCCATAAGGGAGTTATGCAACTTTGACTAATATAGACTTATTATTATTCTAACAATAAAAGAATTTGTAACATAGATATAAAAACAGTGACCACCAGTTTCTGAGCAGAAGGAAAGGGTGTAACATGGAGCATTTTGGGGACATTGGAATTGTTCTGCCTGATATTGCAATGACTGATACAGGCCTTTAAACATTTTTTCAAAACCTATAAAATTTTGTGATGAAAGTGTAAACTGTAACATAAACTATAATTCATTGTTAGTAGCAATACTTCAATATGTGTTCATCAATTGTAACAAATGTATAACACCAATGAAAGATGTTGTTATTGGGTGGGGTATATAGGAATCACTATATTTGTGATGTAACATTATGTAAGCTAAAGCTTCTTTCAAAATAAAATTTGAAAAAGGAAAAACATAAAAAAGGAAAAATGTCATTAAGCACTGAAATAGAAATTACTGATAATTAATAGCTCAAAACCTTTTTTTGAATACTGTGATACATGCGAAATTCATATTGCAGATCACAGATTTAGGCTCAATCTATTTAGCCTGAGATAATAAAGCTACCCTTTAAACAGGAAATGTCCCCAAATTTTGACCTGATTTTATTCTCTGGCTGTGTGACAATGTGGTTTAGTAATACACCCCAACACACATTTCCCAATGAATACTTTTCATTGGGAATATTATAAATATTGTTAAATAATTTCAAAATTCTCCTCAAGGAAGTTGCTTTGAGCTAGGGAGCTAAACATAAGAGAGGTCAATGCTTTCTTTTATTCGTCTGCCTGCAGACACAGATGTTGTTTGTGTTCTCTGGAAGCATAGAATAAGTTCTAAAATATCATTGTTGTTTTCAGGGGGTCAGAATGACAATGCTTATGGAAGTGAATCCATAAGAATTAGTATAAAGTAGAACAGTACTTCAAAAGGATATGTAAAATACATTAAACTCATACAAGAAGAGTGATTTGATATATGCTTATTTTAAGGGTCTCTTTTATATCTCAGTGACAGAGGAAATGTCTATGTCTCACTGGCTGCTAGATCCCTCATAGTGTTGTGGTGGCTGGCTGTGAAAATTCAGATGGAGAAAGCAGCTAGCTGAATGAAACTTGGGAGGCATGAAGCCAGAAGTTCTAACATCAGCTATATATACATTATGCAAATGAAAACTAGGCTGTAAATTTTAATGTGCTACCTATAACTTCATATGAAATATAAGGTGATTAGAACTCAGTGTTAAATTGTTCAAAGTTAGTTTTGCCACTTAGTATCTATGTGGCCTTGGGAAATTTATTTCATCTTTCTTTATTTGAAAAACAGGGGTAATAATAACTATTCTCACAGGACATACTTTGAGGATTAAATGAAATAATGTATGTTTCTGGGCCTGGTACATAGAAATTGCTAAGTACATTTTTGGATTTGCTTTCTTTTTTAGATTCAAACCTGCCTGTTCTTTTTTTTTTGTTTTTTTTTTAAAGATTTACTTATTTATTTATTTCTCTCCCCTTCCCCCCTCCCCCAACCCCAGTTGTCTGTTCTCTGTGTCTATTTGCTGCGTGTTTTGTCCGCTTCTGTTGTTGTCAGCGGCACAGGAATCTGTGTTTCTTTTTGTTGCGTCATCTTGTGTCAGCTCTCCATGTGTGCGGCACCATTCCTGGGCAGGCTGCACTTTCTTTCGCGCTTATGGGGCGCACTCCTTGCGCGTGGGGCTCCCCTACATGTGGGACACCCCTGCGTGGCACAGCACTCCTTGCGCACATCAGCGCTGCACGTGGGCCAGCTCCACACGGGTCAAGGAGGCCCGGGGTTTGAACCATGGACATTCCATGTGGTAGACGGACACCCTAACCACTGGGCCAAGTCCACTTTCCCGGCCTGGTCTTTATAAGCTTGACCCCTGCCAACTTGTGCTTTAGGAACAGGGAATGCGTGCTTTGAAATCAGAACTACTAGTCCAAGTTTCTAAGTCTAAAGCCCTTTACTTAGTTACTAGGTTAATTTCCTGGCACCTGAGGCAGACTAGGTTCCTGATTTGCATGGAGATGGACATCTCTTTCTAAATAGAAGTTTGTACCTGTGGGATTGTACTGTAAACCCCCTCTCAAAAATAATTCTGTTGGTTCAGATCTACTACACTTCAGAATGAGGTCAAGACTGGCCCTGATTACTAGAGTGTTTGATTACTATGTTCGTGTTTATGTATAATAACGTATCCTACTGGGACTCCATACTATGTTACTAAAAAGCTCTTGTACAAAATTAGTGGTAAACAAAAGGAATGTTTTTAATCTCCCATTGTTGAGAAGTTGGTTTTTAGGTTTGTTTAAAAAGTAGGATTGCAGGTGCAGAATCAACCATATATTTTCACCTAGACTTCTTTGGTACAAATAAAATACATTTAGCGAGAGTGAATAGCCAGGATTATGAGAGAACTATCTAAGTATAGAACAAAACAAAGGCAACTGGCCTGTTACCATAGGAATGGAATATGTATATCACTGATACCATTGAATCCACCTGTGACAGTTTGAAGTTATTTTATGAATCCCAAAAAGAAAAAGAGTATGTTCTTGAACTAATCTATCCCTGTGGGTTTAAGACACTTTTGATTGAAGCACATGAGTGAGACTTGATTTAGGTTTGGTCTCCACCCTCTTACTGGAGCTTTATGTAAATGGAGACACAGAGAGAGATACAGAGAAAGGAAGCTGCCATTTTGATACTGCCATGTGCGAGAAAGGAGAAAGTAGAGAGAGAACTCAAGATTCGCCTGCAGCTGCAGAAAGGTGAAGAAGAAGCCCTGAGAGGCTGAGAGAGGTCCCGGAGTCTGGAATCAGCAGAGCACAGAGGCATGGAAAGAGGTCTCCAAGGGGCTGAAGAGACAAGCCCTCTATATGCCTGATCACATGTGGCAGGATGCCAGGATCAATAATAGCTGATTTCCTAATGGTGCCTTGATTTGGACATTTCTTTGCCTCAGAACTGTAAGCTTTTACTCCAAATAAAATTTGACTATAAAAGCCAACCCATTTCTAGTACCTTGCATTGGCAGGCCATTGGCAAACTAAGACACCACCTAATCAGTCTGTCATGATACTTTATTATCGCCCCCAGACTGGCCCTGAATCCTTCCAGTCACATTAAGACCAGACCCAATTTATTGGTCCTGTTAACATTAATCCATAAAAATTTAAGTATGAGGAATTTCAATGTTGAGAATTTAAGCCCTTCCGATTACATTAGAGTAAAGAAAAATATTGGATAATTTAAGAGAATTTCATCTGTCATTTCCTTCACTCATAAGACTGTTTGAATATGGATTGGTTTTTCAGTCTTATCAACCTTGTTATTTCATTTCATTGCCCCCAGTATTAAACTGCAACATTGAAATTAGACAAAGAAAACATTCTTGTTTTCACTGACATTTTCTAAAAACATTTTATTGAGGTAATATTGATATACAAAAAACTGGACATATTTAAAATGTGCAATTTGTTAAATTTTGACATATGTATATACCCATGAAACCACGGTCACAATCATCAAAGTGAACTTATCTATCACCCCCAGAGTTTCCTCTTGCCCCTTGGTAGTCCCTTCTTCCTGACTCTCTTCCCTGCTCCCAGGCAACAACTGTCATTATAAAGTAACTTTTCATTTCCTAGAATTTCACATAAATGGAATCAAACAATTTGGAGACTTTTTTGGCTTCTTTCATTCAGCATATTATTTTGGTATTCATCCATCCTGTTTTGGGTATCTACAACTCATCCATTTTTATTGCTCAGTAGTATTCCGTTGTATAGATATATCAATGTTTGATCATTTGCTCACCTGTTGATGATGATTCAAGCTCTTTCCAACTTTATTAAAAATAAACTTGCTATGAACATTTGTGTATGAGATTTGTATGTGTATGTTCTTCAATTCTCCTGGCAAATATCTAAGAATGGAATAGTAGGTGCATATTCAACTTTATAGGAAACTTCCAAATTGTTTGTCAAAGATGTTGTAATTTTGTATTCCCACCAGCAATGTATGAGAGTTTGAGTTCCTCCACCTCCTTACCACTGCTGGTAAGGTCAGTCTTTTCCATTTCAGTAATTTTAATAGGTGTGTAGCGGTATTTCATTTTGGTTTTAATTTGCATTTTCTTAAAGTCTAATAATGTTGAACATCTTTTCTTGTGCAGATGTTCAGTATATTTAGCTTTCTGCAATCTGTGGCTTTTCATTTGATTCTCTTAGCAGTGACTTTTGAAGACCCAAAGCTCTTATTTTTGCTAAAGTTCAATTTTTCATTTTTTATTTAATGAATAATTCTTTTGGACTTGTATCTAATAAATCTTTATGAAATGCATATGTACAATATTTTTCTCCAATATTTTCTTCTAGACTATTTATAGCTGTGAGTCTTACATTTGGGTATATGATACATTATGAATTAATGTTTGTATATGGTGCAAAGTATGGGTCAAACATTTTTTTGCATACTATTATCCAATTATTCCAGTAACATTTGTTAAAAAGCAATCATTTCTCACTGAACTGCCTTTGCACATTGGTCAAAAATCAAGTGACCATATATAAATGGATCTATTGCTGAACTGTGTATTCTAGTCCATCAATCTGTCTTTTTTTCACACCAAGACAACACTCCTTTGGTTACTGTACTTTATAATAACTCTGCAAAGGAGGTTGTATAAATCCTCCAACTTTTTTATTTTCAAAGTTGTTTTCAGAAAGGAATTGTGGGAAGGTGGTTGAGTGAAATCAGGAATTAGTCTCTACACCAGAACAAGTATTAAATAGGCAGGAACTGCAGAATCCAGTAAAACACTGTACAGCATCCAGGGAAAAATAAGAGAAAGAGACTGGTAAATTATGATAAATACCAGTAAATTCCTCCATGGTTAACATCACTGATCTCCCACTCTCACAGCAGGTTACAGTGGGTTCCAGCACCCAGTGATCTTGTTGATGCCAGAGAGGGATATAAATATCCATTTCCCCAGGATTGGGGGGAGCAAGGGTGTGGCCAATTGCTGAACACTGCTTTTGAATAGCTTTGTCAGATCACTCAGGAAATGATGCTCAGGGCAGCCACTTTTCTATCCCACCCCAGACAAAGTCAGAAGATGAGAATAAAGTATACCTCCTCAGAGCTGTGGAAGACAGTTGAAGGAATGCAGTTGCTAGGAAGGTGGTGAGGACAGAAAGTGCAGCACTGGGAATCCAAGGAATAGTACAATTATAAAAACGTGCTTTCATCAATTGTACCAAATGTAACACACCAATATAAAGTGTTAATAATTGAGTGTTATGTGGGAATCCTGTGTTTTATGCATGATTGTTATGTAAACCCACAACTTCTCTAATAAAAATAATAAATAATAAAAATGGAAGTTCCTGGCACCCTTCCTGACCCCTGTCTCACCCCCTGCCGAGGGCAATTTGGAGCCTGCAAGCACTTAATTTTTGAGTCCCTGACCTTTTTCCAGCTGGGAAAGACTAACTTGGGAAACTCCTCTCCAGTATGCCACTTTCCAGAATTTTCCCTCCAGGTAAATGCTGCATGAGAAAACAGAGATGTGTAAGAAACAGCTGAGGTACATGGCCTAGAGCAAAGGCTTACCAGGTTTAAGGTTTAAGTCTTTCAATGGAACATCCAGCAGAGGAAAGAAGTCTGTATACTGATGAGTAGAGGTGGCTTACAACCTCTTGTAAACAGGGAAATCCCTAAGGCAACTAGCAAGCACAAGCCCAGGAAAAAACAGTCCCAAAAAAGACAAATAGGACCCTCTTACTCTGTGCATTTGCCTTGAGGTGACCTTCTTGATAGGACAATCAATGTAAAACCAAACTGCAAATAAGAGGAAAGATGTTTTACTTAGGTTTTCTTGGTTTTGGTAGCTCCTAACACTCAAGAAAATCTTTGTCATATCACCAGCTGGCTACAAAGTAAAAAAACAGACATCTCAAGCAATAGATCTCTGAGTTAACATGTTAAACTATTACAATGTAAAGTGTGTAACAAAGAATTACAAGGCAAATGAAGGAGTAGGAAATGATGGCCCATCCAAAGTAAGATGATAAAAATCCAGAAAATATCAATGAAGAAGACCAAACTGTGGACATATCAGACAAACTCTTCAAATAAATGATCTTCACTATGCCCAAGGACATGAAGGAAAGTGAATAAGAACTAAAGATCATCAGGAAATCAGTATATATGCTCAAGGATATGAAAGAAAATACAGAAAAACAACTAAAATATATCAAGGAAAAAATGAATGAACAATATGAAACCCTCAATAAAGAGATAGAAATTTTAAAAAGGAACCAAACAGAGCTAATCAAAATGAATATCACAAAAACTTAAATAAAAGTTTCCAGAAGGGTTTCAAGAGCAGATTGGAGCTAGGAGAAGAAAAATATCAATGAACTAGAAGACAAGACAATTGAACAAAATCAGGCAGAGGACCAGAAAGAAAAATATATATAAAAAGCAAAAATAGCCTAATAGAACTCTGGGACACCATAAAGGGTACTAATATACAGATTATGTGAATCTCAGAACAAGAAGAAAGAGAGAAAGGGGAAGAAGGAATATTAATGAAAGAGGTTGTTGATGTGGGAGGAGTGGGGGCATGGGGAGTGGGGTATATGGGAACCTCTTATATTTTTTAATGTAACATTTTGTGTGATCTATGCATCTTTTTTAAAAAAAGAAAAAATAGTGAAAGAAAATTCCCCCAACGTAGCAAAATATGTGAATAAGCACATTCAAGAAGCCCAAAGAACACCAAACAGTATAAACTTGAAGAAAAATATGCCTTGCCATATACCAATCAGAGTTGAAGAGAAAGAAAAAGGAGAGAGTTCTCAAAACTGCATGATAAAAGTCCCATGCTATGTATAAGGGAGTCCCATTTAGTTTGTATGTCAATTTCTCGTCAGAAACCATAGAGGAAAGAATGCAGTTGGTTGAAATCCTTAAAGTGCTGAAAGGAAAAAAATGCCAACTGGGAATATTATAGCCAATGAGACCTTCTTTCAAAAATGAGGGATAGATTAATAATTCTCAGATAAACAAAAATGGAAGGAGTTGATCTCCATGAGATCTGCCCTAAAAGCTGTGCTAAAGGTAGTCTGTATCTTTTGACTGGGGAGTTTAATACATTAACTTTCAATGTTATTATTGTAAAGGCAGTTCATATTTCATCCATTTTGATCTTTGGGTTTTATCTGTCATTTTATTCACAACTCTTTTGACACTTTTTTTTTTTTTACATTTTTTTAATTGATTTTGTAATAATATTACATTAAAAATATATATGTGAGGTCCCATTCAACCCCACCCCCCCACCCCACCTCTCCCCCCCCCCCCCCCCCCCCCAGCAACACTCGTTCCCATCATCATGACACATCCATTGGATTTGGTAAGTACATCTTTGGTCACCTCTGCACCTCATAGTCAATGGTCCACATCATGGCCCATACTCTCCTCCATTCCATCCAGTGGGCCCTGTGAGGATTTACAATGTCCGGTGATTGCCTCTGAAGCACCATCCAGGGCAGCTCCATGTCCCAAAGACGCCTCCACCTCTCATCTCTTCCTGCCTTTCCCCATACCCATCAGCCACCATGTCCACTTTTCCCAATCCAATGCCAGCTCTTCTATGTGGACATTGGATTGGTTGTTTTTGACACTTTTAGTTACTGTTACTGATACATTCACCATTTTTAGATTCTCTTCCAAGCCTTTCTCTCCAGTTTTTTCTTTTCAGCCTATAACACTCCCTTTACTATTTCTGTCAAAGCCAGTCTTCTTGTTATAAACTCTCTCAGTTTCTGTTTATCTGTGAATATTCTAATCTCTCCCTCATTTTTTAAAGATAATCTGACCAGATATAAAATTCTTGCATGGGTGTTTTCCTCTTATCACTGCCTTCTTGCATCCATGATTTCTGATGAGAAATCGATACTTAATCTTATTGGGTATCCCTTATATATTATGCATTGCTTTTCTCTTGCTGGTTTTAGAATTCTCTATTTATTTGTCTTTACCATTTGACATTCAATTAGTATGTGTCTCAGAGTTTGTCTATTCAGATTTATTTGCGTGGGAGTATGTTGTACTTCTTGGACACTGATATCCAAGTCCTTCAATAGGGTTGGGAAATTTTCCACCATTATTTCTTCAAATATTCCTTCTGCCCCTTTTCCCTTTTCTCTTCTCTTCTCCTTCTGGGACACCCATGACATATATATTTGCACATGCTTTGCTGTCATTTAGTTCCCTGAGACCTTGTTCAATTTTTTCCATTCTTTTCTTCATCTGCTCTTTTGTATGTTCACTTTCAAAACCATTTCTTCAAGCTCACCAATCCTTTCTTCTGCCTCCTTAAATCTGCTATTATATGATTCCAATGTTTTTTTAAAAATTTCATTTATTGTGCCTTTCATTTCCATAAGATGTGCTATTTTTCTATGTATGCTTTCAAATTCTTTTGTGCTCATCCAATGTCTTCTTAATATCCTTAATCTCTTTAGCCATCTCATTGAATTTATTAAGGAGATTTGTTTGAACATCTATGATTAGTTGTCTCAAATCCTTTATGTCATCTGCAGGCTTGTCTTGTTCCTTTAGCTGGACCATATCTTCTTGTTTCTTGGTATGGATCCTTTCTTTCTTTCTTTCTTTCTTTCTTTCTTTCTTTCTTTCTTTCTTTCTTTCTTTCTTTCTTTCTTTCTTTCTTTTCGTGTTTTTGCATCTGGCTTGTTAGATGTGTTTATTCTGGGTTTCTCCCTTAGTTTAGGACTTTCTTTTCTTTTCTCCCTTGTTTGTTGTGTAATAGGAGTCAAGGACACAGTTGGTGCTGTAAACTATGGAGGTTGAAGCTACCCACATTGCCCCAGAAATTGATGAAGCTTCTCCCAGCATTTTCCTTTCTCAGGGGTAGGTACAGAGCTATAGTCATGTATAATAATGCAAGTTGGGCAGGACAAGACTGCCTGTAGTTGCCTTGAGAGTCTGATGAAGCTTCATACCACTTCCTCCCCTACCTTGGGCAGGGATGGAACTATAGGTGTGGACAACAATCTATGCCATGTGGGTCCAAAATAATCACAGTTGCCCAGGTAAATTGATATAGCACCAGACGCCCTCCCTGCCAGAGGTAGGAATGGACCCTCTGGACTGTCCAACAATCTAATCCATGTGGGCAGAATATCCCTGCAGTTTCCCTGAGAGACTGAAGGAGTACTGTCCCTTCTGCCCTTTAGGGGGTGGGAATGGAACCACTAACACCCAGCAGTTCAGTACATCAAGGATGAATGTACCTTCCATTGCCCAGAGAGGCTGAGGAAAAATAAGCCCCCTCCTTTCCTGTTTGGGTTTGAGGGCGCATCCACAAGTACCCACCAATCCAGGATGTGGGGACCAAAAGCACCTGCTGTTACCCAGAGAGTTCGAACAAACACAATCTTTCTCTTTTCCTATTTGGGATAGGTGTGGAGGCACAAGTGTCCAATGGTCAGGTTTGTGTGAGTCAGAAGTGCCTGCAGTTTCTCTGAGACGCTGAAGGAACACCAGCCCCCTCCTGTCCTATGGTGGGGACAGATGTGGACATGAACTCAAAGGCACTCAACAAACCAGTTTGTGTGGGCTGAAAATACCTGCCATTGCTTAGAGAGGCCAAGGATACCCAGCTCCTCTCCTATCCTATTTGGGTGTGTGGATGCAGCCCCAGGTGTTTGACTATTCAGTCTGTGCCAGTGGAGAGCACTTCCAGTTGCCTGGAAAACCCGGTGCAGGTCCCACCAGCTTCCTTTCTGCTGGAGTTGGGGCTGGAGCCTAGGCTAGGGCTGCAGTCTGATCTTGGTAGTAAGATGCCAGTCCCTAACTTCACTGGATTTTCAGTCAGCCAGGCTTCCCCTCATGCCAGAGGTGGAATCAAAATGGTGGCTACCAGCCTCCTACTGAACTGGACAGGCTCAATGTTTAGCTGTTCCTAGGATTATACTTTAGCCCACCGAATTTACTAATCAGTAGCTGAAATTGGGGCCACACTGTGTCTTCCTCCCCCATTTATTGGGAAATGGAGCTTCCAACTCCAGCCACAGAATAGCTCCTGAGGTGGCTTGCCCCATGGGCACCAATCTCCACAGTGTGGAGGACTCTATTCATAAATCCTTTCTGTAGATATGCAGTCTCCTTCTTCCATAGCTTCAAGGATGTTGCAGGATACTCTTTTGGTCTCCTTGGGTCCCAAAACAGGTGGTTTAGATAGCTCTGGGTGATTACTAACAGCTCTGTAGCACAAGCTCACTCTCCAGGAGCTCCTTACTCTGCTACCATCTTAGCTTCCTCCCTTATATTTTTTATTTAATATTTATGTAATCTAAAGCTTTTTAATATATATATTTTAAGTTCATGATGAGTGTACAAAGAGGTCTTTCCTCAACCATTGCCTATTTGGAGAATTTCTTCTCTGTACCCCTGAAAAAAATTTTGAGTAACAGTCTCTGAGTTCATGAAAACATGGGATCTCTAGTTCACCCCCCAAAATTACTAAAATGCTAATTTCTCTCTGGTATACGGAAAGAAACTGATTGATGATAAGGACAAAGAAGTTTCCATTCAAGTCAGTTTAAAGATTATCTTTTACCAAGGCTTTGTGACTGGTTTCAGTAAGACTCCCCAGCTCTACAACCTAGGGTATAATACTAAAGAATTTTAATTGGTGTTTCCTAATTCATTAAACTAAAAAAGTGTAATACAAAAATACTTCATTATTGAGATTATTTCAGTCAGAGGATAATACAGAGTAGCTCTTTTCCTTAAGTCTAATATTGCTATTAATGCTGTATATCCTGTATCAACAATCAGTGGGCTGCTATCTTTTCTTCTTGCCAAATTTCTGGAGCATCTATTATTTGAAATACTTAGCTAATTTACCAAAATAACAGCTTTCCACTTGCATTGTGAGGCATTATTTTACTTTAAGCAAAATGATCTTGAATATGTGAGAATTGTATTCAAGGTGTTACCTTTCACATATTGTTCCATACTATTTTTTACATTTGTGTTTTATTACCACATATAAAACCTATTATTTTCAATTTAGACACATTCAAATATATATTTCATTGCTGTTAATTATGTTCACTATGTTGTGATGCCACTATCTAATACTAAACCATTTCCATCATTCCAAATAATAAGTCTGTACATTTTGAGCCTTAACTACTGATTCCCTGTTCCCACCATTTACCCCTGCAACCTATATTCTAGATGCAAAATATATTCTAGGAATTTTCTTATTCTAATTTTTTTCACATCAGCAAGATGATGCTTTGGTGTCTGGTTTATTATGCTCAGCATGATGACTTCAAGTTTCATCCATGTTGTTGCATGTATTAGAACTTCATTCCTATTTACATCTGAGTAATTTCCATTGTATGTATACACCACATTTTATCCATTCATTTTTTGATGGACATGGGTTGCTTCTATCTTTTGACAACTGTGCATAATGCTGCTATAAACATCAGTGTTCAAATATCTGTTTGAATCCTTGCTTTCAATTATTTTATTGTAAACTGAATAGTGGGATTCCTGGGTCCTATGGTATTTCTATAATTAGCTTTCTGAGGAAGTGCCAAACTATCTTCCATGGTGGCTGCATCTTTTTATGTTACTACCAGCAATGGATGAGTATTCCTATTTCTCCACATCTTCTTCAACACTTGTAAATTTCTGTTTATTTCTAATAGCTAGTTTAGTGTATGTGAAATGGTATCTCATTGGGGTTTTGATTTCCATTTCCCTAATGGCTAATGATGTAGATTATATTTTCTTGTGCAACTTGGCCATTTGTACATCTTCCTTGTAGAGCTGTCTCTTCAAGTCTTTGGCCAAGTTTTTTAATATAATTTTTATTAGAGAAGTAGTGAGCTTATAAAACAATTATGCATAATGTGCAGCATTCCTATACATCACCCTTCCACCAACCCCTGGCATTGTTGTGGAACATTTGTTAGAGATTATGAGACAACATCACCAAAATATTACTGCTAACTATTATCTATGGCTTACATTTGATATATTTTCCATATGCCCCTCCATTAGTAACATCATTTATTAGTAGTATACATTTGTTATACTTCATGGGAGAATTCTCTCATATTTGTACTGTTAACCAAAGTCCATCAACTACCACATGTTTCACTGTGTTAAACAGTTCCATGTTTGCATAATACATCCTAAGTGTATACTCACTGTTTTTGCCCAGTGTTAAATTTGGTTGTCTTTTGGTTGTTGAGTTGAACTATTTCTTTGTATATTCTGCATATTAAACTTTTTTAGATTCATGGTTTCCAAATATTTCCCCCATTCTGTAAGTTGTCCATTTGCTTTTTTTAAAAGATTTATTTATTTATTTATTTCTCTCCCCTTACCCCCCATCCTGGTTGTCTGTTCTCTGTGTCTATTTGCTACATCTTCTTTGTCTGCTTCTGTTGTTGTCAGCAGCATGAGAATCTGTGCTTCTTTTTGTTGTGTCAGTTTTCCGTGTGTGCGGCTCCATTCCTGGGCAGGCTGCACTTTCTTTCATGCTGGGTGGCTCTCCTTATGGGGAGCATTCCTTGTGTGTGGGGCTCCCCTGCGCGGCGGACAACCCTGTGTGGCAGGGCACTCCTTGCGTATTAGGGCACCCCTTGCGCACATCAGCACTGCACATGGGCCAGCTCCACACGGGTCAAGGAGGCCCTGGGTTTGAACTGCAGACTTCCCATGTGGTAGACGGACACCCTAACCACCACACCATGGAGCCTTGAGTGCCTACAACTGAAAGCAGGAGGATTGCATCCAGTATACATGTGGAATCTAAGCCCCCTCTTGACATAATGTGGAATGGACACAACCAAGCCAAGGTCCACAGGAAGGAGGAATACAGAAAGGATAGAGTGGACTTACTGATATTCTATTCATGAACTATTGTGGTTAATATTCGAGAAAATGTGACATTGGTGTGGAAAAAGTGGCCATGGTGGCTGCTGGGTGCGGGCGGGGAATGGGAGGAAGAGATGAGATGTGGAGGCATTTTCGGGACTTGGAGTTGTCCTGGGTGGTGCTGCAGGGACAATTGCCGAACATTGTATGTCCTCCCATGGCCCACTGGATGGAACATGGGAGAGTGTGGGCTGTGGTGTGGACCACAGACCATGGGGAGCAGCGATGCCCAGAGATGTACTCACCAGATGCAATGGATGTGTCACGATGATGGGGGAGAGTGTTACTGTGGGGGGAGTGGTGGGGTGGAGGCAGTGGGGGTGAATGGGGACCTCATATTTTTTTAATGTAATATTTTTAAAAAAATGAATAAATAAAATAAAATTAAGAAAAAAAGAAAAGAAAAGATCATTGCGTAACCCAAGGTCCTGAATATGCTTCCCTGGGTTTTCTTCTAGGAGTTTTATTATTCCATCTTTTATATTTATCTCTTTGATCCATTTTGAGTTGTTTTTTTAATAAAGCATGAGGTAAGGGTCCTCCATTCTTTTGCAATGCAGATCTAGTTTTCTCAGCAGTTCGTTCAAGAGATTATACTTTTCCAAATGAGTGTTCTTTGTTCCCTGGTCATAAATCAGTTGGCCATAAATGTGATTATTGATTTCTGAACTTCCACTTCAATTCCATTGGTTTATGTCTGCTTTATGTCAGTATCACACTATATTGGTTACTGTGCCTTTGTAAGAAGTTTTGAGAAAGGGAAATGTGAGTCCTCCAACTTCATTCTTTTTTAAGATGGTTTTTGGTATTTGGAGCTAATTACCCTTCTATATAAATTTGATGATTGACTTTTCCATTTCTGCAAAAAGGTTATTGGAATTTTTATTGAATGTTGAATAGATCTCTTTGGATAAAATAAACATCTTGATAATATTTGGTCTTCCAATCCATGAACACAGAATTCTCTTACATTTATTTAGGTCTTCTTTGATTCATTTTATCAATGTTTCATAGTTTTCTGTGTACAAGACTTTTATATCCTTGGTTAAATTTATTTCTCTATATCTGATTCTTTTAGTTGCTATTGTAAATGCATTTTTTCTTGCTTCTTCTTCTGATTGTTCATTACTTCTGTACAGATGTACTACTGATTTTTGGGTGTTGATCTTGTGCTCGCACCACTTTGCTCAATTCATTTTTTACCACTAGGAGTTTTGCTGTGGATTTTGTAGGATTTTATGTATATAAAAGGTCATCTGAAATAGGGAAAGTTTCATTTCTTCCTTTCCAGTTTTGATGCCTTTTCTTTTTATTGCCTAATTGCTCTGATTAGAACTTACAGTAAAATGTTGAATAACATATATGTCAGTGTGTAAACATGTTCTGGATCTTTAAGGGAAAGCTTTAAGTCTTTCAGCATTAAGTAGGATGCGAGCTGTGAGTTTTCCTATATGCTCCCCATAATGTTGAGGAAGTTTCTTTCTATGCACTGTTTTCTAAATGTTTTTATCTAGAAGTGCCCCAGGATTTTGTCAAATTGCATTTTCTGCATCACTTCAGAAGCTCACATGGCTTTTACCTTCATTCTTTTACTGTGGTGTTTTATATTAATCTATTTTCTTATGTTAACCCACCCTTTCATACTAGGGATAAATCCCACTTGGTCATGTTGTATAATTATTTTAATGTGCTGATGGATTCAGTGTGCTAGCAGTTAAGGATTTTGTCACATATTCATAAGAGATATTGGTTTATAATTTTTCTTGTATATATCTTTATCTGGCATTAATATGAGGGTGATATTGGCCTCATAGAGTGAATTAGAGAGTGTTCCCTCTTCAATTTTTGGTAAAGTTTGAACATAATTGCTGCTAATTCTTCTTGGAATATCTGGTAAAATTGCTTTGTGAAGCCATTTGGTCCTGGGCTTCCTCTTTTGGGAAGATTTTGATTGTTGATTCAATTGCTTTACTAGTTCTTGATTTGTCAAGATATTCTATTTCTTCTTAATTCAGTGTAGACAGGCTTTGTGTGTTTAAGAATTTATCTATTTCATCTAGGTTATCTAATATTTTGGTGTACATTTGTTCACAGTGTTCTTATATATCCTTTTTACTTCACTGGGGTCAGTATTAATGGCCCCCTTTTCAATTCTAATTGTCATTTTTTTTTGTTTCCTCTCCTTTTTTTTCATCAGTCTAGCTAAATGTTTTTCAGTGTTCACAGAACCAACTTTTGGTTTTGTTGATTCTCTTTATTTTTGGCTCTCTATTTCATTTACCTCTGCTCTGATCTTTGTTATTTCCTTCCTTCTTGCTTCCACTTTAGTTTGTTCTTCTTTTTCTAATTCTTTTTGTTTTGATGTTAGGTTTCTGATTTGATATCTTCTTTTTTAATGTAAGTCTTTAGATCTATAAATTTCCCTCTCAGCACTGTCTTTGTTCCATCCCATAAGTTTTGGTATATTTTATTTTCATTTTCATTCACCTCAAGGTATTTTCTAATTTTGCTTTTAACTTTCTCCTTTACCCATTGGCTATCTAAGAATATGTTATTTAATTTCCACATATTTGTGAATTTTCCATTTCCCCCTCTGTTATTGATTTCTAGCTTCATTCCATTGTGGTCAGAGAATTTACATTGTATGATTTCAATATCCTTGAGTCTATTGAGACTTGTTTTGTTACAAAACTTAAGATCAGAATGGTCTGTGTTCTCTCAGGAATAAAGTGTATTTGTTTTTGTTGGGTACAGTGTTATATATGTGTGTGTGTGTGTGTGTGTGTTAGGTCTAGCTGGTTTAGAGTATCATTCACATCTTGTATTTCCTTCCTGATTTTCTGACTATCTATTATTAAAAATGTTGTGTTAAATTCTACTACTATTAATATACAACCCTCAGTTTCTATCTTCAAATCTATCATTATTTGTTTCATATAATTCAGAGCTCTGATGTTAGATTCATGTATATTTATAATTGTGATGTCTTGTTAAATTGACCCTTTTATCAGTATAAAATGAGTTTCTTTGACCCAGTATCTCTTTTTCACTTAATCTGTATTTTATCTATTAGTATAGCTACATCTCTATATATTAATATAGAGAATTATTTTGATTACTTCTTACATGGTATTTTTCCCATCCTTTTTCCCCCGTCCTTTCACGTTCTTTTTTTTATTTTATTTTTTAAAAAAATATTACATTAAAAAAATATGAGGTCCCATTCAACCCCACTGCCCCCACCCCCCACTCCCCCCAGAGCAACACTCTCTCCCATCATCATGACACATCCATTGCACCTGGTAAGTACATCTCTGAGCATCACTGCACCCCATAGTCAATGGTCCACATCATAGCCCACACTCTCCCACGTTCCATCCAGTGGGCCCTGGGGGGATTTACAATGTCCCATAGTTGTCCGTGAAGCACCACCCAGGACAACTACATGTCCCGAAAATGCCTCCCCATCTCATCTCTTCCTCCCATTCCCCGCACCCAGCAGCCACCATGGCCACCCTTCCCACACCAATGACACATTTTCTCTGTGGACATTGGATTGGTTGTGTCCATTGCACATCTATGTCAAGTGGGGTCTTAGATTCCACATGGATACTGGATGCACTCCTCCTGCTTTCAGTTGTAGACACTCTAGGCTCCATGGTGTTGTGGTTGACCTTCTTCAACTCCATGTTAGCTGAGTGGGGTAAGTCCAATAAATCAGAGTGTAGGAGCTGAAGTCTGTTGAGGCTCAGGGCCTGGCTATCATATTGTCAGTCCAGAGATTCCGATCCCCTAGATATATCTTAAACCCCAGCATCAACTGCAATTCCAGTAAAGTAGCATGAAAGTCTTGTGAAAAGAGATCCCATCTGAGTCCAGTTCCATCACGCAGAAACACCAGCTTCAAAGAAGGGCCATCTGATATGGCAGTGAAGCCCATCTGCCATGACCATAGAACCCGTGGGTCTCTTTATCCCTCAAAATAACCAATACCTGGGGTTGTATTTATTTTACTTTATCTGTCTCTGAGACTCTGCTCAGTTGTGCATAAGGGAAATCCTTCTGACAACCTCCAGACTCTTTTCTAGAGACTCGTAGCCATATAAACTCATTTCTCCCTTCCATTTCCCCCTTACATTAGGTCAAACAGCATTTTGAAGTCATGTTATTATATGTAGACAGGGATATTCTCCTGATCCGCATTGAACCTTTAATTCAAGGTCATTTTCTAGTTGCATCTTCAGCTGGTATTTGGTAGTGATCCCTCGGTGCCAGGGAGGCTCATCCCCGGGTGACATGTCCCACACTGGGGGGAATGCACTGCATCTACATGCTGAGTTTGGCTTCAAGAGTGGCCGCATTTGAGTAACATGAAGGCTGTCAGGAGGAAACTCCCAGGCACAATGCTACTCTAGGCCTTGTTCTTATTGCAGGTGTATAGGCTCACAAGCATAGCCATTAGTATCGGGAGCCCACTGTTGGACCCTCATTCCTTCCTGGTTATTACCATTGCACCTGGGGGACTGCCACTGCTTCCCTAGGGACCACGACAGAGCCCCCCGGCCAGGAACCCAGTACCCCCACAGCTGTTGTTTTTAATTGTTTCCACTATGAGTATATCTAAACATTACCATGCACCCTGGACATACGCCCTGTATAGCTCCCTATCAACAATATATAGCCTATCAATAACATCCCATATCAGTATTACTCTGCCGCCATTGTTGAACCACTCTGTGATCCAAAACTTCCTGTAAAGTGAATCCCAATATAATGTCAGTTGCCCTTACTAGTAAAATGGAATATAGCGATGAGTTTAAAGGTGATCTAGAGTACATATTGATTTGGAAAAATTTCTACATCCTAACTTTTTCTTTTCTTTTTTTCTAATTATTGAGCTTCTCTTCACAAGAGTCTTAGATCACAGTAATTCATATATACAATACACAGTACTCCCACATGTCCACCATAAAACTTTTTCCCTTCCACAGCGATAATCTTTTAACTTATCCATATCATATTTCCTGGAACTGATGTACAAACTCTGAAACAATAGCTTTCAAACAAGGTGACATCTGTGCTTACAATGTGGTCCATACTTCAGGATATACAGTTTTCTAAATTTTTTAGTTATCCTATGTTTTACATTATGGTTTACATTATTAGTCTGTCATCCCCTATATGTTTTTGGTGTAATATTACATGTTTTATATTCATCCTCGTGTACTCTCGCGAAACTCCTCTTTTGCCCCCACATTTACCTTGGTTCCATCCATTCAACATCCATTTTCCCCTCCCCTTGGGGCCCACAGCGACAGCCAATCTCCATTTCCCGAGGAGCCACGTCCAGAGATACTTGCAGCAGTGTTCAGGGCCTGACTTTCTCAACTGCCCTAATGCCCTGGGAGCCACCCTTTCTCTTGAGAGATACAGTTCTCTCTATTTGATGGCATTAGTCCTCCCCAGGATGTGAGTCCACCCCAACTCTCACTTCTTGGGTCTCCAGGAATCCATCCCGCATCAGACCATCCCCTCTGCCCATCCTAAACAGGTAATCCTCCTAATTATATTTTGATACGATTTTCTCAGCATTTTACTCTCAACCAACACCTGACACTCTCTTATGTTCATAGGTTGCCCCTCCCTTCCCCCAATTTTTGGGCAATATTAGCCCTCCACCCATCCCCAGCCCCCCTCAATCCCGCAAAGCTCCACCCGAAGGCAACCCCTTGCCCCCATTTTATCCCTTCTTTGTGCTCATACTTACCGCTAGCTCATCATAGATTCCACCCCTGCAGACGTTGGCTCACATCCTTCCTCCACCCCTTGATTTCCTGTAAGCCTATTTTCCAGTCTCTAGCTCTCTGAGGCAGGCTGCTTATTTCATATCATTGAGGTCATGTAGTATTTGTCCTTCAATGCCTGGGTTGCTTCACTCAACATAAGGTTCTCAAGATTCATCCATGTTATCACGTGTGTTTGTAGTGTATTTGTTCTTACAGCTGAGTAGTATTCCATTGTGTGTATATACCACCTTTTATTGATCCACTCGTCTGTTGGTGGGCATTTGGATTGATTCCAACTTCTGGCGATAGTGAACAATGCTGCTTTGAACATTGGTGTACATATATCGGTTTGTGTCCTTGTTTTCAGTTCTGATGGGTATATACCCAGCAGTGGTATTGCTGGGTCATAAGGCAAATCTATGGTTAGTTTTTTGAGAAACCGCCAAACTGTCCTCCAGAATGGTTGGATCCTTCTGCATTCCCACCAGCAGTGGATGAGTATTCCCCTTCCTTCACATCCTCTCCAGCATTTGTATTCTTCTGTTTTTTTCATAGCTGCCAATCTTATGGGAGTAAGATGGTATCTCATTGTAGTTTTGATTTGCCTTTCCCTGATAGCTAGAGATTTGTAGCATTTTTTCATGTGCTTTTTAGCCATTTGTATTTCTTCTTTGGAGAAGTGTCTGTTTAAATCTTTTTCCGATTTTTTAAATGGGTTGTTTATCTTTTTTTTTCAAGATATATGAGTTCTTTATATATGCAAGTTATGAGTCTCTTATCAGATATATGGTTGCCAAATATTTTCTCCCATTGTGTGGGTTCCCTTTTTACTTTGTTAACGAACTCCTTTGAGGTGCAGAAGACTTTAACTTTGAGGAAGTCCCATTTATCTATTTGTTCTTTTGCTGCTCGTGCTTTTGGTGTGATGTTCATGAAGCCATTTCTTATTACAAGGTCCTGTAGATGTTTCCCTACACTGCTTTCCAAGATGTTTATGGTCTGGCTCTTATATTTAGGTATTTGATCCATCTCGAGTTGATCTTTGTATAAGGTGTGAGATGGTAATCCTCTTTCATTCTTCTACATATGGCTATCCATTTCTCCAGGCACCATTTGTTGAATAGGCCATTCTCTCCCAGTTGAGAGGGTTTGGTGGCTTTATTGAATATTATATGACTATATATATGAGGTTCTATATGAGAACTTTCAATTCGATTCCATTGGTCTGTATGTCTCTCCTTATGCCAATACCATGCTGTTTTCACTACTGTAGCTTTGTAGTATGTTTTGAAGTCAGGAAGTGTGATTCCTCCAATTTCATTTTTCTTTTTCAATATGCCTTTGGCTATTCGGGGCCTCTTTCCTTTCAAAATAAATTTCAGTCAGTTTAAAGAAGGCTGTGTTGATATTTATTGGGATTGCATTGAAAGTGTAGATCAGTTTTGGTAGGATAGACATCATAATAATATTCAGTCTTTCTATCCATGAACAAGGAATATTCTTCCATTTATTTAGGTCTTCTTTGATTTCCTTGAACAGTCTTGTATAGTTCTCGGTGTATAAGTTTTTTTACCTCTTTAGTTAAATTTATTCCTAAGTATTTGATTTTTTTATTTACTATTGTGAATGGTATTTGTTTCTTGATTTCCTCCTGATCTTGCTCATTATTGGTGTACAGAAATGCTACTGATTTTGCACATTGATCTTATAACCTGTGACTTTACTGAACTCATTTATGAGTTCTAGAAGCTTTGTTGTAGATCTCTCAGGGTTTTTTATGTATAGGATCATGTCATCTGCAAATAATGAACTTTTGACTTCTTCCTTTCCAATTTGAATGCCTTTTATATCTGGTTCTTGCCTCAGTGCTTGAGCGAGTACTTCTAAGACAATGTTAAATAGGAGTGGAGACAATGGGCATCCTTGTCTTGTTCCTGAGTTTAGAGGGAGGGATTTTAGGATTTCTCCATTATAAACAATGTTGGCTGTAGGTTTTTCATATATACTCTTCATCATGTTCAAAACGTTTCCTTGTATTCCAATCTTTTGGAGTGTTATTATCAAGAAGGGGTGCTGTATTTTGTCAAATGCTTTTTCTGCATTCATAGATATAATCATGTGATTTTTTTCCTTCAATCTGTTTATATGGTGTATTACATTGATTGATTTTCTTATGTTGAACCATCCTTGCATACCTGGAATAAATCCCACTTGGTTGTGGTGTATAATTCGTTTAATGTGTTGTTGAATACGATTAGCAAGTATTTTGTTAAGTATTTTTGCGTCTAGGTTCATTAGAGAAATGGGTCTGTAATTTTCCTTTCTTGTGGTGACTTTGTTTGGCTTTGGTACTAGGGTAATGTTGGCATCATAGAAGGAGTTCGGCAATGTTCCTTCTGTTTTGATTTTTTGGAATAGTTTCAGCAGGATTGGTGTCAGTTCTTTCCGGAATGTTTTGTAGAATTCACCTGTGAAGCCATCTGGCCCTGGGCTCTTCTTAGTTGGGAGATTTTTAATGACTGATTCCATCTTTTTGCTTGTGATTGGTTTGTTAAGATCATCAATTTCTTCTTTCGTCAATATGGGCTGCTTATGTGTTTCTAGGAATTTGTCCATTTCCTCTAAATTGACATTTTTGTTGGAATATAGTTTTTTTTCAAACTATCCTCTTATGATACTCTTTATTTCTGTGGGGTCAGTGGTGATACCGCCTTTCTCATTTCTTATTTTGTGTATTTGCATCTTTTCTCTTTTTTTCTTTGTTAGTCTCGCTAAAGGTTTGTCAATTTTGTTGATCTTCTCAAAAAACAAGCTCTTGGTCTTGTTTATCTTTTCTAGTGCTTTCTTATTTTCTGTTTCATTTAGTTCTGCTCTTATCTTTGTTATTTCCTGCCTTTTTCTTCCTGTTGGGTTACTTTGTTGTTGTTTTTCTAATTCCTTCAAAAGTGCAGTTAGTTCTTCAATTTTTGCTCTTTCTTCTTTTTTGATATATGAATTTATGGCTATAAATTTCCCTCTCAGTACTGCTTTTGCTGCATCCCATAAATTTTGGTATGTTGTGTTATCATTATCATTTGTTTCAAGGTAGTTGTTGATTTCTTTTGAGATTTCCTCTTTGACCCACTGTTTTTCTAAGATTGTGCTGTTTAATTTCCAAACTGTGGTGTGAAATCTGGGTCTTTGGCCCTTGCAAATTTCCAGCTTCACTCCACTGTGGTCAGAGATATTGTTTTGTATGACTTCAATCTTTCTGAATTCATTAAGCCTTTCTTTGTGGCATAGCCTATGGTATATCTTGGAGAATGATCCATGTGCACTTGAGAAAAATGTATATCCTGCTCTGTTTGGGTGTAATGATCTATATATGTCTATAAGATCCAGTTCCTCTAATATATTGTTCAAATATTTTGTTTCTTTAATGATTCTCTTTTGAGGTGTACTGTCCAGAGTTGATAGTGGTGTATTAAAATCCCCCACTATAATTGTAGATGCATCTATTCTTTCACTTTGTTTTTCCAGCGTTTGCTTCACATATTTAGAGACACCCTTGTTAGGAGCATAAATATTTATGATTGTTCGATCTTCTTGACAGAGTGTCCCTTTCACTAAAATGTAGTATCCTTCTTTGTCTCTCACAATTGTTTCACATTTAAAGTCTATTTTGTCTGATATTAATATAGCTACTCCTGCCTTTTTTTGGTTGTTGTTTGCTTGTATGATTGTTTTCCAGCCATTCACTTTCAACCTCCATGTGTCTCTGGGTCTAAGATGTGTCTCTTGTAGACAGCATATAGTTGGATCATATTTCCTTATCCAATGTCCCAGTCTGAATCTTTTGATAGGTGAGTTTAATCCATTGACATTCAGTGTTATTACTTTCAAGGAATTATTTGTGTTAGTCATATTTTGATTGGATTTGTGTTTGTCATATTTTGTTTGTATTTTTTTCCCTTCTATTTTTGTCTTTTTTGTTGCTCTTACACTCTCCTCCTACTCTGCCTGTCCTGTTCTTTTCTTTCTTCCTGCAGAACTCCCTTTAGAATTTCTTGAACGGGAGGTTTCTTGTTGGTATACTCTTTCAGTTTCTGTTTATCTGTGAATATTTTGAACTCTCCATCATTTTTGAATGCTAATTTAGCTGGATAGATTATTCTTGGTTGGAAATTTTTTTCTTTTAGTACCTTGACTATATCATACCACTGCCTTCTTACCTCCATGGTTTCAGATGAGAAATCAGCACTTAATCTTATGGAGCTTCCCTTGTATGTGATGGTTTTCTTTTCTCTTGCTGCGTTTAGAATTTTCTCTTTGTCTTGAGCATTGGATAATTTGACAAGTATATGTCTTGGGGTGGGCCTGTTTGGGTTTATGACCAGTGGAGTGTGCTGTTCTTCTTGGATATGTACATCTGTCTCTTTCAGTAGATTTGGGAAGTTTTCAGCCATTATTTCCTGCAACACTCTTTCTGACCCCTTTCCCTTCTCTTCTCCTTCTGGAATGCCTATAATACGTATGTTTGAGCGTTTTGCATTATCCTTCAGGTCCCTAAGTCCTAGCTGGATTTTTTCCATCTTTTTATCGACCACTTCTACTATCTGTTTGATTTCTGATGCACTGTCTTCCACATCACTAATTCTCTGCTCTGCCTCTTCTAGTCTGCTGACATTTGCTGCAAGTGTATATTTGATTTTTTGAACTGTGGTGTTCATTTCCATCATATCTATTATCTTTTTGCATATGTCTATAATTTCCTCTCCAAGTGTTGTCTTCATGTTGTTAACCTTTTCCTTTACTTCATCAAATTTGTCGGTGATAAATGTTCTGAGATCTTTCATTGCTTGTGCGAATTTCTACCCCCCTTCCTGATTTTTAGTTTGTTGATTGGATTCAGCCATGTTTTCCTGATTACTGGTTTGGTTTGTAGATTTTTGTTGCTGTCTGGTCATCATTTTTTCTTGACTGGTTTAATCAGTTCCTTAGCTTCTTTGTCTAGTCTTGGAGATTAATTAGCTGTTGTTTTTGTGTAAGTGTTATATCTTCTCTTTGTCACTTTGTTCTTCTTATTCTAATTTCTTATTGCTGGTTAAGTTCACTTTAAAGGAAAGTATTAGTGCCAGGGAAAGGCAATTGCGTAAGCAAGGAAAAAGTTTAAAGTAGTATTGGTGATATATGTTAACAAAGCAACAATATGAGTTCTGAGAGGATGGAGGTTAGATTCATGTAAATTGTGTAGCGTTACAGCAGTAGTTAGTGTACCTATAATGAGGTAGACGACTGAATATGGGAGGAATATGGCATGAAAGAAAAAGCTATTGTTTTCGTGAGAGAGGGAAAGAGAAAAGAAAGGTAATAGTTTCAAGAGTGGATACCAGACAGAAAACAAAACAAAGGTATTAGAAATTAAGAGTTAGACACTTTGTGGATCAAAGAAAGGGAGGTGGAATATAGGAGAGATAGCAGATGATGGAGGATATCAAGATGTAGGGGAAAGGGGATAGTGTAGATAGCCAAAATCTATTCACACAGAATTGAGGCAGTGGAGGATGAGGAAACCCAGCAAATGTGAGGAGTTTCCTGCAGCACCTATTGTATAGTTAAGATAGAATAGTATAAGAAGAAGATGGGGGACAAGAGAGAGAGGGAAAAAAAAGACTTTGGGGGATATGCTGGAAGAAAAGACTAGGGGATAATGCAATGCCAGGAATCAGAACATTAAAAAAATAGAATAAAAAACAAAACAAATCAAAACATAACAAAAAATAATAAATGCAAACGTTGAGGGCTAGGACATTCAAGGACCTCAGATGGACCTCAGGGCAAGGTGAATTCAGGCATGGAAAGTCTGAGATATTGAGGACTCAAGAGGTATGAGTCTCTGGGGTGTGGGCCACCAGCGTCCAGGGGACTCAGACCTGGCAACCTCAAGTCCAGTTAACAGGAAGCCCGGGAGCACCACAGTGCATCACAGCCTTCAGGGATCCCCACAGCCAGGTACCAGCCCTATGGGTGAGGTCACATCCACAAGCTCTATCCTGTGTTCTGTACCCTACAATTCACTCACTCACTAGGGTCTATTGTGTGGATATATCACCAATTGACTTCAGGAACCCTTCTACCCTATGATCCCCTGGAACGGCCACCTGGGGGTGCCTCTAGGATGCAGCCAATTTAATGACTCAGATCAATAGCCAGGTCCGGGGGAGGGGCTCAGGCCGGAAACACTAATAACAGAGTCCAAACCCAAAATTCCCACGCTTCACAAAATATTCCCCTAATCAGCTTCCAAACGTCTCCCACCCTACCAGACCCTGGTGGCGTCTCTTTATTGCTATCAATTTAAGACCACTGTATATCAGCAGCTGGGCTGGGGGGGGGGGCATGGCTCTAGGCGGAAGTGCTATTGTTTGTGTCCGCAATAAAAAATTCCCCCCGCTTTGCCATAAAACTCCAGTCTGTCTGCCCAAATCAGTCTGCAAGCACCTCCCGTCCTATCAACCCCCCAATAGGCCGCCCAGGGCCCATGAATTCCCCAGTACTGTAGAGCCTCCAAAAAAAAGAAAAAAAAACCGCCACTGCGGCTCCCCGTGCGGTGGCAGCGTCCGATTCCGCTGCTCCGCCCACCCAAGGAGGGAACTTTCCTCGCGCAGCTGGGACCTCCGTGTATATTTTATAGACGTATCCTCTCTGTTACCTTCCCACCAAATTGATGTCCAGACACCTCCCGAAACCTCCTTTCACTTTCAATCTACTTATGTCTTTGGTTTTAAGGTGTCTCTTGTAAACACTATATAGTTCATTCATATGTTTTATACTGTCTGCCAATCTCTGCCTATTTCATTGAAGACTTTAATCCAATTATGTTTAAAGTAACTTCTTCCAATTCAGGATTATCTTCTACCACAAGGTTACTTATTCCTTTTAAATTATACCTGCTTTGTCCCTAAATTCATCCATTAATACTTATTTTTATATTTATTTGATTTTTTGTATGAAAAAGAAGAACAATCTAAAGTGGAAACAAGAAGAAGGAAGGAAATAACAAAGATCAGAGCAGAGGTAAATGAAATAGAGAGCCAAAAATAAAGAGAATCAACAAAACCTAAAGTTGGTTGTATTGAATGGTTTCTCATGTCCATTTGAATATATTTTTCATGTATTTTCCTTGTGGTTACAATGGGATTAAATTTTTACACCCTATATATGTAACAATCATATTGGGTTTGAGACCACTTGAATTCTATAGCATACATATATACTTTTCCTATAGCCCTCTGTCCCCCACATTTTTGGCACTTTTTATCAATTATATCTTTGCACATTGTATGTACAATGCCATAGTTTTATCATTCATTTTTATGTATTTGCATTTTATCACCTGTAGGTAATAAGAATTATAGTTACCAAAAAAGGACAATACAGTAATATTGGCATTTACAATTACCCAAGTGTATACATTTACTGGAGATTTTTTAAAAATTACTTCATGTGCCTTTGAACCACTATCTAGTGTACTTTCCTTTCAGTCTGAAGAACTCACTTTAGCATCGCTTGTAGGGCAGGCATAGTGGTGATGAATTCTGCATTTGTTTATCTGGGATTATCATAAATTCTCTATCATTTTATGAAAGGGTCTTGCTGGATATAAAATTCTTGGTTGGCAGTTGTTTTCTTTCAGCACTTTACATATTTTCACCCACTGTCTTCTTGCATCCATGGCGTCTGATGAGAAATTTGTACTCAATCTAATTGAGTCTCCCTTTTACATAGCACATTTATTTTCTCACAGCTTTCAGAACTCTCTCCTTTTCCTTTGTATTTTATAATGTTATTAACATGATGGGTTGTATTCTTCTTCATGTTTATCCTATTTGTTGTTCTCTGGGTTTCTTGGATGTGCTTATTCATGTCTTTTACTAAGTTTGGGGATTTCTCTGTTATTTCTTTGGATAGCCCTTCTTTCCCTTTCTCTCTTTCTTCTCCTGCTGGGACTCTCATAATGTATATATTGGTATTTCATGGTGTCCCAAAAATAACTTAGGATATTTTCCCTTGTCATAATTTGTTTTTCTTTCTGTTATTCAGCCTGACTCATTGTAAGTGTCTTGTCTTCAAGTTCACTTACTCTTTCTTCTGCAGCACCAACCCACTATTGGGAACATGTCATTTCAATTTCTACCAATTCCAGTAGTTCTGTTTGGTTCCTTTTAAGATTTTCAATTCCTTTACTAAGATTCTCATATCATTCATTCATTGTTCTCCTGATGTCCTTTAATCTTCTCTGTATTTTCCTTCACCTCCTTAAGAATTTTTAGGGATCATTTTAAAAGTCTTTTTTCAATCTGTTCATAGTCAATTTTCTTCATTAGTGTTTTCTAGAATTTTGTCTTTTTCCTTTTGGTGGGACTTCATTTCTTGTTTCCTGGCTTGCATTTTACTCTTTAAAAAAATTAAAATATTAACTCTGGGATTTATTACTTAAGTTCTTTTTCTTAGTTTTGTAACCAGCTCCTGATATGACTGAAATTTTCTTGAGTATCAGCCTTCCTGTCAGGATGGTCTACAATGGCAAAAATGCATAGTACAAGGGCCTTCCTGTTTATTCTGGACATGTGTCAATTCCTTGGCTTTTATTTGTTGTTGCTTTATATTTTACTTGTTTTCTGGTGTTTTAATGCCCCTTCTATTTCTCAGGAGACAACTTCTCCCTCTCCTGTTTAAAGCAGGTGAGGTTTTGCTATATCTATCCACCTCAATAGTTTCTTACACACTTTTGTTGTCTCAATCTGCTTTCAACTGGAGAGTAAATTCTGGGATTGGATTGGAGATGGAGGTACTTCTTCCAGAGATGGGTTTCCCAAGACAGTCTGTCCCAGTCAGAAGAAGGTTTGGGGGCACATGAAGCATACTTAAACTGCTCCTAAACTGCCCTGGGAATGAGATCAAGAAGGGTGCCAGGAGCTTCTTCCATGGTTCCCCAAAGCTTAGCTCTCTTTACTTGCCCAGCAATTGCAGTCCTTCAACTAACTGTCCCCTGCAGCCCTGATTATGCACAGTGCCTTTAAGTTTCCTTAGCTGTTTTTTTCTTGGGTTGGTTGGAACAATTGCTGTCCTTAGAGCCTGGATCCCAAGTGATCTGAACTCATTACTCAAAAGTCATTTTCAGCAATTGGCCATGCCCACCCCTGTTCTTGGGAAAGAGCATTTTTATGTTCCTTTTTGTCGCCAGTGGGCTAGCTAGGACTGAACCCCAAGGCAGCCTGTTATGAAAGTGGGGGGTCAGTACCAGTAACCACTGCACAGACGGAGCAATTTACTCTTCTTTACCATAATTTACCAGCTTCTTCCTCCCAGTCTCCCCTGGATGCTGGACAATGTTCTACTGGGCTCCAGAATTCCAGAATAGATGTTTTAGACAGTTCCTCCATATTTAATCATTGTTCTGGTGAAAGGATTGCATCCTGAAACTTCCTTCACTATTATTTCCATATGAGGTATTGACTTTAAAACTTTCACATTTAATGATTACCCTATGTCTAGAATTATACTAGGGCATTAGGGGATGGCAATGCTACCTTTTATTTATATATTCCTTTACAAATCAGGCAACACTTAAAAAATCAATTCATTTGATTTTGAGAGACCAACATTTTAGAATACACTAAGGGAGGTAGCAATCTAATAAGGAGACAATATTTTCACAGATGATAGAATTATAGAGAAAAATTTATATACAATTAGGAATAAAATTGCATAGTAAAATTAGAAATGCTATGGAAAAAGTAAGGGTATTGGGATGCAGATGAAAGTTGGAGAATACGTTGTGAAAATACTGAAATAAGCTGGATATTAGGAATTAGATAAGTGAAAAATCAGAAGGGGTTATTCCAAGTAGTTGGCACAATGTGTGCAATGATACAAAGTAAAAAATAAATGGAGGGGCTTCCAGGAAGATGGCATTTGAATAGGCAGGCAGGGCTCAACTGTCTCACAAAAACAATGGAGAAATGGCAAAAAGCTGCCTGAGGGACCGACTTTGGGGGTCAGGAGAACAGGACAGTGCTGAACTGAGTTTACACTTTGAAAATATTTTACAAAATGTGGGGCTGTATAACAGCAGGAATCCAGTGGTGGAAGGTAGACTCTGGTTAACAGGACAAATATGAGGACATTCTCTTTTAGACTGTAACAAATGTGTACTGCTAGTATAGGGTGTTAAAAATCAGGTGGGTTGGGGCAAAATACACCAATTGTAAAATATCGGTTATAGTAAGTAGTAATATTTTAATGATGCTCTTTCATAATTCATAAAATATTTTTCACAACAATGCAAGGTATTGGTGTAGAAAGATGTGTGATAGCCTTGTAAGATGATATGCATATTTGTTTTATAAATTCACAACTTTTCCTATAAATTTATTGCTTATGTATGTTCATGTATGAATGTTATACTTCAATAAAATTTTATAAATAAATGAATAAATAGGGTACTTTTGAAAGGTAGTAAGAAGAATCATTTATGGAACAGAATATAGTTTATTCATTCATCCTTTGTGGGCACTGACTCTAGTGCACAGTTTTAATCTGGCATCTTTACTCATTCATCAGAAAGAAAACATGATTACGGAGAAGTGCAGTATGTTACAGAAATCACATTATTTTCCTTTATGAGCATTTGAACGCACTCATAAGTGTTCTTAATGCTCATTTAACTTTTTTGATCATTGGTCTTGTTCATCTAGATGTAATTGTGCAGCAGATTAATGCAATTAAACTTCAAAATGCACACATACACGAACACACAAACACACACACAACATTTTACAAACAATGTCATATGCTTAGTAAGCGTAATGAAATACACACTAATACCTGGAAGACCACAGTGCATAATAAGGATTCAGATGCCAAAATATTATCAACAGCCAGAAAATTGAAACAACACAAGAAAGAAATGAAAATTGGGGGGGAGGGGCATTAAACACCACATATTTGCAGGTTTCAGTAACCTTGAAAATTTCTTGTTTAAGCCAGGAAGTCTCTGTCTCTTATGAAATGTTGAAATAAAGGGAACATACACAGGAATTCCCGTTGATCTAAATTTATGTTGATGTCCAAGCCCTCCCACCATCCTTCCTTCTCTGATTCTTTTTCCAAACTCTTGTTACAAAGACTATACAGTGCAGGCATCCAACTTTTTCATTTTAATGATAACAGTTGTCTGAGTTAGCTTCAGAACAAGTTCTTCCATCTTATGTGAGTACAATTTAAATGGGGTCTTCCTCTAAGGTGGAAAATTATTTCAAGCAAAGAGTCATCAGTTGCTTACTCATTCCCAAATCACATTTCTTTCCTCTTTTTAGATTGCTGAAAGAATTTGGTTTTCATCGCTTTTGTTCTGATATATGCTGGGTATTTTTATAGTAGTTACAGTTACAAAAGTCAACTGAGGGATTGCTAAGTTCCTAGCCAGGGGAGCTCTGTCACATCCCTGGCACTGAGGGACACTAACAATCACTAACTGGTCATGCAACTAGAAAGAGACCTTGAATAAAAGGGTCGAATCAGACCAGCAGAATATCTCAGCCTACATGTTGGATCAAGTGTTAAAAACTGCTTTTTGACCTTGAATAAAAGGGTGAAATGGCAAAGACAAATGAGTTTATATGGCTAAGAGTCTTTCACAGAGTCAGGAGGTCATCAGAGGGGTCACGTTTACACACACCTTAGCAGGACCCCACAGAGAGCCAAAGCAGATAAAACCCTGGGTGCTGGTTCTCCTGAAGGCTATGGAGATCCTCAGGGTATATGGTCATGGCAGATGATTTGGAGTTCTGTGCCATGTCCGAGGGCCCTACTTTGGAATTTGTGCTCCTGAGTGTGATGGAGCTGGAATCAGATGTAACCTCTTACACATGCCTCTTCTGTCACTTCTACTGAATCTGTGGTTGGCCCTAGGGATGGTGCATACTCAGGGGCCTTGATTCTCTGGACTGCCCCTGTGCCAGCTGGGCCCTGAGCCTCAGCAGAGTTGCAACTACTACTCTCTGGTTCATTGGACTTACCCAGGTCAGGTAACAGGGAGGTGAAGATGGTCAACCACCACACCAAGGAATCAAGAATGCCAACAACTGCAAGCAGAGGCATTGCATCCATCACCCTTGTGATGGATCTAAGTCCCTTCTTGATCTAGTGGTGGAGGGCACATCAACATCCCAGGATCCACAGAATGGAGATTTAATATGGCTTAAAGTGGACTTACTGATATTCTACTATAAAACTATTGTGACTAGTAGTAGAAGAAATTGTAGCATTGAGATTGAGAAAGTGGGCACAGTAGTTGCTGAGGGCAGGGAGAGGGAACAAGACATGTGATGTGGGGGCATTTTTAGAACTTTGAGTTGTCCTAAATGATATTGCAATGTCAGATGCTGGACTTTATATATATCCTGCCATAACCCACTGAATGTACTGGGGGAGAGTGTGAACTACAGTGTAAACTGTTATCTATGTGGTGCAGCAGTGCTCTGAAATGTGTTCACCAAGTGCGATGAGCATGACACAATGATGGAGGAGGTTTTTGGTGTGGGAGGAGTGGGGTGGGCAGTTGCGGGGTACAAGGGGATTTCTTATATTTTTTAATGTATTTTTTTTTGTGATGTATATATCTTCAAAAATACAATTTACAGAAATGATGGGGTCGGGGAGTGGTGAGTGTGGTATATGGGAACCTTTTATGGTTTTTATGTTTTTTAAAATGTTTTTTTAATATAACATTCTTTGTGATCTATTAACTTTAATAAATAAGTGTAAAAAAATAAAGAAATATAATTGGAGTTCCTTTTTTTTTACAGGTTCCTACCTCATCTCCTTTCCTTTTTACTTTGTATTAAAATTCTGAGCCCATCTCTAGTGTGGAGCCATGTGGTACAGATTTCTAATTCAGTAAAATTCTGAGCACATCCCATTTATCCCTGTTCTGGAATGGATTCAGTTAACACAAAGCATGAGTGTTTATACTTCAGACTATTAACTTTGCCCAGATTTTTTGCCATGCTTTTCAGTACACTGACAGATTGAGATATTTTGAAAATTAAATAAGGCATTATTGGTAGGTTCTAAGTGTTGAGATGATAGGTTCATTTGCAATTGTGAGGGAGAGGTCAGGCTTCAGGAAACTTGGTTATTTTCTTCAAGTCCTCTGATAAGCACAGGCACCAGTCTTACACACCTAAACACTTCATCTCTCACTGCTATGCCCAAGATAAGCTGAAAAAGAGAAGTTAGCTTTGGGTTGTATACCTTTGTTACTTTGGTTTTGATTTTGTTACCATTAGGGCCTGTAAAGAGGCTTTTTGTGGAACTTCACATAGTACATGGCATGGTCCTATAAACTCACTCTGCTCAGTATAGCACTGTGCATTTGGTAAAGCTTTTTCATGAAGTAAGATAAAAGGAAATTAAGCTGGATTAATTTGCTAAGACTAAGAGAAATCAGAGAAAACTATTTTCTTTTGTTTTCTTGCCATGAAATTGAGTACATGTTCAGCAGGTTGTGTTTAAATAAACTTACATGAACTAGTTGTTTGACAATTTGATATAATTTTCTTTTCAAGGAAAAAGAAATGGCACTCAATAGTGAAAATCATTTGTCCCCTATTTGGTGCTGGTCATTTCTTACTTTCTTTCTTGTTATTTCTTGGTTAAGACTGTAATAACCCATTGCATTTCTCCCTGGAGCTAGTAATGAATTATTAGTGGCTTGGCATTTTTTATTTTGAGAATTTTTATTTATTATGCCATGAATTACTGTGCTTATAATATACATGCTTGTAAACTGATAATTTTGTATTTGATGAGTACTTGCTTACTCAGTTGCTTTTACACATTGTTATAAGGACAAATATGTAAATGATAAATTTTTGATGAAAAAAGACAAATTTGTCCTTTAATGTTTAGGTATGTGTCTCTGCTAGGAATTCAAGACATCAGTAGTCCCCTTCTTTAGCAAAAATGTCAAAAAAAGGAATGCATAACAACTCTGTGCTTGAATATCTTTTTTAAAAATTTTTATAAAGTGTATTTATTTGGGGTAGGAACTTACAGATACCAGGCCATAAAGCATAAGTTACTTCCCTCACCAAAGTCTATTTCCACATGTTGGAGCAAGATGGCTGCCAATGTCTGTAAGGGGTCAGGTTTGCTGGAACCCTCTGGGCTCAGTGCCTCTGTTTTCTCCACAGGTCAGCTGTAGACTATGAAGCTCTCTAGGCTTTGTCTCTCTCCACAAGGTCAGCTGTAGACTATCAGGCGAATGGCTCTGTCTCTCTTCCTAGGGCTCCAGCTTAAGACTTCAACATCAAACTCCAACATCAAAACTCCAACATTAAAAGCCCCCAACTCTGTCCTTTGCCATGCCTTTTATCTGTGAGTCCCCACCCACCAAAGGGTGAGGACTCAGTGTCCTACTGGAACAAGAGTTTCATATAATTAATCCAGCTTTTGAATTCAATACAATCTAATATGCACAGAGGAAAAGATCAGTTTACAAACATAATCCAATATTTCTTTTTGGAATATCAATAGTATCAAAGTGCTACACTTCATCCTTTCCCATTCTGCCATTTGGTCAAAGCTATTTTAGATTCCCCCTGGAATTCAGATTCTCAAGTTTCACAGCTCTTTTCCTATCTCCTCCAATTGATTTCTGTTTTTCCCTTGTGAAAATGTTTTTTTCTTCTTTATTTTCTTTCAAATGTTACATTTAAAAAATATGATGCCCCATATATCCCCCCACCCCACCCCTCCCACATCTACAACCTTTTCCATCATTGCAGCACATCCACTGCACCTGGCAAATACATTCTGGAGCACTGCTGCACCACATGAACAGTGGTCCACATTGTAGTCCACACTTTCCCCCAGTCCACCCAGTGGGCCATGGCAGGACACACAATGTCCAGCATCCATCCCTGCAGCACCAGATAGGACATTTCCAAATCCTGAAAATGCCCCCACATCATATCTCTTCTTCCATCTCCCTACCACCAGCAGCCACTGTGGCCACTTCTCCACATAACTACCACACTTTCTTCCCTTACTAATCACAATATTTCCCCAGCAGAACACCAGTAAGTCCACTCTAATACATACTGTATTCCTCCATCCTATGGACCCTGGGATGGTTTTGTCCCATCCCCCTCTACATCATGAGGGGCTTAGATTCCACATGGATAAGTGATGCAATTCTCTTGCTTGCAACTGTAGGCACTGTTGGCTCCCTGGTGTGGTGGTTGACCCTTTTAACCTCCCTGTCAGCTGGCTAGGGTAAGTCCAACAAACCAGAGGGTAGGAGCTACAAATATGCTGAGGCCCAGGGCCTGGCCATCACATGGACAGTTCAGAGATTCAGGTCTCCTGAGTATACACCAACCCAAATGCCAAGCTCAGGTCCTGTAAAAGTAACAGAAGAGGCATATGTAGAAAGTTCATATCTGAGTCCAACTCCATCACACTCAGGAGCACAAACTCCAAAGTAGGGCTAACTGACATGGCCCTGAACTCCAGAGCCATCTGCCATGACCATAGAACCTGTAGGTCTCTGCAGCCCTCAGGAGAACCAGCACCTGGGTTTCCATCACCCCTCTGAAGTCCTCCTGACTCTTTTTGGAGACTCATCATTATATAAATTCACTTGTCCTTTCCATTTTCCCTTTTATTCAAAGTCCAAAACCAGTTTTTAACACCTGATATTACATGTAGGCTGAGATATTCTGCTGGTCTGTGTTGATCCCTTTATTCATGGTATTTTTCTAGTTACATCATCACCTGGTATTTGGTAGTAATCCCTCAGTGCCAGGGAGGTTCATCTCCAGGAGTCATGTCCCATGCTCGGGGGAAGGCAATGCATCTATATGCTGAGTTTGGCTTAGAGAGTGGCCACATTTGAGGAACATGGAGGCTCTCAGGAGGTAACTCTTAGGCACCCCACAACTCTAGGCCTAGTTCATATTTCAGGCACACAGGCTCATAATCAGTGCCATCTGTATCAAGGGCTCATCGTTGGACTATCCATCTTTGTTGGTCTTTGCCATTGCCCTTGGGGGATTGTTGCTGTTCCATTGGGGAATGTGATAGAGTTCCCCTGGCCAGGAACTCAGCACTCTCTCAGCTGTCATTTTCAACTGAAACCACTATGAAAATATCCAAACCTTTCTATGTACCCTGTATACATGCCTTGGTGAACTCCTTCCCAACCATGTGCCCCCCACCAATAATACCCCACACAAGTGCTCCTCCCCCACTATAGGTGAACCTCTCTGTAGTCCAAAACTTCTTCAAAAAGGAAGTTCGATATATTGCCAGGGTTCATTAATAGTAAAATGGAATATAGTGATGGGTTTAAAGGTTAGATATAGAATACATACTAATTTAGAAAATTTAAATAAAGGAAAAATAAATTGGGGTATCAAAACATGAAAAAATTAAGAAGTTTTTTTTTTTACATTTTACCTTTCATCACTTCTATAGGTGTTGCCCTGTATGTACAGTGGCAAGGCAATTTCTTCCATTTCTTCCTCAATGTCTATATCCTTTCTTTTTTTCCCCCTAATTATTAAGCTTGTCTTCACATAAGTTTTAGATCACAATAATTCACATATACAATATTTGGTACTTGCACATATCCAACATCAAACCCTTTTTCCCTTCCCCAGCAATGATCTTTTTATATGTTCATATTATATTTGCTGCAGCTGATGTCCAGATACTGAAACAATAGCTTTCAAACATGGCTCCACTTGGGTTTACATTATGGTTTATGTTTTGGACTATGCAATTTTCTAAATTTTTAGTTATCTTATGTTTTATATTATGGTTTACATTTTAGCCTTTAGACTTTTATATATTTTTGGTATAATTTAACATGTCCTATATCCATCATTGCATGATATTGTGGAACACCTCCATTGCCCCACAGTTACAGTGATTCCATGTAGTCAACACCTCTTTCCCTCTCCACTCAGGGCCCACCATGATAATCAATCTTCATTACTTAAAGCACCATATTCAGAGATACTTGCATCTATGTTGAGGGCTTGACATACTTGACTGCCCTAACCCATTGGGAACCACCAATTTTCTTGAGGGATATGATTCACTCTGTTGGAGAAAACCAGTCCTCCCGAGGATGTGGGTATAACTTCACTCCCATTGTATGGGTTTCCACCCAATGATAAAACCCACTATGATAAAATGAGCACTCACACACTCCCTAGAAGCTTGCCCTGTGTCAGATGCCCCCTCCCTCGCTTAAGCCTTTTAAACAGGTAAACTTCTGTATTATATTTTCTAAAGAGTTTTCTCTACACTATGATTTCAACCACATACCTGACAATCTCTTATGTTTAAATGTTCTCCCCACACTCCCCCCAATTTCTTGGGCCATCTGACCCATCCTCCCATCCCTAGACCCCTCAAGCCCACAAAGCTCCACCCAAAGGTATCCTTATACCCCCATTTTACCCTTCCCTGTACAAATACTTACCCCCGGCTTATCATAGTTTTCACCCCTGTAGGTGTCAGCTCGCAAACTTTTTCTTCCCCCCAACTTCCTTTAAGTTTATCATCCAGTCTCTAGCTCTCTAAGACAGCTTGGTTTACTTATTTCATATCAGAGAGGTCATGTAGTATTTGTCCTTCAATGCCTGGGTTGCTTCACTCAACATAAGGTTCTCAAGATTCATCCATGTTAGCACATGCATTTGTGCTGACATGGGAACAGTAGGTGAAACAATTAGCAACAGTAATTTGAGACCTATTTGTTAGGGACACTTATTTGCTTTAAATGAATTTTTCTGCCTTAATTGAAGCAGTCAATAGTCATGAGTAAATTAAAATGCACTGGATTCTCAAAGAACTATCATATGTGCATACCTAATCTCATATTTATATCCCCACCAATAATCTTGTAATTCACAGTGGATACCTAGGCTGTATCAATATTTTAACATAACAAAACTTGTAATCAAGACACAAGATCTTATATAACTAATGTGTGATTATTCCTTGCAATAAGGCTTTGATTCATAAAATTACTATTTTCCCATTTGAAAATATTAAATATTCCACATTTTGCCATAACAACTTCTAATTATAATTATAGAATTTTTTAACAAGGCTTTGCCTAGAAATTTATTTCTATTGGACCCCTGCATTTTAGAAATGAGGAAACTGAGGCCCCATGACATTAAGTGACTTTTCCAAACCTGATTTTGCATAAAATTAAAAATGATTTTTATGAGTCATATTAATTAAAGTCCATAATTGTATCCTCTCTCCCTTACCCCTTTTTTGGAAATGGCCTTTTCGCATTAGAAGTTGTATCTCAAACCTCTCAGGCCATGACTAATGAAAATCATGTTATTAGTCATGGCCTGAGAGGTTTGAGATGACTTAAAGTTCCCTTTTTGGAAGAAATGTTGATGGAAAGAAGTTTAAGGTTATTGGAAACAAAGGTTATTAATTTTAAGGTTATTAGAAACACAGAAATGGCATTTCCAGAAAAACGCTGATATAGAAAATTATAACTTGCCTGATAATCAGCCCCTTGGTTTAGAGAGAAAATACAACAACTCATGTTATTCAGCACTTAACTTTTTTAAGATTTATGAATTTATTAGCATTAATACAGATCTAATGTGATCCTACACTCTAGATCCACTCAAATTAGTCTCATGATCCCTAATGAAAGGATATTCCCTTAGTTGCTGAAAGTTCATCAGTGATCGGTTTTATCCTTAATTAGGGTTTCATTCCTTCCTTAATTAAGATTTCACCTGTTATGCCCCTAGGATAGACATACTTTCCAGAACACCACTGAGAAATCATGCATCAGTTAGTCTTGATTGCCTCTTGGATTAGATTAGATATATGCAAGATAATATCTTGAGTAACTTTTTGTTCATGTTACATGCAATTTCTTTCACTGAGAGGAAAAGAGCAGCACTTCCTTCTAACTCTGAATCCCTTGGCTCCGTCTATGAAAATAGAATGATTCCCGGTGTTCTTGTTGTCATATTTTCAGGTGTTGCATAACTCATTAAATATTACTAGGTATAATTAAAGTACAATAAACTACATACTATACATACATAAAATATGCAATGTGATAAGTTGTGAAACCATCACCACAAGATGACAAATATTTAGGTCACCAACAAATTTTTATTCAACCACTTTGTAATCCATCCCTCACTCTACCTTTTTCCCCAAACACTGATCTGCTTTCTGTTACTATAGGTTAATTTCCATTTTCTATAATTTCATTTTAATGGAACCATACAGTATGATGATATTTTTTTATTTCACTCTGCATAATTATTTTTAGGTTCATCCATGTTGTTATATATAGTTCCTTTTTATGACTGAGTAGTATTCCAATATATGGATATAACAATTGGTTTATTTATTCACTTATTGAACGACAGTTGAGTTCTTTGTACTCTTTAGCCATTATGCATAAAGCTGCTATGAGCAAACTTGTCCAAGTTTTTGTGTGGACAGAAGCTATCATTTCTCTGGGATAAAGTTCCAGGAATGTAATTCTTCTCCGGGTTAATAATTGATTTTACTTTTTAGGAAGCTGTCAAACTGTTTTCCAAAGTGGCATGCCATTTTCAGTCCCATCAGCCATGTCTGAGAGTTGTAATTGTTCACATCCTTGTAAACACTTGGTGTGGTCAGATTTTTAGCAACTCAAGTTGTACAGTGGTATCTCATTTTTATTTTAGCTTGCATTTTACTGGTAACTAATGATGATGCATTTGCTTTTTTGCCATTCCCATATCTTCCTATATCCTATAGCTTCATTTCTGAAGTATATCTTCAAATCTTTTGCCCATTTTAAAAATAGGGATCCAACCCTTTATTAACCTGCTCAGATTTTGTCCCTCACAAGGCTGTAAAATAGGTTCTTTTTAGTAGAAAAATTAAATACATGTTGTTTGTGAGGCCCCAAATTAACAATCTACTTGGTACATCTACACATGCTTATTCTTTTTTTTTTTTTTCCTTTTCAATTTCTTTTTTTTTTAATTTTTTTATTTTTTATTGACTTTGTAATAATATTACATTAAAAATATATATGTGAGGTCCCATTCAACCCCATCCCCCCACCCCCCCTCTCCCCCCCCCCAACAACACTCGTTCCCATCATCATGACACATCCATTGGATTTTGTAAGTACATCTTTGGGCACCTCTGCACCTCATATACATTGGTTCACATCATAGCCCATACTCTCCTCCATTCCATCCAGTGGGCCCTGTGAGGATTTACAATGTCTGGTGATTGCCTCTGAAGTACCATCCAGGGCAGCTCCATGTCCCAAAGACGCCTCCACCTCTCATCTCTTCCTGCCTTTCCCCATACCCTTCGTCCACTATGTCCACTTTTCCCATTCCAATGCCACCTCTTCTATGTGGACATTGATTGGTTACACATGCTTATTCTTGAAATGTAGTTTTTATAGTAACATTCTATCCTTTTAAACCTTAGATATTCCAAAGGTGTACTCAAATTTCTCTTGTGGCTAGCTTTTTGGTAAGAATACATCTATAATAAATCCAGGTGAACTTTATCTTCTCTAGAGATTATGTAGTATTTTAGGTAACAAGGTTATATGTGCAAGACTAAAAAATGACCTCTTAAGGTACAATGTAAGTGTTCTGTATAAAATGCATCCTATGGGAATTTTGAACACTGCCAAGACCATTGTGTATTATGAAAATATTCCAAAATGGTAAAATTTATTTCAAGAGAGAGAAGTGAAGCATTCCAATAAACATCACTTACCGTAAAGAAGGAAACTTTTGCTTTCCTTTGCTTTCTTTTCCTTTCTGGTGGTGGTGGTTGTTTTGCCTTACCACTTTTTAAAAAAAAAACACCAGTTTACTTGGATTATTACTTTTTGTAATTATAGATTGACAAGAAAGTGTACTTTTATTGAGAGAATTAATAATTTAATCTTTGTATTCAAAGCAGGATATAGTTCCAATAGAAAGTAAATTTTTCATCCTATGCAATTTTTGTCATAGTACACAATGTCTCCTTAGAACAGGGGTTCTTAACATTTTTTTGTTCCAGAGACCCTTTTGCCAGTCAGGTGAAAACCATGGACCCTTTCTCAGAATATAACAACAGATAGTTTTATGACACCTAACATGGGAGGTCAGAGAAAATAAAATAATAAGTTGAATTTTTTTCATTTCAAGCACACGAACCCCCAGAAATCATAACCCCTCATTAAAACCCCTGCCTTAGACGAGAACAAATCCATGTTCAAATTTCCTTGTGAATAGAAAAAAAAACTTCTTTTAAAACAAAGGATTTCACTTATATCTGTCAGTGCTTTTTTTTTTCCTTTTACCTTCTCTAGTATTTTATTAATCCAGAATGACAAATGGACTATGTATTTCTTTTTATTTGTTCATCCTTTTCCAATGAATGCTTATATTATGACTCTGGTGCTCATATTAAAATCTTTGCAAATTCAAATTTCATGTGTCATTTTAGGAGTGAAAATAAATGCAAGTCTGAACTTTTGAAAGTAAATTTCCTAATTAATGCCCTGAATCCATGAAAAAAATATGGGGACACTTCACAACAATTCAGCACAAATGCTTTCTTTCTTGTATCTCTAAAGAGAATTAGAGCTTGTAAGACAAAATCTGTGGTAAAGCCACAATAAGCTTGCACCTTCTGCCTTCACTTCTGCCTTTTTCCTGGCTTTTACTGGTTTCAGAGAACTCTGTAATGCAATAGTTTTCAAAGTGAGTTTCCTGGGCTAGCAGCATAGTCTTCACCTCAGGACTTGCTAGAAATGCAAATTCTTGGGCCCCACTACAGACCTGCTGAATCAGAAACTGAAAATGGGGGCAGAGATGGGAGAGTGTAGCAATTTGTATTTTAACAATCTCTCAAGGTGATTCACAAGCATGCTGAAGTTTGAGAACCACTTGTCTCGGGCAATGAAGGAAATTGTGAATAAGGAATTATTAATGCATAGTATTCCTTTCTTATAGCTTCAAGCTTACAAGTTTATTACCAGGTTTCTATAGTAAGAACTACACAGTAGGATTGACTGTGAAACATTGTGAAATTAAGAGACATGAATATTAACTGATCCCAATATTTTAGATCACTAAGATTTATATTGGGCAAAATGGATTTTTACTTTTATCCTTATAACAAAGAGAATTATGATTTCATAAGATTTTATGTTTTGACTAAGTGGAAACCATAACTGTTTTTTAAACATCATTTATTTGGAAATTAGATATTTTCATAAAATACTACATTTACTCTTAAAAACATCATCACAGAAATCATAAAGAAAACATACTCAATGATTTATAACCCTGAAAGAGTTCATTTACAATTGAAATTTCCTAATATAACCTTTATTTTGCCTAGAATGTTTGTTCCACAAAGCACAGTGCTAGGCACCTAATGGCTATTAAATAAGCATTAAAGATTGATTTACTCAATCCTTGTTTGGCAATTACATATCACAAAATAGAGTCATTTTGAAAATACATTTATATTCAACACTGAATTTTCTTGTGCATGGTATGTCTAAGATCCATCACTTTCTGTATTCAAAGAATGAAACTCATTTTGGGGTTTGCATTTTATTGATATGTACTAAAGATTAGATGTACTCAGTTAAGCTTCTTCCTGGCCAAATGACATACCCTGTCTCTGATGTCACTCTGAGAAAATCCTATATAGTGTACCATTTCCTTGTATTACTTTATCTAAATATTACATGGACATTTCAGATGATATGTCTTTGCATGTGGTCATTTTTCATTAACTTATTAGGGACTGTTAAAAGCATCTTTTTCCCTTTATGACACCTTGCCATAACTGAAAGCAAAATTGACTGTCAGACTGAATGCCTGATATTCATGCACTAAGTTGATGGGTCGTCTTTGTTTTTAGCAGAAACCATGCCCATGCCAAAATGGGTGTTTTAGAAAAAAAGGGCACTCTGTTGATATGATATGGACTATGGACAAATGACATCTATTCTTTGGACTTTATTTTCCTCAACTATAAAAGGAGGGATTCCTTAAAAGTCCTCTAAGTGTCTAAACATTTTGTGAGTCTAAGATTGGGGGGCAAGAGGGGAAAATCCAAACTATTAAGCATTACTGTGGTACAATATATGACAGAATATTTTTAAAATGTATTTGTTGAAAGAATTACTGAAACAGATTAATTAGTATACATAAGTAAGCCTTAAGCTCCTCTGGAGTCAATGGAAAATATTAATATTAGTAATTCATAATTTTAGTGTTTTAGAAGAAATACTTTTAAAAAATTTATTTGAACTTCATATTTTTCCCACGGTGTTCATGTTACAATATTTACTCTTAACCCCAATGTGTATGAAATAATTATGGAAACCAAATAATTTTAATATTTTAAGCATAGATATTATTTACAGAGCACATATATTCCTCCTAGAAGAGAAATATCTTTGAAAGGACCACCCTCTTTATTCTCCTCTGCGCTCAATTATTATATTTTGTGCAACCTAAAATTGTAGTTATAAAGATATTTTGGGGTTGCTTTTTATAGAACCTTGATCAATAGAAGCATAATTTTAAACTACAGAAGTATAAAAAGGTGCAGAATCCTATGTACCATAAATAAAAAAGGTCAGAATTCTAATTTTTCAAAAACACATAACTTAGCAATGAGGGAGGGGAATGTAAAGTAGAATTTTTTTTTTGTAATTCTTCATACTTCTAAACTTTTTCTCTAAACTTTGTTTCCTTTCAGAAATGGAATTCTGTGAATCCCCTCATACTCTGTGCTCTGGCTACCAGGCAGACATGCATAGTATTTCTCGACATGGTTACCAGCTAGAGATGGGTTCTGATGTGGACACAGAGACAGAAGGTGCTGCCTCTCCCGAACATGCTCTGAGAATGTGGATAAGGGGAATGAAATCAGAGCATAGCTCCTGCTTGTCCAGCCGGGCCAACTCTGCATTGTCCTTGACTGACACTGACCATGAAAGGAAATCTGATGGGGAGAATGGTAATGCCTATACTATTAATGTAAAACACAGAAAGAATGTATTTTTTAGCCTTTTTTGTTTTGTTTTGCTTTCCTTCTCTATGTCTGCTCATCTTTCATTTAATAGGTAGAATGGAAATGCAAACTAGCAGGGTCCCATGCACAAGGCATGTACTTAAATATCTGGCATATAGACACATTTATTTACAATGACAGACAAAGTACTTTTTATTTATAGAGAACCCCCAAAGGAAATAATCCCATGTATTCAACAATATTGTACGTGTTTCTATTTATTGCTCACCTTTTAATTTCATCTTCATTTTCCAATGCAATACTAGTGGAATTTATTATATAAAGTACTTATTTTGTATATTTTTACTTTATATCAATATATTAAAAAATGAGATCAACAATTGTATAGCCAGCATACTCCATATGTGCTGTTTTTATTCAGATTAATCTGTCAAATGTGCATAGATGCTCAAATTAACCAGGTTAGGTTGAAATAATTTTAAAAAATATGTGAATTAATGCCAACCAATTCCTAGACAAGAGTTACTAGCAGCCATATCATTAAATTATAATTATATATTATTTTCTTACAACTTTTATAAAAGGAAAAGTGTTGCCTTGAATTGTTGGGAAGAGGTTCATTAATTTTATTTCTGATACTTGGTTACCACCCAAGAGCAAAAGCCTTTCATGTTTAATACTTATTAAACACATTAATCAAGTCTCTCCATCATTCTGGTTGTCTAAATTCCATAGGTCCCCATCTTCGTGAGCATAAGACCTACTCTATTAGCACTGACTGACTATTATATTCTTAGGTAGCAGATAGGTAGCCAACAGCCTGTACTTGCATCTTTTCTATTCTGTCATCCTCTGCCTCTTTCAAACAAGGATATAATCAGGAATGAGAGGTTACCCACTACTTCGAATACCATTTCCTAACTGATAGGTTATAATACTTTGCTATATCACCTAGTGTACGTGGAGTTTCTTGAGTTTTCACGTATGTGTGTGTGTATGAATATATGTATTGCTTACTTATAACCAAGAATGTGGAGGTAAAGTATGGAAATGAGAAGGTTACATATTTAGTATATGTATGCATATTCATGTAAATGGAAAAGCATTGAGATGGAAGTTAGGAGACATTGGAGGGGTAACTACAGTTTTCTGAGCATCATCTGTCAAACAAGAAAAATAACAACCAAAAGTACATGAAATGAGGATGGCAGATATTGTCCTGAATTATCAATACTTGTTCACTGTCATCTCACTCCTGATATAAGAAGTTATAGCAAGTGCACTGGGTGGAAACATTAAAATAAAAGAAAGAAGCTTCTTCATGGGACTTTACTATTCTTCTGCCCCTGCAAGACCCTGGACACAGGCTTTGTTTCGGGAGATGAAAATGTTCTGGAATTACATAGTGGTGATGGTTGCACAACTCTGGGTATATCTAAAAACCACTGAATTGTATATTTTAAAGGACAAATTTTATGGTATGCAAATTATATCTCAAGAAAGCTGTTATTTTTTTAAAATGCTACCAAATTCAGGGTAAGGGTTGAAGATTGAAAAATCCCACACGACTTGAACAAGGATTAATTAGTAAACTGTTTAATGTTACAGGTTTTAAATTCTCACCTGTTTGTTGTGACATGGAGGCTCGAGCTGGATCTACTCCAGGCAAGTATTTCCAAATATTTGACTACAAATTCTTTTTACCTCATACCATCCCTGACACCCACCTGCAAAGTTGAACTCTGTCCCTCTGACAACACACAGGGCTGGTCAATGAACCTGTCAAAGCTTAGCTCATTAATAGCATATCAGTTTATTTCCCCTGGAAAACTTCACGTGTGTGAAAAGAGAATGTGAGACCTGAGGAAAAAGACAAGATAGTGTTTAAGGTGGGATGGGGAAACATGTTGCTATAGCGTGGATTCAAGGATTAAAATCTGGTTGTGTTAGGTTTGGCCTCATGACTTCCTAGATATCAAGCATTTTTTTTTTGCATGGCTCCAGTCATTAACTTAGTATGGTACAGGCACTGTCATAACTTCACAATGCTTCCCAGCAGATGGCATTTGCTTTTTCTCCAGATGTTCCCAGCTTGGCTTCAGAATCACTCTTTATCCATGTCATCAATTATAAATGCCACCTTCAAAAGCAGAAATGTTGTTTATTCTTTTCTATAAATCTTTGTTTATACTGTGTCATTCCTCAGTAAGGGGAAATTGATGTTTTACTTTTGTCTCAATCATGTTCATTGGGTTTCGTCCGTTTGTAAAGTGGTATTGAAATCAACATTTATTAATTATTTTGATGACTGAGCCTGTGAGGAGGGACCCTTCTTAAAGACTTTCTTGTTGGGTTCTCTCATCTGACCATAGGGCAATGACTCAAAATTGGGTGTGAAGAACTGGCAGAAAGGGGGAAGGAGGACAATGTATCAATCAGCTGGGTCTTTTATAAAGTACAAAAAGTGCCCCCTCATAAGAGCTACTTAAAAAGTTTAGCCACTATTGTATGTTAGTGTGCATATGCCTTAGATGTGCTGAGGCCATTGAGGGATATTTGGGGCTCTTCAGCTTCATTTGGCCTTCAGTCTAATCAGTAATCTGCCTTCACCACCTACTGAGTCAAACATAGAGGAATCTAGGATGAATTAAATGCATTCTTTCTCTTCCTTATAAGTCAAGTATATTTTAGAAACTGGATAGAGTACCATAAGATTGGACCATGAGCTAATCTGCTAAAAGCTAGTAACTACAAGCCTCTGTTAGCATAAAATGTACTTGTAAGAATGATTTTAACTTCTGAAAGGCAGTATGGCATAATGATTATTTCATTAGTGTGGTACATTCACATTCATTGAATTTGATGAATACATTTTGGAGCACTTCTACACAGCATGAATTTAGTTTACATTTCAGTTTATACTCTCTCCAAGTCCATTCAGTGGGTTATGGCAGGATATATACCACACTAATGAAAAAAGTTGTTGAAGTGGGAAAAGTGGGGAGTGTGGGGAGTGGGGTATATGGGAACCTCCTATATATTTTAATGTAACATTTTGTGTGATGTATGTGCATTTTAAAATATATATATATTTTTAAAAGTATATACTCTGGTGCCAGACAGCTTAGGTTTAAATCCCAGCTGTGTACTTTGAGAGCCTTATTTAAATGTTCAGTTCCTTCAATTTCATAATCTTGAAAAATAAAGATAATATTAGTATCTACCTCTAGATTTCTGAGATGATTGAATGAATTGATATTTATAAATGTTTAGAACAGTGCTTGTAACTTATGAGTACAATATGAATGTTCGGTATTATTATTGATCATTGCTTCACAATTTCCAAAAGTAATTTCATATCTTCATCTCATTGCATCCTCATGACCACTCTGTGAAATAGATTCTATTATGATCCCAATTTTACATATGAAGAATGGTTAAAACAGCATTTCAGAAATGAGTTGCTAAAAGCAACAAATTGTTTTCCAAATACCCATTTATTTAATGAAGTACATTTTCTTCCTCTCTTGGATGATGTGTATATGTAAGACGTGATCTTGAAAAACTTTTCTGTGCACAATTTATAGTTATGTAAGTCTTACTTTGACTATGTTAAGAGTTGACCAGTGTGAATTCTACAAATTTTCAGTCAATGATATTTTTAACTTGGCCTGGTTTCAGTATTTCCATGGATTCCTGCAGAGAAGTTTGCATTGAGGTGAGAGCAAAAATAATTTTTCTAAAACCATGTTAATATGAGGAAACAAATTATTTAAATGAATTGAACTTGGTGTTTGGGGGTAAATATTACTCATTTCCTATTGATCTTATCCATTCATGACAGCAGGCCTAGCAGGACATCTATAACCTTTAAACCTATCACTATATTCCACTTTACTATTAATGGAACCTGGCTATATATTAGGTTTCATTTTTGAAGAAGTTTTGGACCACAGAGAGGTTCAGCTATGGCAGAGGAGGAACACTGGTGTGGGGTGTTATTGATGGGGGGGGCACATGGTTGGGAGGGAGTTCTCCAGGGCATGTATACAGGGTACATAAAAATGTTTGGATATTTTCATAGTGGTTACAGTTAAAAATGATAACTGAGGGAGTGCTGAGTTCCTAGCCAGGGGAACTCTATCACATTTCCCAATGGAACAGCAACAATCCCCCAAGTGCAATGGCAAAGACCAATACAAAAGGATGGTCCAACAATGAACCCTTGATACTGATGACTATGCTTATAAGCCTCTGCGCATGAAATATGAACTAGGTCTAGAGCTGCAGGGTGCCTGAGAGTTACCTCCTGAGAGCCTCCATGTTGCTTAAATTTGGCCACTCTCTAAGCCAAACTCAGCACATAAATACATTACCTTCCCCCCAGCATGGGACATGCCTCCTGGGCATTAGCCTCCCTGGTGCTGAGGGATTACTACCAGGCACCAGTTGATGATGTAACTAGAAAAAGACCTTGAATAAAAGGGTCAACTCAGACCAGCAGAATATCTCAGCCTACATGTAATATCAGGTGTTAAAAACTACTTTTTGACCTTGAATAAAAGGAGGAAATGGAAAAGACAAGTGAATTAGTTTCAGTTTTTATGTACTATCTTTGAGAAATGTAAACCTGCTTAAAATATTTATTATTTACATGTTCTACTGCTTCAGACTTCAAGCCAGCCCATCCCTGTGCCTCATTAATGTCAATGGTATTTTGTTTCTGTCTTTCCATATTTTCTGTATTTTAGAATATTGATGAGGCAATGGGCTTAAACTAGTATGGAATGATATAAATCTCACTGCAATGAATGTGCAAGAAAAGTGAAGATAGGAGAAATTGTTAGTGTCAGTGAGTTGTCCCACTGAGAAATATTCTGAGAAGTGATTTGAAAGAGGCTTCCTTTAATTCCATCTGTCCTATTGGAATATGATTTGGGTTTTCTACTTCTGTATTTCCCAGATCTTCTCTGTAAGGACTTTTATTCCATTTCATAAATTGATAAAGCATATCAAAATATTTCATTTTTCTCATTATCATAAAATCTATTGGTTGGCCTTGAATTAATTTTAGTCTCTGTCATGAAAATAAATAACCCTCAATTTTAATACTGTTACACTTTGACTGAAAGGCCCAACACATAAGAAAGTGAGAGCAATCCAATCACAGAAGGGGATCTACATTTCTAAGCTTTCACAAAGGTATCAGAACACTAATGCATCTTGTTTCTATTCCCTCAAATTTGTTCTAAGTAAACCCTTGTCCTCAATTGATGCTTAATTTTTAATCAGGAAAAATACACATTCACTCCAGATAGCATCATACTGGAGCCTATGAACTGGCAATGTCTGGCTGACACGTTGACATCAGCCAATATGTTTTATATATTCTACCACTTTCCTGCTTCCATTTCACTTTACTAGTAATGTTAATATCCATCATAGGCTGATATTTTAGTAGAGTATATATTGTTCTAGCCTCACAATGTTGGTGAGTAAACACTACACTGGAAGCTGTTTGAAGACGGAGTCTATTTGTTCACAATTGTAGCTTCAATATCTAGCCACTTGACCTGGAGCACAATAGGTACTAAATAAATGAGAAATGTGCATTTCTCTGAGTAGAAAATTAAACTAAGAGATAATATGTGTTTTGTGTGAATCTTTTTTTTACAAGGATAGAAATGCCACAATCTATCACAATCTTTGGTCATCCAACTCACAATACTTATAACACCTGCCTCTGACAGGTGATCCAAAGGAGCATTTTTAGAAGGATTTGTCATTCTTTCTTGCATTTCAACATCAATGATTATATTTGTCTATACTTTGATCTTGAAGAAAAAAAATATTGCTGCTAAATTTGAATAATCAATTTCCAAGAATATTTTACACATATGGCCTAAATGGAACAGTTGGATTATAAAAAATGAAAATAAAGTTGTTTGTCAGGAAGTTAAATGGAGAAAAAGCATTTGTAACCTGTAACATAATAAAATACAAATAGGAAAAAAAATTATATCCTGGGTGATAATGATATTTCTGTTCAAGCAATATTTATTGAATACCTACTCTTTGCCAGGTTCTATATTGGAGACTGAATGTGTGAAAGATAAATTGTACACAATCCTCAATCTCAAGGAATTTATAGACTAATGGGAGAAATTGGTGTCCTATTAGTTTGTATTGTTTATTGCAGATAACAGAAACAACTTCAAGTTAACTTAAACAAAAGACAAAGTTATTGGTAGAAATAAGAATACATCTTGCCTAGGGCAAGAGTGACATTTTACCAAAATTAGGGATTAGATCAGAATTGCTGGGATTTTATCTCTTGCGTCTTTCTATCCAGGGACTTCAGTTCTGTCTCTATAGGTTGACATTCTCTAAGTCTTCATCCACAAAGCAGGCATAAAAACCCAGGAGACCTGAATCTCTGGACTTATCATGTGATAGCCAGGCCCTGAACCTCAACAGACTTCAGCTCCTACACTCTGGTTTATTGGACTTACTCCACTCAGCTAACATGGAGGTGAAGAAGGTCAACCACCACACCATGGAACCAAGAGTGCCTACAACTGAAAGCAGGAGGATTGCATTCAGCATCCATGTGGAATCTAAGCCCCCTCTTGATATAGATATGGAGTGGACACAACCATTCCAAGGTCCACAGGATGGAGGAATAGAGTATGGATTAGAGTGGACTTACTGATATTCTATTCATGAACTATTGTGATTAGTAATCAAAGAAAATATGGCATTGGTGTGGAGAAAGTGGCCATGGTGATTACTGGGGGTAGGGAGTGGGAGGAAGAGATGTATGTGGGGGCATTTTCGGGACTTGGAGTTGTCCTGGGTGGTGCTGCAGGGACAGTGACCGGACATTGTATGCCCTCCCATGGCCCACTGCGTGGACTGTGGGAAAATGTGGGCTATGGTGTGGACCATTGACCATGAGGTGCAGCGGTGCTCCGAGATGTATTCACCAAATGCAATGAATGTCTCATGATTGAGGAGGTTGTTGTTATGGGGGGAGGAGAGATTGGGGGGTGGGGGGTATATGGTGACCTCATGTTTTTTGAATGTAATATTAAAAAAATAAATAAAGGCAAAAAATAAAAGAAAAAGACAAAGAAAAAAAAAACCATAGAGTTTCCTGTTTGTATTTCTTCTGTTCAGGAAAGAAGCTAAGATTAACTGGATTTTTAAATGTTGTTTCTGAATTCCAAGGAGATAGAATAATTTGACCAGCTTCAGTCATATTTCTACCACTGGTTCCATCAGCTACAACCAGGGGCGAGATCAGTAATACAAATATTGCTCTGGGGACCCACCCATGTGAATCATGGAGCAGCTCTCAATATAGAGCTGTCAGTGTCAAATGGGCACTTATTGCCAAAGAGGACTACTATAAGGCTAAAGAGCTAATTTAATATGATTATTAATTACAGTGGTAAAGATATGTGTAGCTCACTATGAGAGCACAAAAGTTGGGAAACTACTTATTAAGGTAAAAATAGGTATAGTAGTACAATCTAAATAAGCACTATTCTTTGTACAGTGAGTGGTTAAGAACATTGGCTATGGTGTAATACAGCCCTAGGATTGTGTTCTGGTTCTGTCACTTACCTACTATGTTTCCTTGGACAGGTAACCAAAGTTCTTTAAGCCTCAGTTTCCCCATCTGTCAAACGGAGGCATTACCTATTTCAAAGTTCTTTTAACTTGTTTTATTTTTAGTGTGAATTAAATGAGAATATGGACATATAGCACTTCACAGCCTGTATGTCATATATTAAATGCTCAAAAAAGGTTAGTTGTGCTGTAATCTAAGACTTAGCAAGAATTTATTATATAACTATTGTAGAATAGATACTACAAGGTGAAGTCTCTGTTATCGAGGATTAGACAGACATGCAAATTAGCTTCAAAGCGTCTGGTATACCAGAGAATTCTCTGGTCTAGCAGAGTAAACCCTACTTTGCTCGTTTCAAGCTAGGTAAAAATTCTTGCATTTGTCTTATCTTGAATAATGCATCATTTCGATAGTCAACATTCTTGTTCTGCTAAGCATAGAAGACTGTAAGAAGAAATTCATTGAACCATTTCAGACCTGATTGAGGGTTAACCTGTTGAGTTTCCTATTTCCTATTGTCACTGCATTAGCCCTTTAACCTAGACCTGGGATTTCAACTACTCAGAAGCCCTGTTGTTTTCAATGATTATTGGGCAGCTATTTGCTGCTCAGGAATTTACAGAAAAGGGAAGATCTCGTACAATCCCACAACAGCCAAGAAATCCATCTGCACTCCTCCCCATTACCTTTACTAGATAATATTGAACCCTGGTAATAAACCATTTGCTATCATAGTAATGTGTAGGCCTCTCTCAAACCCTAAAATGCTTCAGCAGATCAGCAAGGGCTGTGAAAAGATAAGTAGCCTAACACCTAGGTTTCTTGAATGACGTGTGATATTTATACCCAAATGGGACCAATCATGTGCATTGAATGGCAAAAATTTGTTTGTTTTACATTTTGTTCCTTCACTTTTTTTCCCCCCTGTTAGTACAAATTATACAAGGTCCTTCCTTAGCAATGATAACTGTTCCTAAGGAACCATCTGAATGCCGAGGAAGTGTGTGAAGCAAAGCAATAGCTTTGGCAGGAGTACTGCTATTTAACTGACATCCTAATAAATCTGTTGGATCTATTAAGGTTGTATAAGACACTGCATTTGACTTTGTAATGGCTCTTTGGAGATGTTACACAATCAGAAGTAGTGTGTAAGTCATTGTGATTACATTATGTGTGGTTGAGACACTTCTGCGGTGACTGTGATATTCTTACAATTGAAAACAATTTGAAGAAACTGAAATTCAGGCCATTCTAAAGTTACATAGGGAAACGGACTTTGGCCCAGTGGTTAGGGCGTCCCTCTACCATATGGGAGGTCCGCGGTTCAAACCCCGGGCCTCCTTGACCCGTGTGGAGCTGGCCATGCGCATCGCTGATGCGCGCAAGGAGTGCCGTGCCACGCAAGGGTGTCCCCCGCGTGGGGGAGCCCCACGCGCAAGGAGTGCGCCTGTGAGGAAAGCCGCCCAGCGTGAAAAGAAAGAGCAGCCTGCCCAGGAATGGCGCCGCCCACACTTCCCGTGCCGCTGACGACAACAGAAGCGGACAAAGAAACAAGACGCAGCAAATAGACACCGAGAACAGACAACCAGGGGAGGAGGGGAATTAAATAAATAAATAAATCTTTAAAAAAAAAAATGCCTAGGAATAAACTAACAAAAAGTGCAAGAGACACACACAAACACAGAAACACACACTCACTCACATGAACTCTTCAGTGCTATTGAGGAACACAGAAAAAGACATGAATACATTTCATAATTAGTTTATTCATGTATTTTTCTGTGTTCCTCAATAGCACTGAAGAGTTCATGGAGTTGTCCTAAATGATATTGCGGGGTCAGATGCTGGACATTATACCCACTGAATGGAATGAGGGAGAGTGTAAACTACCATGTAAATTATAATCCATGTGGGGCAGCAGTGCTCCAAAATGTATTCACCAAATGCAATGAATGTGCCACAATGATGAAAGAGGTTGTTGATATGAGATGAGTGGGGTGAGGGGCGTGGTGGGATATATGGGTACCTCTTATATTTTAAAATGTAACATTTTTTGTCATCTATGTATCTTTGGAAAAAAGGCAATTTAAAAATAAAATTTAAAAAAATAAATGATTTGAATTGGAAGAAAAGAAAAAGACATGAATAAATGGAAAACCATACCCTGTTCTTGAATAATAAGTTTCAATGTCATAAATACTCTCCCTCAGTTTGTCTATGATTTTATCATGACTCCAATGAAAATATCAACTTGTAAAAAACTGGATATGTTGTCTCTAATGGGCAATGGAAAAAGTAAATGTAAATATATCTTGGTACTTTCGCCATATATTAAAATATATTTAAGTACACTGTAATCAAACTAAAGTGTTGCTATTATATGAATAAGAAAAATGTTAAAACATTACAGAAAGCCAGGAAATGGGCCCAAATAGGAATAACGCATAGGGTAAATATGGCATTTGATATTAATATGGAACACATGGATCTTTTAAAATCCGTATTGAGACAATTGAGTAGTCATCTAGAAAACAATAAACTTGGTTCTGTACTTCACACCCAAAACAAAATTAAATTCTAGATGAACCAAAATTCAGCCATGAAAATAAGTACTAAAGGGAAATATAAGTACTAGAAGAAAATAAGAGGGAGTTGTTCATATGCTTACAGTATGAAAGGCCTCTCTATATATAGTACAAAAATATTGAAGCCATAAGCAAAAATGTTGTCAAAATTGACTACCTGAAATTGTGTGTGTGTGTGTCTGTTGGAAATCCTCATAAGTAAGTTAAAATACAAATAAGAAACTTGGAAAAAAATAATTTTCCCATACAGAGACAAAGAGTTAATTTCCTCCTTATGTTAAAAGCATACAGGCTAAAATGTAAATCATAATGTAAAATATAAAATAACTAAAAATTTAGAAAATTGTATAGTCTAAAATATAAACCACAATGAAAACCCAAGTGTAACCTTGTTTGAAAGCTATTGTCTCAATATTTGTACATCATTTGCAGTAAATACAGTATGAACATGTAAAAAGATTATTGCTGGGGAAGGGACAAAGTGTCTGATGTTAGATATGTGAGAGTACTGTATATTGTATATATGAATTACTGTGTTTTAAAACTTGTGTGAAGACAAGCTTAATAATTAGGAAAAAAAAGAAAAAGAAAGGACGTAGACACTGAGGAAGAGATGGAAGAAGTTGCCTTGCCAATATGCATACAGGGCAACACTTATTGCAGTGATGGAAGGCAAAACATCAAAAACAAAGCTTTTGCATTTTTAAATTTTTTGATACCCCAATTTATTTTTACCTTAAATTTTCTAAATTAATATGTATTCTATATCTAACCTTTAAACTCATCACTATATTCCATTTTACTATTAATGGAACCTGGCAATATATTGGGCTTCATTTTCAAGGAGGTTTTGAACCACAGAGGGGTTCAATGGTGGTGGAGGAGGAATACTTGTAATCAATAAGAAAAAAAAGAGCCCAATAATAGAATAAAACTATAGATACAGGCCCTAGTAAAGAAATGAAAATGGCTCTTGAACATGAGCAAAAATGCTTAACCTTACTTATAAGAGAAATGCATTTTAAAACTCTAATGAATTATCATTTGCCACCTATCATATTGACATTAGTACAATTTGATAATACACTGTTGGTAAATGTGTGTGAAATGTTGGTTATGGGAATATAAATAGGTATAGCCTCTATGGAAAGAAATTTTTCAATATCTAGTAAAAAATTCATCTCCTTTGGCACAGCAATTTCACCTCTAGAAATTTATTCTCCACATAGTAAATGAGTATGCAGTGATATGCATGAGGATGTTCACTGCAACATTGTTTGATATATCAAAAATGGATATACAAATCAAAACATTCATCAAGAGAAGGCTAGCTGAATAATTTATGGCATGTTCATGCAATAAAATATTCTACAGACGTAAAAAATAAGATACACATCGTAGGAGGAGTGGGATGGTTCAAGGAGAATTTCACTGTGAGTTTTAGCTTTTTTGATGCTGTATTTGTGTACTTATTTATAATGTTTTGTATCTTAAGTTAGTTGGTGGGATACATGGGTGTTACAATATTACTCATTATGCTCTTTTATGAAGGTCTGAAATAATATCTTAATGAATACCAACAAAATGAGATAACATTGTACATCCTTAAACAAAAATCACAAAGTTTGAATCATTTCATTTTATGATGGCTTTTTTGTCTCTAACCCAGTGTAAAGAAAACATTTTATATTGTTTCCTAGTTCACAGTGAATCTACAAATAAAAAAAAAACAACTGGAGACAAAAATTTCACAAAAGTATACTTACCATACTTTGAAGAACACAGTATGACATTTTCTGTTCTATTCTTTCATTTTATGTCTTTTTTAAATAATTATGATCCAGTAAATTCTTTCATAACCTACTAATAGGTCACACTTTGCAGTTTGAAATCCATGGTATCCAGTGTACTACCGTTTATGTGTGTTTTTCAGTGGGGCAATATACATATACCCTTCTATGTGCATAGAATTCTCTACAAGATTTCACAATAAGTGGATAATTCTTATTCCATTTGTAGAAGAGAATTAGGTGGCTGTAATTCAGAAGGGGAGGGAGACTATTTTTCTGCATGCTTTTATGTACCTTATGAATTTTGTACCATGTGCTATTAAATTTTTTAATTTAGTAATTTAAATATAAAATGAAAAATATATCTGAGATGAATGAATTCAATTCATTTGCTTTCTAGTACACTTTGTAAAATAGGCAAGAATTGGGGCTTGTAGAGCTCTTTCCAATATTTCAAAATGAATGATGAAAACTCTCCCCCCCCAAAAAAAAGGATAAGAGAGCAGGAATATAAATTATTCCTTTTATGATGATCACCACTTTTAGCACTTGATTTATTTTTAATGTCTTTTCATTGTGTTCCTCCTGAAAATAAAATGAGAAACAAATCTATTAGACTAAGGGTAATATTTGTCTCTTATTTGTAAAGATTTATTTTATTTATTTCCTCTTCTCACCCCTCCCCCCGTTGTGCTCTCTTGTGTCCATTTGCTGTGTGTTCTTCTGTGTCTGCTTGAATTGGATGCACCAGGAAGCTGTGTCTCTTTTTGTTGTATCATCTTGCTGCATCAGCTCCCTATTTGTGCAGCGCCACTCCTGGGTGGGTTGCACTTTTTTTGCATGGGGCAGCTCTCTTTGCAGGGTGCACTCCTTGCGCATGGGGCTGCATTACATGGGGGACACCCCTGTGTGGCATGACATTCCTTGTGCATGACAGCACTACACGTAGGCCAGCTCACCACATGGGCCATGATGCCCCTGGATTTCAACCCTGGACCTCCTATATGGTAGGCAGATGCTCTATCAGTTGAGCCACATCTGCTTCCCATATTTGTCTCTTTATATTGTTGTTAAGTCACCTGCCCCATTAGACTAGCCTCATGAAATTAGGGCCTCAAATTGAGAGGGAGCACACTCTTCTTCATTTGAAAAAGCTTTGTTTGGAGATCAAGTTGCTGTCTTACAGAAGCATGGACATATTGTTACCCAATGGACAAACAATTTTATATTTCAGAGATGTCCACCAAAATTAGCAATTTGAAACAAAAAGACAGCTGCAAATTTCAAACCTCTCATGTAATATAGGCCATGCTCTTTTCCTTTGGAAAACAAAAATATGTACTTGTCATTTAACAATTTCAGCAGTGTACACATAGTTTTGTTTCCATGAACAAATGTCTATTACACTAAATGGCTGATTTTCAATAATATTTCCATATTCATTCAAAGTCCATACCTATAACTTTTTTTTGTTTTCAATTTTGTGGCCACAATTATCTAGATATTTGTGCTTAAATACAATTCACTTAATTTGATGTTTGTATGTGCAAACTAGCTTTTTTTTAGATAAACTTTTATTTCCATTATTGCTATGCAAGTTTATACTTGCTGAAATAATTCTGAAGTTGGAGATATTTTGTGGACTGCACAACTCTTCTTGTAAATATTTAATCCCTTTTAATATTAGACAATTATTAGCCTTTTGAGATGATCCAAAAATTTCCCTTATACTACATATTTTATAAGCCAAAGTTATCATTGTTTAACATAGGCCAAAAAGAAAGAAGTAAAAAACTAAGGAGGGGTCTCATTTTTTGAAGAACTTGTGAGTTATGTATGCTTTCTTGGCTTGCAGTACACCATGCTCTCTTAATTTTCCTCTTATCTCAGCAGTCACTTCTCAGTCTTATTTTTTTTAATCTTTTTTTTTTGGCCTTTATTTATTTTTTTATTGTTACATTAAAAAAATATGAGGTCCCCATATACCCCCCACTCCCTCACCCCACTCCTCCCCACATAACAACCTCCTCCATCATCATGAGACATTCATTGCACTTGGTGAATACATCTCTGTGTACCGCTGCACCTCATGGCCAATGGTCCACACCATAGCCCACTCTCCCACAGCCCACCCAGTGGGCCATGGGAGAACATACAATGTCCGGTAACTGTCCCTGCGCCACCACCCAGGACAACTCCAAGTCCCGAAGATGCCCCCACATACAGCTCTTCCTCCCACTCCCTAGCCCCAGCAATCACCATGGCCACTTTCTCCACACCAATGTCATATTTTCTTTGATTGCTAATCACAATAGTGCATGACTAGAATATCGGTAAGTCCACTCTAATCCATACTCTATTCCTCCATCCTGTGGGCTTTAGAATTGTTGTGTCTACTCCACAGCTATATCAAGAGGGGGCTTAGATTCCACATGGATGCTGGATGCAATCCTCCTGCTTTCAGTTGTAGGCACTCTTGGTTCCCTGGTGTTGTGGTTGACCTTCTTCACCTCCATGTCAGCTGAGTGGGGTAAGTCCAATAAACCAGAGTGTAGGAGTTGCAAGTCTGTTCAGGCTCAGGGCCTGACTATCACATGGTCAGTCCAGAGATTCAGATCCGGTAAAACTAAAAGGAGAGGCTTGTGTACAAAGATCACATCTGAGTCCAGCTCCATCACACAGAAATATAAACTCCAACGTACAGCCAACTGACATGGCACTGAATTCCATCTGCCATGACCATAGAAACTGTGGTTCTCAGTCTTATTTTTGATTCTTCCTTTTCTCTCTGACATTTTAATAGTGTAGTGTCCTGGTGCTCAGTCTTTGGCCTCCCATCTTTCTCAACTATATACACCCCCTTAGTAATCTGTGTTCTCAAGGCTTAAAATGCCATCTCATATACTGATGACTTCCAAATGTATATCTCAGCCAAGACATCCATTTCCAAGTACCTACTAGATAATTCTATTTGATTGTTTCATAGGTATCTTTTTTTTTTATGCTACAATCTCCTTTATTTTATTTTTTTTATTGACTTTGTAATAATATTACATTAAAAATATATATGTTTCATAGGTATCTTAAACTCAACTTGTCCAAAACTGAACTCCTGATCTTTCCTCTACCCCAATCTTGCTCTACTTGCAGACTTCTCAACTTCAGGTGATGGAAAATCCCTCCTTCCACTTTCTCAGAACAAAAAATCATGGCGCCATCCTGAAAGTTCTTTTCCTGTCTTACTTTATGTCTACTTTACCAGCAAACTCTTTCACCCTACCACTACCTTCACTGATACCTCCAAGTCATCATCATCTCTCATCTGGATTAATTTAACAGCCTTTTAATAGGTCTTCCTGCTTCCCAAAGCTATCCCTTTAAAATGTAAATTCACTCTGCTGAAAATACTGAAATTGCTTCTCATTTCACTCAGAGTAAAATATTTACTTTCAATATTACAGCTAAAATGTCCTCCCTGATATAGCTCTGATTATCTCTCTCACCCAACCTCCTTCATTTCCTTGTTCCAACAACACTGACATCATTGGCAATCTCCAAAATAATTCCAGATACACTTCTGCCTTAGGAAATTTGTTCTAGCTGATTTTTCTGTTTGGAATTTTCTTCCCCCAGAGATTGCATGTGTAACTCTCACACCACCTTCAAGTCTTTATTTAGATGTTTCCTCAAAGAGGGCTGCTCTGACCTATGCTATAAAATACTGCAACTCGCACCACTACCACTAAACTTCCAATATGACTTACCCTGTTCTACCTTATCTTTTTTTACCATAGCATGTATCAACTTACATATGTTTTGCTTTTGTACTCTTCTCACTGTTTATTATCTGTATCCCAGTACCAGAATTATAAGTTCCATGGAAGTTTGTATCATTGTCTGTTTTGTTCTGTGATTTGCTCCAAGTTGTTAGAATTTTTATAGACATAGCAGGCTTAACAACAACTATTTTTGAATTAATGAATAAATCTAGAAATGTAATTGTTGGTGTCTACACATTATTATTTTTTAAGATATATATTTTAATTAGAGAAGTTGTGAGCTAACAACACAATCATACATAATGTGCAGAACTCCCATGCAACACCCATCCATCAACACCTTACACTGTTGTGAAACATTTGTGACAGATTATGAAAGAGCATCTTGTATTTTTTTCTATACACCCCCTATTATTAACACCATAAATTACTATTGTGCATTTTTTATAGTTGATGGGAGAATACTCACCTTTCTTTATGTCAACAACTGTCCATCCATCTCCTACCACATGATTCACTGTGTCATACAGTATCATGCCTTATAAAATCTATTTAAGTGTACAGTCAGTGGCTTTCACTTTCATAACAGAATTGCACAATAATTGCCTCAGTAAATTTTTGAACATTTTCTTAGTCCAAAAGAAAAATCTCATACCCCCCTATTATTGACCCTTAGCATTCATATAGTATCTTCTTTGTCACTGATACAAGAATATTACAATATTACTATTTACTATAGCCCATGTTCCATTAATTGTATTTTTCCCATGCATCACCATATTCTTACCACCTTGTAATAGTACTGTACAATTGTTCTAATTCAAAGAAAAGCATTCTTGTATTTGTACTATTAACCAGAATCCTCATGTATCGTCAGATTCACTATGTTATTTAGTCCCAAGATTATTCTCTAGTTTTCATCTAATTGTCATCTACATCCCTAGATTACCCTTTTTAGCCACAATCCCATTTATAAACCAGCTGTGTTAATTATACTCACTATAACGTATTACCATTAACTCCATGCATTAACACACTTTTACAGTCAATCTAATTAAAAATTCTATTATTACAAACATTAATCATCAGATGGCTTTCTAAACCCTCATTCTATGTACTAGTCACCTACACCCTAGGCTTTAAATCTGTATGTTTATTCTTCACAATTAGTTCATGTTAGTGAGACCATACAATTGTTGTCCTTTTGTGTCTGGCTTATTTCCCTCAGCATAATGTCTTCAAAGTTCATCAAATCTTATCATAGTATTCCATCATATGTATATACAACATTTTGTGTAGCCATTCATTGGTTGATGGACACTTGTATCTGTTTCCATCTTTTTGTAATTGTGAATAATCTGCTATGAACATCAGTGTGCAAATATCTGTTCAAATCACTGTTTTCAGTACTTCTGCATATATTCCTAGTAGAGGGATTGTCAGATCATAAGGCAGTTCTATATTTATCTTCCTGAGGAACTTCCAAACTGTCTTCAACAGAAGTTGCACCATTCTCCATTCCCACCAACATTTAAGGAGTGTTCCTTTTTCTCCACATCCTCTCCAGCAGTGATGGTTTTCTGTTTTTTTAGTAATGGCCATTCTATGAGGTGGGAGATTATGTCTCATTGTAGTTTTATTTTGAATTTCCCTAATAGCCAGGGATTTTCAACATTTTTTCATGTGCTTTTTTGCCATTTTTATTTCCTTTTTGCAGAAATGTCTAATTATTTCACTCATTTTTTAAAAATTGGATAGCTTGCTCTTTTATTGTTGAGTTGTGTGATCTCTTTATGTACTGTGGAACTCAAATCCTTATCAGATATGTGGTTTCCAAATATTTTCTTCCATTGAGTGGACTGCCTTTTCAGCTTCTTGACAAAGTCATTTCAACAAAAAGTGTTTAATTTTGAGGAAGTCTCATTTATCCATTTTCTCTTTGATTGCCCATGCTTTTGGTGCAGGATTTAAGAAACCACCACCTATCACCAGGTCATGAAGTTGTTTCCCAACATTTTACTCTAGAATTTTTTAGGTTATAGCTTTTATATTTACGTCTATCACCCATTTTGTGTTAGTTTTTGTTTAAGGTGTGATAAATGGGTCCTCTTTCTTCCTTCTAGGTATGGATATTCAGTTCTCCCATCATCATTTGTTGAATAGACTATTCTGACCCAGCAGGGTGATGTTGATATCCTTGTCAAAAATCATTTGACAGTAAATGTGAGAGTCTGTTTCTGAACCATCAATTTTGTTCCATTGGTCTATGTGTCTATCTTTATGCCATTATCATGCTGTTTTTAACCACTGTAGCTAGGTAATATTTAAAACCCAGAACTGAGAATCTTCTATCTCCGTTCTTCCATTTTAAGATGTTTTTGGGTAGTTAGGGCCCCTTATCCTACCAAGTAAATTTAATAATTGTGTTTTCCAATTCTTTAAAAATGCTGATGTAATATTAGTCAGGATTGCACCGAATCTGTATACCATTTTTGGTAGAATTGACATCTTAACGATATTTACTCTTCCAATACATGAACACAGAATGTTCTTCCGTTTATTTGCATCTTTTTAAAACTTCTTTTAGCATTGCATTGTAGTTTTGTGAATACAAATTCTTTACATCCTTGGGTAAGGTTACTCCTAAATATTTTATTCTTTTAATCACTATTAAAAATGGAAAAATGAATTTTTTCTGGACTTTCTCCTCAAATTGCTCATTACTAATGTATAGAAACATTACTGATTTTATCATATTAATCTTGTATCCTGCCACTGCTGAAATTGTTTATTAGCGCTAATAGATTTATTGCAGATTCTTTGAGACTTTCTCAGTATAGGATAATATCATCTGTGAATAGCAAAAGTTTTCAATTTTACTAATTTTCTTGTCTGTTTAGTCTTGCTGAAAAGTCTAGCAATATTATTGAACAACAGTGGTGACAGTGGGCATCCTTGTCTTTTTCCCCATCTCAATAGTAAATCTATCAGTCTTTCACCATTGAGTAAAATATAAGTTGTGGGGTTTTTCAAATACTTTTTGAAAAAATACTTTAGCTTACAGAAATGTTACGTAAAAAATACAGGTGATTCCCATATGCCCCCTTTCCTGCCTCTCCCACATTTTCTCACATTAATGACATTCCAGGAGTTACGTCAACTGTGGGTTTCTAATACATGCCCTTTATCATGTTGAGAAAGTTTCCTTCAATTCCTAACTTTTGGAAGATTTTTATCAAGAAAAGATGCTGTATTTTGTAAAATGATTGCTGCATCAATCGCGATGGTCATGTGATTTTTTTTGTCTTTGATTCATTAATTTGCTGTATTATACTGATTGATTTTCTTGTGTTAAACCACGCTTGCATGCCTGATATAAAACCCGCTTGATCATGATGAATAATTCTTTTAATATGTTGTTGGATTCATTAGTGTGTATTTTTCTGAGAATTTTTGCATCTTTATTCATTGGGGAAATGGGTCTGTAATTTTATTTTTATGTAATATCTTTACCTGGCTTTGGTATCAGGATGATATGGGCTTCATAGAATGAGTTTAGTAGCATCCATTATTGTTACATTTTTGGCTGCATTTGCATAAGATTTAGCATTAAATTTCATTGCATGCTAAGTAGAATTCACCTGTAAAGGGTCTGGTCCTGGGCTTTTCATTTTGGGGAGTTTTTCAACTACCCTTTCAATCTCCTTACTTGTGATTGGTTTGTTGGGGTTATTTTTTTTTAAGGAGGTACTGGGGATTGAACCTGGGACCTCATATATGGGAAGCCAGCACTCAACCACAGAGCTATATCTGCTGCTTTTTGTTTGTTTGTTTATATTTGTTCTTAGGAAATAACAGGGATCAAACCTGGGCCCTTGTTTGTGTGAAGAAGGTACTCAACCACTGAGTTACAACTACTCCCTTCTATTTCTTATATAGTTGGTGTAGTTTGTTCTTGTGTTCGTTCCTAGGAATTTTTCCATTTCACTTACATTGTGTAGTTTTTGCCCACGCAGTTGTTCATAGTATCCTATTATAACCTCTTTCCTTTCTGTAGGGTAAGCAGTAATGTCCACATTTTCATTTCTGATGTATTTATTTACATTTCTCTCTTTTTTTCTTTGTCAGTCTATCTAAGGATCTGTCAATTTTGTTAATTTTCTCAAAGAACCAACTTTTGGTTTTGTTCATTTTCTCTATTGTTATTTTGCTCTCAATTTCATTTGTTTCTGCTATGATCTTTATTATTTCATTTACTCTGGTTGCTTTGAGAATAATTTACTGTTCTTTTTCTAGTTTTGCCATCTATGTTGTTAGGTCAGTGACTTTAGCTCTTTATTCTTTTCTAATATAATCATTGAATACTATAAATTTTCCTCTCAGCATGGCATTTGCTGCATGTCATAGGTTCTGATACGTTGTGTTATTCTTATTTCTCTTGCAGTTTTTTCTTTGACACACTGATTATTTGAGTGTCATGGAAGTTTGATATTATTTATGAATTCCAAGAGATGTTGATTATGCTTTTGAACTGGTCTGTTTCTCTGGGTATGATACCACTTTGATTGTAGTAAATTTGGAGGTTTCACTTTTACTATATTAAATCAGCATTAGGGCTTTGATTTGACCATGTCATTAGGGCAACTAAGAGTTGAGTCCCCACCCCCATGGTCAGCTTTATAAATGGACACTCAATCATGGACATGGAAGTATATACACAGAAAAGAAGAACACAAAGGAAGAGAGACTGATATGTAGACACAGCAGAGTCCCCAGAAAGAGAGATGAGCCTCATAGTCTGCAGCTGAGAAATATTGAGAGTGGAGCCTTATTCCAGGCTACAGCTGGGATTAGAAGAATCTGGGACCACACAACCTTAAAAGGAAGAAGGAAGGTTGAACCCTAGCAGACATCACCTGCCAACTTGTTCCAACATGTGGCAAATGACTTCGGGTGAGAAAGTACTTCTTATGGTACCTTGAGTTGGATTTTTTAGGGCCTTGTAAGTTTAAGCTTTTATCCCAAATAAATACCCTTTGTAAAAAACAACAGATTCTGGTATCTGTTTAATCTCCACATATTTGTGATTTTTTTTTTCTTTTTCTACCCGTTCAATTCCAGCTTCATTCCATTATGATCAAAGAAAGGACTTTGTATAAATACGATCTTGTTAAATTTATTGACATCTGTTTTGTTACATAGCATATGGTCTATCATAGAGAAAGATCCATGAGCATTTGAGAAGACTATATACCCTCCTGTTTTGGGTGCAATGTTCTGTATATGTCTATAAATTTTAGTTCATTCATCATATTATTCAAGCTCTCTGTTTATTGATCCTCTGTCCAGACATTCTATCCAATGATGAGAGTGTTGTATAGAAGTCTCCAACAATTATTGTAGAGACTTCCATTTCTCCTTTTGGTTTTGCCAGGGTTTGTATCATGCAATTTGGTATTCTCTTTATGTGCATATACATATATGATTATTATTTCTTCCTGGTGAATTTCCATTTTTATTAATATGTAATGTCCTTCTTTGTCTCTAATAAAACCTTGCTTTTAAAGTCAATTTTGTCTGATATAAAGATTGCTACAGCAGCATCTTTTTGGTTGCTGCATGTATGGAATAACTTATTCCAGCCTTTCACTTTCAGTCTGTCTGTATTCTCGGTTCTAAAGTGACTCTCTTGTAGACAGTATATAGATAACTCATATTTTCTTAGCCATTCTGCCAGTCTGTGTCTTTTGATTGGGGAGTTTAATCCATTAACATTCAATGTTATTATTGTAAAGGCATTTCTTACTGTACAGATTTTGACCTTTGGGTATTATCTGACATATCTTCTTTTCAGCACTCTATTTGAACTTTTAGTTACTTTTACTGATATAATCGTAATTTCTATATGTTCTTCCAAGCTGATATAAATAACTTTTGGTAGAATTGACATTGTAACAATATTTAGTATTCCAGTCTATGAACATGGAATGTCCTTTTTTCCTCCATTTATTTATTTATTTATTTGTTTGTTTGTTTGTTTATCGTCTTTCTTTTCTTAATGTTACATTCAAAAAATATGAGGTCTCCATATACCTCCCACCCCCCTCACCCCACTCCTCCCCCATAACAACCTTCTCCATCATCATGAGACATTCATTGCATTTGGTGAATACATCTCTGAGCACCGCTGCACCTAATGCCAATAGTCCACACCATAGCCCACACTCTCCCAGAGTCCACCCAGTGGGCCATGGGAGGGCATACAATTTCCGGTAACTGTCCCTGCAGCACCACGCAGGACAACCCCAAGTCCTGAAAATGCTCCCACTCCCTACCCTCAGCAGCCACCATGGCCACTTTCTCCACACCAATGCCACATTTTCTTCGATTACTAATCACAATAGTTCATGAATAGAATATCATTAAGTCCACTCTAATCCATACTCTATTCCTTCATCCTGTGGACCTTAGAATCATTGTATCCACTCCACATCTATGTCAAGAAGGGGTTTAGATTCCACATGAATGCTGGATGCAATTCTTCTGCTTTCAGTTGTAGGCACTCTTGGCTCCCTGGTGTTGTGGTTGACCTTCTTCACCTCCATGTCAGCTGAGTGGGTAAGTCCAATAAACCAGAGTGTAGGAGTTGCAAGTCTGTTGAGGCTAAGGGCCTGGCTATCACATGGTCAGTCCAGAGATTCAGGTCCCCTGGGTATTCATTAAACCCCAGCACCAACTACAGTTCCAGTGAAAGTAACAGGAGAGGCTTGTGGACAAAGATCTAGGTCATCTTTGATTACTCTTTAACAATGTATTATGGTTTTCTGGGTAAAAGTCCTTTACACCCTTGGTTTAATTTAATGCTAGGTATTTTAATCTTCTTGTTGCTATCGTAAATGGAATTTTGCTCTTGATTTCCTCCTCGGATTGCTCATTCCTAGCGTATAGAAACATTAGTGATTTTTGCATGTCGATCTTATATCCTGTCACTTTGTTGAACTTTTTTATTAGATCTAATAGCTTTGTCATAGATTTTTCTGGACTTTCTATATATAGGATCTTGCAAATAGTGAAGGTTTTACTTATTCCTTTCCAATTTGCATGCTTATTATTTATTTATATGCCTAGCAACAACTTCACACGCAATGTTGAATATGAGTAGTGAAACTTGGCATCATTTCCTTGTTCAGGAACTTAGAGGGAAAACTTTTACCCATTGAGTATGGTCTTAGCTGTGGCTTTTCTTTATATGCCCTTTGTCATGTTGAGGAAGTTTCCTTTCTTTTGAAGTTTTTTTAAATTTTTTTTAATTGAGAAAGGATGCTGTATTTTGTCAAATGCCTTTTCTACATCAATAGAAATGATCATGTAATTTTTCTCCTTCAATCTGTTAATATGGTGTTTAAGATTAATTTATTTCCTTATGTTGAATCACACTTGCATACCTGGGATAAAACCCACTTGGTCACGGCATATATATATTTTTTCATTTTATTCATTAATTTATTTATGTACACATGCATATAAATGTAGTGATTATTGTATATATCATTTTATAGTATTTATTCATCTCAATATTATATGTTCATTAATTATATATAATGCTTTTTATAGAATAACATAACCTCCGTAGAGAATATATATATTATTAATAATTTTTAAATAAAGATATTATACTATATATTATTATGCAACTTCTTTTTTAATATATTTTTTATTTATTTTTAAAAGATACATGGATTACATAAAATATTACACAAAAATATATAGGGGATTCCCATATATCCCACTCCCCGCACACACACCCTTTTTCCACATTAACAACTTCTTTCATTAGTGTGATACATTCATTCTAATTGATGAACATATTTTGGAGCATTTCCACACAGCACTGATTATAGCCTACATTGCAAATTACACTCTCTCCCACTCTATTCTGTAGGTTATGGCAGGATATATAATGTCCTGTATCTATCTTTGCAATGTCATTCAGGACAGTTCCAAGTCTCAAAAATGCCCCCATATTACACTTCTTTTTCCTTCTCCCTGCCTTCAGCAACTCCAGTGGCCATTTTCTCCACACCAATGATATAATTTCTTCCATTACTAGAATCACAATAAGTCTATAGTAGAATACCGGTAAGTCAACTCTAGTTCATATTTTATTCCCGATTCCTGAGCATTCTGGGGTGGTGATGCCCATTCCACCTCTGATTGACAGGGAGCTTAAATCCCATATGACTGATGGATAGGACTCTCTTGCTTGCAGTTGTAGACTCTCTCCTTGGTGTGGTGGTTTTCAATCGTCACCTTGTTAGTTGTCCTGGCTGAGTCCAATAAGCTGGGGAGGAGGTGTTGCAACTCTGTTGAGGCTCAGGGCCCAGCTGGCACATGGACATCCCAGAGATTCAAATCTCTTGGGGGTACACCTACCAATTCCAAAGCCAAATATAGGTTCAATAAAAGGGACAGAAGAAGCATGTGTAGAGAAATCACATCTGAGTCCTACTCTGTCATACTTGGGAGCACAAATTCCGAAGTAGGTCAAACTGGCAATGCACTAAACTCCAGAGCTATCTTCCATGACTGTAGGACCTGGGAGTCTCTGTAGCCCTCAGGAGCCCCACTATTTGGCTCTTGTAGTAGATACATCTTACTTTGGTTTTAGGGTGATGTTAGTCTCATAGAATGACATAAGTAATATTCCCTTCTGTTCTAGTTTTTTTGGACACATTTGAACAGGATTGGTACTATTTTTTCTTGGAATGATTGGTAGAATTGACCTGTGAAACCATCTCATTCTGCACTATTCATTGGAGGTTTTTGATGTCTGCTGCAATATCCTTACTTTTCATTTGCATGGTGATAATTTCTATTTCTTCTAGAGTCAGAGACTTTTTTGTATATATCCAGGAATTTGTCCATTCCATCTGGTTTGTCTAATTTGTTGACAACTGTTCACCATTGTTCATAGTATTCTAATGATTCCTTTTATTTCTGTGCAATCAGTAATAATTTCCTCCCTCTAATTTCTGATTTTATTTATTTTTATATTCTCTTTTTCTTTATCTAAGTAAGCATATTTCAAATTTATTGATATTTTCAACTTTCTCCCATTGAGTCAGCTGCTTTTCACCATTTTGCAAAGTCCTTTGAGGTTTAGTGTTTAATTTTGAGGAGGTCCCATTCATTTACTTTTCTTCTGTTTTCATGCTTTGGGAGTAAGTTGCAAGAAACCAGCACCTATCACAAGATCTTGAAGATGATTCCCTCCATTTTCTTCTAGTAGTTTTATGGCCTTTGATTTTATATTAGGTCTTTGATCCATTTTAAGTTGATTCTTGTAAAGGGAGTGAGATAAGGGTCATTTGTCATACTTTTGGTCATGGATATCCAGTTATCCCAGCACCATTTGTTGAAGGGACTGTTGTTTTTTTTCTAGTATTGTTGACTGGGTAGGTTTGTCGAAAACCAGTTGGCAATAGACATGAGAATCTGTCTGTTTCTGAGCTCTCAATTTTATTTCATGGATCAAAGTATCTATTTTTATTCCAATACCATGCAGTTTTGGCCAGTGTAGCTTTATAATGTATTTTAAGATCAAGAAGTGAGAGTTCTTCCACATTGCTCTTCCTTTTTAAGGTGTTTTTGGTTATTCAGGTACACTTTCCCTTCCACATGAATTTGTTAATTGCATTTTCACTTATTTATGCTCTAATAAATAATAATCTTTATTATTTATTTCCTTCTGCTTGCTTTGGGCTTAGCTTGCCCTTCTTTTTTCTACTTCCTCCAAGTGTTCTGTTAGGTCTTTGATTTTATCCCTTTCTTCTTCTTTAATATAAGTATTTAGGGCTGTAAATTTCCCTCTCAGCATGGTCTTTCCTGTATCCCATAAGTTTTGATATCTTGTGTTCTTGTTTTCATTTGTCTCAAGATATTTACTAATTTCTCTCACAATTTCTTCTTTGACCCACTGATTGTTTAGAAGTGTGTTTTTTAGCCCCCACACATTTGTGAATGTCCCCATTTCCCATCTATTATTGATTTCTAGCTTCATTTGATTATGATCAGAGAAGGTGCTTTGTATAATTTCAATCTTTTTCTATCCTGAAGAAAGATCCATGAACATTTGAAACAAATGTATAACCCACTGATGTGGGATACGTTATTAGTTAGCCAAAGAGGTGCTAATGCAAAGTACCAGAAATCTGTTTTTGTAAAGGTTATTTATGTGGGATAAAAGCTTACATTTACAATGTCCTAAAGAATACAGTGGAAGGTACCATATGAGGTACTTTCTCACCAAAGTCAGTTGTCACTTGTTGAAGTAAGATGGTATGCCTGGTCTCTTCTTTCTTCTCCCTCTTATAACTTTTAGGCCCAGCTTCTTCTAATCTCAGCTGTAGGCTAGCATAGGGTTTCTTTCTTTCCCGGTTTCCTCAGCTCAACTGCTCTACTCTTGTCAGCTGCAAACTATCAAGCAAAAAGCTCATCTCTCTTCCCAGAGCCACCAGACCAAAGTTCTCTCCTCTGCCATGTCTATGAAGCACTCTGTCTTCCTGTGCCTTCTTCCATGTGTCTTCTTGAGTGAGTGTCTATTTATAAACCCCACCAAGGGGCAGGGACTTATACTGATGTAGATGAATCAATGTCCTAATCTTAAAATAATTTAATCAAAGACATCTCAGCTGGATTCAATGCAATCAAAGGGGATCACACCTAGAGGAACAGACCAGTTTACAAAAATAATCTCTCTGGAATTCATAAATAGTCTCAAACTGCCATAGATGTCAGTGTTCTGTATATGTCTGTTAGGCCTATACCCTTTGTCATATTGTTCAAGTTGTCTGTTTCCCTTTTGATCTTCAACTAGTTTTTCTTTCTAATTGAGTGGTGTGTTGAATTCTCCAAATACTGTTGTAGAGCTGTCTTTTTCTCCCTTCAGTTTTGCCAGAGATTACCTCATCTATTTTGGGGCACCCTGGTTAGGTGCATAGATATTTATGATTGTTACTTCTTCCTGGAGGATTGTCCCTTTTATTATTATATAATGGTGTTCTGTATCTCTGATAACTTTTTTGCATTTAAAATCAGTTTTGTCTGATATTATGATAGCTACCCTTGCTCTTTTTTGGTTACTATTTGTGTGGGATATTTTTTTCCCAACCTTTCACTTTGAGCTGATTTATATCCCTGTATCCTAAAGGTGAGTCTTTTGTAGACAGCATATGGATGGCTCATGTTTTTTATCCATTCTGTCAATTTATATCTTTTGATTGGGGAATTTAATTTACATTACTATAAATGCATTATTTACTTCTACCATTTTATTCTTTGGCTTTCACATGTCATGTCTTATTTTCATCTGTCTTTTAACTCTTTTGGTTATCCTTTCTGATAATCTTCCTTTCTACAAACTTCTCCAAGCCTCTTTTTCCTGCCTCTTCCTTTCAGGATGTAGGGCTCCCTTTATTGTTTCCTGTAAATCCATATTCTTTTTCACAAATACTCTTAGATTCTGTTTATGTATGAATATTTTAAACTCACCTTCATATTTGAAGCTCAGTTATACTGCATAATGAATTCTCAGCTGCCAATGTTTCTCTCTCAGTATCCTAATTTTATCATACCATGGTCTTTTCACCATCATGATTTCTAATGAGAAATCCCACTAAGTCTTAATGGGCATCCCTTGTATGTGATGATTTACTTCTCTCTTGCTCCTTTCAGATTTTTCTCTTTATTGTTAGCATGTGATATTCTGAGTAATACGTGACTTGGAGTAGGTCTATTTAGATTTATTCTGACTGGAGTATGCTGCTCTTCTAGGACATAAAAATATATGTCATAAGAGTAGGGAAATTTTCAGTCATTATATCCTCAAATACTCCCTTCTCTCTCTTCAATTTCAGCTGTCCTGTCTTCTGCATCCCTTATTTCATATCATTTTGAGTCTGCTATTGTATGCCTCTGTATTAGTCAGAGTTGTCTAGGGAAACAGAATCAACAGGAGATATGTGTCAATACTATGATATTTTATGAGTCTCTCACATGACAGTGGGGATGCACAAGTTCAGGTTCCACAGGCAGGCTGCAAACCAGGGACTCCAATGAAAGTTCAATGAAGGTCCTCGATGAGTTTCTGGGAGACATTGGCTGTTGAAATTCTCTCTGAATGCTGAAATAATTTCCCCTTTTAAGGCATTCAAATGGTTGGATAAAGTGTCACTCATTGCTGATGACAATCTCCCTGATCGATGTAGATGTAATCAGCTTTCTGTGCAGTAAACTTACTGGTGACTAAACTCCATAATTGCCCTTCTATTACAATTAACCCAGTGGTTGCTTGACTGAACAACTGCGTACAATTACCTGGCCAAGATGAAACATTAGCTTAACTGTCACATCCTCTAATGTGTTTTTTATCTCACTTATTATTTCTTTCATTTCCATACTCTCTGTTAATTTTTATTCAGTTATTCAAATTCTTCTTTGTGCTCACCTTGTGTCTTCTTGAAGTCCTTTATCTCTTTAACCATATTGTCTTTCTACTCATTGATTTGATTTAGGAGATTTGTATGAACATCATTGATTAGTTTTCTCAAATCCTGTGTCTCATCTGGGACTTTGATATATTCCTTTAATTGAGCTACATCTTCCTTTTTCTTAGTTTATCTTGCAATTCTTTTGTGATGGTGAGTTTACTCTAACGCTCAATTTCTCTCTCTTGCATATGGATTTAGTGTTGGGAGGATGTGTGTTACTGTTTCTTTGTTTCTTGGTTCAAACTGTTCTAGGTCTTTAGGGTTGTCCCTGTTTAGATGTTCAAATCCAGACCATGGACAAAGGAATGGGATGCATTACATTTCCAAGTACCTTTTGGAGGGATGTTGAAAATGCTGGAAAATCCCTCTTATTTACTTTTAATTTACTTACATGCATTCCCTTAGTTTGTCAGCAGATGGTGCTTTGTGGCAGGCTTCTCCTTTCAGACTCTGATCAGAATGTGTTTGCTATAACCCGTACCAGAAAATGTGACAGAGGACACTGCCTCAGGGCTATTAAGAACCTTGGAAATCAAACTTACTCAGAAGCTGTTCTCCAACCTTTGCTGGCAGCCCCCTCCTTTTTCCTGGATAGGAAATAATTCCACTGTGCTCTGTGTCCTCAACAACCAGCCCTAGTCAGTTAGGAGGGTGTTTGAGAGGATTGGATCTCTTTAGTCCCATGCCAGCTCCCAGGGCAAACAACAGCATAGCCCCACCCCACCTGGAAGGGCTTGTGGGACACAAGCAAATTTTTTAACCAAAAGCTGAATCAGCCTTAGGCTGTACCCCTCACTTTCTCTTTTCCTGGAGGAGGTCCCAGTGCTGTCTGATCCAAAGAGGAGGATGGGTGCCAGCAGCTGTAGCTGCAGCTTTTACTTACAGAATTTTCTTGTTAACATTCTTTTCATTTGCCCCTCTCTCTTTTAGGTGGTGTTCAGGCTTCCTCTGTTTTCCTAAACACTAGAACATTTTTCCAGGCTGTTTCTGACTGCCCTTTAGCTATTTCTTTTTTAGGGGAGGGAAGTGAGTCCTGTGTCTCTCTAATCCTCCATCTTCATGGAAGTCCCCTCTATTAATTCTTGAAGAACAAGTCTTTTGTTGACAGCCTCTCCCAGTTTCTTTTTATCTGCAAATATGTTAAGCTTTCCTTCATTTTTGAAGGTCATTTTTACCAGATTAAACATATTTAGCTAGTAAATTTTCTCTTTCAATACCTTAAATGTATCTTATCATTGCCTTCTTCTATGCATAGTTTCTGATGAGAAATCAACAGTTACCCTTATTGAAGACTCCTCCTGTGTGAAAAATTTCCCATATTGTTCTCAGAATTCTCTAGGTATCTTTTGCATTTAGCATTCTAATTAATATGTATCTTGGAGGAAAACTATAAAGGGTTATTCTGCTTGGAGTAAATTGTGCTTCTTGGAAATGTATATTTATGTCTTTCATGAGATTTGAGAAATTTTGGGCCATTATTTCCCCAAATATTCTACTTGCCCCTTTTCCAATTTCTTCTTGTCTTGGGACACCCATGATGCATATGTTTGTGCACTTTATGCTGTCACTCAAACCCCTGAAATGCTTCTTTGATTAGTTCAAATTTCTGTCTCCTTTGAAGTTTTACTTTATTCCCTTGGCTGAGCCATATCTTTCTATTTCTGAGTATATCTTGTAATTTTTGGGTGGTGTCAAGGCTTCTGATTATTTTGATGAGTAACTGAAGTATAGTTTCTCCTTCTTGTCTAAGGTTTTACTGTTGATTATCCATGTGTTATGCTCTTCTTTGATGCTTGGTCCAAATTATTCCTGGCTTTAGAGTAGCTCAATTTTGTGTGTTTTTTTTAAAAGATTTATTCCCCCCCCCCCTGCTGTTTTTGCTGTCTGTGTCCATTTGCTGTGTGATCGTCTGTATTTATTTTTCTTTTTTGTCTTCTCATCTTTCTCCTCTAGGATTCAGAGGGAGTTGGTCCTGGAGACCTCTGATGTGGAGAGAGGCTCCCTCTCAATTGCACCACCTCAGTTCCTGGTTTCTGCTGTGCTTCATTTTGACTCTCCTCTTTGTCTCTCTTTTGTTACATCATCATCTTTCTGAGTGACTCACTTGCATGGGCACTGGCTCACTGCATGGGCACTGGCTGACCATGCAGGCATTCATGTGGGCACTTGGCTCACGACACAGGCACTCACATGGGCACTCAGCTCAGCAACCACATGGGCACTGACTCACTGTACAGACACTGGCTCACCACACAAGCACCGACATGGGCACTTGGCTCACCTTTAAGGCACTCACGTGAGCACTCGGCTCACCATGCAGGCAATTGTCTCACCATGCAGGCACTTGCAAGGGCACTGGTTCACCACATGGGCACCCAGCTCACCGTGCAGGCACCCACAAGGGCACTCAGCTTTCTGTGCAGGCACTCGGCTCACTGCTTGGGCACTTGACTCACCACACAGGCACTAGGCTCACCATGTGGGCACTGATTTGCCACGGAGGCATGCCTTCTCTACTTCTTTTTCACCAGGAGTTCCCAGGGATTGAACCCAGGTCCTCCAATATGGTAGATGGAGGCCTTATCACTTGAACCACATCTGCTTCCCAAGTAGCTCGTTTTTAACCGTTCAGATTTTCTCAACTCTTCTTCATCTTATTCTTGTACAGGATATGTGATCCGAACTTTTTAATTAAGTTTTTATTTTTATTTTTAAAGAAGCTTTAGATTACATAAATGTTACATAAAAATATAGGGGATTCCCATATGCACCACTCCCTCCCCCTCCCATACTTTCTCACATTAACAACATTCTTCATCAGTGTGGTACGTTTGTTACAATTGATGAATGTTTGTTACAATTGAAGTATTGCTACTAACCATGAACTACAGTGTACATTATAGTTTACACTTTGTCCCACACAATTTTGTAAGCTATGACAAAATATACAATAGCCTGTATCAGTCACTGCAATGTCATGCAGAACAAATCCAATGTCCTGAATATGCCCCAATATTGTACCTCTTCTTCCCTCTCCCATCACTCAGAAGCTCTGGTAGCCATTGCCTTTACATTAATAATAAGAGTTCCTCCATTGCTAGAATAATAATAAGTCTATAGTAGAATAATAATGTCTACTTTAGTCCATTGTTCATTGCCCAATCTTGAGGACCTTGAGATGGTGATGCCCACTCTGCCTCTATTTGAGAGTGGCTTCGATCCCATGGGGCAGAGGGATAGAGCTATCTTCCTTGCAGTAGCAGATACCCTCTGTTTCTTGGCCTACTCAGCAAATATAGCCCTGCAAATAATTGTCCCCCATAACCCTGAATAAGTGCAGCATCTTTAAGTCTCTTTTGCTGAGACCTATTTTGAGGGCGGGTTGAAACAATGGCAAACCTTAGAGCCAGGACCACAGTGATCTGAAGTAACTAATCGAAAGCATTGATCAGTAATTAACCATGACCAGCCTCTTCTTAGGGCAGAGGATTTTTATCTCCCTTTCTGTCACCAGTGAGCTACCTACAGTCTGGAACTCACAGTGGCCAGCTATGAGAGTCGGGAATGGATGCCCATAGTCGCCACACAAAGACCACAATTAATTGATCATTTTTCTGATTTATCAGGATCTTCCCCTTTCTCTTCCCTGGATGTTGTGCATAGTTTTTCTGGTCTCTGTAGTTTCAAAATAATTCTTTCAGACAGTTCCCACCTGTTTAATAATTGGTTTTTTTTTTTTTTTGGAACTGAGTCCTGGAGCTCCCTTCTCTACCATCTTCCCACAATCGTACATATATATATCTTTTTGAATGATTTATGAAAATAAGTAAGTTAATCAAACTTGTCAAATAGGTTGACTCATTTAAGACATTACCTAAATTGATATTTTTCTGACTGAATTGCTTGGTCATTCCAGTGTAAATCATTGAAACTTTTGTTTATGAAGATATGACCATATTTTATCAAATTACTCATCAATTGAAATTTTAAAAAGTCATTTCATTAAAAATGGATCCATCGGTCCAGTTAAATTTGTCAAGAAATTTGTGCTTATATCAATATTTCCTAAAGACTAGGATTTTAAAAAACATGTTTAAGATTTTACTAATGCCAAGTCATGTCACAGTTTGAGGAAATGTCTGTAATAACTGAAAATAGAGGGAGAAACAAAAGTGTAGGATTTCAGCCTCAAAAGAGTCAGAAACTCATCAACTCTTGACATTTTATCTGGTCCTCCCATACTTAATGGTCAAAACATTGCCACAGCGTACATTGAGGTACTTCAGGAAGGGAAAAAAGACAAAGTAAAACAAGAAAAAAGTTCAGAAAATAAACGACAAGAAAGGAAACAAACAGCACTAGCCTCATGGATTAGTTTTTAGTTGCCTTCATTATATGTGTGTAACTTATTTTAACATTTATTTGCTTTCCTTTTAGTTCTGGGTCTATAGGCTACTGTCTGTAATTTTGTATAACCTGTATGGGGCAGTAAGGATTTGGAAAGTAATTTCACTTTTTGCTGCAAGTGCAGCTTTGTTCCTAAGCTCCGTCATTTGTACATCAAACTCTAATATTATCATTTCATCAACTCCAGTCACAGGAAGGTTAATCTAGATATTTCTGTTTTACTTTTCATTTCTAAGCTGAACTTGACTCATGAGTGTGCTAAATTCAGCAGGCATTTGGAACTTTCTTTGTTTACATTCTCATAAGAACCACAATTTTATTTTAAAAAAGAGAATTAGCCCATAGAGATCTCAGTAAAAAGTGTTTTTCTCTGATAATACTTTGCCTCCTATGAATGGGTCGGTCTTTCACCCATAGGAACTAAAAGGAAGGATGTGAGCGTATTGTCTTGTACCATATACCTTGGGCCTGAGAGACTTAAAAATAAAGAAATATCTTGTTTTCTAACAAGTTAGGATTCAGTTGTTCCTAACTTGAATTAGTGTAAATAAAATTATAAAGAAATACCCTAGCAAATCAACACAGCACTGGTAGTAAACTGGAAAATACTGATACATTATCCTTTTAGGCTTTAGCAGGGTTTAATCTAAACATTGTTTTCACCTGAGAGTAAGAGAGAAAGAGGGTAATTTATTGCACAGTCTTGATATGAATGAGACAAGACTGCTGCTCGTTCTTCACTACTTTGGTCCTTACCCTCTCCATACCTGTTCGATTTTTGTTTGCACTAGAAAATCATTCTCCAATATTATGGTTGTGGATCTTTTAACTTTAATGCCATAGCAACGCTCCCTTATCATGGTATAATTTGAGTACTCAACCACTTGTTTAAGAAGAATGTGGATTTTTAAGTGCTCTGTTGAGATTCAGGTGTCTCACTGCATGTATGGGATGTGATCCTAAAGCATCATATACAAATCATTTCATAGTTATATATGCTGCTTGAGATGATTATATAAAAGGAATCTTGTAAAATCTGGTCACATAGTAATTGAAAAATTATGCTGCTTCTAATTTTATGACTTTCATAACTTGAAGCATTTTCCTTTTTAGGTTTATGTAAGGTAAGCTTTATCTCTAGTACATTTTAAACTTATTACACATTCACAGAAAAGGGAGAATTTGTCATTTTTGAAGGAGAAAAATATTAGTGTTGTTTCTTTCCCAATTTCTTTATTTCCCTATGATCCTTGATAAAATATTATAAGGTCTATTGTAAAGATGTAGGTAAACTGGAACTGCACTTGAAAAATAATTTAATCGAAGCAGTGTCAGAACTTCTTTCCATTGCTATCTGCTTCTGTCTACAAATATGTGTTTTGTTATTGTAATTTCCTTTTCCTCAACCTATTACCTTACTTCAGGCCTCTCTTATTTACTTCCGTTTTGACTCCTTTGATAATTGCTTCAGTTTCTCAGTTTGCTAAAATCCAGTTTCTTAGAAAGCAAACAGATTGGACCAGAGTCTAGGAAAGAGGTGCCTAACCAGTCCTTCTGTTGGCTGCCTTATTGATAGGAGCATAAATCAATCCAATAATCTCTCTTTCTCCCTCTCTCTGCTTTTCGAAGCTTTAATTACTTATTTATTTTAAATAGTTTTTTTATTTTTAAAAAGCAAACACTCCCCTTTCCCCATACACCCACTTCCCAGTTACCTCTAATATGCCTTCTGTCTCTGCTAATTTGCTATTTCTAGTAATCTCTTATAAATGATATATGATTTCTGTCTTTATGTGTCTTGCTTATTTCACTGAGCATCATGATTTCAGCGTTCTTCCATGTTACAGCATGTCTCATAGTTTCATTTTTCTTTGTGGTCAAATAATATTCCATTTCCTATAATACCACACTTTGTATATCCATTCATTGTTGGACATTTTTGTAGCTGTTGGCTATTGTGAATAATGCTGCTATAAACATTGGTGTACATGTATCTGTTTGTGACCCTGTTTTCACTCTTCTTTGGGTATATACCTAGAAGTGGGATTGCCAGATCGTACGGTAATTTTATATTTAACTTTATAAGGTACTGCCATATTGCTTTTCACAGTGGCTGCATCATTTTACATTCCCTCCAACAGTGCACTAGATTTCCAAATTCTCCACATCCTCTCCAACACTCATTATTTTACATTAAAAAAATAATAGCCAACCTTGTGGGTGTGAAGTGGAATCTCATTGTAGTTTTAATTTGCATCTCACTAATGGCTAATGACACTAAGCATCTTTTCATGTATTTATTGGTCATTTATTTATCTTCTTTAGAGAAATATCCATTCAAGTCATTAGCCTATTTTTAAGTAGGTTGTTTGTATTTTTGATATTACATTGTAGAAGTTCTTTATATGTTCCAACTATTAATCTCTTATCTAATATATGGTTTGCAACTATTTTCTCCTGTTTTAAGTTATCTTTTCACTTGCTTGAAAATTTCTTTCAGTGCACAAAGATTTAAAATATCAATGAAATCAAATTTATTTGCTTTGTTTTTCCTTTGTTTCTCATGCTTTCAGTGTCATATCTAACAATCCATTGCAAGGCCCAGGTCATGGATATTTGCCCCTATATTAACTTCTAAGAGTTTTATAGTTTTAGTTCATATATATAGGCCCTTGATTCATTTTGAGTTTAACTTTGTATGTGGTGTACCTTTGTTTTTCTTCATGCAGATATTCAGTTTTCCTAACACCATTTGTTGAAGATACTATTCTTTCCCCTTTGAATGTACTTAGCACTATTGTCAAAAATCAATTGGCCATAAATGTGTGATTCATTTTGAATTTTCAGTTCAGTTCTGCTAGCCTATTTGTCTATCTTTGGGACTGTACTGCATTGTTTTGGTGATTGTTACTTTTTATTAAAATTTTTTTTGTCTTTAATTTTTAATGTTACATTAAAAAAATATGAAGTCCCCAGGTAGCCCCCACCCTCTTCACCCTACCCATCCCACATCAACAACCTCTTTCATCATCACGAACCTTTTATTGCATTTCATGAACACATTTTGGAACACTGCTGCACCACATGGATAGTGGTTTACATTGCAGTTTACACTCTCCCCCAGTCCACCGAGTGGGCCATGGCAGGATATACAGTGTCCAGCAACTGTCCCTGCAGTACCACCCAGGACAACTCCAAGTCCTGAAAATGCCCCCGCATCCTATCGCTTCTTCCCTCTCCCTAACCTCAGCAGCTACCATGGCCACTTTCTCCATATCAATGCTACATTTTCTACCATTACTAATCACAATAGTCCAGAATAGAATATCAGTAAGTCCACTCTAATCCATACTCTATTCCTCCATCCTGTGGACCCTGGGATGGTTATATCCACTCTACCTCTATATTGAGAGGGGGCTTAGATTCCACATGGATGATGGATGCAATTCTTCTGATGACCTCCTGACTCTTTTTTGGAGATTCACAGCTCTATGAACTCATTTCTCCTTTCCATTTGCCCTTTTATCCAAGGACAAAAGCATTTTGACACCTGATATTACATGTAGGCTGAGATAGTCTGCTGGTCTGAGTTGACCCCTTTATTCAAGGTCATTTTCTAGTTACATCATCAGCTGGTACTTGGTAGTAATCCCTCGGCACCAGGGAGGCACATCCCCAGGAGTCATGTCCCTTGCTGGGAGGAAGGTAATGCATTTACATGCTGAGTTTGGCTTTGAGACTGGCCACATTTGAGAACATGGAGGCTCTCAGGAGGTAATTCTTAGGCACCCTACAGCTCTAGGCCTAGTTCTTGTTTCAGGTGCACAGGCTTACAAGCATAGTCATTAGTATCAAAGGCTCATTGTTGGACCATCCTTCTTTATTGGTCTTAGCCATTGCACTTGGGGGATTGTTGCTGTTCCATTGGGGAATGTGAGAGAGCTACCCTGGCTAGGAACTCAGCACTCCTCAGTTGTCATTTTTAACTCTAACCACTATGAAAATATCCAAACATTTTTATGTCCCCTGTATACTTGCCCTGGAGAACTCACTTCAAATCATGTGTCCCCTATCAATAACATCCCACACCAGTATTCCTCCCCTGCCATTGTTACACCTCTTTGTGATCCAAAACTTCTTCAAAAATGAAACCTAATATATTGCCAGGTTCCATTAATAGTAAAATGGAATATAGTGATGGGTTTAGAGGTTAGATATAGAATACTTACTAATTTAGAAAAATTAAAGTAAAAATAAATTGGAGTATCAAAAAATTAAAAAATGGAAAAGCTTTGTGATATTTTGCCTTTTATCACTGCTATAAATGTTTCCCTGTATGTACAGTGGCAAGGTAATTTCTTCCATTACTTCCTTAGTGTCTACATCCTTTCTTTTTTCTTCTAATTATTAAGTTTGTCTTCACAAAAATTTTAGATCACAATAATTCATCTGTACAATATACAGTACTCCCACATATCAAGCATCAAACACTTTGTTCCTTCCCCAGCAATGATCTTTTTACATGTTCATATTATATTTGCTGCAACTGATGTACAGATATTGAGACAATAGCTTTCAAACTTGGTTACACTTGGGTTTACATTATAGTTTATATTTTAGCCTATAGGCTTTTATACATTTTTGGTGTAATTTAACGTGTCCTATATCCATCTTTGCATAATCTTGTGGAACACTTCCATTGCCCCACAGAAACACTGATTCCATCTCTTCAATACCTCTTTCCCCCTCCCCTCAGGGCCCACAGTGACAATCAATCTTTCTTACTTGAAGACCATATTCAGAGATACTTGCCACAATGTTGAGGGCCTGAAATGCTCGACTGCCCTAACCCATTGGGAGCCAGCAATTCTCTCAAGAGATATAATTCCCTCTATGCAAGAACATCAGTCCTCCTGAGAATGTGGGTAAACCTTCACTCTCATTGTATGGGTCTCCATCCAATGATATAACGCACTATGACAAAATGAGCACTCATACAGTCCCTAGAAGCCTGACCTGTGTCAAAATTTCCCCTTTAAGTATCTTAAACAGGTAACCTTCCTTATTATATTTTTGAAAAAGTTTTCTCAACATTATACTTCCAACCACATACCTGACAATCTCCTATGTTCAAATGTTCCCCCCAAATCTCCCCCCTATATCTTGGGCCATCTTACCCATCCTCCCATCCCTAGCCCCCCTCAAGCCCACAAAGCCCCACCCAAAGGTATCCCTATGCTCCCATTTTATCCTTCCCTGTACAAATACTTACCTCCAGCTTATCATAGATTTCACGCAAGTAGGTGTCAGCTCACAGCCTTCCTTTACCCCCAAAATACCTTTAAGCCTATTATCCGGTCTCAAGCTCTCTGAGACAGCTTCTTTTATTTATTTCATATCAGTGAGGTCAAGGAATATATGTCCTTCAATGCCTGGGTTGCTTCACTCAACATAAGTTTCTCAAGGTTCTTCCATATTATCACATGTGTTTGTACTGTATTTGTTCTTATAGCTGAATAGTATTCCATTTTATGTATATACCACATTTCATTTATCCATTCATCTGTTGATGGGCATTTGGGTTGATTCCAACTTTTGGCAGTAGTGAATAGTGCTGCTATGAACACTGGTTTGCATATATCAGTTTGTGTCCTTGTTTTCAGATATTCTGTGTATATACCTGGCTGTGGAATTGCTGGGTCATATGGCAAATCTATAGCTAGTTTTTTGAGAAACTGACAAACTGTCCTCCAGAATGGCTGTATCCTTCTTCATTCCCACCAGCAGTGGGTGAGTGTTCCCATTCCTCCACATCCTCTCCAGTACTTTTAGTCTTATGTTTTTTTCATAGTGGCCAATCTTATGGGAATAAGATGGTATCTCACTGCAGTTTTGATTTGCATTTCCCTAATAGCTAGTGACTTTGAGCATTCTTTCATGTGCATTTAGCCATTTTTTTTTCTTCTTTGGAGAAGTGTCTGTTCAGACCTTTTTCCCATTTTTTAATGGGTTATTTGTCTTTTTATTTTTAAGTTATAGGAGTTCATTATATATGCAGGCTATGTCTCCTATTAGATATATGGTTACCAAATATTTTCTCCCATTGTGTAGGCTCTCTTTTCACTTTCTTGTCAAACTCCTTTGAGGTGCAGAAGGCTTTAATTTTGAGGAAGTCTCATTTATCTATTTGTTCTTTTGCTGCTTGTGCTTTTGGTGTGAAGTTCATGAAGCCGTTTCCTCTTACAAAGTCCTGTAGATGCTTCCCTACATTGCTTTCCATAGTCTTTATGGTCTTGGCTCTTATATTTAGATCTTTGATCCATCTTGAGTTGATTTTTGTATAAGGTGTAAGTTGGTAATCCTCTTTCATTCTTTTACATATGGATATCCAGTTATCCAGGCACCATTTGTTGAAGAGGCCATTCTTTCCCAGTTGAGTGGGTTTGGTGGCCTTGTCAAATAATATATGACTGTATATATGAGGATCTATATCAGAACTCTTGATTTGGTTCCATTAGTCTGTGTGTCTATCCTTCTGCCAGTACCATGCTGTTTTCACTACTGTAGCTTTACGGTATATTTTGAAGTCATGTAGTGTGATCCCTCCAATTTCAATTTTCTTTTTCAATATGTCTTTGGCTATTTGGGGCCTCTTTACTTTCCAAATGAATTTCATAGGTAGTTTTTCTAGTTCATTAAAGAATGTTAATTTGTATTGGGGTTGCATTAAATGTGTAGATCAGTTTTGGTAGGATAGACATCTTAATAATATTTAGTCTTCCTATCCATAAACAGGGAATATTCTTCCATTTATTTAAGTCTTCTTTGATTTCCTTGAACAGTATTCTGTAGTTTTCTGTGTTTAAGTTTTTACATCTTTAGTTAAATTTATTCCTAGGTATTTGATTTTTTTATTTGCTATTGTAAATGGTATTTGTTTTTTTATTTCCTCCTGAAATTGCTCATTATTGGTGTACAGAAATGCTACTGATTTTTGCACATTGATCTTATAACCTGCGAATTTACTGAACTTATTTATGAGTTCTAGAAGCTTTCTTGTAGACTTCTTGGGGTTTTTTATGTATAATATCATGTCATCTGCAAATAATATAATTTTGACTTCTTCCTTTCCAATTTGGATGCTTTCGTATCTGGTTCTTGCTTCAGTGCTTAAGCAAGTACTTCTAAGACTATGTTAATTAGAAAGGGTGATAGTGGGCATCCTTGTCTTAATCCTGATTTTTGAGGGAAGGATTTTAGGCTTTTACCATTGTAAATGATGTTAGCTGTGGGTATTTCATATATACCCTTTATAATGTTCCGAAAATCTCCTTCTATTCTGATCTTTGTAATGTTTTTATCAAGAAAGTGTGCTGTATTTTTATGGGGGGAGGAGTGGGGTGAGTGAGGGGGGTGGGGGTATATGGGGACTTCATATTTTTTGAATGTGATATTAAAAAAATAAATAAAGAAGATGGCGGCTGAGTGAACATCCCTGTTAGAGTCTTCTGCAGGGAATCGGCTGGGCGGCGTTGGAGACTCTTTGGGACCGGATTGTTTCGGGATTTTTGCTGGTCCGGAGGTGTCTGGACATCGATTTGGAGGGAAGGTAACAGAGAGGATTCGTCTGTGAAATATACACGGAGATCCCAGCTACCTGCAGAGGATTCCCTTCTTGGGTAGGCGGAGACGAGGCATCTAGCCCCGCTCGGTGGGGCTGAGCCAGGCCGGGCCGGGCCGTGGTAGCGTTTGGAGCCGGGCGGGGCCGGTGCAGGCCCCGGCTGCGGGCCGCGGTAGCGCTTGGAGCCGGGCGGGGACGGTGCAGGCCCAGGCTGCGGGCCGCGGTAGCGCTTGGAGCCGGGCGGGGCCGGTGCAGGCCCCCGCTGGCGGGGCCGCGGTAGCGCTTGGAGCCGGGCGGGGCCGGTGCAGGCCCCGGCTGCGGGCCGCGGTAGCGCTTGGAGCCGGGCGGGGCCGGTGCAGGCCCCCGCTGCGGGCCGCGGTAGCGCTTGGAGCCGGGCGGGGCCGGTGCAGGCCCCGGCTGCGGGCCGAGGTAGCGCTTGGAGCCGGGCGGGGCCGGTGCAGGCCCCGGCTGCGGGCCGCGGTAGCGCTTGGAGCCGGGCGGGGACGGTGCAGGCCCCGGCTGCGGGCCGCGGTAGCGCTTGGAGCCGGGCGGGGCCGGTGCAGGCCCCGGCTGCGGGCCGCGGTAGCGCTTGGAGCCGGGCGGGGCCGGTGCAGGCCCCCGCTGCGGACCGCGGTAGCGCTTGGAGCCGGGCGGGGCCGGTGCAGGCCCCCGCTGCGGGCCGCGGTAGCGCTTGGAGCCGGGCGGGGCCGGTGCAGGCCCCGGCTGCGGGCCGAGGTAGCGCTTGGAGCCGGGCGGGGCCGGTGCAGGCCCCCGCTGCGGGCCGCGGTAGCGCTTGGACCCGGGCGGGGCCGGTGCAGGCCCCGGCTGCGGGCCGCGGTAGCGCTTGGAGCCGGGCGGGGCCAGTGCAGGGCCCGGCTGCGGGCCGCGGTAGCGCTTGGAGCCGGGCGGGGCCGGTGCAGGCCCCGGCTGCGGGCCGCGGTAGCGCTTGGAGCCGGGCGGGGCCGGTTCAGGCCCCGGCTGCGGGCCGCGGTAGCGTTTGGAGCCGGGCGGGCCCGGGTCAGGCCGCGGCGGGTACGGAGCCGGGCAGGGCCGGTCCAGGCCGCGGTGGCGGGAGGTGGATGCCGGAGCCGGCTGGGCCGCTGTAGCGAGCGGAGCTGGGCGGAGCCAGGCCAGGCCAAGGCCGCGTGAGGAGCCGGGCAGAGCCGGTCCAAGCCTCCGCGGCGGGCGGAGCCGGGCCTGCGGAGGGGTTTCTGTTTTTTTTTGTTTTTTTTTTTTGTTTGTTTGTTTGTTTGTTTGTTTGTTTGTTTGTTTGTTTTTAATTTTACTTAAATTTTTTTTTTTTTTTTTTTTTTTTTGAGCATCTGCAGTACTGGGGAGTTCGTGGGCCCTGGGCGGCCTATTGGGGGTTTGTGGGAAGGGAGGTGCTTGCAGACCCATTTGGGCAGACAGACGGGGGGGTTTTAGGGCAAAGCGGGGGGAAGTCGTTGTTTTAGATAGTGTTGCAATTGTGACACGTGTGTACCTGTATCTCTCTTCTCCCTATCCGTTCCCCACCGTTTGCCCATCCTCTTTTTTTTTCTTCCTTTCTTCTTGCCTTTCTTTTTTCTCTATTATAATTAGTTTGTTTTTTTTTTTTGTTTTTGTTTTTTTTTCGATTTTCTCTTTCCCTCTTGTCCCTCATCTTCCACTTATTTTTACCTTAATTCAAGTATACAATAGGTGCTACAGGGAACACCTCACATTTGCTGGGTTTTCCCATCCTCCACTGCCTCATTTCTGTGTGAACTGATTTAGGCTACCTACACTATCCCCCTTCCCCTGCATCTTGATATCCACTATCATCTACTGTCTCTCCTATATTCCACCCCCCACCTCCCGTTCTTTGATCCACAAAGTGTCTAACTCTTAATTTCTAATACCTTTGTTCTGTTTTCTGTCTATTATCCACTCTTGAAACTATTACCTTTCTTTTCTTTTTCCCTCTCTCATGAAAACAATAGCTGTGTAGTTCATACCATATTCCTCCCAAATTCAGTCATCAACTTCATAAAAGGTACTCTACCTACAGCTATAACTCTATACAATCTACATGAATCTAACCTCCATCCTTCCAGATCTCATATTCCTGCTTTATTAACATACATCACCAATACAACGTTACACTTTTCCCTTGCTTACACAATTGCCTTTCCCCAACACTAATACTTTCCTCTAAAGTGAACTTAACCAACAACAAGTAACTAGAATAAGAAGAAAAAAGTGACAAAGAGAAGATATAACACCTGTGCAAAAATAACAACTAATTACCCTCCAAGAGCAGACAAAGAAGCTAAGGAACTGATTAAATTCGTCAAAATAAAGAGATGACCAGAAAGCAACAAAAATCTACGAACCAAACCAATAATCAGGAAAACATGGCGGAATCCAATCAACAAACCAATAATCACGAAGGGGAGCAAAACTTGGCACAAGCAATGAAAGATCTCAGAACATTTATCACTGACAAATTTGATGCAGTAATGAAAGAGGTTAACAACATGAAGACATCACTTGGAGGGGAAATTGCAGACATACGCAAAAACATAACAGATATGATGGGAATGAACACCACAGTTCAAGAAATCAAAAATACACTTGCAGCAAATATCAGCAGACTAGAAGAGACAGAGCAGAGAATTAGTGATGTGGAAGACAGTACATCAGAAATCAAACAGATAGTAGAAGGGGTCAATAAGAAGATAGAAAAAATCCAATTAGGATTTAGGGACCTGAATGACAATGCAAAACGCTCAAACATACGTATTATAGGCATTCCAGAAGGTGAAGAGAAGGGAAAGGGGTCAGAAAGAGTGTTGCAGGAAATAATGACTGAAAACTTCCCAAATCTACTGAAAGAGACAGATGTACATATCCAAGAAGCACAGCGCACTCCACAAGTCATAAACCCCAACAGGCCCACCCCAAGACATATACTTGTCAAATTATCCAATGCTCAAGACAAAGAGAAGATCCTAAAAGCAGCAAGAGAAAAGAAAACCATCACATACAAGGGAAGCTCAATTAGATTAAGTGCTGATTTCTCTTCTGAAACCATGGAGGCAAGAAGACAGTGGTATGATATAGTCAAGGTACTAAAGGAAAAAAATTTCCAACCAAGAATACTCTACCCAGCTAAACTAGCATTCAAACATGATGGAGAGTTCAAAATATTCGCAGACAAACAGAAACTGAAAGAGTATACCAACAAGAAACCTCCCCTTCAAGAAATTCTAAAGGGAGTTCTGCAGGAAGAAAGGAAAAAACAGGAAAGGCAAAGTTGGAGGAGAGTATAAGACCAACAACAACAACAAAAAAGACAAAAAAAAATATACAAACAAAATATGACAAACACAAATCCAATCAAAATATGGCTAACACAAATAATTCCTTGATAGTAATAACACTGAATGTCAATGGATTAAACACACCTATCAAAAGATTCAGACTGGGACACTGGATAAGGAAATATGACCCATCCATATGCTGTCTACAAGAGACACATCTTAGACCCAGAGACGCATGGAGATTGAAAGTGAAAGGCTGGAAAACAATCATACAAGCTAACAATAACCAAAAAAAGGCAGGAGTAGCTATATTAATATCAGACAAAATAGACTTTAAATGTGAAACAATTGTGAGAGACAAAGAAGGATACTACATTTTAGTCAAAGGGAAAATCTGTCAAGAAGATCGAACAATCATAAATATCTATGCCCCTAACAAGGGTGCCTCTAAATACGTCAGGCAAACGCTGGAAAAACTAAGTGAAAGAATAGATACATCTACAATTATAGTGGGGGATTTTAATACACCACTATCAATTCTGGACAGAACATCTCAAAAGAGAATCACCAAAGACACAAAACATCTGAATAGTATATTAGAGGAGCTCGATCTAATAGACATATATAGATCGCTACACCCAAACACAGCAGGATATACATTTTTCTCAAGCGCACATGGATCATTCTCCAAGATAGATCATATGCTAGGCCACAAAGAAAGGCTGAACGAATTCAGAAAGATTGAAATCATACAAAACATTATCTCTGACCACAGTGGAGTCAAGCTGGAGATTTGCAAGGGAAAGAAGCCCAGATTTCACACCACGATTTGGAAATTAAACAACACACTCTTAGAAAAACAGTGGGTCAAAGAGGAAATCTCAAAAGAAATCAATGACTACCTTGAAACAAATGATAATGATAACACAACATACCAAAATTTATGGGATGCAGCAAAAGCAGTACTGAGAGGGAAGTTTATAGCCATAAATTCATATATCAAAAAAGAAGAAAGAGCAAAAATTGAAGAACTAACTGCACATTTGAAGGAATTAGAAAAACAACAACAAAGTAACCCAACAGGAAGAAGAAGGAAGGAAATAACAAAGATAAGAGCAGAACTAAATGAAATAGAAAATAAGAAAGCACTTGAACAGATAAACAAGACCAAGAGCTGGTTTTTTGAGAAGATTAACAAAATTGACAAACCTTTAGCAACACTAACAAAGAAAAAAAGAGAGAAGATGCAAATACACAAAATAAGAAATGAGAAAGGCGATATCACCACTGACCCCACAGAAATAAAGACTATCATAAGAGGATATTTTGAAAAACTATATTCCAACAAAAATGACAATCTAGAGGAAATGGACAAATTCCTAGAAACACATTAACAGCCCATATTGACAAAAGAAGAAATTGATGATCTTAACAAACCAATCACAAGCAGAGAGATAGAATCAGTTATTAAAAATCTCCCAACTAAGAAGAGCCCAGGGCCAGATGGCTTCACAGGTGAATTCTATAAAACATTCCGGAAAGAACTGACACCAATCCTGCTGAAACTATTCCAAACCATCGAAACAGAAAGAACATTACCCAACTCCTTCTATGATGCCAACATTACCCTAGTACCAAAGCCAAACAAAGACATCACAAGAAAGGAAAATTACAGACCAATTTCTCTAATGAACCTAGACGCAAAAATACTTAACAAAATACTTGCTAATCGTATTCAACAACACATTAAACGAATTATACACCACGACCAAGTGGGATTCATCCCAGGTATGCAAGGATGGTTCAACATAAGAAAATCAATCAACGTAATACACCATATAAACAGATTGAAGGAAAAAAATCACATGATTATATCTATTGATGCAGAAAAAGCATTTGACAAAATACAGCACCCTTTCTTGATAAAAACACTCCAAATGATTGGAATACAAGGAAATTTTTTGAACATGATAAAGAGTATATATGAAAAACCTAAAGCCAATATTGTTTACAATGGAGAAATCCTAGACTCCTTCCCTCTAAACTCAGGAACAAGACAAGGATGCCCACTGTCGCCGCTCCTATTTAACATTGTCTTAGAAGTACTTGCTCGAGCACTGAGGCAAGAACCAGAAATAAAAGGCATTCAAATTGGAAAGGAAGAAGTCAAAATTTCATTATTTGCAGATGACATGATCCTATACATAGAAAACCCTGAGAGATCTACAACGAAGATTCTAGAACTCATAAATGAGTTTAGTAAAGTCGCAGGTTATAAGATCAATGCGCAAAAATCAGTAGCATTTCTGTACACCAATAATGAGCAAGATCAGGAGGAAATCAAGAAACAAATACCATTCACAATAGTAAATAAAAAAATCAAATACTTAGGAATAAATTTAACTAAAGAGGTAAAGAACTTATACACTGAGAACTATACAAGATTGTTCAAGGAAATCAAAGAAGACCTAAATAAATGGAAGACTATTCCTTGTTCATGGATAGGAAGACTGAACATTATTAAGATGTCTATCCTACCAAAATTGATCTACACATTCAATGCAATCCCAATAAAAATCAATGCAGCCTTCTTTAAGGAATTAGAAAAACTAACTATGAAATTTATTTGGAAAGGAAAGAGACCCCGAATAGCCAAAGACATACTGAAAAAGAAAAACGAAATTGGAGGAATCACACTACCTGACTTCAAAACATACTATAAAGCTACGGTGGTGAAAACAGCATGGTATTGGCATAAGGAGAGACATATAGACCAATGGAATCGAATTGAAAGCTCTGATATAGAACCTCACATATACAACCACATAATATTCGATAAAGCCACCAAACCCTCTCAACTGGGAGAGAGTGGCCTATTCAACAAATGGTGTCTGGAGAACTGGATAGCCATATGTAGAAGAATGAAAGAGGATTACCATCTCACACCTTATACAAAGATCAACTCAAGATGGATCAAAGACCTAAATATAAAAGCCAAGACCATAAAAACCTTAGAAAGCAGTGTAGGGAAACATCTACAGGACCTTGTAATAGGTAATGGATTTATGAATATCTCACCAAAAGCACGAGCAGCAAAAGAACTAATAGATAAATGGGACTTCCTCAAAATTAAAGCCTTCTGCACCTCAAAGGAGTTTGTCAAGAAAGTAAAAAGGGAGCCCACACAGTGGGAGAAAATATTTGGCAATCATATATCTGATAAGAAACTTATAACTTGCATATATAAAGAACTCCTACATCTTGAAAATAAAAAGATAAACAATCCATTTAAAAAATGGGAAAAAGACTTAAACAGACACTTCTCCGAAGAAGAAATACAAATGGCAAGAAAGCACATGAAAAAATGTTCCAAATCTCTAGCTATCAGGGAAATGCAAATCAAAACCACAATGAGATACCATCTTACACCCATAAGATTGGCAGCTATGAAAAAAACAGAAGAATACAAGTGCTGGAGAGGATGTGAAGGAAGGGGAACACTCATCCACTGCTGGTGGGAATGCAGAAGGATCCAACCATTCTGGAGAACAGTATGGCGGTTTCTCAAAAAACTAGCCATAGATTTGCCATATGACCCAGCAATACCACTGCTGGGAATATACCCAGCAGAACTGAAAACAAGAACACAAACCAATATATGTACACCAATGTTCATAGCAGCATTGTTCACTATTGCCAAAAGTTGGAATCAACCCAAATGCCCATCAACAGACGAGTGGATCAATAAAATGTGGTATATACACACAATGGAATACTACTCGGCTGTAAGAACAAACACACTACAAACACATGTGATAACATGGATGAATCTCGAGAACCTTATGTTGAGTGAAGCAACCCAGACATTGAAGGACAAATACTACATGACCTCAATGATATGAAATAAACAAGCTGCCCTAGATAGCAAGAGACTGAACGATAGGCTTGCAGGAAATCGGAGGGTGGAGGAAGGATATGAGCCGATGTCTGCAGGGGTGGAATTTAAGACGAGATGGTGGTAAGTATGAACACAAAGAAGAGATAAAAGGGGGGCAAGGGGTTGCCTTTGCTTGGGGCTTTGCGGGTTTGAGGGTGGCTGGGGAGGGACGGGTGGGTAACGTTGCCCAAAAGTGGGGGGAGGGAGGGGTAGCATACGAACCAGGAGAGGGTCAGGTGTTGGTGGAGAGTAAAATGCCGAGAAAATCATATCAAAATATAATAAAGAGGGTTACCTGTTTAGAATGCTCGGAGGGGAGGGTCTGATGCAGGACGGGCTCCTGGGGAATGTCTAAATGCTCATTCTGCCAGAGTGGGTGACACCATGGGGTAGAAACCCAAGTAGTGAGAGTGGGGGTGGACCCACATCCTGGGGAGGACTAATGCCATCCAATAGAGGGAAATGTATCCCTCGAGAGAAAGGGTGGCTCCCAGGGCATTGGGGCAGTTGAGCAAGTTAGGCCCTGAACACTATTCCATCTATCTCTGGAAGTGGCTCCTCAGGAAACAGAGGTTGGCTATCACTGAGGGCACTAAGGTGGAAGGGAAAATGGACGTTAAATGTGTGGAACCAAAGTAAATGGGGGGTAAGAGAGGAGTTTCTTGAGAGTACACAAGGATGGATATAAAACATGTAATATTACACCATAACATATAGGAGATGACAGACTGATAATGTAAACCATAATGTAAAACATAGGATAACTAAAAATGTAAAGAACTGTGTATCCTAAAGTATGCACCATAATGTAAACACAGATGTCACCTTGTTAGAAAGCTAATGTCTCAGACTCTGTACATCACTTTAAGTAAATATGATATGAATAGGGCGTAAGAGTATCACTGTGGAAGGGAAAAGGTTTTCTGGTGGATGTGTGGGAGTGCTGTATATTATATATATACATTGCTGTGGTCTAGGACTCCTGTGAAGAAAAGCTGAATAATTAGGGGGGGGGGGGGGGAAAAAAAGAAAAAAATAGGATGTGGAATTTTTTCAAGTCAACATTCTTTATCTAAGTTCTTTATCTAACTTTATCCAAGTTCTTTATCTATCCTTTAAACTCATCGCTATATGCCATTCCCTAGTAAGGGACCATGACATTATATTGGGCTTCAAATTTCGGGGAGTTCTGGATCACAGAGTGTTTCAACAATGGCAATGGAGGGATACTGGTATGGGATACCAATGACAGGTGATATATGACTGACAGGGAGCTGTACAGAACATATGTCCAGGGTGCATGGTAATGTTTGGATATACTCATAGTGGCAACAATTAAAAACCACAGTAGGGGGGGTACTGGGTTCCTGGCCAGTGGTGCTCTGTCGTGGTCCCTAGGGGAGCAGCGACAGTCTCCCAGGTACAGTGGTGGGGACCGGGAGGGAGTGAGGGTTCAACAGTGAGCCCCTGATACTAATGACTATGCTTGTGAGCTGATAAACCCAAAATAATAACAAGGCCTAGAGCAACTTTGTGCCTGGGAATTTCCTTCTGTCAGCCTTCATGTTACTCAAATGTGGCCAGTCTCGAAGCCAAACTCAGCATGTAAATGCAATGCCTTCCCCCCAGCGTGGGACATGACACCTGGGGATGAGCCTCCCTGGCAACGAGGGACCACTATCAACTACCAACTGATGATGCAACTGGAAAATGACCTTATACGGAAGGTTCAATGCGGATCAGCAGAATATCCATGTCTACATAAAATACCATGACTTTAAAATGCTGTTTGACCTAAAGTAAGGGGGAAATGGAAAGGAGAAATGAGTTTATATGGCTACGAGTTTCTAAAAAAGAGTCTGGAGGCTGGCAGAAGGTTTGCCCTCATGCACAACTGAGCAGAGTCAGAGAGACAGATAAAGCAGATACAACCCCCAGATATTGGTTCCTTTGAGGGCTAAAGAGACCCATGGGAGTTATGGTCATGGCCGATGGGGTTAACTACCAGGGCAGATGGCCCCTCTTTGGAAATGGTGTTTATGTGTGATGAATCTGGACTCAGATGGGATCTCCCTTCATAAGAATTTCATGCTAATGTGCTGGAGGTGCAGTTAATGTTGGGGTTTAAGATATATTTAGGGGATTTGAATCTCTGGACTGACAATGTGATAGCCAGATCCTGAGCCTCAACAGACTCCAGCACCTACAATCTGATTTATTGGACTTACCACACTCAGCTAAGATGGAGGTGAAGGACAACCACCACACCATGGAGCCTAGAGTGATTACAACTGAAAATGGGAGGATTGCATCCAGCATCCAGGTGGAATCTGAGCCTCCTCTTGACATAAAGGTGCAATGGAGACAACCAATCCAGTGTCCACATAGAAGAGGTGGCATTGGATTGGGAAAAGTGGACATAATGGACAAAGGGTATGGGGAAAGGCAGGAAGAGATGAGAGGTGGAGGCGTCTTCGGGACATGGAGCTGCCCTGGATGGTGCTTCAGAGGTAATCACCGGACATTGTAAATCCTCACAGGGCCTACATGATGGAATAGAGGAGAGTATGGGCCATGATGTGAACCAATGTATATGAGGTGCAGAGGTGCCCAAAGATGTACTTACCAAATCCAATGGATGTGTCATGATGATGGGAACGAGTGTTGTTGGGGGGGGGGGGGAGAGGGGGGGTGGGGGGGTGGGGTTGAATGGGACCTCACATATATATTTTTAATGTAATATTATTACAAAGTCAATAAAAAATAAAAAAAAAATAAAAAAAAAATAAATAAATAAAGACAAAAAAATAAAAAAGAAAGGGTGCTGTATTTTGTCAAATGCTTTTTCTGCATCTATAGATATGATCATGTGATTTTTTCCCTTCAGCCTATTTATATGGTGTAGTACATTAATTGATTTTCTTATGTTGAAACATCCTTGTGTACCAGGAATGAATCCCACTTGGTCATGGTGTATAATTTGTTTAATGTGTTGTTGAATATGAATAGTAAGTATTTTGTTGAGGATTTTCTCATCTAGTTACATTAGAGGGATTGATCTGTAGTTTTCCTTTCTTCTGCTGTCTTTGTTTGACTTTGGTACTAGGGTAATGTTGGCATCATAGAATGAGTTAGGAAATGTTTCTTCTGTTTCGACTTTTTGGAAGAGTTTAAGGAAGATTTGTGTTACTTCTTTCCGGAATGTTTGGTAGAATTCACCTCTGAAGCCATCTGGCCCAGGGCTCTTCTTAGTTGGGAGGTTTTTAATGAATGATTCTATCTCTTTACTTATGATGGGTTTGCTGAGATTGTCCATTTCTTCTTTCATCAGTATAGGCTGCTTATGTGTTTCTAGGAATTTGTCCATTTCCTCTAAATTGTCATTTTTGTTGGAATATAGTTTTTCAAATTATCCTTTTATGATAGTCTTTATTTCTGTGTGGTCAGTGGTGATATCTCCTTTCTCATTTCTTATTTTGTGTATTTGCATCTTCTCTCTCTTTTTTCTTTGTTAGTCTAGCTAAGGATTTGTCCATTTTATTGTTCTTCTCAAAGAACCAGCTCTTGATTTTGTTTATTTTTCCACTTACTTTCTTATTTTCTATTTCATTTAGTTATGCTCTTATCTTTGTTATTTCTTTCTTTCTTCTTCCTCTGGGTTTTTTTTTTTTTTTTTTTTTTTACTATTCCTCCAAGTGGACACTTAGTTCTTCCTTCCATTTTAGCTCTTTCTTATTTTTGATGTATGAATTTATGGCTATAAATTTCCCTCTCAGTACTGTTTTTGCTGCATCCCAATAGTTTGGATATGTTGTGTTATCATTTTCATTAGTTTCAAGGTAGTTATTGACATCTTTTGAGATTTGCTCCTTGACCCACTGTTTTTCTAAGATTCTGTTGTTTAATTTCCATATCTTGGTGTGAAATATGGGCCTCTGTCCCTTGCAGATTCCCAGCTTCACTCCACTGTGGTCAGAGAAATTATTTTGTATGATTTCGATCTTTCTGAATTCATTGAGCCTTTCTTTGTGGCCTAGCATATGGTCTATCTTAGAGAATGATCAATGTGCACTTGAGAAAATTGTATATCCTGCTGTATTTGGGTGAAATGTTCTGTATATATCTATTAGGTCCAGCTCCTCTAAAATACTGTTCAGGGAAACGGACTTTGGCCCAGTGGTTAGGGCGTCCGTCTACCATATGGGAGGTCCGCGGTTCAAACCCCGGGCCTCCTTGACCCGTGTGGAGCTGGCCAGGCGCAGCGCTGATGCGCGCAAGGAGTGCCGTGCCACGCAAGGGTGTCCCCCGCGTGGCCCCCACGCGCAAGGAGTGCGCCCGTGAGGAGAGCCGCCCAGCGTGAAAAAGAAAGAGCAGCCTGCCCAGAAATGGCGCCACCCACACTTCCCATGCCGCTGACGACAACAGAAGCGGACAAAGAAACAAGACGCAGCAAATAGACACCAAGAACAGACAACCAGGGGAGGGGGGGAAATTAAATAAATAAAATAAAAATCTTAAAAAAAAATAAAATAAAATAAAATAAAATACTGTTCAAAGTTTTTGTTTCTTTTTAGATTCTCTTTTGAGATGTTCTGTCCAATGTTGATAGTGGTGTATTAAAGTCCCCACTATAATTGTAGAGGCATCTATTCTTTCTCTTAGTTTTTCCAGTGTTTGCCTAACATATTTGGTGGTGCCCTTGTTAGGAGCAGAAATGTTTATGATTGTTCTCTCTTCTTGAAAGATCATTCATTCGACTAATAAATAGTGTCCATCTTGTCCCTCAGAATTGTTTTGAATTTAAAGTCTATTTTGTCTGATATTAATATAGCTACTCCTGCTCTTTTTTGGTTATTGTTTGCTTCGAAGATTGTTTTCCAGTCATTCACTTTCAACCTCCTTGAATCCTTGGGTCTAAGATGTGTTTCGTGTTGACAGCATATAGATGGGTCATATTTTCTTGTCCAATCTTCCAGTCTCAGTCTTTTGACAGGTGAGTTTAATCCATTGACATTCAGTGTTATTACTTTCAAGGAGTTACTTATATTAGCCATAATTTCTTTGGATTTTTTTCATATTTTAATTTTTTTCTCTTTTTGTCTTTTTAGTTGCTCTTACACTCTCCTCCATCTCTGCCTTTCCTGTTTTTTTTTTCCTTCCTGCAGAACTCCCTTTAGTATTTCTTGAAAGGCAGCATTCTTGTTGGCATACTCAATTAGTTTCTGTTTATCTGTGAATATTTTGAACTCTCTATCACTTTTGAATGCTAGCTTTGCTGGATAGAGTATTCTTGGTTGGAATTTTTTTTTCTTTTAGTACCTTGACTATGTCATACCACTGCCTTCTTGCCTGTGTGGTTTCAGATGAGAAACCAGCACTTAATCTTACAGAGCCTCCTTTGTGTATGATGGTTCTCTTTTCTCTTGCTGCTTTTACAATTTTCTGTTTGTCTGGAGCAGTGGATAATTTGACAAGTATATGTCTTGGGGTAGGCCTGTTGGGATTTATGTTGTTTGGGGTGCATTGTGCTTCCTAGACATGTATATCCATCTCCCTCAGTAGATTTGGGAAGTTTTCAGCCATTATTTCCTCCAACACTCATTCTGTCCCTTTTCCCTTCTCTTCTCCTTCTGGGATGCCTATAATGTTATGTTTGTGTGTTTTGCATTGTTGTTCGGGTCCCTAAGTCCCAGCTGGATTTTTTCTAATTTTTTATCTATCAGTTCTACTATCTGTTTGATTTCAGTTGTACTGTCTTCCACATCACTAATTCTCTCCTCTGCCTCTTCTAATCTGCTGTTATTTGCTGAGAGTGTATTTTTGATTTCTTGAATTGTGGCATTCATCACCATCATATCCGTTATCTTTTTACGTATGATTGCAATTTCTTCTGTATTCTCTCCAAGTGTTTTCTTCATATTCTTAATCTCTTCCTTCACTTCATCAAATTGGTCACTAATATATGACTAATATATGTTTTGAAACCTTTAATTACTAGTTCAATGTTTTGCTTCTCTTCCCAGTTTTTAGTTTTTCATTGTATGGGGACACGTTTTCCTGATTATTGGTTTGGTTTGTAGTTTTTTGTTGCTGTCTGGTCATCATTTTATCTTGATGGTTTTAGTCACTTGCTTTGCTTCTATGTCTAGTCTTTGGGTTTAACTAGTTGTTGTTTTTGCATATATGTTTTGTCTTCTCTTTGTCACTTTGTTCTTCTTATTCTATTTTCTTGTTGCTGGCTAAGTTCACTTGAAGGAAAACATTAAGGCTAGGGAAAGCAAAATGAGTAAGAAAAGAAAATGTATAATAGTAGTTTTGATAGTAAATGTTAATAGATGAGCCTTGTGAGATCTAGGCAAATGGATATTAGACTCAAGTAAGCTGTGTAGAGTTATAATAGTAAGTAAAGTAGAGTACCTATAATGAGATAGTCAACTGAATATGGGGGGTAATATAGTATGAATGAAAAGCCTGTTTTTTCAAGAGAGAGGTAAAGAGAAAAGAAAAACAATAATATATAAAGAGTGAATAAAGTACAGAAAACAGAACAAAGGTATTAGAAATAAAATGTCAGAAAATTTGAAGGCCAAACAAAGAGAGGTGGAATGTAAGAGAAGCAATAAATGATGGAGGATAGAAAGATGTAGAGGAAAGGTGATAGTGTTAATGGCCAGAATCAATACACACAGAAAAGAGGAAACAGAGGATGAGGAAGCACAGCATATATGAAGCACTCCATGTAGTATCTAATATAAAAAATAAAATAAAATGAAGAGAAAGGAAGAAAAAGAATAAAAAAGGAGGGACAAATAAAATGGGGGAAGCAAGGAATAAAAAGGAAAAACCAGAAGACAAACCAACAACAACAACACAAAAAGCAAAGTTTTAAGCTTGGCATCCCTTTGCAGTTAAATAAAATGCTTAGGAATCTGATGTTCCCCCTTTCTCCCTTCCTCACTTCCATCTCTCCTGGGGAAGCAGAAAACCTGTGTGAGGGGTCCAGTAGGAGATTCAAGTGGGTCCTTGGTGAACCAACTCAACACAGAAGACAATGACTCTTTATTTCCAGTAAGAGAGCACCTACACCTCACCAGGAACCCTAAATATGCTATTGGAAGCTTAGAAAGCACGATCTACAGTCCCTCTCCCTTAGATGTGCTAGGGGGAGGGCTAATTTATATTCTGACTCTCCTTCTCCCAGACCAGGTTTCCTATCCCAGGGCATTTAGGTAAATTGGGCTTTCTCAGCAGATTCGCCTCTCCTTTCTTCCCAGGCTCTCCACGGCCAGCTGGTATGCTCCTCTAAGCTCAAAAGAAAATGGGGGGACCAGAAAATTGAACACACTCACCTAGCCCCTCCATGTCTCCCACCAAATCTCTCACACTCAGAGAATCAGTCCAAAACCAGAGGGCTAGGGCAATCATGGACCTCAGGGAGTGCTGGATTTGGGAATGGGAAATTTGGGATATTGTGGTCTCAAGGTATGTGGGTCTGTGGAGCATGGGCTATGGGGGTTTAGGGGGCATGGACCCGGGAACCACGCATCCAGTAAACACGGGGCTTGGGAACGCTGCCGGAGTAGTTTTCAGGGAACATCGAGGCCACCAGCCCTAGGGGAAAGGGTCCCGCCCACAAGTTCTGACCTCCTTGTCAGAAACCCAAAATTCTACCTCTAACAAGCACCACTTCTGTCACTGTCTCTCCAAATCAACATCTAGACACCTCCTGCCCTGTAAATCCCCAAAACAGCCCACTCCAGCAGGACTCCTACCCCACCCGGCCGCTTCTTTGCAGGAGAGATTATGAGGTGCACTCACTCAGATGCCATATTGCCCTGAAAGCCTCTTTTTATTACAATTTGAAATCAGGAAGTGTGAGTCTTCCAACCCTGTTCCTCTTTTCCAGGGTTGGTTTGGCTACTTGGTGCCCCTTGCATTTTCATATAAATTTGAGGATTAGTTTTTCCATTTGTGCAAATAAAGCTGTTGGAATTTTAATAAGGATTGTAATGAATTTCTATTTTGCTTTGGGGGTATCAACATATTTACAATATTAGCTCTTCCAATTTATAAATATGAAATGTCTTCCCATATATTTGGCCTTTATTATTTCTTTCAGCAATGTTTTGAGGCTTTCAGTATACAAGTGTTTTGTATCCTCAGTTAAAATTATTCCTAGGTATTTTCTTATGTTAGATCTTATCTGTCAAAGGAATTGTTTCATTAATTTCCTCTTCAGATTGTTCATTGCTAATGTGTAGGAACACAATTGTTTATTTATGTGTTGATCTTTACCCTGTCACTTTGCTTAATTCATTTATTATTAAGAGTTCTAATAGTTTTCTCATGGATTTCTTTGGGTTTTCTATATATCAGTCCATATCATCTTCAAAAAGAGATGCTTTTACTACTTCCTTTCCCATTTGGGTACCTTTTATTTCTTTTCCCTAATTGCTCTGGCAAGAATTTAGAGTACAATATTGAATAGCAATGGTGAAAGGGGGCATCATTGTATCATTCCTGATCCTTTGGGAAAAGCCTTAAGTCTTTCACCATTGAGTATTATGTTAGATGTGAGTTTTCAAAAATGACCCATTATCATGTCCAGAAAGTTCATCATACAGAACACCCACAAGTTAAAAAAAAAAAAAAACAAGGAAAAATAAAGAAGTTTTCCTATTTCTCCAGGTCTCTTTGCTTTTGCTAGTGGAAAGCCAGAATCTGCTGCTTTTGAGGCTGAACATAGACCAGTACCTCTGCTTATCCCTCAGGGGTCCATGAGACCCCAAAATATAAAACATTAAAAGGAAAATAAAAAACAGCCAACCAAAAGAAGGGGTGGTGCACTGGCTATGTATATCCCACATGTTTTGCAAAATCTAAGGTTTTATTATATTAACGTTATATCCTAAGTTATATTATATTTACGTAATTATAAAGAAATGAACCTTAAACTTTCCTGCATATTTTGTGGATGGTATGCATATTATATAATATTAATGTTGTCCTACATATTGTACCCCTTACCACATTAACATCTTAATATGTCTTAAATACTCATCTAGACTCTTCAGAAATGTTCAAATGCCCAGGTACCTCTAGCCAAAATATGAAAAAAAAAATTAAGTTATAAATGATAAGCCTATTTAGAAAAGTAGGAATTTTAATAAGAAATTCAGTTAAACTTACCATTTTGAGGTTCAGAAGGGAAAAACATTTCTTTGGAAAAAGTTTTTAAAGCAGCATGATGTATTATATTTGTATGTTTGGAGCAGTTAAATTAAAATGTTACAATATTTGTCTACTATAAACTAAGTCATTGTGACAAGATCTCTCTATATAACTAGCAGCATTTTGCATACATCAGTAAGTTAAAAAGAAAAAATAATCAATTGATGCCTTAAACGTAATTAACTGCAATGAACGAACAATATTACCATTAGTAAGAACTTTTTAGTTATTAAGTATTTTTAAGTTTCCACTGGAGCAAGGTACTGATATAGAAGATATGAGGAAAGGTAAGGAAGGGAAGCGGATATGTTCAAGGGTCTTCTGCTTAGCAGCTTGCTTACTGAGACCTAATGGTGCTGGCAAAAGTAATTCTGATGGCATTATTAGCTTCTCTCAGTCAATTGACCAGAATAAAATCAATATTTTCTGCAATTGTCAAGACTGTCAGATACCACAGGGTTGATTGGATCACTTCATGGTTGATACAATTCATTAGTTAAGATTACTGAAATAATCACCATTGGAGGATCTCAAATGCAAGTTATTGGGCAAAAGCCAAGTAGTGTAAGAGTTCTATACAAGCAATCTAATCAAATGATTTCTGAGAGCCGTTATTTATGTCCAGAATTGATTTCATGTGTAAAATCATTTGAAAGTTCTGGAAGATTTAAAATAGAAAAAAATTCTTTTTAAAATTTAAAGTGAAAACATTTGGTAGCATTTATTAGAATGTGTTTCAATTGTAGAAGTCATTTATTCACTAAACATTTATCAATCACTGACTATGTGCAAAGGCTTGAGGACCCAGAAATGAATAATTTGGTGTTGTCCCTGATCTTGATAAGGTCACAATCAGTGAGCAGAGTAAAGAAGTAGAAATATAAATAAATAATTATGGTGTGATATAATACATTTTATAATGCAGATATGTGTAAAGTCATGCAATAGAAACACAGAGAATGAAATAACCATCTGGGGAAATCTGGAAAGGCGCCACATAAAAGGTCATATTTGAACTATATCTTCAAGAACAAATCTGAATTTTCCAGGCATAAAAGAAGAGGAAGAATATTTTCAGGTTGCGCAAACATAATGTACATGAACATAGAGGCATTAATGGGTATGCATATTCCAGAAATTTCAAGAAATAGAATGTGGTTAAATGATAGAATGCTAGCAGAGATAAGAGCCAATACATCAAAATAATTGGGGCATTGGTACCTGTTGTCAGACATGGGGGATGCATGGGAGGAGATTCACCTGGGGCATTCCTAAAGGGCGTATGAATGTGTTCAAGTGTTCATGGGGCATTATCACAGCGGATGGAGAGCCACACAATAACCAAAGAAATATTTAATTCACATCCTGGAGAGCTCTGCCATGTTCTTTAATGGGAAAGCAAGAATTCCCTGAGTACAGGGACAGTGACTACTGAAGGAGGATGGACCACTAATGGGACTAATGGGCCCTTGATTGTGATGACTATACTTATGAACCTTTGCTTTTGAAATTGAAACTTAGCATAGTATTATAAGCTGACTAAACATTACTCCTGAGAGCCTCCCTGTTGTTCAAATGTGGCCTCTCTGTAAGCCAAAATCAGCATACAAATGAATTTTCCTCCCCACGCCCCCCCCCCCCCCGCCCCAGCATGAGACATGACTCCTGTGGATGAGACTCCCTGGCACCAAAGGACTACTCCCAAAAACCAACTAGCAAAGCAACTGGAAAAAGTCCTTGACCCAAAGGGGGAAATGGTAAAAACAAATGAGTTTTTATGGCTAAGAGGCTTCAAAGGGAATCAAGAGGTCATTCCAGAGGTTACACTTATGCACATCTCAGCAGGAACTCTTTGACTGCCAATATAAATATTACCTCAAACTGTGAATCTTCTGAGGGCTCTGGAGACCTTCAGACACTATAGGCAGGGCAGACAGCTCAGGAATTTGGCACCCTGCCAGTGGGCCTTAATTTGGAATTTATACTCCCCTGTGCGATAGAGTTGGACTCAGTTCTGATTTCCCTATACATGGCTGTGCTTCCCCTCTATTTGAACCTATAGTTAGTACTAGACCTGATAGTTGTATGTTCAAGAGACTTAAGTCTTTGTACCGTCTATGTGCCAGTTGGGCCCGGAATCTCAACAGACATGCAACACCTACTCTCCAGTTCATTGGACTTACCCAGGAAAACTAACAAGGAGATGATGACTGACAGAGACCATATCAAGGAACAGAGAGAGTCCACAACAGCAAGCAAGAAATTCCCATCCATCTGACTCGTGTGATCTAAGCCCCCTCTCAATTAGAGGTGGAGTGGGCATCACTATTCCAGAATCCTCTGGATTGGGGAATGGATGATGGACAAGAGTAGACCTACAGTTGTTCTACTGTAAACTTGTTGTGATCCTAGCAATGGAAGAGCTTTTATCATGGATGTAGAAGCAGTGGCAACTAGAGGTTCTAAGGGAAGGGAGAGGGTAAAATAAGGATAATTTGGGGTCGTTTTCAGGACTTGGGACTTATCTTGAATGACATTGCAATGACAGTTACAGGTTATTGTATATCTTGTAATAACTTGCAAAAATGTGTGGGAGAGAGTATAAACTACAACGTAAATTATAATCATCACTTAGTAGCACTGCTCAAAGATGCATTCATCAGTTGTGACAAATGGATCACACTAATGAAGGATGATGCTGATGTGGAAAAATGTGCGAAGGCTAGGGAACGGGATATATGGAAATCCCGTATATTTTTGTGTGTAACATTTATGTAATCTGTTTCTTTTTAAAAAAATAAAAAGTATATTAAAAATAATAGTAGTAATAATTGCAACCAGTTTGCAGAGAACCTTATTTGCCACACTAAAATATTTGTATATGTTTTTCTTGAAAATGTGGAGCCACCAATTTGTTTGCCAACATGTTTGGAATTATACTATGGAAAGACAAAACTAATGGCTTTGCAGAAATGATTTGGAATTTGTACACTAATTCAGGAAATATTTATTGAACACCCACTGTTTGTTATGCAACTATTGGTGATAAAAAGACCAAGATACCATAGTATCCACCCTCAAAAACTGTCTGGTAGAAAGACAGACATACAAACAATTAAAATTAAATATGATGTGTCTTGTAGTATCACTAAGTCCAAAATTCAATGAGAACATAGAGGGAAGACTGCCTATCTTCCTATGCCTCCTTCCTTTGAGGCAGTCAGAGAAAGCTTCACAGAGTAAATGCCAGTTAAGCAAAAGCTTAAAGAATAAGTGGGATTTTTTTACATGGGCAAAAAAGATATTCTTGACATAAGGAAGATCTAAAGATGACTTCTAGTTTTAGGATGGCAAAGTAAAGTTGGCCCTGCTCCTTTTCTTCTCTGAAATTACCCAAATACAACAAGGAGAGTGAAAAACAGTAACTTTCAGACCGTAGCATAGTATGAATAAAGACCACCAAGTGAGTGTTGACCAAGTGGTATAGGAAGATTCCCAGCAATCTTTTATTTAGAAAAACTGGATAAAGTATATAGGCTATAGGTCAAAGTTTCCCTGGGCCAAAGGGAGTTTAGCTCTGAACAAGGAAACACATATACACATCATATTTGCAGGGATGATTTTGAGGAATAATAGAAGAGAGAGAAATACTGAATTTTGAGCAACACTGGAGCTTCCAAATTTCATTGACTAGAGGTAAATAAAAGTAAAAACATTTTATCTCTCTCTCTCTGTCACACACACACACACACACACATACATACATGCACACACACCACATGTCAAAAGGAGTTTCACTCTGAACCAAGGGAGAATTCCTTTTAGTCAGGAGTAGTGCCTTGGCCTGTTCCTTACAGTAGCTACTAATAGCTAGTCTAGGGGGAGCTAAACCCATTCAAAGATGATTAGCAATGCAAATGGAGCTAGAACAGGACTATACAAAGAAACTACAAGAAAAAGGAAATGAATAGGAAAAATAAATGCCAGATAAACATTTACCAGATAAATGTTTCCCCCAAGGATATAAAAATTGAAAAACAACCAATGTCATGAACAGGCATAGTACATAAATCAGAAAGAAAATAAATAAATAAATAAATCAGAAAGTTCAAAGGAGAGAGATTAGAATCTCATTAAAATTATAAAGAAACAGCATGAAATGATAAAATGTGAAATAGTAGAACCCGGGAAAGAAACAGAGGAGAAAAAGTATCATGAAAATGAAGCATGCATTGAAAACAACACAAATGTAGACTACATACTGATGAAAATATAGTAAGACATATGAATAGGATAGAGAAAAGCAAGAGAAATTAATGGAATATAAAAAATGGTCGTAAATAATTAGAAAGAAAATTAAAACTGGGTAATATGAACAAAGGAAATCCAATCTAAGTGCAAATATTTTTCCCCAATAGAAAGGATACATGCTGTAATTCAAGGGAACATTTAAGAAATTAAATAAAACTTAAATTTACAGGTTGAAAAAGGACAACATCTCCCAGGAAAATAGTTAAAAGGATGATCAACATTGAGGTACACCCTAGAAAAGTAGCTAGATTTCAAGAATCTTTAACACATCTGGACAAAACAATTGAATCACATATCAGGGTGCCCCAAGACTACTTCGTAGAAGTCTTCAGCACTAGAAGACAGTGTCTCAGTGCCTACAAATTCTCAGGGACAAAAAACTAGAACTCATGAAATGTGAATGAGGCAAAGCACCCAGCGTGCAAAATTTAAGGTAGCACTCACTATCAGATGTTGACCTTGCACTTGAGAGTCAGTTCCTCCTTAAATTTTGTGCCCTAGAAGCCTCCTTTGCTTTGTACTAGAACCAACCCTGGACACTGGCTACATAAATAGAGCATATTTTATAAATATAAGAATATCTAATATTGGAGCGGATGTGGCTCAAGCATTTGAGTACCTGGCTCCCACATGGGAGGTCCCAGGTTTGGGGCCCGGTGCCTCCTAAAGAAAAAACAGGCAATGAGCAAACACAAGGAAGCCATCTCAGGGGTAGGGGAAAACAGCATAAAATATTTATTGTAAATATGTTTTAATTTACTAAGAGTTTCCAAGGCAATATACCAGAGATAGATTGGCTGTTACAATGGGAATTTATTAACTTATAAGCTTACAATTCCAAGGCTGAGAAAAAAGTCCAAATCAAGGCATCAGGCAAAGCAATCTCCCTGAAGATTGTCAACAACCCTGGGCTCCCGCCAGATCGCAGGGCACAATGGTGGCCTCTGCCAGTCTCTGACTTCTCCTCTGGGTCTTGTTGACTTGTTGCTTTCAGCTTCTTGCTCTCATGGTGTTTTCACCACTCCTGTGGATTTCTCTCTCTTGGGTTCCCTTGATTTCAGTTTTTGGCTTCCAGAACTTTCTCTCTCAGCTTCTGGAAGTTTGTCTCTGTCTCTACTACTCTCTTTCTCCATATCCATCCCATTCATAAAGGAATCCAATGGAAATACTAAGACCTACCCTTGGTCTCACCTTACTGAAGTAATTTAATCAAAGGCCCTTAACTGATGTAATTTTAATCAAAGTGTTCTACCTACAATAGGCTCATACCCACAGTAAGGGATTAGCTCTAAAGACATTATCTTCTGGGGACCACCCAGCTTTAAACTGTCAAAAAAATTATAAATTCATAATTACAAAGACAATGATTAGTAAGTCCTAGTGGAACTTTTAAAAGGGATATAAAAATTCCATATTATGAGAAGAAATATATATAATTATTTATATTGTATATATAACATAATATATACAACAACCAGAGAAAACACAGACCACATCAATTAAGAGAAAATAAGTAACAAAATATATAAAACCTTAAAATATCACATAATGTAAAGCAAAACATAGCCATATTAATAATTATTATGGGTAAGCACACTATGGCAGAGACAGTTTTCTTCCAATATCCATTATATACTATTTTTTTATAATGAATACATAAATGTGACCTGGGCTTATGGTCACCCAGATAAGATAAATTTTAATTTTCCAGGCTCTCTTGCATCTAGATTTGTTCATTTGTCTATATTCTGGCAAATGTGATATAAGAAGAAGGAGTATGTGAAATTTCCAGAAAGTATTTTCAAAGAGAGGGCATATTCTCTTCTTCTCCTCTTTTCTTCCTTCTACTATTTGGGATAAAGGTGTGATGGCTAGTGTGATAACAGTCCTTTTGGACCACAAGATGGAAGCCATGTGTTCAGGATGGCAGAACAATAAAATGGAAGGAACCTAGATCCTTAATGATTTAGTGATTTTGAATCTGCAATACCATCCTGGACTACCTATTCATATGATTATATCAGAGATAAATAAAAAGAAATGTAATATTAATGAATACATTCATCTACTAAAAGAAATTCTCAAACTGAATCACAAAGGAAATCCAAATATATGAGAACCATCTGTGAGAGCCAGAATTTTAAGATGGCTCCTGTGATCTTCACCTCCTATGTTACTCCTGTGATTATGTAAGGTTACAAGATAAAGGGATTTTGTAAACTTAATTCAGGTTAATAATTATCCTTAAGATTAAGAGATTATCCAGGTAAGTCTAATCTAATCACATGAACCCTTTAAAATGATAGTTTTCTCTGTCTAGTAGTAGAAAGGAATATTTGGAATGATTTGAAAAATGAGAGGGATTCAAAGTGAGGTATGTTCTCTGTTGCAGAGATTGAGAAAGCCATAGGATAAGGACTTGGGAGGGGCTTCTATACCTGACATTGACCCCTGGCCAATGTGCTGGCAGCACAAAGATGGAGACCTCAGTCCTACAACCACAAGGAACTCAATTTTCCCACCAAGAGGAATGAGTGTGGAAGAGGACATTTAACTCCAAATGAGAATGCAGCCTGGTCAACAGCTTGATTTTAGCCTTGTGTTAACCTGCATAATTTTCTGCTATTGATCCTTTTTTCCCAAGTCCTAATCCTAAAGTTATTTTATTTTTTCCTGTCTCATTTTCAGGATCTAAATCCAAAAGCTTCATTCTTCATATACACTATGCTTCATGCATTACAATTTTGAAATACAAGTTATATCAATCTGCTGTCTTCTCTCCAATACCACCAGCCTAGTCCAAGCCTTTATCATTTGCAATTGAATGACTCTAGTAATATCAAAGTGGACTTCCCTTATTCACATTCTTTCCTTCTCCCATTCCATGGACTACTCTGTATTTAAGCTTATACTGTTTAACTCTGCTTTTGTCGTATCATTTCTTTATTCTAAAATCTTCTTTAATGTCCTAACTTATAATAAATTTAAATTCCCATTCCAGGAATATAAAATAATCAATAATCTTACTCCTAATCTCTCCAATATAATTTTCCTATGCACAATTTCTATTATAGTCAGTATTGTCTCTTGTTGTCTTTACTTGTGTTGCTCTACTCAGAATGGGTTCTAATCATTTCTTTGGTTATCCATATCCCATCCCTTCTTCAAGGTTTATCTCATATGGGATGTTTTAGTTTCCTGGTATGCTCAAGCAAATACCATGAAATAGGTTGGGCTAAACAATGGGCATTTATTAACTCACAGTTTTGAGGCTAAGTTATAAGTTCAAATCAAGGTATCATCAAGGTAATGCTTTCTCTCCAAAGATTATGGCATTCTGGAGATGGCTGCATGTGTTCCCAGTTCTTTAGCTTGTCATGTGGCAAGGTACATGTCAGCATATTCAGGTTGCTCCCTTCTCTTCTGGGTCCCATTGATTTCATCTTCTGGCTACTCCTTCTGTGGCTTTTTCTCTGTCTGAATTTCATTCTGCTTATAAAGGACTCCAATAATAAGATTAAGATACATATTGATTGAGTTGGGTCACACCTTAACTGAAATAACCTCATCAAATATTCTTATTTACAGTGGGTTCCCAGTCACAGGAATAGATTAAGTTAACATGTTTTTTTTCTGGGGCACATACAGCTCCATTATCACCACTGTGTGGGATTGTCAGAGTTCTCCTTACTATATGTTCCAGCCCATACTGACTTCCCTTTCTTCACCCCTGTAGTACTCATATGCCATATGCTATAGCATCTCAAATAGTTTTTTAAAATCCTATTGTATATATTATCTTATATTTTCCTATGTGTGTGTGTATAAAATTTCCAATCTCTATGACTAGACTATAAGATCCTTGAGGACAAGAAGCATATCTTGCACTTCCTTGACAGCCCCACAGTACTTAGCACAGTGCTCCATCTAATACAAACACTTGGACAGATTTCAGGCAGTAAGGTAATTTAATAAGATATTTGTTAGTCAGGAGAATCCTTATTCATGACTCTTCATATCATACAATATGAGTAACTGCCTTACCTACCTATGGTTATAAATGCATATATTTAATAAACCATTAGTAACCTAAATACATTAGACGAATTGTATTGTTAGGTCCCTTGTTTGCTTTGTTTTACTTTCCATTCCCCATTTATCTCCATTATTGATTTGATCAGAAACTGAGAACATTTGATGTTGCTGAATTAATTTTGAATATATTTATGTAACAATTCTATATGCTATAATTACAGGTTTGTGGTGGTGTTGCACATGAAATGAAATGATAAAGTGATAGACAGTTAGTGAAGACTACTGTTGTAAGATGGATATAGTTTTCACATCATTTATATAATAGCCTAAATTGTTAGGTTTACTGGTGGTTGATTTTCTTTGTGGTATGTTTCAAGTATCATTCTTTCCAAAACCTACCAAATATCCTCCCTTTTTCTTATTTCCTTGCATGTGTGTATACACTCCATGAATATGTGTATTACTTAACACTCTTTCATTTGCAAATGACATATAACTCGGTCTGTAGTAAAGAAAGGGAGAATGCTTTATGCACATAAAAAAAAAAAAACAGTTGTATGTTTAGCTTTAAGCATGGCTTGATCAGGGCTCAATTTACGTCGCCAAGATCTGATTTCTCTCTTTCTCTTGGCTCAGCTCTACTTTCTTGACATTGACCACATTGTAAAACTACATAATGGTAGCAGAGACTTTTCTATGGGAGAAGGATACTTATTCCCAGAAGCTCAAGGAAAATTCTAACTGGAACACATTGCCATTGGTTTGGTCACATGATCAATCCAGAACTAATCCCTGTTCCCAGAGGAGTGAGATTCACTGATTGTTAGGCTCATAAAGGGCCAATTAGGGCCCACCTGTGGGTCTCCTAGAGTCAGCTCCTGCTGCAGGGCATTTAGTAAACACCCAGAGCTATCTGGAGGTAACTGAACACCTGTTTGTGGCCTCAAGGAGACCAAAAGAGTTTCCTGCAACATCCCTGAAGGAATGGAAGGAGGAGACTGTTCATGTGCAGAGAAGATTCATAAGTAGAGCAGTCCACATCATGGAGGCTGGTGCCCATCCTCCACTGGAGGCACAAGCCACCTCAGGAGTTGTTCTGCAGCTGGAACTAAAAGCTTCATTTCCCACATATGGAGGAGGAAGAGACAGTTGGACTACAACTTCAGCTACTGATGAGAAAATTTGGCAGGCTAAAGTATAATCCTGAGAACAACTGAAGTTTGAACCTGTCCAAGTCAGAAAGAGGCCAGTAGCCACCATCTTAATTCTGTGCCTGGCACAAAGGAAAGTGGGGCAGACTGAAAATCACAGTGCTGGTATGGACTGGCTTCTTTCCATCCAGATCAGATTGCAGCTCTAGCCTAGGCCCCACCCCCACCTCTGGCAGGGAGGAAACTGGGGAGACCTGCGCCAGCCTCTCCAGGAAATTACCTGCCAAGCCTTGGAGGCTGTTGATTATCCTGCTCTGGCAGTGCAAGCCACCCCAGGAGCTATTCTGCAGGTACATTTGGCTGGCACAGACTGAATAATTGGAAGTCAACTGGAGCAACTGCAGTCATCTTGGACCACTGCATTGATTGCCACCCACAGGGGATAATGGGGCATGAAGCTTCATCCATCTCTCTGAGCAACTACAGTCTAGGTCTGCAAATCTTGGATTATTACGCGTAACTGTGGCTCTGTCCCTAACCCTGGAAAAGAAGAAAGTTGGGAGAAGCTTCATCAGTCACTGGGGCCATGAGGGCAGCTTGAGACTCCACAGCTTACTGCACCAACTACATCCTTGTCTCCTACTGGACAGCCAGGAAGGGAGAAAGGGCAGGAAGACCTAAACTAAAGAGAAAAACTGCACCCGGAATAAATACTCTAGGAAGCCAGATGCCAAGACAACAACCAAAAATTACAATCCAAACCAAGAAACAAGAAAATATGGCCCAATTAAAGGAAAAACATAAGCCTCAAGATGACATAAAGGAGTTGAGACAACAATCATAGATATTCAAACAAATATTAATAAATTCAATGAGATGACTAAAGAGATTAAGGATATTAAGAAGACATTGGATGAGCAAAAAGAAGAATTTGAAAGCCTACATAGAAAAATAGCAGATCTATCAGACTGAAAGGTGCAGTAAATGAAATAAAAAAACAATGTAATCACATAATAGCAGATTAGAGGAGGCAGAAGAAAGGATTGGTGAGCTTGAAGAAATGGCCTCTGAAGTTGAACATACAAAAGAACAGATGAAGAAAAGAATGGAAAAAATTGAACAAGTTTTCAGGGGCAGCAAAAACAGGCAAACATATATTTCATGGGTGTCACAGAAGGAGAAGAGAAGGGAAAAGGGGCAGAAGGAATATTTAAAGAAATAATGGCAGAAAATTTCCCATCCCTATTAAAGGACATAGATATCCATGTCCAAGAAGTACAACATATTCCCACATGAAAAAATCTGAATAGACAAACTCTGAGACACATACAAATCAGAATGTCAAATGCCAAAGGCACAGAGAGAATTCTGAGAACAGAGAGAGAAAAGCAATGCCTATCATATAAGGGATACCCAGTAAGATTAAGTGCTGATTTCTCACCACAAACCACAGAGGCAAGAAGATAGTGATATGATATATTAAAGATATTACCAGAGGAATAAATCCCAGCCAAGAATCTTGTAACTGGCAAGATTGTCTATCAAAAATGAGGGTAAGTTTAGAATATTCACAGATAAAAAGAAACTGAGTGCATTTCTAACCAGGAGACTAGATTTTCAGGAAATACTAAAGGGTGAGCTAGAGCCTGAAAAGAGAAGACAAGAGAGAGAGGCCTAGAAGAGAATCTAGTAATGAAGATTATACCAATGAAAGTAACTAAAAGTGTCAAAAGAGTGATGAAAACAAAATCGACTGATAAAACTCAAATAGGAATAAACTTAAACAATGATGTAAAGCACTTATATTCAGAAACCTGCAACTTAATGTTAAAAGAAATAAAAAAAGACCTAATAACTGAAAGAATATTCCATGCTCACAGATTAGAAGCCTAAATATCATTAAAATGTCAATTCTACTCAAATTGATATACAGATTCAATGCAATCCTTATTTTTTTAAAAAGTCCACCAGCAATTTTTAAATTGAAAACATGATTGTCAAATTTATTTGGAGGGATAAGAGGTCCTGAATAGCCAGAAACATCTTAAAAAAGAAAAGCAAATTCTCATCTCCAGACTTTAAATCATATTAACTAGCTATAGTTGTAAAAACAGCATGGTGCTGGCATAAAGACAGACACATAGACCAATGAATCCAAATGGATGGTTCAGAAACAGACCCTCACATGCATGGTCAAGTGCTTTTTGACTACCCTGTCAAACCCACACAGCTTGGGCAGACAGTTCATTCAACAAATGGTGCTGAAAGAACTGATATCCATAGCCAAAGAAAGGAAAGAGGACCCCTATCTCATGGCCTATCCAAAAATTAACTCAAAATGGATCAAAAACCCAAAAATAAAAGCAAGAACATAAAGTTCATAGAAGAAATCGTAGGAAAATATCTTCAAGACCTGGTGGTGGGTGGTGAATTCTTAAAGGAGATAAGAGGAGGACTGCAATTGACTACAGATGTTTAATGTATGCAGAAGTTTTAATTAGCTTTGATGTAAAAGTGTGGAAATCTATAGATTGAATGGTAACACATAGTGAGTAACAGCTAGTTTATAAATGGGGATGTGGCTGAAAATGGTCATCTAGGGATGTAAATACCAATTGACAGAATGCTAGAGAATATTCTAGGAACTGAATAACACAGTAAACCAAGAGGTTGATGAGAATTGCAGTTGATGGTACAGATGCAAGTGTGTCCTTTGTGAGCTAGAGTAAATGTACATCACTATTGCAGGGTGGTGAATGTGGAGAAGCTTGGAAAAATACAACTGGAGTGACCTATCAACTGTGATTAGCAGTAATAATATAATATTCTTGCTTCTATGCCAAAGGTGTACTGTCTAGATGAAGGGGCAATTTGGAAAATCTATGCCAAATGTATGCTATGGATGTGGTAGCAATCAGATTTTATTATCTTATCTGTAAAAAGTGCTCCATCATGTTGTTGTATGTTGATAGAGGGGTATTGTTTGTGAATTCTGCACATGTATATGATTGTTTTATAAGTTTAAACTTCTGTCATAAAAATGTATTTAAAAAATTATAATAAGGTTGATTGGGGAAAAATACACCAAATGTAAGGTAAGGACTATAATTAGTAGTAAGATTTTGAGAATATTCTTTCATAATTTGTAACACACATCTCACAACAATGCAAAGTGTTGCTGGAGGGTTGATGTATGTGAGCCCTGTATGATGGTATATATGTTTGCTTCGTAAGTTCACAACTTTTACTATACATTTATTGTTTATGTATGCTCATATATAAATGATATAAAGATAATAATAATAATAATACCGTGGGTTGGGGGGAAATACTTTGGTTAGTAGTAATATTTTGACAAAGATCTTTAATCATTACTTAAAACTGTTTAACAACAATGTAAGGTATTGGTGGTAGGGTAAGCAACAAGAGTCCTGTATGATGTTTTATGGATTCACAACTATTACTGTACACTTATTGTTTATGTATGTTTATGTATGAGTGATATTCTTCAATAAATTTTATTTTAAAAAATTTTTTAAAGTAGTTTGGAAAAGTACTGGCTAGAAAAATCAAGAGCTCACAATATTTGACCTAGTGACCTAGTGGTTTATTTCCTTGATCTGTGTCTAATACACAGATTGTCTCTGTAATGTTTTGGGTTTGTTGTTGTTTTTTGTATTTGAAGGTGCGTTTATTTGTTGAGCCTCATTATTTTTTTCTGCATTCATTCAACTAGAGATATAAGAATAAATGAGACTATCGTTCCCCTTCAGAATACAATATATTTTTGTCATTCTATTCTCTTTTTTAAAAAGAACCTTTAGATTATGTAAATTTTAGATAAAAAATATAGGGGATCCCCATATACCCCACCCCTTTCACCTCCTCCACTTTCCCCCATTAATGACATCTTTCATTAGTGTGGTACATCTGTTACATCTGATGGATACATATTGAAGCATTGTTACTAACCATAGCCTTTAGCTTACATTATAGTTTACACTTTGTACTGCACAATTTTATAGGTTTTGACAAAATATATAATGTCCTGTATCTGTCATTGCAGTGTCATGCAGGACAATTCCAACGTCCCAAAATGCCCCATGTTTCACCTACTCATCCCTCTCACTCTCTTCAGAATCTCTGATGGCCACAGCTTTTATATCAATAATACAAGTTCTTCCATTCCTAGAGTAATAATAAGTCTACTTTAGTCCATAGTTGCATTCTACCCTTATGATTGTTCATTTTTCATTCTTGAGGATTGTGGGATGGCGATGTCCATTCTGTTTCTGATTGAGATGGGGCTTAGATCCCATGGGGCAGGTGAATGGAACTCTTTTGCTTGCAGTTGTGGATAATCTCTGCTTTTCAGGATGTTGTGTTAGAGTGTTCTTTTCTTTGTGTTTTATTAAACATATTCATATGCCATACAATTCACCCATTTAATGTCTATAATTCCATGGTTTTTATTTTTTTCACAGAATTGTACAACTATCACCAAAATCAATTTTATAGATTTGCCTCTTCTGGATATTTCATATAAATTAAATCAATATATGACCTCTTGTGTCTACTTATTTCACTTAGCATGATGTTTTCATGGTTCATCTTCATTATAGCATGTATTAGTATTTCAAACCTTTTGTCTTTTAAATGTATGAATATAGCACATTTTGTTTTTACATTCAATTGATGGACTTTGGGTTGTTTCCTCTTTTGTCATTCTGTTTTCACAGGGAATTTTCTCTTTGATCGTTTTCTCTACATTTTCTATTGTTCCACCTTGTTGATTTTATCAGCTTTGAGCTTCATATGCACCATTTTTTCACAGTTGAGAATTATTCATTCTTCTGAGAATGAGATAAATATGGTTTTGCCTTAAACCAAAATAATCTTCTGGTTATATCTGTAGTCATGATAAAACTTTCCTCCATTCTCTGTGAGATGTAGAAGGAGTTCTCAGATCAGTGGCTTTCAAGCTTTTTCATGCACAAGCCACAATTAGAAAGGTATTTTCTATTGTATCCCAGTACATCCTTAATAGGTTTGTGTGTGCATATATATATATATACACACACACATATTAGTTTCACAAAACAATACTTACCCTTACTACTTGCAGTTCACTGTGATATCCTACCCTACCCTGTACTATCTTGCCCTCTCCTCTCCTCTCCTCTCCTCTCCTCTCTCCTCCTATTCTTTTCTCTACCCTATCTTATTTGATTCTGTTCTTTTAAGAGTACCATTCATTACTCCACATGTTGATTTTACAACCCACTAATGGGTCACCACCTGAAGTTTCAAAAAATCACTTTCCAAAAATATCTTTCCTCATCTTCTGAGATGATGGCTAAATAATTATCTATTCTTGACAGATACTTATTACATAATGGCAGATAATAGAAATCCCCTACTTGAACACCTCTGTTTTCAACCTACTGTTCTTTAGAAGCAAAAGGGTAATTATAGATACAGTTTATCACCTTGGGAACAAGTCATTATATGATGAACTAGAGTAACTGTGCTATGTCTATTATCCTCTTTTCCTGGGAATTAATTTCCCTATTATAGACCATACTTCTTTTGTACCAGGACTCGAATATTAATATTTACTACTTAAATGTTGCTACCATGACAAATTATTTTTTTAATTGATTTTGTAAAAATATTACATTAAAAAATATATATATGAGGACCCCTTCAACCCCACCACCCCCACCCCACCACTTCCCCCCCAGCAACATTCATTCCCATCATCATGACACATCCATTGCATTTGGTAAGTACGTCTCTGGGCACCTCTGCACCTCATGGTCAATGGTCCACATCATGGCCCATACTCTCCCCCATTCCATCCAGTGGGCCCTGTGAGGATTTACAATGTCCGGTGATTGCCCCTGAAGCACCATCCAGGGCAGCTCCAAGTCCCTAAGATGCCTCCACATCTCGTCTCTTCCTGCCATTCCCCATACCCATTAGCCACCATGTCCACTTTTCCCACTCCAATGCTACCTTTTCTCTGTGGACATTGGATTGGTTGTGTCCATTGCACCTCTATGTCAAGAGGAGGCTCAGATTCCTCATGGATACTGGATGCAATTCTCTTGCTTTCAGTTGTAGGTACTCTAGGCTCCATGGTGTGGTGGTTGTCCTTCTTCTCCATCTTAGCTGAGTGAGGTGAGTCCAATAAATCAGATTGTAGGTGCTGGAGTCTGTTGAGGCTCAGGGCTTGGCTATCACATTGTATGACAAATTCTTTATGGTCCTTTTCCTCTGTATTTTAAAGGATTCCTTAAGAATGTCATAATGGTTTCTCTGGAGTGAAAGGTCCTAATGAAGCACAAGCAAAATATTTCCTATCTAGACTGGAATAACTTAAAGACTTCTGGAACTAATTTCTCATATGATCTACTTTACTAAATTTTTCTTTAAGACCTAGGTTCTAGAAGGAAGGATAATTGACAGAAATGAAATGGCAGTAAAATGTGTTTTAAGACATATGATCATATGATATATTATAGTGACCTACTTAAAAAACTGCAACCTCCACCACCTTACGTAGCAGCACTTCATATTTCCTAAGTGGAAGGACACTTGTCCTATAATGACTCTATTGCTGCAATTACTTCTCTACCTTTCCCCACATCTTCCCAAATGCATATAAACTAGGACAGCTCCTCCAAATCACTTACCTGTCTTGTATATATAAATCTTCCTTTACCCTTGCTTTTATTTTCTCTAAGAGTCTTCCCTTACCTCTTCCACCCATGCCTGACATTTCCAGAAAAGTCCAAATTTTACAATTAACAGGAAAAACAATCTAGGCTAGAAGGGACAGAAACTTCAACTTTACTTTTTTTCTCCTCATCTGTCATACTGCTTGCTCAAAAACTTAATTTTAATTGTAAAAGTACTGCAAAATTAAGATTGAGAAGTAACCACACAAAAGGGAGGGCTCAAGGTATTCTAAAAAGGCAGAAAGTTAATATAGTAAACCCTTCCAGTCTGATACATGCCCTCCATTTCACTTATTGAAACGCTATCCTTTTAAATAATCTGTATTTTCATCTTGGTTCATCATGGTAACAGCTCCATTAAACATTAAATTATAGTCATTTTTGTGCAGTTGTTGCCATGGGTAGAGAATTTTATACAAGCAGTACATTTAAGACATGCACAAGAATGTCTGGGAAAAAATGGTTTTGTATATATACTTTCCAAATAGAAAGCAATGACCAAATCACATAAGAAAAGAAAGAAAAATCATAAATAAAGATTTAGGATATGCTTCTATAGCTAAGGCTTAGTCTGAGTTCATTTAAGAGCTATGACTTATAAAGGTAAAGACAAGATAATTTGTATTCCAGTTATCAAATGCAAAATATATGAAAATCTCACAGACCTGTGAAATATCAAGTACATTTGCACTTATTCTTTGGTACTAATAACTTTATTTAAGCCAGAACATTTCAAAATAACAATGAAAATTACAAAGGTAATAATATTGTAAACTGGTCTTGAATTAATGCTCTTGTTTTCTTTAGGGATGTTGAGTAATATTCAGTCTTCAAGTGTAAGATATTCTTTACTAATCCATTTGCAAAAAAAGAGATCATTTTAACCCTTCTATTTTATATTTTTCTATTAACATACCAGGCAATGTTTAATGCAGTATAGCAGGATTCATCTTATCTTTTATTGAATAAGTTTATCCTATTTGCCCAGAGTTAATGCATTTTACTATTTTGAAAATCATTATTTGAACAAATGCATTTTTCAGTATTTTACCTAATGACAGTTCAGAGTATCTATTTACCTGAAGGATGTCTTTAGATTTTAAGATTCCTTCCCCAAAATAGTATTTAAAAACATAATTTTGGTTGCTCTATTTCAGTAAGCTTTTAATAATCACCATTTTAATGTTTCTTCCACCGTGAGAATGATATTATATGTACTAGATTATAACTTTTTTAGTTTGGAATGATAAATCTGTTTCCCCATAAGAATATCTACCTGAAATATTTTGCCTCAATTTTTCCAACAGATAACTCATCTGATACTTTAACTCCATAGATCCTTGACCTTCTTCAGGCCAGCAGTCATTGCTGCTACTCTACTTCAGCAACTTGTGTCCACTCCTGCCACTCACTCACCTCACTAAATTGCCTTTGGTCTCAACAAGATTTTTAGGCCCTCACTTGTTAGCATTTGATTGGCTCCACTGAATGTTTACTTTCTTCTTTCTCTCAATATGCTGATTCTAGCCAAAGGAAATTGCTTTAATTCATGCCTTGGAAAATTCAAAGTATTCAACTGTAACAAAGCCCTCAAGAATGCTCACCCATCATTTTACTTTGTCTCTAAATCAGCTCCATTTCTAGTTCTCCATTCTTATTATTCCAACCCTATTCTTTTTGTACTACTTACTATGCCCTCACCCTCACAGATGGCAGAATATCTTAGTTCCTACCTCTTAGAGAATATAGAGACCATCAGGTATTCAGTCCTTTCAACTTCCTGTCCCCCTACATTCAACATATCTACTTATGTGTATTCTGGTTCATAGTCAGGATTAGTCTTCTTCCTTTTCAAAGCCAAATCTCATTTTGGATTTTGAATCCCATATACTTACCAACTCCTCTGGAACTTAAGCCTTCATTCCCCTCTCATATCATTAACCTCTCCATCTTCTTGTAAATATTTCCTCCTTTAGCATTAAGTTCTGTTTTCATGGTTCATTCCTTAATTTCTTTCAAGTCTTTATTCAAATATGACCTACTGTGTGAAGGCCTTCCCTGACCATCCGTTCTAAATTTACAACCTCAGATTCTCTATCCACACATATACTCCCTATCCTCTTTCCTGGATTTAATTTTTCTCTTTAGCCTTTGCCACTATCTAACATATCTTAATCATTTGTCTAATTATTTATCTGTCTTCTACACTAGAATATAAATTCCATAGTGGAGAGATTTTATCTAAATCCTTATCAACTAGAACAATGTATGACACATAGTAAGAAGAAGGTAAGTATTTATTGACTAAAATGAATAAACCATACATAATTTGACTTCCGTTTCATTACTCTATCATAGTAATAAAGGTCATCACTGACATAAAGGCCAAATCCAGTAATCTCATTTTAGTTCTCATCCTACTTGAACTGTCAGTGGAATTTAGTACTGGTGTCTGCTCGTTCCTTTGAGAAAAATGATTTCTCTAGTGTTTTAGTGTGCCATAGGCTCCCAATGCAAAAATACCAGAAATGTGTTGACTTTTATAATGGAAATTTACTAGGGTAAAATCTCACAGTTCTGAGGCTGTGAAAATGTCCAAATCAAGGCATCATCAGAGATGTTCTGTCTTGCTAAAGGTTGACTGCTCCACTGTTCCTGGACTCATGCCACATGGCAAGGCAAAATGGCAGTTGGACTGTGCCTTTTCCACGAGGCTTGCTTTTTCCCCAAGCTCAGCTGTGGGCAGTCAGGCATATGGCTCATCTCTCCCCAGGCCTGGTCTTTTCAGCTTTGGACTGCTCAGCTCATTCCAACCTCTGACCTCTTTTGCAACCTCTCAGGGTAACTCCATATTTCTGCAGCTATAGATGATAACTGGAGTCCTCTCTCACATGGCAGGGTAAAATGGTAGCTCTCTTACTCTGTATGTCTCTGCACATTTCTTCTGTTTATATAAGACTCCAGCAAGAGGGCCAAGATCCACCCTGTGTCACACCTCAAGGAAGTACTATAATCAAAGGTACCCCACACAGAATTTAGTCCAATCTAAGGGTCCTACAATTTAATCAAAGGCCTTTAACTGAAACAATCTAAACAAAAGTTCCCTTAACTGAATTTGACCATATAGTTTCACACATACTATAGGTTTACAGGCACAGGAAAGACTTAGCTTTAGAATATAATTTTCTGGTATCCACAAAAGACTCAAACCAAGACAATCTAGTTTCTCCAAACTTTTTGAACTTCTTCACTCATCATTCTATCCTTTAAATGTCAGTATATCAGTGTTCCCCAGATATATGTCCATGGCCCTTTTTCCTTCTTTTTTTCTATACTCTTTGTAATAAATATCATCTATAGCCACATTTTTAAATATCACCAGTGATTCCCAGTTTAGACCATTATTTCCTGCCTTCCTCCTGAACTATATCTAACTGACAGTTGGGTATCTTCATGATGGTTCAACACAATCAGAAACAGTTTATTATCTTTCCATCTTCCTGAATGTCTTATTTAAATCAATGGTGTCAACATCTATCCAGTCTCCCAAGGAATACAAATGTTGAATTTATTCTAGTTTCCTTCTCCCCCACTTCCAATTCTGCTTCAAAGTAGTAACAAATCTACTTACTAATTCCATAATAACATAGCCCCCTTTCTCCATCTCCACCATCCTTGCCTTAGTTCAAGCCTTCATAATTTTTCATCTGTGATATAACCATGGTTATTGTATTAGTCAGTCAAAAGGGGTGCTGATGCAAAGTACCAGAAATCTGTTGGCTTTTATAAAGGGTATTTATTTGGTGTAAAGACTTGTAGTTCCAAGGCCTTAAAGAGTCCAATCAAGGTTGATTTCTCACCCAAAGTCATTTGGCACATGTTGAAGCAAGATGGTGGGCAATGTCTGTGATGGTTCAGCCTTCCTCTTTCACTTAAGGCTTTGTGGGCCCAGCTGCTTCTGATCTCAGCTGTAGGCTGGAGGGCTCATTTTTTTCTGACTCAGCTGCTCTGGTCTCTTCACAAGGTCAGCTGTAAACTATTAGGCAAATGGCTAGTCTTTCCTGGGGGCTCCAGCATCAAATCCAAGTTCTCTCCTCTGCCATGTCTTTTTCTTGTATCTACTTCTCTGTTTTCCTTGAATGAGTGTCCATTTATATAGCCCACCAAAAGAGAGAGGACTCAAATCTGCATGCTTTAATGGTGTGATTGAATCGAAGACCTAATCTTAACCTAATCAAGGACATGTAAAACCTTTACATTTAAATCAATCAAAGGATATCATGCCCAGGGAAAAAGACCAGTTTACAAACATAATCGATATCTCATATATTATTTATCTTATAAATAATATAAAACTGCCACAGTTACTAAACTCTTCCACTTTTGGGCCTGTCCTCATCCAATCCAGCATTCACTATCACCAAAAATACCTTTATATCCACTATTACCAGAAACAACTTTGTCAGTGTAAATCTTCTCAGGCTAGTCCCTTCTTGAAACTTCCAAGTAAAGACCATTATACTTCAAAATAAAGTATTGTATGGCATAAAATCTAGCTGCAACCTATCCCTCCAACCCCTTTATAAGCAATTTAATTTATCCACTTTTCTTCCAAGTACACCAAGTACTTTCATAATTCTCCACATATAGGTCCTTCTACCTGAAAACTATATTAAAAGAGTAAATACTATACAGTGTGTTATGATGATTATCAGATAAGGGGCACAAATTAAAAATAGAAAAATGGGAGCAATCAGTATTGGCTTAGATGGTCAGGGAGGGCTGCATAGAGGAAGTGGGTTTTGAACACTGAATGGGTTTTAGATAGAACAAGAGACAAGGACCCAGTATCTCAGTTGAGGATTATGCTCTGGGCCAATAAGAGAAAATAGGAATGGAACGGAAAGCTCAAATAAAGGAATAGTGAGATGTGTTTGGGAAAGATGAATTTGAACTTGATTGTGGGTTTCCTGAATATCATGAATCTATTGTTGTATCGTGTATGTATGTGCACACGCATGCTCCTTAGATTAAAACCTTTTTATCTATCATTTCACCCCTTCTACCCATTATCATCCTAAAATTGCCAGGTCTTAACTGAAATCCCTTTGATAATCTACCTGAATAATCTTCTTGAATTAAATCATAGGATTCAAAGGATTTGCCCTAGAGTATTCTCAGTTCATTTTGACCTCAGTATCTGATCTCAGGGGCCTAATTTTACATTGTACTGATTTTGATAGGAAAGCAGATAGAAGAGAGGATGCCATAAATGGGATAAAATGTAGATCATGAAGATCATTTTCCTGATGTGGCAACAATTTTCGGCTGAACACATTCAAGTGTCAATAAAAGCTCTAGTGCATCGGGTTCTACAACTTGAATGGCAAATTTTAGTTACAGCATTGAGTATTCCTCTTGTTCTCTGGTTGTCTCCTTACTCAGAAGTTTAAGTTAATTAAACTTGGCTCTTCTAATGTCCAAAGGCCAATTCTAAATGCCTGCAGTGAGAAAAATAACCTATAAAATCAGTTAAAATGCACATTCTAGAAGAATTATCACAATTGATAGTGATACTTCCTAAAGTCCTTTTGTCCTAGTAGTCCTGCTTTTTCTGTACTGTTTTTCTAATTATTACCTGTTGAGATTAGTGATTTGCCCTTTGCTTTCTGGCATCGCACATTGTACAAATGTTTTGTGGTGGAACTTTAATTTGTTCATGATGGCATTCTTTCTGGCTTTGCCCATGGGAAAAATAAAATTGAGTAATTTTTCCTCTAGCCTACTTCAGCTACATATCCTGTCAGCATGATGTTTATCTCAACTTATCTATTGATGATTACATTGATTGTGTCATATTCTAGTATGCAGCTCAGTTCTTCTTACTTTTTAGTTTTGTAGGGTTTACCTCCTTTCAAAGGAAGCCAGTGTGAATCTAAAAATCAGAGATATGGTATTTGGGTGCAACTCAATGAGAAAATTACGTGAATGGTGGAATATATAAAATTGTATGATAATGAGCCATATTGTAGCCAGGCTCTATGGAAGTAACTCTTGCTGAGTTTTGATTTTTAATCACTAAAAATGAGTGCTGGAAAATGTAACATATTTGGGGAAGAGAAGTGAGATCAGACTTAGTCTCTTTTGGTAGATGTCCAGACCACCACCTTCTTTTCATCACTAATTTTAGAAGTACTTTCTGAAAGAGAAGTGGGATTTTAAATATTGGATCATCCATTGATTTTTCATTCTTTCATATGTCCTCTCAAAGACAGATTTTGAGTATGAATCCTGACTTAGCTACCTTACTAGCCAGCGACACATTAGGCACATTTCTTAATCACTGAAAGTCACGACATCCACATTTATAGCCACTTCATAAGAGTTATGCAAGGACTGTATGAGATTAGGGATGTAAACATACAGAATGGTAAATAGCATAGAGAAAAATGATTTAGAAAGTTCAAGTATATCCATTTGGTAGTGGTTTGGTGGGAGGGAACTGGTAGATAAAGTAGCTGATGGAGTGTATTCTCTTGTTTTCCAATAGTTGGTATAGCACTGAGCAGATTGTTAGAATAAGGAAATGGTATTAACTTTGTTATTGCTGTGGAACAAATTATCATGAACTTAAGGGTTTAAAACAACAAACACTTATTATCTCACAGTTGTGTGTCAGGAGTGTGGGCATAGCACACACTCTGCTCAGGGTCTCATCAGGCTAAAATCATGATGTCACCTGGGACTGGGATCTCATCTGAGGGCCCTCTTCTGAGTTCACAGGTTGTTGCCAGAATTCAGTTCCTGTGGTTGTAAGATTGAGTTCCCTGATTTCTTGTTGTCTGTCAGCCAGGATTACTCTCTGCTACTATAAACTGTCCTCAGGTCTTTGCCCCATTTACCCCTCCACCCCTACATAGAACTTCTCATGACATGGCAGCTTCTTCTTCAAAGTCAGAATAAGAGTCTCTTAGTACATGCTAGTAAGCCATATATATATTAACTTATTATTAGGGATATGTACACACATATATCCCTAATAATAACTTAATATCAGATGTCTCTGATTTCTTTTCTCTATGTGTACGATTTTTAAAACTAGTTAGTGTTTTGGATATTATTCCAGAAGTATTTTATTATAAGAAATATTAGTTAAACAAATAACACATGATTATATGCTTATTGTAAAAAAGAAATAACTAACCCCTATAAAAGTATAAAACATAAAAGTCCTTCATTTTTTATCTCCACTCTGTCTCAACATATACCCCTCTCTAGAAATGGCCAATATTAATAGTTTGTTAGGTATTCTTCTCTAATATTTTTAAAACAAAAGGGATCATGTTATATGTATTATTCTGTAACTTGCTGTTTTTTGGTAAGAGTGTACCTTAGAGATGGTTCTCTGTCAGTATAAATAGATCTTCTTCTGCTGCTTGATATTCTTTCATATGTAAGAACAGTCAGGTTGTTTCTAATTTTTCACTTTTATGAGCAACACTGCAACAAATATTCATGTACATACATATTTGTACAATGCTGGAGTAATCTTATAGGAATAGATTCCCTACAAGTGTATTTGTTAGGTCAAAGGGTATACACATTTAATATTTTGACAGGAACAAATATGACAACATAAATCTGTTAGTTAAATACTGATAAATTGTTGTCCAAAAAGACTGTGTAAGTTTACTATCTGACCAAGAATATGTATGTGAGAATGACAAGTTCTTCACAGAAGGGCCTAATCCAATATTAGAAATGTGTTATTCTTAGCAACCTGATAGGGGTGCAATAAAAGTTAGTGAATATGGGGATGAGTAGGATTAAAAGATCACTGGGAAATGTGGGCAGGGGGAGTGCCCATGTGGATGACCACAGAAAATTTAGGTACTCTAATAATGTTTGAAAACTACCACCAAGGCTATATTATGCCAAGAGATGCCATCTCTTATGGCATATAAAATTACTAATTCTATTTCAGTCCACATTGTGTACACATGTACACATATACCGGGAGGAAGGGAGAAGGGGAGAAAATGAGATTGGCTCATTTAGAGAGTGAACATTTTAGAGGTATAAAAATATCACAGAATGTTGGTAATGCATGTTATTAACTCAACAGCTCTAAGAGTCCTTCAAAGCCATTTCTCAATCACCTATGATTACATGATTAGAGACCTCTTAAAACAAGTAAAATAGTTCTGTAAATAAGGTTATCTATCTAAGTACTAAAAAGACTGCTGAGAGCTATCATTTAAAAATGTCACAATGTGTACCTCCAAAGAAGAAATACAATTGCCTTGATAATATATAATAATGCCAAAAGATATTTTGTAAGATGGTATTACTGGTGCTGCATAGAGATTTTCCAATTTGCTGATTATAAAGCCCATTTAGAATCTCAAGTATCTTTCCAAACCATTGAGACTTGTCTAGACCTGCATTTCTTGTTCAATCTTCTGAAAGTAATTATGAATGCTGCAGAATTATTCAATTTTATCCAATTTCTGACAGCTACATTCTGATAAGTACTCCCATTTAGTAGTTCTCTTTTGAATATGTAGGAGGAAAACAGAAAGCAAACGAAACTTCTTTCTCCATAATTTCTGCTTTGCACACACACTTTCAATTAATAATGTCGACAATTTTTGGATCGATCATGGAAAGTGGTAATCTCGGCTTAATCCACTTGGTTTAATCATTTTGAATTACATGTCTAATAATGAAGTTATAGACATACTACACTGACAACACTGAATGTTGCTGATTACAGGACATTGTAGAATAATGATTTGAAAGATTTGGAGATATTTTAAGCACAAGCTATTTTTTTTAAGAAATGATTAAGATTTTACATCATTTCTTAAGTTTAGATATAAATTATTTAAATATATTCTAATTTCTCAAAATATGTCATAGTCAAGCCTTAGTTTTGTACTACACATTGAAAAAGAAAAGCATACACTTAGGAAATGCTGCTTACCATATCCCACTATGGTGACTGACAATATATATCAGCATATTAAAGGCTCTAAGAAGTCCTGTAATAAAGAAACCTGTTCAGATGTGTTTAACCCAAATTTCCCAAAATGTGTCTTGAGAACCCTTTTCTCTCACAAAACTCTTCAACAGTCCCTTACATTAGGAAATAATGATCTAAGAGATATAGGATTAATCTGTATTTAGCAGTAACATATTTATTTCAACATTTTCCATGCTAGTTTCATGTCATTCTTTTATCTATGTGACAAAAATTTCATTCATTTTTGAAAGACAAGTATCTCAAAAATATTAAAATAATATATTTGGATGGAAAATTTATGGCAGCTTTTTAATAAAATATAAATTATAAATTAATTAAGATTGTTGCATTAGCCATGCAAAGGGGTAAAAGAGAATTCTGGATAAACGTACCTCTTTTCTAACAAGAATGTTTGATTCATGTTTAATTTAAAAAATGCAGCCCTCAGAAGATGGCATTTGATAAACCTTCATCTTTGAATTACTTTTTTTCACTGTGTTATCATTGTTGATTTTGCTTGTGAAAGATAATCTAAGGGCACTTCAGGAATTAGATAAAGAGAAATTGCTTGGTCACCTTCAACCAGATGATGAACTGATAACTGGTCTGAAAATTGTAGTCAACTTAAAACAAAACAAAATAAAAAAAGGAAATTACTGTCAAATGGAAGTATAGCTTTAGAAGCTGAACCCTTATAAATTGTATTGATGGAGAAACTGCACCTGAGCCATGGTGAATCACTTCACTTTGATTATATTTAATGTCAATTGGAAATATCCTTGTTCCTTATGCTTTCACTGTATGGCACATTTTTATGCTTCAGCTCAGAAAGACAAGTTTATTGGAAAATAAATTTTCAGTGTTTCATAAGCTGTCTTTAAAGATGCAGTGGTCACCACCTGCTCCTCCACACCCAATGATGTCGTTTTTCTTCCCCACCAAAAGAAGCAGTTCAGCAAAAATGTGAAAAAGTGCTCAAGGTTACTTTTCCCTCTTCACTGTATCATGGGCAAGCCTTACACCTAGTACTCTTTGGGCATATATTTTTCTAACCTCCTTCAAACTACCCACCCTCATCTCCAAATATATTTTTAATATTGTCACAAGACCTGAAATCCCATATTACTCTTTCCTTTGGGACAAATGAATTAAAAATAATTTCTGTGTATGCTATAACTGATCAAGTGAACTTCATGCAAAACTTTATCACCTCTAAGCTTTTTCATAATCTAGGATGCCTGGAAAATTCTACTCCCCTCTTTCTTTTCATTCCATTTATTCATTCCATTCCCAGAATGCCAGACGCCTGTTCATCTTTTAGATCTAAATCTGCTCCAGGAATTACCTACTCTCTTGCATACACATCCAATATCAGCTATAAAAAAGTTTTAAGCCCCAATACGTCTTCCTTGCTTCACACTAAGGACCCATGTCTGTCTTCTATTTCTTTTATCACTCAGGTTGTTCAAAGCACAGTTTGCCTCTCTAGGTTACTTGCTTCAGAGAAATACACCACCAAAGGACTTATGTGATGCTTTAAATATAAAATATTAATTCATCTTATTGTTTGCAGAAAATGTTATTGATATTGTATATTTAAGTATATATGAAAACTTACTTATGCCAAGAGTATAAGTACTCTTAGATTATCTAGGACCTTGTTACTCAAAATGTGGTCCACAGACTAGCAATACATCTGTATCATCTGTAACTATGTTAGAAAAGCAGACTCTTGGGCCCACCTAAGATCTTCTGAAGCAAATGTTTGGATGCACATTAAATTTTGACGTGTAGTAGACCAGGAATAATGCTGAATATGTGCTAGTTTTGTGCCTTCAACATCCTTAGTTAAATCATGAAACATTCAAACTGAACTACCTTTTATTTCCTTGATATGGCATTATTCTTTCAGAACCTCAGGTCCAAAATTAATCTAAATGGCTTTTTTTTACTAAGAGAAAATTTAATTTTAAAAAGTTAATATATTTTCTTGGGGTTCTTGTATTTTTAACCCACCCACAAAGATGCAATAGTTGCTGCAGTAAACAGTGCCTAAGAAGGGGTGCTCCTGAGGGCTCTAGAGACATCTAGACACTATAGGCAGGGCAGACAACCCCCAAGAATTTGGCACACTGTCTGTAGGCCTTAATTTGGAATATATGATAACCTATCCTCCCCCAATGTATCAGAGTTGGACTCATTTATAATTTTCCTACTCATGGTTATTATGTCCCTTTTCTGTGAACCTATAATTACCACTATACCTGTTAAATATGTGTCTCAGAGACTTAAATCTTCCAACTGTTCATAAGTCAGCTGAGCCCTGAATTTCAGTAGAGTTGCAGCCAACACCTACCCTGCAATTCAATGGAATCACCCAGGACAACTAACAACTGGATAATGATGGACAACACGCATCCCAAAAAGCAGAGAGTATCTACAATTGTAAGCAAGACAGTTCTACCCATCTGCCCCATAGGATCTAAACCCCCTCTTAACCAGAAGCAGTGTGGGCACACCATCCCCAAATCCTCAAAATTAAGGAATGAACAAACATAAGTGGGGAATGCAACAATGTACTGAAGTAGGCTTATTATTATTCTAGCAGTGGAAGAACTTGTAACATTGATATAAAGGCAGTAGTCACCAGAGGTTCTGAGGGGAGGGAGGGGAAAGAATAGGTATAACATGGGACATATTTTGGACATTGGAATTGTTCTGGATGACATTTCAATGATGGATATAGGCCATTATACATTTTGTCAAAACCTAAAAAATTGTGTGGTGCAAAGTATAAACTGTAATGTAAACTATAGACCGTGGTTAGTAGCAATGCTTCACTATGTGTTTATGAATTATAACAAATGTACCACAATAATGAAATATACTGTTAATAGGGAAATTGGGGGAGGTGGAGGGGGTGACATATATAGGAATCCCCTGAATTTTTGATGTAACATTTATGTAATCTAAAGCTTTTTAAATAATAATAATAATAATAATGAAAGAGAAAAAGAAAAAAAAAGATGCAGTTGTTCTCTAAGGAAATATGGGCCTATTAGTTACCTGGGATTATTACACATGTGGATTCCTAAGTCACAGGCCCAGAGATTGTAAATTAACAGACTTTTGATGGGTCCATGAATCTACAATTTTAAAAACATGCCGGGAAACGGACTTGACCACGGGTGGTTAGGGCGTCTGTCTACCACATGGGAGGTCCGCGGTTCAAACTCCGGGCCTCCTTGACCAGTGTGGAGCTGGCCTATGCGCAGTGCTGATGTGTGCAAGGAGTGCCCTGCCACGCAGGGGTGTCCCCCACGTAGGGGAGCCCCATGTGCAAGGAGTGCGCCCGTAAGGAGAGCCGCCCAGCGGGAAAGAAAGTGCAGCCTGCCCAGGAATGGCGCCGCCCACACTTCCCTTGCTGTTGACAACAAGAGAAGCGGACAAAGAAACAAGACGCAGCAAATAGACATAGAGAACAGACAACCGGGGGAGGGAGGGGGAATTAAATAAATAAATAAATCTTTAAAAAAATAAAATAAAATGAAAACATGCATAGGTGATTCTGAGGCAGGTGGTCCACAGACCTCATTTTAAGAAACAATGGGGAGGGGGTCAGGAATTTTACGGAGAGAGAATGCAATATAAATATATTAAAATACACATCTGCATCAAATCAATTTTAGATACTTCCTTAAAAATACACCACCAATATTAGATACTTCATTCTAGGGGTCAAGTGAAGAACAAATTTCACTTCCAGTACAACTTTTTGTGTGGTTTTGTTCCTAAGTATCAAATGGCATCAATTTATTATAAAACAAGAGTACAGAAATCCCTGATTTTTTTTTTTTTTGAGGTACTGCTGCTGGGAATTGAAACTGGGATCGCTCCTATGTGGGAAGCTAGTGCTCAACCTCTGAATCACATTGGGTCCCCTGAGTTGGTGTTTTCATTTGTTTGCTTGTTGCTTTGTTTTTGTTTTTAGGATGCACCAGGGACTGAGCCCAGGACCTCACATGTGGGAAACAGGCACACAACTGCTTGAGTCATATCCACTCCCCCTGATTGTTTTTAATTCCACAAATGCCAGCATCACAAAGTAACATGTAAACAAACCTCTATGCTGCTTGATGAATTCTTTCCAATTTTTATAGTATACTATATGGTATCAGTTCTAGTATAAGACTTTTATGCAAGTTAAGTTTCATTCATTACTTTGTTGTTGTTTCTTTCTTTTATTCCTTTTTTAGTTTTATTTTATTTATTTATTTTTTAGTAATAAATTGTCTCTTTTTTTTAAAGATACATAAATCACAAAAACAAGTTACATTAAAATATATAAGAGGTTCACACATACCCCACTTCCCATCACCCCCACCCCCCACTCCTCCCACATCAATAACCTCTTTCATCACTGTGTCCCATTCACTGCATTTGGTGAATACAAACTCTGTATTACTAATATAGCAAAGAGAGAACATTTTCAACTATTTAGTTTATTTAAAACAAGCTGACAGTTTCTAACACCTGTCTTCAGGAAAGTCAGTAGCATTTCTTAACATATTCAAAATAAGATTTGACCTAAGCCCTTAATACTTTCCTGAACAGCCATGCAACTAAATACCCCCAGATGTTGTGTAAGGGAAAAGAACATGGAGTAATTTGCACCTTTTCCCCAGGATAATAAAAACAAGGTAAAGCATATCCAGATATTTTTTAATGTATAGCTATCATATTTAATACAATCAGATCTCTATAAAACTATAGAGTCATGATCAGATATGCTTATATAGATATATAATAATTATTTTAATAAAATACCGTGCTTGATTCAAAATTTAAGGATGAACTTTTTCCTCGTCAGTCACTTCAAAGGAACAACAAATAAAGTAGAAAAGGATGAATTATTTTACATATTTATGTGGGAGAATGGAAAAGATACCTTAAGAGTTTCAGAAAATTCACCATACAGAATGAACAGCTATATACACTATCTGTGCAATTTTTCTTGGCTGGGATGTTTAAATGCAAGAGCTCCTCCAAGACAGAGAAGTCACATTAATTCTTCTTGAAAGCCCTCTGACTCTTCTATTGCAAAAAGAAGCTTTTCCTTCAGTTATTTATAAATCTTATATGATGGTAGATTCAAATGATTAAAACACGTGCAGGCTCTTGGTAACCAGGTGTCTTTGCCAACTCTTTCAATGCAAAATTTTTGAGGCCCATTACTTCCCAAGAGCTCAGCAAATGCTCCTAGAGGTAAATGGCAGGTCTTATGACAAACTGCAAAAGTTGCATTCTTTTTTCATTATCTTCCTTTTTCACAGACTGCCACAATCAAACTGTTTGCTTGCTCTTTTTTGTACAATGGAGAAAAACTATTTTCTGCCAATCTGTCAAGTCAACCTCTTGCATGCCATATAGCATAACCTCCAATTCGTTTTCATCAAAGTACAGCAGCCATTGAAGGGTACCAACTTCATTAAAACCACCCAGGAAAGTTTTGGTCTGTTCTTATACTCCTCGACAAAAACACCACTAGGGAAGCAGACTTGGCCCAGTGGTTAGGGTGTCCGTCTACCACATGGGAGGTCCACGGTTCAAACCCAAGCCTCCTTGACCCGTGTGGAGCTGGCCCACGCACAGTGCTGATGCAGGCAAGGAGTGCCCTGCCATGCAGGGGTGTCCCCCGCGTAGGGGAGCCCCCCACGCAAGGAGTGCACCCTATAAGGAGAGCTGCCCAGCATGAAAGAAAGTGCAGCCTGCTCAAGAATGGCGCCACACACACGGAGAGCTGACACAGCAACCAAAAGAAACACAGATTCCCTGTCGCTGACAACGAAAGAAGCGTACAAAGAAGAAGACGCAGTAAATAGACACAGAGAACAGACAACCGGCGGGGGGGGGGGGGGGGGGGAGAATAAATAAAATAAATAAATCTTTAAAACCAAAACCAAAAAAACACCATTAAACCAATATATTCATCTTTGTTCTCTTCAGACATCAGGATATTAGAACATCCCAATGTCAGATATTTGAAATAACCCAAAATCTCCACGTCAACAGAAAATACATTTCTAATCCACATTCTTCAATATTATTGTCTCTTATCCATTTAAGGAATTATAAAATTTAGAATCAATGGATTACAAATCCTTAAGAATAAGTTTTTTACTTAGCATATGGTTGTAAAATGGTAAAGAGAAACCAGTGTGGATAAACTTTATCTGAAAAAGTAACAGTGATAAAGCAACCAATGAAGCAACAGTATGAAAGATGATCTGAGTTAATGGTTGATACTGGATTTATCTGCAGGCAGTAGTTCTTCTTGCCAGCTATAATGGTTAGGCTAATGTCTCAATTTGGGCAGGTAATTATGCCCAGTTATTTGGTCAAGCAAATACTGGACTAATTATAATACAAGGGCATTTCATGGATTTGGATTGCATAGGTGGCTGATTACATCTATAATCAACCAAGGAGATTACCATCAGCAATGATTGAAGTTTTATCCAGTCAACTGAAGGCCTTAAAAAGAGACGTTATTTCAGCATTCAGATAGAAAACTCACATTTCCACTTTGGACAGCCAACTTGTCCTGGGAACTCATCAAGGAGTTTCACTGGAACCCTGGTTTGCAGCCTGCCCTGTGGAATTTGGATTTGTGCATCCTTAAGGTCACATGAGGGAATTTTATAAAATCTTATATGATTTACAGATATCACCTGTTGGTTCTATTTCCATAGAGAATCCTGACTATTATACCATCATACACAAATAAGCAATATATTGGTTTCAAAATTTCATGTGAAAGTCATAAAAACCATTCTTTTGTTAGATTACCATAATCAAGTCCTTCTTCTCTAAATATTACACATAATCGTCTCCTCAAGTCAAATGGTTTTAATGCCATAATCTATTGGAATGAATCTTAGAACAATGTCTTCTAGGATATTTGGATCTTCACCATCATTGAGTAGTACATAAGACTGGCAAAAATAACAGAAATGAGCAAGTTTCAATCTAGAGTTGCATTCATAAGCCATTTGTGGACCACCTTTCCTTACAGATGATTTCCCATTTCAAAGACCTTTGCATGCTGTTTTACTTGTGTTAATGATCAGCAAAGTACCTAACAACTTCTTGAGTATAACTAATTACCCAGCCTTCTGACAGGGGGTCTTCATTTTGTAGGCCTTGAGTTCTTGGATTTTCCAAATTGAGTTGTTTTTGTGTTATGATTCACAAAGTAAACACTGTCTGTAAAATCCACTCTTTTCCCAAACTGGTGGCAAAGGCTCATATGGATCATTTTCTGCAACTAACATTGAGACCAGATAAAGGTATATTTGGTTGAACTGTTGCATAGTTTCCTGTAATTGGTTCCACTGAGACTGCCACTGTTCAAAGTTTTGGACAGATTCCATGGTAGGCTGCTGCCAAATTGTAGGTCTGGTGTTATAGTCCACATAATAAACTCTTCCACAATCATCAACTTTTCTTTTCCAACAGAGAGGTAAAATCCATGGTCTCTCTCATGTGGTTGTTGTGGTGTTATGGTCTACATACTAGGCTTTACCATGAGGATCTTTTCTCTGGTCCCACCCTGATGGCAAAGTTTCTGTGTTGACATTTCCAGACGTTGCTGTATAGGTTCCACACACCTATCTGGTTGTCTTAATTTGGCAGCTTCAGAAACAGAAGTATTTACAGAATTAGAATCCATTGCTGTACTGGTAGAAGGAATACATTCATTGTTTTCTGAGGAAGGCAGTATTTATGAAACTAGAGAATCTTCGACATAAGTACTAGTGCAGTCTGTAGACAAGGCTGCCTCCTCAGAAACTACTGCAGTCCCTATGGTCAATGCATTATCAACTGGTGCAGCTGAGGATGACTTGCCATTGACAGTCATTTGGCAGGCTCAGATATGAGTGGTTTTGGAGCTGGTGTATTTTTGGTTCTGGTAGCAACCTGAGAAGAAGATGAAGGTGTGCTGTCCCCATTAACTACATATGAACCACATGAGTCTTGGCTTAGAGTATTTGGAGGTACATGGTTTTCTATCCCATTATTACCTTCAACAGCCAACCTGGTAGTTGTCCTTGCTGAAGGATCTCCATTTTCACATAAGGCATCACCATTTTGCTGTATTTCTATGGTTGGACATGAGCTGCAGCTTGTTAGATTTTCTTGCTCAACCACCAATCCATCAAGCAAAACCATCAGTTCACCAGTTTGCACTATGCCATTTTGTTTTCCAAGGAAAATTTTAATAATTATTTCACTCTTTCCAATTTTCTGTTGTAGATTAATAGAGCTTGTTTCAAATCTATTGCTGCTCTTCCTAATAAGCCATCTGCTTTTAAAGTATGATGACTCCAAACTCTAAATTACAGTTTCAACTGTGGAGTCACATTTAGTTAGCTGTTCATCCCATTTTGTATTAGAAGAGCTACAACTGGATTTTGCTATTTTCTTAATTTCTCTATCCACAACTGCTTCTGCATATATTGCTGTTCCAAACCAGTCTTTTTTCTTGTCAGTTTGGCACTAGTAACAATTACCTGTATCTGTAAACTTCCAGTGTGGTTATTACTAATTTCTGACATTGGTGAAGCAGTGGCCATGTCCCAAAATTCAGCTTAAACTATGTACAGCAACTGTGCTAGACACTGGGGATACAAAGATGAGTAGGATTCACCAAAATCGAATCCAGTCTCCACCCCTACCCTGCCACTCTAGTACAACTTTTATTCATGTTTACCAAAGTTCCACAGCCAGTGACATAATTTTTCAACATGAAATTTTAATTCTGTGGAAAGGACTGTGGTTAAAATTATTCACTATCATTAGCTATCAGAGTGTATGCAGTATTTTACTGGAAGCACTCAAAATATAGCACAAAATATTATCAACCCCCCTCCACCACTATGACCCCAGTCAACCACACAATCTTTCAAGTCTTAGAGACTGCTGCTGGGACTACCAAAGGGAATGTTGCAGGAGAACTTTTTCTTAATAATTTGATGCAGCAAAAGATTCTGGAATTGAGTAATTTGATATTTGGAAATGATAACCTGGAATACATGCTACAGTAATTTGTGTACCATAAATAGTAAAATATTTCTTTGTTTTTATGCACTTGCAAATTGCTTTCTACTTAGCTAGAAGATCCAATGGCAAAAAAACTAGATACAGCATTAAAGGAGAGGCTTTGCCTATGTCAAGAATTCCTTAGAGCACTGAACTAGAGAAAGATAAGTCTGTTCCATAAATTTTATATCTAGAAAGAAAGGCAAGGAAAGACACTTGGGCAAATGTGGTTTCCCCTGTGAATGGAACAAGGAAGTGGGGAAGTCCATGGTATTCATGATTCCACTTTGGCTGCTAAAGATAGTGAATCATTCAATGCGCCTGCTCCATTGTACTCCTGTGGCACCCCAGGAGGAGAAGAATGCAAAATACAAATCTTCAAGGAAGTTAAATAACAACCAAACAAAAGGAAAACACTACAGAAAGTAGACATCTCAGTGAATGAAGCTACTAGCACCAATTGGTTCAACTTAGGAAGTAGGGAAACCCAGCCAAGATCTGCTTCATTAATTATATTGATTTATAAAGAAGAAACAGAATCAAGTTTGGATCCCTCCTCTAAAACAACAATTATTACTACAAGTGCTCAAAAGATCTGCATTTCCTCCCAAAGGACTGCTGCAAAATTTTATGAAACATTATGTGAAAAATAAATTGTTTAATTTCCATGAGGCTCATGCAGTGTTCAAATTAGCTGAAGGATATTAAGGAGGAGTTGTAAGGTGAGGAACAGATCTCTGAAATGAGGTGATGGGGCAGGGAGAGTGATGAGGCAACAAGAATCATCTGTAGTTAATATATGAACTGAATGATGTGGCAAACAGCACATTTATTAGACTCTTAAGCATTGAAGGAGGTGCAAATAACAGTAAGAACAAGGGGTTGCAGATGAAGAGAATGCTTGGCAAAGTTGCTCCAGTAATGTTAATGAAGTTGGCACCTCCCTAGAAGACTGGAAGAAAATGTAGCTCGGAGAAAAAATTTCTCATTTTGAGAGTGAAACAATACTTAAAGGGAACAAGTTATATTTGTTTATCGTAGGTGTTAGCAAGTGTTGGTTATCTAATTCTAACACAGCTGGTGGTCCATAGGAATGCCTAGTCTACAATCAGGACAGAAGCCTTCTTGCATGTGCTACATTTGAATTTTGACAAGGTGAAAACAACTAAAGTCACTGAGTGACTTCATAACTACTGTTCAAGCCTTTACTATTGCAGATATGTCATGCTTGATGAAAGAACCTGGGATTTGAAAGAAGAGGTAGGGTTATGCAGAATGTGAAGGAAATGGCATCATTTGATCCAAGGGAACCCGAATAGAATGACTCACAGTAATGGTGTCAAGGAGTTCTGTGTAGTTGAATGAACTCAAGAAAAAGAAAACAATATTGGGTTTCTTTTTGAAAGAAACAGTATCCTTTGTACTCTGACCTTCAGACTAAGTATACGTCATAATTAGCCTGGAAATAATATCAGAATGATTGGCACCAAACTTCCAACTTAGTTCCCTTTTCATAAATAGAGCATCAGCAAAGCAATCTGCAGCTTGTGTGTAAACATGGGTGACATTTGTATACTAGCCTTGATTGTTTCAGAATTTATCTGATATCTTCAGGAATTTTGCAGAGCCCTGAGGAATTCATTGCCAAGGAGTTTTTCCTTCATTCACTTATTTATTCAACAAATATTCACTGAGCACATACTTTGCATCAGAATGTGCACTAGGCATTTCGTCATGATACTATGGAGTTCTAGGCAATAGCCTGAGAGCACTGAAATGCCGGGGTAGTAAGGAAGAAGCATTAGAAACAATAAGGAAAATGGAGGGGGGTGAATGTAAACACCTGTATCATGATTTTGCCTACACCCCAGCACTAACAACACTACAAATATGAGTTTAATTACTGTAAATTTAGGAATATTTCTAGGGAACCAAATTGACTTTCTAGAGTCCAATGGTTCAATGGCAAATATAACTTGCTATTGAAAAAGAGACCATGAATAAACCAGCCTAACACAATTATGCATGAGAGGCAATGCTATTCAGTATGTTCTCGACATGTCTCAGATGCTTTGTTTACAGATCATCATGAGTATATATGATCCCCAGCAGGGCATATTTCCCTCAAGAGGATGCTGGACCAGACTCCTTCCTTATCAATAAGTAGAGAGGTAGTTTGAGAGCACTTGAAATGATAAAGACATAGTGGGTTTTGATTATAGGTAAAAAGGCCAGTAGGTGGCATGTTGATTCCATGTCCATCGAAGCCCTCCAAATTCATTCTTTTTTTTCCCTGTCCCTTTGAGATAGAGGCAGCCAGATGACTCACTTGCTAGCCAAGATGGGTCACAACCTATGCTTTGCATGCAGAGCTATGAGAAGCCCCAGGCTGCTGGAAATATTGCAAAGCAATTGTTCATGATCGGTACTCCTCTGGGCTGAGTTTTATCTCTTTCCTAAAAATGGGAGACACATTGTTGTAGAAGTTGAGAGAGGTTCAATTATTTGAGTATAGAAAGGCCAGGATTCAGGAATGACTTTGAGAAGGAAAAATGATTTATTGACGGCCGGCTGGACACAGGAGCTTTCTGTTTCAAACCCGAGCCTCCAACAAGATTTTCAAGTTCCTTTTATACAGGACGGGCAGTCAAATGGTGTTTTTATCAAAGAAAACTACTTTCTTTGTAAGTTAAGTCTTTGCCTGTCTACCAGGTAGGTTTTGCATTAACATATCACCCACATTTCAGGTGAGTTTGAATTAGCATCTTGCCCACATTCAGTCTGGATGCAACTTTGAATACACATTCAGTCTTACATCCTTTCTGAACATTCAAACCCTTATCACTTAACGGGATTCCTAGAGACTAGGCACACTTGGATACAGAATTAGATGATTTTGAATTTATGCACAGGCTGTTATATTTCCCATTTGAGGCCAAGTCCAAGTTCCCTTAAGCTTCGCCATCACCACCATCAGAGTTTCCCTGGACTGACTGGTATGTATATAGAGTTTGCATAGCTAAATTGCCTCCCAGGAATGAAGTCATTGCCATAGTCACCAAGGGCAGGACTGCAGCCTTTCACTGTCCCACACCCACAAGTCAGGACACAAAGGAATGAACAGCCTCCCACCCATAGCCCACATCAACATGTTGAGTGCCAAGGAAGTCTTTTTGCCTTTGCAGGAGTCCTTGCTCTCTAAATATTGTGGCTGGATTTAGTTTTAGTTTAAATTCTGTTGGTTAACTGTTTTCTCCCCAGTTTTCCATTTCTTTCTGTAACCCAAAGGACAAAAATAATGTTTCTCTAAGCTTGTACATTTTTCCACTGAGGGAGAAAGGCATGGAGAAAAATACTTTTTCCAACCGAGGTTAATTTTTTGAGACTGCTTATTAGTTTCTGACTATTTTTGTTGCCTGTCATTTTGCTAAAAAGTATCTAGTTACATGGCATTGTTTCATTCTTTAAACCCACAGATGCAAAGCCTTCTGAGGTAGTTTTAGGCATGGAAATAGCCATGGTAACAATGTCCCTGGTTTTATCAACAGAACCCTGTAAACAGCTTTGAAATAAGCACAGCAAATCATAGTCTTGTTGTAGAGAAGTCGGGTGTACGCGGTATTGAAGGCCAGGACACGAAAACTCTGAGAAGGAAGTTGATTTATTTCAACCAGCCGGACTCGACGGACTCCTGTCCTAATAAAAACCGAGCCCCAAATCGAATTTTGGGTTCCCTTTTATACAAAAAAGATATAAGGGTTGGGAGTTAAATGGTGCCCTTTTGAAAAAAAACAAGACTTTCCTTGTTAGTTAAGTGTTTGTCTGAGTACTAGATAGGTTTTCAATTAAAGTGCCCCCCCACATTTCAGGTGAGCTTGAATTAGCATATCCTCCACAATTCAGGTGAACTTGAATTTAGCATATCCTCCACATTTCAGGTGAGCTTGAATTAAAATCCCCTCCAAATTCCATCTGGATGCAGCCTTGAATACACATTCAGTCTTACATGCTTTCTGAACATTCAAAGACTGTAGGGCCTATATTACTTATTTGGATTTCTAAAGACTAGGTACACTTGGAAACAATTTTGAATTTATGCACAGGCTATATTAGTCTAACGTCATTCTTATTCTACTAGAGAAATAGAAATGAAATGTTAAAGACAAATGGCGTACAATTTTGCTGTAACATAGCTGCCTAAGTAAGTTTATAGACTATATCTCTAGCTCCTTGCTCTCTTTTTGGCAAATTCTACTAGTAATTATTAATAGCACCTAGAGACTCTTTTGAGGTGGTCAAATAGGCAGTTGAGTGCTGATAAGCACACATTTTCAGCAGGATCTGGTTAACCTAAGGTGCAGAAACCAGATGTACCATGTTCATTAGAAGATTCATGTGGTTTTTAAGCTATTATAGCAGCCCCTGTTTTTGTATAATTCTTGCAGATGTGCACTCTAGAAGTTAGTCTTGAAGCTATTTCTAAAGTTAACCTTCTAACATAATTTATACCCATATGAAGATACCTGAGCAGTCTTACTGGGAGTTAAAGAACTGTCTGAATTTTTTCATGCTTCTGTTTATTACTAAGCCTCACTGGAAAATAATTAACTAATGTTCAGAGATATGTAATGACTAACCTAGAAATTTAATAAATAGATTATAATCATAGAATGCTCTCAAAGTATTCATTGTGAAGTGGATCCATCTTAAGCCTCTCCTAAGAGGGTTTATTTGATGGGACTACAGAAAGAACTTTGCTAAAAGTGGTTTTTTCCTATAAAGGAATCTCATTCTATAGGTTCCAATGACATCACTGTCATTAGGTTATATAGTACAGCACCTTGCATTTATCTAATGGTGATATCCAGGAAAAGAAAAATATTTTAAGTAGTATCTCCTGGTCGACATTATCCTTATTTGAAATATGGAAGAACGGAAGTCCAGAGAGGTGAAGCCACATGTCCAACTTATAAGAGATCATTGCCAGAGATTGAATTCTCAAGGCTCCAATCCTGTATTCTATCCATTCCTGTCACTCGGCTGTGAAGCCATCAAGCATTTATTATAAGCAGAACTAAAAACAGCAAGATCTCCTTTACTTGTGATGTATCAAAGAGATAAGTTCCAGTCACTTAATAGAATGGATTGCATCTGAAGGACTTGCCCAAAATTCTTAAAAGACTTTTTATACTTCCATGCCTAAAATGACTATTGAAGTACTTCACTTAGAAAAAGTGCTGTAAAGATAATGTTTTATTAATTTTCCCTGTTTTGACTATGATGCCATTTTCCAACTAGCTGATAAATATTTTCATTGAATAATTAGAACTGATGCTGCTACTTATGGCTAATCAGCAGCTTTTCACCACCGTTTTGTAAACTGAGGCACTCCATTTCCTGTCCCTGGTCATTTCTAAATACACACACAGACTTTCTTTTCAGTACAAAACATTTTAATCATTCCAAAAATGCAGAAAATATGTTATTTATGTGCCCACAACTAATATTAAACATATGTTGGCATATTGCCTTAATTACTTTGTAGCTCTCCTTTTTTCTAAAAAGAGAACAAAATGTTAAAGAATCTATTAAAGCTTCAAACCCTCTTTTCCTTCCCAGAGTTAACCATTCTCCTAAAGTTTGAGTTATTTTATATTATCCCAGGTATGTTTTAATAATTTTATGATATATGTAAGTACCTACTACTAAAAATTACTAAAATTGTTTTTGCCCCTAAAATTTGCATAAAAATTGTACATGCTTTGCAACTTGATTTTTAAAATCAACTTTATTTTAGATTTTCCCATGTTGATACAGACAGTAAAAGATAATGTTATGCAATAGCCCATTGTATGCATAAACCACAGTTTATTCATTTTGTCTGCTAGTTGAGGTCGACATTATCTAAATATTTTGCCACTAGGAACAGGGCTTCCATGAACTTCCTTTTGCCTATCTCTTGGTACACACATAAAAGGATTTCTCTGGGATAGATACCTAGAAGTAGAATTGTGTTTTCATTTTCATATTTACTAGGTATTCCCAGGTTGCCTTCCAAATGAGTGCTTTTACTGTTGTAGAATTTGAGAGAGGTTCAATTATTTGTGTATAGAGATGCCAGGACTCAGGAATGATTTTGAGAAGGAAAAATGGTTTATTGACCGCCGGCCGGACTCGAGAGCTTACTGTTTCAATCCCGAGCCCCCAACGAGATTTTTGAGTCCCTTTTATACAGAGAGGAAAGGCCAAATGGTTCTTTTGTTTCAGATCTCAATAGGCTTGAATTAGCATATATCTTCCACATCCTAGGTAAGCTTTTAGCATGGACTTCATACATTCTAGATAAGCTTTTAGCACATTTGGTTTGCATTTCCCCTGAATATTCAAAGTCTATAGAGTTTGCATTGCTAAACTGTTTCCTGGGACTGGAGTCATTGCCATGGTCACCAAGGGCAGGACTGCAGCCTCTTACCGTTCCACACCCACAAGTCAGGACAGACAGCCTAGGTTAAGGTTATCTCTGAAGAGACAAAGAGCCTCCCACCCATAGCCCACAAGAAATATACAGCTATTACTGTTTCCCCATATCAACACCTATACTTGGTGTTATTGGCGTTGTTTGTATTTTTGCTAGTCTACTGACAGTGTGAAACAGAATATTGCTGTTTTAATTTGTACTATCCTGAATTACTGATGGGGTTGAATACCTTTTCATAGTTACTGGCTGTTTTGGTTTCTTCCTCTGTGAACTTTCTCATTATGTCCTTTTCTTTTCTTTTGAGCAGTTTGTGTTTTTGTAATCTATTAGTAGCCATGACATATATTTTTTTCTGGATACTGATCTTTTGTCAGTTATATACAGTGAAATTATCTTCTCTCAGTCTGTGGCTTGTCTTTTCACTTTGTTTATGGTATTCTAATTCTTTCCAATCTTTTTCTTTAATTTCTGTTTTTAAAAGTAAAACAGATGACAGAAAACTTAGGTTCATGCCCTAATAACAGACAAAGTCAGATATTCCCTGTGAATATAAAGGTTTTGCTTTCCTTTTCTTCCATATAACTTCCAAACATATTAAAATGCAGCCAAATTCTAAAAATGTCTCTGCAACTCTATGATTACAGGGGAAAATGAAATTTATTTTGGAGCCTACTGATGTGGTGCACATTTCTTTTTTCCATGGTCTTTTCTCTGCTTAAGCACACAGGTTAATTGCTTGTGCCTTTACTAAGCCAAAACGCCCAGTTGTGGGAAGAATCTCTCTATTAGTAATTAGAAAACTGCTCTTCTACACAAGTTTGATTGAGTAGGTATTCCTAGGGGATATGTTTGAAGTCTCTTTACTTACATTTTAGACTGCTTGATCTCATTTTCTTTAAGTATAAACAAGCCATTTTCTTTTTGTGAATAAGATTAAGGATCATAATTTTTCCAATATGTATCTGTAAAATAAAAAAAATATTTAGCAATGCAATTTTGGTTTTTAACACCTAAGTAAACCACTGTTAACATCCATCTCTGCAATGTTGCAAAACTATTGCTCCCTGTTTTTTCCCCTTATTTAAACTATAATTAAAATAGTATTTCTCCACTGCCATCATCATTGTGAATTTCAGTAATTCCTTTTTATCGTCCCATAAGTCCACAAACATATTGTACATGAAGGAGGGCCATGTCACATTCACTCAGATGTAATTGTTTAAGATTCCTGAATGGGTGGTAATATGATGATTTGTTTAATGGCAGCATTCTTATGATTTGACCCTAACTCATTTTACATTTCACTATTTTCACCATGCAGAGAACATTTCTGTCTTTGTTTTCTATGCTGAAGGAGGCATATTCACCTCCTTAGACATGATTTCCTTAAAGTAAGTTTTTATTTCTTTATTTTATAGAGACCTATGTCACTGAAACAACTGATCAGGGAATGATAGAGAAAAATAGGATCTATGTGTCATAGTTGGATGGCAGAACCCAGAGCTCAGACTAGGATCTAGATTGTACCAGGTTGTGACAAGTGAACAGCCTGACTATCCTCAGAAATCATGATGAACAAATTAGAATCATTAGAATAAGATTCCAAATCAAGATATAGGTAAAGGATGCAAAGCAAACTGTGAGAGTGACAGTCAAGAACCAAACTAAGAAAGCCAAAGCAGTAGGAGTAAGCCAAGATAAACTAATAGCTAACCAAAAGATGATAGTATGCTTTTATTAAGCAAGTCACTGCATTTCTCAGAACCTCAATTTCATCACCTTTAAAGTGTAATATTTGATTATTACCAAGGGCTCTACCAAATGTAACATGCTTTCATTCTTATTCTAAGATGTGAGACAACCCCAAGTATTATGCAAAATCCACAAATTAGAGAACTGTCTACTTTTATGAAAAGGGCAGATCAGCAGGCAAGCAAAGAAAGAGCTGAAATAGAATATTTAAGTGGTTGTACAGGATTTTGAATCTTTATAAATTTTCTAGGGCTTAGATAGGCAACTGGTAGAAACATCCAAGGAAGATATATTCCTTCTTCAAAATGGATCATGACTTTATGGTACTTATAATATAGAGATAAAGCATTGTGGTCAGACTGATAGTGGGTATGTGAATGAGGAGTGGAAGGAGCAGATAGAGAGAAATAAGAAGAGGAAAACAAAGTTTTTGAAGTAAGTGTTCTATGGGAGCTGGGACAGAGGTCCAGGTATTAACAACAAAAGACCGTTGTATAGGATCTGGAAACAAAGATAGGAATCAAAGAAGGGGAAATGGGAGCATATTTTCCTGTGTAATCACAAATATACTGACCTTCCATGCAAATGTGTACTCTCCTATAGAAATACTAATGTGGGCGTAAGGAGTGATATAACATATATTAGAAAATTCTGAATATCAAATGATAGTGAACATGTTTTCTCTCTCTTTTTTATTATAGTACTTTATTATTAGAGATGTTATAAACTTACAAAACCATCATGCATAATGTGCAGAATTCCCATACATCACCCCTCCACCAACACCTTGCATTGTTATGGAACATGTGTTACAGAATATAAAAGAATGTCATCAGAATATTTCTACTAATTATGATCCATAGCATATATTTGGAATATTTTTCCATACACCCCTTATTATTAATGCTATGTGTTAATATTATACATTTGTTATACTTCATGAGAGAATGTTCACATATTTGTATTGTTAAACAGAATCCATTATCTACCAAATGGTTCTCTGGGTTATACAATCCCATGCTTTGTACAGTTGATCTGAAGTGTGCACTCAGAAGCTCTCACTTTCATCACAGACTTGTGTAGTTACCACCTCAGTCAATATTTGGATGTTTTCCTTAGCCCAAAAGAAAATATCTCATACCACCCTACTGCTTACCCTTAGCATTAAATAGTGGTTAAATTTATTCCTAAATATTTTAATCTTTTAGTTGTTATTGTAAATATAATTTTTTTCTTGACTCCTTCCTCAGATTGCTCATTACCAGTGTATAGAGACACTACTGATGTTATGTGTTAGTCTTGCATCCTGCCACTCTGCTGAACTAATTTATTAGGTCTAGTAGCTTTGTTGTAGATTTTTTCAGGACTTTCTAGGTATAAGATCATATCATCTGCTAATAAAGAAGGTTTTACTTCTTTTCCAATTAGGACATCTTTTTATTTCTTTTTCTTGCCTTATTGCTCTAGCTAGAACCTGTAGCACTATATTGAGCAACAGTGTTGACAGTGTGCATCCTTAGTCTTCTCCCTGATCTCAGAGGGAAAGCTTTCAATCTTTCACCATTGAGTACAATGCTAGCTGTATGTTTTTCATATATGCCCTTTATCATGCTAAGAAATTTTCATTGAATTCCTATCTTTCAGAGTGTTTTTATCAAGAAAGGATGCTGTATTTTGTTAAATGCCTTTTCTGCATCAGTTGAGATGATCGTGTGATTATTCTTTTTCATTTAATTAATATGAAGTATTACACTTGCGGCGGCTTGCTCGGTCGGTAGAGGTGGGGTCTGGCTGCGGATGAGGGGTCAGTCCAGCTCTGGACGAGGGGTCGGTCCCGCTTGGGACGAGGGGTCGGTCCCACTTGGGACGAGGGGTCGTTCTGGCAGCAGACGAGGGATCGGTCTCACAGGGGTTGTGCGGTTCGGCTGACGGGGTCGCCCGGCGAAGCCGGTGACGAAGGGGTCGCCCGGAGAAGCAGGCGACGAAGGGGTCGCCCGGAGAAGCAGGCGACAAACTGGGGACAAGGGAGGCCAGGCCCTTGTCGGGGGCTCTCAGGACTGGAGGGCGCACGGCAGAAGAACTACCGCGGAGACAAGGTAAACACGCAAGTCCAACTTTATTGAGGGAGAGGCAACAGTTTTATAGGGGCTGGGGAAGGCTGATTGGTCGAAGCCATGCCCTGTTCTGATTGGTTGCCGGCGAAAGGTCAGTGGGCGGTACTGGACAGGGGAGGGGTGGTGGTTAGGGATTGGCTGTCGCTGTTGCTGGGGGAAGGGGCAGGGTTTAGGGATTGGTGGCTGCTGTTGCTGGGATGGAGGGCAGACTTGAGTTTCCCACCCACGCCTGGCTGTTGCTGCTGTCGGGGGAAGGGAAGAGGGCAGACTGGATTTTTCCGCCCACGCCTGGCTGTTGCTGTCGGGGGAGGGGAAAAGGGCAGGCTGGAATTTTCCGCCCTGTGCCTGCGCAGGGAGAAAGAAGAAGAAGGGTGCCGCCCCACAGGCATCGTGTGGCGCCATCTGGGAGGAGGGGCGGCCGCGGAAGCATGGCTGCCGAGAAGGGGAGACCCGAGGGCACTCTGCGCCCATGCCGAGCTCCCTTCAGGGGTGGCGGTGAGTCCGACCAGCCACCCTATTATGGGGTGGGCGGTTTGGCCTGCCGCGGCTGCTCCCCCGTCAGGCCAGCAAACCACACTTCAGCCCGAGGGGTGACCGCAACACTGATTGATTTACTTGTGTTGAACCATCCTTGCATGCCACTTGATCATGATGAATAATTCTTTTAATTTGTTGTGAGATTTGATTAGTGAAAATTTTGTTGAGAATTTTTGCTTCTATATTAGGGAAATGGGTCTGTAATTTTCTTTTTTTATAATATCTTTATCTAGCTTTGGTATTAGGGTGCTGTTGGCGTCATAGAATTAATGTGGTAGTGTTCCCTCTCTGATCAATATTTTGGAAGGGATTGGGTAACATTGGCATTAAATATTCTTTGAAAGCTTGGTGGTGTTCATCTGTGAAGGCATCTGGTTCAGGAATTTTCATTTTGGAGAGGTTTTTGATGACTCTTTCAATCTCTTGTGATTAGATTGTTGTTTTCCATTGCTTCTAGGGTCAGTGTATGTTGTTCATATGTTCCTAGAAATTTGTCATTTAATCTATGTTGTTTACTTTGCTGGCATACAGTTATTCATAGTATCATTTTATGATCTCTTTATTTCTGTGGACTCTGTATTAATGTCATCACTTTCACTTCTGATTTTATTTATTTTGATATTCTCCTTTTTCTTTGTGAGTCTAGCTAGGGTTTAATTTTGTTGATCTTCTTGAAGAACCAACTTTTGGTGTTATTAATTCTATTGTTTTTTTCTCAATTTGATATATCTCTGCTCTGTTTTTTTTTTTTTTTTTTTGTTCCTTATACTTGCTTTTGGAATCATCTGCTGTAGTTTTTCTAATTCTTCCATCTGTGTAGTTAAGTAATTGATTATAGCTCTTTTTTCTTTTTAATGTATGCATTGGGGACTATACATTCCATCTCAGCACTGCCTTCACTGCATCCCAGAAATTTTCATATTTTGTGATCTCATTTTCATTCATCTCAAGATATTTACTGATTTATCACAATTTCTTTTTTGACCCACTGATTATTTAAGAGGGCATTGTTTAATCTTCATACATTTATGAATTTTCCATTTTTCTCTCTGTTGTTAATTTCTATCTGCATTCTATTAAGATCAGAGAAAGTGCCTTGTATAATATCAATCATTTTAAAATTTATTAAGAACAGTTTTGTGATCCAACATATGGTCTATCCTGGAGAAAGATCCATAAGCACTTGAGAGTAATGCATATCCTGCTGTTTTGGGTCACTCTGGTTAGGTGCATATATATTTGATTTTTCTTTCTTCCTGGTGAATTACCCTCTTATTAATATATAATTTCCTTCTTTGTCTCTAATAACAGCTTTGCTTTTGAAGTTTATTTCATCCAATAAATGTATAGCTACTCCAGCTTTTGTTTGTTTGTTTGTTTACTGCTTACATTGAATAACATTTTCCAGCCGTTCATTTCTAGTCTATTTGTATCTTTAGGTATAATGTTAGTCTCTTTTAGACAACATATGGATGGCTCATATTTTCTTAGCCACTCTGCCAGTCGGTGTCTTTTGAGTGGGCAATTATTCCATTCACGTTCAATGTTATTAATGTAAAAGTAGTTCTTCACCCATTTTTACTTTTTTTTATTTTATTTTATTTTTTTTATTTTATTTTTATTGACTTTGTAATAATATTACATTAAAAATATATATGTGAGGTCCCATTCAACCCCACCCCCCCCACCCCCCTTCTCCCCCCCCAACAACACTCGTTCCCATCATCATGACACATCCATTGGATTTGGTAAGTACATCTTTGGGCACCTCTGCACCTCATAGACAATGGTCCACATCATGGCCCATACTCTTCTCCATTCCATCCAGTGGGCCCTGTGAGGATTTACAATGTCCGGTGATTACCTCTGAAGCACCATCCAGGGCAGCACCATGTCCCAAAGATGCCTCCACCTCTCATCTCCTCCTGCCTTTCCCCATACCCATTGTCCACCATGTCCACTTTTCCCATTCCAATGCCACCTCTTCTATGTGGACATTGGATTGGTTGTGTCCATTGCACCTCTATGTCAAGAGGAGGCTCAGATTCCACATGGATGCTGGATGCAATCCTCCCATTTTCAGTTGTAATCACTCTAGGCTCCATGGTGTGGTGGTTGTCCTTCTTCAACTCCATCTTAGCTGAGTGTGGTAAGTCCAATAAATCAGATTGTAGGTGCTGGAGTCTGTTGAGGCTCAGGACCTGGCTATCACATTGTCAGTCCAGAGATTCAAATCCCCTAAATATATCTTAAACCCCAAAATTAACTGCACCTCCAGCACATTAGCATGAAAGTCTTATGAAGGGAGATCCCATCTGAGTCCAGATTCATCACACATAAACACCAATTCCAAAGAGGGGCCATCTGCCCTGGTAGTTAACCCCATCGGCCATGACCATAACTCCCATGGGTCTCTTTAGCCTTCAAAGGAACCAATATCTGGGGGTTGTATCTGCTTTATCTGTCTCTCAGACTCTGCTCAGTTGTGCATGAGGGCAATCCTTCTGCCAGCCTCCAGACTCTTTTTTAGAAACTCGTAGCCATATAAACTCATTTCTCCTTTCCATTTCCCCCTTACTTTAGGTCAAACAGCATTTTAAAGTCATGTTATTTTATGTAGACATGGATATTCTGCTGATCCGCATTGAACCTTCCATATAAGGTCCTTTTCCAGTTGCATCATCAGTTGGTAGTTGATAGTGGTCCCTCGTTGCCAGGGAGGCTCATCCCCGGGTGTCATGTCCCAAGCTGGGGGGAAGGCATTGCATTTACATGCTGAGTTTGGCTTCGAGACTGGCCACATTTGAGTAACATGAAGGCTGACAGGAGGAAATTCCCAGGCACAATGTTGCTCTAGGCCTTGTTCTTATTTTAGGTTTATCAGCTCAGAAGCATAGTCATTAGCATCAGGGGCTCACTGTTGAACCCTCACTCCCTCCTGGTCCCCACCGCTGTACCTGGGAGACTGTCGCTGCTCCCCTAGGGACCACGACAGAGCACCACTGGCCAGGAACCCAGTACCCCCCCTGCTGTGGTTTTTAATTGTTGCCACTATGAGTATATCCAAACATTACCATGCACCCTGGACATATGTTCTGTACAGCTCCCTGTCAGCCATATATCACCTGTCACTGGTATCCCATACCAGTATCCCTCCATTGCCATTGTTGAAACACTCTGTGATCCAGAACTCCCCGAAATTTGAAGCCCAATATAATGTCATGGTCCCTTACTAGGGAATGGCATATAGCGATGGGTTTAAAGGATAGATAAAGAACTTGGATAAAGTTAGATAAAGAACTTAGATAAAGAATGTTGACTTGAAAAATTTCCACATCCTATCTTTTTTTTTTTTTTTTTTTCCCCCCCTAATTATTCAGCTTTTCTTCACAGGAGTCCTAGACCACAGCAATGCATATATATAATATACAGCACTCCCACACATCCACCAGAAAACCTTTTCCCTTCCACAGTGATACTCTTACGCCCTATTCATATCATATTTACTTAAAGTGATGTACAGAGTCTGAGACATTAGCTTTCTAACAAGGTAACATCTGTGCTTACATTATGGTGCATACTTTAGGATACACAGTTCTTTACATTTTTAGTTATCCTATGTTTTACATTATGGTTTACATTATCAGTCTGTTATCTCCTATATGTTATGGTGTAATATTACATGTTTTATATCCATCCTTGTGTACTCTCAAGAAACTCCTCTCTTACCCCCCATTTACTTTGGTTCCACACATTTAACGTCCATTTTCCCTTCCACCTTGGTGCCCACAGTGACAGCCAACCTCCGTTTCCTGAGGAGCCATTTCCAGAGATAGATGGAATAGTGTTCAGGGCCTAACTTGCTCAACTGCCCCAATGCCCTGGGAGCCACCCTTTCTCTCGAGGGATACAGTTCCCTCTATTTGATGGCATTAGTCCTCCCCAGGATGTGGGTCTACCCCCACTCTCACTACTTGGGATTCTACCCCATGGTGTCACCCACTCTGGAAGAATGAGCATTTAGACATTCCCCAGGAGCCCGTCCTGCATCAGACCCTCCCCTCCGAGCATTCTAAACAGGTAAACCTCTTTATTTTATTTTGATATGATTTTCTCGGCATTTTACTCTCCACCAACTCCTGACCCTCTCCTGTGTTCGTATGCTACCCCTCCCTCCCCCAACTTTTGGGCAACGTTACCCATCCGTCCCTCCCCAGCCACCCTCAAACCCGTAAAGCCCCAACCAAAGGCAACCCCTTGCCCCCCTTTTATCTCTTCTTTGTGTTCATACTTACCACCATCTCGTCTTAAATTCCACCCCTGCAGACATCGGCTCATATCCTTCCTCCACCCTCCGGTTTCCTGTAAGCCTATCGTTCAGTCTCTTGCTATCTAGGGCAGCTTGGTTATTTCATATCATTGAGGTCATGTAGTATTTGTCCTTCAATGTCTGGGTTGCTTCACTCAACATAAGGTTCTCAAGATTCATCCATGTTATCACATGTGTTTGTAGTGTGTTTGTTCTTACAGCCGAGTAGTATTCCATTGTGTGTATATACCACATTTTATTGATCCACTCATCTGTTGATGGGCATTTGGGTTGATTCCAACTTTTGGCAATAGTGAACAATGCTGCTATGAACATTGGTGTACATATATCGGTTTGTGTCCTTGTTTTCAGTTCTGCTGGGTATATACCCAGCAGTGGTATTGCTGGGTCATATGGCAAATCTATGGCTAGTTTTTTGAGAAACCGCCATACTGTTCTCCAGAATGGTTGGATCCTTCTGCATTCCCACCAGCAGTGGATGAGTGTTCCCTTTCCTTCACATCCTCTCCAGCACTTGTATTCTTCTGTTTTTTTCATAGCTGCCAATCTTATGGGTGTAAGATGGTATCTCATTGTAGTTTTGATTTGCATTTCCCTGATAGCTAGAGATTTGGAACATTTTTTCATGTGCTTTCTTGCCATTTGTATTTCTTCTTTGGAGAAGTGTCTGTTTAAGTCTTTTTCCCATTTTTTAAATGGGTTGTTTATCTTTTTATTTTCAAGATATAGGAGTTCTTTATATATGCAAGTTATAAGTTTCTTATCAGATATATGATTGCCAAATATTTTCTCCCACTATGTGGGCTCCCTTTTTACTTTCTTGAAAAACTCCTTTGAGGTGCAGAAGGCTTTAATTTTGAGGAAGTCCCATTTATCTATTAATTCTTTTGCTGCTCGTGCTTTTGGTGAGATATTCATAAATCCATTTCCTATTACAAGGTCCTGTAGGTGTTTCCCTACACTGCTTTCTAAGGTTTTTATGGTCTTGGCTCTTATATTTAGGTCTTTGATCCATCTTGAGTTGATCTTTGTATAAGGTTTGAGATGGTAATCCTCTTTCATTCTTCTACATATGGCTATCCAGTTCTGCAGACACCATTTGTTGAATAGGCCACTCTCTCCCAATTGAGAGGGTTTGGTGACTTTATCGAATATTATGTGGCTGTATAAGTGAGGTTCTATATCAGAGCTTTCAATTCGATTCCATTGGTCTATGTGTCTCTCCTTATGCCAATACCATGCTGTTTTCACCACCGTAGCTTTATAGTATGTTTTGAACTCAGGTAGTGTGATTCCTCCAATTTCGTTTTTCTTTTTCAGTATGTCTTTGGCTATTCGGGGTCTCTTTACTTTCCAAATAAATTTCATAGTTAGTTTTTCTAGTTCCTTAAAGAAGGCTGTGTTGATTTTTATTGGGATTGCATTGAATGTGTATATCAGTTTTGGTAGGATAGACATCTTAATAATGTTCAGTCTTCCTATCCATGAACAAGGAATAGTCTTCCATTTATTTAGGTCTTCTTTGATTTCCTTGAACAATCTTGTATAGTTCTCATTGTATAAGTTCTTTACCTCTTTAGTTAAATTTATTCCTAAGTATTTGATTTTTTTATTTACTATTGTGAATGGTATTTGTTTCTTGATTTCCTCCTGATCTTGCTCATTATTGGTGTACAGAAATGCTACTGATTTTTGCGCACTGATCTTATAACCTGCGACTTTACTAAACTCATTTATGAGTTCTAGAATCTTTGTTGTAGATCTCTCAGGGTTTTTTATGTATAGGATCATGTCATCTGCAAATAATGAAATTTTGACTTCTTCCTTTCCAATTTGAATGCCTTTTATTTCTGGTTCTTGCCTTAGTGCTCGAGCAAGTACTTCTAAGACAATGTTAAATAGGAGCGGAGACAGTGGGCATCCTTGTCTTGTTCCTGAGTTTAGAGGGAAGGAGTCTAGGATTTCTCCATTGTAAACAATATTGGCTTTAGGTTTTTCATATATACTCTTTATCATGTTCAAAAAATTTCCTTGTATTCCAATCTTTTGGAGTGTTTTTATCAAGAAAGGGTGCTGTATTTTGTCAAATGCTTTTTCTGCATCAATAGATATAATCATGTGATTTTTTTTCCTTCAATCTGTTTATATGGTGTATTACGTTGATTGATTTTCTTATGTTGAACCATCATTGCATACCTGGGATGAATCCCACTTGGTCGTGGTGTATAATACGTTTAATGTGTTGTTGAATACGATTAGCAAGTATTTTGTTAAGTATTTTTGCGTCTAGGTTCATTAGAGAAATTGGTCTGTAATTTTCCTTTCTTGTGATGTCTTTGTTTGTCTTTGGTACTAGGGTAATGTTGGCATCATAGAAGGAATTGGGTAATGTTCTTTCTGTTTCGATGTTTTGAAAGAGTTTCAGCAGGATTGGTGTCAGTTCTTTCCGGAATGTTTTGTAGAATTCACCTGTGAAGCCATCTGGCCCTGGGCTCTTCTTAGTTGGGAGATTTTTAATAACTGATTCTATCTCTCTTCTTGTGATTGGTTTGTTAAGATCATCAATTTCTTCTTTTGTCAATATGGACTGCTTATGTGTTTCTAGGAATTTGTCCATTTCCTCTAGATTGTCATTTTTGTTGGAATATAGTTTTTCAAAATATCCTCTTATGATAGTCTTTATTTCTGTGGGGTCAGTGGTGATATCGCCTTTCTCATTTCTTATTTTGTGTATTTGCATCTTCTCTCTTTTTTTCTTTGTTAGTGTTGCTAAAGGTTTGTCAATTTTGTTAATCTTCTCAAAAAACCAGCTCTTGGTCTTGTTTATCTGTTCAAGTGCTTTCTTATTTTCTATTTCATTTAGTTCTGCTCTTATCTTTGTTATTTCCTTCCTTCTTCTTCCTGTTGGGTTACTTTGTTGTTGTTTTTCTAATTCCTTCAAATGTGCAGTTTGTTCTTCAATTTTTGCTCTTTCTTCTTTTTTGATATATGAATTTATGGCTATACACTTCCCTCTCAGTACTGCTTTTGCTGCATCCCATAAATTTTGGTATGTTGTGTTATCATTATCATTTGTTTCAAGGTAGTCATTGATTTCTTTTGAGATTTCCTCTTTGACCCACTGTTTTTCTAAGAGTTTGCTGTTTAATTTCCAAATCGTGGTGTGAAATCTGGGCTTCTTTCCCTTGCAAATATCCAGCTTGACTCCACTGTGGTCAGAGATAATGTTTTGTATGATTTCAATCTTTCTGAATTCGTTCAGCCTTTCTTTGTGGCCTAGCATATGATCTATCTTGGAGAATGATCCATGTGCGCTTGAGAAAAATGTATATCCTGCTGTGTTTGGGTGTAGCGATCTATATATGTCTATTAGATCGAGCTCCTCTAATATACTATTCAGATGTTTTGTTTCTTTGGTGATTCTCTTTTGAGATGTTCTGTCCAGAGTTGATAGTGGTGTATTAAAATCCCCCACTATAATTGTAGATGTATCTATTCTTTCACTTAGTTTTTCCAGCATTTGCCTGACGTATTTAGAGGCACCCTTGTTAGGGGCATAGATATTTATGATTGTTCGATCTTCTTGACAGATTTTCCCTTTGACTAAAATGTAGTATCCTTCTTTGTCTCTCACAATTGTTTCACATTTAAAGTCTATTTTGTCTGATATTAATATAGCTACTCCTGCCTTTTTTTGGTTATTGTTAGCTTGTATGATTGTTTTCCAGCCATTCACTTTCAATCTCCATGCGTCTCTGGGTCTAAGATGTGTCTCTTGTAGACAGCATATGGATGGGTCATATTTCCTTATCCAATGTCCCAGTCTGAATCTTTTGATAGGTGAGTTTAATCCGTTGACTTTCAGTGTTATTACTATCAAGGAATTATTTGTGTTAGCCATATTTTGATTGGATTTGTGTTTGTCATATTTTGTTTGTATATTTTTTTTGTCTTTTTTGTTGTTGTTGTTGGTCTTATACTCTCCTCCAACTTTGCCTTTCCTGTTTTTTCCTTTCTTCCTGCAGAACTCCCTTTAGAATTTCTTGAAGGGGAGGTTTCTTGTTGGTATACTCTTTCAGTTTCTGTTTGTCTGCGAATATTTTGAACTCTCCATCATGTTTGAATGCTAGTTTAGCTGGATAGAGTATTCTTGGTTGGAAGTTTTTTTCCTTTAGTACCTTGACTATATCATACCACTGTCTTCTTGCCTCCATGGTTTCAGAAGAGAAATCAGCACTTAATCTAATTGAGCTTCCCTTGTATGTGATGGTTTTCTTGTCTCTTGCTGCTTTTAGGATTTTCTCTTTGTCTTGAGCTTGGATAATTTGACAAGTATATGTCTTGGGGTGGGCCTGTTGGGGTTTATGACTTGTGGAGTGCGCTGTGCTTCTTGGATATGTACATCTGTCTCTTTCAGTAGATTTGGGAAGTTTTCAGCCATTATTTCCTGCAACACTCCTTCTGACCCCTTTCCCTTCTCTTCACCTTCTGGAATGCCTATAATACGTATGTTTGAGCGTTTTGCATTGTCATTCAGGTCCCTAAATCCTAATTGGATTTTTTCTATCTTCTTATTGACCCCTTCTACTATCTGTTTGATTTCTGATGTACTGTCTTCCACATCACTAATTCTCTGCTCTGTTTCTTCTAGTCTGCTGATATTTGCTGCAAGTGTATTTTTGATTTCTTGAACTGTGGTGTTCATTCCCATCATATCTGTTATGTTTTTGCGTATGTCTGCAATTTCCCCTCCAAGTGATGTCTTCATGTTGTTAACCTCTTTCAATACTGCATCAAATTTGTCGGTGATAAATGTTCTGAGATCTTTCATTGTTTGTGCCAAGTTTTGCTCCCCTTTGTGATTATTGGTTTGTTGATTGGATTCAGTCATGTTTTCCTGATTATTGGTTTGGTTTGTAGATTTTTGTTGCTTTCTGGTCATCTCTTTATTTTGACGAATTTAATCAGTTCCTTAGCTTCTTTGTCTGCTCTTGGAGGTTAATTAGTTGTTATTTTTGCATAGGTGTTATATCTTCTCTTTGTCACTTTTTTCTTCTTATTCTAGTTACTTGTTGTTGGTTAAGTTCACTTTAGAGGAAAGTATTAGTGTTGGGGAAAGGCAATTGTGTAAGCAAGGGAAAAGTGTAAAGTAGTATTGGTGATGTATGTTAACAAAGCAAGAATATGAGATCTGGTAGGATGGAGGTTAGATTCATGTAGATTGTATAGAGTTATAGCTGTAGGTAGAGTACCTTTTATGAAGTAGATGACTGAATATGGGAGGAATATGGTATGAACTACAAAGCTATTGTTTTCATTAGAGAGGGAAAAAGAAAAGAAAGGTAATAATTTCAAGAGTGGATAACAGACAGAAAACAGAACAAAGGTATTAGAAATTAAGAGTTAGACACTTTGTGGATCAAAGAACGGGAGGTGGGGGGTGGAATATAGGAGAGACAGTAGATGATAGTGGATATCAAGATGCAGGGGAAGGGGAATAGTGTAGGTAGCCTAAATCAGTTCACACAGAAATGAGGCAGTGGAGGATGGGAAAACCCAGCAAATGTGAGGTGTTCCCTGTAGCACCTATTGTGTACTTGAATTAAAATAAAATAAGTGGAAAATGAGGGACAAGAGGGAAAGAGAAAACCGAAAAAAAAACTAATTATAATAATGAAAAAAAGAAAGACAAGAAGAAAGGAAGAAAGAAAAAGAGGATGGGCAAACGGTGGGGAACAGATAGGGGGAAGAGAGATACAGGTATACACGTGTCACAATTGCAACACTATCTAAAACAACAACCAAAAAACCCCCTAAATAACTGTATTAAAAAAAAAGGACTTTGGGGGACACGCTAGGAGAAAAGACTAGGGGATAATGCAATATTAGCAATCAGGGCGTCAAAAAGAGTAAAAAATAAGATAAAGTGAAAATAAAAACAAAATAATATGAACCAATAAAGATAAAACGCAAACGTTAAGGTCCAGGGCACTCAAGGACCCCAGGTAGACCCCAGGGCGTGATGGATTCAGGGGTAGAAAGTCTGAGACACTGAAGACTCAAGAGGTGTGAGTCTGGGGTGTGGACTGCCAGAGTCCAGGGAACCCAGACCTGGCAACCTCAAATCTGGTCCACAGAAAGCTTAGGAGTCCCACAGTGCAACACAGCCCTCAGGGATCCCCGTAGCTGTGTGCCAGCCCTGTGGGGGAAGCCAGGTCCGCGAATTCTGTATTGAATGTCTGATCCCTGCAATTCACCTACTTCTCAGGGTTTCAGCCTTTGGACAGCTCCCTCCCTGTGTTCCCACGCAACGGCCACTTGAGGGCGCCTCTACACCACAGCCAGTTCAATGACCCAGATCCCAAGCCCCGCCGGGTGGGGTGGGCTTCAGCTGGAAACGCCGAAAACAGACTCTAAGATCCGAAATCCCAAACTTCGCAAAATATTCCCCAATCAGCTTCCAGACATGTCCTCCTCCCTCACCGCACCCTACAACAGTCTCCCAATTGTGTCCCCTTATTGCCCAAAATCCAATTCCGTTGCAGATCGGCAGCCGGACCTGTGGGGATGGGGCTCCAGGCGGAAGCGCTTCCCCCCCTGTCCGGCGACCAAAACGTCCCCCGCTTCACAACAAAACACCATCTGTCTCCCCAAATCGATCTGCAAAGGAGTCTTGTCCCAACAACCCCTCACCAACCAGCCCAGTATCCGTGAATTTCTCAGCACCGCAAAGCCTCCAGAAAAAGGAAAAAAAAAACAAAAACCCTGGCCGCCGCAGCTCCGGAGCTGCAGGAGTGCCCGCTACCGCGGCTCCGCCCACCCAAGGAGGGAACTTCCAGCGCCCAGCTGGGACCTCCGTTTATATATTATAGACGTATCCTCTCTGTTACCTTCCCACCGAATTGACGTCCAGACACCTTCCAACCAGCCCATTTTTACTTTTATATTTTCTCTGTCATATCTTATTTTCACCACTTTTTTTACACTTTTAGTTACTCTCCATGATATAATCTTCATTGCTAGACTCTCTTTCAAGACTCTTACTCCTGTCTTTTCTTTTCAGGTTGTAGCACTCCATTAAGTATTTCCTACAAGGCCAGTGGCTCTGTTGACAAATTTTATCAGTTTCTGTTTATTTGTGAATATTCTAAACTCACCCTCATTTTTGGAAGGCAATCTTGTCAGATATAAGATTTTTGGCTGGCAGTTTTTCTCTTTCTGTATCTAAATATAACATACCACTGCCTTCTTGCCTCCATTGTTTCTGAAGTAATCAGCACTTAGCCTTATTGGGCATCCTTTGTATGTGATGAATTGGTTTTTCTTCCTGCTTTAAGAATTCTCTCTTTATCTTTGGCATTTGACATTCTGATTAGTATGCATCTCGGAGTACATATATTTGGATTATTCAGATTGGAGTATATTGTGCTTCTTGGATACAGATATCTATGTCATTCAATAGAGTTGAGAAAGGTTCTACCATTATTTCTTCAAATATTCCTTCAACCACTTTTCCCTTCTCTTCTCCTTCTGGGAAACCCATGACATGTATGTTTGCATGTCTCTTGCTGTCATTTATTTCACTGAGACCCTGTTCAATTTTTTCCATTCCTTTCTTTATCTTTTCTTTTGTGTGTTCACTTTAAGAGGCTCTGTCTTCAAGCTCACTGATCCTTTCTTCTGCCTCTTCAAATCTGCTGTTATATGCCTCCAGTGTGTTTTAAATTTTATTATAGTGCCTTTCATTCCCATAACATCTGCAATTTTTCTACATATGCTTTCAAATTCTTCATGCTTCCCCAGTGTCTTCTTATTGTCCTTAATCTCTTTAGCCATCTCATTTGATTTACTAAGGTGATTTGTTTGAAATCTGTGATTAGTTGTCTCAACCCTTTTTGTCATCTGGTGGTTTAATTTGTTTCTTTGATTGCACCATAGCTTCCTTGGTTTCTTGATATGGCTTGTAATTTTTTGTTGGTGTACTGGCACCTGATTAACTTTATGTATTTATTCTGGGCTCGGTTTCTCTCTTTAGTCTAGAACTTTTAGATGATTACCTTGTGCTACAGCCCCTCTTTGCCACTTGGGTCAACTTATTTTGAAGATTATAATGGTTCATATTTAGCCAATCTGAATATTTTCAGCTCTTTTTCATCTGTTTCTTACTCTTTCTTCCTTGCTGATGATGGAGTAGGAGTCAAGAATGTGGTTGGTACTGTAAGCCCTGGGGTCTAAAACTACCCATATTGAACCGATGAAGCCTTTCCCACCTTTATTCACAGCCAGGGGGGGGAACAGAGCCACAGCCATATGCACCATTCCAAGCTGTGCAAGTCAAGACCATCTGTAGTTGCTGAGAGAGACTGCTGAAGCTCCATGCCCCTTCCTTCCCTTCCTGGGTTGGGGATGGAGTCACAGGTATGATCAGTAAACTAAATGGTACAGGTCAAAATGACTGCCATTGTACAGGTTGTTTAAGAAAACCCAAGGGCTTGGTTTGTGCCTCTGATGTGCCTAACAGTCTAGTCTGTGCAGGCCAAGAGTACCTGTAGTTGCCTGGAGAGGCTGAGGGAGCACTGTTCCTCCTTCTGCCCTGTCAGGGGTGCGGATGGAGTCAAAGGTGTGCCCAATAATCTTGTCTGTTCAGGCCCAAAGCACCTTCAGTTGCCCAGAAAAACTCGGACAATTCCACCCTTGCTCCTATATTATCAGGGGCAGTGATGTAGCCACATGGGTGCCAAACAATCTAGTCCATGAAGGCCAAAAGCACCTGCAGTTGCCCAGAAAAGCTGGGGTAATTCCACCCCTGCTCCTGTATTATCAGGGGCAGGGATGTAGCCACATGGGTGCCAAAAAATCTAGTTCATGAAGGCCAAAAGCAACTGAAGTTGCCTGGAGAGGCTCTGGAACCACTATCCCTCTTCCTGCCCTATCAGGGGTGGAGAGATGGAGCCATGTGGCTGCCCAACAATCTAGACCATGCAGTCCAATAATTCCTACAGTCACCTGGAGAGGCTGGTGCAGTTCACTCCAGATTTTTTCCTCCCAGAAATGGGGTTGGAGCCCAGGCTAGGGCAGTGATCTGACCTGTGTGGAAAGAACCAGTCCATAACTTTACTGTGATTTTCAATCAACCCTGCTTCTCCTCATGCCAGGTGTGGTGTTAAAATGGAGACTGCCAGTTTCTTTCCAACTTAGATATATTCAGACTTTAGCTTTACTTATGATTGTACTTTAGCCAGCCAAGTTTACTAACCAGTAGCTGCAATCAGTGCCTGACCATCTCCTCTTCCCCTTTACTTGGGAAATAGAGCTCACGACTCCAGCCATGGAATAGCTCCTGAGACATCCTGTGCAACCAGTGGGGGATGGGCACCAGCATCTGTTTCTATGAGTGCTCTACTTATTAATGTTCACTAAAGATGGGCAGTCTCCCCCTTCCATTCTTCCAAGGATGATACAAGATGCTCTTCCGGTCTTCTGGGTCCCCCAAATTGGTGATTTAGGTAGCTCTGGACTGTAAGGCGAGATGACTCTTGGAGCTTCCTATTCTGTCATCATTTTGTCCCTTCTCTCAGTGAGCATGTTTTAATGGTATGACATGAAATTGTATTTAAATGTTTACCTGCTTATCATTTGAAGCATATCACTACCCAGCTGTAGTCCATTGGAAATTATTGGCAAAGACTTCATGAGCCTTTCCAGAGTCCACACTCTATATTTTATGCCCAATTTCACCCCATTGAAAAAACCACCATATTGTGCAGGAAAGAGCTCTGCCTCTTTTCTATGTCCTTGAACTTACTTTTAATGAATAGCTGAGTGGAATGATTCCCCCGAGGGGTGATATTCTGATGGTCATTTCTCATTACAGAGCCCTATTTTTGCTGTTATTTCTTTATTTTAATATTTCCCATTAACTTGAATCATTTATGAAGGTAATTCTGTGCCAACTATCAGTGATCAGACAAACTGAAAACAAATCAGTGATCTCTTAGAAATTAGTGTGGAATGTGTCCTATTGCTCCCAATAGAATGGGAAATATTAACATTTAGCATAAAAGGTTAATAAAAACTTGAGTCAAATGTTTTAATGAATTCATTCATAGAGCAGAAATGTATTTTAACATTTCGTAATATATAAAACATTTATAAAGATCAACTGATATATATTTAATGAATATAACAAGGAGTCTACCGCCTAATCTCTAAACACTATATTTCATAATTATGATCTCACTGGGCAAAACTTCACAGATGAGAGGTCATGGCTGGGGAAATAATTTCTAGAAGTAAAAGCCCCAAATGCACTTTTTTTTCTCTCTCTTTATTTTGTTTTTAAATGTTACATTCAAAAAATATAAGAGGTCCCCATATGAGCCTCACCCCTCTCCACCCACATCAACAACCTCTTTCATCATCATGGGACAATCATTGCATTTGGTGAATAAAATTTGGAGCACTGCTGCATGGATAATGGTTCACATTTTAGTTTACACTTTCCCCCAGCCCACCCAGTGGGCCATGGCAGGATGTACAATGTACAACATCGGTCCCTGCAGTACCACCCAGGACAACCCCAAGTCCTGAAAATGCCCCCACATCATATCTCTTCTTCCTATCCCTACCCTCAATAGCTACCATGGCCACTTTCTCCACATCAATGCTATAATTTCTTCCATTAGTAGTCACAATAGTTCCATAGTAGAATATCAGTAAGTTCACTCTAATCCATACTCTATTTCTCCATCGTGTGGAACCTGGGATGGTTATGGCCACTCCCCCTCTATATCAAGAGGTGGCTTAGATTCCACATGGATGATAGATGCAATTCTCCTGCTTGCAGTTGTAGGCACTCTTGGCTCCCTGGAGTGGTGGTTGACCTTCTTCACCTCCCTGTTAGATGGCCAGGATAAGTTCAATAAACCAGAGGGTAGGAGTTGCAAGTCTGCTGAAGCTCAGGGCCTGGCTGTCACATGGACAATACAGAGATGTAGGTCTCCTGAGTATACACCAATCCCAGCATTAATCACAGGTTCAGTAAAAGTGACAGAAGAGGTATGTGTAGAAAGGTCACATGTACGTCCAACTCCATCACACTCAGGAATACAAACTCCAAAGTAGAGCCAACTGACATGGCACCAAACTCCAGAGTCATCTTCTTTGACCACAGAACCTGTGGTTCTCTGTAGTCCTCAGGAGAACCAATTCCTGGGGTTGTATCTACTTTGGCTGTCTCTGGGACCCTGCTGGGGTGTGCATAAGCATTACCCCTCTGATGACCTCCTGACTCTTTTTTGGAAACTCATAACCATATAAACTCATTTGTCCTTTCCATTTACCTCTTTTATTCAAGGTCAAAAAGCAGTTTTTGTCACCTGATAATACATGTAGGCTGAGATATTCTGCTGGTCTGACTTGACCCTTTTATTCAAGGTCTTTTTCTAGTTACATCATCAGCTGGTGCTTGGTAGTAATCCCTTGGTGCCAGAGAGGCTTATCCCTGGGAGTCATGTCCCATGCTGGGGGGAAGGTAATGCATTTACATGCTGAGTTTGGCTTCAAGAGTGGCCATATTTGAGCAACATGGAGGCTCTCAGGAGGTAACTCTTAGGCATCCTACAGTTCTAGGCCTAGTTCATATTTCAAGTGCACAGGCTCATAAGCATAGTCATCATATCAAGGGCTCATTGTTGGACCATCCTTCTTTATTGGTCTTTGCCATTGGACTTGGGGGATTTTTGCTGTTCCACTGGGGAATGTGATAGAGCTCAACACTTCCTCAGTTGTCATTTTCTTAGCAAATGTCTGAAATCAGATTAATGTATTTACCCATATTCCTCTCCATCCCTTAATTTTGAGAGGGAAATAGCCTTTATTATTGTTGCTTTAGTCAAAAGATATGTACTGAGTACCTTCTATTTGCTGAGACTTACAGGGCAAGCAAGAGTTTGCTTAGTCATAAACTGTGTTGATCTTTTCAGGCAGTGGAAATCACATGTGCAAAAATCCAGAGACAGGAGAGAGCAAAGCATTACTGGAGAATGCTATTACTGGGGAACCTAGGTGCTTGTGGAGAAATGAGGCTAGAGGAGCAGGCAGGGCTAGTTTATGAATGGTTGTCTGTGTCATGTTATGGAATTTGGACATCATTCCAAAGGCTGTAGGAAGCCTGAAATTGACATTATTGGATTTATATCTTAGAAAGTTAAATCTAGCATCCTCCAGTCAATAAAATTGAGTGGGGGATGGTTAAATCTGGAGATAAGGAATGGCAATTAAGAGGTTCTTTCATTGCTCTGAATGAGAAAGAAAGGTTTGGAGTAAAATTGTGGAATATGAAATGAGGTAATACGGAAAGGCAACTGTGTAAACATGGGCTTTGGAGTCTCCCAGAGATAACTTAATTTCAGAAATACCACTAGCTTTGTGACTTTCGGCATGTTAACTCCCTTGAGTCTGAATTTGATGTGTCACAATGCTTGGTGCAAGTGCTAAATAAATGGTTAATATTATTATTCTATTTGGTTGCTATGATGTACAAGACTTTTTGACCAGTTGCATGTAGGGTTAGAGAGAAAGAGCATAGTTTATCATGACTCCTATAATTTCCCTTCAGATAAAAATCACCACCAGTCAAAGCCCCAGAGAAGTTGAGTGGTATAAATTTCTGTTTCTCAGCAATAAGAGTAAAAGTGTACAGTCCTATTTGTACATTTGTATTTGAGGATATGCTTTAAAATAGGAATAATGGCTGTGATTGTGCGGAAAAAAACTAGGGGGAAATTGGAAAGGTAAGCAAAATGGGTGATAGCTCTGGAGGCAAGTAGTTATTCTTCATAGATTCTAGCTGAAATTTGCTGAATGGTTTGAAGAATGCAAGTAATGTGATAACAATCTGAGAAATTTTATTGTGTGAATAGAACCATAGCGCAGATGCGGTTCACTGCCATGTCAGTTGACCCTTCTTTGGAGCTGGTGTTTCTGCGTGATGGATCTGGACACAGATGGGATCTCTTTTCGCAAGACTTTCATGCTACTTTATTGGAATTGTAGTTGGTGCTGGGGTTTAAGATATATCTAGGTGATTTGAATCTCTGGACTGACAATATGATAGCCAGGCCCTGAGCCTCAACAGACTTCAACTCTTACATTCTGATTTATTGGACTTACCCCACTCAGCTAACATGGAGGTGAAGAATGTCAACCACCACACCATGGTGCCTAGAGTGCCTACAACCGAAAGCAGGAGGATTGCATCCAGTATCCATGTGGAATCTAAGCCTCCTCTTGACATAGATGTGCAGTGGACACAACCAATCCAAGGTCCACAGAGAAAATGTGGCATTGGTGTGGGAAAAGTGGCCATGGTGGCTGCTGGGTGCAGGGAATGGGAGGAAGAGATGAGATGTGGAGGCATTTTCAGGATGTGGAGTTGTCCTGGGTGGTGCTTCAGGGACTATTACTGGACATTGTAGATCCTCCCAGGGCCCACTGGATGGAACGTGGGAGAGTATGGGTTATGATGTGGACCATTGACCATGAGGTGCAGCGATGCCTAGAGATATACATACCAAATGCAATGGATATGTCATGATGATGGGAGAGAGTGTTGCTGTGGGGGGAGTGTTGAGGTGGGGGCAGTGGGGTTGAATGGGACCTCATAATTTTTGAATGTAAAATTTTTAAAAAATGAATAAAAAAATTTAAAAAAATAGAACCATAGGATTCTAAAGCCAAAATGGACTGTACAGTCTGTCTCATTCAAACTCCAATGCTGTGGTTTTAAGATCCCCTGAAAACATAAGCATTGTTATTCAAGAGCTACCTTATGGTTCATTCAATTTAATATCTTCCTCAAAAGAGCCTTTTTGGTAAGTATGGTGGTGATTCTCCATGAAATACTTCTCCAGACCTAAAGAGCTGATTTGTTAATTACTCATAGATCTATTATGAAAAAATGACAGTAAACACCTCTTGCACAGATTCAGCCTATTTTTAGAAGTTCATCTTTCTCACTTATAAACCTATTAATTTAACCTCTATATGAACTTATCATTTAGCTGTTGGCTTTTGCTGTCATTACAGGACATATATTCTGCAATTGAACATTCCGTGGGCTATTTTATATATTGCTACTTGAAATAATAGATTTGGTACCCCAAATTCTTATAAACTACATTCATTTTTTTGTGTTACATCTAGTGCTGGCCAATAATAATAATAACACCTAATAATTATTAAATTATTACTATGTGCTACAAGTTGTTTTAAGAGATTTATATATATTAACTCCTGTAATTCTTAAATGAGTTAAAAACTATGATTATTTTTATTTTACTAAAGAGGAAACCAAGGCCAGAGAGCCTCAGTAGATTGGCTGAGGTCACTCAGCTAGTAAATTGCAACATTATACAGCATTGGTCTAATCTGATATAGTTATGACTCCCTTAATATTGATCTCTGTGATTTGCCTCTGCTGAAGTCTTCACCCAGGTATTTATTTCAGTTTGGACAATTGCCTTAAGATGCTGTATTATTTAGCCAAAGGGATGCTGATACGAAATACCAGAAATCAGTTGGTTTTTATAAAGGGTATTTATTTGGAGTAGGAGGTTACAGATATCAGGCCATAAAGCATAAGTTACTTCCTTTACAAAAGTCTATTTCCATGTGTTGGAACAAGATGGCTACCAATGGCTGCGGGAGTTTAGGTTTCGAGGGTCTTGCTTTTATCTGCGTTCAATGTTCCTTTCTTCCTGGACATGACTTCTCTTTCCTCTGTGTGCTTGCTTCCCAGGGCTTCAGCTTAAGACTTTAGCATCCAACTCCAACATCAAAACTCCAACATTAAAATCCCTCCAACTCTGTCCTTTGCCATGCCTTTTATCTGTGGCCTACTGGCACAAGAGGTTTACTGATTACTTAGTCAAGGAACCCTATAAATCCAATATAATCTAATATGCCCAGAGGAAAAGATCAGTTTACAAACATAATCCAATATTTCTTTTTGGAATTCATCAATAAAATCAAACTGCTACAGATGCATATATTTGCATTTGTTTTAATTTTGTTTATGTTTTATTTTAAATATTTGCCCAGAGCAATAGCAAGTGTTACATTACAAATGAGTGGGGATAAATAAATAAATTTAAATGAATAGGCCTTCCCCACTTCTTGAAGCTCAAGGGGCTCTGGGATGTGATAAATCAAAACACTATTAAAAATTCATACTAGTAATTTGTGTTGTATATTGTGCATGACAACTAAACTTTTTAGTGTCTTGGCAAAGCCCTGGGGCAGCAAAGAGCTACCTCAGAGTGCAGAAAGTGCTACTGAAATGTTAATGAGTAGTGAGCTGTGTGACAAAGTGCTGGTCAGTAAAATATTTCTCTGAGACAAACATATATTTGGAGAAGATAGAAATTTCATTGACTATTGCCATACCATGACCTAATTTTTACATTTTTTTTTGAGGTACTGGGGACTTGGAATTGAACCTGAGCCCTTGTAAATGTGAAGCTGGTGCTCAACCACTGAGCCACATAGGCTTCACTCAGTTGGATTTTTCATTTGTTTTGTTTGTTGTTCATTTTATTTTTTTTCAGGATGCACCCGGGACCTCCCATGTGGGAGGCAGGAGCTCAATTGTTTGAGCCACATTCACTCCCCACCATGACCTCTTTTTTTTTTAAGATTTATATATTTATTTATTTATTTCTCTCCCCCCGCCCCTGCCCCAGTTGTCTGTTCTCTTTGTCTATTTGCTGTGTGTTCTTCTTTGTCCGCTTCTGTTGTTGTCAGCGGCACAGGAATCTGTGTTCCTTTTTGTTGCATCATCTTGTTGTCTCAGCTCTCCATGTGTGCGGTACCATTCCTGGGCAGGCTAAACTTTCTTTTGCACTGGGTGGCTTTCCTTATGGGGCGCACTCCTTGTGCATGGGGCTCCCCTACATGGGGACACCCCTGCATGGCATGGCACTCCTTGCGCTCATCAGCACTGCACGTGAGCCAGCTCCACACGGGTCAAGGAGGCCCAGGGTTTGAACCATGGACCTCCCATGTGGTAGAAAGACTCCCTGACCACTGGGTCAAGTCCACTTCCCCATGACCTCTTTTAATGTGTTCTTTTTCCCCCATGCCATATGCTCAGATGACTTATCAGAGGACATAATACTAATAATGCAATAAACACCAATCCTTTTGACGTTTGATGCTAAAATATTGTACTCTTAGTTCTCAGGGTGGAAACTTTGTCTTTTGTTGTTTTAAAACACCGGAAGACACTATGTTAAAGTACTTCCAATGTTTAGAATCCTAGAAACACTACCTTTTTAAAGAGAATTGCAGTTCTTCATTTCTTAATAGACTTTTTTCCTTTGGACTGTTGAATAAATAGTGAGGTAAATTCCTTATATACCATATTTTGTATGGCACAAAGTTCACTAAAGTCTCAGCCTTCTGGTTGCTGGTGAATAAAATATGATAATGAAAAAGAAGCCACTTGCCAATTGTGAAAGTCATTGAGTACTGTTTCTCATCAAAAACATATACACTTCAATACCAGTGCTGCCTGTGGGATACTCATACAATGATTGCCTTAAATCAGTTGGATTCCAGATATTCTAAGTTTATTTTTTATTTTTTATTTTTTATTTTTTTATTAATTTTTTTATTTTTTATTGACTTTGTAATAATATTACATTAAAAATATATATGTGTCATGATGATGGGAACGAGTGTTATTGGAGGGGGGAGAGGGGGGGTGGGGGGGTGGGGTTGAATGGGACCTCACATATATATTTTTAATGTAATATTATTACAAAGTCAATAAAAAATAAAAAAATTAAAAAAAATAAAAAAAAAATATATATATGTGAGGTCCCATTCAACCCCACCCCCCCACCCCCCCTCTCCCCCCCCCCCCCAACAACACTCGTTCCCATCATCATGACACATCCATTGGATTTGGTAAGTACATCTTTGGGCACCTCTGCACCTCATATACATTGGTTCACATCATGGCCCATACTCTCCTCTATTCCATCATGTAGGCCCTGTGAGGATTTACAATGTCCGGTGATTACCTCTGAAGCACCATCCAGGGCAGCACCATGTCCCGAAGACGCCTCCACCTCTCATCTCTTCCTGCCTTTCCCCATACCCTTTGTCCATTATGTCCACTTTTCCCAATCCAATGCCACCTCTTCTATGTGGACACTGGATTGGTTGTGTCCATTGCACCTTTATGTCAAGAGGAGGCTCAGATTCCACCTGGATGCTGGATGCAATCCTCCCATTTTCAGTTGTAATCACTCTAGGCTCCATGGTGTGGTGGTTGTCCTTCTTCACCTCCATCTTAGCTGAGTGTGGTAAGTCCAATAAATCAGATTGTAGGTGCTGGAGTCTGTTGAGGCTCAGGATCTGGCTATCACATTGTCAGTCCAGAGATTCAAATCCCCTAAATATATCTTAAACCCCAACATTAACTGCACCTCCAGCACATTAGCATGAAAGTCTTATGAAGGGAGATCCCATCTGAGTCCAGATTCATCACACATAAACACCATTTCCAAAGAGGGGCCATCTGCCCTGGTAGTTAACCCCATCGGCCATGACCATAACTCCCATGGGTCTCTTTAGCCCTCAAAGGAACCAATATCTGGGAGTTGTATCTGCTTTATCTGTCTCTCTGACTCTGCTCAGTTGTGCATGAGGGCAAACCTTCTGCCAGCCTCCAGACTCTTTTTTAGAAACTCGTAGCCATATAAACTCATTTCTCCTTTCCATTTCCCCCTTACTTTAGGTCAAACAGCATTTTAAAGTCATGGTATTTTATGTAGACATGGATATTCTGCTGATCCGCATTGAACCTTCCGTATAAGGTCATTTTCCAGTTGCATCATCCGTTGGTAGTTGATAGTGGTCCCTCGTTGCCAGGGAGGCTCATCCCCGGGTGTCATGTCCCATGCTGGGGGGAAGGCATTGCATTTACATGCTGAGTTTGGCTTCGTATTCTAAGTTTTGTTCATAACTTTGGAATAAGAGATTAGGAGAGAAAAGGTGTTTAGAAAAGCTCTCAACTCTAAGCCCTAATAAGAAAATTAGGGGTGGGGGGCCACACTGCAGTGATTTGTGAAAACTGAAAAAAAAAATCTCTAGAGATATAACATTCAGGAGACAGAGAATGAAATTGTGAGAATGCTTTGTTTGGAACATTTGAAAAAGCAAGGGAGGGAGCAGATGTAGCTCAAGTGGTGGAGCATCTGCTTTGCATATATGAGGTCCCGGGTTCTATCCCTGGTTCCTCCTAAAAACAAAACAAACAAAAAAAAAACAACTCTTATTGGGGAGCAGATGTAGCTCAGTGGTTCAGCACCTGCTTCCCATGTATGAGGCCCTGGGTTCAATCTCTGGTACCTCCTAAAAAAAATCCAGGGACATGCAGATCTTCAAAAATATTCCTCCACTGAGGAAGAGCCAACTCTGGACCAGCCCTATGCTGTATCACTACAGCCTTTTACCCCCAGGAGCTCAAAAGGGGAACATCTAAAAACATGGAATGAAAACAAATTCTAGTGTATGGAATTCTTTTGACATGTATGGGATGCTCTGCTTCCCTTGAGAGGACTTGTGGAATTAAGTATCCTAACTTTATCACTGCTTATGGTTGTAAGAGGTGGGAGTGGTCTAGTAGAGAAGTTCAACAGTCTGTTTAGAAAATACCTTGACATTTTTCCTCATTATAAGTGTACTATAAATGCCCACAGGCCACAACCAATCTGGGAATGAATGAGGTTACAAGCTCGTCAGTACTCAGACTTCTCTAACAACTGAATATAATGTAGCATTTATTTATATGTTTCAGGACCACAACTTCTCTTGACCTGTGCCTCCTCAATTATTTCTGGGATCACCCAGTATCTCATATAGTCAAACCCAATCCTGTGGGCTTGCTATTTTGAGCTTGCTACTTTGAGTTAGCAACCCACGAGGACCGGGCGGGCTTCCACGGCTCGGCGGTGAGCCCCTAGGCCAGCGCGTAGGCCTAGGTTCTCCAGGTGTGGGGGACGCGCGGTAAAAACCACGGAGACAGCCTGTGAGAGTGAGCTAGTCCACTTTATTGCGGAAATACACTTGATTATATAAGGTCGGGTCAAGGGAGGGGTAGGAACGGGGGCGAATGAACTACGGGGCGGTAGTGGATAGGCGGAGCTGTGCAGGCAGCTATGAGGTAGGCGGTGAAGGATAGCAATGGCTGGAAAAGGGAGATAACAAAGGCTAGGAGGAGGGGTGAAGGGAGGCAGCAACAATTGCTCCTTTTGTTTTATAAAAAAAAAAGGGGCGTGAGAGAGTAGGGGGATGGGCTGTGGAGGGTGAGAGAAAAAGGGGGTAGAATTGACTGGCGATGGGCAAATGACATATCATTTGGCCAGAATGTATGCATAGCCCTTAGGGTCGGTGCGTGCCGGTGCTAGACGAAATATCTAACATGATGTTGCGCACGCTTTTTTGGGGTGGATAGCGCTGTGGCTGGCTTAACCGCGAAGGACTCTCAGACTTATAGCAATAAAGGGGGGCGGAGGGTGCACCCAAGCCCTTTACGCCAAGGGAAACAAACCCGTGCCGGCGGCTAAGGTCAGGGAGTTTCACAGCAAGCAGCTTCACAGGCGGGAAGTACGGTGGGAAGGGGGGCGAGGACAAGGGCGAGATTGAGGAGCGAGATCAGAGGTAGCAAGACGGTGGTAATGGATTTGAACAAACGAGGAAAATACACTGTCAGCGTGATCTTTGGCAAGGCGGATGATTCGTCAAACGGCCCAAGGACCAACGGTGAGACCTAGGATGATGAGCAGAACTGGGGTTATTAGTGGGAGGAGATAGGGGAGGAGGGGCTGCAGGAAGCCCCAGGAACCAGCAGTTTGGGCTCGTTCAAGTCGGCGTTGGTTGAGACCTTTTTCAAGTTCTTTTAAGCTGGAGTCTACTAAACCGGTATAGTTGGCATAGACACAGCATTCTTCTCCCAGAGCTGCACATAGGCCACCTTCTTTGAGGAGGAGGAGGTCAAGGCCTCGGCGGTTTTGCAGGACAACTTCTGAAAGGGAATTGAGGGAGTCTTTAAGATATTTGACTGCATCTCGGAGGTAGATGATATCAGAGTCTACTGCTTGTCTGAGGTTTTGGAGGGCGGAGGCTTGTGTGGCTAGGGCTGCAACACCAGTGGCAGCTCCAGCTGTAGCTAGGAGGGAAGTGACAGTGAGTACAGCAGTAATAGGTTCGCGTTTGTGGAGGTAAATAGCTTCTTGAGTGTGGTCAAAGGCTTCAAAGAAATGTAGAGGAGTGTGATAGATGACTTGAGGCGTGAGGAGGATGAGAATACACGTTTCTTTGGTCTTGTTAAGTATGGCAACAGATAAGCATGGGGTAAGTCCGGTGGAAGAGCAGAGCCATTGGGTGGTGTTTAGGGGAACTAAGTATTTGGCAGAGATGTTTGGGGAGGTATAGTTGGTACAGGCAGTAAGGCTAGGAGTGTGGGAGGAACGGGGGTGAATGCATAAACCTTTGGAAGAGATGTGCGTAAAAGTGAGTGGGACATGAGTAGATTGATTCCAATTGCAGGAAGAGGGGGAATCGTCGGTGGAGGAAGTAAAGAGTGGTGAAGGGATAGCAAGTGGATCATAGAGGGGGAGGCTGGGGGAAAGACACAACCAGCAAGAGCGAGTGAGGTTGGGGTGGGAGGCGTTGAGAGAGGAATAGGAGGCGTTTAGGAGTTTGAAGTAGGGACTAGAGGGGAGGAGAGGATGTGGTTGTATACCTGAAGCGGGGGGGGGGGAAGTGGGGCTTGTAGAAGGGATGACGGCGGCCGAGGTGGAAGAGATTTTGAGGGGGGTAGATGAGGACGGAAGAAGGTGAACAGTGGGTGAGGGAGGAGGGTTAAGGATGTGGTTGGGACCAATAGCAGAGGGTGGGGTGGAGACAACACGCTTTTGGATTTCAAACAAAGCGCCACGATAATAGTTGCTCATATACAGCCGGAGTCGATAGGGGCGAGCGGCCAGCCATGTATCGTCGTTTGGGTTTTTTACTGTCAGCCAAATGAAGTCCCAACGGGAATTGTTGGCTACTTGGAGAGAGAGATACGGGTCTCTGTTGGGGGCGCCGGACCATCCATGGGCCATGGTCACACATCCCCAAGAGGGGCAGTAGAAGTGTGATGGGTCATGACAACCTCGAGCACTAGCAGGACAGATGTAAAAACCAGACACAGGGTTGAATTGAGGGCCAAGGAGACGGTTGTTTCGAGAAAGCAGGCATGCTGTATTCCCGCCTCGACAGGATGAGGAGGAGTGGTGGCCTACTTTCGCTTTTCTGATGTTGCTTACTTGGCATTCGGGACGGAAGGAAATTCCAGCAAGAGGGCAGACGTGTGTGAGAAAGGAGGGAGCGACACTAGTAACATTATAAGTGAGAATGCGTTTTTCCAGGAATGTCTGCAAGGTCCAGTTGAATGGCTGATGGGATGAGGAGCTTTGGGCAGAGGAGGCTAGAGACAACATGAGAATGAGGAGATGGATGAGGTAGGGAAGGGTAGGGGAACAGGAGGCGGGGGTGTGAACAGAGCGGGCCTGTCGGAGGAGCTGGAGAACTTGGCGCTCGATGGGGTCATCATCTTCAAGGGAAAGACGGCTTAAGCGGCGGGCAAGGAAGCGTTGTCGACGTCGTTCGCGGCGAGAAGGAGCTGGTGTGGTTCTCATGGACGGTGGTGTTGGAGAGGTAGGCTCGAGTGAATTTACTTGGGGGCGCATGGTGGTCATGGGAGGAGGGCGACGAGGGAGGTGAAAACGCCAATTAGAAGTAGAAAGGCGACAGCAAGGAGAAAGCGTTGGCGGAGGTTCCAATCTGCTGGGGCTGTAGCCGCGAGACAGACAGCTGAAAAGATTGTTAAAAAAATGAAGACTATAAAAAAGAAGTATAAAAGTGGGTGAGGGTGCGAGGGGAGTGGGAAGAGCATCTGCACTGAGAGTTCTTCTCTGATAAGTTGTAAGGCACGTTTTGGTGGAGGTTAGGCACTTGTCAGCAGCAGGTTGTAGAGGCGGCAATAAGGCTCTTCTTGTAGACTGTGCAGAGGTGAGTCCTTTTGGGGAATCTGTAAAGACAAAGAAAGGAGAAGAGAGCCCTCATAGGGGAGGGACAATCAGCAGAAGGAAACTCGGAGAGAGCACTTATCTAATATAAACATTTCAGGGAGGGGCTGGTTGGTGCTGGATTTGAGCGAATGGGGTGACATCTGGGCCTCCGCAGTCAATGTTGTCTCTAACAGAGGGCATAGTGTGTTCATCATTCGGTGGAACTTTGGGGTCAGTGGCAGGCCGGATGTAGCGCCCAGGAACCCAGAGCGGTTGTGGCTCGGAGTCTGGGAAGACACAAGCAAAACCTCTCCCCTGTGCTAGCAAGGGAGCTGGATCTTGCCAAAGGTTTGTGGCGGGGTCTTTCCAATGAACAAGGGGAACATGCGAAGGTTGCCACATGGGTCCCCAATGTTTATGGGTTGGGGAGAGTCCTTTGTCATCGAAGGTCAGGAGATTGTGATGGATAAGGCAGGCAGTAATGACGTCGGCAGGGGCCTTGTGGGGAGAGGAAGCTTTTTCCTTTTGAATGAGTAGCTTCAGCTGCTGGTGAGTACGCTCAATAATTCCTTGCCCTTGCGGGTTGTAGGGGATGCCGAAATGATGTGTGATGTGGTACATCTGCACAAAGCTGGCAAAGGTGGCACTGCGATAGGCTGGTCCATTGTCGGTTTTGAGATCCCAGGGAATTCCCATGAATAGAATGGCTTGCCGAAGCGCTTTGATGCAATTTTTGGCTCTCTCTCCTGTGAGGGGCACGGCATAGCATAGGTGCGAGAAGGTATCAACTGCAACATGAAGATATTTAAGGCGCCCAAAAGCACTAACATGGGTGACGTCTAGCTGCCAGCGGGAGTTAGGCCGCAGGCCGCGGGGATTAGCTCCGCGGGGCTGCAAGGGTCCAAGGGGTAGCAAAGGTGCGCATGTTCGGCAGGAATGCACAAGATGTTTGCATATTTCGATGGGGAGGTCTGGAAAGAGCCTCTGGATAGATCGCGCAGAGAAGTGGAATTGAGAGTGTAAAAGTTTGGCTTGGTTGACGAAGTCTCCTAGTCTTGTTTTGTCAATGGAATCTTCTCGAATGGCAGCTGGGTATACATGGCGGCTGGACGCTAAGGCGTCAGCAAGGGCATTTCCTTGAGTCAGTGGTCCTGGCAGGCCAGAGTGACTTCTGATATGAGCGATGAACCAGGGTTGTTGCCTTTCTTCAAGCAGTCGCTGTACAAAGGCGAGTGCTTGGTCTATAGATGAGTCGCTGGGTAGAAAGGTAGCAAGTGGGAGGCTGCGACATACCTGTAAGGTGTACAAGCTGTCTGTAAAGATGTTGAGAGGCTGGTCTGGGTAAAGATTGAGGACTGCAGCGACAGCTAAGAGTTCACCCACTTGAACAGAAAGGTGATTGGCAAACATCAACTGTCGTGGCTCAAGCTTTCCTGGCACATATATGACAGCAGTGAAGCCCCTTTTTGAGGCATCAGTGAAAGCAGTGATGGCAAAGGGGATTGGCTTTCTTGTGGGCAGCGGACGGAACGGGTTGAAAAATGCTAATTGAGATACACCTTGCAGCAGTGGATGATGAGGATAGTGGTTGTCGAAGGAGCCACGAAAGAACTCTATCAGGCTCTGCATTTGAGCATTATTCATGATAAGGGAAGTAACTTCTTTTGCATCAAAGGGCCAAACAATGGTGTGTGGCAGGACGCCGTACATTTGTATGGAGAGAAGTACTAAGTCAGTGGCTAATGTGATCCAAGCCCTTGTAAATGGGCAGATTTTTGGGAGTTTACTTTTTGACGTGTGTAGAAAGAGAAGAGGACCATCTTGCCATAAGAGACCCGTTGGGGTGACTGGTGTTGGCAAAACTAAGGCAAGGATTGGGAGATCAGGAGAGAATCGCTCTAGGCGGCATTGCTGGAGTGCAGCATTTACTTGTTGGATGGCTTCTTTGGCAGCTGGGGTGATGGTGATGGGGCGAACGACTGCAGCGGATGGACTGCACTTAGTCTGCAGGAGCTCGAAAAGGGGTTGCATTTGCGCTGTTGTGATGGGGAGTGCTGATCGAAGCCAATTGATTTGTCCGCAAAGCCGTTGGAGCTCAGTCAGTGTCATGTGATCAGAAACATGGATTTGCGGGCTGTTGGGCCGAATATATTGATGAAAATGAAAGCCTAAGAACTGGAAAGGTGGCTGGGGGTTGACCTTGTCAGGTTGCACTATTAATCCAAGACTTGAGAGGTTCGTCATAACTGCAGAAAGTAAATCATTGAGAAGTGTGTTAGAACTTGCTGCTAAAAGAAGGTCATCCATATAGTGGATGATGTATGTGTGCTCTGGATGGAACTTAGAGCGTAGTGGCTCAATGGCATGATTGACATAGAGCTGACATATAGTTGGACTGTTCCGCATGCCTTGTGGTAGTACTCACCATTGGAATCGGAGTGCTGCTCCTTGATTGTTGGTACGCGGGACTGTAAACGCAAACTGTGGACAGTCTCGCGGGTGAAGAGGAATGGAGAAAAAGCAATCTTTGATGTCAATAGTGGCTGCATAAAAATGCTGGGGGACTGCAGTGGGATGCGGGCAACCAGGCTGAGGTGACCCCATTGGCTTAATATGCTTGTTAATTTCTCGAAGGTCGTGGAGGAGGCGAAACTTACTTGTGTTCTTTTTGTTGATGACAAAAACTGGCGAGTTATAGGGACTGGTAGACGGCTCAATATGCCCTGCCTGCAGTTGCTCTTCAACGAGGGCAGAGAGAGCTTGTAGTTTGTGAGTTGGCAAGGGCCACTGCTCGACCCAGATGGGCTCCTCTGTGTCCCATTCCAGAGGGATAGGGTCAGGTTTTGAAACAGGAGCAGTGGCCCCTATAAGGGGGGGGGCGGCGCAGCTAAGAAGGCTTCTGTGGTGATTCGAGCTTTTAGCTGGCTGAGTACATCTCTTCCCCACAGGATGGTTTGGACTGAAGAGAGGACGAGTGGACGAATTTGACCTTCGTTACCCTCTCGGTCGCTCCAATGCAGAGGATGAGATGTTTTCCAAGAAGTAGCAGCTCCTGTGGCGCCGATGACTTGAGGGCCAGTTTCGAGGGGCCAGTGATTAAAAGCGGCGATTTCGAAGGGAATACAAGAGATTTTGGCACCCGAGTCTAAGAGTCCGTCAAGCCATTGTCCCTCTATTTTAAGTTCTAGTGAAGGTTTTTGGTGACGTTTGATAGGCATGGTCCACATTAGGGTTTTGGAGCTTTGTGGAGGGCCTCTTGGGGGAGGGGCTGAGACCTGCCCCGCTGGAAGTTTAAAGGCTGAGAAAAACGTTGCGCTGAGCGGCAGTCGCGGGCCCAGTGATACCCTTTACCACAGCGCAGGCATGGCGTGGGGGGACCTCTTGGTCTGTGCAGTGCTACGGCAGGGCGGGGAGCTGCCGGTTGAGGGCACTCGTGAACAAAATGACCGGGCTGACCACATCGAAAGCAGGCAGAAGTGGAGGCAGATGAGACAGCCATGGCGGAAGCGAAGGCAGCAGTAAGTGCTTTAGTCTGTGGGTCAATGTCTCGACAAGCTAGGACCCATTCGTGCATCGGCTTGTCGCGGATAGGAAGGATGACAGCTCGGAAGGGTGCGAGGCACCCATCGAGAATGAGTTCTTTTGCTAACGCAAACTGAGCATCTTCGTTAGTAATTTTACGTTGGCATGCTTCGATAACGCGGGCGACAAATGCCGGAAAGGTTTCTTGCGAGTCTTGAAGCATTTGCGCGAACTTGGTGGGTTGTTTGGTGGAAATTAAAGAGAATGACCGCTGAACGAGAACTTTCACTCGGAGCCAAAACCCTGGGTCTATGTTCACATAGGAACGAGGGTCAGCATAGTTGTTAACCCCTGTGTAGGCATCAGCTGGATCTTGGACACCCGCTCGAACATTTTCCACTACTTGTTGATCAACAGCTACTTGATAGTGAGCGCGCCATTCAAGGAACTGGCCTGGCTGAAGGATGGAACGAGCTAGAGAAATCCAATCATAGGGAAGAACAAGCTGAACCCCCAACTCTTCTATTAGTTGTTGAACATATGGGCTATCAATGCCGTCTTCTTTAACGGCTTTACGAAGAGTTTTAACTTCTTCTGCTGTGAAGGGAAGCCAAGTTTGAGGGCGTTGCTGCGTGGGCAGCGGGTTGAGCGGGTATAGCTGGGGGGCGGGAGAATGTGCTTCGCTAGAAGCAGGTGGGGGGCTGCTGCCATACGGTGGTGGCGAGGGACGAACGGTAGCGGGAAACAGATGAGAGAATGATGGCTTAGCAGCATCAAGGCGGCAACAAACTGGCGGCGGGATATTTTTGGGCACTGGACAAGATGGCGGAGCGGCTACATCACTTCCGGGCACCTGCCAAGATGGCGGTGTAGTTACGTCATTTCTGGGCGCCGGCCAAGATGGCGGCGAAGTCGCGTCATTTCCGGGCGCCGGCCAAGATGGCGGCGAAGTCACGTCATTTCCGGGCGCCGGCCAAGATGGCGGCGAAGTCGCGTCATTTCCGGGCGCCGGCCAAGATGGCGGCGAAGTCGCGTCATTTCCGGGCGCCGGCCAAGATGGCGGCGAAGTCGCGTCATTTCCGGGCGCCGGCCAAGATGGCGGCTGCATTATTTCCGGGGCAGGGCCGGAAGATGATGGGACAGGGAGGGGCGGGTAAAGGTGAGAGGAAGCGCCTTTGTTCCCGCCGGCGGGCTCGGATATAGGTGAAGAAGAAGCCGGAAGTGCGCCATTTTGGGCAGAGGTGGAAGAAGAGGGAGAAAGTCCGCTATTTTGAGGAGCTACTGAAGCGGCTTCTGCGGGTCGTGGGGAGCGCGGGCGGGGAGGTTCGCGCTCGAGAGCGGCGGCGAGCTGGTCAGACAGAGAATTTGTGTCGCCAGGATCATCGGGCTCATAGTCATTGGGTTGCTTAACCGATTTGTCTCAGATGGCTTCTGACGGCGCACCAAGGAGACAGGCGCGTATGGCTACTAGAGCAGGCAGCAGGCCGGGCGGAAAAGACCGCTTTTCATGCTCTATGGCGGAGGTGACTCGATCTATGAGTCGAGAGTATGTGTCTGGGCTCCACAGCTGGCAGGTGGCGAGCCACGGATTAAAAGGGAGTAGCAGGTCCCAGTATTTTTGGAGCTGTTTCAGGGAAACGCGGACTCCATTGGTATCAAGCAGGGCGGCTAAAAGCCGAACCTGAGGGGTATGGTGTGAGGAGAGAGAGGCGCCCATAGTGGGAGAAGAAAAGACGGCGATGGGGTCCCTACCTGGAGAGCTGAAATGGTCGCCTGTAGACAGCAGCAGCAGCAGCAGAGAGGGGCCGGAGGGCGGTGGAAGGAAAGGATCCTGGGCGAGCCCCCAACTGTGGGCTTGCTATTTTGAGCTTGCTACTTTGAGTTAGCAACCCACGAGGACCGGGTGGGCTTCCACGGCTCGGCGGTGAGCCCCTAGGCCAGCGCGTAGGCCTAGGTTCTCCAGGTGTGGGGGACGCGCGGTAAAAACCACGGAGACAGCCTGTGAGAGTGAGCTAGTCCACTTTATTGCGGAAATACACTTGATTATATAAGGTCGGGTCAAGGGAGGGGTAGGAACGGGGGCGGATGAACTACGGGGCAGTAGTGGATAGGCGGAGCTGTGCAGGCAGCTATGAGGTAGGCGGTGAAGGATAGCAACGGCTGGAAAAGGGAGATAACAAAGGCTAGGAGGAGGGGTGAAGGGAGGCAGCAACACAATCCTTTCATGGATTTTTGCTCAAAAAATCATGTTCATGGTCACCATTTGACAAGTGACTCGGTGGCCTTACTATTGCCATTGCCACAACCAAAGGTCCCCTCTTCAAATGGGCTGTTTCCCATTCAGGGCTCCCAAAATTGCCCATTCCTCAATGTAACAAATTCTGCTGCTTCTCAGCCCTCAATTTGTTGCCAGAGTTCCATGTAACTTTGTCACCTGGTCCCTGAAGCAGCTCAGTCCTCTATGTACAGTTTCTTCAACTTCTGTCAGCAGATCTTATCAACTCATGGAACTAGTCATAGCATATATGTCATATCAAGCCATATCTATCTTTAGCCCAAGGCATCCCCCACTAAAAATTTCCATATAAAAAATATACTCAAAGATCTCTCCCCTCTACTCTCTACCCAGTTAGCTCATGCACATAAACCCCTGGGAGTTGTCATAACCCTATGTTCCCTCTTAGTTTAGGCTAGGTTGGGACCACCTAACTACATAGGTATCTCAAATTCCTAGGATACCTACTGTTTGAGATGCTGGGGCTGAATGATTTCTTTTTGCTTTTATCTCCTATCTGAAGAAATATATGGAAAAACAATTTAAGTGGAGAGGTTTGGGGGAAGGAAACAGGAATGGGGTAGACAGAGGTTGTGGTGAGTATTACCAACAGACTATAACATAATAAACAAAATAATGGATACAATGTAGCTATGAGCCCAGGTAGTCCCAGCTTTTAATTTTACCGAGGAAGAACACTGACAGGAAATTATAGATGTCCAAACTGAGTGAGTTTTAGTCTCCATTTGAACCCTCACCCACTCGCTTTTGTTGCCTTGGACCTTTTCAAAGTTGAGGCCACTAGTCTTGTGTATTATGCCACTGAGACTAGGAACATGCTCGTTTGAAGAATGTAATCTCTGAGAGGATGCTGATTGTGCCTCATGTATCTTTCCATCATCTAGCATGTGCACACTCTCAGTGAATATTAAACAATAAGGTGTGACCCTCTTAACCGTAAGACATGGTTCCATGTTTTGAGATGATGTGCCCTGGCATAAAGAATGTTACCTTTATTTTCCATGGCTGTTAAACTGGCATCTTTAATCAGCACTTAACTCCCTTTTAAGTAGTGAAATGTCTTACACAATTTTAACAGGAACTCTCTCAGCACCTCTAGGTATTTGTTGAAAAGAAAGCAACTCTTTTTATATTCAGATGCATCTTGCAGAAAACCTTTTTCTAAATAAGATGCAAAACATGGTGTCATATTTAGAAGAAAATAAATAAGCACCTGAATAATAGTGCCAGGTTCATGTTTTCCTTAATGTTGTAAAAGTGATTATTTTTGCCATAGTCTTCTTCTGGCTGTTAGCCCAGAATGGCAAGCTGCATAGGTCTTTGTTACATAAAAGAGGTGATACTTTTTTGAAGCCATTTTTTCAAAGGGTCTGTACATAGTGTGTGGAAAGAGTGTGCGTGAATCCTCAGGACAAAAATTGCCCATCTACTGCTTTCATAATAATTCGTGAGAAAAATTGAGTTCTATCACATTCAGGCCCTGGAAATATACTCTAATCATCAATATTGTTGTTGCATAACATATAAATATTGTGGTGTGTTCCAAATCATCAAACAACTTATATTAATGAGACATTTTTGTCATTTCTTTCTTCTTATTTTCTAAGATGAGAGTCTATATTACTTCCATAAGGTGAGGTATGGATGTATGCAGAATGAATTAGTTTCTTGTCCTCAGTCTCTATGATAACCATTCTTTACATTTTTTTGTCTATTCAAATTTGTACAAATTGTCTAATTGGCATGAGTTTCTCTTGCTGTCACAGTGAAGTCATGATGAAAAGGCTGAGGATGACAGAAAAACAAATAAAAGCAACTGATAAATGTCAGAAATTAGTTGTAGTAAAACATTCTGTTTGTTTAATGTTGATAAAAGGGCAGGTAGAAAGTACTCCAAATTCTCTTTCTTTTAGGATTCTTGACTCATAAATTTCAAATTCTCACCAGAAATTAAATGTATGTCTTGTTTAGTGGTGGCTAAAACAATATAATATCAAATATACTAGGAGTATAGCAGGGACTGCTTCTATTCCATGGTTTCTCCTAACAGATCTGAGAATTATGAAAAATATGTTTAAAAAAGATGACATTCTAATATATCCTTTAACCATTATAAATGTTTAGGTTTTAATATCAGAGTAAATGAAGGAGTGTAATATTCCAGAAAATAGCCCTATGGTAAGTTAACTTGTTTATTAAAATGAAAATATTATTGGAAAAATGTGTGTAAACGGATGCTAATCAAAGCCTGTTTTTACACTGATTTTATTTATATTTAATTTTCTGAGATATGTTACCTTTTTTCTATATTAGTCTTAAATTGGACATGACTCCAAATGTTTTCAATTTTAATTTCCTGGTTTCTTTGTTATCTGACAATAGTAGCACAGGAATCCTTTCTATTTTTAAGGGTTGCCTTCTTTTAAAATACATACGTATAAAGAAAATGTTTGGCCTTCCATGTGAATAACTTGCCTCTTTTTACTTGCTCTTAAAGCTTGTGTTATATATACCTATTGACTTTTCTTAAAGAGGGACAACCCACATATAGTTAACTCAGACCAAAGTTATTTTAAGTAACATGTTAATTTTTTTTAATGCAATACTTGGAAAATAAGGGCACATGTTGCTTATCTGATTGATACTCCTTTCAGAAGCAAGAGATATTTTTACTGTTTTTGTATAAATCCCATAGTCCTTCATATAAAAAACAATAATGTGAACCTTGGCTATTGGGAAGAATCTTAGCCAAAGATCTGAGTTTTATTTGGGGCCCCACAGCAAAATTTTTCAAGCAGGATCTCCTCAGATTCACTTCCCTGCAAAGTAAATGCATTTTCCCTTCCTCCCAGGTTTAGTGTGGGAGACTCCTTTGTTGTAAGGGTCTGCTTGGGCAATATTTACACTATGATTTGAGAACCTGAAAACTTCCTAACTAAAATAGTGAAAGTAATCCAGAATGGCTTGATAAAAATAAATTTTAAAAAACTTGCTTAAAAGTGTTAGCAGGGATTGGAGGTGGTTCAAGCCATTGAGTGCCTCCATCCTATATGGTAGGTCCTATGTTTGGTTCCCTGTACCTCCTAAAAAAGAAGACAAGCATACAAAGAGCAGACACAGAGAGCAGACAATGAACACAAACAATGAAGGGGGAGCGAGAAATAAATAAATAAAATAAGCCTTTAAAAAGTGTTAGCAAATTCACCCATCTTGGTGTGCTTTAATTTTAAAAGAACTGATACATTTTCATTGCTGGAAATAATAACTTTTTTATTTTTTAACACCAGATATAAGAACAATGGATTTGGCAGTAAGCAAAAATATTGCCTTCACAAATTTGGTCCTATTAATACAGCTTAGTATCCAAAATTTTGAAGGTCAAGTGGTTTTTAAAATTTTGTTCATCCTGATTTTTTAGGAAATAGGTGATTACTGTAGAAAATCTAGAAAAGACAAAACAGTAAAGTTTGAAAGTATAGAAGACTATAAAAATGCAAGGATGAAAACCATTTATTTTCCCACAACTCAGAAGGAACTACTGTTAATATTTTGACTTATTTTCTTCCATATTTTTCATTTGTAAAAAATAATTTTAATACTATTTACACAATGCTCTATATTGCATTTTGTTTAATACTATTTGTATGTAAGTTATAACACCACTAACTACTTTTTGGAAATCATTTTAATGACTCCATAATATTCCAAAATTTATTCAAATATTTCCCTAATGCCAGACCTTTAGGGTGTATCTAAATAATTCCACACTGATTGCCTTGTTTTGGTATTCATCTTATCTACATTTCAAACAATCTCCTTAGTATAGCTTCCAACAACAAAATAATAGATCAAAGTGGACATTTCCAGGGTTTCTGTTTGCGGTTTCAAATTAGTTTCCAAGAGGGCTTAATTAATTGATATTACAAATAACAGGGTATGAGAGAGACATGTCTTATTGCTCACCTTCATCAGCACTCTATTTTATTGTTTTTTTCTTTTATATTAATTTGGTAGGTGAAATGTGGATTTAGTTTCAGTTACCATTTCTGTCTTAGACTAATATTCAAAATTGATGTAAACTTGATAACAGACCTGAAGGTCAGATCCTGCCTGACAGGCTCTTACTCAGGAGACAATACTTTTGATTTACAGAAAGAATCACGTATTAAATATTGATGCATATTTGAAATGATATAAAAAGTATATCATACAAACACATTTTAATCAGTGAAGTGCAAAGAATGGTTATTTGGGGATTAGAAATGCTCAAAACGAAAATATTTTTATAATGCTTAATTCGTTTTTATTGTTGTTATTCTGGGTTAAACAATGGGGATTTATTTGCTCATGGTATGAGGCTGGGAAGAAGTCTAAGTCAAGGTGTCATCACGGCAATGTTTTCTCTCTGAAGACTGTGATGTTTTGGAGCTGACGGCCATTGATACTTGGTCTTTAGCTTGTCACATGGCAGGCACATGAGAGGCATATGACAAGACACACGAGGGTGCCTTCTTGTCTCACCGTCTCTTCCTGCTTCCTGTAGCTTTCCTCTGTCTGAATTTCATTCTTCTTATAAAGGACTTTAGTAATAGGATTAAGATCCACCCTGATTGAGGTGGAACACACCTTAACTGATAGTCTCATGAAAAGATCCTACTTAAGAGAGTATAAACTACAATGTAAACTTTAATCCACACTTAATGGCTATACTCCAAAATGTGTTCATCAATTATAACGAATTTCCACTATACTCCAAAATGTGTTCATCAATTATAACGAATTTCTACACTAATGAAGGATGTTGTGAATGTGAGAAATTGTGGGAGGGTTTGGGAGTGGAGCATATGAGAATCACCTGTAGTTTTTTATGTAACATTTATATAATCTATGTATCTTTAAAAAAATTAAAAAGTATCTTTAAAAAAAGATCCTAATTAAAATGTGTTTATATCCACAATGAATTAAATTTAAGAACATGTTTTGTTTTGTTTCCCCCCTGTAGTACATACAGCTGCAAACCACCACAAAGATATGTATTTATACCATGCATTGTAGCTTATCCAAAATATACTATTAATTGCTTGATTCTTTTATATTTTAAATCATGGATATTATAGCACATAGGATTAAAAGTAAAAATGTACAGAAGTAGCAAACCTGAATTGTTTGGCTGTTTTTGGGTTGTAATTTTCTGCCCAATTTTCCACCTAAAAGGGAAAAAGAAAGCCATCTTATATATGAATGACAAACAGCATTATTCATCAGTAGACTAGTGTTCATTCCAAAATCTATCTATACTATAATATTTTCCGAACTTTTCTATGTCTCATCATCTTCCCATTTCATACATTTTACTGCAGTGGAAATAATGTGTGTAATGATCAAGGAAGCCCTGTCTTTTTTGGGGGGAAGGGGAGGCCAGATAAGAATGTGATATTAGCTTATTTCTAGAAATACTCAAATTGGTTAAGTCTTTCCTAAATAAGGACATGATTCTGACTGTAAAGTGTGAAAGGGTAAGTGTTATTACACTTTAGGTAGATTGTGTTTTTAAATTTTCAAAGTTAGATCCTTCTTTAATTTTATCCAGACACAATGAGAACAACCTGGCAGTGGTTAGGAGCATAGGCTTTGGAGCCACATGTTTCAAATTCTGATGCTGCCCTTTACCAGCTGTGTGATCTTATACAGTTTAGTTTCTCAGAAACTAAGTTTTCTTATCTGTAAAGTAGAAATGATACCTCTAAGTCTATGTGAAGATTATAAGATTATTGGGAATTAGCCACGTTATGCTTTTTGTTGCAGGCTGCCAGTGTACACACATATATATGCTGCTCCCACTTATACTTATTTGTTTGGTTCTTCCTTTCATCAGGTGAATAATAACCACACTTACTGCTATGTTTCCTTTTTACCTCCCCCCTCCCCCATGAAGTATATGGAAAAAAATGTCTGAAATTCATATAGGAGCTAAGAAAAATAGATGAATATGATTAAATCTTTTTTCTCTTCTTCACATTTTTTCGTTATTAAGGATACCTTGACCATGTCATTTAACTAATCTATGTTCATCTGTGTATCTCTCTGAATACTAGAGGAACAATTGAGATTGATGTTGGAATTAGGTGAGATGAAAGTGCCTGGACAGAGCGTTTTAGGAGTAATGCTTCCATAACCAGTTGAGCTGCCTTTTCCTGTTATTTTATTTTTTTGAATTTGAAATAAAGTTGTTTTTTTTTTTTAAAGAGTTGCTGTGGGGAGCAGATGTGGCTTGAGCAGTTAAGCCCCTGCTTCTCACATGGAAGGTCCCAGGTTCAGTCCCCAATGCCTCCTAAAAACAAAAAGCAAACAACAAGCAAACAAATGAAAAAATCTACTCAGGGGAGCCAATGTGGCTCAGTGGTTGATCGCCGGCTTCCTATATTTGAGATCTGGGGCTCAATCCCCAGCAAGGTACCTCAAAAAAAAAAAAAAGATGCTGATGACAGGTCCACCTAGCCATAGGACCATTACCTTTTTCTCATTTACTTATTTTTTTCTATATTTATTTTTTTTAATGTTATGGTCGGGAGAGGGAAGAAGAGATATGGTGTGGGGGCATTTTCAGGATTTGGAGTTGTCCTAGGTGGTGCTGCAGGGACAGATGCTGGACATTGTGTGTCCTGTCGTGACCCACTGGGTGGACTGGGGGAGAGTGTGGACTACAATGTGGACCACTGTCCATGTGCTGCTGCGGTTCTCCAGAATATTCGCTGGGTGCAGTGGATGTGCCACAATGATGGAAGAGTTTGTTGATGTGGGAGGGATGGCGTAGGTGGGGTGGGGGGTATAAGGGGAACTCATATTTTTTTAATGTAAAATTTAAAAGAAATTTTTAAAAATGAGTTCTCCATATACCCCCCCCCCCAACCCCTCACCCCACTCCTCCCACATCAACAACCTCTTTCATCATCATGGGACATTAATTGCATTTGATGAATATATTTTGGAGCACTGCTGCACCACATGGATAATGGTTCACATTTTAGTTTACACTCTCCTCCAGCCCACCCAGTGGGTCACGACAGGACACACAATGTACAGCATCTGTCCCTGCAGTACCACCCAGGACAACTCCAAGTCCTGAAAATACCCCCACATCATATCTCTTCTTCCCTCTCCCTACCCTCAGCAGCCACCATGGCCACTTTCTCCACACCAACACTACAATTTCTTCCATTACTAGTCACAATAGTTTCATAGTAGAATATCAGTAAATCCATTCTAATCCATACTCTATTCCTCCATCCTGTGGACCATGGGATAGTTATGTTCACTCCACCTCTATATTAAGAGGTGGCTCACATTCCACATGGATGATGGATGCAATTCTCCTGCTTGCTAAAGAGGCAGTCGCTTTCTTTCAAGTTTTTGACAAAAGACAAGTGTCTCATAAAATGTATTTTTTTAAATAGTTGACAACTATTTTTACACCTACATTTTGCAATAATAATGTAATGAATGAAAAGAAACAAAGAAGGGAGGGAAGTCCAATAGTGAAGGTGGTCTAGATAAATAAATTATGGTATAGCTATACAGTAGAACACTATGTAGCATTAAATATAATACTTTAGAAGACTAATGGCAGGACATTTTTAAAGATATTTTAAGTGGATTAAAAGATTATTGTAAAATAGTATGCAATCATAACATTTTCTTGAAAAAACATAATCATATATGTTCTAAATAAGCCTGAAGAATGTCCATTAAATTGTTTATAATGATTTTCTCTGGATGATGATTAAATTTTGGGTAATACTTATTTTTAGTCTAGCAATTTTAAACTTTTCCACATTTATGTATAAAAGATATTACTTTTGTAAATTTAATATATTACTTTTCCATGAAAGGAAAAACTCATTCTATAAGGATACTATATTCACATATGCTAGGCTTTTGGGCACAAGACAAAAGCTACTTTTTTTTTCACTGTTTCACCCTTTTGTCTTTTAAATGAGGCTTATAAATATACAACAGTAGATCATAGACAGCATGAAGCTCAAATGTCGCAGTTCTTCTTTCAGTCAATAAGCACATCTTGAGAAAGGCAAAGTACTGGAGCTTTAGAGGTTACACAAAAAAATAAATACGAACTCACTCTCAATGATGCTAGTTCTGGTAGAAGAGATAAGACATTCATGAAAAAAATTTAAAATATGAGGTTAGAAAATGAGAAATCCCATATAAAGGAGCAAATGAGGTTATAGTTAGCTGATGGAAGCTGGGAAGTAAATCAGTAAAGGGTTTGTGGAAGGTTGCATTTTAGTTATGAACTGAAGAATGGAGAGTATTTTGGAAAAAGTAGATAGATGCACTGGGCATATGTAATAATAATATGCTCTTTAAGTAATTCCTGGTGTATAAATGTTTGCTATATTTGTTAGGGTAAAAGGCTTAGTCTCTGTAACAAAATGACCCAACAAAGAAGATTACTGCACTCTCATGTAGCAGTCCAAGTTGGGTGAGCACACAAGTCTGCTGCACATAGTCATGCAAAAAAAATTACATGGTAATATTCAAAGCCATGGGGAGTATATAGCTTTCATACAATATACTTTTCTAGTTGTGATTTTTCATTGTAATCTGAAGATGCACATCATTTTATGCAAGCTTTGGAACTGTACTAATTGGGAATTTTGAGTGTTGTGCAGAAAAGTCTATTTTTAAACAACTTTTCATTCTGTGTGTGATCACCTGTCATTTGGATTATTAGTTGCAAGTGTGAGTTCAAGTGATAACAAGGTTTAATAGCAAAAGACTGCCTAAGATTTTTGAGTAATTGGTTCAATGACCTTCAGGGACCCTTCTAACTCTGGGACTTTATGATTTTTGGTGGGCAAGAAGTGCAATTTCTCTTGCTCTATCTAAAAACCCCCAGGAGATCTGAATTGGAAGGTATTTTCATATCTGTATCCTTACTCACCAGATGAATTAGAAAGGCCCAAAGAAAACAAAAATTGAAAGTCTGCAGTGGTGGTGATGGTGGTGGTGAATTTGACTGTAGATAAGATTAGAAACTTTAATTTACATAATCAGTATAAGGGGAGACATGAAAGTAATATATGAATTATTGAAAAGTATAAGTAAAAGCCAGGCAGGAAGACAAATGGATTTTCTGATATAGGGAAGAATTGGAGATGAAAATACATGTTAGAAAAGTAAAATTATGGCAGAGCACTAGGGCAAAAACTCTGATAATTTTCATTCCAATAGAATATTTCCCAAGGCATCTGGTGGGGACTTACCCTAGAAAGAATAATTGTTGAGAAATAATTGTGAAATATACTGACAGATACATAAAAAGAGAATAGGGCTAGAACATTTTAAAATCCTATGATCCAAGGCTATTCAGGATAATTATATAAATTGGAGCTGGGGAATTTCATGGTGCTGGTAAATGGGAGGATACTCAAGTTAGCAATAATTAAAGAAAAGATAGAAGTTTCCTACAATTATAGAGAACATTTTTCCATACCCTCTAGTACATGATGTTGCCTGTTGTCTGAAGAAGGGGGTGGGGAAGATCCTGTATTGGTAATGTTTCAGTTGTACAATTCTGTAATTTAAAAAAATTAGAGTTTAAGACTCTAAATGAAACCATTAAGACCACAATATCTAGTGTCAGTTCCAAGATCTGGTCTACACTCTGCCAATGGCATGTAAAGTGAATTTAGCCAAGTCAGTAAACCTCTGTATATTACTTTTCTCATACAAGCAATAGAAATAATCACTGCATGGAGTCAAACATCTTAAAAATATATAGGGAATAAATTTACTTTGAAAAATTTAAAGTGCTATAAAAATTCTCTAATTTACTGTGCCTTCTGTTTGCTGTTCTGTTTTTTTATTTTAAGTAACTTGGTCTGTAAGATGGTGCAATGTACATTGTCCTGTTTGTAGTCCTTTGTGGTCCCCAGAAAATTATGTTCTTAACCTAATCCATTCCTTTGCATCAAAGCCTATTTTGTGTGGGGCTTTTGGTTAGATTCAGTTAAGAGACCCTTGGATTGCATTAAATTCAGTTAAAGGGACTTTGATTAGATCACTTGATTAGATCACTTCAGGGCTTTTGATTGTACTAAATCAGTGAGGCATGACCCAGGTTAGGTCTCTGCCCTCTTGCTGAGAACACCTAGAGAGACACAGGAAAAGGAAGCTGCCATTTTGGCACTGCCATGTGAGACAGGATTTGAGGATCACTAGCAGCCAAAAGTAAAGCACAAAGTCCCCAAGAAGCTGGTCTCAAGGCTGAAGAGATGAGCCATATGCCTAATTGCCCACAGCTTAGTTCCAATGAGCCTTGAGGGGAAGGCAAGCACCTCTGCAGAGATCAACTGCCATCTGGCCTTGCCATGTGGCAGGAAACTAGGATCACCAGTAGCTGATTTAGGTGAGAAAATGATCTCTGATTGTGCTTTGATTTGGACATTTGCACAAACTTGGAATGGTAAGCTTTTACCCCTAATTAATTCCCATTGTAAAAACCAACCAATCTCTGATACTTTGCATTGGGAGTCTGTGAAATTAAGTCATATATGTTTTTAAATGAAGGTCTTGTTGAAGCACACAGAAGCTTTGAAATTTAGATGAATTTCTAGAATTATTTTCCCACCAGCACTTCTTGATTTTCCTGCTAATAAGAATATCTCATAGCCAGATTGTTTTATGAGAAGGCAGTGAAATTTGTGCTTAGATTGTATAAAACCTATTCATCAATATTATATTTAGTTTGCATCCCCAGAATAATATGATTATTGTCTTATTTTTGTCTGACACTGGACTGGGTTACACACCCTTACAATAATATTACTCTAAGATTACTGTATTCATTCTAAGACATATTGTTTAGTTTTTGTTTTTTAATGTCTAAAGTAGTCTTACAAAACCTGGCAGATTTATATTATGGATTACTTGAGCCAATTTGATCATGCAGAGCACATAGGTTCTTTTTGATAGATAATTCTAACATCTGAAGAAGTCTTGAGGTAGTTGAGGGTTAGTTATTTTCCACCAAACTTCACTACCAGGCTATAAATAAAGCAATTTTTTTTTTAAAAAAAGGCTGACAACAATAACAAAAAAAGCAAATCTCAAACCAAATCCTACCATGCAAACACTTATTTAAACATTATTATCAGTTTAGCATATAAAAGAGTTCATTCAACCTGTTCTGTAAACTCAAGGAAATCCCAGTGAACTATATATTTAAGTGCTCTAGAAATTCATAGAGACAACTTCCCTAAGGGAGAAAAGCAATAAAGAGTTTATGGGTTAATCCTGTCAAATAATAGGTATTCCTGATAGGGAGATAGGATGCACTTAGTCATGGTATTAACTTCAGAAATGGGGTGTCCTTGGTTGTCATAAATTGAGAAATGATGATGATACTGATATCAGAAACAAATGATAGTGGTGCTGAAGATGATTAAAAATAAAAGCTAACATTAAAAGTATCACCACATCACATTTACATCACAACAGTGTTAATGTCCTGAGGATAGGAACTGTTTTATTTCACTCCATCTTCAGTCCCTAAAATAGTGCATGGAATATAGTAGGCAATTAGTATATATTTGTTGCATGAAAGAATGAGCAACAGTAACAAATACAATATGAGTAACTGAGTCAGACATTGGTCTAAACTCTTTACATGTATTATTGTATCTAATATATAAACCAATGAGAAAAGCAAGTTATACAGAGTAAGGCTTTTACTTACATAAATGTTAAGGAAATGAAGTACACTTACTAATTAAATGTTTTGACTTTCAAAATTTATGCTTCAATTCCTTTTTATTTTGACTCTTTTAATTGAAATTTAAAAATTCAGTGAATTTCTTGCTTCAATAAACAGAATTCAGAAGACACTCTTGAATTTTTGGTTACTTGATAGACGACTTTTGCATGGCCCCAGGAGAAACATTCCGAGCATCAGTTGTTTTATGGAAAATCATAAATAGGTGAGGTGTAATACATTATATTAAATGTACAAATAATCCCATAACTTTTTCTAGAAATCATTTTCTTGTTCCTAGGGGTAAAGGTAGGAGTTATTTTGTTAAGGCTTTCTATCATCTTGTTTTCCTCTGCAATTCTTTCATTCTCTCTTACATGTTCATGCACTCCACCCTCTTAATCCAAAAAGGCTTACAATATTTAAAAATCTTTAAATCAGTAACAATGCAAGTACTAAATCATATAACACTCAATTTAAAGAAATACAGTTTGTCTTGGGGCAAAGTCCTGTCTGCTATAGACCTCTGAAACTTAACAAAATGATTTATCTATTTCCAATACACAAATGGACAGACATAGGATAAACATTTTCATTACATTAAGGAGAAATTGGGAGGGAAACATGCGTCACGGGTCCTCTACAGTTCAGAAAACCTGCAGGGCACCCTCCATTCGATTCCAAAGTCTGAGAGTCATTCTTAAGAAGATGGTTTCTTCTCCTTGGGGCCATATGGGGACCCACCCTTTCCACTGGCTTGCCCAACAACCATTTTCTTGCATCTACCCTCATCAAGCATCTGGGTGTCAACCAAACTCCAGACCTCTCCCTCCAAGACTGTTGGGGTGATTGCCATACCTTACCCAATCTTTGGGTTAGAGTCTTAATCCCCCTAGTACAGAGATGTAAAAACAACATTCCCCGCAACCTTTAACATACAGGCTTAACCCTCTCAGAGCAATGAGTTGGCCACCTGGCCTTCCCTAACCTTTGGGGGACAGGTGCACCCCTCTCAGACCTGTGGGGTGCTGGCCTTAACTGCCCTAATCCTTGGGGAATGTGCTTCATCCACTCTATACCCTGAGACAGCAAAACTCTCCCAGAACATCTGATGGGAACATCCACCCTCTTCAACAGCTGGGGCAAACTCACTCTCTCTGTCCATTTGGGTGGGGTTCCTCTCTTGGTCCAAGGTGATGTCCTAATTCCAGATCATCTCAGCTTCCATGATTTTCCTCATAAAGCTGTTTCTCCTTTAATTGCTCCTTTCCATGTCCTTTTTATCCCAGGCTGACAGTGGTTTTGTTCATACAGCTCTCTCAAAAACCTTTCTGGTTTAGCATGTAGGAAGCAGGGGTCCAAGTCACCAGACAGTACGACTTTCCACAAGTCTTTCCTACATAACTGCATCTTCCATCCTGATTTACAAGTTCCAAGTTTAGTTAAGTCCTCCAGTGGGGCACTTTCATCTGGGAGCCTGATTTCCAGTGGCTTGGAATTTTCAGAATCCCTTTCTATTTTCTTTGTGCCCAACAATTCAGTTCTCAGCTTATCTCACTCGTCTAGCATTTTACTATAAGCTGCAAGCAGAAGCCAATCTGCATTCTCCAGGTTTACTTTGGAAATTTCTTCAGCTAAATGACCAGGTTTGCCATTTTCAAATTCTGTCTTCCATGAAACACCAGTAGTTAATCTTGCTTAATTCTCTGCAACTTTAAAACACAGATCTCCTTTCTTCCATTTTCCAATAATAGTTTCATCATTTTCATCTAAGTCTCTTTAGCATCCATATTGCTATCAACAGTCTCTTCAAAGTGTTCTAGGCTTTTTCCATCAAGCATCTCACAATTTCTCCAAAAAATACTCCTTACCCATTTATAAAACCATTCCAGCATTTCGGTAATTGCAAAAGCACTTCCCCACTCCTCGGTACCAAATCTGTTTTAGTCAACCGAAGTGGTGCTGATGCAAAATCCCAGAAATGGGTTGGTTTTTATAAAGGGTATTTATTTGGGGTAGGAGCTTACAGATACCAGGCAATAAAGCATAAATTACTTCCCTCACCAAAGTCTGTTTCCACATGTTGGAGCAAGATGGCTGCTGATGTCTGTAAGGGTTCAGGCTTCCTAGGTTCCTACATTCCTGGGGCTGGCTTTTCTTGGGTTCAAGGTTACTTTCTTTCTGGGGCTGGCTTCTCTTTCCTTTGTGAGCTTAATTGCCAGGGCTCCAGTCTTCAGCATCAAACCCCAACATCAGAAGTCCAACATCTGAAATCTTCAACTCTGTTCTTTGCCATGACTTTTATCCCCACTTGATGAGTGGGGACTCAACACCCTAATCATAACTCAATCATGCCCAGGTACAGGTCAGATTGCAAGCATAATCCAATATATATTTTTGGAATTCATAACCATATCAAACTGCTACAAGATGCAATACAATATGGTAGAGGAAGCACAGGTTTTGGAATGTGAAAAGGCTATGTTAGAATCCTAGTTCTGTCATTTGATTGCTGCATGGCTTGAGCAAGTTACTTATCATCTTTGAGTCTTAGTTTCCTTGTGTATGTATGAAATGGAGATAATCCCACTTAGTGTGAGGGTTGTAGTGAAGATTAAATGAGATAGTGTATGTAAATCTCTTCTCTCATAGCTGCTGCCATTGCTGTGAGAATCTGGTGACGTGTAATGCATTTTTATATTAAAAAATACAACTTGCCTTAGAAACATATGAAGTGTGGTGTACATGTAGAGAATATCTTTGAAAATTGGAAAATTTTATATAGATTCTATACAAATGATTAATTAGAAGAAACTTAGTTCAGTTTATAATAAATGGCAGTGATAAAATACTAATCCAAAATAACTAAGGTAAAATATTGAGCCTAAAAGCAAATGGCCCATTTTATAAATTATGTATTACTTCTGAACCTGTTATGCATTATTATGAGTGGCATGGCTGGGATACATCCCATTGCTCTGTTTAAGTTGTGGTTTTTCAGCAAATTTGGACATGAGGTAAGATAGCCAAGAGCATAAAATATTTGAGAGAAAAAAAGTGTTTTCAAATAATTTATAGGAACTCATTTAAATGTAGATATCTAATATACAAATTATGAGTCATTCTTCTGTATTTGTAAAAACAAGTGTTCAGGGATATTTTGTTAGCCTATGTTGAACTATTGCATATATTTTAAATAAGGCATGCTAACACACATACACACATATTATGAATTTCTTTTTTAATGATCTATAATTCTTATAAATTTTTCCCAAATTGCTTTGAAATATTTCATATTTTGTTGCATTTTTTTTCAAAGATTTGTTTTTATTTACTTCTCTCCTCTAACCCCCCTGACCCATTTGTCTGTTCTCTGTGTCCATTTGCTGTGTATTCTTCTGTGTCTGCTTCTATTTTTGTCAGTGGCACCGGGAATCTGTGTCTTTTTTTGTTTCATCATCTTCCTGCGTCAGCTCTCTGTGTGTGCGGCCGCCACTCCTGGGCAGGCTGAACATTCTTTCATGCTGGGTGACTCTCCTTATGGGGCATACTCCTTGAGCATGAGGCTCCCCTACCTAGGGGACACCCCTCTGTGGCACAGCACTCCTTGTGCGCATCAGCACTGCACATGGGCCAGCTCCACAAAGGTCAAGGAGGCCCTAGGTTTGAACCGTGGACCTCCCATGTGGTAGGCAGATGCTCTATCTATTGAGCTAAGTTTGCTTCCCTGTATTTATTTTATTAACACTTATTTTATCATCTTTCTTTCCAGTGATGCTGGATGTTTGATTTTGTCTTTATGACAGCTGTATGAGTTTCATCTTTGTAATCATCTCTTGAATGTGTTCATAAATAGAATCATTTCCAATATATTTAGGAAGAAACAAACATATTCTGTTCATTTTCAAACTTCAGACCCAATTCCTTTTCACTAACACATTTTTACAATACTTTAAATCATTTTTACTTATTTTCAAATATATTTAACCCCTGTGGAAGATAATTTTCTTTAAAATTGCATAGAATTTGAAACAAATGCCATATTTTATAGATGGCAATCCTTCTCCTGGCCACTTTGCTTTCTTATGTTTTCTATAAGTCTTTCTATTCTATATAACATTCAAATAAATATCTGCCAAGGTTCTTCAGATTGTTTCATAAAATAATTCACAGTATCTTAAATAAGTTTTATTTCCCTGAGTACAGTGTTTAGACAGAATTTTCTTTGTTCATCTAAAGTATTTCTTTTTTAATTAACAGAGGATCTTTTATTATTGAAAATGTTATCCACAGTATAAATGCTATATACATACTGATGGTATTTTAACAACAAAAAAAAAGAATCTATTTAGCTTCTGCCCATAATTTTTCAGAAAACTATTTCAGAGGACAATAGTCATTTAAAATTTAATGTTATCTAGTGCTTAATAAAGTTCCAATCAAAGCATTATAATTTATTGTATAGTGAAATCAGTGTTGGAATAAAAATCCCTAGCTTTAAGAGAGCAACTCAGTTGTGTCTTAGTTTTAAAAGAGTATCTTTAATGCATTGTATAATACCATCAATCTAACCCTTATCTTTATGAACATTGAAGAACATTTTAAGTCACATTATTTTGTTTTATATTGTATTCACACTTGGGCTACAGCATATGATTTGATGGAGGATAAATAGAGAGGAAAACTTTTGTTTTATATGCATTAACCCCTTGTAATTCATAACTAAGCATTTTTGAAACCCTGAGCTGACTCTGACAGATCCAAGTATTGATGTAGTGGTCTGCCATTCATCTACAACCATGCATAGCCTCTTGAACTCCTCATTAGGAAATAACGAGGAAATAGTCATAAATATATTCAATTGATTATGCATTACTACTGATGTTTGCATTCCCTTTCCATACTGGTTAGGCCTACTGTAGAGTTTTAATAGGTTGCAGAACATGCTGGTGGAAACATTAGATATACACCATCAAGAAGAAAACAACTCCTTTGCTTGATTTGATTTAGTGAAAATGTTAAATCCTACTAGGATTTGGTTACCACAATACTAGCATTGGTGGTCACTTGCAGTTTCAGCTTATGCTCATAGGTTCCTTTTGTGATTAGAAATGATTCTAGTTCCTGATCTGCCTCATTCGACTGAATCCTATGGACATGATCTGTGTTTGCTTGGCTGAATCCATTGAGTTCTAACCAGGAAAAGATAAATAGAAATTAGAACAGGGAGATTTAATATTAGAACTTTGTTACAAAGGTCATGGAAGACTGAGAAGCCAAATCAGGAATATTGATGCCACTGTCAGTGAGCAACAGCAAGAAACCACCACTGCCTCTATGCTGGAGGGGCAATGGAAGAGGAATGGGGAACTGATAATGAGCAGAGGAGAAGGACGAATAATGGATGTGAGGGCAAACAGATCCAAAATAAGCACATTTGCTATGGGCTTTTGGAAGGAAAATGAGGCTAAAACAAAGTAAAGAAGATGATTTCAAACTCTGGAGAAGTGAATAAGCCAAGTTGATAATAACAATAATGATAATGACAATGAAGAAGAAGATGATGATTATGATGAGAGCAACTAATACATGTGGAGCACACTGTGCTAGGCATTCTTCCAAGCATATTATATGTAATGTCTGTTTTATACTCACAATAGTCTGATGAGTTCGGGACTATTATTATCCCCATTGTGTAGGTGAGGAAACTGGGGGTAATATAACCATGATTCAAACTTAAGCAATCTGGCTCCATAAATGAGGCTCTTAACCTTTACAGTACAACTACTTCTCAAAATAAAATCTATGCTGTTTCCCTCTTGGCCATTCCATCCACCAGTCTGCACAATTGGCCAGATCCTAAGTTCATTTGATTGCACTCTATCAAATCTGGTAAGAAATAACAAAACATTTTGAATGCAATGCAGCTTTTATTAGAATACTTTTTTTGTAATACGTAACACATGCACATTGTTAGAAATAATGAAAGTATTTTTGAACCACATGAAATTGCTGTTTTTGTAGGTCAGAAACAGCTGAGTATAGTGAATTTCTTATAGTTTGAGCTAAAGCAAAGGGAATACAGTAAAGGTAAATACCCTCCCCACGCACACCAGTTTCCCTGAATGCAACTGCTCTTACAAATTTCTTATGTATCTTCCAGAGATGTTCTGCAGATATACAATCATATATACAGATATATTCCATTTTTTACCCAGATAAAAGCACACTATACTCACAGTTTTGTATTCTGTGTGTTCTCATTTAACAGAATGTTTTAGAGATCATTCTTTTTAACAGCTGCTGAGTTTCCAGTTATATGAATGTAATATAATGTATTTTACCAGTACTGTTTGATGTAAATTTAGGGTTTTTTTCATTAATTTGCCAAATGACAAGTATATTATATTTAATATATTTTATGAATGTCATTTACATATGCAAATTCCTGAAAATAGAATTTGTTTGAAAGTATTTCTACCTTTTAATTGTTATGAATATTCTCAAATTTTCCTCCATAGAAGTTGGACCAATTTGAACTCCTATCAGCAATATATGATAGCGCTTGCTTCCCCAAACATTTGCAAACATGTTATCAATCTTACTGAGTCCTGCCAATCTGACATGCCCAAATGCATTATTATTGTATTTTTATTTTGAATTTCTTTTATTATGAATGAGAAGGATTTTTCATGTGTTCAAGAGTCATTAATATTTCATTTTATGTAAATTATTAATATTTACCATTTTGGGCTGTTGGTCATTATGTTATTGAATTGTAGATACATTTTGTATATTAAGGAAGTTATTTATTTGGGATTTGATTTACAAACATTTTTTCTAGTTTTATCTATGTGTTTTGTCTTTTTTGTGGTATGTATACATGTGAACATGTTATTTCTATGTGTATAGGTGTTTTTAAAAATGTTATATGTTCTTTGAAGAAGCTTGTATTAGTCAGCCAAAAGGGTGCTGATGTGAAATACCAGAAATCTGTCGTCTTTTATAAATGGTATTTATTTGGGGTAGAAACTTACAGTCACCAGGCCATAGAGAGTAGGTTACTTCCTTCATCAAAGTTGGTTGCCATATGTTTGAGCAAGATGGCTGCTGGTCTCCGTGAGGGTTCTATCTTCCTCTCCCTCTTAAGGCTTCATGGCCCCAGCTTCTTCAGATCTCAGCTGTAGGCTGTCATAAGGCTTGTCTCTCTTCCCAGTGCTCGTCTCTGTCCAGGCTCAGCTGCTCTGATCTGTCCACAAGACCAGCTATAAATTATCTGGTGAACAGCTTGTTTCTCTCCCCAGAACTCCAATGTTGAAACTCAGTTCTCTCCTCTGCCATGTCATTTTCTGCATAAGTGTCTGCCCACCCTGGTGCCACCAAGGTGGCAAAGTGGCACTGATGTGGCTGAATCAAAGCCCTAATCTTAATTTAATCAATTAAAAGTGAAACCTCTGTGTTTACTACAATCAAAGGATGTATTCCCAAAGTAATAGACCAGTTTACAAACATAATCTCTCTTCTTGGAATTCATAAATAATATCAAACTGCCACAAAGCTCTTACTGGCAAAAGCAAACTGTACCTACTAATTAAGAAATCTGAAGGAAAAAGTTATGTTATTAAAAGTTTCAATATTGACTGGGTCCTTTTGGAAGTTCTACTGTTTTTAAAAAATTTTTATTGAATTTTATCAGTTTTATATGAACATCCATAAACACTAAGTGTATTGTATAAGTTGTGAACTTACCAAACAAAAATGCATGTCATCATACAGAGCTCCCATATATTACCCCATCACCAACACCTTGCATTGTTGTGAAACAATTGCTACAAGCTATGAAAGCACTATTTATTTACATCAAATATCTCAAAGATTCTATACTGGATTTTTTTTTCATACAATAAACTTTATTTTTAAGGAAAAATTACATTGAAAGTTTAGGGGATTCCCATATACCAGGTGTCTTCCTCTTTCACATTTTCCCTTATTAAAAACATCTTATATTACTGTAATATATTTGTTACAATTGATGAACAAATATTGAAGCATTGCTACTAAGGTCTATAGTTTACATTATGTTTTATATAATAAATTATATAAAATTTATGTAATTTTATAGGCTTTGACAAAATGTACAAGGGCCTATATACACTATTACAGTATCATGCAGAAGAATTCCAATGTCCTATAAATGCCCCATTTTCCACCTATTCTTCCCTCCCACTCCCTCAGAACCTGTGGTAACCACTGCCTTTATATATACTGGATTTTAAATTTTAAATCTATTTTGTAAAAGTTCTCATTGTATGTGTGGGAGACTGTCATATGAGATGTATGAAACATTATTTCTTGTTACTAGACTGTACTCATAGAAAAGTAAAAATAGAATTAAAAAACCCTTAAGCATATTTCCTTCTAATTATTCTTTCTAGTTAGTGGAAACAATTTGGAACCTTTTCCCAAAATTGATTTATAAAAAGTTATCAACAGAGGAGCAAATATAACTCAGTGGTTGACCACCTGCTTCCCAAGTATGAGGTTGTGGGTTCAATCCCCGGTACCAACTAAAAGAAAAAGTTATCAAATTATATGGTACTATTAGTAATCCTACAGAAAGTCAGGACATTTGTTAGGTAAACTAAAGAGCTGTGTATGTAGCTACAGAAATGTAAAATAAAACCTTAATATTTTGCCTAGAGAGAAAAGGAAGGATTATCAACATTAATAAAGCATTTTGATTGATGCAATATTTTAAAGAGATTCTAGGCTTCTTTAAATTATTTTTAATTAGGAAAGTTGTAGGTTTACAGAAAAATCATACATTAGAAACAGAATTTACATGTAGTGTCCTATTATTAACACCTTGCATTAATATATTTGTTACAACTGAATAAAGAACATTTTGCATTGGTTTGCACTAGGGTTCACTGGTATTTTGTACAGTCCTATATTTTTCTATAAATTTTACTCTATTAACATATATACAAAGCAACATTTACCATTGTATTAGTCAACCAAATGGGTGCTAATGCAAAGTATCAAAAATCTGTTGGCTTTTAAAAAGGGTATTTATTTAAGGTAGAAGCTTACAGTCACAAGGCCCAAAGGAGTCCAATTCAAGACTGGTTTTTCACCAAAGTCAATTGACATTTATTTAAGCAAGATGGTTGCTGATCTCTGTGATGGTTCAGCCTTCCTCTCAGCTACAGGCTGTCTTGGGCTTGTTTCTTTCCAGGTCTTCTCAGTTGTAGGCTTGCAAACTATCAGGCAAATGGCTCATTTCTCTTTCCGGTGTGACAGGATCAAATTTCTCTCCTCTACCATGTCTATGAAGCACTCTCTCTTCCTGTGTGTCCTTTTGAATGAGTGTCCATTTATGTAGTCCACCAAGAGCATAGGGACTCAACCCCGAGTTACACCCTATTCACATGGTTGAATCAAAGCCCTAATCTTTTTTTAATATAATTTTTTATTTTTTAAAAAGATACTTAGATTACATAAATGTTACATAAAAAGGGGGATTCCCATATGCCCCACTCCCTACAACTCCCATATTTTCCCACGTTAACAACACCCTTCATTAGTGTGGTACATTCATTACAATTGATGAACACATTTTGGAGCATTGCCACCAAGCATGGATTATAGTTTACACTGTAGTTTATACTTTCTCCCATACAACTTTATACATTATGGCAAGATATGTAATGGCCTGTAACTGTTGCTGCAGTGTATTCAGGGAAATTCCCAAGTTCCCAAAAATGCCCCCAAATCACACCTGTTTTCCCCTTTCCCTGCCTTCAGAACATCCAGTGGCCATTGTCTCCACATCAATGATATAATTTCTTCCACTGCTAGAATCACAATAATTCTATAGTAGAATACCAGTAAGTCTACTCTAGTTCATAATTTATTCCCCATTCCTGAGCATTCTGGGGTGGTGATGCCCACTCCACCTCTAATCGAGAGAGGGCTTCAATCTCATAGGGCAAATGGATGGGACTCTCTTGCTTGCAGTTGTAGGCTTTCTCCATTCCTTGGGATGGTCGTTGTCCCTCAGCATCTCATTGTTAGTTTTCCTTGGTGAGTCCAATGACCGGGAGAATAGGTGTTGCAACTCTGCTGAGATTCAAGACCCAACTGGTACATGGACGGTCCAAAGATTTAAGTCTCTTGGATGTACACCTATTAAGTCTGGTACTAATTATAGGTTCAAATAAGGTCAGAAGAACCATGTTTAGGGAAACCACAACTGAATACAACTTTGTAGCACTAGGGAGCATAAATTCCAATGTAAGGCCCCCTGGCAAGGCACCATACTCCTGAGCTATCTGCCCTGACTATACCGTGTGAATGTCTCCAGAGCCCTCAGGAGCCCTGCTATTTGAGGTAGTATTTACTTTGGCAATCAATGAGATCTTGCTGAGTCTTGTATAAGCATAACCTGTGGAATGACCCCCTGACTCTTAGCCATATAAACTCATTTGTTTTTACCTTTTCTCCCTTTTGGTCTAGGTCTTTCTCCAGTTCCATTGCTAGTTGGTGCCAATGCCCTAATCTTAACATAATTTAGTCAAAGACTTCTCAGCTGAATCTAATACAATCAAAGGGGATCACAGCCAGATGTACAGACCACTTAACAAGCATAATCCTTCTCTTTTTTGGCATTCATAAATAATATCAAACTGCCACATTCCACCCTATGAATACCAAAAGAAATTACAGTATACAAAAACCCTTAAATCTTTTCAGTTAGCAACGCTAAGTACAAAATCACATCACAATCAGTTTATAGAGCTATAGTATGTCTTTGGGCAAGGCCCCCTCTAGCTATAGAGCTGTAAAACCCACAAAACAATTTATCTTCTTTGAATAAACAATGGGACAGACATAGGATAAATATTTGCATTACCATAAGGAGAATTGGGAAGGGAAATATGAGTTGCTGGTCCCTAACAGTTATGAACACCTGTGGGGTATACTCCATTAGATTTCAAAGTTGGAGAGTCCGTATTAAGATGATGATTTCTTCTCCTTGGGGCCTCATGGGGGCCCACCCTTTCTATAGGCTTTTCCAATGGTCATTTTCTTGGTTCCAGCTTCATCAAGCATCTGTATGGCAATCAAGCTCCAGAACTCACCTTCCAAGAATGTTGGAGTGAAAGCTACACTTTACCCAATCTCTGGGGTAGAGTCTCAACCCTCTTAGTACAGTTAGGTGGCAGTAACATCATTCCTAATCTCTGGTGTCATAATCCCAATCTCCTCAGAACTGTGGGGAAGAGGCCCAGCCGTCTAAGAGCACTTGGATGTTGACCTCATTCTCCCCAAGCCTTGGAAAATGTGCTCCACACTCTCTGTAACCTGGGGTGGCAAAACTTTCCCTGAATAGCAGGATGGAACATCTACCTTCTTCATTTTTTAAAAAGATTTATTTATTTATTTATGTATTTATTTATTTCTCTCCCCTCCCCCCCACCCCAGTTGTCTGTTCTCTGTGTCTATTTTGCTGCATGTTCTTCTTTGTCCACTTCTGTTGTCAGCGGCACAGGAATCTGTGTTTCTTTTTGTTGCGTCATCTTGTTGTCTCAGCTCTCTGTGTGTGCTGCACCATTCCTGGGCAGGCTGAACTTTCTTTCACGCTGGGCAGCTCTCCTTATGGGGTGCACTCCTTGTGCATGGGGCTCCCCTACGTAGGGACACCCCTGTGTGGCATGGTATTCCTTGTGTGCATCAGCACTGCACATGGGCCAGCTCCACATGGGTCAAGGAGGCCTGGGGTTTGAACCATGGGGTTTGAAACTCCCATGTGGTAGACAGATGTCCTAATCACTGGGCCAAGTGTGCTTACTTAGCCTCTTCAAATGCAAGGGTAAACTCACCTTCTCGATATACATTGGTGGAGTTTCTCTCTCCAGCCAAGGGGATATTTTAATTATGATCTCAGTATGGCAGTTTGATATTATTTATGAATTCCAAAAAAGATATTAATTATGTTTGTAAACTGGTCTGTTTCTCTGGGCAGAATGACCCTTTGATTGTATTAGATTCAGCTGAGACTCCTGATTAAATTATGTTAAGATTAGGGCTTTGACTACTTTAGAATTTGTGCTCCTGAGAGTGATGGAGTTGGACTCAGATGTGACCTCTCTACACATGTCTCTTCTGTCACTTTTACTGAACCTGTGGTTGGCTCTGGGGTAGGCCTATGCTCAGGAGACTTGAATCTCTGAACTGTGTGCCAACTGGGCCCCAAGCCTCAGCTGAGTTGCAGCACCTACTTTCTGGTTCGTTGGACTTGCACACGTCAGCTAACAGGGAGGTGAGGATGGTCAGTCACTACACCAGGGAACTGAAAAAGTCTACAACTGCAAGCAGGAGAATCCCATCCATCAGCTATGGAGATCTATGCTCCCTCTTGAGTTAGAGGTGGAGTGGGCATCGCCATCACAGGGTCCTCAGAATGGAGGAATAAAATATGGATTAGATTGGACTTACTGGTATTCTACTATAGAAATATTGTGACTCTAGCAATAGAAGAAACTGTATCATTGATGTGAGACAGTGGCCACAGGAGTTGCTGAGGGCAGGGAGAGGGAAGAAGAGGTATGATATGGGGGCATTTTCAGGACTTGGAGTTGTTCTGAATGATATTACAGGGACAGATGCAGGACATCATATATCCTGCCATCACCCACTGAATGGACAGGAAGAGAATGTAAACTACAATGTAAACTATAATCCATGCACTGTAGCAGTGCTCCAAATTGTATTCATCAAATGCAATGAATGTGACATACCAATGAAAGAACTTGGTGATGTGGGAGGAGTGGGTGGTTGGGGAGTGGATGTATATGGGATCCTCATATTTTTTAAGGTAACATCATGTATAATCTATGCATCTTTAAAAATTTTTTATTTAAATCTATTGAAAAAAAGATTAGGGCTTTGATTCAACCATGTCATTAGAGTGTTACTCAACTTTGAATCCCAGGCCCCTTGGGCTCATAAAACAGACTCTCATATGGAAGTAGATACACAGGAGAAGAACACAGAGGAATAGAGACAGCTCCGTAGACAGCAACCTTGGGAAGAAACATGAGCATGATAGCCTACAACTGCAGCTGAGCCCAGAATGAAATGAGCTCTGGGGGGAGAGACAAACCGTATGGTAGCCTACAGCTGAGACTGGAAGAAGCTAGGACCACAGAACCTTAAGAGGAAGAGGAAGACTGAATCCTCACAGAGACCAGCAGTTATCTTTCTCGACACGTGGCAACAGACTTTGGTGGGGGAAGTAATTTATTCCCTATGGCCTTGTCACTGTAAGCTTCTACCCCTAATAAATATCTTCTATAAAAGCCAACAGATTTCGTGTACTTTGCATCAGCACTCCTTGACTGACTAATACACTCAGCTTCCATGGTTTGTGTTTAGGCTTTTGATCCATTTTAACTTGAATTTTGTAAGTGGTATGAAATAAGGGCCCACTTTCATTGCTTTGAATATGGACATCCAGTTTTCCCAGAAACAATAGTTGAAGAGACTATTCTTTTCCTATAGAGTCAACTTGGCACATTTATAAAAAATCAGTTGGCCATAAATGTGAGGGTTAATTTCTGAACTCTTTCTTCAATTCCATTTGTCCATATTTTTTTCCTTGTGCCAGTATATTGTTATTTTGATGGTTGTGGCTTTGTAATAATATATTTTAAGATCAGGTAGTAAGACTCCTCCAACTTTGTTCTACTTCAAGATGGCTTTGGCTTTTTAGGGCCCCTTACCATTCCATATATATTTGATGATTGGCTTTTCCATTTCTGCAAAGAAAACTGTTGGAATTTTGATTGGGATTGCTGTGTATCTGTGAGTTGCTTTAGGTAAAATTGAAATCGTAACAATTTTTATCATCCGATCCATGAGCACTGAATGTCTTTCCATTTATTTAAGTCTTCTTTGTTTTCTTTAACATCGTTTTATAGTTTTCTGTGTCTAAGTCTTTTATATCCCAGCTTAAATTATTTCTAGATATTTGATTCTTTTAGTTGCTACTGGAAATGGAATTATGTTCTTAATTTTTTCTTATTATTCATTATAAGTGTATAGAAATACTACTGAGTCTTTGAGTGCTGATCTTATACCCCACCGTGCCCTGAATTTTTTATTAATTCTAGTAGATATGTTTTCCATTTTTTTCAGGACATTCTGTATATAGATTCATATTATTTGCAAATGTTGACATATTTATTTTTTTCTTTTCCAGTTGATATGCCTTTTATTTTTTCTCTCATTTAATTGCTGAAGCTTGATCTTCCAGTACAATGTTGAATAACAGTGGCTACAGTGGATATCCTTGCCTTGTTCCTGATCTTAGAGGAGCTGTGTGTTTTTCACGTATGACCTTTATAACGTTTAGGCACTTTTCTTCTCTTCCTAGTTTTTAAGTGTATTTTTTCTTTTTCTTTATTACAGAAGATGTGTATTTATAGAGCATTCATGCATAAAATACAGGATTCTCATAAACTGCCCTATTGCACTGGTGTGGAATATTTGTTACACTGGTGCTAGAACATTTTTATATTTCTACTATTATAACAATTTATAATTGCCCATGGTTTCAATTAGGTTTCATTCTTTGGGCAGTGTAGTCCCGTGGATTTTTAAAAATCTTTTCTAACATTTCCTCTTTTAATCACATTTAGATATATATTACAGTGCTTTTAATTACATTCACACAGTTGTATTACCATCACCACCATCCATTGCCAAAACATTACCACTATTCCACATAGGAACCCTGTTCATTTTAAGCTTTAACTTCCCAATCCTTATCCACACTTCATCCCTTGGTAACCTATATTCTAGATAATGACTCTCTGAGCTTGTTTGTTCTAAATGTTTCAAATCGGTGAGATCATACAATATGTGTCCTTTTGTGTCTGCACTTACTTCACTCAACATGATGTTTTCAAGGTTTATCCAAGTTGTCACAGATATCAGGACTTTATTTCTTTTTACAGGTGAATAATATGCCATGTATATGTATATCATATGTATATACCACATTTACACACCAATATTCACAGCAGCAGAATTATTCACAATTGTTTAAAGATAGAAGCAACACAAGTGTCTATTAACCAAAGGGTAGAGAATTATTTTTGTCAAGAAGGTGTGTTGAATTTTGAAAAATGCCTTTTCTGCATCACTTAAGATGATTGTTTCTTTTTCCTTCATACTGTTAAATTGGTGTATTACATTAATTGATTTTCTCATCCTTGCATACTTTGGATAAGTCCCACTTGACCATGGTAAATAATTATTTTAATGCATTGTATTCTGTTTGCTAGTATTTTGTTGAAAAATTTTGCATCTATATTCATAAGGGATACTTGTCTATTAATTTATTTTCTCATAGTATCTTTATCTGGCTTTGGCATCAGGGTGATTTTAGCCTCATGGAATGATTAATGGTGCTCCCTCTTTTTCTATATTTTGGAAGAGTTTAAGCAGGCTTGCATTATTTTTTCTTTGAATGTTTGGTAAGATACACCTGCGAAGCCATCTAGTCCAGGGCTTTCTTTGTCAGAAGGCTTTGATTATGGATTTATTCTAATTACTAGTTATTAGTCTTTGAGATCTTCTATTTCTTCTTGAGTCAGTGGGGGTAGTTTATGTTTTTCTAGGAATTTATCCATTTCATGAAGATTATCTAATTTTTTGGCATGCAGGTGTTTATAGTATCCTTTTGATTTCTGTGGGTTCAGTAGTAATGCCCCCTTTCATTTCTGATTTTAGTTATTTGTGTCTGCATTCCTTTTTCCTTTGTCATTCTAACTAAAAGTTCCTCCATTTTATTAGTGTTTTCAAAGAATCAATTTTTTTGTTGATTCTATTGTTATTTATTTTTTTTGCTATTCCAGTTTCTCCACTCTAATCTGTTATTTCCTTCCATGTGCTCACTTTGAGTTTAGTTTCCTCTTCTTTTTCTAATTCTTCTAGTTTTGAGGTTACTGCTCTGATTTGCAATTTTTCTTTCTTCTTTTTTAATTTAAGTACTTATAGCTATAAAGTACCATCTCAGTCCTGCCTTTGCTGTATCCTGTAAGTTTTGGTAGGTTGTAATATCATTGCCTCTCGCCTCAAGATACTTCTTAATTTCTCTTGTGATTTTGCTTCTTTGATTAATTGGTTGTTTAAGATTTCCATATATTTGTGAATTTTCCATTTCTTCCTCTGTTATTGATTTCTAGCTTCATTCCCTTGAGGTGGGTGAAATTACATTGTAGGATTTCATTAGTTTTTAATTTATTGACTTGTTTTGTGAATGAAAATATGGTCTATCATAGAGAATGATCCAGGTGAACTAGAGAAAAATGCATATTCTGCAGCTGGTGGGTGAAGTGTTCCATATATATATATATTAGCTCTAGCTAGTTTAGAGTATCATTATAGTATTCTATTTTCTTATTGACCTTCTCCCTAGATGTTCTCTCCATTTTCAAAAATGGTGATTTGAAATCTCCCACTATTTATGCAAACCTATCTATTTCTCCCTTCAAATATTTGCTTCTGTTAGTATTTGCATAATTCACTTTGGGGCTCTTCTGCTAGGTGCTTATATTTATAATTGTTTGTCTTTTTCTGGAATAAACACATTTATTAGTATATAAAAGCATTCTTTGTTGTAACAGTTTTTTACATAAAGTCTATTTCATCTGATATCAGTTTTGCTATGTCAGCTCTCTTTTGGTTACTACTTTACTTGCATGGTATATTTTTCCGTCCTTTCTCTTTCAATTTGCATTTGTCTTTGAATTTAAGGTGAGTCTCTTACAACATATGTTTGGGTCACAGTTTTTTCTATTCTGCAAACTCCTGCTTTGTGACTGGAGAGCTTAATCCATTTACACTTAAATTAACTACTAATAATGCAGGACTTTATTCTGCCATTTTGCTCTTTTGTATTTACAAGTCTTCTACTATTTGACCCTCAATTCTGTTAATTCCTAATTCAGTATATATTTGATTATTTGTATTTACCATTTTGCATCACTTCTCATTTAATACCTTTTTAGTTACCATGCTGCTAAAAAGTTAACATCCTAAATATATAACAATCATACTTGATTTGATAACAACTTACCTCCAATAGTATGTACTTCCTATGTCCTTCTGTTCCCACCTTTTTTGTACTTGTTACAAATTGTTTCATGTTCAAAATCATAGATTTATTATTACCTTTTTGCATTTTAGCAACTGTAAAAAGTATGTTATGGGGTTACGTACCAAATAATACAATACAATAATACTGGCATTTATAATTTTCCGTATGAATAGCTTTACTGGAGGTCTTTATTTCTCTATGCCACTTTGATCTGCTGTCTAGTGTCCTTTCCTTTCAGTCTGAAGAACTCCCTTTAGCATTCCTTGTAGGGCAGGTCTAGTGGTAATGTTCTCCCTCAGATTTCCTTTATCTGGGAAAATCTTAATCCCTCCCTAATTTTTATTTTATATTATTTTATTTTTTATTCATTTTTTAAAAAATATTACATTAAAAAAATATGAGGTCCCCATTCACCCCCACAGCAACACTCTCTCCCATCATCATGACACATCCATTGCATTTGGTGAGTACATCTCTGGGCATCGCTGCACCCCATGTCCAATGGTCCACACCATAGCCCACACTCTCCCATGTTCCACCAAGTGGGCCATGGGAGGACATACAATGTCCGGTAATTGTCCCTGCAGCACCACCCAGGACAACTCCAAGTCCCGAAAATGCCTCCACATCTCATCTCCTCCTCCCATTCCCTGCACCCATCAGCCATCATGGCCACTATCTCCACACCAATGCCACATTTTCTCGATTATTAATCACAATAGTTCATGAATAGAATATCATTAAGTCCACTCTAATCCTTACTGTATTCCTCCTTCCTGTCGACCTTGGCTTGGTTGTGTTCATTCCACATCTATGTCAAGAGGGGGCTTAGATTCCACGTGGATACTGGATGCAATCCTCATGCTTTCAGTTGTAGGCACTTTAGGATCCATGGTGTGGTGGTTGACATTCTTCAACTCCATGTTAGCTGAGTGGGGTAAGTCCAATAAATCAGAGTGTAGGAGCTGAAGACTGTTGAGGCTCAGGGCCTGGCTATCATATTGTCAGTCCAGAGATTCAGATCCCCTAGATATATCTTAAACCCCAGCACCAACTACATTTCCAGTAACGTAGCAAGAAAGGCTTGTGAAAAGAAGCCTTCCAAACAAGGGCCAACTGACATGGCAGTGAACTCCATCTGCCATGACCGTAAAACCTGTGGGTCTCTTTAGCCCTCAAAAGATCCAACACCTGGGGTTGTATTTACTTTATCTGTCTCTGAGACTCTGCTCAGGTGTGCATAAGGGCAATCCTTCTGACACCATCCAGACTCTTTTTTAGAGACTCATAGCCATATAAACTCATTTGTCCTTTCCATTTCCTCCTTAATTTAGGTCAAACAGCATTTTTAACTCCTGTTATTATATGTAGACAAGGATATTCTGCTGGTCTGCGTTGAACCTTTAATTCAAGGTCATTTTCTAGTTACGTCAGCAGCTGGTACTTGGTAGTAATCCTTTGGTGCCAGGGAGGCTCATCCCCGGGGGTCATGTCCCACGCTGGGGGGAAGGCATTGCATTTACATGCTGAGTTTGGCTTCGAGACTGGCCACATTTGAGTAACACGGAGGTTGTCAGGAGGGAACTCTTAGGCACAGTGCTGCTCTAGGCCTTGTTTTTATTTCAGGTGTATAGGCTCACAAGCATAGTCATTAGTATCAGAGGCTCACTGTTGGACCCTCATTCCTTCCTGGTCCTTGCCGTTGCACCTGGGGGACTGCCGCTGCTCCCCTAGGGACCATGATAGAGCCCCCCCCGGCCAGGAACCCAGCACCCCCCCAGCTGTTGTTTTTAATTGTTTCCACTATGAGTATATCCAAACATTTTCATGCACCCAGAACACATGCCCTGTATAACTCCCTGTCAACCATATGTCCCCTGCCAATAACATCCCATACCAGTATTCCTCTGCTGCCATTGTTGAACCACTCTGTGATCCAAAACTTCCTGAAAAGTGAAGCCCAATATAATGCCAGTTTCCCTTAATAGTAAAATGGAATATAGCAGCGAGTTTAAAGGTTAGATATAGAATATATATTGATTTGGAACAATTCTACATCCTATCTTTTTCTTTTATTTTTCCTAATTATTGAGCTTCTCTCCACAAGACACATAGATCATAGTAATTCATATATACAATATAAAGTACTCCCACATATCCAATATAAACCCTTTTTCCTTCCACAGCGATAATCTTTTAACATATTCATATCATATTTACTGAAACTGATGTACAGATATTGAGACAATAGCTTTCAAACAAGGTAACATTTGTGTTTCCATAGTGGTTTATACTTTAGGCTATACAGTTTTCTAAATTTTTAGTTATCCTATGTTTTACATTATGGTTTATATTATTAGTCTGTCATCCCCTACATGTTTTTGGTGTAATATTACATGTTTTATATCCATCCTTGTGTACTCTTGTGGAACACTTCTATTGCCCTCACAGTTACGTTGGTTCCATCTATTCAATATCTATTTCCCCCTCCCCTTGCGGCCCACCGTGACAGTCAATCTTCATTTCTTGAGGAGCCATGTTCAGAGATACTTGCAACAGTGTTGAGGGCTTGACTTGCTCAACTGCCCTAATGCCCTGGGAGCCACCATTTCTCTTGAGAGATACAGTTCCCTCTATTTGATGACATTAGTCCTCCCCAGGATGTGAGTATACCTTCACTCTCATTATATGGGTCTCTACCCGATGGTATAACCCACTCTGGCAAAATGAGCACTCACATATTCCCTAGGAGTCTGTCTTATCTTAGATTATCCCCTTTAAGTATCTTAAACAGGTAGCTTTCCTAATTATATTTTGAAAAGGTCTTCTCAGCATTATACTCTCAACCAACACCTGATATTCGCCTATTTCGTATGTTACCCCACCCTCCCTCCAATTTCTTGGGCAATATTATCCATCCGCCCATCCGTAGCCCCCCTCAAGCCCACAAAGCCCCACCCAAATGTAACTCTATGCCCCCATTTTATCCGTTCCCTGTACACATACTTACCTCCAACTTATCATAGATTTCACCCATGTAGATGTCAGCTTACATCCTTCCTCTACCCCCCCGATTTCCTGTAAGCCTATCTTCCAGTCTCTAGCTCTCTGAGGCAGGTTGGTTTATTTATTTCATATCATTGAGGTCGTGTAGTATTTGTCCTTCAATGCCTGAATTGCTTCACTGAACATAAGGTTCTCAAGATTTGTCCATGTTATCACGTGTGTTTGTAGTGTATTTGTTCTTAAAGCCGAATAGTATTCCATTGTATGTATATACCACATTTTATTGATCCACTCTTCTATTGATGGGCATTTGGGTTGATTCCAACTTTTGGCTATTGTGAACAATGCTGCTATGAACATTGGTGTGCATATATCAGTTTGTGTCCTTGTTTTCAATTCTGCTGGGTATATACCCAGCAGTGGAATTGCTGGGTCATATGGCAAATCTATGGTTAGTTTTTGAGAAACCTCCAAACTTCCTCCAGAATGGTTGGATCCTTCTGTATTCCCACCAGCAGTGGATGAGTGCTCCCATTTCTTTACATCCTCTCCAGCATTTATATTCTTCTGTTTTTTTCATAGCTGCCAATCTTATGGGAGTAAGATGGTATCTCATTGTGGTTTTGATTTGCATTTCTGTGATAGCTAAAGATTTGGAGCATTTTTTCATGTGCTTTTTTTTAGCCATTTGTATTTCTTCTTTGGAGAAGTGTCTGTTTAAATCTTTTTCCCATTTTTAAAATGGGTTGTTTATCTTTTTATTTTCAAGATACAGGAGTTCTCTATATATGCAAGTTATAAGTCTCTTATCAGATATATAGTTGCCAAATATTTTCTCCCATTGTGTAGGCTCACTTTTTACTTTCTTGACAAACTCCTTTGAGGTGCAGAAGGCTTTAATTTTGAGGAAGTCCAATTTATCTATTTGTTCTTTTGCTGCTCGTGTTTTTGGTGTAATGTTCATGAAGCCATTTCCTATTACAAGGTCATGTAGATGTTTCCCTACATTGCTTTCCAAGGTCTTTATGGTCTTGGCTCTTATATTTAGGTCTTTGATCCATCTTGAGTTGATCTTTGTATAAGGTGTGAGATGGTAATCCTCTTTCATTCTTCTACATATGAATATCCAGTTCTCCAGGCCATTCTCTCCCAGTTGAGAGGGTTTGGTGGCTTTATTGAATATTATATGGCTATATATATGAGGTTCTATATCAGAACTTTCAATTCGATCCCATTGGTCTGTGTGTCTCTCCTTATGCCAATATCATGCTGTTTTCACTACTGTAGCTTTGTAGTATGTTTTGAAGTCAGGAAGTGTGATTCCTACAATTTCGTTTTTCTTTTTCAATATGTCCTTGGTTATTCGGGGCCTCTTTCCTTTCCAAATAAATTTCATAGTTAGTTTTTCTAGTTCTTTAAAGAAGGCTGTGTTGATTTTTATTGGGATTGCATTGAAGGTATAGATCAGTTTTGGTAGGATAGACATCTTAATAATATTTAGTCTTCCTATCCATGAACAGGGAATATTCTTCCATTTATTTAGGTGTTTTTGATTTCCTTGAACAGTCTTGTACGTTTCTCGGTGTATACATTTTTTACATCTTTAGTTAAATTTATTCCTAAATATTTGATTTTTTTATTTACTATTGTGAATGGTATTCATTTCTTGATTTCCTCCTGATCTTGCTCATTATTGGTGTACAGAAATGCTACTGATTTTTGCGCATTGATCTTATAACCTGTGATTTTACTAAACTCATTTATGAGTTCTAGAAGCTGTGTTGTAGACCTCTCAGGGTTTTCTATGTATAGGATCATGTCATCTGCAAATAATGAAATTTTGAATTCTTCCTTTCCAATTTGAATGCCTTTTATATCTTGTTCTTGCCTCAGTGCTCGAGTAAGTACTTCTAAGACAATGTTAAATAGAAGGGGAGAGAGTGGGCATCCTTGTCTTGTTCCTGACTTTAGAAGGAAGGATTTAGGATTTCACCATGTATACGATGTTGGCTGTGTGTTTTTCATATATACTCTTTATCATGTTCAAAAAATTTCCTTGTATTCCCATCTTTTGGAGTGTTTTTATCAAGAAAGTGTGCTGAATTTTGTCAAATGCTTTTTCTGCATCTATAGATATAGCATGTGATTTTTTTCCTTCAATCTGTTTATATGGTGTATTACATTGATTGATTTTCTTCTGTTGAACCATCCTTGCATACCTGGAATGAATCCCACTTGGTCGTGGCGTATAATTCGTTTAATGTGTTGTTGAATATGATCAGCAAGTATTTTGTTAAGTATTTTTGCATCTAGGTTCATTAGAGAAATTGGTCTGTAATTTTCCTTTCTTGTGGGGTCTTTGTTTGGCTTTGGTTCTAGGGTAACGTTGGCATCAGAGAATGAGTTAGGCAATGTTCCTTCTGTTTAGATTTTTTGGAAGAGATTCAGCAGGATCGGTGTTAGTTTTTCCAGAATGGTTTGTAGAATTCACCTGTGAAGCCATCTGGCCCAGGGCTCTTATTATTTGGGAGGTTTTTAATGACTGATTCTATCTCTTTACTTGTGATTGGTTTGTTGAGATCATCAATTTCTTCTTTCGTCAATATAGGCTGCTTATGTGTTTCTAGGAATTTGTCCACTTCCTCTGTATGGTCATTTTTGTTGGAATATAGTTTTTCAAACTATCCTCTTATGATAGTCTTTATTTCTGTGGGGTCAGTGGTGATATCTCCTATCTCATTTCTTATTTTGTGTATTTGCATCTTCTCTCTTTTTTTCTTTGTTAGTCTCGCTAAAGGTTTGTCAATTTTATTGATCTTCTCAAAAAACCAGCTCCTGGTCTTGTTTATCTTTTCTAGTGCTTTCTTATTTTCTGTTTCATTTAGTTCTGCTCTTATCTTTGTTCTTTCTTTCTTTCTTCTTCCTGTGGGATTACTTTGTTGTTTTTTTACTAATTCCTCCAAATGTGCAGTTAGTTCTTCAATTTTTGCTCTTTCTTCTTTTTTGATGTATGAATTTATGGCTATAAATTTCCCTCTCAGTACTGCTGTTGCTGCATCCCATAAATTTTGGTATGTTGTGTTATCATTATCATTTGTTTCAAGGTCGTTATTGATTTCTTTTGAGATTTCCTCTTTGACCCACTGTTTTTCTAAGAGTGTGCTGTTTAATTTCCATATCTTGGTGTGAAATCTGGGCCTCTGGCCCTTGCAGATTTCCAGCTTCACTCTACTGTCATCAGAGATATTATTTTGTATGATTTCGATCTTTCTGATTTCATTAAGCCTTTCTTTGTGGTCTAGCATATGGTCTATCTTGGAGAATGATCCATGTGCACTTGAGAAAAATGTATATCCTGCTGTGTTTTGGTGTAAATATCTGTATATGTCTATTAGATCCAGCTCCTCTAATATTTTCAAATATTCAAAAATATTTGAATACTTTTCAAATATTTTGTTTCTTCAGTGATTCTCTTTTGAGATGTACTGTCCAGAGTTGATAGTGGTGTATTAAAATCCCCCACTATAATTGTAGATGCATCTATTCTTTCACTTAGTTTTTCCAGCATTTGCCTCATGTATTTAGAGGCGCCCTTGTTAGGAGCATAAATATTTATGAATGTTCATTCTTCTTGACAGAGTCTCCCTTTCACTAATATGTAGTATCCTTCTTTGTCTCTCACAATTGTTTCACATTTAAAGTCTATTTTGCTGACATTAATATAGCTACTCCTGCCTTTTTTTGGTTATTGTTTGCTTGTAAGATTGTTTTCCAACCATTCACTTTCAGCCTCCATGAGTCTCTGGGTCTAAGATGTGTCTCTTGTAGACAGCATATGGATGGGTCATATTTCCTTATCCAATGTCCCAGTCTGAATCTTTTGATAGGTGAGTTTAATCCCTTGACATTCAGTGTTAATACTTTCAAGGAATTATTTATGTTAGCCATATTTTGATTGGACTTGTGTTTGTCATATTTTGGTTTTTTTTTTCTCTTTTTGTCTTTTTTGTTGCTCTTACACTCTCCTCCAACTCTGCCTGTCCTGTTTTTTCCTTTCTTCCTGAAGAACTCCCTTTAGAATTTCTTGAAGGGGAGGTTTCTTGTTGGCATACTCTTTCAATTTCTGTTTATCTGCAAATATTTTGAACTCTCCATCATTTTTGAATTTTAGTTTGGCTGAATAGGGTATTCTTGTTTGGAACTTTTTTTCTTTTAGTACCTTGACTATATCATACCACTGCCTTCTTGTCTCCATGGTTTCAGATGATAAATAAGCACTTAATCTTATGGAGTTTCCCTTGTATGTGATGGTTTTCGTTTCTCTTGCTGCTTTTAGAATTTTCTCATTGTCTTGAGTGCTGGATAATTTGACAAGTATATGTCTTGGGGTGGGCCTGTTGGGGTTTATAATGTTTGGGGTGTGTTGTGCTTCTTGGATATGTACATCTGTCTCTTTCAGTAGATTTGGGAAGTTTTCAGCCATTATTTCCTCCAACGCTCCTTCTGACCCCTTTCCCTTCTCTTCTCCTTCTGGGATGCCTATAATATGTATGTTTGTGTGTTTTGCATTGTCATTCAGGTCCCCAAGTCCTAGCTGGATTTTTTTCTATCTTTTTATCGATGAATTCTACTATCTGTTTGATTTCCAATGTACTGTCTTCCACATCGCTAATTCTCTCCTCTGCCTCTTCTAATCTGCTTCTATTTGTTGCGAGTGTATTTTTGATTTCTTGAACTGTGGTGTTCATTCCCATCATATCTGTTATCTTTTTGTGTATGTCTGCAATTTCCTATCCAAGTGTTTTCTTCATATTGTTAACCTCTTCCTTTAGTTCATTAAGTTTTTCTCTAATATATGTTCTGAGATCTTTAATTACTTGTGCAAATTTCTGCTCCCCTTCCTGGTTTTTAGTTTGTTTGTTGGATTCAGCCATGTTTTCCTGATTACTGGTTTGGTTTCAGTTTTCTTTGCTGTCTGGTCATCATTTTATCTTGATGGGTTTAATCAGTTCCTTAGTTTCTTTGTGTAGTCTTGGGGATTAATTAGCTGTTGTTTTTGCATAAGTGTTATATCTTCTCTTTGTGACTTTCTAATTCTTATTCTAATTTCTTATTACTGGCTGAGTTCACTTTGAAGGAAATTATTAGGGCCAGGGAAAGGTAAGTGTGTAAGAAAGGAAAATGTGTAAAGTATTAATGGTAATAAATGTTAACCGAGCAACAATATGAGATCTGGGAGGATGGATATTAGATTCATGTAAGTTGTGTAGAGTTATAGCAGTAAGTAGAGTACCTATAATGAGGTAGTCGACTGAATATGGGAGGAATGTGGAATGAATTAAAAAGCTAGTGTTTTTGTGAGAGAGGGAAAGAGAAAAGAAAGACAATAGTTTCAAGAGTGGATAAAAGACAGAAAACAAAACAAAGGTATTAGAAATTAAAAGTTAGACAATTTGGGGAGCAAAGAAAGGGAGGTGGAGTATAGGAGAGACAGTAGATGATGGAGGATATCAAGATGTGGGGTAAAGGGGATAGTGTAGGTAGCCAAAATCAATTCACACAGAAATGGGGCAATGGATGATGAGGAAAACCAGCAAATGTGAGTTGTTCCCTGCAACACCTTTTACATGAATCTTCTCTGTTACTGTCCCATCAAATCGATGTCCAGACACCTTCTGCCCTGCAAAATCCTGAAACAGTCTGGTCCTGAAGAATTTGTAATGCTGCCCAGCTGCTTCTTTGCAGGAAAGACTATAAGGTGCACTCACTCAGGCACTATCTTGCCCCACCCCCCTCCCTAATTTTTAAAAGAAATTCTCACCATATATAAAGTTATTGATTGGCAATTGATTTTCTTTCAGCACTTTATTTGTACCTCTGTTTTCTTGCTTCCATGGTTTCCAACGAGAAATAGACACTTATTCTTATTGGGATTTCCTTTTACATAACTCCCTGGTTTTTTGTTTTTCTGTTGTTGTTTTTCTTGCAGCATTCAGAATTGTCTCCTTGTCCTTGAAATGGTACAATTTGATTCCTATATATCTGGGCATGATTCTCTTTGAGTTTATCTAGTTTGGGGTTTGTTGTGATTCTTGAATGAGCATATTCATGTCTTTCTTTTTTTTTTTTTGCCTTCTTTTTTTCCCCCAAATTCTACTCAATTTATTCATTTTTTTAAAAGATATTACATTAAAAAAATATGAGGTCCCCATTCACCCCCACCGCCCCCACCCCACCACTCCCCCAGTTTTGTTGTATTTTATATACTGTAATAAGCAGTTGATATGTATATTATAAAAGTGATATTGTATAAATGCACTTTTGTAGCTAACTTTTTAAAACCTCACATTATATTTAAGTCTTTCACATAGTAGTAAATATTTCTCATAATATTCCATATTGTTTATGTGTTGTCATCAATTTAATAATTCTCAATATGATGAAAATTTTTACACATATTTCTTCTAAATAACTATTAAAAATAACTGTGATGAGTTATTATTAAATGTACATTTTTATTTCCATCTCCAATTATTTTCTTGGTGTGACATTCTTAATACCACATTTCTGAATCAAATATTAAATAAATTTTTAGGGAACCTGATACATATTGATAAATTGTATACCAAAAAGATTTTTCCAGTTATATTCACATTAGCAAAGGTAGAGATTACCTGTTTCTTTCCATTCTTGTGAAACATGAGTATTTTTTAAAATTATTGATAATGATACACTAAAATGCTACCTTATTTTAGCTCGTTTTAAGTTTTGAAATACTATTTTGAGAATCGTTATTACATGTTAAGCCTATTTGATAACTGTTAACAATTTAAAATGTTCATTAGTTATTAGCATTAACAATTTTATTTCCATTGCATTTTCTTAGTGCTGATCTAAATCTTAGCCTGGTTTATGTCCATGATGTCATGAATATCTCCCATAATCATTAATTTCTTCCTTCCTTCATTATAATAATTTCACAAGATTTTATTGAGCACTTAATATACAGCCACTGAATATACAGTGCCATTGAAGAGCTTATTATATTCTGGCTCATTTAATGAAGTTGCCTTCTTTATTATTACACTCCATTTCTACTATATAACTCTGATTCCATTCTTCCTCTCACCTCCTTTTACACTATCAACTTCTGAAAAACTAGTAGGTTCCATTTCACCGTGTGTTCTGGTTTGAAACTGTATATACCAAAAAAAAAAAAGCATGTTATGAAATCTAATCCATTCCTCTGAGTGTGAACCCATTGCAAGTAGGTCCATTTGATGAGGTTATTACAGTTAAGGAGTGTCCTACCTCAAACAGTATAGATCTCAATCCTATTACTAAAGTCCTTCATAAAATACACAGAGAGATCAGCCAGAAGTTGAAATCATTGGAACCTGGAAAAAAAGAGACAGAATAGGAGGTGTACCATGTGCCTTGTCTTGTTACAAACTAGGGACCAAAGATCACCAGCAGCCAGCCACAGAACACCAATGTTTGGGGGGAAAAAATCACCCAACCAATTTCATTATATTTGCTTGATTAGCCTAAGAAACAAAAACACCATGGAACTCATTTGACTTGAATTTCTACCTCATCAAATCCATATTCTTCTTCCAGACTTTCAAATTTAGAAAGATCATCAATCACTTTCCTTTGTATCTATTTGCTTTTATTTTCTGTGAATTCTCAACGTATTTACTCTTGCAATAATCTCCCCATTATAGCACACTTCAAAATCATTCTTCACATCACTCTTGTTATTCTTCTCACCTTATCTGTTTTCTCCCTCTTTCAAGGTCAGTATGTAGCTGAAAGAAATGCACATAATGCCACATCTGGGTTCCTGTCAGAGTTCCTATTAACTATAAAAACTGTGTGACCTATAGTAAGTTAAATGAGATAAAGCATCTAGCATATTTCCTGGTACACAAAAATACTAAAAATTTTCTCCCACCCTCATCCCATATAGTTTTCCATGAAGACTAACCTAAACACACACTCCATCCTCTGAATTAATCTTTCTCTCCTCTGATTTTCAAATTCTCTCTATATCATGCAAAACAACACTGTCTTTCAATGATGTTATTTATAATTTTTCCATAACTAAATTTTAAAATACCTTCATAGCTTAAGTGAATATTTTCTCCTTGTGCAGCCATTACCCTGATCCCCAGGGCACTTGTTTTAATGCTGAGCATATTAGCCATTCAATAAATGCGTGGTGGTTGGTTTGTCTATATTTGGAGTTAGGATAGCAATGTCAAATTTTTCATATCTATTGGTAAAATACAATTTTAGAAACGTGTATCATTTGAGGACTCTGGTACTTCTTTTTTCATCTTATTGTGGTCCTTGCTAATGTTGATTTGCTTACAAATGAATGTACACAAAATTTTAGCAAGAACCATTTTATGACTCACAAAATCCATGTTATTAGAAGTTATGTTTTGTAAAGGTTAGGCTAATGTGTCAACTCGGCAAGGTAATTGTGCCCAGTTGTTTGGTCAAGCAAGCACTGGGCTAACTGTAAAACAAAGGCATTTATGGACTTTAGTCACTGTAAAACAAAGGCATTTATGGACTTTAGTCACCATTGACTTTACTGCAGTGGTAAGTCATAGATAGCTGATTATGATTACATCAATCAGGGAGATTGCCACCAGCAATGAGTGATGTTTTATCCAGTGAGTTAAATGCCTTAAAAGGGGAAGTGGTTGCAGCATTGAGTGAGAATTTCCTAGCTGGTCTTTGGATAGCCAGCATCTCCCAAAACTCATCAAGAACCTTCATTGGACTTTCATTGGAGCTCCTGGTTGCAGCCTGGCTGCGGAACCTGGACTTATGCATCCCCATGGTCATGTAAGAGACACTTATAAAATCGCATAGTATTGACAGATATCTCTTGTTGATTCTGTTTCCCTAGAGAACCCTGACTAATACACTTTTCAATATTTCTAAATCAGTTTTTGGATGGGGGGAGGAATTAAATAAAAACTGTAGTAATTTAAAATATCATATGATAGAGGAACCAGAAAATTAACATGTTTCATTATAGGTTTTTAATGACTTCAATTGAAACTCGGTTTTATTAAGGGATTATCCAGGAACTGGGCCTTTATTATAGCAGGTCATTTGGGCCTCCATTTAACCAGTTTCTGGCAAATTTATTGACAGGAATAATATAATGATTATGAATAACCATCAAGTATAAGAAAAAAGGACCTCTTTGAATGATAAAGCTTTTAGACAAGAAAAATATTATGCATTTGTTTGAGAATAGTGAAAAGTGTGTACTAATTTCATATTGTCCTACAAATTATGAATATGTTATTTCTGGCAAGCAGTTCTCTTTAAAATTGTATATACTTAGTTCCTTGCCAGGAATGTTAGAGAAAAGCAATAGCAACCTCTTTATACCCAGCTAGGGCCAGGTATTGTTCATTAACATGTAAATAGTACAATTACTGCCAACTAAGTTTTTTTATATATTAAAATCTATGGGAATACAATTACATCAGCAAATTTTATTTAAAAATACATATACATCTTTGTACTTTATGTTATTACAAAACATATAGTATAACTTCTAGTCTTAATTACATAGGGCTTCAATTTGCTCTTCTTTTGCAGAATGTCACATCAATGACTAGAATAAAAAGTAAAAGTATGTTGGTTGGGTATATGATCAGAGTCAAATACTGAAATGTTATTATAAGTATAAATTACAATGATGTCAGCTGTTTGGTAATATGTATTCTTCCATTATTTTTTACTGTGTGTAAAGAACTGTGTTAATGTAAGACATTCAGTGATGAACAAGCAGCTATGGTCTCTAATACATGGAGGGTATAGTATAATTGAGTTCCACAAATAAACAAGCAAAAAATCTGCAAATAAGCATAAACATAGATCAATATTGTCATAAGCATTCTTATGTAAAATATTAGGGTGCCATTAAAAAACACGATGAGTTTGGGTGGGCACAGTTGGGGTTAGGAATCTATCTGTGAATGAGCAAAATTTCAGCTGAGACCTGAATGATGATGAGGTGTTAGCCAGATGAAAAGAGTGGGAAAGAGCATCCTAGGAAGAAAGAACAGTATATATGAAGGTTGGAAAGCTGGAAAGAGCTTGATTACTTCAAGGAGTTGACAAAGAGAATACATAAATTATTCAAGATAGTGGTTACCTCTGGAGAGCAAGGGAGTAGAACAGAGTTTGTAAGAGGTAAGAATGGGACTTCAAGAGTAGCTGAAATGTTTTCATTCTTTTTATTATTTTTTATTTTTAAAGAAGTTTTAGATTACATAAATGATACATAAAAATATAGGGGATTCCCTTATGCCCCACTCCTTCCCCCTCACACACTTTTCCACATTAACATCCTTCGTTATTGTGGTACATTTGCTACTTGATCAAAACTTATTGAAACATTGCTACTACCAAAAGCACTTAAAAAGAGTTAGGGATATGAGTTACTTATAAAAACATACTGTATTTCTCATGTACAGCAATTATGGTGTCACAAAGGTAACACAAATAAAATGGTCATATTTTCCGTAGGCTAAAATAGTAACTCTGGAGGTGAAATTACATTGTTGGCTCTTTTTTAAATTTTCTTAATTAATATTATTTCTTTAAAAAGAATTCTTTGAATGTCATGGCATGGATTGAAATTAAAACTAATAAGGTGACTTTGTGAGAGACTATCTCAGTCCTAGAGAATAGATGACAGTGACTTTTAATTGACATTATTAGAGTGTTATTAGAATAAAATAGAACCAAGTAACCCTTAATAATCTTTAAAAGGAAAGTGCGTGTAATTAAGTTACAATTCTAATTTCTTCCTGTTGCTTTTTAAGACCATCCTCAGAATCAAATCCGCAAAAGAAGTTTGAGTCCAGATCCACCTCATGCCTTTCATTTTTAACTCAGTTTTTCCCAAGTTTTAGTCCCTGAAAAATTGTAGCATCACATTGCATATTAAGTACTGAGAAAGTACCACCTTAGGTTAAAGTGACATTTCATCTCCTAGGGTAATTTTTTAAATTGTCTCTAAAAGAAATTACTGAACCTACTACTTCAATGGAAAGTTAAAAGCAAAGACATTTTGCAAATATAGAAGTTATGACAAAGGAAGAGAAGCTGTATTACATTTACTACTGCCATTTTTACCCCCAGTAAGTTAGCTTCCTCTGAAAGATAGCAAACTTCTGTATGATTAAAATGTCTCATGGACATTTTATTGAGATAACTATTTTTAGGTTATGGGTTATTCTCATGCATAGAAGACATTAGAAGTTATCTACATCTTTTTATTAGGAGATAAAAGCCATCCCTTCGCAATAATTCATTCAAAGAATATTGTACACCTCATATTTATTCATGTTTACAATATATATATATATTTTTTATTTTTTTTTATTGACTTTGTAATAATATTACATTAAAAATATATATGTGAGGTCCCATTCAACCCCACCCCCCCACCCCCCCTCTCCCCCCCCCCAACAACACTCGTTCCCATCATCCTGACACATCCATTGGATTTGGTAAGTACATCTTTGGGCACCTCTGCACCTCATATACATTGGTTCACATCATGGCCCATACTCTCCTCTATTCCATCATGTAGGCCCTGTGAGGATTTACAGTGTCCGGTGATTACCTCTGAAGCACCATCCAGGGCAGCTCCATGTCCCGAAGATGCCTCCACCTCTCATCTCTTCCTGCCTTTCCCCATACCCTTTGTCCATTATGTCCACTTTTCCCAATCCAATGCCACCTCTTCTATGTGGACACTGGTTTGGTTGTGTCCATTGCACCTTTATGTCAAGAGGAGGCTCAGATTCCACCTGGATGCTGGATGCAATCCTCCCATTTTCAGTTGTAATCACTCTAGGCTCCATGGTGTGGTGGTTGTCCTTCTTCACCTCCATCTTAGCTGAGTGTGGTAAGTCCAATAAATCAGATTGTAGGTGCTGGAGTCTGTTGAGGCTCAGGATCTGGCTATCACATTGTCAGTCCAGAGATTCAAATCCCCTAAATATATCTTAAACCCCAACATTAACTGCACCTCCAGCACATTAGCATGAAAGTCTTATGAAGGGAGATCCCATCTGAGTCCAGATTCATCACACATAAACACCATTTCCAAAGAGGGGCCATCTGCCCTGGTAGTTAACCCCATCGGCCATGACCATAACTCCCATGGGTCTCTTTAGCCCTCAAAGGAACCAATATCTGGGGGTTGTATCTGCTTTATCTGTCTCTCTGACTCTGCTCAGTTGTGCATGAGGGCAAACCTTCTGCCAGCCTCCAGACTCTTTTTTAGAAACTCGTAGCCATATAAACTCATTTCTCCTTTCCATTTCCCCCTTACTTTAGGTCAAACAGCATTTTAAAGTCATGGTATTTTATGTAGACATGGATATTCTGCTGATCCGCATTGAACCTTCCGTATAAGGTCATTTTCCAGTTGCATCATCAGTTGGTAGTTGATAGTGGTCCCTCGTTGCCAGGGAGGCTCATCCCCGGGTGTCATGTCCCACGCTGGGGGGAAGGCATTGCATTTACATGCTGAGTTTGGCTTCGAGACTGGCCACATTTGAGTAACATGAAGGCTGACAGAAGGAAATTCCCAGGCACAAAGTTGCTCTAGGCCTTGTTATTATTTTGGGTTTATCAGCTCACAAGCATAGTCATTAGTATCAGGGGCTCACTGTTGAACCCTCACTCCCTCCCGGTCCCCACCACTGTACCTGGGAGACTGTCGCTGCTCCCCTAGGGACCACGACAGAGCACCACTGGCCAGGAACCCAGTACCCCCCCTACTGTGGTTTTTAATTGTTGCCACTATGAGTATATCCAAACATTACCATGCACCCTGGACATATGTTCTGTACAGCTCCCTGTCAGTCATATATCACCTGTCATTGGTATCCCATACCAGTATCCCTCCATTGCCATTGTTGAAACACTCTGTGATCCAGAACTCCCCGAAATTTGAAGCCCAATATAATGTCATGGTCCCTTACTAGGGAATGGCATATAGCGATGAGTTTAAAGGATAGATAAAGAACTTGGATAAAGTTAGATAAAGAACTTAGATAAAGAATGTTGACTTGAAAAAATTCCACATCCTATTTTTTTCTTTTTTTTTTTTTCCCCCCCCCCCCCCTAATTATTCAGCTTTTCTTCACAGGAGTCCTAGACCACAGCAATGTATATATATAATATACAGCACTCCCACACATCCACCAGAAAACCTTTTCCCTTCCACAGTGATACTCTTACGCCCTATTCATATCATATTTACTTAAAGTGATGTACAGAGTCTGAGACATTAGCTTTCTAACAAGGTGACATCTGTGTTTACATTATGGTGCATACTTTAGGATACACAGTTCTTTACATTTTTAGTTATCCTATGTTTTACATTATGGTTTACATTATCAGTCTGTCATCTCCTATATGTTATGGTGTAATATTACATGTTTTATATCCATCCTTGTGTACTCTCAAGAAACTCCTCTCTTACCCCCCATTTACTTTGGTTCCACACATTTAACGTCCATTTTCCCCTTCCACCTTGGTGCCCTCAGTGATAGCCAACCTCCGTTTCCTGAGGAGCCACTTCCAGAGATAGATGGAATAGTGTTCAGGTCCTAACTTGCTCAACTGCCCCAATGCCCTGGGAGCCACCCTTTCTCTCGAGGGATACAGTTCCCTCTATTGGATGGCATTAGTCCTCCCCAGGATGTGGGTCCACCCCCACTCTCACTACTTGGGTTTCTACCCCATGGTGTCACCCACTCTGGCAGAATGAGCATTTAGACATTCCCCAGGAGCCCGTCCTGCATCAGACCCTCCCCTCCGAGCATTCTAAACAGGTAACCCTCTTTATTATATTTTGATATGATTTTCTCGGCATTTTACTCTCCACCAACACCTGACCCTCTCCTGGTTCGTATGCTACCCCTCCCTCCCCCCACTTTTGGGCAACGTTACCCACCCGTCCCTCCCCAGCCACCCTCAAACCCGCAAAGCCCCAAGCAAAGGCAACCCCTTGCCCCCCCTTTTATCTCTTCTTTGTGTTCATACTTACCACCATCTCGTCTTAAATTCCACCCCTGCAGACATCGGCTCATATCCTTCCTCCACCCTCCGATTTCCTGCAAGCCTATCGTTCAGTCTCTTGCTATCTAGGGCAGCTTGTTTATTTCATATCATTGAGGTCATGTAGTATTTGTCCTTCAATGTCTGGGTTGCTTCACTCAACATAAGGTTCTCAAGATTCATCCATGTTATCACATGTGTTTGTAGTGTGTTTGTTCTTACAGCCGAGTAGTATTCCATTGTGTGTATATACCACATTTTATTGATCCACTCGTCTGTTGATGGGCATTTGGGTTGATTCCAACTTTTGGCAATAGTGAACAATGCTGCTATGAACATTGGTGTACATATATTGGTTTGTGTTTTTGTTTTCAGTTCTGCTGGGTATATTCCCAGCAGTGGTATTGCTGGGTCATATGGCAAATCTATGGCTAGTTTTTTGAGAAACCGCCATACTGTTCTCCAGAATGGTTGGATCCTTCTGCATTCCCACCAGCAGTGGATGAGTGTTCCCCTTCCTTCGCATCCTCTCCAGCACTTGTATTCTTCTGTTTTTTTCATAGCTGCCAATCTTATGGGTGTAAGATGGTATCTCATTGTGGTTTTGATTTGCATTTCCCTGATAGCTAGAGATTTGGAACATTTTTTCATGTGCTTTCTTGCCATTTGTATTTCTTCTTCGGAGAAGTGTCTGTTTAAGTCTTTTTCCCATTTTTTAAATGGATTGTTTATCTTTTTATTTTCAAGATGTAGGAGTTCTTTATATATGCAAGTTATAAGTTTCTTATCAGATATATGATTGCCAAATATTTTCTCCCACTGTGTGGGCTCCCTTTTTACTTTCTTGACAAACTCCTTTGAGGTGCAGAAGGCTTTAATTTTGAGGAAGTCCCATTTATCTATTAGTTCTTTTGCTGCTCGTGCTTTTGGTGAGATATTCATAAATCCATTACCTATTACAAGGTCCTGTAGATGTTTCCCTACACTGCTTTCTAAGGTTTTTATGGTCTTGGCTCTTATATTTAGGTCTTTGATCCATCTTGAGTTGATCTTTGTATAAGGTGTGAGATGGTAATCCTCTTTCATTCTTCTACATATGGCTATCCAGTTCTCCAGACACCATTTGTTGAATAGGCCACTCTCTCCCAGTTGAGAGGGTTTGGTGGCTTTATCGAATATTATGTGGTTGTATATGTGAGGTTCTATATCAGAGCTTTCAATTCGATTCCATTGGTCTATATGTCTCTCCTTATGCCAATACCATGCTGTTTTCACCACCGTAGCTTTATAGTATGTTTTGAAGTCAGGTAGTGTGATTCCTCCAATTTCGTTTTTCTTTTTCAGTATGTCTTTGGCTATTCGGGGTCTCTTTCCTTTCCAAATAAATTTCATAGTTAGTTTTTCTAGTTCCTTAAAGAAGGCTGCATTGATTTTTATTGGGATTGCATTGAATGTGTAGATCAATTTTGGTAGGATAGACATCTTAATAATGTTCAGTCTTCCTATCCATGAACAAGGAATAGTCTTCCATTTATTTAGGTCTTCTTTGATTTCCTTGAACAATCTTGTATAGTTCTCAGTGTATAAGTTCTTTACCTCTTTAGTTAAATTTATTCCTAAGTATTTGATTTTTTTATTTACTATTGTGAATGGTATTTGTTTCTTGATTTCCTCCTGATCTTGCTCATTATTGGTGTACAGAAATGCTACTGATTTTTGCGCATTGATCTTATAACCTGCGACTTTACTAAACTCATTTATGAGTTCTAGAATCTTCGTTGTAGATCTCTCAGGGTTTTCTATGTATAGGATCATGTCATCTGCAAATAATGAAATTTTGACTTCTTCCTTTCCAATTTGAATGCCTTTTATTTCTGGTTCTTGCCTCAGTGCTCGAGCAAGTACTTCTAAGACAATGTTAAATAGGAGCGGCGACAGTGGGCATCCTTGTCTTGTTCCTGAGTTTAGAGGGAAGGAGTCTAGGATTTCTCCATTGTAAACAATATTGGCTTTAGGTTTTTCATATATACTCTTTATCATATTCAAAAAATTTCCTTGTATTCCAATCATTTGGAGTGTTTTTATCAAGAAAGGGTGCTGTATTTTGTCAAATGCTTTTTCTGCATCAATAGATATAATCATGTGATTTTTTTCCTTCAATCTGTTTATATGGTGTATTACGTTGATTGATTTTCTTATGTTGAACCATCCTTGCATACCTGGGATGAATCCCACTTGGTCGTGGTGTATAATTCGTTTAATGTGTTGTTGAATACGATTAGCAAGTATTTTGTTAAGTATTTTTGCGTCTAGGTTCATTAGAGAAATTGGTCTGTAATTTTCCTTTCTTGTGATGTCTTTGTTTGGCTTTGGTACTAGGGTAATGTTGGCATCATAGAAGGAGTTGGGTAATGTTCTTTCTGTTTCGATGGTTTGGAATAGTTTCAGCAGGATTGGTGTCAGTTCTTTCCGGAATGTTTTATAGAATTCACCTGTGAAGCCATCTGGCCCTGGGCTCTTCTTAGTTGGGAGATTTTTAATAACTGATTCTATCTCTCTGCTTGTGATTGGTTTGTTAAGATCATCAATTTCTTCTTTTGTCAATATGGGCTGTTTATGTGTTTCTAGGAATTTGTCCATTTCCTCTAGATTGTCATTTTTGTTGGAATATAGTTTTTCAAAATATCCTCTTATGATAGTCTTTATTTCTGTGGGGTCAGTGGTGATGTCGCCTTTCTCATTTCTTATTTTGTGTATTTGCATCTTCTCTCTTTTTTTCTTTGTTAGTGTTGCTAAAGGTTTGTCAATTTTGTTAATCTTCTCAAAAAACCAGCTCTTGGTCTTGTTTATCTGTTCAAGTGCTTTCTTATTTTCTATTTCATTTAGTTCTGCTCTTATCTTTGTTATTTCCTTCCTTCTTCTTCCTGTTGGGTTACTTTGTTGTTGTTTTTCTAATTCCTTCAAATGTGCAGTTAGTTCTTCAATTTTTGCTCTTTCTTCTTTTTTGATATATGAATTTATGGCTATAAACTTCCCTCTCAGTACTGCTTTTGCTGCATCCCATAAATTTTGGTATGTTGTGTTATCATTATCATTTGTTTCAAGGTAGTCATTGATTTCTTTTGAGATTTCCTCTTTGACCCACTGTTTTTCTAAGAGTGTGTTGTTTAATTTCCAAATCGTGGTGTGAAATCTGGGCTTCTTTCCCTTGCAAATCTCCAGCTTGACTCCACTGTGGTCAGAGATAATGTTTTGTATGATTTCAATCTTTCTGAATTCGTTCAGCCTTTCTTTGTGGCCTAGCATATGATCTATCTTGGAGAATGATCCATGTGCACTTGAGAAAAATGTATATCCTGCTGTGTTTGGGTGTAGCGATCTATATATGTCTATTAGATCGAGCTCCTCTAATATACTATTCAGATGTTTTGTTTCTTTGGTGATTCTCTTTTGAGATGTTCTGTCCAGGGTTGATAGTGGTGTATTAAAATCCCCCACTATAATTGTAGATGTATCTATTCTTTCACTTAGTTTTTCCAGCGTTTGCCTGACGTATTTAGAGGCACCCTTGTTAGGGGCATAGATATTTATGATTGTTCGATCTTCTTGACAGATTTTCCCTTTGACTAAAATGTAGTATCCTTCTTTGTCTCTCACAATTGTTTCACATTTAAAGTCTATTTTGTCTGATATTAATATAGCTACTCCTGCCTTTTTTTGGTTATTGTTAGCTTGTATGATTGTTTTCCAGCCTTTCACTTTCAATCTCCATGCGTCTCTGGGTCTAAGATGTGTCTCTTGTAGACAGCATATGGATGGGTCATATTTCCTTATCCAATGTCCCAGTCTGAATCTTTTGATAGGTGAGTTTAATCCGTTGACATTCAGTGTTATTACTATCAAGGAATTATTTGTGTTAGCCATACTTTGATTGGATTTGTGTTTGTCATATTTTGTTTGTATATTTTTTTTTGTCTTTTTTGTTGTTGTTGTTGGTCTTATACTCTCCTCCAACTTTGCCTTTCCTGTTTTTTCCTTTCTTCCTGCAGCACTCCCTTTAGAATTTCTTGAAGGGGAGGTTTCTTGTTGGTATACTCTTTCAGTTTCTGTTTGTCTGCGAATATTTTGAACTCTCCATCATGTTTGAATGTTAGTTTAGCTGGATAGAGTATTCTTGGTTGGAAATTTTTTTCCTTTAGTACCTTGACTATATCATACCACTGTCTTCGTGCCTCCATGGTTTCAGAAGAGAAATCAGCACTTAATCTAATTGAGCTTCCCTTGTATGTGATGGTTTTCTTTTCTCTTGCTGCTTTTAGGATTTTCTCTTTGTCTTGAGCATTGGATAATTTGACAAGTATATGTCTTGGGGTGGGCCTGTTGGGGTTTATGACTTGAGGAGTGCGCTGTGCTTCTTGGATATGTACATCTGTCTCTTTCAGTAGATTTGGGAAGTTTTCAGCCATTATTTCCTGCAACACTCTTTCTGACCCCTTTCCCTTCTCTTCACCTTCTGGAATGCCTATAATACGTATGTTTGAGCGTTTTGCATTGTCATTCAGGTCTCTAAATCCTAATTGGATTTTTTCTATCTTCTTATTGACCCCTTCTACTATCTGTTTGATTTCTGATGTACTGTCTTCCACATCACTAATTCTCTGCTCTGTCTCTTCTAGTCTGCTGATATTTGCTGCAAGTGTATTTTTGATTTCTTGAACTGTGGTGTTCATTCCCATCATATCTGTTATGTTTTTGCGTATGTCTGCAATTTCCCCTCCAAGTGATGTCTTCATGTTGTTAACCTCTTTCATTACTGCATCAAATTTGTCGGTGATAAATGTTCTGAGATCTTTCATTGCTTGTGCCAAGTTTTGCTCCCCTTCGTGATTATTGGTTTGTTGATTGGATTCAGCCATGTTTTCCTGATTATTGGTTTGGTTCGTAGATTTTTGTTGCTTTCTGGTCATCTCTTTATTTTGACGAATTTAATCAGTTCCTTAGCTTCTTTGTCTGCTCTTGGAGGTTAATTAGTTGTTATTTTTGCACAGGTGTTATATCTTCTCTTTGTCACTTTTTTCTTCTTATTCTAGTTACTTGTTGTTGGTTAAGTTCACTTTAGAGGAAAGTATTAGTGTTGGGGAAAGGCAATTGTGTAAGCAAGGGAAAAGTGTAACGTTGTATTGGTGATGTATGTTAATAAAGCAGGAATATGAGATCTGGAAGGATGGAGGTTAGATTCATGTAGATTGTATAGAGTTATAGCTGTAGGTAGAGTACCTTTTATGAAGTTGATGACTGAATTTGGGAGGAATATGGTATGAACTACACAGCTATTGTTTTCTTGAGAGAGGGAAAAAGAAAAGAAAGGTAATAGTTTCAAGAGTGGATAATAGACAGAAAACAGAACAAAGGTATTAGAAATTAAGAGTTAGACACTTTGTGGATCAAAGAACGGGAGGTGGGGGGTGGAATATAGGAGAGACAGTAGATGATAGTGGATATCAAGATGCAGGGGAAGGGGGATAGTGTAGGTAGCCTAAATCAGTTCACACAGAAATGAGGCAGTGGAGGATGGGAAAACCCAGCAAATGTGAGGTGTTCCCTGTAGCACCTATTGTATACTTGAATTAAAGTAAAAATAAGTGGAAGATGAGGGACAAGAGGGAAAGAGAAAACCGAAAAAGAAAAAAAAAAACAAACTAATTATAATAAAGAAAAAAGAAAGGCAAGAAGAAAGGAAGAAAGAAAAAGAGGATGGGCAAATGGTGGGGAACGGATAGGGAGAAGAGAGATACAGGTACACACGTGTCACAATTGCAACACTATCTAAAGCAACAACTTCCCCCCGCTTTGCCCTAAAACCCCCCCGTCTGTCTGCCCAAATGGGTCTGCAAGCACCTCCCTTCCCACAAACCCCCAATAGGCTGCCCAGGGCCCACGAACTCCCCAGTACTGCAGATGCTCAAAAAAAAAAAAAAAAAATTAAGTAAAATTAAGAAAAAAAACAAAACAAAAAACAAAGAAACAAACAAACAACAACAAAAAAAAAACAGAAACCCCTCCGCAGGCCCGGCTCCGCCCGCCGCGGAGGCTTGGACCGGCTCTGCCCGGCTCCTCACGCCGCCTTGGCCTGGCCTGGCTCCGCCCAGCTCCGCTCGCTACAGCGGCCCAGCCGGCTCCGGCATCCACCTCCCGCCACCGCGGCCTGGACCGGCCCTGCCCGGCTCCGTACCCGCCGCGGCCTGACCCGGGCCCGCCCGGCTCCAAACGCTACCGCGGCCCGCAGCCGGGGCCTGCACCGGCCCCGCCCGACTCCAAGCGCTGCCGCGGCCCGCAGCCGGGCCCTGCACCGGCCCCGCCCGGCTCCAAGCGCTGCCGCGGCCCGCCGCCGGGGCCTGCACCGGCCCCGCCCGGCTCCAAGCGCTACCGCGGCCCGCCGCCGGGGCCTGCACCGGCCCCGCCCGGCTCCAAGCGCTACCGCGGCCCGCCGCCGGGGCCTGCACCGGCCCCGCCCGGCTCCAAGCGCTACCGCGGCCCGCAGCCGGGGCCTGCACCGGCCCCGCCCAGCTCCAAACTCTACCGCGGCCCGGCCCGGCCTGGCTCAGCCCCACCGAGCGGGGCTAGATGCCTCGTCTCCACCTACCCAAGAAGGGAATCCTCTACAGGTAGCTGGGATCTCCGTGTATATTTCACAGACGAATCCTCTCTGTTACCTTCCCTCCAAATCGATGTCCAGACACCTCCGGACCAGCAAAAATCCCGAAACAATCCGGTCCCAAAGAGTCTCCAACGCCGCCCAGCCGATTCCCTGCAGAAGACTCTAACAGGGATGTTCACTCAGCCGCCATCTTGCCCCCTCCTCCTACAATATATATTTTTGAGCAATTGCTTTATGCCAGAAAATGTGCCAGAAACCACAGATATTGCATTGAGCAAAACAAACATGGTCCCTACTTATGAAGCTTATATTATAGTAATATAATATACTATATAAATAGGCAAATATCAGAGGCAAATATCAAAGAAACAAAGAAACAAATATTTATTTCAAGATAAAAATACTATAAAGGAAATATATAAGATATGATAATATAACTAATATCAGAGAGTAAGTGAGGTGAGTGTGGAACCTACTTAAATAGGGGGATTGGAAAAGTCTTCTAAGGCAAAACCTTAAATATAAGAAAGAGCCATTCAAGGGAGGGTGAGGGTGGAGAGAGTCTTTCAAGCATGTGCAAAGACCATCGGGTGGGAAAACATGACCCTCATCTAGACCCTGTAAGAAATTCAAGTGTGCCTAAAATGTAATAGACTAGGTGGAAACCAGTTCAATAGGAAGCCATAAGCAAAATGGTGGCCAGGTCACATAGTGCCTTGGAGACCATTACAAAGAGTTTAAATGTTTTCATAAATGAAATAGTACGCCATTGAAGAGGTTTAAGCAAGGAAATGGGGGAATCCAAATTGTTGTTTAAAGATTACGTTAAATCTGATTACTGTATAGGAAATACATTAGAAAGGGTAAAATTGGAAGTGGCGAGACTAGGAAGGAGACTATGGTGAGAGGTGGCAGTGACTTAGACTCAAGACATAGAAAGAGGGCAGCAGACTTGGCCTAGTGGTTAGGGTGTCTGTCTACCACATGGGAGGTCCATGGTTCAAACCCCAGGCCTCCTTGACCCGTATGGAGCTGGCCCATGTGCAGTGCTGATGCGCGCAAGGAGTGCCCTGCCACGCAGGGGTGTCCCCCGTGTGGTACGCGCAAGGAGTGTGCCCCGTAAGGAGAGCCGCCCAGTGTGAAAGAAAGTGCAGCCTGCCCAGGAATGGTGCCACACACACGGAGAGCTGACACAAGATGACGCAACAAAAATAAATACAAATTCTTGTGCCGCTGATAATAACAGAAACGAACAAAGAAGATGCAGCAAATAGACACAAAGAACAGACAACCGGGGTGGAGGGGGAAGGAGAGAAAAATAAATAAATAAATCTTTTTAAAAAAAAGACACAGAAAGAAGTAGATAGAGGCAAGATATATTTCTGAAGGGAGCCAATGAATTTAGTGATTGATTGAATGTAGGGAATAATGAAGAATGAGAAATCTAGGATGACTTCCCATTTTCTTGCTTGAGCAACCGGTTACCTTGTGTTAACACTTGTTAAGATGAGGACAGTAGTGTGGTGAGAGTAAGGGAATCAAGAGTTATGTGTTAGGTATGCTAAATATATGCCTTCGAGTTATCCAAATTATATATTGAATTTTATTTGGATAGTTGAGCCTGGGCTCTTATGAGCTCAGGAGTTAGTCTACAAATAACCAGAAGGAATCAGCATACAGAGCCGTTAAAAGTCATCACATATCTTGATAGTCCCGGAATACTTACTCCTTTGGATTCAGTAGATGCAGGCATTGAAGATTCTACTCAAAATATCAGCACTACCTCGATTGTGGTTCATATTTAATACTGTCTTGTGACAGTGCCTTGAGAGAATGTATCACAGATGAGTGAGTCTTGTTGAGATACTGAAGGTTAAAAAAGTTCTGGATTATACAGTTCCATTCAAAGAGACAGATTTGGGCGGGGATTCACAGTCAGAGGGGAAGGGGGACATTTGGGAGAGAAAATGCTGTAAAGGAAAGGGATTGAAGAAAGAAGGAAGAACGGGCTTTAAAAAAGCTGAGTCATTTCACAACTTTTTATAAAACAGGCCTGCTGCTAAATAAGTACCTATAACTTGTTCTGAATTCCTTTTTATTAATAAGAATTGCAAAATTCAATGATCAGTTACTATTTGTCAGGCATCATTCTAAGCACTGCACATGAACTAACTCACTTAGTTCTCTAGAAGGCTCTGGGATATTTGCTATTTGATCAATTTTGCAGATGAGTAAACAGGCACAGAGAGATTCAGTAAATTATCTGAGTTAAAAGAGCTATTAAGTTGTGTGCTGGGATTTGAACCTTGGTTTCCAGAACCATGGTCTTAGCAACTACACTATACACTGCGGTCACCCCTCGGGCTGAAGCATGGTTTGCTGGCCTGGCGGGGGAGCGGCCGCGGTAGGCCAAGCCGCTGCCCCCATAATAGGGTGGCTGGTCGAACTCACCGCCACCCCTGAAGGAAGCTCGGCATGGGCGCAGAGTGCCCTCGGGTCTCCCCTTCTCGGCAGCCATGCTTCCGCGGCCGCCCCTCCTCCCGGATGGCGCCACACGATGCCTTCTTTCTCCCTGCGCAGGCGCAGGGCAGAAAATTCCAGTCTGCCCTTTTCCCCTCCCCCGACAGCAGCAACAGCCAGGTGTGGGCGGAAAAATCCAGCCCGCCCTTTTCCCTTCCCCAACAGCAGCAACAGCCAGGCGTGGGCGGGAAACTCAAGTCTGCCCTCCACCCCAGCAACAGCAGCCACCAATCCCTAAACCCTGCCCCTTCCCCCAGCAACAGCAACAGCCAATCCCTAACCACCACCCCTCCCCCGTCCAGTACCGCCCACTGACCTTTTGCCGGCAACCAATCAGAACAGGGCGTGGCTTCGACCAATAAGCCTTCCCCAGCCCCTATAAAACTGTTGCCTCTCCCTCAGTAAAGTGGACTTGCGTGTTTACCTTGTCTCCGCGGTAGTTCTTCTGCCGTGCGCCCTCCAGTCCTGAGAGCCCCCGACAAGGGCCTGGCCTCCCTTGTCCCCAGTTCGTCGCCTGCTTCTCCGGGCGACCCCTTCGTCGCCTGCTTCTCCGGGCGACCCCTTCGTCGCCGGCTTCGCCGGGCGACCCCGTCAGCCGAACCGCGCAACCCCTTGTGAGACCGATCCCTCGTCTGCTGCCGGACCGACCCCTCGTCCCAAGTGGGACCGACCCCTCTTCCAGAGCTGGACCGACCCCTCGTCCGCAGCCAGACCCCACCTCTACCGACCGAGCAAACCGTCGCAATACACTAAAGTTGAGTGTAATATAAAATGTGTTTCTCAATGGCTTTGTGGCTTTCTGATAAGTAGAACTTTTTCTGTAAGTATTATTCACATCTTATTATTCATTATGTTATTCTGTAAGTTCCACAGGTTTTATGGCATGGAGAAAATTCATGATGATGGTTCTATAATATTAAAATATCTGCTTCCTGGTCTACATATTTTATATTTTGCGATTTCCTTATACTTTCTTTCAAAAGATTTATTTTACTATTTATTTCTCTTTCCTCACCCCACAACCCCGCCCCACCCCGTTGTCTGCTCTCTGTGTCCATTTGTTGTATGTTCTTCTGTGTCCGCTTGCATTCTCCGTGGCATGGGGAATCTGTGTCGTTGTTGCATCATCTTGCTGCATCAGCTCTCTGTGTGTGCAGCACCACTCCTGGGCGGGATGAACTTTTTTCACGTAGGGCGGCTCAATGCGGGATGCACTCCTTGCACCTGGGACTCCCCTATGCGGGAGACACCCCTGCGTGGCACGGCACTCCTTGCACGCATCAGCACTGAGCATAGGCCAGCTCCCCACACAGGCCAGGAGGCTCTGAGTTTGAACCCAGGACCTTCCATATGGCAGGCAGACACTCTATCAGTTGGGACATGTCTGCTTCCCTTTTATACTTTGTTTTGGTTTTCTTCTCATATTTCTTAGCCATTTGCCCTTCCATCACTTCCTTAAAAACAGTGACAAGAACAGTATTTACTTGTTTTTTTTAAAATTGATTTTGTAAAAATATTACATTAAAAAAAAATATGAGGTCCCATTCAACCCCACCACCCCCACCCCACCACTCCCCCCCCCCAGCAACATTCACTCCCATCATCATGACGCATCCATTGCATTTGGTAAGTACATCTCTGGGCATCTCTGCACCTCATGATCAATGGCCCACATCATGACCCATACTCTCCCCCATTCCATCCAGTGGGCCCTGGGTGGATTTACAATGTCCGGTGATTGCCCCTGAAGCACCGTCCAGGGCAACTCCAAGTCCCAAAGTCACCTCCACATCTCATCTCTTCCTGCCATTCCCCATACCCATCAGCCACCATGTCCACGTTTCCCACTCCAATGCCACCTTTTCTCTGTGGACCTTGGATTGGTTGTGTCCGTTGCACCTCTATGTCAAGAGGAGGCTCAGTTCCACATGGATACTGGATGCAATCCTCCTGCTTTCAGTTGTAGGCTCTCTAGGCTCCATGGTGTGGTGGTTGTCCTTCTTCAACTTGTTATCAGTGAAACTACCACCCAATTCTGCAGCCGTGTTATATCGATCATTCAATTATGAAATCTGTCAACTCAGACTCTTCATATTTCCTTCCATGGGGGTAAGTCTACAAATTATTTTCTTGCCTGGCATATTTAATTTCACAAACATGCATCTAACTAATGTTGTTGTGATCAACTCCAGCATCAAGGCCATTTTACGCCATAGGGAAAAATTAAGTATGCTAACTGGCTAATCTATGTATTAAAATATTTGCTTATTTAATGATATGTTTTTAAGTTAGCTTAGCTACATGTTAAGGCTCATGATTAGAAAATAGTTTATTTTTTAAATAATGTTCAAGAACTACCCAAGTATAGAGAAAATCTTGGTTGACTGAAATTTGTAAAACAAAACAAAAATTACCTTTTATTGAGTTTATAATAATATGTCAACTAGCTATTTTTAACCTCAAAAAACTTAAAACTTAAGCTCATTGAAACTTTCTTATAATCAATTGGTTTTCAACTATTTTGAAAATTCTTTTTAGTTAGAGAAATTGTGGGTTTACAGAAAAATCATACATAAAATATAGAATTCCCACATACCCCCCCAATTATTAACACTTTCCATTCGTGTACAACACTTGTTACAATTGATGATAGCACATTTTTATAATTATACTATTGACTATAGCCCATGCTTTAACTGTGTTGTGCAGTTCCGTGTTTTGTTTTCAATTTTTATTCTGGTAACCTTTATTCTAAATCTAACTCTATGAGTTTGCTTATTTTAATAATTTCTTTTAGTAAGATCACACAATATTTGTCCTTTCTGTCTGGCTTATTTCATTCAACATGATGTCTTCAAGGTTTATCCATGTTGTCACATGTATCAGAACTTCATTCCTTTATATGGCCAATAATATCCCACTTTGTGTTTATACCACATGTTTTTTATCCATTCACCCATTGATAGTCTTTTGGGTTACTTCCATACTTTGAAAATTGTAAATAATGCCACCATGAATATTGGTGCACCAAAACCTGCATGAGTCCCTGCTTTCATTTCTTTATGGGATATAGCTAGATGTAAGACGACTGGATCATATTGTAATTCTATACTTAGCTTTCAGAGAACTGCCAAACTATCTTCCACAGCAGCGTCAGCATTTTACATTGCCAACAGCAATGAATGAGTGTTCCTATTTCTCCGCATCCTCTCCAACACTTATAATTTTCTGTGTTTTTTGTTGTTGGTGTTTGCTGGCCATTCTAGTGGGTATGAAATAGTGTCTCATTGTGGTTTTGATTTGCATTTCCCTAATGGATAATGATGATGAATATCTTTTCATGTGCCTTTTGGCCATTTGTATGTCTTCTTTGGAGAAATGTTTATTTAAGTCTTTCACCCTTTTTATTTGGATTGTTTGTCTTTTTGTTGTTGAGTTGAAGAATTCTTTAATATACTGTGGATATTAAACCTTTGTAAATTATGTGGTTTCCAAATATTTTCTCCCATTGTGAAAGTTGTTCTTATACTTTCATGGTAAAGGCTTTGCACAAAAGTTTTAAAATTTGATAAATATAGTCATATTTATCTATATTTCTTTTGTTGCTTGTGCTTTGGGTTTAAAGTCTAAGAAACTATTGCCAATTGTCCTTAGGATGCTTCCCTACATGTTCTTCTAGGAGTTTTATAATTCTGGCTGTTATATTTAGGTCTTTGATCCACTCTGAGTCCACCTTCATTGTTTTGCAAATGGGCCTCCAGTTTTCCCAGCAGCATCTGTTGAAGAGTATATTCTCTCCCAATTGAGTGGTATTTACCCCTTGTCATAAACCAGCTGGCCATAAATGTGAGGGTTGATTTCTGAGCTCTCACTTTGAACCCATTGGTCTATATATCTTTCTTTGTGTCAGTACCATGTTGTTTTGATTACTGTGGCTTTGTAGTAGGTTTTTCAATTAGAAAATGTGAATCCTCCAACTTCATTTTTGTTTTATGGGATGGCTTTGGATATTTGGGATCCTTTATCTTTCCATAAAAAATTGAAGATTGGCTTTTACATGTCTGCAAAGAAGGTTATGGAACTATGATTGTGATTGGGTTGACTATGTTAATACCTTTGGGTAGAATTTAATGTTTTATAATTTTCTGCATTACATCCTTGGCTACATTTGTTCCTAGATATGTGATTCTTTAGTTGCTATTGTAAATTGAATTTTTTTTCTTTTTTTCTTCCAATTGTTCATTAATAGTGTATTGAAACACTAGTGAATTTTTGCATTTTAATCTTGTACTCTACCACTTCACTAAATTTGTTTTAGTACTGGTCACTTTCTTGTTGAATTTTCAAGAATTTCTGCATATAAGATCATGGCATCTTCAAACAGGGAAAGTTTTAATTATTCCTATTCAATTTGGATGACTTCTATTTCTTTTTCTTGCCTTTTTGCTCTGGCTAAACGTCCAGCACAATGTTGAATAAAAGTGGTGACAGTTGGCATCCTTGTCCTGTTCCAGATCTTAGAGGGAAACCTTTCTCTCATTCACCATTAAGTATGTTGTTCGTTGTGGGTTTATCATATATGCTCTTTAACATGTTAAGGATGTTTCCTTCTATTTCTAGTTTTCTAAGTCTGTTTATCAAGAAGGGGTGCTGGGTTTACCAAGACCTGAGGAACACAAAGTACTCACCAAAATGTAAACTCTAGAGTTTGATTTGTAGCAGTGCTTCAATTTTGGTTCATAACAAATATACCACAATAACAAATATACCACACTAATCTTAGATGTCAGTAATAAGGGAAACTATGGGTGCAGATGTGGGGGTTATATTGGAATTCCCTATACTGTCAGTGTAATTTTTCTATAAACATAAATCTAAAATTTCTCTTAAAAGTAAAGTAAAATAATAGTTCCTTTAAAAGAGTGCTGGATTTTGTCAAAAGCCTTTTCTGCATCAATTGAAATGATCATGAGTTTTCCCCTTCATGCTGTTAAATTTTTGTATTACATTAATTGATTTTCTCATTTTGGATCACCCTTGCATACCTAGCATAAATCCCACTTAAAGATGGAGTTTAATTCTTTTAATGTGCCTTTCAATTTGGTTTCCTAGTATTTTGTTGAGGATTTTTGCATCTATACTCATAACAGATATTGGTCTCTTTTCTTGTATCTTTATCTGGCTTTTCTATTAGGGTGAATTAGAGAGTGTCCCCTATTCTTCAATATTTTGGAAGAGTTTAATCAGTATCAGTGCTAATTTTTTTTAAAAGATCATTTTCTTAATCTCTCTCTTTTTTAAAAAAAGAGCTATTTATCTCTACTTTGGATATGACCTTGTGTTTAGTCCTTGACTGTCAATATTACATTTATAAATAGGCATTTTATAAATAATAAATGGTTAAATGATAAAATTATAAAAATTTTATATAAAACCAAGTGCTATTCTTATATTTTCACTTATAAGTTTCTCCTCTTTGCTAATTAAGAGAGAAAAATAAACTTGTTTTTACCCAACCAAATTATCAAGTATTTAAGTTGGGGCAGCTGATAGAATTAATAGTCCTTGATGTCTCTGTTTTCCATTAACTTATACTTTTTTACACACGTTTTCAAAAAAAGTAACTGGTAAAGTAGTATTCCTCACATTTATTGCAGTAAATGACAGTGCATTTGGAAGAGGTTTATAAAGTATATATTGTTGTCACTGACTTCCTCTAAGTGACTTTGTACCCAAAGATGATCAACTGAAAGCATTTTTAAAGTATAAAGCACTATACAAATGTCATAGGGTGTTAGGAAAAGTAGGTATATATGGTAAGGTCTGACAAAATGCAACTACATATTTTCCAAACGAAAGCCTTAATCAAGTTTAAACTACACTTCTGATACTTTTCAATTGCTAGCCTATTTATTAGTATTCAGTTATATATATATACTAACTTTTAGAGTCTATATCTCTGGTTCTTTGTTCTCTAGAATTCTGAAACATTTGGAAATCAGCACGGATTTAGGGAAGTGGAGGAGGGTTTAAGTATTTTTATGGGAATATTTGAAAAAAAAACTTTAAAAGCTCATTTATCCAACCAATTTTAAAATATAAGAGAAATGCTTACACCATTGTCAAAACACATTTGTCCCACAGCAGAATCGAGATCCTGTTATTTGAATATGATCTCTAGGGACAAGACAGACATTTTTGGAAATTACTGCCTCCCCCAGTTCTTATTTTATGGACATAAGCCCTAATACTAAAGAAAAGATTTCAGGCTACATTAAGAGCAAGACTAAAGGCAAAATAGAAAGTCAAAGGATAAGAGAAAATGGCATGGAAGACAGTCAGCAAGATGGCAGCAAAGGAAGTAGCTCCTAGAGTCAGCTCCTGCTATAGGAAAATTAGCAATCACAGTACTATATAAAGCACCTGTTTGGGGGCTCCAGGAGAACAGAAGAGCATCCTGCAACACCCTTGAAAGAATGGAAGCAAGAGATTGCCCATCTGCAGAGAAGATTGATAAGTAGAGTGCTTCAAGTCACAGAGGCCGATTCCCATCTACCATTGGAGGTACAAGCCATCTCAAGAGCTATTCTGTGGCTGGACCTGGAAGCTCCATTTCCCATAAACAGTGGAGGAAGAGATGGTTGGCCACTGATTTCAGCTACTGATTAATAAATTTGGAGTTAAAGTATAAGCCTAAGAACAGCTAAAATTTGAACCTGTCCAAGTCAGAAAGAGGCTGGTAGTATGGCTGCTATTTTGGCTCTGCCCCCAGCATGAGGGGAAACCAGGCTAACTGAAAATCACAGTGAGGGTAGAGACCAGTTCCTTTCACCCAGATTGACCTGAAACCTGAGCCTAGGTTTCAGCCCCACCTCTAGCAGGAAGGATGATGATGGGCCCTGCACCAGCCTATTCAGGTAATTGCAGGTACGTGGCTGGCACAGACTGAATAATTGGAAGTCTACCAGGACAACAGTGGTCATCTTGGACCCGCACTGCATAGATTTATTCCTATGCCTGCAACTTCATTCCTGCCACAGGCAGGAGAGAAAGGGGCATGAAGCTTCATCAGTCTCTCTGAGCAACTACAATCTAGGCCTGTATAACTTGAAGTATACCACACAGCTGTGGCTCTTACCCTACCCCTGGCAAAGGAGAAAGTTGGGAGATGTTTCATCCGACTCTGGAGCAATGAGGGCAGCTTGAGCCTCCATAGCTTACAGCACCACCTACATCCTTGGCTCCCACTACACAACCAGCAAGGGAGTAAGGGAAAGAAAGCCCTTAACTAAAGAGAAAAGCTGCACCCAGAATAAATACTCTAGTAAACCAGAGGCCAAGACACCAACAAAACATTACAATCCACACCAAAAACAGGAATATATGGCCCAGTTAAAGGAACAAGATAAGCCTCCAGATGACATATAGGAGTTGAGACAATTAATCATAGATGTCCAACCAAATCTCCTTAATAAATCCAATGAGATAGCTAAAGAGATCAAGGATATTAAGGAGACACTGGATGAGCACAAAGAAGAATTTGAAAGCAGACATAAAAAAATAGCAGATCTTATGGGAATGAAGAAACAGAAGAAAGGATTGGTGAGCTTGAAGAAAGGGTCTCTGAAAGTGAACATACAAAAAAACAGATAAGGAAAAGATTGGAAAAATTTGAACAAGTTCTCAGGGTAATAAACAACAGCAAGAGACATGCAAACATATGTGTCATGGGTGTCCCAGAAGGAGAAGAGAAGGAAAAATTGGCAGAAGGAATATTTGAAGAAATAATGGTAGAAAATTTCCTAGCCCTATTGAAAGATATAGATATCCATGTCCAAGAAGTGCACTGTACTCCCGTCTGAAAAAATCCAAATAGACCAACTCCAAGACACATACTAATCAGAATGTCAAATGCCAAAGACAGAGAATTCTGAAAGCAACAAGAGGAAAACAATGCATAACATATAATGGATACCCAATAAGATAAGTTTAGATTTCTCACCAGAAACCATGGAAGCAAGAAGACAGTGGTATGATATATATAAGATTCTGCAAGAGAAAAATTTGCAGTCAAGAATCTTATATCCAGCAAGATTGTCTTTCAAAAATGATGGTGAGATTAGAATATTCACAGATAAACAGAAACTGAGAATTTGTAACCAAGAGACTAGCTTTGTAGGAAATACTAAAGGGTGTGCTACAGCCTGAAAAGAAAAGACAGGAGAGAGAGACCTGGAAGAGAGTCTTAAAAAATGAACATTATATCAGTAAAAGTAATTAAAAGTGTAAAAAGAATGGTGAAAATAAAATATGACACATAAAACTCAAAATTTCAGTGATAAATTTAATCAATGATGTAAAACACTTGTATTCAGAAAACTACAACTCACTGTTAAATCAAAAAAGGCCTGAATAATTGGAAGAAGATTTCATACTCACAGATTGGAAGACTAAATATCGTTAAGATGTCAATTCTACTTAAATTGATATACAGATTCAATGCCATCCGGGCAAAAATTCCACCAGCATTTTTTAAAATAGTAAACATGATTATCAAATTTTTGGAAAGGATAAGAGGTCCTGAATAGTAAGAAACATCTTAAAAAGGAAAAGCACAGCTTGGAGGACTCTCGTTTCCAAACTTTAAATCCTAGCTACAGTGGTAAAACAGCATGGTACTAGCATAAAGACAGACATATAGACCAATGTAACTGAAATGATGGTTCAGAAACAGACCCTCAAATGTATTTTCAAGTGATTTTTGACTCGTCTGTCAAACCCACACAGCTTGGGCAGAGCAATCCATTTAGTAAATGGTGCTGAGAGGACTGGATACCCATAGTCAAAAGAAGGAAAGAGGATCCCTATCTCACACCTTATACAAAAGTTAATTCAAAATGTATCAAAAACCTAAATATAAAACAAGAACCATAAAGCTTTTAGAAAAATATCCTCAAGCCCTGGTGGTAAATGGTGGATTCTTAAAGGAGATAAGAGGAGGACTGAGATGGACTATTATGTTTAATGTATGTAGAAGTTTTAATTAGCTTGACTATAAAAATGTGGAAATGTACAGAGTTGATGGTAACACATTACAGTGAGTAACAGCTGGTTTTTAAATAAGGATGTGGCTAAAAATGGTAATCTAAGGAAGTAAATGCCAATTAACAGAATCCTAGATGATAATCTAGGGGCTGAATAGCACAGTAAACCCAGAGATGCATGAGAATTATGGTTGATGGTACAGATACAAGAGTGTCCTTTGTGAGCTAGAGCAGATGTTCATCACTATTGCAGGGTGGTGGGAATGTGGAGAAACATGGCAAAAATACAACTGGAGTGACCTATGGACTGTGGCTAACAGCAATAATGTAATATTCATGCATCTGTGCCAAAGATGTACTGTGTTGATAATGTGAGATTTTGTAAAATGTGTGCCAAATGTACACTATGGACACAGTAATAATTGGATGATATTATCTCATAATATCTGTTACAAATATTGCAGCACGGTGTGGTGTGGTGTACTGATAGAGGGGTGTTTGGGAATTTTGCACATGTGCATGATTGTTTTTAAAGTTTACAACTTCTGTTATAAAAATGTATTTTAAAAATAATAATAGGGTGGGTTGGGGGGGCAATACACCAAATGTAAGATAAGGACTATATTTAGTAGTATGATTTTGACAATATTCTTTCATAATTTGTAACATACATCCCACAACAATGCAAGTGTTGGTTGAGGGTTGATGTATGGGACCCCCGCATGATGTTATGCATGTTTGCTTTGTAAATTCACAACTTTTACTATATTCTTATTGTTTATGTACGTTCATGTATAAATGATATAAAAATAATAATAGGGTGAGTTGGGAGAAAATACTTGATTAGTAGTAATATTTTGATGATAATCTTTAATCATTTTTTTAAAATGTTTAACCACAATGCAAGGTACTGGTGGTAGGGTGAGTTATGAGAGCTCTGTATGATATTATGTATGTTTGTTTTGTAAGTTCACAACTATTACTATACATTTATTGTTTATGTATGTTCATGTATGAGTGATATACTTCAATACACTAAAAAAAAGAAAAAAGTAAAATGGAATGTGTCAAAAGCAAACTTATCTGATCTTGAATTGTGTCTATAGGTAATAACATCAAGGCATGATTTACCTAAAGATAATCTTTGCCAACAATTGTGAAATTCTTTAACTGAATAAGTTTCATATGGTAAAAATGCATACAAAATAATTATAGAGATTAATTAGTGTTAACAGGCATCAAAGTTAAATATCTGAGGCTTATATTTCAGTTGTAACTAATAGGCATTTGCTTTTGTATAGAAAAGTATTAACAATTAGCCCTGTAATGAAATCTGTGTAATACTTTGAAATTGAGAGTTGTATTGTGCAGCAATAACATTTTTATTTAAATGATATATTTAAATGTAAATACCCTTAAATATTTAAGAGTATTGAATGAAATTTCTGATGTTTTCATGTATACCAAGAGGATGGCATAGAATACTGTGATTATAGAACTATAAACTTCTATCAAATTGAGTCTTTGGTATCACATTTGCATATTGAAAACAAAATAGTCTTTTGAACAACTTTATTAGGTTGCTAGGCCATGTTCATGCTTGTGCTTTGTCCTTCTGGTTTGCTTTTGCCTATCATGGGTAAAAAAAAAGGAAGGGCAAGCATTTTGAAATAACTTGCTTTTTCCAGATAAACTGTGACTCAAATGAAAAACTAGTAAGTCATTGAACCATAATAATATGGCATTCAATATTAAAACTCAGCTACAAGAACATCAAGTTTCCACTGATTTTTTTCATTTCCAATTTGTAGCCATTATGTATGTATTTCTATTAAGTGCTTTCACTTGGATACAGTTGACTTTAGAATTTCATGAATGTTTAAGAAAACAATTTGAATGTTGACAGATGGTCCTGTGGAGGTGCTAAGGAAGGATAGCAGAGGAAAATCTTTGAAAAGGAGGAGGCCCTGAACTTGTCTTGAAATAAGAATATAGATGACCATAAAAACCAAAGATGCAACATCAAAGTTAATGAAGAGAAAGAAGAAATGTCTTTTCAATGCAGAGACAAAGAAGAAGGAATGACTTATAAAGTGATTAGTCCGGAGAAGTATAGTATTTCCTGAGGATAGAGAAAAGTTCTTATTAACATCTGTACCCCAAATGCCTAACAGTAATTGGCCCTTCACAGATGCTCTAACAGTTGAATTCTATCCCTTCATGCCTTCTTATAGTGCTTTCTAGTGTATCTGATTGACTTCTCTCCAACTTCAGACATCTGACTAATCAACAGAAGATAGTAAAATAATGATTTTTCCATCAATGTTTGAAAGCTCTGTTTGTCCCTCTTGCTGACCTAACTTTGCATTCCTCTACGGCTATGAAGTTATTTGCAGGTATATGTGGTTGCTTTAAATCACAGTGGCAAACCAACACTGATATAAGTCTTCTAAATCTCAATTTCTGTTCAAATAATAGTAACACCAAATACCATCTTGTATTCAAAATTAGACTAAGGCAACAAATAAAAGTTTTACATGATGTGAATCAAGGGTTTGAATTTCTCTTACTATAAGAGAACTTTATGTCTTAAATCTAACAACCAAAATTTTTTAGTGAATTTTACCATTTGAAGTGTATCAGTACACTTTGGTCCTTGAAGGGTAATCATTTTAACCCAAAATATTTCAGAACAAGATAATAAGTTAAGGAATGAGTGCTTGGGTAAAGAGTTTGAAAAGCCAATTTTATTTCATTGGCATTTTCATCTATCCACATCTGTGTGTATGCATAAAATAAGTATCTATTATAATTTAAACCCTGTGGGTTTAATTTTCTGTGAGCTCAGTCTTGATCTACAGAGCAGAATGACACTCTTTCAAAATAAGGAATATCTAAAACCTCTTTCATATTTTTCTACTATTAAATACCTCACATTAAAATATAAGCAGAAGAGGTGAATATGTGGGGTCAGATAGACCCTGTTCAGTTCCCAGATTTTTCACTTATTAATGAAGAGGCAGAGGCATTAAGCAAGTTACTGAACCTCTCCAAGCCTTGATTTCTTCTTCAATAAAATTGGAATAGTAGCAACTATCACTTTGCAGAATTTTTGTACGAATTAGAGAATATATTGTAAGAATTACCAAGTAAGAGGTGAGTTTTAAAGAATGAAGACTGCTACTGCTACCAAGGTTATTTTTGGTGTCTTTCAACTAATGTCATACTTTCAAGAGGAAAAATGTGTTTGGAACTGCCCTCTCCTGCAACGGTTTTAAAACTTTGCTTTGAAGCAAGATATTACATGCAACTCCAATGCATACAATAGGTAAAAGTAAAGGTGTAGGTACCAGAGCACCAGCTCCTAGCCCAGCCTCAAAGCATGTTCCTGAAGCACAATTTAAAAACCATCTCCTTAGTGGCACACATATTAAATTACTGTGGAAATGTAAAACATAACATAAAAACAGTAGCAAGATGATTAGGAAATCACTAAATAATTTCTGGTAGATACCTATATGACCTAAATACTAATTCTATGGTAAGTATGATCAAAAGCACTGTAGTAGGAGGCTACAAGAAAATTGTGCACTATGCCAATTGATCCACCATTTTGAAAAGAAAAAATGGATATGGGCTGTGGCAGTTTAGAATTATTTTATGGAATCCTCAGTAAAAGAAAAATTATATTTTTGAACTAGTTTATTCCTGTGGGCATGTTACCCTTTGATTGTATTAAATTTGGTCGAGGGCACTTTGATTAGATTACTTAATAAGATTATTTTAGGACTTTGGATTGGACTATGTCAGTGAGGCATGACTCAGGTTGAGCCTCCACCCCCTTGCTGAGTCTGATATAAACCCAGAGACACAGACAGACAGACACAGGAAAAAGAAGCTGGCATATTTAATTCTGTAATATAAGAGAGAGGGCTGCAGGAAAACAGAAGCCCCCGAGAGGCTCAAAGAGGCTCTCACCCACAGAGCAACTCAAGAGGAGATGAGCCTGCTATATGCCTAGTTGCCCTTAGCTGAGGTCAAACCTCTGGAAGAAATTGGAGCAGCTGAGACTGATATAGGAGACAAAGAAAAAGGTAAATTCTATGCTCGTTTGCCTTCAGCTGAGCTCAAACCCCCGCAGAGATTAGGGGCCACCTTGCTTTAACACATGACAACTGACTTTGATGAGAAAGCACCTCTAATGGTGCCTCAGTTTGGACTTTTCACAGCCTTGAAACTGTAAACTTTTACTTTAAATGAATCCCCTTTATAAAAGCCCAGCCATTTCTGGTACTTTTCATCACAGCCCTGTGGCTAACTAAAACATGGGTATTCTTCAAACATAGACCTATAAACTTATCAATGGTTTACTAATTTTCCTGCAGTCTTGCCAAGGATGTGAGTCACAACCTATATAATTCCTTCATATAGCACACTGCCAGTACTAGTCCAAATGTTGTGTGTGTGTCTGTGTGTGTGTGTATGTATAGGAAAAGGCACCTGCCCCTTCCTCAAGACATGCCACTGTGACCCATCAAAAATTACTGTAAAATATTTGTTGCTAGAATAAGACCCTTGATAGCCATCTCCCAGAAAACTGGTTTAATAATTCTGTATGTATCCCAATGATCCACAGTGCCCACAATATGAATAGCACACCCTAGGATGGAACAATCTTGTGCACTATGCAATTTGCACAACATTATGTAGTGACTCTGACAATATACATATTTTAACGAAGGTCAATTGTTTGCATAATTTAAAACGGCAGCTCATTAAAAATATAATTTTCTCTTAAATGTCTAAAATGTATACATTTTATTTATCTATACTTAAACTTATAAATCAACCAGCAAAACTATTATAATATTACCAAGATACAGATAAAATAAAACATCAATCTTTAAATATTAAAGTAATGAACAAATTAGAGGCAATAAAACACAGAGCAGAAGGGGTGGAAGAAATCAATGAAGCAGGTCATGATAGTTTAACCCGTCATTTTAATAATTATGTTTTTTAGTTAGTGAAGCCTCCCAATCCTATAAAATGAGTACTCCATCACACATCTTTATACTTTTACTGCCTATTCTTGAGGCTAGTTCCTGAAAATACCCAAGTATTATATTTAGTTCTCTATAGCCCACAGACATCTTGTCTTTTTTTGTTGTCCAGAGTAGCCAAGGTAATCTGATCTGTTTGAGATTTTTAAGCCTATTAGACTCAAAACACACCCACTCCCACCCCCCAATTACACAATGAAAACCAGGATAAAGTCAGATAAACAGCTTTTAAGAAAATTCTGCAAGGAAGGATATAATACAGGCTCTGCCCAGATTGAGATTAGATTATATACCCATCTTCACCCATGTCTTCACATATCTTCATCCTATCCATTCATGGAGTAATTTGGGAATAAATACATAGTTTGTGGGGTCTAAAATACTTAAGAGTTTGTTGTATTACATTATGAATTTCCCCAGCATTTCCCAAGAGGGTCTCTGAATCACTTGCAGGAGTTTGCTGAAATTGGATCTGGGGCTGCAGGGATTCCTCTCCACTGTTCTGGAACTGATTGTTTCAAGCTTGATTATCTCAGGTTTGGGTACACCAGGTTTGGCTGTTCCAGGAATGGCTGCTCCAAGTCGAGTTGTTCCAAGTCTGGTTTCTCCACATTGGAAAGCTATTATCAATATCACCAAGCACCTCGGGGATAGGAAGAGTAGAGTCTGAGATATTCAGTATGTGCTGAGCCCTGGATTACACTGTTGCCACTCTTGGACCAGTTTGGCATTTTTCTGCCACCTATTACATTTTATTCTCTGCTTCTGGAACCAGGTCTTAACCTGTTTGTAGTTGAGGCTGAGAATGTTGGAAATTTCTTGCATCTGATGGAGGCCGAGATATTTCTGTTTTTTAAATCTATCATTGAATATACAGAGCTGCTTCTCAGAGACCACAGGTCCGATCTTCTGTTTCTTCACCTGGCCCTCATCTTCCTTCTTTGCTGTGCTCTACTTTACAGAAGCAGATAGTTTTACTTTGTGACTGGCGGAAGAATCAGGACTACCCATTGTATTTACTTCTTCATTCTCCATAATTAAGCATCTTTACCATAAAGTGGGCTGGGCATTTCCTTGGAATATATGAGAATTGGGCATGGAAGCTAGAGCATAGCAGGTGCTCAAATTGTATAAAAACCATTTGGGTGGAAGATCTTAAAGAAATATGAAGACCTACAGATATGAAAGAATTAAAAGGATGTTCGAAGGGAATCCCCTCCACAGTAATTTGAGTCAACCAGCCCAAGGCAGCAAGAGATGAAGAGTTTAGCCTCTGGAATTATAAAATAGGTTCAGTCATCCTTAGACCTGTCCCTGCTAGCAGTTCCCATGCCCCCATATACCCTTCAATTTCTCTTAAATTTTAATACAAATGCCTTAAAATTGAGTCCAAATAGGGCAATAAAACCACATATATTCTTGAATTTCAAGGCTTCTCTGTAGGTAGATAAAATAGCAAACTCATCTGTCAAAATTAAAAGCAGATTAGGTGCTATCTCTGAATTTAAATGTAATATAAAAATATCTTTTTGGAGGTGAATATAATTTACTCATACTGGCAGATGAAACTACTTTTACTTTTTATGGCTTAAAATATATTTGAAATATAAATGGATCTCTGACTCTTATGCTATAGTATCTTTAGAATATTGACAAGTCAAGGCAACATTCCTTTATTTCAGTCCTCAAAACCAAACTTTTAACCAAAGTCTTTCTCATTGGAACAAAAGTAGTTTGCATTTTATGAGAATGGGTAAATAATCTGGGTATGAACTCTGTTTTATTAAAACTGGGTTATGAAAACCAAGCCTACACAATAGAGGTGAGCAAACTATGGCCCATGAGCCATATCTAATCTGAGCCACCGCCTGTTTTTATAAATGAAATTTTATTGGAACATGGCCCCCACACACATTCAAATATGTATTGTCTATGGCTGCTTTGATGATAAATGGTAGAGCTGATTATTTGTACCAGTGATTGAATGATAGGCAAAGCCTAAATATTTACTCTCTGGATCTGTACAGAAATAGTTTGTTGACCTGAGCAAGACAAGATTATGTCAGATGACTATGATGAACAGAAGAACAAAAGATACATTTATGTGCGAAAATTCGTAAATTTAGGGAAGAACAATCCACTCTTTGTGTTATTATCAGGAAGGGCATTAGAAATTAAACCTTGTTGTACAACAACAGTTTGCTGCACACAAACTCTTCCAGTCACTAAACCTCATGACAGAGAAAATGGAGTTGGATAAAATGGATTTATAATAGGCTAGAAAGGAAGGGAGCCCTTGTATTTTGGGGCAGAAGGTGAGTGATGATGTTACCCAAATCTTCAAAGTCAAAAAGCCAATGGTAAGGTGAGCTCTGATTTTTTAATAGCACCCTGGAATATCTGATGAAGCAAACCCAAGACAAATCCGGATTTTAAGGACAAGAAGTGAATCAAATTGTCAGAGAAAAGGACTCAACCCTTCCTGTTAAATTTATTTAGGTGGGTTGATTAGAGTCATAATTCAGTTATCGGATCACTAAATGGCATCCAAAAAAGAGCACCAACACTGATATCAAGCCATCCCACAGAGCGAGCTATTGTGACAGCCAGAATTTGAGGGAGAAGCACAACAGAAAGACTGAGGGAAGCTCAGTTGAACTTCAACTGAGATTAAGAAACAGAAAGACTGAGGGAAGCATAAGAAAGAGTGATGTTCAAACCTTATTTGTAGAACCCCTTCTTAAAATTTTAAGTGGAAGATACGAAAAACAAAAAGGTAAAAATGCTGATGAAGCTCAGGTGGATGAGTTTTAAAGTACTGCTTGCTTGGATCTGTCTCTTCTATGAATCTGTCTCTTCCTTCAGAGAGGGCCTGTGTATTTTCAATCAGCAATGCATCAGTAAAATGAAATCAGAAAGTTTACTTTTTGAGAGTGTGTCTTTTTCTGTGGCCGGTTCATCTAATTTCAAAAAGTCTGGAAATGTTTCTTATGCTCTTTCACAATCTTTCAATTCTTCTTGCTTTTATTTTCCTATTATAAATATTTATGACAAACTGAAAAACGTTGAGTGTAATATATCTTCATCAAATTTTGTAAAACTCTAAGCCTTATGACCTTGTGAATAACCAGCAAAATATTTTTCATGTGCTTTCAGCCAGTATTCACTGCAAAAGCTTATTACCTCATGGAAGGGAACAGTATTATTTTACATTATTTTTATGAGGTTAAAATGTTCATTTATGCTTTTTTAAATTTAAGCCAGTGCCATGACAACAATTAGTAATAAGGAAATGTTTATCCAAACTAAATGTAGTTAATAAGTAGTAACTATGTACCTGGAACTATTTTCAATACTTTATGTGAATTAATTCATTAATCTTTTCAAAATTCCTTTGAGATAGATTCTTTTATCTTAACTTTTAGTTGATGAAACAGAAGCAAAGAGCAGTTAAGTAACTTACAGTTGCATAGCTAGTGATTGGCAGAGCTGTGGTTAGAACTTTAACCACCATGTAATTATTGATTCTTTCTCTCATAATTTTACTTTTTTATTTCTATCTTTATATGTTTCTATTGAATTGATTGAGTTTCCTTTATTTTACTTTCTCCTCTCTACTAAATTGATATTTACTCATTTTAGTTCTTTTACAGGCTGTGTGTAAATTTTATCATCCTTCCTGCTTGAAAACCTAAAAATAATCTGTATTTCTACATTCTTCCTAAACAATAGATGGAGCTTAGAAAGTTTGTGACCATCCCCCTTTCACTTACATGTAATTATCATCTATCTAGTATTTTGCTTCCACTTTTCTCTTAACACCCTCAAATGATTTGTCATAATATTTTCTACCTTAAATGGTCTTTCAGATTTATCCATGTGTTTACCAATTACTTTAGTCAACATTCTTTCTTACAGCTCACATCTTCCCTCTTGGTTCAATTTTATGCTTCCTGAACTGTATCCTCTCATAATTCTTTCAACAAGGGTCTGTTGGTGTTAAATTCTACTTCTTTGTATGAAATTGTCTGCATTTTATCCTTAATCTTGACTAAAAGTTCGATAGGTATAGAATTTAATATTGACTGCTGATTGGTTTAATGCATTCAGAGGAGTGTCAGAGCCTGATTTGGCCATCCCAACCCCCGCCTTCCCTGCCCACCCAATGGCACAGTCAGGACCCTGCATTCCACAGGTCTCAGTTTCTCTGGAGAGCTCACCCAACTAGAATCAAGCATCTAAAAAAGCATTAATATGAATGCTATTGATGAAGTCACTGTAGAACTGGGCAAAAATATTTGCATCTGAACACTAATGAGAAGTGACACTTGAAACCAAATTCAATTCAGTTTGTGAACAGACAATGCAGAGGAATCAGGGAACATTTGTGGTGTAGAGTGTATAAAGTTTTTTGAGACATAACACAAATCTGTGCCTTGACTGACCGAATAAATTTTATTCTTGTGACATTTTCCCTGATTTCTGAAATGCATTACATGAACTTTTACCCCAGTTCTCTTGTACAACAGTATTAATTGGTTCAATAAAAGCTGGGTTTACAATTTTTGAAAGTCATCAACTCTCTTGAGAATGAGCCTTGGAAGCTAAGCCAAAGATCAGAGTTCTTATAGACAAAGTAAGTAGATGAATAATAGTTATGGCAAAACCTTAGTTATCAATACCTGCTCCCACTTGCTGGACTGAGAATTCTGTTGTGGTCACAAAAGTAATATGTGGCTACAACATAGATGAACCTTGAAAACATGATTCTAATTGAAAGAAGTCAGTAGCAGAGGTCCACATATTATATGATTATTTTATATAAAATGTTGCGAACAAGCAAATCCATAGAAACAGAAGATTGATGGTTGCCTTGAGCAGGAGGGGTTGGCAGGAAATGGAGAGAGGATGCTAATGAGTATGGGGTTTCTTTTTTCATTTATTTTTGGGGTAATGAATATATTCCAAAATCAAATTTGGGGATAGTTGTGTAATTCTTTAAATATACTAAAAAGTGTTGAATTGTATGGTTTAAATGGACAAATTGTATGGGAAATGAAGTATATCTAAATAACGATGTTTTTAAAAAGGTAAAAAAAAGAAAATAATATTGACAGCTACTTTCCCTAAGCATGTTGAAAATATTAATTCGAATGTCTATTATTTAAGAGCCTTCTTGATAGAAGTAACATAATATCACATAACATCCAAAAATAATGGCTTAAACAATAAATATATCTGTTTTCTTTCATATCAATGCATTCCCCAGGAGAAACTTAAATTGGCTGAAGTATAAATGGAAAGTCTTCCTTTTCTCATTACAGATAGCAATCTCCTTTATTTCTTGTAGATATCAGCCATAGATGTAATCTACTGACTTATGACTGAAAACTATGAAATACCCTCACAGTAACAATCAGGCCAGTGATTGTTACTGTGACCAAAAACTGGACACCATAACCTAGGCAGTTGACACATGGACTTAGTCATCACACTACCATTTTTTTTAACTTGGCACCCATACACATCTCTTTAAACTATAATGAATTTCAAAATAAAAACAGAAGCAGTCATACTCTCACCTAATGTAATTCAACTGTCCTGCATAGAACTGGAAACACATAATTCCTTCCCCAGAAGTGAATGCAAATCCTTGGGTGTTACTCATTCTTAAACTTGATATGCTGCAACTTAAATACTATGACAAAAAATAATCTCTGGACTGTCCATGTGGCAGCCAGGGTCTGAGCCTCAGCAGACTTGCAACTCCTACCTTCTGGATTATTGGACTTACCCCAGCCAGCTAACAGGGAGGTGAAGAAGGTCAACCACCACACCAGGGAGATAAGAGTGCCTACAACTGCTAGCAGGAGAATTGCATCCATCATCCATGTGGAATCAAAGCCCCTCAATATAGAGGTAGAGTGGATATAACCATCCCAGTGTCCACACAATGGAGGAATAGAGTATGGATTTGAGTGAACTTACTGATATTCTACTATGGAACTATTGTGATTAGTAATGTAAGAAATTGTAGCATTGATGTGGACAAAGTGGCCATAGTAGCTGCTGAGGGTAGGGAGAGGAAAGAAGAGATATGATGTGGGGCCATTTTCAGTACTTGGAGTTGTCCTGGGTAGTACTGCAGGGACAGATGCTGGACATTGTATGTTCTGCCATGGCCCACTTGGTGGACTGGGGGAGAGTGTAAACAAGAATGTAAAAAATTTTCATGTAGTGCAACAGTGCTCCAAAATGTATTTACCAAATGCAATGAATATCCCACTATAATGAAAGAGATTGTTGATGTGGGAGGAGTGGGGTGAGGGGGGTGTAGGTTACATGGGGACCTCTTATATTTTTTGAATGTAACATTTTTTAAAATAGAGAAAAAAACTAAAAAAATGTGACAATGTTAAAATTGGTGGAGCTGGGTATCTGGGATTGGATGTGTGTTGGAGTTCTCAGTATGGGTTTTGTATTATTTTTGTAACTTTCTTGTAAATTTGAAATTATTTCAAAATTAAAAATTTAGAGAAAAAAATTAATGCAATTTATGTTATATGATAAAGTGAGAAAATAGGGAACAAAACAAACATTATTTTTATGTATATATACAAGCATATTCATAACAAAACAAGGAAAATACTCATAACCTTTACAGTCCTCATTTCTGTAACTGGTCACATGGATGAGCTTGTATTTATAACTACTTTCTTCCACTATCCAGTCCATATTCTCTTTATCCTCAACAAACATTTCAGCTCATCTTGGTTCTTTGCCTCATAGGTGATCCAATCCTTCATTCCTAAAGGGTCTTGGTTATTAGTAGTCCTGCCTGTATTGGGTTGTTCCAGTTTTTCCATTTATTTGTTTTATTTTTCTAGTCCATACTTTACAAATGGTGTATATTTTGTACAAACCACCCTTTTATTAACATCATGCATTAGTACTGAATATTTGTTATCGTTCATATGGGAACATTATCATATTTGTTCAGTTAACATCAACCCAGCATTCACCTATGGAGCTCAATGTGTTATACAGTACCACGCCTTGTACAATACATCCAAAGTGTACACTAAGTACTCTCAGTTTCACCACAGAGTTTTGTTACCATCACCTTAGGCAATTTTAGAGCGTTTTAATAGTTCCAAGAGGAAAAATCCCATACCCCCTCCTAACCTCACTATTGTTGACCCATCATATTGACATAGTACCTTCTCTGCCATTGCTACAAAAATATTACAACATTACTGTATAAGTTACTATAGACCATAAGTTACATTAGTTGTATTTTCCCCACATATCATGATATTTTTAACCCCTTGTAATATTGACATGCATTAGTTCTAGTTCATAGAAGAACATTCTTGTATCTGTACTATTAACCTCAGTCATCATCCACCAGCTATTTCTCTGTTATACAGGCCCTAGATTCTCCTTTAGCCTTCTTTCAATTGACATTTATGGCCCTAGACTATCCCTTTCACCCACCGTCACCATCTACTCTATCCATTTGCACACATTTACAATCCACCTTATTAAAAATTCTACATGTATTAAGCATCAGCTCACCCTTCTCAAGCCTCATTCTATCTCTTAGTAACTTATACTCTAGAGTTTAACTCCATATGTTTACTCTGCATACATAGTTCATATTAGTGAAAGCATACAATATCTGTCCTTTTGTTTCTAGCTTCTTCCATTCAACATAATTTCCTCAAAGTTCATTCATGTTGTCATATGCATCCATATTTCATTTCTTCTTATAGCTGAATAGTATTCCACATTAAGTATATAGCACATGTTGTTTATCAATTCATTGGTTGGTGCCCCCTCCCTTCCTCACCACTTCATGCACATCCCTCCTGAAGCTGCATGTTCGGTTGAAGAGGATGACCTTCCCTGCTAAAGGAGGATAATTCTTCTGTCAAGGATATATGAGTATCTGTGCTCCCCTGCTAGAACCTCCAAACAAATGCTCAAGGTCCACTGACTTTAATCACAGGACATGGTAATACTAAGAGGCCCCCTATGGAATCTCCTGTATTTCAGGCAAGTTCTTCTTTACCTCCATTATGTAGCTGCAGTCTTATTTCCCCTTGATAGTCGGGATCAATCACTCCAGCCAGTACAGTAATTCCTTTCTTTGTCTTTTTTTAAAAAAGATTTATTTATTTATTTATTTCTCTCCCCCTACCCCCCACCCCGGTTGTCTGTTCTCTGTGTCTATTTGCTGCATCTTCTCTGTTTGCTTCTGTTGTTGTCAGCGGCATGGGAATCTGTTTCTTTTTGTTGCGTCATCTTGCTGCGTCAGCTCTCTGTGCTGCACCATTCCTGGGCAGGCTGCACTTTCTTTCACACTGGGCAGCTCTCCTTACGGGGTGCACTCCTTGTGCGTGGAGCTCCCCTGTGCAGGGACACCCCTGTGTGGCAGGGCACTCCTTGTATGCATCAGCACTGCATATGGGCCAACTCCACACGGGTCAAGGAAGCCCGGGGTTTGAACTGCGGACTTCCCATGTGGTAGACAGACACCCTAACCACTAGGCCAAGTCCACTGCCCTCTTTGTCTTTTGATTCAGAGGCATGAGGAGTCCAAAGTGGCCAGATGGTAGTCATAACTTCCAGTTCAGAGGAATTGTCTCCTGGTGGAAGCGCTTCTCTTTTTGAAACTAAGACTGTAAACCAGAAGAGATTAAAGTCACAGGGAGAGGAAGAAAAGTTTTTTCTGGTGGATCACTAGGGGTAATAGTTAGTGGTGCCACTCCTATTTCCATCCCTTGATTCACGGACCCATAAATCCTGGCTATGGGAGAAATAGCACCATAGAATGGATGCTGAATTAGAGTGTATATAGCCTCCTGAAGAACATTTCTCCAGGCCTGGAAGGCATTGCCACCAAGTTGGCACCATAAATGAATGTTCAAAAGATCATTCCACCATTCTTTCAATCCAGATGCCTCAGTATGATTTAGAACATGACAAGACATATTTAATTCCATGAGCATATGCTCATTATCACACTTCATTTATTGTGAAGTGGTCCCTTGATCAGAAGCAATTATGATGGTGGATTCCATAAATCCAAAGAAGACAGGTTTGGCAGAAGAATTGCATGCAGGGAAAGCATGCGTAACTCACTTTATCTTCAAGGCATGCTTGAGACTGGTCTCATATATCCCAATTTCATGTGATGATGGAGAGCTGCTCTGCATGCCCAAATTTATGGCTTGGCTGGTCAGACAACATCCAGCTAATGATAGGCACCTCAGGTGTCATGGTAACTTGGTGGCCCATGCTTAAATATTTGGTCTCTACTAAGGCTCAGTAGCAATCGAAAAGCTGTTTCTCAAAAGGAGAGTAGTTATCTTCAGAGGATGGCAGTGCTTTGTTCCAACATTCTGAGGGTCTACACATTAATTCTCCTTTAGGTCCATGCCAAAGGCCACAGATAGCATCTCTACTTGCCACTAAAACTTTGACTACCATTGGATCATATGGCCCAAGTGACAGAGTAGCTTGCACACCAGCCTAGACCTGTTGCAAAGCCTCCTCTTCTGGTCCCCACTCAAAATTAGCAGCTTTTTGGGTCACTTGGTATGTGTCACAGTACCACAATTAATTGTGGAATATGTTGCCTGCAAAATCCAAAGAGTCCAAATAGATACTGTGTCTCTTTTTTTTTTTTAGTTGTAGAAGGGGCCAGATGAAGCAGCTTATCCTTCACCATAGTAGGGCTATCTCACATGCCCCACACCAATGGATACATTGAAATCTCACTGAGGTAGAAGGCTCCTGTATTTTTATTGGATTTATCTCCTGCCCTGTGACACACAAATGCCTTACCAATAAGTCTAGAATAATAGCTACTTCTTACCCACTAGGTCCAATCAACATAATGTCATCAATATAATGGATCAGAGTACTGTCCTGTGGATGGGAAAGATGATCAGTGTCATTGCATACTAGATTATGACATAAGGCTGGAAAGTTGACATATAACCCTAAGGTAGGATAGTGAAAATTTATTGCTGGTCTTTCCAGCTGAAAGCAAACTATTTGTGGTGGTCTTTATTATAACTATTAAGAAAAACAAACATTTGCCACATCAACAGCTGCATACCAGGTACAAGAGAATGTGTTGAGTTGCTCAAGCAATATTTCACATCTGAAACATCAGCTGCAATTGGAGTCACTACCTGGTTAAGTTTACAATATTCCACTGTCATCCTCCAAGATCTCTAGTTCGTCCCCAAGCCAAATAGGAGAGCTGAATGGAATGTGGTAGGAAACACCACCCTGCATCCTTCAAGTTCCTCCAGGAATGTGGTATTGTTTTTTATTCACTATTTGCTAGATGGAGGAAGTACTAGTGGCTTCCACTTGACCTTTCCTACCATAGTACACCTCACTCCATCAGTTAGGGAATCAATGTGGTGATTCTGCCAGTTGCTGAGTATGTCAATTCCAATTATGCACTACAGAACTGGGGAAGTAACAAGAGTAGGTTCAGGGATCCCCTGAACCCACTTTGAGACAGACATAGACTAATATTACTTTCATCAATTGACCTCAATAACCCCTCACTCTGACTGGTGGACCACAGTGATGTTTTGTATATCCTGAAATTAATGTCAGTTCTGAGTCATTGTTTGATAATCCCTAGGAAGTTGGTTAACTGCAACTAATGCCAACCCAGGATCTGATTATCCTCATTGGGTTTAAGGATTCAAGTTCAATGTTCCTTCCACAGTAATATCTGACCTACAGAGAAGAATGATCACAAAGTTTTGCAGGGATGATGGAACTACTCTTACAAATTCATTCCTCACAATCCTGCTGAAAGTTGTGCCCTCTGGATATTTCTGGAGTGGGTGAGCCTTACTTACATGATAAATCCACTCTTACATTCTGACCACTCTAAGACGTTAGATCCTCTCATTTAAATTATACTAGTGAAGTTCTCGCTTTTTGACTTCAGGTAATACAGGCCACCTTTTGGTCTATGCTTCAACCAACCATTGAAGAAACTAGTAGATCCCTTTCTAATCTCTGAGCTATAACATTGAATGCAGAATCTTTGCTTAGTCAGCCCACATCAGTAAACTCAATCTGATCCAAGTGTATGTTCCTTCGACAATTACCTCACATGTATAATCTATTTCCAGGCACATTCCCCTGATTTCTGTCTATATAAATTGGAAAAACCATGAAGTTGCTTTGCAGTATAATGTACCTCCTTATTGATCACGCTTTGTACCCAACTTTTTGTTGCTTATTGGGACTTCAGTCTAGTTATAAGTCTGGAGGAAGAGGGATGGTGGAGGTGGGTCATGAGAGGAATTAGCAATGTCTTGCAAGCCAACTACCTCGGGGTTTTCTGTTAGAGTTTCATCTCGTGAAACAGGTTCAGTATCTTCAAAAGAGGTGTTAGGGTTATTTTCTCAGGGGAGGAAGTTACACATTTATCAGCCACAGCAGAGTTAATCTCTTTAGATGGAGGCAGGATGGCAGAATCCTCAGGTCTGACTGATGGTTGAGTGACTGATTCCTCAGGATAAACCTTCACAGGTTGATTTGGCAAAGAAGATTCAGCATTCAGCAGAATCTAGAGTTTCAATATCCCCACCATCATTATCAACCATGTCCCCATTCTAATATTTAGGATACCATTTCTTTCATAATCAATACCCTTACTTTAACTGCAGACATCCTACAAGGTTGGGAATTCAATTTATATTATAATTAGCCACTCACTCTTTGAGACTTTGGGTCTATTTTCAGAAATCTCAAGTCTATGGCCACAAGAAATAACAGTTTCTTTCAGGACACAGAAATTTTCACATCCTTCATGCAATGCTTGAGCAGGAAAAATTTTTTAAATATATTTTTAAAAATTTTAGAAAGATACTTAAATTACACAGATGTTACACGAAACATACAGGGACTCCCATATGCCTTGCTCTCCAGCCCTCCTACACCTCCCCACATTAACAACATCACCCATTAGTGTGGTACATTTGTTACAATTGATGAACAAATATTAGAGCATTGCCACTAAGTGTAGATTGCAGTTTACATTATAGTTTACACTTTCTCCTGCAAATCCTTACAAGTTATTATGAGATATACAATGTCCTGTATCTATCACTGCAATGTCATTTAGGAAAATTCCCAAGTCCTGAAAATGCCCCCAAATTGTACCTATTTTTCACTCTGTCCTTTCAGAGCCTCCAGTGGCCACTGCCTCCATATCAATATAAAAGTTCTTCCATTGCTAGAAACACAATAAGTCTATAGTAGAATAACAGTAAGTCTATTCTAGTCCATCATTCTTTCACCAATCCTGAGGATTGTGGGATGGTGATGCACATCCCACCTCTAACTGAAAGGGGGCCTAGATCCTATGGGATAGATGGATGGGACTGTCTTGCTTGCAGTCACAAACTCTCTCTGTTTCTTGAGATGGTCATTGTCCATCATCATCTCCTTGTTAGTTGCTCTGGGTGAGTCCAATGAACAGGAGAGTAGGTTTTGCAAATCTGTTGAGATTCATGGTCCAGCTGGTACATGAACAGGCCAAAGATTTAAGTCCCCTTGGACATACATCTATCAACTCTAGTACTAAGTATAGGTTCAAATATAAGGGGCAAAAGAGCCATGTGTAAGGAAACCACAACTAAGTCCAACTCTGTCACACTGGGGAGCATAAATTCCAAAGTAGGTCCCATTGGCAGGGTGCCAAACTCTTCAGCTGTCTTCCCTTCCTATAGTGTCTGGAAGTCTCCAGAGCCCTCAGTAGCCCCACTATTTGAGGTAATATTTACTTTGGTAGTCAATGAGATCCTGCTGAGATGTGCATAAGTATAACCTCTGGAATAAACTCTCAACTCACTTTGAAATCTCTTAGCCATATAAACTAATTTGTCTTTCCCCTTTTGATCAAGACCTTTTTCCAGTTGCATTGCCAGTAGGTTCTTGGTAGTAATCCCTTGGTGCCAGGGAGGCTCATACCCAGGAATCATGTCCCATGCTGGGAGGAGGGTAATGCATCTATATGCTGAGTTTGGCTTAAAGAGAGACCACATTCAAGCAACAAGTAGGCTTCCAGAAGGTAACTCTTAGGCACCCTTTATTGCTAGGCTAAGTTTCAATTTCAAAAGTAAAGGTTCACAATTATAGTCATCACTATTAAGGGCCTGTCAATGGTCCACCTTCCTTCACTAATCACTGTCCCTATACTTGGGATTCTTGCCATCCCATTAGAGAATGTGACAGATTGAGCTGGAAATTTGAATTCTTGGGTTTATTCCTTTCTTTAACAACTTTATCCAGCATATTTAGAAATAACCACCAAACATCATTATACATTTTAATTGCACAAAACTCTGTTAACGTATCAAGTACACTGTCACCCAAAGCTGGGAGAACATATGACATAAATTGTCACTGTACATACAAGATAACAGATCTTACAGTGATGAAATACACAATGTATAAAAAATTTATTTTATTTCAATTTTTTATTCTTGTATTTTATTTCTTATTTTTAAATTATTATATTTTCTTATTAATTTTATTTGGTAATTTTTGTGCTTCATTTTTGGAGAGTTTTTGGATCACAGAAGAGTCACAACTGGCAGGGGAGGGTCACTGGTGCAGGGTATTGGTAATGGGGAGATGTGTGAGGAGGGGTTCACATGGGTCATACATCTATGAAATATGAATATGTACAAGTAGTCATGTGGTATTGTCTCAGTGGGTGGAGAACTACACAATAACCAAAAGATTATTGAATTCCCATCCTGGGGCATCCTGCTACATTCTTTAATAGAATGGGAAGAATTCCCCAAGTACATGGGCCCCTTCCTAGTGAAGCGGGACCATTGATATTAATTCTCTTAATTAATGGATACTTGATATTAATGATTGTACTTATGAACCTTTTCTTATGAAGTTGAAACTTAGCCTAGTATTATATATTGCCTAAGAGTTACCTCTAGAGGTAAGCATTTTAAGCATCCAATTGTGATATTTTGCATATCTCTATGATCAATTCATACCATGCAATATCAGTGCCATCTTGATCTCTGGAAATAGAATCATTAATGGCTTTTAATCTAATCATATTACAGAACCAATTCCAAAAACCTCAGAACTCAGAAATCTCATTCTTAAGATTCTGTTTCTCAAGAACTGCTCTCGGTCCCAAAATTTGTCTTAACAAGGGTTCTCCAGGGAAACAAAAAGGGCAGGATATATATATGAGATTTTTATATTATGAGATTTATTATAGGGAGAGTGTCATGCAATTGTGGAGATTGGCAATTTCTAATTCCATACGGCAGACTGCAAAGTGGGAACTCTAATGAAGGTTTCCATGAATTCTGCAGGAGAAGCTGGCTGGCTGAAGTAGAGACAGAATTTCTTCTTTCTGACTAATGAAATTATCAGCTCTCCCTTTAAGGCCTTCAACAGATTGGATGAGACTTCGTAGATGCAATCTACTAACTAATGATTTAAATCCACCAAACACCATCACAGTAACAAGCAAGCCAGTTTTTGACCAAAAAATCGGCCCCATAACCTAGCTAAGTTGACACATGAAATTAACCATCACAAAATGTTTCAGTCTCTAATAGAGACCCAAGAAAGCTTAGACCAGGCTAATGACAAGTCCTAGAATCAAAGTTGCTCATTAAAAGATACCCCTGTCTTAGAGGAATGAACTGTAATAGCACCTTAACTATATTCAGTCATTGGCTGGGAGTAACCCATGACCAATATGTCCTCAGAGTGAACCCAGTATGGATCTAGAAGGGCAGGATCTGTCTGGGCCCAGCTGTCAATTGTGCCCCAACGGAAGGATATCTGAGCAGTGTATTCTCATGGCAGTCTCAAATGTTCTGCAGGTGTGGATTTATTTTTATTTATACTCCTTTGGGGTTATGCTTTCCAAAATGAGAATTGTATTAGTCAGGGTTCTCTAGAGAAACAGAATCAACAAGAGATATCTGTCAGTAGTATGTGATTCTATAAGAGTCTCTCATGCAGACATGGCAATGCACAGTCCAAGTTCCACAAGCAGGAAACAACCAGCAGCTGCAATGAAAGCCCAGTAAAAGTTCTTGATGACTTCTAGGAGATGGTGGATGTCCAAAGATGAGCTGGGAAATTCTCTCCCAATGCTGGAATAACTTCCCTTTTTAAGGGATTCAACTGATTGGGTTAAGCATCACTCATTGCTGATGGCAACCTCCCTGATTGATGTAATTATAACCAGCTATCTATGATTTACCACTGCAGTAAAGTCAGTGGTGACTAAAGTCCATAAATGCCCCTGTATTACAGTTAGTCCAGTGCTTGCTTGACCAAACAACTGGGCACAATTAACTGGTGAGTTGACACAATAGCCTATTGCAAGAATATAGTCGGATTCTCAGATTCTTTAATAGAACTTGGAAAATATTCAGTCATCATTGCTTTTTCCCATTTTCTCTCATCCCTTAATTGGAAATGTTTATTAGGCCTGTAGTGTACCATGCCATTCTATTTTGAATCACCCTTTACATTTTTTAAAGATTTTTCATCTTTTTATCTTTTTATATGCCATATCCTGAATAATTTCTTCAGATATACATTAAAGTTCACTAATTCTTGCTTCATTTATGCACTACCTGATACTTGTCCTTTGAGCTTTATTTTCATTGAACTTTTTTAAAATTTTATGATATTTCTTAATTATCTTTTTGTAAAGTTAATAGATCACACAAAACATTACATAAAAAAAAGATGTTCCCATATACCCCATTACTGAACCCTGCCCCCATCATTTTTAATTGTATTTTTTGAAGATACATAGATCACAAAAAATGATATCTTAAAAAATATAAGAGGTTCCCATATATGCACCCCGCCCCACTCCTCCAACATCCACAACCTCTTTCATCATTGTGGCACATTCATTGCATTTGTTGAATACATTTTGGAGCACTGCTGCACCATATGGATAATAGTTTACACTGTAGTCTACGCTCTCCGTCAGTCCATTCAGTGGGTTATGGAAGGATATATAATGTCCAACATCTGTCCCTTCAGTATCATTTAGGACAACTCCAAGTCCTGAAAATGCCCCCACAACACATCACTTATTCAACTCTCCCTGCCCTCCACAAATACTATGGCCACTTTCTCCACATCAATGCTACAATTTCTTCCATAACTAATCAATATAGTTCTATAGTAGAATATCAGTAAGTCCACTCTAATCCATATTTTATTTTTCCATCCTGTGGACCCTTGGATGGTAATGTCCACTCCACCTCTATATAGAGAGGGGGCTTTGATCCCATATGGATGATGGATGAGATTCTCTTGCTTGCAGTTGTAGGCACTCTCAGTTCCCTGGTGTGGTGGTTGACCATCTTCACCTCCTTGTTAGCTGACCTTGGTAAGTCCAATGAACCAGAGAGTAGGAGTCACAACTGTGATGAGGTTCAGGGCCCAGCTGGCACATGGACAGTCCAGAGATACAAGTCTCCTGAGTATACACCAAACCTAGCACCAATGTAAGGTTCAGTAAAAGTGACAGAAGAGGCATGTGTAGAAAGGTCACATCTGTGTCCAACTCCATCATACTCAGGAACACAAATTCCATACTAGGGCCTAATGACATGGCACTGAGCTCTGGAGCCATCTGCCATGACCACAGGACCTGTGGGTCTCTGTAGCCCTCAGGAGAACCAGTACTTGTGGTTGTATCTACTTTGCCTGTCTCTAGGGTCCTGCTGAGGCATGCATAAGCGTAACCCCTCTGATGACCTCCCAAATCTTTTTTGAAGACTCTTGGCCACATACACTCATTTGTCTTTGCCATTTCCCCCTTTTATTCAAGGTCAAAGAGCAATTTTTAATACATGATCCTACATATAGGCTGAGATATTCTGCTGATCTGAGTTGACCCTTTTATTCAAGGTCTCGTTCTAGGTGCATCACAAGTTAGTGATTGGTAGTAATCCCTTGGCACCAGGGAGGCTCATCACTGGGATCATGTGAAGGTAATGCTTTACATACTGAGTTTGGCTGGGGGGAAGGTAATGCATTTACATGCTGAGTTTGTCTTAGAGAGTGACCACATTTGAGCAACATGGAAGGTCTCAGGTGGTAACTCTTAGGCAACCTGCAGCTCTAGGCCTATTTCATATTTCAGGCACACAGGCTCATAAGCATAGTTTTCAGTATCAAGGGCTCATCACTGGACCATCCTTCTTCATTGGTCTTTGCCATTGCACTTGGGTATTGTTGCTATTAAATTGGGGAATATGACAGAGCTCTTCTGGCTATGAACTCAGCACTCCCTCAGTTATCGTTTGTAACTGTAACTACTATGAAAATAACCAACATTTATCTGAACATTTTTATGTACCATATCTACATGCCCTGGAGAACTCCCTCCCAACCATGTGCCCCCCATCAATAACACCCCACACCAATGTTCCTCCCGTGCCATAGTTGAACCTCTCTGTGATCCAAAACTTCTTAGAAAATGAGGTCTATGAGGTGCAGAGATACCCAGAGATATACTTACCAAATGCAATGGATGTGTCATGATGATGGGAGTGAGTGTTGCTGGGGGAGGGGGTGCGGTGGGGGTGGTGGGGTTGAATGGGACCTCATATTTTTTTAATGTAATAGTTTTACAAAATCAATAAAAAATTAAAATAAAAAATAAAACTGAATTGAATGCACAAAAAAAAAAAGAAAATGAGGTCTAATATATCGCCAAATTCAATTAATAGGAAAAATGTAATATAGTGATATGTTTAAAGATTAGAAATAGAATACATACTAATTTACAAAAATTGAAATAAAGTAAAAAATAAATTGGGTATTAAAAAGTGTAAAATATTATAAAACTTTGTTTTTGACGTTTTGCCTTTCATCACTGTAAAATGTGTTGCCCTGTGTGTACAGTAACAAGGCAATTTCGTTCATTTCTTCCTCAATGTCTACATCCTTTCTTTTTTATTTTTTTTCTAATTTTTAATTTTGTCTTCAAAAAAGTTTTAGATCACAGTAATTTACATATACAATATAGAGCACTTCTATATATCCAACATCAAACCCTTTCCCCCTTCCCCAGCAATGATCTTTTTACATGTTCATGTTATATTTGCTGCAGCTGATGTACAGGTTTTGAAACATAGCTATCAAACATGGTTCCATTTTGGTCTACCTTATGGTTCATATTTTGGACTGTGCAATTTTGTAGATTTTTAATTACCTTATGTTTTACATTACAGTTTACATTTTAGCCTATAGACTTTTATACATTTTTGTGTAATTTAACATGCCCTATATCCATCATTGCATGATCTTGTGGAGCACTTCCATTGCCCCCCAGTTACCCTGCTTCCATCCCCTCCCCTCAGGACCCACAGTGACAATCAACCTTCACTACTTGAAAGACCAGATTTACAGATACTTGCAACAGTGCTGAGAGCTTGACGTACTAGATTGCCCTACCTCATTGCGAGCCACCAATTCTTTTGAGAGATACAATTCCCTCTGTTTGAGTACATCAGGCCTCCCAAGGATGTGGGTACACTTTTCCACTCATTGTATGGGTCTCCACCAAATGATATAACACACCATCACAAGACTAGGACTCACACACTCCCTGGAAGCCTGCCCCTGTACCAGATGACCCCTTTAAGCACCTTAAACTGGCAATTCTTCCTTATTATATTTTCTCAAGAGTTTTCTTAACATTATAGATTCAACCACATACCTGACAATCTCCCATGTTCAACTCCTCCCCCCCAGCCCTCCCTCCAATTCCTTGGGCCATCTGACCCATCCTCCCAACCCTAGACCCTTCAAGCCTACAAAACCCCACCCAAAGGTATCCCTATGCCCCCATCTTATCCCTTCCCTGTAGAAATACTTACCTCCAGCTTATCATGGATTTTCATTGAGTTTTAAATTGACACTATTTTTTATTTTTATAATTTCTATTTCTTCTTTACAAATTCTACCTGATATTTTAAAAGGGCTTTGTTCTTTTCTTATTCTCCATTCATCCTTTACTCAGTTTAAACATACACATTTAATTTTAACTTTATTTTTAAAGTTTTAAATTACAGAAAATTTGCATCCCTCATGGCAAGCAGGAGAGGAGATCAACTCCCTTCCTGGCGATGCCTGATATTCTCAAACAGAGGGGAGGTTGTCTCTTGTGAGTATGGGTGGTTGTTACTGGGGGAGGACAGACTAGTGTGTCAGGCCCTCAGCATTGTTGCAGATATCTATGAATCTTATCCTTCAAGGAGTAAAGCCTGGTGGTCACCATGGGGCCAGGGGGAGGGGGAGGGAGAAATAGAATAGATGGAAGAGGGGGTATGTAGAACACAATGTAGATAATCTGCATGATCCTGCAATAATGGATACAGGACATGTTAAATTTTATCAAAAGTTTTATAAAAGAGTATGGTCTAAAGTATAAATGATAATGTGAACCATTGACAATGGTTGATAGCTATGTATCAATATTTGTGCACCAGTTGTGGCAAGTGTACCATCCATATGTAAAAAGGTTTTTGATTCAAGAGCAGGGAAAGGGGAGAGGATGTTGGATGTATGGGAATCCCCTATTCTGTATGTGACTTTACTATGACCTAAAACTTCTTTAAAGGCAAAATGAAAAAAAGTAGGACACTGGGGAAGAAAGGGGAGAAAATTCTACTGTACATAAAGGACAACAGATATTACAGGGATGAAAGGCAAAACATCAAAAACAATTTTTAAATATTTTTCATTATTTCCTTAACATTCCAATTTTTTAAACTTTATTTTAGTTTCAGTTTTTCTAAATTATTATGTATTTTGTTTCTTATGTTTGGACCTATCATTGCTGTTTCATTTTCCATAATTGTATTTGGTGATATTCTGGGCTTCATTTTTGAGGAGGTTGTGGATCACAGAGGGGTTACAGCTGTGGCAGGGAAAGATCATTGGTGTGGCTTGTCAGTGACGAGGGATGCATGAGAGGAGGTTCACCTGGACATACAATTAAGGTACATAAATGTGTTCAGGTGCTCATGGGGCACTGCCATAGTAAGTAGAGATTCACACAACAATTGAAAGAACATTGAGTTTGCATCCTGGGGAGCTCTGCCACATTCTCTAATGGAATATCAATAATCACCCAAGTACAGGGGCAATGACTAATGTCCATTGATGGGCCCTTGATATTTGTGACTATCCTTATGAGCCTTTAACCTTGAAGTTGCACCATAGCCTGGTGTTGTAGGGTGCCTAAGAGTTGCCTGCTGGGACCCTCCCTGTTGCTCAGATGTAGCCTCTCTCTGAGCCAAACTCATCATATAAATGCATTACCTTCCCCCCAGCATGGGACATGACTCCCAGGGATGAGCCTCCCTGGCACTGAGGGATTACTACCAAACACCAACAAGCAATAGAACTGGAAAAAGACCTTGAATTAAAGGGGATAAAGTAAAGACAAAAGAGTTTATAGGGCTAGGAGAATTCAAAATAAGTCAGGTGTTCTTCCCAGAGGTAATGCTTATGCATGTCTCAGCAGGATCTCATAGACAGCCAAAGTAGATACTACCCCAAATAATGGGACTCCTGAGGACTATAGAGACACTATGGTCATGGTAGATAGCTCTGGTGGCTGGTGCTTTACCAATGGGCACTACTTGGAGTTTATGCTCCCTGATGTGGCAGAGTTGGACTCAGATATAACTTCTCTACACATGTCACTTCTGTCCCATTTATTTGTACCTATAGTTGCTGCTGGAGATGGTAGGTGTACATCCAAGAGACTTTAATCTCTGGGTTATCCAAGTAGAAACTGGGCCCTGAGCCTCAGCAGAGTTGCAACACCTACTCTCCGCTTCATTGGACTCACCCAGGACAACTAACAAGCTGGTGAGAATGGACAACCACCACACCAAGATCCAAGAGAGCCTACAACTGCAAGCAGGAGACTCCCATCCATCAGCCATATAGGACTGACTCTCCCTCTTAATTGGAGGTGGAGTGTGCATCACCATCCCAGAATCCTCAGGATTGAGGCATAGAATATGGACTAGAGTGGACTTACTGGTATTCTACTGTAGATTTATTGTGATTCTAGAAATGGAGGAAATTATATCATTGAAGTGGAGACTGTGGTCACTGGAGGTACTGAAGACAGGGAGAAGGACAAAGAGGTGTAATACAGGGACAATTTCAGGACTCCAAATTGTCCTGAGTGACATTGCAATGGCAGATACTGATCATTATATATCCTGCCATAACCTACAGAATTGAGTGGGAGAGAGTTTAAACTACAATGTAACCTATAATCCAATGTTCCAAAATGTGTTATTCAATTGCAATGAATGTACCACACTAATGAAAGAAGTTGTTGATGTGGGGAAGGGTGGGAGGTGTGGGGAATGGGGCATACAGGAACCCTTTATGCTTTTTAATGTAACATTTTATGTGATCTAAGTATCTTTTAAAAATAAAGGAAAATATATTTAAATATATATATAGGGGATTCCCATATCCCTCACCCCTCTCACACTTGCCCTTTTAATAATGTCTCACATTTATTGCAATTGATTAACAAATATTGAAGCATTTCTACTAACCATAGTTTATAGTTTACATTGTGGTTTATACTTTGCACAGTAAAATTTTATAGGTTTTGACAAAATGCATAATGGCCTGTATCCATCTTTTGAAAATCATATAGAAAAATTCTGATGTCCTAAAAATGCCCTATGTTCCACCTATCTTTCCTCACCCTCCACTCAGAACCTCTAGTAACCACTATCTTTATATCAATGCTACAATTTCTTCCATTACTATGGTAATACTCAGTGTACTTTGGTCCAAGGTCTCATTCTCCCTTTATGTTTCTTCATGGGGCCCTGATACTGATGACTATGCTTATCAACCTGTGTGCTTGAAATTTCAACTAGGCCTAGAGCTGCAGGGTGCTTAAGAGTTACCTCCTGAGAGCCTCCATGTTGCTCAAATGTGGCCAGTCTCTAAGCCAAACTCAGGATTTAAATGCATTACGTTACCCCCAGCATGGGACATGACTCTGGGGGATGAGCCTCCCTGGCACTGAGGGATTATTATCAAGAACCAGCTGGTTATGCAACTAGAAAAAGACCTTGAATAAAAGGGGGAAAAGGTAAAGACAAATGAGTTTATATGGCTAGTAGGCTTCAAAATGAGTAGGGAAGTCTTTAGAGGGGTTGCGATTATGCACGTCTTAGCAGGATCTCAGAGACAGCCAAAGTAGATACAACCCCAGGTAGTGGTGCTCCCAAGGACTACAGAGACTCTCAGGTCCTATGGTCATGATAGATGGTTCTGGAGTTCAGTGACTTGCCAGTGAGCCCTACTTTGGAACTTGTGCTCCTGAGTGTGATGGAGTTGTACTCAGATGTGACCTCTCTACACTTGCCTCTTCTGTCACTTTTACTGAATCTTGAGGATTTGAAGATGGTGCTGCCCACCCTGCTTCATATTGAGAGGGGACTTAGATCTTAGGGGGCAGATGGAAGGAATTGTTTTCCTTGCAGTTGTAAGTACTCTGCTTTTTGGGTTGGGAGTTGTCCATCATCATCCTTTTGTTAATTGTCCTGAGCGAGTCCGATGAACTGGAGAGTAAGTGTTGCCTGCAACTCTGCTGAGATATTGGGCTCAACCAGCATATGAACAGACCAAAGATTTAAGCCTCTGAAAGATATATTTAATGGATATGGTGCTAATTATAGGTTCAAATAAGAGGGGTAGAAGAATCATGTATAGGGAAATTATAAATGAGCCTAACTCTGTTACAGTGAGTAAATAGGTTATCATATATTCCAAGGTGCGGATTTCATGGGGTTGTGTACCTTGCCTATCATGTCCAGATGTCTTTAGAGCCCTGGGAAGTACCTCTGTTTAAGGCTATGTTTACTGTTTCAGTTACTGAGATCTGCCTGACATGTGCATAAGCTTAACCTCTGGAATGACTTACTTTGAAATCTCCTATTCATAAAAACTATTTTTGTATTAAATTTCCCCCTTATGGTCAAGGTCATTTTCCAAATACATTGGTAGTTTGTGCTTGGTCTTAATCTCTCAGTGTCAGGGAGGTATATCCCCAGGATGTCCCTCACCAGTTGGAAGGTAGTGAGTTTATTTGCTGAAGTTGGCTTAGAGAGATGCCACATTTGAGTTACAAGGAGGGTTTCAGGAAGTAACTCTTAGGGAATTGATATTATTAGGCTAAGTTTCAATTCTACAAAAATAAGTTTCATAAGTACAAGCTTGGCATATTGGTTTATTTTCTTTTATTCAGCCCTTCCTATGTACTTGCCTCTCTATTAAAGAATGTAACAGGACTTGCCAGGATGGGAATTGAATATTTTGTGAGTTATGTGGTTCCCCACCCACTGAGATAACACACTATGACCACATGAACACATTCATATTCCATAGAGACATGTGGCAGGTGCTCCTTCTCTACACATCCTCCCACCCCTGATGCCCTGCTCCAGTGACCATCCCCTCCCATATTTGCCAAAAGAACACTCCCATGATTGTATTTTCAACCACAGTTCTATACCTCCCCAGAGTTCACCTGTCCCTTCCTCAAGATCTCCCCCCAGCTCTATGGATAGCTCAATCCACCCCTCAATCCCACTCACACTCACATTCCAGCATCACTGACCCCACTCACATTGCTACACCATCATCATCCCATCCACCGCCAAACCTCCCAATCCACCTTATCATAGTTTCTACCCAGATTGAACATCATCTCACCACTCTCTTCTCACTTTCTATCTCCTGGTAACCTATCTTCCAGATTCCACCTCTATGAGTATACTCAATATCTTTAGTTTATATCAGCGAGATCATGCAGTATTTGTACTTTAATGACTGGCTATGAGATCATGTAATATTTGCCCTATAGTGACTGGCTTACTTCACTCAACATAAGGTCTTCAAGATTCATCCATGTTGTTGCATGTGTCAATATTTCATCCCTTCTTACAATTGAGTAACATTCCATTGTGTTTATATACCACATTTTGTTTATCCATTCATTCATTGATGGATGCTTGTATTGCTTCCACCTCTTGGCAATTGTGTATAATACCACAATGAACAATGGTGTGCGTATATCTGTCATGTCCCTGCTTTCAGTTCTTCTGGGTATATTCCTAGTAGTGGGACTGCCAGATCATACAGAAATTCTGAACTTAGCTTTCTGAGGAACTGCCAAACTATCCTCCGCAGTGGCTGCACCATTCTACTTTCCCACCAGTAGTGGATGAGTGTCCCCATTCCTCTACATCCTGTCCAGCTATTGCAGTTTTCTGTTTTGTTTTTTTTAAATAACAGCCCCAGTCTATTAGGTATAAGAAGATATCTAATTGTAGTTTTGATTTGCATTTCCCTAATAGCTAGTGATGTTGAACATGTTTTCATGTGTTTTTTAGCCATTTGTATTTCCTCTTTAGAAAAGGGTCTATTCAAATCTCTTGCCCATTTTTGTGTGGGTTTTTTGTCTTTTCATTTTTGAGATATAAGATTTCTTCAAACATGCTTGATATTAGACCCTTATCATGTGGGTGGTTCCTAAATATTTTCTCCCATTGAGTAGACTGCCTTTTCACTTTCTTGAAAAACTCCTTTGAAGCATAAAAGTATATGTTTTGAGGTGGTTCCATTTATTTTTTCTATTGTTGCTTGCACTTTGGGAATAAAGTTTATGAAACAATTTCCTCCTACTAGATCTTGTGGATGTTTCCCTACAGTATCTTCTAGGAGATTTATGGTTCTTGGCTCTTATATTAAGAACTGTGGCCCATCTTGAATCAATTTTTGTATAAGGCATGAGGTGGTTATCATCTTTCATTCTTTGGGTATGGATATCCAGTTCTCCAAGCCCCATTTATTGAAGAGATTGTTCTGTTCCTGTTGAGTGGTCTTGGTGACTTTGTCAAATATCAGTTGGTCAAATAAACATGGGTCTATAACTGAAGTCTCAGTTTGAATCCATTGGTCAGTATGTCTATCTTTGTGCCAATATCATGCAGTTTTTAAATTTTAATTTAATTTATTTTTATAGAGGCTTTAGAGTGCATAAATGATACATTGAAAATATTGGGGGATTCCCATATATCCCACACCCTCCACACCCTACACTTTTCCCCATTAACAAGGTCTTTCATTAGTGTAGTGCAGTTGTTACAATTGATTACCCTGAGGGCTCTAGAGACATCCAGAAACTATAAGTAGGGCAGACAATCTTAGGAATTTGGCACCTTGTCAGTGGGCCTTAACTTGGCATATATGTTCTCCAATGTAACAGTTGTACTTATTTATAATTTCCCAACACATGTCTCTTCTGCCTCTTTTATTTAAACCTATAATTAGCACTATACTCATTAAATCTATGTCCCAGAGACTTAAAACTTTGGTCAGTTCATCTAACATGCAGTTTTTTAAAAATTTATTAATTTATTTGTCTTTTTTTAATGTTACATTCAAAAAATATGAGGTTCCCATATACCCCCAGCCCCCTCACCCCTCTCCTCTCATAACAACAACCTCCTCCATCATCATGGGACATTCATTGCACTTGGTGAATACATCTCTGTAGCTTTAGAGAATGCTTTAAAGTCAAGTAGTGTTGTTCCTCCAATTTCATCTTTCTTTTTCAAGAGGTTTTTGGCTATTCAGGGTCCCTCACCCTTCCAAATAAATTTCATAATTGGCCTTCCCAGTTCAGTAAAAAAAAATGCTGTTGAAAATTTTAGTGGAATGGCACTGAATCTGTAAATCAATTTGGGTAGGATATTTATATGAATGATATTTAGTCTTCCAATCCACGAACATGAAACATTCTCCCATTTATTTATGTTGTCTTTGATTTTTTAGCAGTGTTGTATAGTAGTCTGTATACAAGTCCTTTACATCCTTAAATTTATTCCTAGATATCTGACTTTTTTGCTATTATAAATGGAATTTTATTCTTGATTTTCTCCTCAGATTGCTCATTATCACTGTACAGAAATGCTATTGATTTGTGTGTGTTGATCTTTTATTCCACCACTTTACTAAACTTGTTTATCAGCTCTAGAAGCTGTGTTGTAGATTTTTGAGGATTTTATATATATAGGCTCATGTCATCTGCAAATAATGAAAGTTTTACTTCTTCCATTCCAATGTTAATGACTTTTATTTATTTTCCTTTCCTAACTGCCCTAGCAATAAATTCTAACACAATGTTGAATAAGAGAGGTGACAGTCCCTTGTCTTCTTCCAGATCTTAGGGGGAATGACTTTAGCCTTTCAGCATTGAGTATAATGATAGTTGTGGGTTTTTCATATATGTTCTGTATTAGTCAGCTAAAGGGGAGCTGAAGCAAAATACCAGAAATCAGTTGGCTTTTATAAAGGGTGTTTATTTGCGGTAGGAGCTTACAGTTACCAGGCCATAAAGCATAAGTTATTTCCCTCACCAAAGTCTATTTCCATGTGTTGGAGCAAGCTGGCTGCCGATGTCTGCCAGGGTTCAGGCTTCCTGGGTTCTCTTCCTGGGGCTCCATTTCTCTCCAGACCCTGCTGCTGTTTACTCCACAAGGCCAGCTGTAGATTATCAGGCAACATGGCTCTGTCTCTCTCCAGGACTTGATTCCCTTCTGGCTCACTGCTCTACTCCTCTGTTCTACTCCTCACTTTGTGAGCTTCAGTTCAAAAATGCCAATTTCCCTTCTCTGTAGCACAGTTTCTGTGAGTCCCCACATACCAAGGGGGCAGGAAATGAACATCCTACTGACATGGTCCAATCAAAGCTTTAATCATTATTTAATCAGGTAAAAGTAAAACTTCTGAATCCAATACACTCTAATATGCCCAAAGGAAAAGACCAGTTTACATACATAATCCAAGATTTCTTTGTGGAATTCATCAATAATATCAAACTACTACATATCATGTTGAGGACATTTCCTTCTAATCTTACTTTTTGAATTGTTTTATTAAAAAAGGATACTGTATTTTGTCAAATGCCTTTTCTGTGTCTATAGAGATGATCATGTGATTTTTTTTGTCTTTTATCCGTTAATGTGGTATATTACATTGATTGATTTTCTTATGTGGAACCATCCTTGCATATCTGGGGAAAAAATTTACTTGATCATGGTGTATAATTTGTTTAATGTGTTGTTCAATTCAATTAGCAAGCATTTTGTTGAGGATTTTATTGCATCTAAGTTCATAAGAGAGATTGGTCTATAGATTTCTTTTCTTGTAGCATCTTTATGAGACCTTAGTATTAGGGTAATTTTGGTATCATAGAATCATTTAGGTAATGTTCCCTCCTCTTCAATTTCTTGGAAGAGTTTAAGCAGGATTGGTATTATTTCTTTCTGGAGTGATTGGTATAATTCACCTGTGAAGCCATGTGTTCCTGGGCTTTTGTTGGTTGGGAGGTTTTTAATAATTATTTCAATCTCATTACTTGTGATTTGTCTGTTGAGTTCTTCTATTTCTTCTTTCATCAATGTAGTTTGCTTTTATGTTTCTAGAAATTCATCCATTTCATCTAAATTGTCCATCTTGTTGGCCTATAATTTTTCAAAGTATCCTCTTACAATATTTGTTTTTCTGGGGTCAGTGGTGATATCCCTTCTCTCATTTCTGATTTTATTTATGTGCATCCCCTTTCTTTTTTTCTTTGTTAGTCTAGCTAAGCATTTTTCATTTTTATAAATCTCATCAAAGAACCAGCTTTTGGTTTTGTTAATTCTTTCTAGTGTTTTTTTTTAATTCTCAATTTCATTTAATTCTTCTCTAATCTTTGTTTTTTCCTTCCTTCTGCTTGTTTTGGGATTAGTTTGTTCTTAATTTTCTAGCACCTCCAGGTGTGCAAATAGGACATTGATTATAACTCTTTCTTCTTTTTTAATATAAGCATTGAAGGCTATAAATTCCCTCTCAGCACTGATTTTGATACATTTTCACTCTCTTCATGGTATTTACTGATTTCTCTGGCAATTTCCTCATTGACCCACTGAGTGTTTTAGAGTGTGTTGTTTAACTTCCATATGTTTGTACCTCTTCCAGTTTTCCATCCTTTATTGATTTCTGGCTTCATTCCTTGAGGTCAGAGAAAGTGCTTTGTATAATTTCAATCGTTCTAAATTCACTGAAACTTGTTCTATGACCAAGCGTATGATGTCCACTGAAGAATGATCCATGAGCACTTGAGAAGAATGCATATCCTGCTGCTTTTGGTTGTAATGTCCTGTATAAGTCCATTAAGTCTACTTCCTTTAACATATTATTCATGATCTTTGTTTCTTTGTTGAGACTGTAGAGATATTCTGTCTAATGGTGATAATGGTGTATTGAATCCCCCACCATGATTGTAGAAGCATCTATTTCTCCTCTTAGTTTTGACAGTCTTTGCGTCACTATTTTGGGGCTCCCTGGTTAGGTGTATATATATTTATGATTGTTCTTTCTTCTTGGTTGAGTACCCCTTTCATTAATATACAATGTCCTTCTTTGTCTCTTACAACAGTTTTTGCATTTAAAGTCTACTTTGTCCTGTATTAGTATAGCTACCCTTGCCCTTTTTTGGTTATTGTTTGCATGTAAAATTGTTTTCCAATGTTGCACTTGCAATCTCCTTGTGTTCCTGGTCCTAAGTTGAGCTTCTTGTCATATTTACTTATCCCTTCTGCTAGTCTGTGTCTTTTGATTGGAGAGTTTACTCCATTAACATTCAATATTATTACTGTAAAGGCAGTATTTACTTTAGCCATTTTTCTTTAGGTTTATATATGTCAGTATTTTATTTTTATTTCTTTTTTTCATTCTTTCAGTTACTCTTACCAACACTCTTCCTTTCTACCCTCTCCTCCAACTCTCTCCTGTTGTTTTCCCTTTCAATCTGCAGAACTCCCTTTAGATTTTCGTGACCAATTCTTTCAGTTTCTGTTTGTGAGTATTTTAAATGCTCCCTCCTTTTTTAATGACAAAATTTCTGGATATAGAATTCCTAGCTAGCAGTTTTTTTTTTTCTTTTAGCACCTTAACTATGTCATATTACTGCCTTCTCATATCACATTTCAGATGAGAACTCAGCACTTAATCTTATCAAGCTTCCTTTTCTTTTCCTGCTTTCAGGAGTCTGTCTGTCTTAAGCTTTTGCCAATCTGATACATATGTGTCTTGGGGTAGGTCTGCTGGGATTTATTGAACTTGGAATATGCTGTGCTTTCTGGACATGTATCCCATGTTCCTCACAGGAGTTTGGAAATTTTTAGCTGTTATTAACTTGAACACTTCTACTGTGCCCTTTCCCTTCTCTTCTCCCTCTAGGATGCCCATAATGGTTATGTTTGTGCATTTCATGTAATCATGCAATTCTCTGTTGATTTTTTTTCCATTTTTTGCCTATCTTTTCTACTATCTGTGTGATTTCAGATATCCTATCATCTACATCACTAATTTTTTCCTCTGCCTGTTCAAATAAGCTGTTATGTCCTTCTACTATATTTTTAATTTTTTGCATTGTATCATCTTTCATCAACATAAGATCAGTTATCTTTTTATGTATGTTTACAATTTTTTATATGTTCCCCCAGTTTCTTCTAGATGTCCTTTATTCTTTCCTTCATTTCATATATTTGATTAATGATATTTATTTGGACATCCTTGATAAGCTGTTCCTCATTGTGCATCTCTTCCTTCCCATTTTTTAGTTTTTTCATTAGACAGTACATGACTTCTTCTCTTTTAATAAGGCTTGTAATTTTTTGCTGATGTTTCAGCATCTATTTATCTTGAGTAGCTGATTCAGTTAGCTAGTTTCTCTTTCTAGTTATGGCTTCATTTTGTTTGTTTTGTTTAGGGGTCCTCTTTATTACTTGGTTTCACTTATTCTTTATCCTTGTGGTTGCTGATATTCAACAGAAAAACATTAGATCCACAAAAAAGGGGGAAGAAGAAGAGAAAAAAGAGAAAAGAAAAAATAAAAAGGGAGGAAAAAGAACAAAAAGAGGTAGAAAAAAGAAATAATAAGATGGGAAAATAAAATAAGAGGAATAAAAGTTTTAAAAGGTGAAAAATGAAATTGGAAAAAATAAATAAAATTTAAAAAGCAAAATTAAATAAAATAGGAGAAAAACAAAGCAGGGAAAGGTAGGAAGGAAGAAGAGGAAATAAATAAAAGATAAAGGAGAAAGGAAAAAATTAAAATTGGAAGAAAACCAAAAAGAGAGCAAAATAATAAGAAGAAATAAATAAAATTGGAGAAAAATATAAAGTAAAAGACGAGAAATGGGAAGAGAAGAAATAAAAGAAAAACAGGAAAAGAATGAATGAAAATAAGGAAGAGGAGAAGAAAAAACAAGTAAAATAAAACAAAACAAAAGGAACCAAAAATATGGGTCTCCCTCTCAGACCACCAGGACCAGCTAGGCTACTTCTATCAGGGTGCCTGTTTTAGTCAAATAATCACCCAAACACACACATACACAAAACGACAACAAAAAACAAGCCTCCCACTCTGGCCACTGATGACTCACTAGTTTACTCCTCTCCAGCTGCTTGTACCTGCAAATAAGTCACTCCACAGCCAGGCAGCCTCTCTGCTTGTACCCATATATATATATATTTAAAAAAAGAAAATAGGAAAAACAGAGGGAAAAAACATCAACCAAGGTCTAAGTTCCCTCTGCTCTCTCCCCACTTCTGTGCTCTGTGGCTCCCCTCCTCCAGGGCCTGCTGCATGGATCCTCTTCTGCCAAGGGACAGCTGGGCAGTTTTTTTTTCTCTTCCTAGGCCTGCTGGTATGCTCCCTACTTTTCCCAATCCTGCCGGGACCACTCATTCTCCAGACTTCCTCTCTTATCGATACTGCAACATCCTGGCTTCCCTTATGCCCTGAAAGCCTGTCTCCTTTCCCACAGTTTCTAGAGGAAGAGGCAGCCAGTCATTTTCTACTCCACCTTCTTGGATACTCTAAAATACCCAATTTTACAGTCTCTAAGCAATAGTACCATTATCTGAAATTCTTGGGGATCTCACCTTGTGCTTCGTTGAATCTGTTGACTTTTTAAAAGATAGATTGTTTCCTCATATAATTTTTAACTTTGGAATGTGACCTTTAGATAGTTTTATATTAATTTCTCATACTGGTGTTTGCCACACCAAACAGACAGTATATGCTTCTACTCAACACCTTGCATGGTATAGATCCATGCTTATGAAGTCTGTTGTCCCCTGTGTCAGTGGACTGATTTTATCTGCTATATACTTTATTTGAGTGTAGTATCTCGAGGGAGTATACATAGGCAATGTCTGAGGGACTCATTTGCATTTCTCTGCCAGGTTTTATTTCCTACCTCTCCCACCTCACCTTAAACACCATATCCTAAGAAAAGCCATTTTGAAGAAACTGCAGCTTTGACTCTTGGACTTGCTACTGTGGTTTACAACTCCTACATTTGTTTTAGTTCCTGGGAATTTTTTCACTCCCTGCGAGTTCAATCTCCATTTAAAGGATACATGTTATGTTTAACCAGTGTTTCTTGCCATCTTGTAATGCAAGAGTTTTTTGTTTACTCTTTGGTTTGTTTTAGTTCACCGTTTTTTTCAGAAACTTAATTGTTAATTCATACTACATACTGCCTCACTGCAGATTGGCTTCCAAATAGCACATTTTGCTTGCCAACAACATACTTTCTCTTTATAGTATAAGAAATCATGATGCCAGAAAAAAATGTTGAAACACCTAGTTCCAGACCAAACTGTGGTGCTTCCAGGGCAAACAGAAGGGGTCAAAGATATGCTGGGCAGAGAGACACTGGAAGATGTTTTATCCAGACTTATCATTGTGTCACTGAAGGAAAAGCAGAGGTCTTCTTTAGAAATGTACATTGCTCCTTTTTAAATGTAAGTCATTATTTTAAGGAAATTGTTCTAAATGTTATCTATTGTCTATCAACTACTATGAATCAGTGAGGAAATAAGCCTGCAGTAACCTCTTTGGCTAGCTGTGTAAGTTATTAAGTTTTATTTTGCCAATAGAATTTTACATTTCTTAGGACAATTTATATTCCTAAGTCCTGTAAAGCTGCATGAAAAGAAATCAGCTGCTAGATTATATACACAGATGCAATGCTCTATCTAGTGGCAAATACTCAAGCAAACATAACTCACAGTAGTAAAAATAAAAAAGGATTCTTTTAAAAATATAATTGAAAAGACTTATATGAATCATCTTTTTTCAATATCAACTTTATAATGAAAATCTTTTCCTATAGTATGTTGTATATTTGCTTTAAAGCTCCTATTACAGAGATTTCAAATTGTTATCTAACAAGTATCTGTTTTAAATTAGAAATTACCTTTTTAAAGTGTTTAAACCATTTATATGCCACTTATGGGGTGAATTTCTGGTTAATTAATATAGTAAATGCTTGTATTAGTCAGCCAAAAGGGTGCTGATGCAAAATACCAGAAACCTGCTAGCTTTTTTAAAGAGTATTTATTTGGGGTATAAGCTTACAGTTACCAGGCCATAAAGCGTAAGTTACTTCCCTCACCATAGTCTGTTGCCACATGTTGGAGCAAGATGGCTCCTGGTGTCTGCAAGGGTTCACGCTTCCTCTTCCTCTCTTGGCTCTGTGGTCCCAATTTTTCCAAAATCAGCTGTAGTATGGGATAAGTCTCGTCTCTGTCCTTGGGCTCTTTCCTCTCCAGGCTCAGCTGCTCTATTCTCTCCACAAGGTCAGTGGTAGTCTATCAGGCAAACTGCCCTTCTCTCTTCCCAGGCTCCTGGATCAAAACTCCAAATCTCTTCTCTGCAGTGTGGTTTTTCTGTGAGTTCCCACCCACTAAGGCGGCGGGGACTCAATGTACTACATAGTCCAATCAAAGCCTTAATTATTATTTAATCAAGTAAAAGTGAAACCTCAGAATCCAATATAATCTAATATGACTAGAAGGACAGACAAGTTTACAAACATAATCCAATATCTATTTTTGGAATTCATAAGTAATTCCAAACTGCTACCATGCTCATAATTTAAAAACATGACCATGTTGACAGTACTGAACTGAAATTTACCCTGAACTATAATCTCATGTAAAGGGCACTATGTCATTGTAAGGGGTTTCTCTCATCTGCTTAAAAAATAAACTATTTTAAGTACTTAAACAGCATAATAATACAATAGATATGTTCATGCTTTTAAAATCAAGACCCTAAGAGCCTCTACAGCACATTAGCATTAGCAGCATACACACAGTGTAGTTAAAAGTAAATATACCAAACTTATTTTTAAAATTTGCTTTTGACATACCACTAATTCAGACATGACTCTAAGAATGTGAGACTTGATGGTTTTTTAAAAACATGTTTCTACCTATTTTCTTAAATGTAAATATTTTATTTGCTGAGAGAAAGGATAGTTTCTTTCTCTTCAGTTGTTTTCTTGAAGAACTCGCACATTTGAATACTGTTTTTACTTATAATCCAGAGTTGAGCTGTTTATGTCTCTTCTCTATTTCAAGCAGTTATTTGCCCCATTCGCTTTGAAGATGTGGTCATAGACAAGGGGCAAATGTGTAATATTCAATCCAAACAATATGATTCCACACAATTTAAAGCATTAACTACATTTTAAACTTACATTTAAGGATTGCTCTGGATTAATTTTTCCTGCTCTCTTCAGCCTACATATTTCTTCTGTGCATAATTCCTTCTTGAAGTTAATGCAAATTTGACATGTGCCAGAATTTTGTGTTTCATGAAATGAGAATCTTGAGCCTGTCGTTTAATAAAAAATCTGCTTCTAACTTGAATTGGCGTATCTCCCTAATGTCTTTCACTATTCTATAGCAGTTTAGGCAGGCTTCTCAATCCAATGTGAAATTAAGCTCTTTTTAAACGCATGATATATATGGGGTACCAAGAACAGAAGATAAGTAGTATTGAACTGAACATGGGGTTTAATTTTTATCTTGATATATATATATTCTAAGTTTTAGTTCTGTAAATAAATTTTTTTTTGTAGGGAGAAAGAATTTTTAGCTTTCTAAACATTTTCAAATAGTTATTAATAATTTATCACTGTATTAAATAGATCATAGTATCCATTCAGAGGAATACTATGCAGCTTAAATAAAACGAAAAGGAAGATTTTTACACACTGATATGGAGAGATCTCAAGATGAATTTTTAAGTGAAAAAGAGCAAGGTGCAAAAGTGTATATGGTATACACAGGTATATATGGTGTATTATGTTTTACATATGGAAAGAAGGAAAGTAATAATATATATTCATATCCTCTGTATTGGCATGAAGAAATGCTGGAAAGATTAATAAAATCCTAATAAAATTTTACATACAGGGGAGGTGAATGGGATAGAAGGGAACAACAGAGAAAATGAGAAGGGGACAATAAAGTGAAACTTAGTGTTACCTCTATATGGTTTTTTTGTTTGTTTGTTTTGAAACTCAGTAATTTAATGAAATGAGTGAAAAAGAAACCAATACACAAAAAACTTTTTTATGCACTGATTATCTTTCCAAAATTACAAAAATTTACATGTTGGAACTTGATTTTTATCTTGACTCTCCACTAATTAGCTATATGACCTTAGGTAACTTGCTTAACCCATCCAAACTTCATTGTCACTATCTGTAAAGTAAGAAAGTTCAAATAAATGATTCCAAGGTCCCTGCAAGTTCTAACATTCTGTGACATGGTAATAGATGACAGCCTAGTATGGGTATGAATATAGGGCAACTTCTTTAGGGCTGGAATTTTGTCTGAATGATAAGAATATTTCTAATACTCCAAGATTTTTTGTTTTGGCTAATTTTTTCCCAAATAAAATAATAGCTAAAATGGATCTTCTCAGTCATATAGGTGCATATTGAATGCAAATTACCTCTTGAAAATCCAAATGTACTGCTATGTTAAAGAGACTTTATGACTTTTAATCTTGGTGTAAAAACTTGATGCAAATATTTGCCAAGATTTCATAAATGTACTAACAGCAGATGAACTCAAAACATTGACTTTTAATTGCTAATCAGTATTTTGATAAGCTTCTGTGTCTTTATTAAATATGTGTTTGTGTTTCATATCCATTTTGTTCAGGCTTCAATTATTTAATTACAGGTCTTGATATGAAACTAATCATGCATATATCCATACGAAGCTTGCATACTGACAGGATAAAATCATTAAACAGTCATTACTGTAACCTGATGTTGGCCTGAAATTTTTGCAGTTAACGGGGGAGTTGATGCTTGATGAACAATCCAATTAAAACTGGCAACAAAAGACCTAAAATGTCAGCCAAATTGCTTTTTAATAGTCAATGCAGCCGTCACAAAACATAAACATTAAAGTCCCCATAGAAGCATAAAGCTTCATGGTGTAACAATTCTAGAATATGAATAATAATTATAGCATCTTGAGAATTCTTTTAATAGATGCGCACTCATTAAAAATATTTTGTTAGTTAGATTCGGATGACAAAGTATGTTTACCTGAATACATCCTTATATTTGTTATAATAATGGTCTGTTTAGTATTAGATAGGTGTATTTTCTAGTATTATCCAACAAAGTTATTTCAAAAGCATTATAATGGCCTAGAAGAAAAGGTTTTGACAAAAAAAAGTATAAGAAAAATATATAATATTATCTGCTAACATCTCAGTATATAATACAATAATGAATCCTCAGTTCCAATGAAACTTAATTGAAAAGGCAGGAAAACCAGTCATGATTTCCACAAGTAACTTGAAAACAGTAGCCAACATTTAAATTGAGGCTCTGAGTGTGTGATACCTCATATCTGAATGGATTAGTAACCCAGAATATTTCCTGTTATCTAGCAGTTTGATTTTTAGTTGAAGATATACATTCAAATATTTTGCCAAGTTTCTCACATTTGGTTCAGACGTGGAACATTATGGAATTCAAAGTGTCAGCTTGCTGTAAAAGATTGTCTTGTGTGTTACGAATAATCCATCTTCTCCCTCTGTCATTACTGCCATGTTTTTCAATAAGGAAGGAAAGAAATAGCGGAATATGTTTTCAAAATATTTGTGGCAATATAACACAAGAGAAAACATCAAATAGCTCCTAGGGGAAATGTTTGAAATATCAAAGTTTTAATAATATATTCATTGATTTTCTCAATAAACATTTACTGAATACTTATTATACACCAACATGGTGTTGCCCACCGTGGGATTCTGGTGATGATTAAGATTTGGATACCATCCTAAGCTTACTATCTAGTTAAATGTTCGATATAGAGAAATAATCAACTATAATACAAGGGAGAAATGGATGAGGAGTTCAAATCAGGAAAATAAAAAATACTTGTGTACCAAATTCACATGTGAATTAGAATTCTCCTTCATCTATAACAGATTTTCAAAAATTATTTTGTAGCACAGATATACAATAGATCTTTCAAATACAGGGGAATGTTGGAAACAGTTACTATAATATAACACTCTGAAATTCATACATTTAGGACACCTATATGGTGTCCTAATATATTTATGTATTAGGATATCTGTCAATTAAATTTTGCCTTTCTCAAAAATCATAGAGTGCAATTTTATATGCTGTAAAGGGTAAATTGATGTTCACACTTCTCCAGCTGTGGATCTTCTGTTTTATCTGTTGAGGAAGTTAGTGCTATGTTTTCAGAACATTTTTAAAAATTCCTCAAAGGAGTGATAGACACATTGGGGCTTGAAAGTCAGTTAGCTGAAACAGTGAGGAAAAATCATATAAGAATATAAATGAAACTTTAATGACACCATATCAGAAAATATTAAATGAGCAACTATCCATAAAAATTGCTTATTTTTAAATTCTCTTTTATTCTTAGTACAATGATGACAAAAATACAAAGAAGAAAATTATAGCATTTAGGTAATGTTCTGTACATCACTCCCTGAGCCTGTGGGGAAAAACAAATTGTCCTGTAATCAGAAAAAATCATGTCAGCAAATGGATAACTTGAACATATCAAATCAGCCAAGTTATGGTACTGAATGGACCACAGAATAAAAGGTATAAATATCATTTTCTACCCCCAAAACTACTATTTTATTATTCAGGCATTTAGAGAAGAACAATGAAACCTTCAGGGTGAAAAAAGAATATGATTATATGTGTATGTATGCGTTATATATGTGCTACATGTTATGTATATTATATATGTATATTTTTTATATATTAGGATATGAATCTAAAAATTCTTAGGAACTCATGTAAAAATGCTTTATGTATGTTTTGTGTTTGCCAATGTACATTCAAACTAAATAAAATTCACTCACTTATTTAGCAAAGAATTGGATGACTGCTATGTGCTAGGCATTATGTTGGGCACAAAGGATCCAAAGATGAAAAAGATATAGATCTCACTTTCAACCACCCCATTGCCTAGCTAAGTAAGTGAACATGAAGAAATACTTATGATAATGTTGCAAAGAGTCTGAAAGAAAGCTGTAATAAGTGATGTGAGAACCCAGAAAAGGGAATGCGACAAGGCACCTCAGAAGAGGTAACATTGTCTAGAAGACTCATATGCATCCCATAAGACCCAGTGTCATTGAGGAGAGTGGAAGAAAATGGCATCCAGGCAAAGAAAGCACGTACAATACTGTTTACAGGACTTGTAAGAACATGTCTTATGTGGGTTGGAGGGATAAGAGATAAAGCTGTCGGACTTATATGCCCTACTAAGAATGTTGTACTATTCTATTATCAGTAAATAATAAAAAAGTTTTGGATTCACATCCATTTTGATTATTTGCTGATAGAATCTATAATTAAAGTTTTAATAAATTCTAGACATATAAAGTATCTTTTTATAAGAATTAAATGTATGAATTCCAGAGTGTTATATTATAGTCACTGTTTCCAACATTCCCCTGCATATAATTATTAGGTAATTTTTTTTTTCTGAAGACAATTTCTTTCTACAGTATGATTAGCATATTTTCCCACATGAAGTAGAAATAAAACTAATATCATTAAATATGGAATCCATAATTTTTTTCATATAATATTCAGGTAGAACTCAAGTAATGAAATTACTCACATAATTAATATCTAACTCAAAGATTGCCAGAAAATATATTTTAATACCCACTATGATTTTAATGTTAAAACCAATAGCATGTGGACTTTTGGTATCATAAATCACTTCTAAACAACTTGATTTAAGAGGGGGCATCATATAAATCAGTTACTTTCAATCTCTTTTTCTCACAATTTACCACAGTCAGAAATACATTTTATACCAGGATACAGTATACATATATGAAACTGAAACAAAATTTTCATTAAAAAAATCTTATACTCACTAAATATGATGCTGTATCATTTATTTTATTCTCTTTCATTTTCAAAATTTCATGACCCATCAATTGGTCACAGCCAAAAGGAAGTGACATCAATAAAATGAGACTACACTTCATTGTTGTATATTTATGTGACTTTGGTGAAACTTTTAATCCTTCAAATTCAGTCTTGAAAAAAAAATTCCTTGAAGGAATCTAATCAGATAGATATGAAAATAAGGTTGGCAAAGTATTTCCCATTCTGAGTAAGAGAAAACAATGATGTCAGTTCAAGTTCAGTTTATATATCTGGCCTCTCGGAAGGGAATCTGATAAAGATCAGCACACTATAAACCAAGAAGACACTTATTAAAACAATGGGAGGAATGCATGCCTTCATATTATATAATTTGCTTTATGGCACATCTTTTATGATATATAGCTCTGCTGCTAAAGTTAGACTTTGGCAAAAATAAGTCATACATATATCTGCAGATTTCTAATAGGAAGAAATGTTTAACAGTGAAAAGAGTGGCAGGCAAGCTATTCATTTGAAAAATCAATGGTTAGTAAAATACCTGTATTCAATCCTTGCCTTACTAAAACTATTGTGATATTTAATATGATTCTATATTCAGTCGTCCAGGTTTCTCCATTCATTTTTTCAAGAAGCAGATATTGAGAACTACATGACAAACGTTTAGGTGCTACAGGAATCATGAAAAAGAACAAGTCATGGTCACTGCCTTTCAAAGAGTTAAGTAAAGTAAAACAAGTATACGAATACAAGACCCAATGTTAAGTCTTGTGGTTTACATGAAACAGACTCACTCAGACTAGATCAATCAACAAAGACTTATTGTGAGAAAAACTAAGGATTTATTGTAAAGGAGCATGTCCAAAATTTGAAAATGAACCCACTCTGGACACCTCAGCAGCAGGAGTTTTTCTTTAACTTAGAGTTCTGGTATTCATATGACAGAGTAACTGGTCACATGTCTGCTTTTTTGTATGTCCATCTGCTTCTCTTCCTGCTAACAGCTGGCTGCCTGTGTTTTAGGAGGGGCTGAGGGTATAATAGAATATGGTACTGTGGGAGGTCAGGAAATTATTGCATCTTTTTAGATTTCAAGAATTGCTTAATGAAAGGGCTATCACTGGAATTGAGCCTCGGTGGAGGAGTGGATGTAGACAGAATATGGGATGAAATGACATTCAAAGTAGAAAGTTTATACACCTTTATACATTTTTGGTGATATTTAACATGGCCTGTATCCATCATCACAGGATCATGCAGAACACTTCCAGTTACCCCCTCTTACAACTATTCTATTCCACTTTCCCCTTCCCCTCAGGGCCCACAGTGACAACCAAGCTTCACCACTGAAGGACAAGAAACATAGATACTTACAGCAATACTGAGGGCTTGACACACTAGTCTGTCCTCCCCATTTGGGAGCCACCCATGCTCTTGAGAGACACCCTCCCCTCTGTTTGAGAGCATCAGGCCTCCCCAGGAGGGGGGCATAACACCTTCCCATTCATTGTATGGGACTCCACCCACTGACATTATACACTATGACTTGAGTACTCACAGACTCCTTAGAAGCCTGCCCCAGGTGAACCCCATGCAAGATGCCCCTCGTCAAGCAACTTAAACCAGTAACCCTTCCTTAGTTTATTTTCTAAAGGGTTTTCTCAACATTATAGTTTCAACCACATACCTGACAATCACCCATATTCACCTGCTTCCCTCAACCCTCCCTCGACTTCCTTGGACCAACTGACCCATCCTTCCAATCCGATGCCCCCTCAAGACTGCAAATCCCAACCCAATAGTATCCTTATGCCCCCCCCCCATCCCTTCACTGCACAATTACTTACCTCCACTTTATCATAGATTTTGCCCATGTGGTCATTGGCTCACAACCTTCCTCTACCCCCCAAATTCCTTTAAGCCTATTATCCAGCCTCTAGCTCTCTGAGGCAGCTTGGTTTACTTATTTCATATCATTGAGGTCATGTAGTATTTGTCCTTCAGTGCCTGGTTGCTTCACTCAACATAAGGTCCTCAAGATTCATCCATGTTATCTCATGTATTAGTACTGTATTCCTTCTTACAGCTGAGTAGTATTGCATTGTATGTATATACCACATTTTGTTAATTCATTCAACTGTTGATGGGGATTTGGGTTGATTCCAACTTTTGGCAAGAGTGAATAATGCCCTTATGAACATTGGTTTGCATACATCAGTTTGTGTCCTTGTTTTCAGTTCTTCTGGGTATATACCCAGCAGTGGAATTACTGGGTCATACAGCAAATCTACAGCCAGTTTTTGAGGAACTGCCAAGCTGTCCTCCACAATGGCTGGATCCTTCTACATTCCCTCCAGCAGTGGATGAGGGTAACCATTCCTCCACATCCTTTCCAACACTTGTAGTCTTCTGTTTTTTTTTAATAGCCGCCAGTCTAGTGGGTATAAGATGGTATCTCATTGTACTTTTGATTTTCATTTCCCTGATAGTTAGTGATGTTGAGCATCTTTTCATGTGCTTTTTAGCCATTTGTATTTCTTCTTTGGAGAAGTGTCTGTTCATATCTCTTGCCCATTTTTTAAATGGGTTTTCTTTTTATTATCAAAATATATGATTTTTAGGTCACTTTTTAAAACATTTATTTAAATATATTACTCATACATAAACATACCTAAACAGTAAGTGCATAATAGTTGTGAACTTACAAACCAAACATATGTAACATCGAACAAACATATATAACATCTCACCCTACCACCAATAAATTGCATTGGTTTTAAACTTTTTAAACTAATGATTATAGAGCATTGTCAAAATATTACTGCTAAACAAAGTAGTTTTCCCCTAACCAATCTGATTATTATCTTTATATCATTTATATATGAACATACATAAACAATTAAGTGTATAGTAAAAGGTGTGAACTTACAAAGCAAACATGCATAACATCATACATGGGTCCCATACATCAACCCTACACCAACACTTTGCATTGTCGTGACTTCTTTATCTATTTTTTCTTTCGCTACTCGCGCTTTGGGTGTGAAGTTCATGAAGCAATTTCCTATTATAAGGTCCTGTAGATGCTTCCCTACATTGTTTTCCAAGGTCTTTATGGTCTTGCCTCTTACATTTAGGTCTCTCATCTTCCTTGAGTTGATTTTTGTATATGGTGTGAGATGGTAATCCTCTTTCCTTCTTTTGCATATAGATATCCAATTCTTTGGGCACCATTTGTTGAAGAGGCCATTCTCTCCCAGTTGTGTGGGATTGGTGACCTTGGTGACTATCAGATGACCATATATGCAAGGATCTGTATCAGAACTCTCAGTTCAGTTCCATTGGTCAGTGGATCTATCCTTGTGCCAATACCATGCTGTTTTGATGACTGTAGCTTTGGTGAAATTGGTGTGCATACATCAGTTTGTGTCCTTGTTTTCAGTTCTTCTGGGTATATACCCAGCAGTGGAATTACTGGGTCATATGGCAAATCTATAGCTAGTTTTTTGAGGAACCATCAAACTCTCCTCCACAATGGCTGGATCCTTCTACATTCCCTCCAGCAGTGGATGAGGGTAACCATTCCTCCACATCTTTTCCAACACATTTAGTCTTCTGTTTTAAAGTTAATAAGTGTATTCCTCTGATTTCATTTTTCTTTTTTGATATATCTTTGGCTATTTGGGGCCTATTTCCCTTCCAAATAAATTTCATAGTTAGTTTTTCAAGTTCAATAAAAAATGCCATGTTGTTTTTTATTGGGATTGCATTAAATCTGTAGATCAGATTGTGTAGGATAGACATCTTAATGATATTTAGCCTTCCTATCCATGAACAGGGAATATTCTCCCATTTATTTAATTCTTCTTTGATTTCCTTGAACAGTGTTGTATAGTTTTCTGTGTATAAGTATTTTACATCTTTAGTTAAATTTATACCTAGGCTTTGGATTTTTTAAATTTGCTATTGTAAATGGTATTATTTTATTGATTTCCTCCTCAGATTGCTCATTATTGGTGTACAGAAATGCTACTGACTTTTGCGCATTGATCTTATAACCTCCTACATTACTGAACTCATTTATAAGTTCTAGAAGCTTTGTTGTAGACTTCTTAGGGTTTTCTATGTATAAAATCATGTCATCTACAAATAGTGAAATTTTGACTTATTCCTTTCAATTTGTATGCCTTTTATATCTGTTTCTTGACTCAGTGATTGAGCAAGTACTTCTCATCCAATGTTAAATAGGAGGGGAGATAGTGGGCATCCTTGTCTTCTTCCCAATCTAAGAGGGAAAGATTTTAGGATTTCACCATCGTAAATGATGTTAGCTGTGGATTTTTCATATATACCTTTATCATGTTCAGAAAGTTTCCTTCTATTCTGATCTTTTGCAGTGTTGTTGTTGTTTTTTTTCAGGTAAAGGTGCTGTATTTTGTCAAATGCTTTTTCTGCATCTGTAGATATGATCATATGTTTTTCCCCTTTGATCTTTTTATGCTGTGTGTTACCTTGATTGTTTTTCTTATGTTAAGCCATCTTTGCATACCAGGGATGAAACCCACTTGGTCATGGTGTATAATTTGTTTGATGTGTTCTTCAATATGATTAGCAATTATTTTGCTGAGGATGTTACCATCTAGGTTCAACAGAGAGAGTGGTCTGTAATTTTCCTTTATTGTGTTGTCTTTCTTCCTAATTCCTCGAAGTGTGTAGTTAGATTTTTGATTTTAGATCTTCCTTCTTTTTTAAAAAAAAAGCTTTTTAAAATTAAAGTCAATAGATCACATAGAACGTTCCATTAAAAAAAACATAAGTGGTCTCCATATAACCCAGTCTCCACCTGCCACCCCTTCATTTTTGTAAATTTTATTTTTTGAAGATACATCATAAAAAAGGTTACATTATCAAAAACATAAGAGGTTCCCATATACCCTTAACTCGCTCACCCCACTCCTCCCACACTAACAACCTCCCCCATCATTGTGGCACATTCATTGCACTTGGTGAACACATTTTGGAGCACTGCTGCACCACATGGATAATAGTTTACCCTGTAGTTCACACTCTCCCCCAATACATTCAGTGGGTTATGGAAGGATATATAATGTCCAGCATCTGACCCTGCAATATCATTTAGGACAACTCCAAGTCCCAAAAAATGCCCCCTCATCACATCTCTTCTTCCCTTTCCCTCCCCTTAGCAACTACTGTGGCCACATTCTCACGCCAGTGATACAATTTCTTCTATTACTAGTCACAATAGTTTTATAGCAGAATATCAGTAAGTCCACTCTAATCCATATTTTATTCCTCCATTCTGTGGACCCTGGGATGGTGATGTCCACACTACCTCTATATCAAGAGGGGCTTAGATTCCACATGGATGATAGCTGCAATTCTCCTGCTTCCAGTTGTAGGCACTCTTGGTTCCCAGGTGTGGTGGTTGACCATCTTCACTGCCCTGTGAAGGTGACCTGGGTAAGTCCAATGAACCAGAGAGTAGGGGTTGCAACTCTGCTGAAGCTCAGGGCCCAGCTGGTAACTGGGCAGTCCAGAAATTCAAGTCCCCTGGGTATACATCATCCCTAGCACCAACCACAGGTTCAGTAAAAGTGGCAGAAGAGGCATGTGTAGAAAGGTCACATTTGAGTCCAATTCCATCACTCTCAGGAGCACAAATTCCAAGGTAGGGCCCACGGACATGGCACAGAACTCAAAATCCATCTGCCATGACCATATATGCTGTGGGCCTCCATAGTCTTCAGAAGAACTAGTACCTAAAGTTGTATCTATTTTTGCTGATTCTGGGGTCCTGCTGAGGCGTGCATAAGCCTAACCCCTCTGATGGCATCCCAACACTTTTTTTGAAGACTCTTAGCCGTATAAATTCATTTCTTTTTGCCATTTCCCCCTTTTATTCAAGGTCAAAAAGCTGTTTTCAACACATGATTATACATGTAGGCTGAGATAATCTACCCATCTGAGTTGACCTTTTTATTCAAGGTCTCTTTCTAGATGCATCACCAGTTAGTGATTCGTAGAAATCCCTCTGTGCCAGGAGTCCTGTCCCATGCTGGGGGGAAGGTAATGCATTTACATGCTGAGTTTGGCCTAGGGAGTGGCCACATTTAAGCAACATGAAGGCTCTCAGGAGGTAACTCTTAGGCGTCTTGCAGCTGTAGGCCTAGTTCATATTTCAGGCACACAGCCTCATAAGCATAGTCATCCTATCAAGGACTCATCATTGGAACATCCTTCCTTGTTGGTCATTGCCGTTGCACTTGGGTGATTATTACTATTCCATTGGGGAATGTGAAGAGGTCCCCTGAGTAGGAACTCAGCACGCCCTCAGTTGTAGTTTGTAACTGTAACTACTATGAAAATACCCAACATACATCAGAACATTTTTATGTCCCTTATATACATGCCCTGGAGAACTCCCTCCCAACTACTTGCCCCCCATCAGTAACACCCCACACCAGTGTTCCTCCCCTGCCATAGTTGAACCTCTCTGTGGTCCCAAACTTCTTCAACAATGAAGCCTAATATATTGCCAAAGTCAGTCTTCTTTTTGGTGAATGAATTTATGTCTATGAATTTCTGTCTCAGTACAGCTTTTGCTGCACCCCATAAGTTTTTATATATTGTGTTTTCATTTTCATTAGTTTCAAGGTAGTTACTCATTTATTTTGATATATCTTCCTTGACTGATTGTTTACGTAAGAGTGTGTTGCTTAACTTCCATATTTTTGTGCCTAATCTGGTTCTCTGGCACTTGCGGATTTCAACGTTCATTCCACTGTGGTCAGAGAAATTATTTTTTACGATTTGAATCTTTCTGAATTCGTTGAGAAATTCTCTGTGGCCTAGCATGTGGTCTGTCTTGAAGAATGATTCATGTGGGCTCTAGAAGAATGTATATCCTACTGTATTTGGGTGTAGTGTTCTGTATATGTCTATTAGGTCCAGATCCTCTAATATATCATTCAAAATCTTTATTTCTTTATTGAATCTTCATTGAGATGTTCTGTCTAATGGTGATAATGGTGTATTAAAGTCCCCCATTATAATTGTAGAGGCATCTATTTCTCCACTTGTTTTTTCCAGTGTTTGCTTCATGTATTCTGAGTCTCCCTGGTTAGGTGCATAAATGTTTATGATTGTTCTTTCTTCTTGAAAGATTACCACTTTTACTAATTTGTAGTGTCCATCTTCATCTCTTACAGTAGTTTTGCATTTAAAATCTATTTTGTCTGATATTAATATAGCTACTGCTGCTCTTTTTTGGTGCTTGTAAGTTTGTTTTCTAGCCATTCACTTTCAACCCCCTTGAATCCCTAGGTCTAAGGTGGGTTTCTTATAGACAGCATAGAGATGGGTTAATTCTGCCAATCTGTGTCTCTTGACAGGTGAGTTTATTCCATTAACATTCAGTGTTATTACTCTCAAGGAATTACTTACATTATCCATATTTTCTTTGGATTTGTATATGTCATATGTTGTTTTTATTTCTCTTTTTTTTTCTTTTTAGTTGTTCTTACACTGTTGTCCAACTCTGCCTCTTATGATTTTTTTCTTTGCTCCTGTGAACTACCTTTAGTATTTCTTGAAGGGCAGTTTTCTTATTGGCATACTGTCTTAGTTTCTGTTTATCTGTAAATATTTTGAACTCTCTATCATTTTTGAATGCCAGCTTTGCTGGATAGAGTATTCTTAGCTGGAATTATATTTCTTTTAGTAACTTGACTATATCCTAGCACCGCATTCTTGCCTCCATGATTTCAGATCACAGATGGAAAACACCAGTTATGTTAATTGAATGGCAAAAGTGGCTTGCCTGGAGAACAGAAAATATAGAAGGGTAGACTGAGGCAAATGCGTTCACTTTAAGACTCCTAAATATTTTTTTCTGAACTTTCAAATTGGATTGTAACGTAATCAGTCTGTCTGTCTTGTATATATATATATATATATATATCAGATATGTGTATATATATATATATCAGATATATATATATATCTGATAGTTTTCCAATTAAGAAACAGTTCAAACAATGCATACCTCAAAAATTCTTCCAGTTTATTTTGTAGAAACTGGAACAGTTTTGTCACTCCTTTGACAAGCTTATTTAGTGAGGATGGCACTAGGAAGTATGTAGTTTGATAAAAAAAAAAAGAAATTCTCTGTCCTTTCAATTTATTATTTAATTGAGGGGCAAGACAGACAAACAAAAACATAAAGCTACCAGAGGCAAGTACTTGCATACAGCCATCATCAAGTGCCTGCATAATCCCTACCCTCAGTACACAGGTACAACTATTCAACTTCCCTCATTAACCTTCCTTTCCTTTTATCTTTTTTCAGAGCCCTTACCTCTCAGTCTTCCCTGCAGCAGAGAAATGCAAGGAGACACCCAGTTGGCTTCAACTTGAAATATCCAATCCTAGGTTGAAAGGCTATCCACCAATTGCTGTCTCCACCCTTATCTCCAACCAAATTTCATTTCCCATTTCTACCTAGTCTTGCTCTCCTCTCTATGGAGACAAATTTATTTGCCATTGGAAAATACTGTCTTTTGAGGATCTTGGGGTCTTAATAGAAGGCAAAAGAGCAAATGATGAAAAACTGATTAAATTTGATTAACTATGATAAAGCACATGAATAAGGACTTAAAGCATAATTTCTTCAACAAAAGGTGGGCAATAACTTGCCCAAACCCTATAAAATAATAGTTCTATGTTAAATAGCCAAGATGTATTACCAGGAGAAGTCTTTTTTCTTACTAGTTCTTTAGGAAATAGAGAGGCCAACTAATCCAAGGTGACATGTTGTAATAAGATTCAACAAAATGCAATCTGTCCCAGAATATAAATTTTTCTTCTTGCTTATTTTGAATGTTCTCCAGAAATAGAAGGACACATCCAAGTAGCATGTTCTAACCTAATCCAAACCCAAGAGATAACTTTGTGCCTAGATCCGATTCAAACTACTGACAGTACTGATCACCTTGTAAGGTTCACGTGCAAATGGCTCTAGAAAGGAATAGAGAAGAGTCCCCACATGGAACATGGAATATTTGCAGTGTGCTTATATATAGATTAGTGATTTGGGCAGTTTGTAGTGGCAACTCTATAAGAATAGCAGATGGACTCCTGTAGAGACAAAGAACCTCATATCACTTGTTCTCACTGATTCTAAGCTTTCCAAAGATGTGTATGTGTGTATGTGTGTTCGTGTGCCTCCTTCCATCATAATAGAATTTAACTTTGTTATGTAATCTGAAGATTTACCAGGTTATTTATTTTCTATTGAATTTCTTTCTACAACCTTGAATTAAGAATTCTTACAGAGTAGGAAAACAAGATACTGTTAGTTGAATATTATACATCATCATAAATTCAGGCATGGTAGAAAATAATTCGTAACAATAAGACAATATTTCTAAAATGAATGGATTCAGTACCAGAAAAAATCTGTTTGAAACTATGGTTACATAATATGCTTCTTTTCTATACATGTCTGTCTCCATGCCCCTGCTCCCCAACAATACCCCACTGTGAGGTTTTGAGAACAATGGCATTCACTTTCACTTTTATATCTTGGGCACATAATACAATGCCTAAAAGATAATAAACAGTCTACAAATGCTTGTTTAGAAAATTAAATAACCAGTTTGGGTTAGGGAAGGTATTAAATCAGCATCAGCATGTCTATCATATTTTGTTCCCTCTCTTATTCAGTAATTGTCTTCTGCCATCTCACACACAAAAACATATTCTTCTTCCTTTCAATCAAGCCATTTCTATTCAACTTTTCTGTGAAAACCATATAGACTACTCTGTTCTTTCTTTTCCAACTCTGCCATTATTTTCCATTCTCTGATCATTCAATCAATTGTATTAATATATATGTGCTTACCATCTCTCCATGTTAGTTATATGACCTTCTTTAATAACCACCCACCATTTCTTGTGGTGATTTTGCAGGCAGATAAGTCGTTTAAGGAATAAGGAGGAGGGGTTGGATGGCAAATCAATTTCTGTGTGTTTGGAATGGGGTTAGTCAGTAAGGAGTACACAGGTATATCATTTGCTTCTCTTGACTTCTTTTCTGAAAGATGTATGATGCTGATCATTTGGTAAAATGTGGCAAGGGATTATGCCCTGTAGTATAAGCATCTTTATCTCAAATGCCACCATTGGTTGACCAAGTGACCTTGGACAAATAACATAAATTTCCCATGATTATTTTTCCTCATCTTATATTTAAATGTACTTATTTATTTATTGCTCAAGCAATTTTATAATCATGATGACTTACCATATCTTACAATCAGAATGATTATGGGAATGTTATATAATTGGAATGATATTTGCACCCCTCTCCTTTTCAGAGAATGGAGAATAATTAAATGCAGTAGAAATCCATTTACTCAAAATATCTGAGACTTGATCTCATCTAAATTAATTATATCAGAGTTTATATATCTTAATTCCAAATAAGCATAATGATTTTTAAAGGCATGTTAGCTCATGAGTTATGGTACATAGTGTGGAATGTAAAGAATGGTAAAAAATAAATTTTAGAACCACCCATGTCTTAGAAAGTATGGTACATAATATTGGATTTAATGTATGGTAGAAAATAAGACAGTTTTTAAAACATGAGTCTTAGAAAATGTTTATTTAGAGCAATCACACTGTCCAGTTTGGTTGAAAAATATGTTCTATTTATCATTTTATTTATCTAAATATCTAGTTTTATACCTCCAGATTGTAAAGACTAGCAAGCACATGACCTTTGTTTAACTTTATTTATAAAGAAGATTTAGATTACAGAAAAGTTACACTGAAAATATAGGGATCCCTATATACCTCAACCCTCCCCTTGTCATATTTGCCCTATTAATATCTTACATTAGTGTTGGATATTTGTTACAATTGATGCACAAATATTGAATCATTGCTAATAACAATTGTCTATAGTTGACATTGTGGTTTTACTATGCACAGTACAATTTTAAAGGCTTTGAAATAATGTAAAATGGCCTGTATCCGTCAATATAACACAAAGCATTTCCAATGTCCTAAAATGCCATATGTTCCACTTATTCTTTCCTCCCCCTCCCCTCATAATCTCTGGCAACCACTATCTTCATATCAATGTTACAATTTTTTTCTATTACTACAATAATGGTAAGTCTACTCTGGTCCATGATTGCATTTCTCCTTATGACTGTTCATTTCTCAGTCTTGAGGATTTGGGGATAGTACTGCCAACTTTGATTCAGATTGAAAAGGATCTTAGCTACTATGGGGCAGATGTAAGGAACTGTTTTACTTGCAGTTATAGATACTCTTTGCTTTTTGGGGTAAGGGTCATCCATCATCTACATTTTGTTAGGTGTCTTTGGTGAGCCCAATGAATTGGAGAATAGATGTTGGCTGGAACTCTGCTGATTCAGGGCATATGCCAGCATATGAACAGAACAAATATATAAATCTCTGGGATACATATTTAATGGGTATGGTGTTAATTATAGGTTCAGATAAAAGAGGTAGAAGAATCATGTGTAGGTAAATTATAAATGATCCTAACTCTGTCACAGTGGGGAAATAGTTTATCATACATTCCAACGAAAGGCTCACCCCTGCGGTACTGATTTCATGAGGTTGTGTGCCTTGCCTAAAGTGTCCAGATGTCTCTAGAGTCCTGGGAAGCACTCCTGTATGAGTCTATGTTTACTATGTCAGTTAGTGAGATCTGGTGAGATGTGTGTAAGTATAACCTTTGGAATGACCTCTAGACTCATTTTGAAATCTCTTAGTCACAAAAACTCTTTTGTCTTTAGGTTTCCCCCCTTATGGTCAAAGTAATTTTCCAAATGCATTGTGGTCAGTGCTTGGGCTTAATCCTGCAGTATCAGAGAGGCTCATCCCCTGGAGTCATGTCCCACACTGGAGGGAAGGTAGTGAGTTTATTTGCTGAGGTTGGCTTAGAGAGAGGCCACATTTGAGTAACAAGGAGGGTTTCAGGAGGTAACGCTTAGGAAATAAATATTATTAGGCTAAGTTTCAATTTTACAAAAATAAGTTTCATAAGTACAAACATTAATAATGAAGGCTTGGTGTATTGGTCTGTTTTCTTTTATTAAGCACTTCTTATGTACTCTAGAGATTCTTGCCACTGTATTAGAGAACATAGCAGGACTCCCCAAGATGTGAATTTAATATTTTGCCAGTTATTGTGTGGTTCTCCACTCACTGAGATAACACCCTGTGGCTACATGAACATACTCATATTCCATAGAGGCATGCTTCCCCATACATCCCCCCACCAACACCCTGCAACAGTGACCCTCCCCTGCCGTATTTGCTAAAAGAACATTCCTGTATTAGAAAGCCAAAAGGGTGCTGATGCAAAATACCAGAAATTTGTTGGCTTTTATAAAGATTATTTATTTGGGGCTGAAGCTTAAATTGCCAGGTCATAAAGGATAAGTTACTTCCCTCACCAAAGTATATTGCCACATGTTGGGGCAAGATGTCTGCTGATGTCTGCCAAGATTTCAAGCTTCTTGGGTTCCTCTCTTCCTGGGGCTCCATTTCTTTCCACACTCAACAGCTGTGCTCTCTTCATAAAGACAGCTGTAGACTATCAGGCAAATGCCTCAGTCTTTCTCCCATGGCTTCTGCTGTGTCTAAAGAGTCATCTTTATTTTTCTGTGTTCTTGTCCTGTGTGTTCACTTCCAAGGGTCCAGCTCAAAATTCCCAACTCTGTCTTTGCCATGTCTTTTCTCTGTGAGTACCCACCTACCAAGCAGCAGGGATTCAACTCCCTACTGATGTGGCCCAGTGAAAATCCTAATCATAGTTTAATCAATTAAAATGAATATCTCTGACAGACCAGTATACAAACATAATCCAATAAATATTTTTGGAATTCATGAACAATACCAAAGTGCTACAATTCCCATGTTTGTATATTCAAACACAGTCCTCTACTCCCCCTCATAACTCACCCGTTCCTTCCTCTGGCCTTCCCCTCAGCTCTATGGATAACCCAACCCACTCACCCCAATGCCACTCTCACACTCCAGCATCATCGTCTTTAAGCACAGTACTGTACCACCATCACCCTCATCCATTTTTCTTTTATCATTACTTGATAAGTCCAAATCTTCCAAATGAAGTTACATCCTTATTCTTTCCATTATTTAAATTGAGGAACAGGCTGTATAATATATATTTACACAATTACAACTCAATATTTTAAGGCTATGCTGCTCAATTACAGCATAAATGTCCAAGAATGCCCATATTTCTTGTTTTACCAGCAAGATTCATTATGATGATGAGGTAATAATCTATTCTAATTTGTTTATTCTGGCCATAAAACTTGGATTTGGTGTAATCCCCATGTAACTGAAGTATAAGAAATTATTCAATTAATGAAGAAATATTGTGACTTTTAAATGAATTATCTTAAAAAATCATTTTAGAAAAATTATGTCGTCCAGATGCTTCTACTCCTTAGACGTCTGTATAAACAACCTTTTGTTATAATGTTTTGGATACGAAGTTTTTTTCATATTTTTTCTTGTGTTTTACATTTTCAGGTCTTTCAAATGGAGTTTCTATACAAATTAATTGTATCAGCTTTTTGGTAATGTTAAGAATATAATAATTAATGTATAAGTTTCCAAATTCCATAAATTATGAAATAATTAATTATTATTTTTTAAAAACATCTCTATAGAGAGATTGATAGGTGATGAATTTTGTTTGTTTTTTATTAATAGTATTATTATTGGAATAATGAAAGTGCTCTAAGAATTACTGAAGTAATGATTGCACAAATATGGGATTACACTGAATACAAATGATTGTACACTTTGGATGGATTTATGCTTTATTAATGTGTATCAATAAAATTGATTTGTTAAAAAAAAAGCCAGCTCTAATATCCCTAGAGTTTTTAAACTTTAGATTTTGGCAAACTCATGAAGCATTACACCACCGACTTTTATAATACAGCCAAATAATAGGGCCATTTTAATCACTGCTATGTGGTAGTATTATTTTTAGAGTTTCTATTTGAATTACCATAAGCTAAGCCATTCTCATAATTTTCCATTATTATAACACTAACCTGTATTTAGAGATTGAAAATCCCTACATATGATTCATAGTTTATAGAAATTCATTTTATTTCAATGGTATTTATTTGAAATCAATTTGGTGCTATACATGAGTAGAGAAACATTCATCATGAGTGCCATTTGTTCTATAAAATAGATGTTTCATTAGTATATATGGTTAAGCTGAATTGTACAGAAAAAAAACATCATAAACAAACTCATCAGTTGTCTTTTAAAGTAGACCCATTGAGCTATCTCTTCTCTTGTTTCCAGTATCAACATAGGATAAAATGACACACCAACTAAGTTAAAGACTTAATATAGCTTACATAAATTATACAGATACCACTAAGATGAGTATATTTATTACTGAGAACTAAAAGGAAACATTTAATGACATTTGCATGAGCATACTGAATTGGGTTTACATGTAAAGTGACCCATTACATAGATTTCATTATTAGTTATTACATAGTTTGTTCAGACATAGCATTTTGTTTGTTTGTATGTTTGTTTTATAAGGGACCCAGGATTTATTCATGCCACAAGTAATGGGATTTTAGGAGATCCTACTCACAAATGGGTCTACACTTTAACTGATAATACACCTTCAAAAGGTCCTGTTTACAAATAGGTTCACACATGCAAGAACACAGAATACAAATTAGAACATGTCTGTTTGTGGGATATATAATTCAAATAACCAAAACAAGACTTACAAAAATTCTTAAAACTAATACTTCAGACTGAAAAGAAATTACTTTAGACAGGGACTGCAGTTCACAGGGAGAAATAAAGAGCACCAGAAATTACAATTATTTTGGTTAATATAAAACGTTATATAGATATACTTTTTCTTATTTCTTGTCTTAACTTCTTTAAAAAACATAAGATTGTATAAACCAATAATTATATTTTATATGGTATGTTTATAGCATACATAGATATAATATATATTAAGAATGGCATACAGAAAAGGGCAAAGACGTGGAGATATATTGGAGCAAATTTTCTATATTTTTCTGAAATTAATTTAGCATTGATCTGAAATAGAATGTGATAAATTGATACACATTCTTATGTTTCAATTAAAGTCCCTAAAGAGTAAAGAAAAAAATAAAATTAATTTAAGTGATACTATAAAATTAAATTTAAATGATACTATAAAAATATCTAACACAACAAAGGCAGTCAAAGAACAGAAGAATAAAAAAGAGAGAAGACAGAAAACAAATTCCAATGTGGGGAATATACATCCAAACATGACAATAACTACATTAAATATGAATAGTCTAAATACTCTAAAGTCAGAGATTATCATGCAGGATGAAATTGCAAGATCAAATTATGATCCTACATTCAAAGACAGTTGGTAGTACGATAATAGAAAAAGATATACCATTCAAATAGTATCCATTAGAGAACTGGAGTATTTCTATTATTATCAGACAAAATAGACTTTACAGAAAGAAATTACTAAAGATACAGTGGGTCATTGCATAATAATAAAAAGTTCAATACATCAGAAATATATGACCAGAGTGGGACATGACTCCCAGATACGAGCTTCCCTGGCACTGAGGTATTATTACCAAGGACCAGCTGGTGATGCAATTAGAAAAAGACCTTGAATAAAAGGGGAAAATGGTAAAGACAAATGAGTTTATATGGCTAAGAGACTTCAAAATGATTAGGAAAATCATCAGAGGGGTTGCACTTAGGCATGTCTCAGCAGGACTCCAGAGATAGCCAAAGTAGATAAGACCCCAGGTAGTGGTGCTTCTGAGGGTTACAGAGACACCCAGGTCCTATGGTCATGGCAGATGGTTCTGGAGTTCAGTGCCTTGCCAGTCGGCCCTTCTTTGTAATTTGATATATGATTTAAAAACCAATCAAACATCACTATCTTATAAAGTGAATGATGTTCTGGTCTTGATGCCAATATTATAAAGTTTCTGTGTATTTACTTACTATGAAAGTAATACCAATGGAACACCATGTTTCTAACTAGTAGTCGTAGTTTGTTAGATGGTATTTTGGTACATACTATTTGAAAACATCTCTGAACATTGCTGACACTTTAACCAGCTATCCACAGATTCCTCCCTCATGGGGTTTTATGTACATTGAGAGAATTCTTTGAAAGTCTGTTTTCTTTGCAACTTGCACCAGGGAATAAAGCATCAGATAATATTTGTGAAGGTTTTTGAGAGATATAGATGAAAGGTGCTTCCTAAATACAAAGGACTAATGTTGTATTCATGGAAATGCTTTTTTTCTTTACATCCTTTGCTTTAATGTCTAAGTTCTGAGGTGTTTTTGCAATAGGTTCTTTAGAAATGCATGTATACCCCCAAGTCATTTAATGTAGGGGAAAATGGAGGTGAATACATTCACAGCACTTAAATAAAAATCATGAAATCCAGCCTATTATTTGAAGTAAAATGGACTGAATGCTGAAGAGGAAAGTATTGGAATCAACTATTCTTATATTGACTCACAACTTCAATAATAGCTTCTTAGGACTTTGGGGAATGAAAAAGGAACTATATGAAAATGTAAAAGGTTTTTTAAACTATAATAGAGAAGTTTTCACATGCACTTATAAACCCATGAGTTTTACTCTGCAGGGAATTTTCTAATATAGTTATTTTGCTTGCTTATCCTCTCATGAACAAAAAGACATGATCCAACTAAATAATAACTATTCAAAGCATAAATAATAAATTTAATAGGCATCATTATGATTTAGTGGAAATAAATTTAATATGACAAATTAGTTGATGTAAAACGTACTGGATAACATTCAATATCTATCCCTAATATTTGAACCATTAAAAAAGAATATATGTTTACTTTTTTTCATTATTTTACTTTGAAAAAGACTAAACATTTCTCACCAAATATTATATCCTAGAACAAATATATATATATAGTTTATAAAATATAAATTATAAATCTACAATTAAAGAAAGCATAGAAAACAGAAGGAAAGATAAAATAATGTTACGGCAATTTAAAAAACTAGCTACCTTGAGAGCAACCTAAAACTTAAATTCCCATATGTATTAGGTAGAGCAGCTCAGCTTTAACCAGCTACCAATATGTAGCACTCTGATTCATATCCAAAACTAATCATCTGCAATTCCAAAAACTAGATATAAGGGGATTTTGAAAAGTCCACCTTTCCCATGTCTCCCACTATAGGTTCTTGAAAATGCAAAGGAGCCAATGTATGTTTATTTGCCACTTATGAGAATTATTAATTTTCCTTTCCCTCATAAATGTGACAGGGAAATTATCTTTTATAGCACAGTTCTCCTGTTCTATTTCCATACACATAGACATATTCACATGGACACTGTACCAGTTCTCAGTCTCTCTAGGTTCTTCCTCCATCTTACCGGTTCCCCATCTCATCTTTAGAGAATTAAAGAATGGAAGAATCTTACTGCATTACCAGGTGGGAAGTATGTAAAGCCAGACACAGATCAAGAGCAAGAGAATGAATGCGTTTTAAAGATGATTTATTACACTCACAGGTCCCAGGGTGGATTACAACATACTTATGTGGGGATGTGGGGAGAAGCACAGTGTTGGTGAGGAAGAAGAAAGAAAGAGTAAGAGCAAAAGTGCCTAGAGCCTTTTGCTGTGGTTTCTTCTGGAAGCAGGCAGGATGGAGAAAAAACTACACTAGGGTAGAATTGGCAGGATATATTTGAAAGAAGTGGCTCCCCTGCCAATTTGGGGTTGTTTACTTATAGGAGGATGTGATCAGACTTATAAGCATACCTTATTTTATTGCACTTGGCTGTATTGCACTTCTCAGATAATGTTTTTTACAAATTGAAGATGTGTAGCAACTCTGCATCAAGCAAGTCTCTTGGCATCATTTTAACAAGACCATGTGCTTACTTCATGTCTCTGTGAAATGTTGGTAATTCTCATAATATATTAAACTTTTTCAATATTAAAAAAATAGAGAAGATTTAAGTATCTGGGAATTATATTTTCTCTTAAGTACATTAATTACACCTGATTTTTATAGATTTTTTGGATTCAAGAATTTTTCATTCATTTAATAATATAATTTAGTATTTAAAATGTGCCAGGCTCTGCCCTTGAGACCTGACTGTGCTCATGGCCTGAGCTGAGGAGTCCTCCAAGAGTTTACTAGACCCTCTCTGGGTTCAGAATCTCTATCACCCATTGTATCATTTCTTTGTATTGCTAGTTAACTCCATTTATTTATTTTTTATTTTAAAAATTAATTTAATCATCTTTTCTTTCTTTTTAAAGATATATGGATCACATAAAATGTTACATTAAAAATATAAGTGATCCCCATAGACCCCATTCTTCACACCCCTCACTCCTCCCATATCAACAACCACTTTCATCGTTGTGGCACATTCATTGCATTTGGTGAACACATTTTGGAGCACTGCTGCACCATATGGATAATAGTTTACATTGTAGTTTACACTCTCCCACAGTATATTCAGTGGGTTATGGCAGGATATATAATGTCCAGCATCTGTCTCTGCAGTGTCATTCAGGATGACTCCCCTCAAAATGCTCCAATATCACACCTCTTTTTCCCTTTCCCTGCCTCCAGCAATTCCCATGACCACTGTCTCCACATCAATGATATAAGTGCCTTTTGTCTTCCAATGACTGTTGTCCTCCTTTGGGTCTTTGAGATGCTTTAGAATGCCTTAGAAATTGAAAATGCATTTGACAATGAGTCATAAGCCCCACCCTTAGCAGTGTCCTGAGACTTTGCTCCTTCTCCACTCTGAAGAGGTACAGAGACTGTCTGTGAGGGAGAGGGGGTCCCTGAGGTTGTTTGCCAGCAAGTCACAGGACAATTAATTTCTAGTCCTTTCATGGGCTATTCATGTCAGGTTTAACTGAGGAGCTCAGCTTAACTGGGAGTGGCTACAGGGTGAGCTCACCCATAGCCAGCTCCTAAGACCACGGCAATGCAGACAAAAGTGTTTAAAGATCCCTAGCCAGCCCCTTTCCTAGTGGGAAAGCGTGGCTTGAGGTTTAATGTCTGGGAACCAAACCTAGATGCCCCTAAAATCTCTAAGGCCCTGCAGATGCCTAGAGACAAAGACTGAGATCCCCCTAACATTAGACAGCAAGCAGGGCTCCCCGATTTCCAGGACACTGGCTCAGTGAGCAATCTGTTCAGTCAGACCTAGTGGGAGGATGCCATCCAGACTGAAGAAGGGGTCTAAACCCTCCCCCATGATAATGGGCAGCTCTATAACCTATCTAGTCTAATCTTTTCCAGCCACACACAGTATGACTGAGAGTGGGCTCTGTATGGGATCCTGAATTCCAGTTGAACCTGTGTAAGAGAGGAGAGAACAGATGGATCTGAGGGCCAGAGACCACATGGTCATGTCTCCTTAAAGCAGGGGTTCTTAAAAAGAGGTCTGTGGATCAACAACAACAAAAATGTTACAAACCCCTCCCTGCCTTAAAAGGATGAGGAAATGCACTCTAATTACTAAACCTCTCCCCTGTACAGTAAGGAACCTCCTTATGTGCCATCAATTATGATTAAATGTTCCTGGCTTTCCTAGTTCCCTCCCTATTTCCTTGTAATACTCCAATACTTCCAGAGAAAAAAAGCTTGCAGGGTTTTACCTCTTGTGGAAAGTAACTAATGGATACAGCCCCCAGATCAGCCCTTGTGTTGTGTTGGGGTCAGGGCTTTTCTAAACCACTTAGTTCCATACCTAGGAGCTGCCCAGGGATTTTCCTAGAGGAATGAAGATGGAGGATCCTGCAGGAAGTTTCTGCTGTGGACAGACATTATGAGCTTTGCATCCAGGTGGTTCTAAAGTCAAACTTTTCCCTAAGCTAAGCTAAGTGTGTAAAATTCTCTCTTCTGTTCTAATCTGTGCTTGCTTTAACTTTTATTGACTGATACTAACTGCCACAAATAAAGCAGTCTTTATCATGAAAAAAATATGCCAGGTACTCCACTAAGTGCTTTATACACATGAACTTATTTGATTTTCACAAAACATTAAGATGTTTATTAGTATCCCTATTTTACAGATGAGGAAAAGGAGGCTTAGAAAGGTTTAATTGCTTAATATCAAACTTATAGTAAATGGTAGAGCTGAGCTTCAAACCCAGATTGGTCAAATTCTAACTTTTCCAGTGTGTGATTTGGAAATGTCATTATGTACTTAACAATTTAAACAAGTACTGTACAGATGATATGCCTTTGTAAGTAAGTTAGTAATAGAGAAAGCACTCTATACTTGATTAACCTTTTTGACAATACAAAAATGAAGGAAACCCTAACATATTTGTATTTTACTTCTGAATACAGGATGCTCCATAACTTATTAGGTTAATTCCTTCTTTTCTTTGGCTTTTCCATCATTTCTTTAGAAAGTTATAAGTAGTAATAAGATATTTGTGAAGTATGAGTCCTGATTTCAAAGAAAGTATATATTATAGTAGTGGGTGACACTTCACCATCTATCCTGCATATCTGTGTACATTAACCTATAACTGACTTTTTATGATTATTACTCAAAGGTCTGTGGTAGTCTATGGCCAGACCTGCCCATGGAAAATCCCAAAATGGGAATACAGAAAATACCTAGTCCCTATATTGCAAGGACAAATGGGAAAGTGTGCTACTGCTGTCATAGCAAGAACTGACCATCAGGGAGCTGGATGTAAAGCCTAGGTAAAACGGCTTCCTGGGGAATAAAATCAATGCCTTACATAAACTGTTTCCAAATGCTGATGAGGTTGGGCATATACAGGCAACAAACTTTTTTATACTATGTTTTTGCACTCTGTCAGACAACTCATTCTGTGCAAGCTACCAATACCACCAAATCAGGGATTGTCTTCAAGAAGTATGGGAGAGACAAGATGGATCCACATATACATGCATGAGTCATAATTGTATTTATATTATTTGCAGAGCCCACTTGCAGTTTGGGAACAAACCAAAGTAAAAGCCACGTTGAATTCATTCCAGGATATTATCAAGCACATCCAAGAACCTGATCACATTCTGTGGTTTGGCCTGTTGCAGGACCTCAGAATTAATATACAGGAAGGAAATTCCATGCACTCATTCACAGAAACTTGATTACAAGCTTTACTAGAGGATTCTTGGAGAAATTCTTCAAATAAGTATGTGTATTTAATCATCTATCCTTCTCAGCCTCTAACCTATCATACTTAAAATGATTCCATTGAGTACCTTTTCAAAAAAGGCATTTAATGACCTTAAGTAAGAATTAAGATAACTTCTTAGAGGAAACATCAATCACTATGAAATATTTTTGTCTTTTCTGGGATTACATCTATATTCATTCCTGTAATGTCATATATTCATTGTTTCCTCAACACATGTTCTTATTTTATTCTTCTATTTATGCAGGCTAACTTTCTTCCCATTGAGATGAGTTAATTTTTTTGGGGCGGGGTGGATGTTCCTAAGGCATCTATACATTAAATCTCAGTGAGAGAATCTGCCTAAACTCATCAGTTGTTCAGTCTACTCTAACATTACTTAGTAGATTCCACTAATTCACTTATTTTGATGGACATTTTACTTGATCCACTAGCAGGAACATCTATATCAATATATTAGTATATTCCCTAATTGAGCTACCTTCTCATGACTTCTATAGCTATATTCCAATCAATAAAGTTTTTGATGAAACCTCTGAATAATCTAAGGATACATGTGAAAATATATCACTACAGAATAATTTTTCAGATATTTTTGTGTTCTGGGTGATGTTCATCCAGAAAATTGTATTTTGTTTAGCGAACCATAAAGAACGAGTTAAATTGGAAGGAGTCCAGGGAGATAAGCAGCAATGTATTTGAGGGAATGAATCAGATTTTGAAGGAAAAATAAAATGAGTTAAATGTGCATAGCTTAGCATGTGTAAAATTTATAAGGTAGGTTTAGTAATAGGTCTTAATGTTGGCATCTCTCCAAAAATTATCTCTTATTTTGCATCTCTCTAAAATAACATGTGGGAAAAATGAAAATTTGTAATAATGAGGAAATCAATCAGGAAACATTTCAGGCTGAAAACTTTTCAGATACAGGCTGTGCCCACACAATACCAAAAACAGCTGGTAAGAATGTGAAGAATTAAATAAAATGAGTTATTTGACATCAGAAAACACTCTCTCTCATCACAATAACTGTAATTGTTTTATATATACACACACATATGTACACTAAAAGTTGATTCAATTCAAATTTAAAATTTTTAATTCTTTTTAATTAATTTAATTTGTAAATAAAATAATAAAGCCTTATTGAATAAAATTATGGGCAAGGAACTGTACTAAATGTGTGGGAGATATAAAGATGATTCAGATCCTGATATATCTTAATATGACAAGTATATGCATAGCTTTAATGCAAGGGGGAAAAGAAATCTCGCTGTCATAACTACGGACCTGTCAATTCACTGCTATACCTCTTAGGAGACTCCCTCAGTAATCCTAAAGATGTCAGGTAGACAGGTTGATGGCAGCTAATAGTGTTCTTCCTGCAGCCATGAGGATCGAAATTCTCACGTTTTTTGACCCCAGCACACTTGAATAGCCATGTACATTTACAAAATACACCCAAGAGAACATGGAGATTATTTTTAACAATCCCTCTCCCCCACAAATTTTCTTTGTTTTTTGGAAATATAAGAAAACTGTCCTCACCCCATGATATGCGAAGGAGCATTTTATAAGCATGAAGATATAGAAATCTGCTATTGAAATGGTTTACATGACCAGGTTTGTACCCAATTCCCAGCATTAGTGTAACTCTACCCCTTTCTCTCTTGTCCAAGAACTCACTCCAGTAAGATTACAACTCCAGTGAGAGTGGCACTATTAGAGGAAACACCTTGAATTTACTCTCATCTATCATTTTAAAAGTAAATCATTTATGAACTTTACTCCTTTATTGTATTAACAAATGATTCCTGGGCATTGATATGCTTTGTTCTGTAGCTGAAAACTGCAGAACTAGAACTACTGGCAAAAAAAAATGTGTAAAATTTGAGAGTCCTTTGGGTCTTGTGAATACTTCTGTAACAGTGCTCTCTTTTCCCATTGTCCCAGCTGGGACCTATGCTCATGTTCAACGCCCCAAGTATAGATACGGGGGACTCATCTCCACCACTCTATCAGGTGTCCATGGATTATCTGGACAGCAACTACAGAATGCAGAGAGTCTTTCTCACCAAAAAATCAGACAATGATGGTTAGGTAGTCATATTAATAATCAGTACTTTACTTGATATTTATTTGAAAAGAATAATTGACATGAGGGGTTAAAAACCTTACCAAGCATTTCCTTGTTCCCTATGCTTTGTTTTCATCCTCTAGAATTTTTTTGTATTTTGTTTTGTGTTTCCTTTTATTCCTAATATAGCTTGTCATTATTATTTAAAATATGGTAATTTTAAAAATATTTGTCTTAGAACTTTAGACACAGTCATAGTGGTTTCTTGATTTGTGCTTCAAATACTCAGAGTTCCATTTTCATAGATAACATTAGAATGATTTTCATCCATTGTTTTTTCAACAAATATGGGGCAGTCATTTGTAGCAGTCTGCTAAAAATGAAACCATGAAAATGAAAACTTTGTAAAATTCCAGAATATATATTATAGAAAATTTACTAAAAGATTCATTATCAATTAATTCATAACCTTCCATTACCTGCTTGCAAACAAATAATGAACTTGGGGATTGAAAATAATTGAAATACCTACATACAACTTTAGTTTGAGTATAAACTAAATATGAAACTTAAAGATCATACTTTTTTATATTTTCTTTTTGATATACTTCACTGACTAATAATAGAAGCCCTGGCATCATTGTCAGCATAAGTTAAAACAAGCCAAGTATCTATTTCATGTTTCAAGATTCATAATGTATAACAGAATTTTCTTCAAGACAATAGTGAAAAAAGCCTTTGACCACCCCTGCTTTCATTTTTATTCTGTTATTTTTTATTAAAGTTAATAGATCACAAGGAATATTCCATTAAAAATATTTAAAAAACAAATAAACATAAGAGGTTCCCATATAACCCACTCCCCATCCCCACCTCATCATTTTTGTAAATTGTATTTTTTTTCCAAATTCTACTCAATTTATTCATTTTTTAAAAAACATTACATTCAAAAAATATGAGGTCCCCATTCGACCCCACCACCCCCACCCCACCACTCCCCCCACAGTAACACTCTCCCCCATATCATGATACATCCATTGCGTTTGGTGAGTACATCTCCGGGCATCGCTGCACCCCATGTCTCGTGTTCCACACCATAGCCCACACTCTCCCATGTTCCATCCAGCAACCACTACTTTTAATTCTTAATTAAGACCATACATTAATATTTAAAATTTGGCATTTAAAATTCCAAATTGTAGCATACAGTAAACTCTTTACCATTCTACTTAGAAAAAATGGATAGATAACAAAAGCATTGGCTTCAATTTTCTTTTTCTTTCAATATTGCCAAAATACTCTGAAAGTATTAGCAAAAATAAATCCATCTTATATTTTTTCACAACCAAGAAAATTAGGGAATTTGAACACTTACCTGAATAATTTAAGCAAAGTAAAATTTAGCCACAGTCTTCTCTTTTTTGCTTGGTTTTGAAGTCCTGGTTTGTTTGTCTTAATCTGTGTCAGGGAGCTTATCAAGTTAACAAACCAGCCATTTATTGGCTGGAATATTGATTTTTATTCCTAAGATTGGCTAATTGCATTATATAAAGCCAATATAGTGTACAGCACAGTTGGATTCCCCTATAAAAGAGAAAAGGGAAAATGGATTGATGAAGGGCTGCCTTGTGAATATTTGACTCATTGTTACTTGTTTACAACATATTGGAGAACAGGAACAGAGATTAATGAAACCTAGAAAATAGAAAGCAAAGATATTCTGGAGGTAGACCACTATATCCTTCAAAGATAAAAATCAGCTTATGTAGAGACTAAAGTACAAATTTGAGTTTCAGCACAAATATGTCAAAAGACTGTTGGTGCCTCAGTGTTTACTTCTAGTGGTTGTAAAAAAGATCAGCCTAACTGACAAAAATTAATAGAGGATATACTCTTACTTGCACTGACAATGAGAGAACCATTCCAAGTCCTCAAAGAAATGTACTATACCATTTTGCCAATTGTTCTCTCTTTTTCACTGTTTCTCTCTGGTTCTGCATCTTTCTGTTGCTATATCTTGCTCATACACATATCCATACATACAACACAATATCTGGTAAACATTGTTATTTATTTCTTTATTCAAAAGAATGACTTATTTAGCTGATGAATCTGCCTTTGTTAACGACTTTTGGTATATTAATATTAAAGTAGTATTACTTAAGCCAGAAAAGTGATAAACTATATTTGTTTATTCTGTTTTCTTCTGAAGAAACCAACTTTTTTTACCTTTTTGTTCTTTGGCATTCTAATAACAATTGTAAGGTTGAAAACAAGAGTGCACAGCCAGATATACTTAAGACTAATTTGATGATCTTTGAACATTAACAAATTAATGGACATTAGCCATAGCTCACAAATTTTTAAACTACCTCCTCACAGGTTGTAAGAGCCTTGTGACAAGTACTGTAAAGCAATAACATGCACTTAGAATTAGTAATAATTGTTAATATTAATAATACACCTTTCCTCTTTCTCCTAAGTTTCTTTCCTTTTATGTCCTCTCCTGCCTCGGAATGGAGACTATCTCAGAAAAAGCAACCCAATGAACTAAAGGCTTATAATTAGCTTTGAGCAACTTGACATAAGTAGTTATGGCAATAGCCCTTGGTACCCTGATGTTCTTTGCACATGAATTACCAAATTCTTTATAAGCATTAATTAATAGTAACTCACAAGAGTTCATGGAGTTGGTTAAATTCTAATACAGGCCTCTAAGCACTTACTCAAAACCTCTGAGTTCTACTTATTTCAGAATAAATAAGTTTTTAGATTTTTACAAAGATAATGCTGGACATATACTATAGATTATGTAACACCCACAGTGGGGCATGGGCGAGCACCCCTTAATAAAATACATTATTTCTGCAGCAAAATGTATGAAACTTTCCTAAATTAGATAAAGACCACAAATATCCTCATATCAGTTCATATTAGGGTTTTGCACCACATGAATTAGAAAAGATTCTTGGTTCTCAGGGATTTTAGGATTCCAGAGTTGCAGGCAAAGCACTGTAGAGCTATACACCCCCTTGGTCAATGGGGTAATGAAACACAGACTAGGCTAGTAAGTGCAGACATGGTTTCTGGCTCTCTGTTTCTTTATTCTAGAGCTCCAGGAATATATGTTCCCCTTTTGGTAACACACACTGCATAGTAATTTTAGAAAAAATATTTTGGGCAGCGTGTCATAGTGTCCCTAGAAAAGACTGATCATTTTTAACATGGATCTGGGAAAAACTAAGCATGTGTCTACTTCCGTCAAATTTTTCAAGAAAAATTGTCTATTTGGCATAACTGTAATAATTGCCATGCTTGTTTTTAACACCTACAGAAAATTATTTTGCATATATAGTCAGTTCTGCTACAACACTTGTTTTTAAAATGTTAATTTGTTCCCCTGTGATTGGTATATTCAGGAACAATTTGAACATAACACAGAGATTCCATCTATGGGACACACAAGATGAATGCAGAAAACTGCACACAACTGCACTGAGCCACATAGGAATACACAAAATGCACACACGCACGTACTGGAAAAATACACCAGCTAGCTCAGTTCACCATGTGTAGTGCAAGGCTCACCCATCCACATCTCTTGTTACACCCTTCTGTATGATTCACATAACTCTCTTTCAACCACTTCACAATACACAAACTGCAATCGTTTTGACACCCACTTTCAAATGCAAACTTCAGGTCTTTTTCAAGAAAAATGCCAAATTTATTGTAGTATTTATATAATTCTTAATCATTAACACATGTAAAACCTGTCCTACCATTTTTATTAGGTTCCACTTTTTTTTACATCTTTACTGAGATATAGTTCGCATTTTATAAAATTCTTTTCTTTCTCCCAAACAAATACTCCCTTCCCCACATCCCCTGGTAACCTCTAATCTATTTTCTGTCTCTGCAAATTTGCTATTACTAGTTATCTCTTATAAGTGATATAATAGAATATTTGTCCTTATGTCCCTTGCTTATTTCACTGAGCATAATGTTTTCAACATGTTCCAAGTTGCAGCATGTCTCATAACTTCATTCTTTCTTTTTTTTTTGGCTGGATACAATGTACTTTATTGGTGGTATATGACAAGGTAGGGCCCTCTCATCTGCTCTCCTTCTTCGTGGGGTCTGGGATAGAAGCTGCGAAGAATGAGTAATTCTCTGTTTTGAGGGATTGAGTTGGGACTAGGACTTCCCAGCAGCTTACTGCCTCTCTCTTCCTCTAATGCTGTTGCTGGGGCTGGTGGTCTGGGGGACTCTTACTCCTTGGAGGCCATGAGACTCGTAAGGTCCACCACCTTGTTTCTGTAGCTAAATTCATTGTTGTACCAGGAAATGAACTTAATAAAGTGGTCAGTGAGGGCAAGGCCAGGAGAACTGACACAACAAGATGACACAACAAAAAGAAACACAGATTCCCACGCCGCTGACAACAGAAGTGGACAAAGACGACGACACAGCAAGTAGACACAGAGAACAGACAACTGGGGTGGGGGGCAGGGAGAAGGGGAGAGAAATAAATACATAAATAAATCTTAAAAAAAAAACTAGAAGAGTGTGTGTCACTGTTAAAGTCACAGGAGACAACCTGGTCCTCAATGTAGCCCAGGATGCTTGCTTCACCACCTTCTTCATGTCATCATATTTGGCCACTTGCTTCAGATAGCATGTCAGATCCATGATAGAAACATTGAGGCTTGAGATGCCGAAGGTCATGCTAGAGAGCTCCCAATTCAGCTCTGGGAGTACCTTGGCCACTGACTTGACAGTGCCAGTAGATGCAGGGGTGATGTTCTGGGTAGCCCCACAGATGTCATGCCACATTTTCCCGGAGGGGAAATCCATAGTCTTCTGGGTGGCAGTGGTGGTGTGGATAGTGGTCATGAGTCCTTCCACAATGCCAAGGTTGTCAGGGATGACATTGGCCAAGGGGGTCAGGGAGTTGGTTCAGGAAGCATTGCCGACTATCTTCAGGGAGTTTTCATACTTCTCATGGTTCACACCCATCACTAACATGGTGGCATGGCCTAAAGGGACAGAGATAATGACTGTCTTAGCACCACCCTTCAAGTGAGCCCCAACCTTCCCCAGGGTCATGAAAACATTGGTCTACTCCACAACATATTCAGCACCAGCATCATCCCATTTAATGTTGGCAAGATCTCACTCCTGGAACGTAGTAATGGAATTCCCATTAATGACAATCTTCCCGTTCTCAGCCTTGACAGTGCCTTTGAACTTGTCATGAGTGGAGTCACACTGAAACATGTAGATGATGTAGTCAAGGTCAATGAAGGGGTTATTGATTGTAACAATCTGCACTTTACTGGAGTTTAAAGCAGACCTGGTGACCAAGCACCCAATACAGCCAAATCCGTTTATTCCATCCTTTACCATCACGTCTCAGGGATGCGTCTGACACTGCATGAATAACTGCAACTATCTGTCAAATAGAGAGGAGGAGAGAGCCCGTTCTTTCTTATTGCCGAGTAATATCCCATTGTGTATATGTACCACATTTTTTGAGCCATTCATTTATTGATGGACATTTGGGTTGTTTCCGCCTTTTAGCTACTGTAAATAATACTGCTATTAACATTGGTATACGATATCTGTTTGAGATCCTGTTTTCACTTTCTTTGTGTATATACCTAGAAGTGGAATTTCAAGTACATGGTAATTCTATATTTAACTTTATGAGTAACCACCATATTGCTTCCCATAGTGACTGTACCATTTTACATTCTCACCAACAATGCACTAGAATTCCAATTTATCTGCATCTTTTCCAACATTTTCTATTTTCCAGTTTTTAAATAATAAGCATCCTTGTTATTATGAAGTGATTGTGGTTTTGATTTGCATTTCCATAATTTCTATTAATGTTGAGCATCTTTTCACGGTCCTTCTTAAAAAATGTGTCACTTACAGTGTTTTTAAGGGTTGTTCCCCTAGTCCCATTTCCCTTAAACCCTTTTCTCATGCATGATTTTTCATAGTGCAGTGAATTTTATTAATGAGTATATCTCCTTGTAACAGAACTTACTGTATGTGTTAATGAAATGTATGGGGCAAAACACCATAATGGACACCCTGATAATTTCCCACATAGTGTTTCTGAGCAGAGATAGTCTCATTTCTGGTGAAATGTTTCTGTAGCACATGATCCAAAACAAGGTTTATTTGCAAAAAGAGAAAAAGGAAAAAATTGTGCATAACAACTTTTGGAGATGAGGGCACTGATTTTGAAGGCCTATTATACTTCTTTTAGCAGCTCTGACACATGTGATAGTGCCTTGGAAATACATTTTGAAGGAATTTTCCCCTGAGAGATAATCTTATAAAGTTATTTTACAACCTCGGACTTAAAACTGGCTTCTATCCAAATATATTATGTGAATTAGATCTTCCCATTTAAAAACTTAATTTACTTTCAGCAGACTTTATAAGGAGGTCTCGACATCTACTTTGGCAAAATGACCACTCCCCCTTTTTCCCTTGTTTCTCAGTCTTGGGCACAGAAATGCATTGTTGTTAGATACATTTGGAAGTAAGTGCATATGGCTCTCACCCTCCTGAATTGGTATTATAGAGACCCTGACCCTGAACACTAATGTGGCCTTCATTAGTGTTGATGTTGGGAAATCCCAATTCACAGAACCCAAGGATTAAATTACTTCATTTGGGAGGGAACAAGTACATTCCCCATCTTTTTCCTGAGGTGAAAAATAATAATGAGGCCACGATTATTTGCACTTCATAAGGGTTTAAGGTCCAGATGTATTTCACAAAGTGTAATAATCCAATATTGTGAAAGCTTTTAAAGACAACGTTAACTAGTAGGGAAACCTCTGTATATTTGTAATATGGAAACAAAAATACACAGTTATATGTATATATATTTCTCAAAATCTCTATTCAAAGCAGTTCTATCTGCAGCAGAAATGCTATAATATCATGACTGCACTTTCCAATGAAGTTAATTTTTTATAACATTTATAATAATAAAGATTTTGAGGAAACCCAGCAAGCAGTTAATCCACATCACTATTAGTGATCCTCTTCCTTTGGAACAACTGTATTGACAGATACACTGACTGATTAGGTCAGTAGATGCCCATACTTGCTGTTTGGAGGAGTTTGGAACCCAAGCCCTAGAACTGATTCTTCTTCTTTTCATCCTGGACTCCCACCCTTTTCATCCCTGCTTTGAGTCATTAAGTTGTTTCCCACAGATGGCTTTAGACTGTAAATCTGTAGGGTGTATTGCTGCTATTTTCACTCCGTGGAGGGGGATCATTTTGTCAAGCACCCTCTTTAAAGTATCTTTTCCCTTCTGCCATGACTGGAAGAGATTCCACTGAGACCTCAAAAGGGAAAACCTACTGTTCTGTGAAAAATCAAATAGATATCCAGTAGCTACCTCAGAATGAGAAAACCAAAGAGAACACTGAGGGTGGTTCTCTAGGTTCTATGGGCCAATCAAACCCTTTTCTATAAATCAAAGCTTTTAGGGATCCTGGTTTGTACCATGCACTATGCCCAATGCTATGTGACATGCAAGAGAAGTAGATAATCTTGCTTTAGGAAACATGTAGATAAGACAAATTACATGGAATATCAAGGGAATGGTAAAATATTTCAAATTCAGTGCCCAAATTTATGACAAGAGCTGTCATCGTTAAAGTTGGAAAAAGATGTCAAATTTATTTTCTGGAATAATATAATGGAAGGAATACTGGACTGGGAATCATCACTCATGGGCAGACAAATTCATTTACAAGTTGAATGTTTTTGAGCAAGTCACATTACCTCTCTCAGCCTTGGGTTCCTTGTCGGTAAAAATGAAGATGGGAGGAGGAAGGGCTGAAGTAGATGATCCTTACTGGTACTGTCCAGTCTTAGCATTTTATATTTTTACTACTCATTCAATAAATAAATAGTCACTGGCATACTGCATTCAAGCACACTTAATTGTTAGGAAAAACGATCATTATTTTTGTTTTACAAATGAGAGGTTAAGACTTCTAAGGCAGAACTCAACCCAGGTTTACCTGATTTCAAAATTCTATGCTCTTCCACTAAACTGTTCTGCATACTCTCACACCACACTCCTTCATTTTTGCAATTTTGTGAGAGATGGTCTAAAGGGAAAGCAGGCATATAAACAAATAAATGCAGTGCCAGGTGGCATGCCATAAGTGACAAATCCAGAAAACATGGAGGATTCTGTATCTCCGAATCTTAAAAGAAGGAAAAATAACTTGTATTACAAAAATCTGCAAAACAGTGTGCAGAGTTTTGACCAAGAGACATGGTTTCTAGTCTTGGCCATGCCTCTAACTAGCCAAATGACCTTGAACAAGTAGTTCTCTGGACATCAATTTTCTCATTTGCAAAATAAGAGTATCTCCAAGGTCCTTTGGGTTCCAGCATGCTATGCTCCTTTGAGTCACAAGGATGGAAAGCATGCTTATGATTAGGAGTATGAGTTCAGAGGCTTAAAATTTTAATGAGATGCTAAGTACTTGTGATGATCATTTTAGTTGATATAGGATTTGGGATGGGCATGAAATAATAGGTGTGATTTAGAAAATTCATGAAGCATTTTAGTTCCTTTTAAATATACAAGGGTAGCTGGCTATTGAAAGGGATCTTTTACATAAAGTGAATGATCATCACTCTCTTTGTTATCTTTTGTACAATTCAGACATTTATATAGCAAGTTTATTTAAAGGAAGAGCTACTTATACTAAAAAATATAACCAAGAATTTGTTCTGGACTCTTAGGACACTAATATTACTTATATTTATGCATGCTAATATGCTTAAAATTCCAGTTTGAAGTGGAAGGATTGAAGAAGGGGATTTTTTTTATATAATCAACCACTGTAAAGTAGCCTCAGCACAAACCAGCTGAGCCCTTTGCCTGGCATAAAAAAATAAGCCTCTGAAATTTTTCTGAAATCTTTTCAACTCTCAGTCATTTGGAAGGTAGGGCACGCCATGCTTCTACAAAGTTTATCCAGAACATACTGGTGTTACAAGAAATCAATTGACATCTATTATGTTTCTCCAGTGAAAGAAAGGTGACTATCAGCTACAATAACAATTTATTCAGAGGGGTTTAATTGAGGTATTTCTCATAGACCAAATTCTAATTCAGTGTTTTTACATGTGCCTGACAGGTAAACAGTGGGAAAACACCAAGCAAAAGAAACAACAGAAGTCTGAGGACCACTGTCCCAGGCTGCCCTTCTGCAAACAGGCAGAAAAATGGTTTCCCTTCTGCCTAAACTGCTGCTAATAAAGCGCTTCTAGAAAGGTGTGGCAAGGAGGTTAGGGGTATGGACTGGGCTTTACATGACCATGGAAATATGTATAATAATCTGGACAAACTCCTTTTAATCTTCCTTTGACAAGCAGCACTCTGAGCAGGGGGCTAGGTTCATGCAGCTGTTAACGCTCTGTGAGTTATTTTTCTGAAATATGGCTATGCTCCTATGTAAGCAGGTTAGCATCTTTTCCTGGGGCAAGCCAGAAGTGGCCTTAAGTTTTTATATGAAGTGCCAAATTTTCCTTATTTGTGCCTTTCTTTGGTGTTCTCTGAAGATTTTTGCAACTAATGGAAATCAGCTCACTTCTATTGGTAACTTAGTATCTTGATGATTCATTTGTTCTCAGTAGCAGAAACTATGGCAAATTGTTTGGGTGGCCTCATTTACCTTTTAGCTGCTGTAGCCCTGAAGAATTTACATGTAAATGCAGCTGTGAGTGTTTAACATTCCATAAGGGTGCTGCACCAGATTTTTTAAGTTAAGTAACATTTTTACAGATAGACTGAACTTAAAACTCTACCCCACCCCCAGTCCCCCCCAATAGATTATATTATTTTGAAATTCTGGTAAGTCTGACTCCCTGTTTTTCTGACTGCTAAGCAGGAGAGTAAGTCTCTATTTTGTGGTTTTCTTCTCTCCTTTATAGACATGCAGAACAGCCCACACAACCAGTTCACCTTCAGACCCCTCCCGCCACCACCACCACCTCCTCATGCCTGCACCTGTGCCAGGAAACCACCCCCTACAGTGGACTCTCTTCAGAGGAGATCAATGACTACCCGCAGTCAGCCCAGCCCAGCTGCTCCAGCTCCTCCAACCAGTACACAGGATTCAGTTCATCTGCATAACAGCTGGGTCTTGAATAGCAACATACCATTGGAGACCAGGTACTTGTGCTATTATTGATGTCATTAAACTTAAATATTGGCAGGGGATGATTCTACTGAGTGCAGAAACTCGTTTCACCATTGATATGTGCAAAGACTACAAACACTTTGAAAAAACGAATTACTTTCAAACATTTAAAAGAAGAATTTGTTTCATGAATTGGAAATACATGTGTAATTTTAAAAATTTGATTCTTCATTTAGAATGAAGTTTGGTATTTTGAGCAAAAGGGTTAGCTTTACTTTTCTGTCCCTTCAAATATTTAGGTTTCCAGATTCGCTCCTCAAATCCTCATCATGTGATTAAAATACTCCTCCTCCTTATTTCTTTCCCCTTTTATAGTTTTAGGCTTTAGTGCTAGATGCAATTAACTAAGAAATTATTCAGTATTTCTAGACATTCTTCCTTAACTCAAATGCTACAACTTTCTATTTCTACAGAAAAACATTAACTAATAAAACATAGCATTCTGTTATCTTTTAAATTCAAGGCCTTCCCATGGTCTTTTTTTTTTCTTTTTCTTTTTTTTTTATTGACTTTGTAATAATATTACATTAAAAAAAAATATATATATATATGAGGTCCCATTCAACCCCACCACCCCCACCCCACCTCTCCCCCCCCAGCAACACTCCTTCCCATCATCATGACACATCCATTGCATTTGGCAAGTACATCTTTGGGCACCTCTGCACTTCATGGTCAATGGTCCACATCATGGCCCATACTCTCCCCCATTCCATCCAGTGGGCCCTGTGAGGATTTACAATGTCTGGTGATTGCCCCTGAAGCACCATCCAGGGCAGCTCCATGTCCCAAAGACGCCTCCACCTCTCATCTCTTCCTGCCTTTCCCCACACCCATCAGCCATCATGTCCACTTTTCTCAATCCAATGCCACCTTTTCTATGTGGACATTGGATTGGTTGTGTCCATTGCACCTCTAGGTCAAGAGGAGGCTCAGATTCCACATGGATGCTGGATGCAATCCTCCCACTTTCAGTTGTAATCACTCTAGGCTCCATGGTGTGGTGGTTGTCCTTCTTCAACTCCATCTTAGCTGAGTGTGGTGAGCCCAATAAGTCAGATTGTAGGTGCTGGAGTCTGTTGAGGCTCAGGACCTGGCTATCACATTGTCAGTCCAGAGATTCAAATCCCCTAAATATATCTTAAACCCCGACACTAACTGCACCTCCAGCACATTAGCATGAAAGTCTTATGTAGAGAGATCCCATCTGAGTCCAGATTCAATGCCTTTATACAAAATTTTTTATCACCAAAGCTTTTTCTAAGCATATTTTTATTCAAACAGTGGGCATAAAATACCACTTGATAAACAATGTCTGGTGTCACCTCTGATCAACTTCTATCCTGATATCTGGGAATTGAAACTGAAAGGTGAGGACTAATAAACTCATATTATAAGACTGATTATTTTTTTTCCTAAGTAGCATATTAAATTAAATGCTGGACATGACATCAGAGAATATGTCACCATCAACAAACTGAAAGTACTCTGGCCCAAATCCATGAAAATCTGTATCATTTATCACTTACCAGATTAAATAAGTTCATAAACTGATATGTCTGATACCTCCTAAGAGAAAGGATAGCAGTCAGCACCCACGGTGAAGATAAACCAATTAGAATGTTATTAGTGATAGGGTATTTGCATCATTATTTCCTTTTCTTTTTAATTGAAAAGGGTAAGGTGAGGGAAGTGAGAGAAGCAGTGATCAAGGTGTATCTTCTTCTAGGAGTTTTCACAAACAGTGATAACTTACTTTAATTTTAATCCACTTGTAGAGTGCTGAGCAAATAGAAGAGTAGTATGGTTAATTAGGCATCCTGACAAGCAAACACACTCCTTTTCTCTAAGAAGCCAAATAACAGGAAATCTGGAAGGAGTTTGGGAATGGGCTCAGGCAAATGGAGAGAGAAAACTATTCATAATTGAAACATACATTTAAGCATGTTTGTACAAACTGCATCCCAGGACCTTCTGTATCTAAGCAAGGAATTATTAATTGGTCTTAGTTTCATTAGATGCTGAGAAGAAAATACAATTTCATGTGCACCTGAGCAGAGAATATCTTTTTAGTATACTTGAAAATATATTCAGCATCACAAGGATGAATTTTAAGAGGGGACATCTGACACAGGACAGTCTTCTAAGGAGTGTGTGAGTGCTCATTTTGTCATAGTGTGTTATATCATTGGGTGGAGACCCGTACAATGAGAGCGAAGGTAGACCCACATCCTGGAGAGGACTGACTTTCTCAAACAGAGGGAGTTGTATCTCTGGAGAGAATTGGTGGCTCCCAATGGGTTAGGGAGTCGAATATGTCAGACCCTCAACATTATTGCAAGTGTCTGTGAATATAGTCCTTCAAGTAATGAAGATTGATTATCACTCTGGGCCCTGAGGGGAGGGAGAGAGAGGTATTGAATAGATGGAATCAGTGTAACTGTGGGGCAACAGAAGTGTTCCACAAGATCATGCAATGATGGATATAGGACATGTTAAATTACACTGAAAATGTATAAAAATCTATAGGCTAAAATGTAAACCATAATGTAAAACATAAGATAGCTAAAAATTTAGAAAATTGTGTAGTCCAAAATATAAACCACAATGTAAACCAAAATGGAACCTTGGTTGAAAGCTATGTTTCAATATCTGTACATCAGCTGCTGCAAATATAATATGAACATGTAAAAATACCATTGCTGGGGAAGGGACAAAGTGTTTGATGTTGGCTATGTGGGAGTACCCTATATTATATATGTGAAGTACTGTGATCTGAAACTTTTGTGAAGACAAAACTAATAATTAGGAAGAAAAAAAAAGAAAGGATGTAGACACTGAGGAAGAAATTGGAGAAACTGCCTTGCCACTGTTAATACAGGTCAAAACCTACTGTAGTGGTGAAAGGCAAAAAGTCAAAACAAAGCTTTTTCACTTTCATTTTTTGGTACCCCAATTTATTTTTACTTTATTTAATTTTTCTAAATTTGTATGTATTCTATATCTAACCTTTAAATGCATCACTATATTTTATTTTACTAATAATGGAAACTGCCAATATATTAGACTCCATTTTTGAAGAAATTTTGGACCACAGAGAGGTTCAACTATGGCAGGGAAGGAACACTGGTGTGGGTGTTATTGATGGGGGCACATGGTTGGGAGGGAGTTCTCCAGGGTATGTATATAGGGTACATAAAAATGTTTGGATATATTCATAGTGGTTACAGTTAAAAACGACAACTGAGGGAATGCTGAGTTCCTAGCCAGGGGAGCTCTATCACATTCCCCAATGGAAGAGCAAAAATCCCCCAAGTCCAATGGCAAAGACCAATAAAGAAGGATGGTCCAACAATGAGCCCTTGATATGATGACTATGCTTATGAGCCTGTGCACCTGAAATATGAACTAGGCCTAGACCTGCAGGGTGCCTAAGAGATACCTCCTGAGAGCCTCCATGTTGCTCAAATGTGGCTACTCTCTAAGTCAAACTCAGCATGTAAATGCATTACCTTCACCCCAGCATGGGACATGACTCCCAGGAATGAGCCTCCCTGGCACTGAGGGATTACTACCAAGCATCAGCTGATGATGTAACTAGAAAAAGACCTTGAATAAAAGGTTCGACTCAGCCCAGCAGAATATCTCAGCCTTCAGGTAATGTCAGGTGTTAAAAACTGCTTTTTTACCTTGAATAAAAGGGGGAAACAGAAAAGGCAAATGAGTTTATATGGCTATGAGTCCCCAAAAAAAAGTCGGGAGGTCATCAGCAGGGTCCCAGAGAGAGCCAAAGTAGATATAACCACAGGTACTGGTTCTCCTGAGGGCTACAGAGAACCACAGGTTCTATGGTCATGGCAGATGGCTCTGGAATTCAGTGCCATGTCAGTTGGCCCTCTTTGGAGTTTGTGTTCCTGAGTCTGATGGAGTTGGACTCAGATGTGACCTTTCTACACATGCCTCTTCTGTCACTTTTACCAGACATGCAGTTGGCTCTGGGATTAGTGTATGCTCAGGAGACCTGAATCTGGACTGTCCATGTGACAGCCAGGTCCTGAGTCTCAGCCAACTTGCAACTCCTACCCTCTGGTCTATTGGACTTACCCCAGCCAGCAAACAGGGAGGCGAAGGTCAACCAGCACACCAGGGAAGCAAGAGTGCCTACAAATGCAAGTGGGAGCATTGCATCCACCATCCATGAGGAATCTAAGCCCCCTCTGAATATAGAGTTTGAGTGGACATTACCATACCAGGGTCCACACAATGAAGGAATAGACTATGGATTAGAGTGGACTTACTGATATTCTACTAAGAAACTATTGTGGTTGATTGGTAATGGAAGAAATTGTAGCACTGATGTGGAGAAAGAGGCCACAGTTGCTGCTGAGGGTAGGGACAGGGAAGAAGAGATATGATGTAGGGGCATTTTCAGGACTTGGAGTTGTCCTGGGTGGTACTGCAGGGACAGATGCTGGACATTGTATGTCCTGCCATGGCCCACTGGGTGTACTGGGGGAGGGTGTAAATTAAAATGTAAACCGTTATCCAAGTGGTTATACAACAGTGCTCCAAAATGTATTCACCAAATGCAATGAATGTTCCATGACGATGAAAGAGGTTGTTGGTGGGACGAGTGGGGTGAGGTGAGTGTGGGGTATGTGGGGACCTCTTATAATTTTTGAATGTAACATTTAAAAAATAGAGAAAAAAATAAAGGGAAGGAAGGAAAGAAAAAAATGAATGTAAAAATACTGTCTTCGCAGGTTATTGAGATCGAGATAATGTAGCAAAAAGTGTCTCTCATACACTGTAAAGCATTATATAATTTAAAAGGTGATGTTATTATCCAAACTAAGTGGTCACCTGCCTCTGCTTAAATATCTCCAAAATAAGGAATTGACTTATTCTTAAGGCATTGCTCTCCACTCAAACAACTACTGGAAGATTCTTATTGAACCCAAATCTCCGTTTGCCTGAGATCTAGTTCCAGGGTTCCATAGAAAAAATAAAATCTTTCTTATGCTTGACAGCCCTTCATATACTTTCTGGCAATTGCTCATAATTCTTCTCTTCTTTGGGCTAAATGTTTGCATATTTACTTCACTTGTTCCTCATATTAACTGATCTCAAATCCACCTTCCTGGTCTCTTTTTTTAGAGCACATTCGTTTTCCCAAACTGCTATTGCAGTATAATGTCCAAGGCCAAATGTAGGTGTGGGTTTTTATTTGGCTCTTGTGTTGCAAGGGGCAGATGAAACTTATGTTACTTTGTTGTAGAATTTGAAAGAGGTTCAATTATTTGCGTATAGAGAGGCCAGGACTCAGGAATGATTTTGAGAAGGAAAAATGGTTTATTGACAGCCAGCCGGACTCGGGAGTTTTCTGTTTGAATCCCGAGCCCTGAACAAGGTTTTCAAATTTCTTTTATACAGAGAGGAAAGGCCAAATGGTCCCTTTGTTTCAGTTCTCAATAGGCTTCAATTAGCATATATATCTTCCACATCTTAGGTAAGCTTTTAGCATGGACTCCAGACATTCTAGATAAGCTTTTAGCATATTTGCTTTGCATTTCCCCTAAATACTTAAAGTTTATAGACCTTGCATTGTTAAACTGTTTCCTGGGACTGGAGTCATTGCCATTGTCACTAAGAGCAGGACTGCTGCCTCTTGCCGTTCTACACCCACAAGTCAAACAGCTCAGGTTATCTCTGAAGAGACAAAGAGCCTCCCACCCATAGCCCACATCATTTCCCCCCTTTGCCAAAGTTTAACTTGCTTAGCTTTGGCATAATTATTGTTGGAGCTATGAGGTGGATGGCTGTTTGTTGTTTTGATTGATTATTTATCAGTCTTTAGTGCAGCATCCAGGACTGTTTTTAAAAAAGTTTAGAAGTTTTTATTCTGCACAGCAGAATACTGGGGTGGGGGCCTCCTGCAGTCATCCTGCGGCCACCGGTGCTCACGTGGATTTCCAGTCAGGTTCCAGATCCATCTATTAATTTTATTTTACCCTTGAAGAGTTTACACCTTTAATTTAAAAGGGGTGCTGAAGGGAGATGATCTCTTTTCTGTAACTGCTTCCTGCTGGCCATGGGCTGTAGTCATTGCCTAATAAGGTGTAAAACTCTTAATTTATTTTAACTGCAGGAAGATGGATCTGGCATTCTGTATGAAGTTGAATGAAGTTTTCATATGGTTAATAAGATGTTCACTCTGAAAGAAACAAACTTAATTAAAAATTTGGAATACCCATTTTTAAAAGAGGACAATTGGATTACAGAGGTAGACAAGGTTAGGTGCCTATAAAGATGGCACTCCTTAAAAGCTGGTGGGAACAGCATATATATTCTTTTTTAAGTTATTGATCTTCAGAGAGAAATTGCAACAGACACTTAGCTTTGTCTGAAGACACATTCCAAGCTGTTCAATGATTGGCAGTCATTCGCTCTGTCAGATGCTCCTGGTCAACTAGCACTCCTTGGGCAACTGGCTTCATTCAGGATTAGAACAATAAGTTGGAAATTCTCTTAGTTTTCCCCTGTGGGAGTGATCAGAACTACAGAATAAAGGTTTTTTACACCTTGGTTTTAAATGTACAATTTCTAGCAATTTTGATTTGTTCAATAGGTGACTCATGATCAGCAAGCAAGCCTCATCTTTGCTACACAGCAGAGTACAGTAGAATATAGTAAGTTGACTGAGCCTGGCTGAGACTGCCACCTTATTCTATAGACATGTTTATTATCTGTTTAGAAAATGATTTTACCAGGAATTTAACATGTCTAACATACTTCTGCACTTGATCCAAAATAGAAAAGATAACGTTATAATTATTAGGCATATATTTAGTACAGAATAAAAATACAGCACTAAATATTAACTAATGTATTACTTAATGCATAAGGATTCAGAGTTGCAATTATTAGTTTTGAGTTTCAGGTTTGTAATACTTTACATGTTATCTCTCCATGAGAGCAGGCCATAATGCCAATTGTGTTTAAGTTTCACTTACAGTATCCTTGTATCATGGCTCCACTTAGGATGTTCTTCAATGCAGTGAGCAAGTCGCAGCATCCTTGACCTTAAAGAGATTTTCCAGTATTCTACTAGCCTGGTGCATAGTGCTCTCTGGCACCATGGAACAGTGCCAGTCTGGAGGCAATATCCATTGTACACTTGGCTATACCGAGTCATTATTGGCTGCTGCAGGAGCTTGAAACTGCAATGTAGTTTCCATCATAGTTTCCATAGACTTCAGGAGCAGAACCAGAGGCTGATATAGCAAATATTTTAATTGAGGGGTCAGTGACCAGCCTAGCCAATAACTCACATGGAGAGGCAAAATGCAATGTATACAAGGCCTGGTTTGAATGCACAAAAGAGTTTGATAATGTTAAAATTTATTCCTTGTTTATATATATATATATATATATATATATATATATATATATTAAATAATTTAATGCAACACATCATATATCAAATGGCTGTTTACTTACACAAATTTACCATAAAGATAACAGTAGGTACTTTACTTTAGTAATAGAGGAAAAAAATTATTTTTCATTGTTAAAATGAAAACAGAAGATTTCTAATAGAATCAAGATAACTTTTTATTACCATTTACTTAAGTATGTACTTTGCGGTTGCCTTCAGACAGGTTTTATTATCACGAAGTTATTTCTGCTACCAATACCAATCTAAGTTTTTAGTTAACAATGACTTCTAGAACTAGAACTATTTAAATATTTTCAGTTTGGAAGATGTTTTACAAACTCCTTATAATTTACTATAACCACATTGACTAGCCACCTCATGTTTAAATAAACTTATTAAATTACAATTACCAACCAAAGATATTTACTCTATTTATTTAAGAGAGCATATCTATAATTTTTTCTTTCAGCCTAATTTCACCAATGTGAACTTTTAATTTTATTACTCTAAAGATTTCGTACATATAATGTTAATTTAGTTTATAAATTAACTATGAGAGATTACACTCAAGTTAAATAAAATTGAAACCATTATAGTTTATGCAAGGAATGTTCTCTTTTTCCCTTACAGGAAGCTAAAACTTTTCTTTGTTTTGTTATGAAAATGAATAATTTAAAAGTATACTGACTACTAGGTTTTAAAACACATTACACAATTACTTAATTTGTTTAATCATAATCCAGGAAAGATCTCTCCATAGATTGGATACTTCAGAAGTTACAGCTTATCTGAGAAGATCTAACTTCCCCGTGCAAAAGTTTGTGATTTAACTGCTTCCTCTATTACATTCTAATCATTTTAGTTTTTCCCTGCTCCCTTTGTTAAATAAGTAATAGAATTTAGTGCTGAAATGGCACCGACCTAGCTCCTTCTTGGGCATCCTTTCACTGCCCATAAGACTGGCCTAAACTGGTCTCCTCCACTGCTGTCCAACCTGGGAGTGGGAGACTGAGGCAGCAGGCCACCAGGTTACACCAATCAACATTTTTTTTTCCCTTTATGTGAAAACTAACCTAATCTTTATTTATTTTTTTTTACATTTTATGGCTGGCCAAAGGTTTAAACTGGGAAATTACAGGGCAAACTGATTCTTAATTCCCTAGCCTAGTAGGTAGGTTTAGTCTGCCACACCTAGTCTTGCCTTTAAAGCTCTTGCAAAGAGGAGGCCCTTTCCCAATTGTTTCTATAATCAGATTTCTATATGACTTTTTCATCCTGCTTAGTTTAATTTGGGCTTTAAGAATATTTATTTACATATATAACTGCATATTTAATTTTTGACAATTTGAGCAAATAGGCAGACATGAATAGTTTGACACAAAAACATAACTTTAAACTTCTAATTTTTACAAAGCAAGTGTGACTACAAAACATTTCAAAGACTCCTGAAACTTTTCTTAATTTGCACTATGACTGTGCAGTTTTACACTATGACCATGCAGTTTTACACAAGAATCTTTTTAATTAATGGATTGTAACCAAAATGTTCTCAATGCTTTAGCACTATTTTTTTGTTTCAGAACTTTATATTTTACTTTGAAATTAGCAGAATTTTGGATAAGCAACAAGATTAATTTTATATATATTTACTGAGGCTGTTTGAAGCCTCAGGGAGACAGATTGGTTTCTCTCATGAATTACTACTCTTAGGAACACTGAACGTCAGAGCAGGAGACTTCTCCCCCTCCACCCACCCTTTTTGATTTTGGAGATAATAAAACTCCAGTGGTCATTTAACCTTATTCCATCAGGCAGCAATTTATTTAGTTTACACTTGAATTCATGAGAGAAAGGGTTACTAATACCAGGAGAGGAGACAGTGATGTCCCAGCTCTTCTCAATTATGAAATAACCATAGACAAAGGCAAGGGGTGAGGTTAGGCTTGAAGTAACCATAAACAAAGGAAAGGTTAGTTTAGAATTTACACTTAAATAATAGTTTCAGGCTAAATTCACTCAGCTATAATTTCAGTTATTATCTTTTCACTGTTTTATAATATAAATGCATTTATAAATGATTTTAACTCTTAGTTACAGTTTTTATTAATTTTTTAAAAACCTGTTAATTTTATAACACCTTTAAATACCTTATATTAAATGAACTTAACCATTACTTTAATTTTTCCTTTAAAGTAAAAGAATAAATATCTTGCAGTTAGTTTGAAATAAAAAGCTACTTTTCAGGATTTGATTTCTAGAACATTATGTTCTTTTAAAAGAGGTAAGACTCTTCTTCAAACACTGAGGAAATGATGAGGTTAAAGCACAAGAAGCTATTTTGATAAAACAGATTTTCTTTGTATACTGATCTTCCTCAATTTTAATCATAAAATTTTCCTTCCACAAACCTTCTACACTTTCAGTATTCATTCAGGTTTTGTCCCACACTCTACTCTTTCCAATAATCAATCATTTTATCTTAGGACAAAATCATCTTCTGTTTCCTTAACAATAAAAACACATTCCGTATATCCCACATACTAAGTTACCAGGCAAACTTCTTACAATATACAATTGCCATTAATACTAAACAAGCTTGTTAAAATAATGAACTTTTCTTTACTTTAAATACTTCATATCATGTAATACCAGAAAGAGTTTTTTTGGAAGCAAGTTGGCAGGGGAGACTGGCTGCCGAATAAGTTTGTTATAAAATTATCTTTTATTATTATTATTATAAATTCAGTTTTTGTTTAATAATGACTTTCTGCAATTAGCCATTTAAATACCTTAATTTACACAATGCTTTGTAAAACTTTTATAATTATGTATACCCTTAAGACAAATTTTACCTTCACAGAACACATTCTCTTACTTAAAGTTACTACAATACCTTCTAAGAACCTGGGCAGAATGCAAACGTATTTTGGCTTTGACACCCTATGGAGGGAACTTTACTGCATTTATTCTGATTCTGCTTTTCACCCCCTTCATTTCACCCCCTTCCAGGCAGTCAGGTGCACAACAATCAAACAGGAATGTGGCTTACAAATAGAAGGTGTGGACTCACTGGAAAGGGGCAAGCTGCTCCCCCCTTTCCAGCTTTCAGCCAAAATGGGCAGACAGAACCTACTCAAATTTGGCAACTCTCCCAGGGACCCAGCCACCCTGACTGGGACATTCCCAACAAACTTGGGTGCGTGGCGCGGACACAGATGGCCTCCAAACCCTGGCAAAGGGCCAGACCAGAGACAAGACAGCAGAGTATGCACAAACATCTAGACTCTGCAAACATCCAGACTCCTCAGTTTTGCCCCATAGTCATTTTACCCCCTTGCCAATGGCAAGGGAGGGCTCCAGCTCAGCTGTAATTCTACTTTACATAAGGACACCACTCCTTTACATAAGGACACAACTCCAAAACTAGCATTGAGCTGACACAGACAGAAGCACAAAGGTCACTAATCTGACCCACAAGTTTATATGTATATTTTCAACATGGCTGCCTCCACAGACATCACAACCTTAGAACACTTAACATTTGGTATGAAGTGAATTCATTCACAATTTAGCACCATAATAAAAGATTTCAGCTAGACTTTTTCCACTGTTTAAACTTTACACCCAGACCAAGCTCCACCAGAAAAGCCGATCCATTTTCCTGTAACCAAGTTTTTTTTCCAATCTAGACCAATTTCCAGGACGTTAGGACTCGAACCTATAAATAGCCCTTCCTATTAAAATCAAGCCTCCACTCCTTTAGTGGATATAAGACTAGTACCAGATTCTAACATGCAGTTAGACAAACCCAAAACACCAGGGCTTTTTCCTGGTTTTTCTCCTTTTCACAGGCCTAGAGAGAAAGGCTTCCCCCCAATTTTCTGGGGCTACTAGGGTTCTCTTGGGAGGTGATCAGCCTCCCCTTCCTAGCAATTAAATCTAGGGCTTTCCAGACTGTGCTCACCTGGGGAGTCTTACCTTCTTCCATGTTCAGAGTTCTTTTTTGTTCCCAGAATCTTTCTCTTCAGACCTTCCATTGCCCTCGATTTTTGTCGGGAAGATTCTGGTGAAGCCCACATCTTCTCTGGATTAAATTTAATCCAGGGGCGCCCAGATTTGGGGTTCACCCAAGTCCTCCCGGCTTCCTCGGGGATTTGAAAGGGGCAGCAAAATGCTAGCCTTCATTTGTTATCCCTTCGTGGTCGCCAAAAATGTTGTAGAATTTGAAAGAGGTTCAATTATTTGCGTATAGAGAGGCCATGACTCAGGAATGAATTTGAGAAGGAAAAATGGTTTATTGACGGCCGGCCGGACTTGGGAGCTTTCTGTTTGAATCCCAAGCCCCGAACAAGGTTTTCAAATTTCTTTTATACAGAGAGGAAAGGCCAAATGGTCCCTTTGTTTCAGTTCTCAATAGGCTTCAATTAGCATATATATCTTCCACATCTTAGGTAAGCTTTTAGCATGGACTCCAGACATTCTAGATAAGCTTTTAGCATATTTGCTTTGCATTTCCCCTAAATACTTAAAGTTTATAGACCTTGCATTGTTAAACTGTTTCCTGGGACTGGAGTCGTTGCCATTGTCCCTAAGGGCAGGACTACAGCCTCTTACCGTCCTACACCCACAAGTCAAACAGCTTAGGTTATCTCTGAAGAGACAAAGAGCCTCCCACCCATAGACCACATCAACTTCAGTACTTGAAAACTTCTTTTAAGTACTTTGTCAATCCCTGAGAACCCAAAACACACTATTCAATTTCCAAAAGAAGGGCAAGGTCTATAGGTATCTGGCATTAAAATGATTCAGCAATTCTTTGTGTACTTACTCTTCTTTGTCTCTTTCTTTGTCTTAAATCTTACATCACCTCAGCATTTCTTTTATCTACCACCTAGGCTCTACTTTCTAATAACTATATTTGATTTTCACTGCACCACATGGCTTCAAGTGTATCTTCTGCTACCTCTCACCTCATCCTTTCAGCTTCATGTCTCATTGCTAGCTTCCTAGTTCTCTTGGTATTTCTAGGTTCAAATGTGAAAATACTACCTACAGAAAGAATAGGAGAAAATAATTGCTGACCATATATATGATAATGGTTTAATATTCATATTATATAAAAAACTGCTACAACGCAACAACAAAAAGACCAAAAAAAAAACTATTTAAAAATGGGCAAAAGATTTGAACAAACACTCCACTAAAGAATATACAGAAATGGCCAATAAGTAAATGAAAAGATGCTCAAAATCATTGATCCTAAGGAAAATGCAAATCTAAACCACAATGAAATGCCACTTTACACCCAGTAGGATGGCTATTATTTTTTTTTAAAGAACATAGCAAGCATTTGTGAGGAGGCAGAGAAATTGGAATACTTGTACATTGTTGGTGGGCTGTGAAATGGTACAGCCACTATTGAAATCAATTTGGCAGTTTCTAAGAAAGTTGAAACTAGAATTCCTATATGACCCAGTAATCCCATCTCTATTTATACATCCAAAAGATTTGAAAGCAGGAACATGAACATATATTTGCACACCAATATTCATAGTAGCATTTTTCACAATAGTCAAAAGGTGGAAGTAACCCAAGTGTCCATCAACAGATGAATGGATTAACAAAATGCGATATATACATACAATGAAATATTATTCAACCATAAAAAGGAATGAAGTTCTGATACATGCTACAACATGGATGAACCTTGAAGATATCATTTTGAGTGAAATAAGTCAGATGCAAAAAGACAACTATTGTATGACCTAATTGATAAGAAAAACCTAGAATATGTAAATCCATAGATAGAGAAAGTAGAAAACAGATTACCAGGCTTTGGGTGTGAGTGGGATGGGGAATTACTACTTAATGGGTACAGAGTTTCTGTTTGTGTTGATGAAAAACTTTGGGTAATGGATATTGGTTATGGTAGCACAATATTGCAAATGTAATTAATATCACTGAAATGTACACCTGAAAGTGGTTAAAATGGGAAATTTTTAGTAAAATATACATGACTAAAATAAAACATAAAAATAAAATAATAGGGGAGGACTTAATTATCCCAGTTTATCCTTTTTTTTTATCCTCCCCTCCTTGCAGCTTGCTTGCTGTGCCCATTTGCTGTGTGTTCTTCTGTGTGTCTGTATTTTTTAAATTTATCCCTCCCCCCGCAGCTTGCTTGTTGTTTGCTATGTCCATTTGCTGCACACTCTTTTTGTTGCATCACCTTGCTGAGTCAGCTCTCCATGGCTCTTGTGGGCCGGGTGGCTCTCTGCAGCATGTGGGCAAGCCTGCCTTCACAAGGAGGCCCCAGGATGTGAACCCAGAGCATCCCATATGGTAGAGGGGAGCCCAACTGATTGAGCCACAGCCACTTTCCCAGGCTTTATTTCTTGGCAAGTCTATGAATTGTCTGTCTTTGGTGAGTTATTCTCTCAGTTGGCTGAGACTAGGAGGAAGGAAAAGTCATGTGATTAAAAAACAAAGCAAGCATGGCTTCTTATGGCTGCCCCTTGAACAAAGGCTTGGAGCAGGTCTGATGTTCCTTAGATGGAGTTCTCAGCAGTCAGTCACCTTAATTGATTCATTCAGGACTGTGGGTATGATAGCAGCAAGATAGGAGAGTAACATGCTCCTAGCGAATGCTCTCTGCCCCTTAGAAATAGTGAAAAATGGGCAGAATCTGTCAAAAACAACTTTCCCCAAACTTTGAAAGATCATCAATGCTAGAGAACAACTTAATAAATGAAAACTGGGGCAGCGGCATATAATTAAAATAGGTAAGAGATCCATGGGACAATTTTACTTGCCCGCACCCCTCCCCTACCTCTCAGTTGCAACCCACCAGTGGCTTGGAGGCCTGAACCCTTCCGAGTGTGGTTCCCTGGGGCCTGATTATTGGCTTACCAGATAAAAATATGGGTATCCTTGTACATCTGCCCTAACTGGCTCCATGGAAGACAGACCCAGGGTGCATTTCTGGGTTCCCTTAACCAAAATTTACCTAAGGCAGAGAAACAACATAGAAAGGGGGAGTAGAAATGCAGAGCAGAGACAGTGATGAAAGCTGGAGTGTAAAGATAGACTGGAGCTCTGGAGCAATGATGAGCTGACTGTAGCTATCTGGGGCAAAAATAAAACTGTGATTGAGGTAAAGAGCACAGCCCAGCCCAGGATCACAGGAGGAGAAACTGTGGAGAGAAACAGTTTTTATTTGAAAGTAAACAGTTGCACGTATCTGGAAATTCTTGAAAGCTGCTGTGCAAGCCCGGACAAGAAGCAGGCTCACAGAGACTTCAAAAGAACCTAACTGTTCACCATGGGCTGTTCAATAAGTTCCATAAAACCTGGGCTAAGTGTTGAAGACAAGCCTCAACACAAAACCAATCTACACTCGAATCCTGGGTAAGAGGAAGAGCCTGAATTTCATAGTTACTATTGGAAAATATTCAAATGTACAGACCTCAACAAAATATTATAAGACATATAGGGAAACAGGAAGAGATGGTTAATTCAAAGGAACAACAACAATAAAAAAAAAACAGAGGAAGCGTGGACAGTGAAACAACTAATCAAAGACATTAACTCTCCTAATTGAATTCAATGAGCTAAAGGAAAACATGGACATAGAACTAAAGGAAATCAAGAAGATGGTGCAAAAATAAAAGGAGGAATGAAAATTTTGAAAAGGAACCAGACATAAATTTGGGCAATTGGTTGTAACAATTGAAATAAAAATACAGTAGAGGGATTCAACAACAGATTTGAACAGGTAAAGGAAAGAATTAGTGAGCTAGATGGCAGAATAATTGAAATTATCCAGTATGAAGAACAGAAAGAATAAAGAATGAAAAAAAAGTGGAAAGAACAGGGACCTGTGGGACCAGAAGTGTACGACATATGCATTATGGGATTCCCAGAAGAAGAGAAAGAGAAAGGGGCAGAAAGAATAAAGAAATAATGGTGGATAACTTCCCAAAATTGATGAAAGACATGAATATACACATAACGAGAAGCCCCAAAAACCCCAAATAAGGCAAACTCAAAAGACCCAGACTAAGATACATTGTAATTAAACTGTCAAAGGCCAAAGACAAAAGAGAAGACCTGAAAAGCAGCAAGGAGAAGTGACTCGTCACATACAGGATATCCTCAATAAGATTAAGTGCTATTTTATCCTCAGAAACCATGGAGGCCACAAGGCAGTCAGATTACATACTTGAAGTACTAAAGGAGAAAAATTGCCAACCAAGATTCTGTACCTGGCAAAACTGTCCTTCAAAGTGAGGGAGCATTTAAGACATTCCCAGATAAGCAAAAGCTGAGGGAATTTGTCACCACTAGATCTTCCTTGCAAAAAAAATGCTTAAGGGAATCCTTCAAGTTGGAAGGAAAGGGCACTAGAGAGCTCCAAGCTGTATGAAGAAATAAAAATCTCTAGTAAAGTTAACTATGTGGGTAAATACAAATGCCAGTATTATTGTATTATCAGTATCTAACTCTACTTTTTTTATTTTTTACATGTTCTAAAATACAAAAACATAATAATTATATTTCCATGTTATATGGCACACAGGGGTGGGGGGTATATGGGGACCTCAAAATTTTTTAATGTAACATTTTAAAAAATTAAAGAGAAAAAAAGAGGTAATGTATGACAGGAACAACATAAAGAGGGTGGATAAAGAGATATAGGAGGAGAGATTGTGTTTGCTATTGAAGTTAATGTGGTTTCATTAAGGATTGTGTGCTACAACCAGCAACCAGTACCTTCCATTGTCTAACTATATATTTTTGTTAATGATGTCTTCTCCTTCTTTTTGGTTACCACATGCCACTACTGATATACATTCAAAGTACTGGTAACTAAACCTCTAAATCTTGTTTTTTCAATTCCTAGGCTGACATGTTTCATTTATTTCTACATTTTTAATGTAAGCCATTAATAAAAATGTTACATAGGACAAGATCAATGTCAGAGCTCTGAGGCGTACCACTAGAAACCTCCCTGCAGGTTGACATTTATTCAGCAGGCAACATTCTTTTACTAGCATACAACCCACGTTTCTCTATCTTTTTCACAGGGATGTTATGAAGAGATCTTGTCAAATGCTTTGCTGATTTCCAGAGAGAGTATGCCTACCTTTTTACTGATCTGCCAATTCAATAAACATGTGAAAAATAGAAATGAAATTTGTCTAACATGCCTTGTTCCTAGAGAATTCATACTCCCTTCTCATGGATACTACTTTTATCTAAGTGCTCCCAAATCATCTTTTTAAAAACTTGGTCTGATATTTTGTACTCAATCAACATGATGTTTCTTGGTCTGTTCCAATACAGGCACACTGATTTTTAATAGATCACAAACCTTCTAAACTCTCTTAATTTATCTATTTTAAATTATCTCAGGACATGTAATTATGCCTACTTCTTTACTTTTGAGAGCTACTTTGCTAATGTCTATGATGTTTGCTTAATAATATCCTTATGAACTCTAAGATAAAATGGTTGCTTTCTGTAAAGTTTCTTATCACCTTCAGCTCACCAAACAGTTTCTATTTTTTTAATCAGTGAGAGAAGCAAGTCCCCTTATCATTTTCTCTGTCTTCTGGGCAGTGGATTTGTCAATAAGGGGTGCTGGCGAATTGTCATATATTTTCTTTTAACTAAATGATATATTTGGCAAATGCTCATGGAGTTGAAATTGTTCAAGTTTATTACATTTTACTCATGAAACTTTCGTGCTCTGTGATGGAAATGAGCATCCATTCCTTCAATCTGGCCAAATGGCTTATTCTAGATTTCATGATCCGGCTGTGTGGCTTTATACACATTATTTAGCACTCTATGCTTCAGTTTTCTCATGTAATAAAATATGCATGCTATTAAGACCTACTTCACAGGGCTACTTTTTAAATTAAATGAGTTACTACTTGAAATGTGCTAAGAGTAGTCATGCATATAGTAAGCACCTCATAAATGTTAGTAATAATTACAGCAATAATAGTAAGACAAGTGAGAATTCAACTTTTTGTTTCTTTCTATTTCTTTTTCAATTCTTCATTTACTTAAAGTTGTTTATACCTTTCTGTTCATGGTGTTCCCCAAATAAACACATGCAACATCATTCGACTTTCCATCTTAACATGCATTTAAATGAAATATATTTTTACAATCATGTGCCAATCAATAAAACTTTCCTCCCAAGTTTTGATGGCACATACCTGTGAGCCTTGGTAAAACTTTGTAAGTGATAAATCTCCAGAACAATTTTGGATTGCTGCCTGCCTTCTTTCCTTTATAAAAGCAATACACTGACTACCCAATACGTTTAAGATTATACACTGCCCTGAGCCCTCCCTTATTGATTGGAGTTGTATTTTTTTGTTGTTTTTTTTTTTGGAGGGGAGGGTTACTTTTTACACCCTCAAAAGATGGACTTCTTTTAAAAGTATTAAAATAAATCTTCCTACAATATTTTAAAATACCATCTTGTGTTTGTGGTTAATTTATTAGAGACTTGCTCGTTCATGAAAAAAAAGTCTGGGTAGTGTTGTGTGTAAGCATGTGTGTTCGAAACAGCTCTGGACTCAGCTACGTATATCTTTGTGAATTGGAGAGAGTAATTAACTTCCAAGGACCTCAATTTCCCCATCAGTTATCTGGAAATAATGACATATCCTTCCTTGAACGATTGTTGTGAGAACCGAATGAGAAAATATATGTAAAACATCTGCTCAGAGACTGGCATGTAGAAAGTGCAATAATATTATTTTCAGTATAAGGGCCTAGCACTGAATATCAGCAAGAAGAATTTGGAGTCACTACAATTCAGAGAGCTAGGTTAGCTTTATTCTCCTCTAACAGCATCCAGTATTTATATATGCCTCCTAGTCTGTGGAATATTGAACATGTCATGTCCAGTGAGGCATTCAGCAAGCATTTACTGAGTGCACTGCAGCTATTATGAGAAATTAGAGTTCCTATTCTCATGAAATGCATAACCTCTAGTAGTAGTAATACTGCCAGCTAAAAATATAACAATTCCTACATGCCAGGCAGGGTCTTAAGTCCTTATAAATCAACTACTTTAATATTTACAAAAACATTTTGTGGTAGGTTAATCATATTAATCTTTTAGTGTTGTCATCCTTAATTGAGAGACGAGGAAAGTAAGGCACAGAGAGGTTAAGGAACTTTGTAAAATCCCACAGGTAGGAAATAGCAGATCCAGGATTTGAACCCAGGCAATGGGTCCAGGGTCTTCACATTCAACCAATATGAATTTCTGTTGTAATGCAGGCAAAGCAAAAGAAATAACAATGCAACAATAAGTATTTTGCTAGAGCTAAATAATTCCAAGGTATGAACATTTTGAAGTGGTAGATCTAAACCAGACTGGAAGAGTAGGGGCAGAGGAAATGTTGAGGTGGGTGAAAGAGAGAGTATAGAGATTTTAAATGAGAAAATTGCCTAAAAATGGAAGAAAGGGCATTCTGGGAAGAGCATGTTACACTTAAAAGTTTACATGGTCACCAGTTATCCATTTTAGTGATATTAGGCATTATTATTCCTATTCTTCCTCTCCCTTCTACTCTATTTGCCATTAAAACCTTCTTGACTGGGTTGACTATTCCCTGAGCAAATATATTCTTTCTAGTACTAATGAGAGAAGATAATTCTGAAATCAAAAAAAGAAAAAAAAACCCCGACATCATTCTTAATCTATAGGCTAAAATCGAAATTTTATTCTGAAATTCCTGCTATTAAATCTCCATATTCTTTCTTAACCATAGGCCTACCCTTTTACATACTAGAGTTTGCAGATCATCTTATTCTGTGATTCTTCTCCAGAAAGTTTTGTTTTCCTTCCCTGTGAGATGTGCCTCAATCCTTCCTATTATGAAGCTTTGGTGGTACAGTGTTGTGCTTTCCTCATGAAAGTTCTACAGCACAGTGTTTAGGAGTTTGAATTATAGAAAAGTTTCAATACTGCTACATATTAGCTGTATGAACTTGAGCAAATTACTGAACCATACTGAATCTCAGTTTCCTGATCTTAAAAATAGTTTAAAAGCTCTCACCTTGTAAGATTGTTACAAGGACTCTTTTAGAACTCACATGTGATTTAAACTCATGTTAATTTCTTCCCCTCTTTCTGTCCTTTCCCTATGACCTATTCTTACCTTCTCCATCCCCTTGGCACTGTTTTTTGCTCCTTTCCAGCTTCTCAGAATCATGGTTTCCTTTCCATAAAGGTTTTTCCATTCTATCCATGCATTTTGGGTACAAGTGAATGGGCCTGCCTTCCATACCCAGTTAAGTAGATTGGTGCTTATTTCTGTTAGGAAGTCAAACATAGTCCATTTGCTGTAGAACACTGAAAACAGTTCCCTTAGCTTCTCAACTTCTTCAGCCAGATTCACTTTGTAGGCAGCAATGAGCAGTTTTTGGTTTTTCTTAATAACTGTCTTTGCTGTCCCCCAATTTAAACTCCCAACTCAAAGTTGACTTGATAAACTCTGTACTCATTTGGAATTTTTGGCCAAGTGTTGCCTCAAGACCGTAACTAATTTCTCTTGACTTGCTCTCAGGTGATAATTATTTTTTTCAGAATGATAGTGGCAGCGATTAACCATGATCTATTCACTGAAATGAATCTTAATTAAAGATATTGCTGTGGTATTTGATACAAAGGAGAACATAGATTTGAAATTAACATGACCACTGCAGCTCACAAAGAGAAATCAGAATTGTGTGGAGGAGTCATGGCCAGGCAAGGGAGTCAATAGCAACTATCTTCATTGATTTTTAGCATAATCTGAAAGATGGCTGCAACTTGACATGAGGATAACTGCACTCGTTGGTTTTAGGTGACAGTTTAGTGAGGACTGAAGTGTTATTTTTATAATTAGAGCCAACATTGGTGGAGGAAATATTGGCAAGGAATAGAAAGTAAAATGAAATCTATATGACCAATGCTTGTTATCAGTCTTCTAGAGTATCTTGAGGGAATAAGAATCATTTGGAGGGAAACGGACTTTGGCCCAGTGGTTAGGGCGTCCGTCTACCATATGGGAGGTCCGCGGTTCAAACCCCAGGCCTCCTTGACCCGTGTGGAGCTGGCCATGCGCAGTGCTGATGCGCGCAAGGAGTGCCGTGCCACGCAAGGGTGTCCCCGGCGTGGGGGAGCCCCACGCGCAAGGAGTGCGCCCGTGAGGAAAGCCGCCCAGCGTGAAAAGAAAGTGCAGCCTGCCCAGGAATGGCGCCTCCCACACTTCCCGTGCCGCTGACGACAACAGAAGCGGACAAAGAAACAAGACGCAGCAAATAGACACCAAGAACAGACAACCAGGGGAGGGGGGGAAATTAAATAAATAAATAAAATCTTAAAAAAAAAAAAAAGAATCATTTGGAAGAAATACTCATTAATGATGATAGCAGTGATTTAAATGTTTCTGGAAAAATAGCCTTTAAATATTAACAAACGAATGTAAGTTTTTGAGTGGTAGTTCTATTTCTTTGTTATATAGTACCACTAAAATCTACACAATATTTATAAGTAGTTTTTTCGTAGGACATTTGCAATGAAAAAATAGATTTAGAGATATAATTTTCCCCTTCAATAATGACTAGAGGTAAAAAAAAAAAAGATCAGAATGTATATATTCAGTACTTAGATCCAACAATATCTCATTATTTAATCCTTTAGTAGCACTGGGGTTAGCAAAATCTATCTTCAGCTACAGATTTAAAGATTCTTTTTCAGACAGGAAAAGACTTTGTGGAACTAATCTATGACCTATAAATCCTGTATACTACAGGTGAACAGGAAGCAACCAAGCTTTTATGCCTAACCCAGATGATGGATGTGGACTATGTTAAATTTACATGTAGGAGAATTATGTAGTCTTAAAAATATATTTTACATTTTGAGAATAAAAATATATACATAACAGTATATTGTGCTTAGACAGTGAAGAGTAATACTTTGGAGATCATTGTGACACAGAGTCTAGTCACTTTGGTGGTGGTATTATTAAGAAATACTTTTAATTAGACTCTTCTTATTTTCATTTCATAGTAAAAACCATAGCCACAAATGTTTGTTTCATTTTATAAGGAAGGAAAATTCACCATATGTGAGATAAAATCTTGTTTTAATATGGACAAGATTTATTGGGCAGTCCAAATATGAATCTAAACCGATGTTTTAGGTAATTTTAAAAAATGCACTGATCAATGTAATATATGAGTATAGTAAACAACAATGAAATTTTAGAGGAGTTTCTATATGCAACTTTTTATTCTCCCTCACCATATAGTCGCACTTCCCTGTACCTGGCCACATATTTAACACATAAATATCTGGATTTTATCAAGGGAGAATACTGGTTCTTAACAACTTCATTGACTACAAAGTTACTTATCCATTTAATCATAATAAGTGTTTCCATTACCATATCAAGTTAACAGACACTTGTCTGTTGTATTTTACTAAAATATGAAATATATTTGAAGAAGCAGAAAATTATTTTCCTATGAATTATTCTTACTTTCTGTAAGTATGTGTGTGTCTTTGTGTGTGTGTGTATCAAAGACATTCTACTAAACATTTCCCTTTGGGAGAATCCAGCTGGTTTGGGGTTAATTTCACAATGCAAAATTGTTTATGGCTTTATAAAACTAAAGATACAATCAGGTTAAGTGTTAAGATCTTTGAAATGTCTTCTGAAAAAGTTGTGAGTATTGTACTGAGTGTTCCATTTAAAGAACAGGAAACCTTAAAATGAGTTGTCCCTTTTGGCAAACAGATAAGCAAATAAACAATAACATCTGCTTCTTCATTCTGTTAGATTTTTTGATGTGCCATCTGAAGGTATAATAGAGTGTATAATGCAAATTTTAAAAATTCAAAATGGTTCATTATCAATACTATAATGAATTAATTTTAGTATAGATAAGTTTCAGCAAATGTCAACAAATATTTAATGAATGACTACCATGTGACAGATACTGTTCTAGTTGCTGGAGCTATAACAGAAAACAAAACGGACAAAACCCGTCCTCTTATGGAGCTTATAGTCTATGGGGGAGGCATACTCTCCCCTAAAATGTCAATCTTATTAGGGACAATAATATTAAAGGACTTAGAGTCTGACTAGTTGTGACATGGAAGAAGGTGAAGAGGAATTGAAGATAGCTCTTAGAAGTCTTCCTTTGCTTGCCTTCACCTCCTTACCCCAACTTTCATGGAGGTACCTTGTATCTGTGGTCTCATAGCATCCCTGTGTATATATCTATCAAGAACTTTTTCCATTGTATATTTGTACTCAAAAGTTGACATTTACTTATTTCTACTCCCCATTGCAACTTGAGAAAGGACTATGTCTTTTCATTTTTTTTTTTTACTTTTATTTCTCAGTACTTGACCCAGACTTTGCAACAAATATTTGTAGAATGCATGCCAGAGCTATGGTACTGGGAACTAAAGATGGAGTCGATTTCTGAATTCAGAACAAGAAGTAGGTAGAAGGAGATAATGAATTTTATTGTGGACATATTTGGAATCTATGTGTGACATCCAGTTTGAAATGTCCAATATCCAATAAGTAGATGAAAATAGGGATATGGAACCCAAGGGAGGAAAAAAAGAGTGAAAAAGTTTTTTCTTCTACTTATTGAGTACTTACAATGTGTCAAGCCCTGTGCCAACCCATTATGACATCTATCACAAATTATAGATTTTAAAACTGAAGCTTAGGGAAGCAGACTTGGCCCAATGGATAGGGCATCCACCTACCACATGGGAGGTCCGCAGTTCAAACCCTGGGCCTCCTTGACCCATGTGGAGCTGGCCTATGTACAATGCTGATGCACGCAAAGAGTGCCGTGCCATGCAGAGGTGTCCCCTGCATAGGGGAGCCCCACACACAAGGAGTGTGTGCCCTATAAAGGGAGCCGCCCAGCACAAAAGAAAGTTCCACCTGCCCAGGAATGGTGCCACACACATGGCGAGCTGACACAACAAGATGACGCAACAAAAAGAAACACAAATTCCCGTGCCGCTGACAACCACAGAAGTGGACAAATAAGAACAGGCAGCAAATGGACACAGAGAACAGACAACTTGGTGGGGGGAGGGAAGGGGAGAAAAATAAATAAAAAATAAATCTTTAAAAAAACCCTGAAATTAGAGAAAGTCAAATGATATACCCCAATGTCATCAGTTAGAATGTAGTACAGCAAGTTCAAACCCGGGTCTATCTAAAACCAGAGTTCTTGATAGACCTGAATAATTTAGAATTTGATAAGCAGGCATGATAATTTAACTTCGTAAGTGAAGGGAAAAACCTTGGAAAACCTAGACAGAGTGTTTAGTGCAGGAAGACCATAAACCAAACTATCAGAACACCTACATCTTAGGAGTCTATGGAGGAAGATAAGCCAGCACGGGTGATTTAAGGAGTAATCATAGAAGAAAACAAACAAGAGTGGAGAAAATTTCAAGGAGATGGTGCTAATGATTTGCAAATGAAGCAGAGGAGTCAAATAGAATATGGATGAAAAGAGACCATTGGCTATCAATTACAGACTTCTTGACTTTCAAGCAGACAATTTAAGTACAGTGATTAGATGAATCTAGACTGAATGGGTTTGAAGAATTTGTAAAAGGTAGGAAAATGGAAGTATGAGATAGACTGTTCTTTTGAAATGGGATTGTAGATTGAGAGGAAGCTGAATCAGAGCAAACCTTTCATCTAGATTGGAATCAGTGAAGAATATACAGTAGTCAATAGGATGGTGATGTGATTGACAGGAAGACACCAACAAACCAAGTTAGATATCAAGCTTCCTTAAGGGTAAAAAATATGGAAATTCATAGAGATAATTACATAATGCTGAGGAAAACACACCATCATTCCACACAGAAGTATAGGTTTCCCAGTTTGCCAAGCCCATTCAAGAGCATACAGCTGATGATGACTCCACCTTTGAGGAATAAGAAACCCCCTAGGTACAAGAAGACTTCCTTTGTTATTCTCATAGTAAGGGGTGGCACTATACCCTCCCACCTTTATTTAAAGTTGGTTGTCAAATATGTCATATTTCCAACTGCATGAAGCTGTCCTTGCCCTATTTCCATCTGGCGTAAACAAAACACAAAGCCAAACCTTTATACTGATGAAGATACGTAATAGTGACATATGTATGCACAGGGCTTCCATTGACAACATATATGCTAATTTATGACTATTTCCAACCCAACTATCAAAATATCAAGTACAAAATATCAACACAGATATTGTTGGCTATTTCTCTCTTTCTCTCTTTTTTTAGTTAAGCCAGTAAAAAGGATTTATTGGGAAATGGGGGGAAAGAACAGAGCTTGCTGAGAAATGGGAGACAAATGGAAGTACGCACCAAGATTTGATGCAAGTTCCTCTAGGCAGAGAAAGAGATTATTTCTCTTTGTGACACACTAGCCTCCTAAGTAAATTGATTTTCTTCTGGAATAAAATATTCACAATCTGCTATTTTCCCCAACTTTCAACTAAAATAATTATGTTTTTCATCTCCAATTGTCTAATCTTTTAAATATTGTTATTCACCATACTGAATAGTATCATTAACTTAGATAATTTTATGGGAACATGGTTGGTTGCTTTTGAATAGATGTACTTACAATAGCTAAATACTCTTTTTTTCTTTGTTAAGTTAATAATACTCAGATTTTGGATAATATATTGCATATGTGTATGTGTGTACATATGGGCATGTGTGGATATTTAAGAATATATGTATAATTTTCTATTGACCAACATATTTTCATTCATTATCTCATTTTAAACTCTAAACAATCATGGGAGTAAACATGACAGAGATTATGCTCAAATTAAATATAAGAAAACTGGATCTTAGCAATTTTAATACCTTATCTGTGTTGCAGTTGGATCTGAAACTGGAAAGCAAGTCTCCATGTAACAAATTTACTACTCCTTGTATTATAACAATTTGTCTCTAGCATACAAAGAATGCCAACTCATCTTTTTTGTCTTTCAGTGAATATTTATGGGTGGGTTAAGTCTTCCTTCCTGGAGACATAATTTTAAAAATTCTATCCATATTAAAAGCTTGATGAGCCTAAGTGCCCAGAAAACTGAGGGTCTGACTAATTGGATTTGGTGGTTAGCTTAAGGTTAATATAACTTTACAAATTGCCATTCTTGTTGAAAATCATTCTGAAATATGAATCTACTTTTCACTTTAATCCAAATGATCCTAATTTAATCTTTTGTAATTGAAATTTTACAGTATGTTTTGGTGTTTTTATTGTATAGAACTCCAGATATAGGAGATATTATAGAGTAATAAAAATGTCTGTGGTCCTAGGATACCCTCTGCAAATTTTGGGTGGCCTCTTCTGACTAGCTAAAAATCCACTGGATTTAGAAGCCCTGAGGCCAAGACCATTTCTGCCACTAAATGTTACGCAATCTTGAAGAACTTTCTTTATATTTCTCAAACTCATTTTCTTCAATAGTCAGGTGAGAGAATGAAGCTAAATGATATTTGAGGTCCTTTATAGCTTTATATCTGTCATTCTATGGCCTGCCATCTTGCTATTTGTTCCTCCACTGAAAGAATCCTGCTCCATTGAGATTTCCACTTAGTTGAATTCTAATTAATTTCAAGTTTACTAATTCTAGGTGAAGTCCCCAAACACGTCAGATAAATTTAAATCCAACAATCATGCTTCCTTCAGCTTTTCCAATAGCCAAGAGGAAATGAAGAAGACATTCCCACATCTATCAGAGAGTAGCAATAAAGGCAGGCAAGTATAGTTAAGGAGGTGATCTTTGACCAGTACTGCAGTGAATTTCTTGTGCCTGATACAAAATAAGTACTCAGTAAAACTTTCTCAAATAAATGAATTTAAGAACAAAACCCTTCTAGAGACAGAATTCAAAATGCAAAACCTTATGTAGAAATCTATTCTCTCTTGAGTCAATCACGAAGCTGCAGTAGAGTTTCAATATTTTCTTTCATATTGTCATTTTCTGTCAAATAAATCTAACTCCATTTTATGTTTCTTATTGAAAGAAAAATACATGATCTGGTTGAGGTTTAAGTTCCAACCAGCCGTTTTTATACTGCATCCTGTAAATGCATGATGATATTTTCTCTAAGTATTGGTAATGATGCATATAGAAAATAAGTCAAGGTTTACTATTATATTTGCCAAATATAGGTGTATATTCAGAGAACAAACGGGTTCTTGTAAACACTATTCACTTAAAGTTGACTTCTTGCTTAATCCCTGTGCTACCCTAACTAATTAAAGTGAACCTGTGTGTTTCTTCTTCACACTCTCAAATCCACACAGCAGGGAATCAGGGAGAGAATATTTCTGTGGAAGGAGGGCCTGGTTTCCACAAATTCTCCTTTGTTCAAGTTGGATTGTAGTTACTGAACATTACAGCATAGCACAAAGTTGAATTTACCTGTTTCTTGGGTGGCCTAAACTAAGGGGAGTTAATGTTTTTTCAATTGCTGTAATTATTATATATTTTGCATGTTTTAATCAGTAGTTCAGGTCTGGGATTTATGCCTTTTGACAGGTTCAATACGTGTTCAATTTTAAAATCAATTTTTTCCATTTTAAAAACAATTTTTAAAATTGAAAGTAGAAAATGTTTTGTATTTTCCATATCCTACAAAGATTTCCTTGTTTGGTCATCAAGAGTAAATGTTTGAGACTGTTATGAGTGAGTTGTATATGCTCTCTGGCTCTGGGGTTCAGGGTATTGTTTGGATAATAGACCAATTTCAAATGCAAATAGCTTCAAGCCAGAATAGCTGTGAGCTTGGGTAGGCCCTAAAATCAAGAAAACCTGACAAGAAAATCTTTCTCTGGAAGTCTTTAAAGAATGACAGATTCTTTCCCATAGAGTTGTTGAATATTTTAAAGCTGATTGTTTCATTCAGATGAATGGTTTTAGACAAGGTTTCTTAACCTCTGTGCTGTTGACATTTGGGCCAGGTAATTCTTTGTATTTTGTGGGTACTGGAGGGGGTAAAGCAGGGAAAGAAGTTCTGTGCATTGTAAGATGTTTAGCAGCATCCCTGGCCTTTACCCACTAGATGCCAGTGGCACCTATTCATGCACCCCCAGGTATTATAACCAAAGATATCTCCAGACATTGCCATTTGAACCCTGGGTTGGGGGTTTGGGCCAAAACCTCCCTCAATTGAAAATCACTCTTTTCAATCAACATTTCTCAAACTAGTCCTGGTTGAAGAATAGTAAATCTATTGCTTACTTACCTGCTCACTTTACTCAACCCCCTACTCAGATTCTTCCCTCTTACTATTCCTTTCTTCTGAGGTCTTTGTTGGATGGTTCAGATCAGGGGTTCTTAACCAGAGGTCCATAGACCCCCACAGTTTCATGGAAAGATTTCAAAGGGTCCGAGAGCTTGAATTGAAAATTCAAAAAAACATTATTCTTGTGGGACATGTTGGTTTGGGTGTGATATATTTATTAAATAGCACATAGTATAGTATGGACTTAGTAAGGGTTCTGTGATTTTCACCAGATGGGCAAAGGGTTCTGTGGGATAAAAAAGGTTAAGAACCCCTGATTTAGATAATTCTGCACACTGCAATTTAACTTGGCTTGGAAACCACTAAACTAAATGCATTTGGCTTTAATGTCACCCCTCCCCCATGACTTTCCTTTTAATGCAATGGCAACTCCTCATATAATTTTATACCTAATTAACCTGTCATATCCTGTATTTCTGTGTGGCAGTCTTATGCAAGATGACTATATTTTTAACACATTGGATATTGAATATATACCAGTTTGTACATATTCTTAATTGTCTTTGTTTTCTGGGAATGCAAAAAGCTGGAAAAATACAGTGGTCATTACTGACTGTTTAGATTAGAACTAGATAGCCTATAGACAAGGAGGACAAAACGATTCCTGAAGCAACAATAATGATACCTTTTCCTTTCATATATAGCCCTATCAGCTATCTATCATCCATCTACCAATAAAATTCCCATTCTTATTCTATTCCTTTCTGTCCTTCTAACTCTTTATTCTCCCTATATTCACTCCTCATTTTCTCTCTTCTGCATTTACTTTAGACGATTTCTTAACTCTTCTGACATTGTTCTTTTCTAAAAACCTTACACAGAGGTCTGAAAGAATATGGCACATTTGGAAAACCACATGTGACATAGGATGACCGGCATAGAGGATATTGGACACAATAGTAGAAGTATGACTGGGAGGCCCACAGAGGCCAGGTCATGAAGGGTCTTATAAAAATAGTACACATACATTCCAAAAACAGAGAAAATACAGAAAACCACAAAGAAAATTAACTCCGAATTCCATCACCCAATGATCATTACTGTTAAGATGTCCATGTATTTTCTTCCAGATCAGTTCTCTGAAGTGGGGGTTTGGGGTTGCATTTCTTTTTGCTTTGTGCGGGAGGGGGCAGTACATAGTTGTCGTTATACTATATACATGAATTCTGTTTTTTAGCCCATGAAAAATTGCTTATTGCCTTGGAATTTATCTGGTTATCAGGAACAGAAAACCTCAAAACTAAATCAAATTTTTAAAGATTTTTTAAAAAGGTACAGGGGAATCTCTCAGGGAAAGGAAAACATAGTAAATATAGCCAAGCCTAATGAGAGATAGAAACCTCTTCATTGCTCCTGGTTTTTCTGGGCCCACATGATGTCTCATCTCTGCTTCTCTCTGCTCATATGCTCTATTCTCAGACTTTTCTCTAGATGGGATTTTTTTTTCATTCCCCTGTTTTGTTGTAACTCTGGCTATAACTCAATATAACCTTACATCTTGGCTCCACTGTCTTCAGATTTCTGAGAGAATGGGGACTAGCTAGAAGGTGGGAACATATAATATACATGGATGGGGATGCTTTTTCAAGTCTCTGGGCTGAGAGGCAATTGTCATCAGATACAATTCTTTGTATTTTTTATGACTGCATTATATTCCATAGAATGAATTTAACAGGCTCCTTCTAACTTTGGGTCCACTGTCTTATAGCAAGGGATGGAAAAAAATATGAGTATCATGGTTGGGAAGATTTGGGGGGCCAAGTGTGGAGGTGTCAACCATCATTTTTGCTCACATTTCATTATTCAGAACTCAGTCACAAAATCACACCTAATGGAAAAGTCTGCTAGAAAACGTAGTCTATATGTGTACCCAGGAAGAAAGAGTACAGATGTTGGTGAGGAGCTAGCTGTCCCTGCTTCAGATCACATTTTTTATTGTGTTAGCATATATATATATATAAACAACATAAAAGTTGCTGTTTTAACCATTTTTAAATGTACAATTTAGTGGTATTAATTACTTTTACAATATTGTGCTGCCTTCACCACCTTCCATTACTAAAACTTTTTCATCACCCAAAACAGAAATTCTACTCTTTAAGCAATAACAACCCATCAACTCTTCCCCCGCAGCCCTTAATAACCTATGCTTTACCATTCCCCCTCCGTGAATTTGCTTATTCTAAATATTTCATATTAATGGAATCATACAATATTTATCTTTTCCTGTCTGACTTATTTCATTCAGTGTAATGTTTTCAAAGATCTTTGATATTGTAATACATATCAGAAGTTCTTTCCTTTTATGGCTGAATAGTATTCTATTTTATGAATGTATCACATTTTGTTTATCCATTCATTTATTAAAGGACATGAGTTTTTTCTACATTTCAGTTATTATGAATAATGCTGCTATGGACATTGGTGTACAAGTATATGTTTAAGTCCCTCCTTTCCATTCTTTGGGATACATATACCCATTTTAGTTTGCCAAAGGGTGGCTGATGCAAAATACCAGAAATCAGTTGGTCTTGTATGTGGGAAGCCAGCACTCAACCACTGAGCCACATTGGCTCCCCTGAGTTGGTTTTTTCATTTGTTTTCTTGTTGTATGCTTTTGTTTTTTTAGGAGGTACAGTGGGAATCAGGCACTCAACTGCTGGAGCCACATGGCTCCCTCTTTCTTATATTTTAATTTGTAAGCATGTAGGCTACAAATTTCCCTCTCAGCACTGCTTTAACTGGATCTCATAGGTTCTGATAGGTTGTGTTCTGGTTTTCATTTTTTCAAGATATATCTTGATTTCTATTGCAATTTCTTCTTTGACCTACTGATTATTTAAGAGTGTGTTATTTAATCTCCAAATATTTGTGAATTACCCTCTTCCTGCCTCTTGTTGATTTCCAACTTTATTCCATTATGATCAGAGAAGGTGCTTTGTATAACTTTAATCTTGTTGAATTTATTGAGATCTGCTTTGTCATCACAACATATGGTCTATTTTGGGAAAAGATCCATGAGCACTTGAGAATTTATATCCTGCTGTTTTGGGGTGAAATGTTCTGTATAAGTCTGTTAGGTTTTGTCCATTTATCATATTATTCAAGCTCTTTATTTCTTTATTGGTCCTCTGCCCAGATGTTCTGTCCAATGCTGGGAGTGTTGTCTGAAGTCTCCAACTAATATTGTAGAGACTTCTATTTCTCCCTTCAGTTTTGTGAGTGTTTGCCTTATGTATCTTGTGGCATCTTGGTTAGGTGCATATACATTTACAATTGTTATTTCTTCCTGAAGAATTGCTCCTTTTATTAATATATAATGTCTTTCTTGGTCTATAATAAGAGTTCTCCTATTAAAGTCTATTTCATCTAATATAGGCATAGCTACTCTAGCTTTTTTAAAATTTTTTGGTTACCATGCATGTAATATCTTTTTCCACTCTTTCACTTACAATCTACTGGCATACTTGGTTCTAATGTGAGTCTCTTTTAGACAGCATATATATGGCTCATGTTTTCTTATCCATTCCACCAGTCTGTGCCTGTTGATTTGGGAGTTTAATACATTAACATTCAATGTTATTACTCAAAAGGCAGTTCTTCTTTCACCCATTTTGACCTTTGATTTTATCTGTCACTTTATTTTCACCTCTCTTTTTACACTTTTAGTTACTTTTACTGATATATTCTTCATTTCTAGACTCTTTTCCAGACCTCTTTCTCCTGTCTTTTCTTTTCAGGCTGTTGCAGTCCCTTTAGTATTTCCTGCAAAGCCAGTCTCTTGGATACAGTCTCTCTCAGTTTCTGTTTATTTATGATTATTCTAAACTTTCCTATCATTTTTGAAAGACAGTTTTGATGAATACAAATTTCTTGGCTGGCTGTGTTTCTCTTGCTGTATATTAAATATATCATAGCACTGTCACCTTGTCTCCATGGTTTCTGGTGAGAAATTGGCTCTTATTCTTATTGGATATCTTTTATATGTTACACATTGCTTTTCTCTTGCTGCTCTCAGAATTCTTTGTCTTTGACATTTGACATTCTGGTAAGTGTGTGCCTCAGAGTAGGTCTGTTCACATTTATTTGGATGGGAGTACATCGTGCTTCTTGGACACAATATCTAAGTCCTTCAATAGGGTTGGAAATTTTCTACCATAATTTCTTCAAAAATTTCTTCTTTTCTTTTCTCCTACTAGAACACACATGACATGTATGTTTGCACATCTCTTGCTGTCATTTAGCTACCTGAGAACTTGTCCAATTTTTTCCATTCTTTTCTTCATCTGTTCTTTTGTATGTTTGCTTTTGGAGGCTATGTCTTCAAGTTCATTGATCCTTTCTTCTGCCTCTTCGAATCTGCTGTTATATGCGTCCAGTGTATTTTTATTTCATTTATTGCACCTTTCATTTCCATAAGATCTGCTCTTTTTCTGTGTATTCTCTCAAATTCTTCTTTGTGCTCACCCACTGTCTTCTTAATATCCTTAATCTCTTTAGCCATCTCATTGTATTTATTAAGAAGATTTGCCTGAACATCTATAATTACTTGTCTCAACTCCTTTATGTCATCTGGAGGGCTTATCTTGTTCCTTTGACTGAGTCATGTGATCCAGTTTATTGGTATGGATTGTAATTTTTGATGGAGTATTAGCATCTGACTTACTAGATTTATTCATTCTGGGTGCTGTTTCTCTCTTTAGTGTAGGTTTTTCTTTTCCTTTTATCCTTGCTGATTATGTAGTAGGAGCCAAGGACATAGTACCTCAAAAGGTACTGTAAGCTATGAAGGTTGAAGCTGCCCACACTACCCCAGGGAATGATGGAGCTTCTCCCACTATTCTCCTCTGCCAGAGGCAGGGGCAGAGCCATAGCCATGTGTAATAATCCAAGTCATGCAGGTCAAGACTGTCTGTAGCTGTTCAGAAAGACTAATGAATCTTCACACCCCTTTTTCCCTGGCCTGGGGTTGGAGATGGAGCTATAGGTGTGGACAACAATCTGTTCTGTGCCAGTCCAAAATGACTGCAATTGTCCAGGTACACTGATGTAGTGCCAGCTCCCCTCTTCCCTTGCAAGAGGATGGAATGGATCCTCTGGAGTGCCCAACAATCTACTCCGTGTGACCTGAATGTGCTTGCAGTTGCCATGAGAGGCTGAATGTGTACTTTCCCTTCTGCCCTTTCGGGGATGGGTATGGGACCACAGGTATCCAACATTCAGTCCATGTAGGCCAAAAATGCCTGCCATTGCCCAGAGAGGCTGAGGAAACTCCAGTCCCCTTGTATCCTAATACAGGATGGGGGTGAATCCACATGCACCCAAAAGTTCAGTCCCTGTAAGCCAAATGGGCCTGACATTATCTGGAGAGGTTGAGGAAATACTAGCCATCTCCTGTCCTATTGAGGAGTGGCAGTGGATCTAATAGTTCCACACAGTCCAGTCTAGGCAGGCCAATAGTGCTTGCCATTTCCTGGAAAGGCTGATGAAACACCAGCCCCCTTCTATCCTATTTTGGGGGGTGGAAGTGGATCCACAGGCACCAAACAGTTCAGTCTGCACAGACCAAAAATGCCTGCTGTTGCCCAGAAAGGCTGAGGAAACACAGATCCCATTCTATCCTATTTGATGGTGAGAGTGGAGCTACAAGTGTTTGACTATTCAGTCTATGTGGGCCAAAAGTACCTGTGGTTACCTGCGGAAGCTTAGCAAATACTGTCCCACTTTTGTCTTTTTGGGAGTGGGGGTAGAGCCATTGCCGACCAAATCAAGTTCATGCAGGCCAAAAGCACCTGCAGTTACACAGAGAGGATAAGGAAACATCAGCCCTCTCCTATCCTATGGAGAGGGGGGGAGAGGGGAGGTGATTATGGAATGGAAGGTACCCAACAAAGCAGTTTATGCAGGCTGAAAGTGCCTGCATTTGCCCAGAGAGGCTGAGGAAACATAGCTCCCTTCCTATCCTATTGGGAGTCAGGGATGGACTACAGGTGTCCAAGTATCCAGTCTGTGCCAGGCAAAAGCACCTGCCTTTGCCTAGAGAGGCTGAAGAAACACCAGGCCCCTCCTATCCTATGGGGGTAAAGGAGAGGAGATGGAATTGAAGGTGCTCAACAAACCAGTTTGCAGACTGAAAGCATTTGCAGTTCCTCTGGAGAGACTGAGGAAACAAAAATCCTCTCCTATCTTATTGGAGATGGGATGCAGATGGAGCCCCAGGTGTCCTACTATTCAGTCTGTGTCAGCTGAAATTGCCTTTAGTTACATGGAGAGGCTGGTGCAAGTCCCACCAGCTTCCTCCCTGCCAGAGGTAGGGCTGGAGCCTAGACTAGGGCTACAGTCCAATCTGGGTAGAAAGCAGCCAGGTCCTACCCTCAGTGTGATATTTCAATCAGCCCCAATTCCCCTCATTCAAGGGGCATAGTTAAAATGTTTACCGGGCTCTTTCCAACTTGGACAGGTTCAAACTTTAGCTGTTCTTAGGATAATACTTTAGCCAGCCAATTTAGTAATAAGTAGCTGAAGTTGATGGTCAACTGTCTCCTCCTCCCCCATTTTTGGGAAATGGAGCTTCTTCTGCCACAAGTGGAGGATAAGCACCAGCTTCAACAGCATGCTCTACTCATGCAACATCACTTCAGATGGGTAGTCTCCTTCCATTCTTTCAAGGATGTTGCAGAATGCTCTTCTGGTCTCCTGGGCCCCCAAAACAGGTGTTTTAGATAGCTCTGGGTGATTGCTAACTGCTCTGTAGGAAAAGCTGAATCTTGAAGCTCTTTATTCAGCCATGATCCTGCCCTTCCTTCCTTTCCATTGACTTTTTAAAAAAATACTTAAAAATTTTTTAAAGATGCTTATGCAATAGAAATGTTTCATAAAATGATGTAGGGGATTCCCATATGCTACATTCCCTACCCTTCCCACACTTTCCCACATTAAAAACATCCCTCATTAGTGAGGTACATTTATTGCAGTTGATGAACACATATTGGAGCATTGCCACTAAGTGTGGATTATAGTTTATGTTATAATTTAAACCCTTTCCCACACAATTTTGTAAGTTATGACTAGATATATAATGACATGTGTCTTTCATTGCAATGCAATTCAGAACAATTCCAATGTCCCAAAAATGCCCCCATATTACATCTATTTTCCCCTCTCCTGCCCCTCACAACCTCTGGTGGCCACTGCCTCCACACCAGTGATAAAAGTTCTTCCATTGCCAGAATAATAATGTCTATAGAAGAATAACATTTTCTACCCTAGTCTATCATTCATTCCCCAGTCCTGAGGATTGTGAAATGTTGATGACCACTTGACCTGTAATTGAGAGGGGGCTTAGAGCTCATAGAGCAGATGAATAGGACTAATTTGCTTGCAATTGTAGACTTTCTCTGTTCCTTTGGATGGTCGTTGTCCATCATCATTTCCTTGTTATTTGTCTTGGGTGGGTCCGATGAACTGGAGAGTAGGTGTTACAACTCTGTTGAGATTCAGGGCCTGACTTGCATATGGAAAGTCCAAAAACTTAAGTTTCTTGGATATAAACCTATCAACTCTAATACTAACTATAGATTCAAAAAGAAGGCATAAGAGCCATATGTAGGGAAACCACAACTGAGTCCAACTCTGTCACACGGGGGGACATACATTCCAAAGTAGGGCCCACTGGCAGGGCACCAAACTTCTGAGCTGTCAAACCTGCCTAAAGTGTCTGGATTTCTCCAGAGCCCTCAGGAGTCTCACTATTTATGGCAATATTTACTGTGGTCATCAATGAGATCCTGCTGAGATGTTCATAAATGTAACCTCTGGAATGACCTCCCAATTCACTTTGTTTGTTTTTTTTTAAATCACCAATTTCTTTCTTTCTTTTTTTTTAAATTTCTTTCCCCTTTTCTCCCACCCCAGTTGTCTGTTCTCTGTGTCCATTTGCTGCGTGTTCTTCTTTGTCCGCTTCTGTTGTTGTCAGTGGCACGGGAATCTGTGTTTCTTTTTGTTGCATCATCTTGTTGTGTCAGCTCTCTGTGTGTGCAGCACCATTCCTGGGCAGGCTGAACTTTCTTTCATGCTGGGCGGCTCTCCTTACAGGGTGCACTCATTGCACGTGGGGCTCCCCTATGTGGGGACACCCCTGAGTGGCACGGCACTCTTTGCACACATCAGCACTGCATATGGGCCAGCTCCACACGTGTCAAGGAGGCCCAGGGTTTGAACCATGGACCTCCCATGTGGTAGATGGATGCCCTGTCTCCTGGGTCAAGTCCTCTTCCCCTCCCAATTCACTTTGAAGTCTCTTATCCATATAAACCCAATTGTCTTTACTCTTTTCCCCTTTTTGTCAAGTTCTTTTTCCAGTTGCTTTGCTAGTTGGTGCTTGGTAGTAATCCCTCAGTGCCAGGGAGGCTTGTTCTAAGGAGTCATGTCCCACACTGGAGGGAGGGTAATGCATTTATATGCTGACTTTGGATTAGAAAGTCCACATTTGAGCAACAAGGAAGCTCTCAGGAGGTAACTCTTAGGCAACATATAATACTAGACTAAGTTTCAATTTCAAAAGATAAGGTTCGTAAGTACAGTTGTCAATATCAAGGGCCTGTCGATGGCCCATCCTCCTTCAGTAGTCACTGACTTTTAATCCCAGGACATATTAGTACTAAAAGGCATGCTTGGGGATCTCTTGTATTCCAGGCAAACTCTTCTTTATGTCCAATGTGTAGGTGCAGTCCTATTTCCCCTTGATAATCAAGATCAATCACCCCAGGCAGTACAGTAATTCCATTCTTTGCCTGTTTATTCAGAAGAATGAGTAACCCAAGGTGGCAGTCTTAACGTCCAAATCAATGGAATCATTGTTGTCGTCCTTGGTGGAAGCACTCCTCCTTTTGCAACTGAGACCTGAAAAGGAGCAGAGCTTAAATTTGCATGGGCAGGAAGCAAAAGATTTCCTAGAGGATCACTAGGTGTAATAGTAACCAGTGCCACTTGCATTTCCACCCCTGGTTTCTTATACACATGAATCCTGGCTGAGGGAGAAACAGCACCATAGAGTGGATGCTGATGTAGGGCATACACAGCCTCCTGGACAACATTGCCTCAATCCAATTGAGTCGTAAAGGCCATTACATTGTTCTCTGAATCCAGCTGCCTCAGAATGATGGGTGACATGGTAAGAACAGTGAATTCCATGAGCACGAGCCCATTCCCACCCATCATTTACTGTGAAGTGAGTTCCTTGATCAGAAGCAATGCTGTGTGGAATGTCGTGGCAGTGGATAAGATATTCAGTAAGTCCACAGATGGTCATTTTGCAAGAAGCATTGTGTGCAGAGAAGAGCAACCCATATCCAGAACAAATCACTGCCCCTTCCATGATGGAAGTTCTCCATATAATCAACCTACCACCAGGTAACAGGCTAATTACCTCAGGGAATGGTGCCTTATTGGGAGTTGTATGTGGGTCTCTGCTGCTGGCAGATTAGGCATTCAGTAGTGACTATATCCAAGTCTACTTTGGTAAGGAAAAGTTCATGTTGCTGAGCCCATGCATAACTTTCACCCCTACATCAAGATCACTTTGTTCATGAACCCACTGGGCAATGACAGTAGTAGCTGGGAAAGAGGCTGTTATCCACAGAGCTGGTCATCTTATCTGCTTGATTATTAAATCCTTTCCCTACTGAAGCATTCACATAGGACACAAATATTTTCATGTTCTTTCCCCACTCAGAAATGTCTATCCACATACCTCATCCCCAGACCTCTTTGTCACCAATTTTCTATCTAATCGTATTCCTTTCAAGTCCCTCACCATCTAGACAAACCATTGGCAATAGCACGTGAATCGGTGTACAAATGAATCTCTGGCCACTTCTCATTTGAAGCAAAATGAACAACCTGATGCACTGCTCAAAGTTCTGCCCACTGAGAGGATTTGCCCTCACCACTGTCCTTCAGGGATGTCCCAGAAAGGGCTGCAGTGCTGCAGCTGTCCACTTTCAGGTGGTACCTGCATGTCCCTCAGAACCATCTGTAACCAGGCCTGAGTTTTCTCTTCCTCAGTCACCTGATTGTAAGGAATTCCCCAAGAGGCCATAGCTGTGGGCTGGAAAAAAGAAGGTAACATGGCAAGAGTGGGAACCATGGGCAATTGGGCCATTCCCTCATGCAATTTACTTGTGCTTTCAGGACCCGCCCAAGCCCTATCTATATATATAACTTCCACTTTATAATGAATTGCTGAGGTGCACACCCAACTTTATGGTTTGGTGGGTCAGACAATACCTAACTCATTATAGGCAACTCTGGTCTCATGGTAACTTGGTGGCCAATAGTTAATTATTCAGACTCTACTGAGGCCAAATAGCAGGCCAAATGCTCTTTCTCAAAAGGAGGGTAGCTATCTCTAGAGGATGACAGGGATTTGCCCCAAAATCCTAAGGGTCTACATTGTGATTCTATAGTAGCCTGCCAGAGGCTCCAGATGGCAACTCTATTTACCACTGACATTTCCAGCACCATTGGATCTGCTCAAGTGGCATTTCAGCTTGCACAGCAGCCTGGACCTGTCATAGAGCTTCCTCTTGTTCCAGCCCCCACCCAAAGCTAGGAGCTTTTCTGGTCACTCAGTACATGGGCTAGAGTAGCACACCCAAATGAAGAATATGTTGTCTCCAAAATCTGAGCAGGCCATCTAAATGTTGTGCCTCTTTTTTGGTCATAAGAGAGGCCAGAAGCAACAGCTTATGCTTCACTTTAAAAGGAATGTCTCAACATGCCACATGCCACTGGACACCTAGAAATTTAACTGAGGTAGAAGTCCCTGTAATTTTATTCGATTTATCTCCCATTCTCTCTCATGCAAATACTTTACCAGTCAGCCTAGAGTAATTGCTACTTCTTGCTTAATAGCTCCAATGAGTGTGATATAATCAACATAATGATTTAGTGTGATGTCTTGTGGGAGGGAGAGATGATCAAGGTCCCTACAGACAATATTATGGCATAGGGCTAGAGAGTTGATATACCCCTGAGTCAGGAGAGTGAATGTATATTGCTGAACTTGCCAGCTGAAAGCAAACTGTTTCTGGTGGTCCTTATGGTAATTGGTGGTACTAATGGTAATTGAGAAAAACACATTTTCCAGATCAATAGCTGCATACCAGGTACCAGAGGATTTGTTGATTTGCTCAAGCAATGATACCACATCTAGGACAGCAGCTGCAATTGGATTCACCACCTGATTAAGTTTATGATAATCTACTGTCATCTTCCAAGATCCATGTTTTCTGCACATGCCAGATAGAAGATTTGAATGGGGTTGTGGTGGGAATTACCATCCCTGCATCCTTCAGATCCTTGATGGTAGCACTAACCTCTGCAATCCCTCCTGGAACCTGGCATTACTTTTGATTTACTATTTTACTGGGTAGGGACAATTCTAGTGGCTTCCACTTGGCCTTTCCCACCATAATAGCCCTCACTCCATGGGTCAGGGATCCAATGTGGGGATTCTGCCCGTTACTGAGTATGTCTATTCCAATTATGCATTCTGGAACTGGGGAAATTACCACAGAACAGATCTGGGGACCCACTGTGAGATCGACCTGAGCTAAAAATGCCATTGATCAGGAAGCAGGTGTGGCCCAGCTGATCAGCTCCTGCCTACCACATGGGAGGTCTGTGACTCATTTCCCGGTGTCTCCTAAAGAAGACAGTGAGCTGGTGTGATGGGAAGGCATGGCAGGCAGACACAACAAGATAACACAACAAGGGATACACAAAGAAAAACATAATGAGAAACACAGCACAGCAGGGAGCAGACATTCCCAGTGTCTCCTGAAGAGGAACAGCAGGATGGCGAGCTGGAGCAACAAGCAGGCACAGTGAACTGATGCAACAAGAAATACAAGAGGAAAAACATAACAAGAAACACAATAAAGCAGGGAACTGAGGCTTAAGCAATTAAGTGCCTCCCTCCCACATCAGAGGTTCTGGGTTCAGTTGCTGGTGCCTCCTAAAGAAACAAAGAAGATGAACAGACAGAGCAAATGCAAACAATGAGGGAGTGGAGAAAGATAAATAAATAAAATAAATCTTTCCAAAAAATTCCATTGATCACCTGACCTCCATATGCCCCTACTCTGACTAGTGGACCACAGTGATATTTTAGGTGTCCTATTAATATCACTTCTGAGCCATTGTCTAATAATTCCCAAAGTGTCTGATCATTTCCTTTCCCCCAATGCACAATTACCCTGGTAAAAGGCCATAGGTCTCTTTGGGGAAATCTAGGAGGAAGATTAATAGTATATAATTTTGGGAGTGAAATAGCATCTTTCCTCAAGGGGACCTCCCTTTGCCATCATTCAAAGTGCTCTGGGTCTGTAAACTGTCTCGAGTCTGGAATTGATTAAGGAGCCAGGACTGTTGCTGTGATTCAAGTTAGTGTTTTGTTCACTCAACCTAGAACTCTTCTGCTTATACAGATCAAATAGGAGTTCAGTAAACTGCTCATATATTTCATTTCTAGGTACCACATGATCTATTAGCCAATGCCATAGGTATATGTGACTCAGACCCTTTTTTTTTCAAAATTTTTTCTTCTTTATTTTCTTTTAAATGTTATATTAAAAAAATATGAGGTCCCAATATATCCCTCACCCCACCCACCCCATTCCTCCCACATCAACAACCTCTTCCATCATTGCGACCCATCCACTGCACCTGGCAAATACATTCTGGAGCACCGCTGTACCACAAGGACAGTGGTCCACATTGTTGACTCAGACTCTTTTGACTGTTGCTTTGAATCTGGCTTTCATTGTGTAGCCACACCCACCTTGTCTTTGGCAATTAAATACTGTTACTTGGCTTCTGCCAGCCTGGCATCTGATCATCTACATAGTATTTAAAATTCTAGTTCCATGACAGCAATTCGCACAGTAATATGTGAACTATAGAGAAGAGCAACCACAGAGCTGTTCAGGGAAAACTGAGTTAGTCTCACAAATTTATTCTTCACAGTCCTGGTTAAAGGTGTGTCTTCTGTACATTCCTGGGATGGGTGGGCATGTCTTCAATGGTGAATCCTTCCTAGCATTCCAATCTCTCTAAGCCTTTGGATCCCCTCATCTACAGTATACCTGGGTAGATCAGGCACCTGGACCTCAGACATTCTAGGTCATCTTTTGGACCATGTTTCAGCCAGCTACCCACACAAACTGTTAAAGCCCTTTCTACCCCCTCAAGCTATAGCATTGAATCCAGAATTTCTGCTTAGTGGGCCCATATCAATAAATTCAGTCTGATCCAACTTTATATTCCTTCCACCATTTTCCCATATGCTTAATATCCTTTCCCATACATATTCCCCTGATTTCTGTCTATACAGATTAGAAAACTCATGCAGTTCTTTTAAGGTATATTATACTTACTCACTGTATACACTTTGTACTTCATCTTTGGGGGCTTGTTTTGATTTTAGTCTAGTTACAGGTCTGGAAGAGAACAGGGGTGATGGGATGGGTAAGGAGAAGAATTAGAACTGTCTTGTAAACTGGTTACCTCAGGGAATTCCTTTGCCATATCATCTGATGAGACGGTGTTAATCTTTTCAGGTGTGGGTTGGATGATAGTCTCCCCAGAGCAGCGTGAAAGTTAGGTGATGGTTTCTTCAGGACAGGGAGGAGGTAGAGACACCTTGGGGCAGGCTGGAAATTGGGTTGTGTAGGCTTAAGTTTGGGTTGTACCTGCCTCAGGGTAAAGAGGAGGTCAAGACTCCCTGGGGCAGACCCGAGGGTGGGTTATGCAGGCTTAACGTTGGGTGGTCTTCACAGGGCAAACAGTTACAGATTTATCTGGCAAAGTCTCAGCAGAATTTAGGGTTTCAGTGTCCCTATCAATATTCTCATCAACCCTTATGTCTCCATCCCAATCCTCAGGGTTACAGTCCTTTCCAATCACTGTCCTCACTTTAACAACAGGCTCTCTGCAAGGTTGAGATTTTAGTTTTCAGTGTATCTCTGATAGTTGTGCAATGAGACTCAGGGTGTGATTTTCAGAGATTGTAACTCTATGGCTGCACGAAACCAGAGTTTCTTTCAGAGCATGTATAGAAATTTTCACATGATTCATGCAGTGCTTAAGTTGAAAATTTGAAGTTTTTAGCTCATCCTTTTCTTTCGTAACTGTATCTAGTGTATTTAGGAACAGCTACCCAAAATCCTTTTATCTTTTAACTCCACAAAACTCTGTTAAGGTGTATATAACACTCTCACTCAAATGTTTGTCTCTTATAAGCATAGAAGTAGTCGTATTCTGAGGTGATATTTTCCGTATCTCTATTGCCAACTCATGCCACGGACTGTCAGTGGCCTCTTGATTATTGAAGAGGAAGTCATTAGTGCTCTTGAATCTAATCAGAGTAGAGAGCCAATTGCAAAAATACCAGAACCTATTCAGAAATCCCATTTTTAAGATTCTGTTTCTCAAGAACCACTCCTGGTACCAAGTTGTATTAATCAGGGTTTTTGAGGGAAACAGAACCCTGAGAGAATATACCTGTAAATAGTATGAGATTTTATAAAATTGTCTCACACAACAATGGGAATGCACAAGTTCAAATTCTGCAGGATAGATTGCAAACCAGGGGCTCCAATAAAGGTCCTTGATGAAGGACCTTCTGTCTGAGTAGAAATTCTACTTCTACTTCTGTCTGAAGTAGAGATCAGAATTCTCTTTCCCTGAATGCTGAAATCATTTCCCCTTTTAAGGCCTTCAACTGATTAGATGAGAATTCACTCATTGCTGAAGGCAATCTCCTTGGTTGATTATGATATAATCAATCTTCTGTGCAATCAATTCACTGTTGATTTAAACCCATGAAATACCCTTGTATTACAATTAGTCCAGTGCAGGCTTAGCTAAACAACTGGTCACATTACCTGAGCAAGTTAACACATTAGCCTAACCATCACAGCTGTCTTATCATTTTCTTGATAATGTCCTTTGATGAACAAAGTTTTTAATTTTGATGAAGTTCAGTTTATCCATTTTTTCTTTTGTTTCTTATGCTTTTTGTGTCATCCGTCAGAATCCATTGCCTAATACAAGGCCCTGATGATTTTCACCTAAGTTTTCGTATAACAGTTTTATTGTTTCATCAACAACCTATATTTTTTGAGCTAGTTTTTGTATGTAGTATAAGATAGGGATCCACTTTAATTCTTTTTCATATAGATATTCTATTGTCTGAGCACTGTTTGTTGAAGAAATTATTCTTTCCACATTGAGTGGACTTGGTGCCTTTGTAGAAAATCAATTGACCAAAGATGTGTGTGTTTATTTCTGAACTCTCAATTTTATTTCTTTGGACTACTTGTCTATCCTTATGCCACTACTACACTTTTGAGTACTGTAGCTTTGTAGCAAGTTCTGAAACAGGTAAATATGAGTCTTCCAACTTAGTTCTTTTCCAGGATGGTTTTAGCTATTCAGTGCCCTTGCCTTTCCATATTAATTTGATGATCTGCTTTTCTCCATTTCTGGAAAAAAAAAAAAAAAAAGACCGATGGAATTTTGATTCAGATTGCATTTAATTTGCAAAACTTTATTATTATTGCCATATTAACAATATTAAATCTTCCAATCCATGAACATGGGTATCTTTTCATTTTTTAAGTCTTCTTTAATTTCTTTAAGCAATGTTTTATAGTTTTCAGGGTACAAGTGTTTTGTGTCCTTAGGTAGATTTATTACTAGATATTTTATTCTTTTAGATGTTATTATAAAGGGAATTATTTTCTTAACATGTTTGCTTTCTGAGCCTATTTCAGAGGACAGCTATGCCATTTGAACAACATGTCTCTTAGATAAATGTTATGCTGGATAGTTTAAGGGAATGACTTGAATGGCATTTCTTTAGTTGTTACATATCATTATAAAGCATTCCTCCCTCTACTGTGCACATATTAGTAAAACTTTCAAAGGAACGAAGGTTGATATAAGGCAAATGCTGAGAAACACTCTTCAAGAGGTATTAATACATTCACATGATAAACTATATTTTCAACTTGAAAAGCTCAGTGGGAAACTCTTAGGCTCTGTCCCTATTGCACTCTTTTATAATTAATTTGAAATATTCTTTCTTTAAAATGAGATCTCTTTGCTAATATGGATTATAGTCCAATAAAATACATTATACAGGAAAACATACCATGTCAAATGGCTCACAAAATAAATGAGGAAAATATATGTCTGTAGGAAATGAAGATGAATGAAAAATAATCAAAGTACATAATGTTTTGCCCACTACCTATCCCTTTAAAAATAAAAAATAATAATAATAAGGTAAGTAATCATTGAAGATCAGTTCTCTAAAATCAGAAGGTTGCTTTGGTGAGTAAAACTGGCAACTGATTTTAGGTGTTTGCAAAGGGAAATATAATTGAATTTATTCACAAAAGGAAGACATTTTTTAAAGTCCTAGAAATGTGTCTGGATTAATTATAAACATGTGTTCACAAATTTTGCCTGTATCACCTACCTGTGTGTTCTCATTTTAAATGGTCCCTGTTTGGAAATGAACTACAGAAAACTGTAAACAGCATCCCATCAATCCTTCATGGGGAAGATTTATAATATCATAAAAACATTGAAAATCACACCCATCATTAGGTTTCCAATTTTTTTTTCTGATTTATATGGACTACAACTTCCACACCACATCTCTAAACCTAAATTACTATTAAACATAAAGGGAATGGAAATGTGGCAAGCTTACCTAACTTGGCCAATTTTTTAATACATTGAACTAAGCCTTTTAATACAAGATCATTTGCATTAATAGAAGATATTAATTTGATATTTACCTTTCAACTAATGTAAAGATTTTAATATAAATTTTTAATTAAACTTAGACCTATGTAGCATGGATCTAACTTGGAGCAAGCAGAATGAGAGGGTGACTTGAAGAGGATTATTAATAAAATGAGACATAATTATTTATTTCAATTGCTTTTGGGATCAACTAAAGCAACTTTGTCAAACATTATACAATATGAAGTATTTTCTTTCTTTAGCATTTATATATCTTTGCCACCACTTCTCGGTGCAAATTATCTCTAAACTTCTTGTTACAGAAATGTTTAATTTATGTAGGAAAGTCTGGTGCATTATTACATGAAGCCTAGAAAAATTAAGCCTTAGGTAGGTATCCTAAAACTTTTCAAAAAACTTTATGAAAGAATAAAAACAAAATCTATGAAAGACTTTGAAAAGGTGTAAACTTTTATGAAAATTTACCATACAATGTTGGGGGAAGGTACGAGGAAAGGGGTGGCTTAGAACTTGAAAGAAGGAATTCTAGGACAAATAAAAAGAAATCCATAGTTCTTGTATGAATGATATACTTCAATAAAAATAAAAACAATTAATTAAAAAAAAAGAAATCCTTCTTTATCCAGCTAAATATAAAGGTGTACAGTTTGGTACCCCAAGCTGATATTGCCGTTAGGTTCAAGAAGAGTTTGAATAAATACAGGTATAGCAGGAATGGATTGTTAAGGTAAATTAGAGATGTTGAAGTTGCTCTTATAGCAACTTCATGCTTTCACGTCTTTAGCCATGCTTTTCTGCAAAACAACACCAGGTATTCTCATCAGAGAAGAAAACGGGGTTGACTGAGCCTGGCATTTTCGTTTATTTTCTTGTGTTTGGGGAAGCAAAAGAATAAATACCTAAATTTCCCTGTCCTATCCAAATGTGATTTGGCCCTAATAACTTGACTCAAAACGTTTTTGTTGTAGGCTTTTTTTTTTTTAAATTAACCTCATCTTCTCCTGGAAGTAAGTCTATCCGTTCTTCTGGGTATAAAATGAGTCAAACGCATGTACTGAAGGGAATAGAGGATTAGATATGCATCTCATAAGAAATTTTATAGGTTGTAAAAGAAAAAAGTATTGGTTATTTATGCTTCTGTTGTTAGAAAGCTGCAGATTTCTATTCCCTATGGAATTTAAGTGCCACATTAAAGCACATTATTTAGTGCTAACAGATACCCTCAGAATTATCTAATATGAAGGATTTTAAAAGGGAGAGTATATTTGCCCCTTTTTAATACATGATTTAAAAATCCTTACAGGAACATTTATTATATTCCCATTTACCACCACTGGGTTTCATCTTTCCTGAAGATTTTTTTTTTTCAATTTCCTTATATGCCCATTTTCTTTTGGCAGTACCTTGCTTTTCCTTTTAAAGTTTGAACTCAAATATTAAAACAGATGCAAAGGCGAGTACCACTTACACGTAAACTCTTGAACTGCATTTTTATCATTTTCTCTGTGGATAAGCCCAATTGTATGAAATTGATAGCAACATTTTAGTGTATCCTTTCGTCCCTAGGGAAAAGCAATGTGCTTAGACAGATGATATGATTTTATGAGTGCATAGCTGAAGTCTAGCACTGTGCATTTGTCTTTATGCTCCTACTCTTTCAGGGACTATGAAAACACATTTAGGCAGTAGCGTTGCTTTCCAACAATAGATTGCAAAGTCTATGACAATACATAGCATTTTCATTGGTGTTTTTCATGATGCACATCAAAGTATAGTTCACGTTCAGCACAGAATTTAAATCTGAACTTGTTAATAAGAAAACAGGAACCTAAGTCTATGAACTGTTTTGATTATCTACCCTCACTGAGGACTGTAATTTAGATTCCACTCAAATATGAATTAGTTTGAATGTTACTCTGCTGCAACTGTTGAATTTATTCATTATGCTGTAATATTTTACTTGTGAAATTGCATCTGGAAATCCTTTCATGTATATCAGGATGAAATTACAGTGCTCAGGAATATTGATTATTGCTTATAATTGCCATCATAATAGCCATCATTTCTTTCTTTCTTTGCCTTTCTCCTACCTCTAAATGATATACCAAACCAAATCAATATACAACATATTGGCCCACTTACATAGTCTCAAAAATCCAATTGCTCTTCTTCATAAATATGCAGAGGACTGAAGATTTTATCTCCAACCATTAAGTAAAAGAGCCCCATACTGTTGAGATTCTATTTTATCACATAATAATAATCAGAGTGTTCCTATATAGGACCAGTTCTATCTAAGTAACATTTTGTCACCTCCAGAGAAACCACAGGGTGGATGTTGGAAGACTGATATGCTGCCTATAAAGTGCGACACTTCTTGCTCACTAGTAAATTAGTTGGCCAAAGGAAAAATACAATATTAAAGAAGAGATTATGACATGGAGATGATTTCAGGACCTATAGAGGAAGCACAATCAAATGGAAAGAGCACAATGCTATGAATCATCTATTCAATAAAATATTTTATTCTTATTTCTACTATATACTGTTTCTGGGCATAAATTAGGTGCTTTAGAAGCAGCAGTGACTCCTTTAAGGTTTCTTCAACTAAAGGATATTCTCTTTGTAAAGCATCCCTATTAATCCACAATAGTTAGGACAGACTTTAGTGTGCCACAATGATGGAGGAGGTTGTTGGTGTGGGAGGAGTGGGGTGGGGGGGCGGTGGGGGGTATATGGGAACCTCTTATATTTTTTAATGTAACTTTTTTGTGTAATGTATATATCTTCAAAAACATACAATTTACAAAAATGATGGGGTGGGGGGTGGCGAATGGGGTATATGGGAACCTCATACGTTTTTTTATGATTTTTTCTATTTTTTTAAATGTTACATTAAAAAAATATAAGAGGTCCCCACATACCCCCACCCCCCTCTCCCCACTCCTTTCAAATCAATAACCTCTTTTATCATCATGGGACATTAATTGCATTTGGTGAATATATTTTGGAGCACTGCTGCACCACATGGATAATGGTTTACATTGTAGTTTGCACTCTCCCCCAGTTCACCCAGTGGGCCAGGGCAGGACATACATTGTCCAGCATCTGTCCCTGTAGTATACCCAGGACAACTCCAAGTCCTGAAAATGCCTCCACATCATATCTCTTCTTCCTTCGCCCTACCCTCACCAGCTACCGTAGCCACTTTCTCTACATCAATGCTACAATTTCTTCCATGTTTTTTTATGTAAAGTTCTTTGTGATCTATTAACTTTAATAAAAAAATGTAAAAAAACTTACAACATGTGACATACTAGGAGAATAGACATGTATTATGTAATAATGGTTCAACAGATTGTAGGTGTTTAGCTCAGATCACTTAGCCCAGATGGTTACAACCTGGTACTAATCCTGTAAAGACCATGGTTGACAGGTTTCATGGGGCAATGGAAATAAACTAATTTGAAAGACCTCAATTCCATTTTTAGCCATGCCATTAACTAGCTATGTTACTATTGGGTAAGCCAATCTTTTTCTCTGAGTCTCAGTTTCCTTAACTGAAAAGTGAGGCATTTTTGGACTACTAGATAACTGATGTGGTTCTACCCAACTCTGATTCTCTGATTCAACGCTGTCATTCTTAAATTTTTATCATTGATCTCAAAGGGAGTGAGGTAAGAGTGTGACTCAATTCAACATCATGCACATGCCAAACTCAACACAAAGCACAACTTCTTTTATACCTAAAGAGATCTCTCAATTCAAATCTTAACATGTCTACTGTCTGCATAACCCTAATATATTATAATGGTTAAGAACAATGGCTTTGGAGCTAGGCTACCTGGGTTTGAAACTTAGCTTCGCTAATTACTAGCTGTTGGACCACATGCATGACACTTAGCACTCAATAAGTGTAAAATATAAATATACTTTTAAAAAAACTTTGTTTTGGGCAATTCATTCTTCCATGTGAATAAATCAATACTGTTCATGAAAGGTCTATATTACAATACTCATGAACAGTCAATTATCGTCCTGTAGTAATTCAAACATGACAGCAGCCTGTCTCTATTTCTATGAATTTCTAAAGTAGACAAAACTAATGCATGGTGTAAAAGCATTCATAATAGTGGTTGCCTCTGCGAGTGGGAGTGGGATTTAATTAGAAAGGTAGGAGGGAACTTCCTTGGGGTGATGGTAATATTTTGTATCTTGATAGGAGTTTTGGTTATACATGTGACTGCATTTGTCAAATGTCAGCAAATGCATGCTTAAAATTTATTCATTTCATTGTGTATAAGTTTTATATTAAAATTTGTAAAAAATATCCAACTCTTGCTAGTGATATGCAAATTGAAATATGTGAAGGGAAGTGTATTATTGTCTGCAACTCACTTTGAAATAAGAGGGAGAGAGGAAGCGATAGATAAAACTAATATAGTCAGATATTAATTGTAGAATTTAGTTAAAGTGTATATGGGTGTTTATAGTAAAGTTCTTTCAATTTGGCTGTATATTCGACAATTTTTAAAAGAAAATATTGGAGAAAATATTACTGCAAAATACAGTCTCTAAAATTCAGTAGTGAGGAAAGTCTCAAGAGCTGGTATCTGGGATGTTCTAATTGCCAAAATGCTCCATGATGCCTTTATTCCTGTTTTTGAATCAACTTGAGGACCATATTCAAAAGGAAGCTGTAAAGTGAATAACATCAACTGTGGAATATTAACACTCAGAGATTGAGAAATTCCTTAGCCTGTAAGTCAGGGAACACAAGACCCCTTTCTTCTGAAAAGTATAAATGAGAAAACAAGAAGTAAACCACAAAAGGCCTTTGGATTTAGCTGTTGGTACATGAAAATTTTCACAAGCCCCTCCCAGTTCTCTAAGCTTTTTTGTAGCATGACTGTTTGATAATGCAGTGTGTGTTTTTGTAGCAACTGTCTTTGGTTTTTATAGCCTAAACTTTTGTTTCCTTTTCACAGGCACTTCCTGTTCAAACATGGCTCTGGATCCTCTGCTATCTTCAGTGCAGCCAATCAGAACTACCCTCTAACGTCCAATACCGTGTACTCCCCCCCTCCCAGGCCGCTTCCTCGAAGCACCTTTTCCAGACCTACCTTTAACTTTAACAAACCTTACAGGTGCTGCAATTGGAAGTGCACAGCCTTGAGCGCCACTGCAATTACAGTGACTTTGGCCTTGTTACTAACCTATGTGATTGGTAAGGCCTTCTTTCTATGCCTCAGTTTTCTTTTTAATCAAAGTCTTGTTTTGCTTGTGGTGAGGGTTGGGTGTTCTCTCTCAACTCTGGGATCTATAAATGTGGGCCAAGGCTTGGTATTATAAATAACAAATGAATTTCTAATTGTTTTTTTTTTTTTTTTTTTTACTTCCTAACCTTAAATACTGCTTAGGAGAATAAGGAATGCCCTTTGAGTAGAAATATTTATACTACTAACACAGTCTTATTGATTGCAATTACTGTAGTTAACCATTTTCCTTTCAATTAGTACGTTGTTATGGTTTTCTCATTAGAAGTCATAAGTACCAATCTGCAATAGCTTCTTAAATTATTGTTAAGCAGTAACACACATAGCTGAATTTTCAGCTAGCAATTTCCTCCAAGCAATAGTTATTTGGAAACTGTCAGAAAATCCAGTACATAATTTTTCCCAAGAATTCTGATTCTTACACTGGGACTAAAAAAAATGTATTCTTATTTTAACTAGGCTAGGAAATTGCATGGTTACTGTGTTTGGGAAGGTAAGCCAGGAATAGTCATGAGTCACTCTTTCGAGTTTTAAGAAAAATAGTTTTTTTTTTAATCACCCAGATTAAAGTCATCATCACTTGATAGAAAATCAAGTGATGTTTCTAGATGACATTTTATTTTGACTGAACATTAATTACCTTGATTGGGTGGGTTGCAGCTAAAACGTAAAGTAACTTAAGAAACATGTACACTGTAGAAGAATTATTCCTAGAATGAATATAATATCATGCAGAAAATAATTTCATCCAGTATTTCACTTGTAACTTCTTTTCAGTTTTAACCCATTTTCCTAACTGAATCAGGATTACCCACTAAGATACAATGAATAGGATTTTGAGAGGTAGATAAAAAGGTATTTAGAATTTCTTATGCTTACAAATAATAAAGTAAAATAAGTTTAGTTGATTTCTGTTTATCCAGAATGTGATACATAAGAAAGTTCACATAACCAGTTTTTATAGTATTCAGAACAGGGAGTGGTAAGTAAACAGATATATTTTGTAGGGACGATACTGATAATGTCAACAGTATAGGATGATAGCCTAAACTAATGACAGGATTATCTATTTTATATTTTCATCACACGTTCTGAATATATTTACACAGTGCTTCTATTAAATGTGGATGATATTACCCTATAATATAAAAAATGCCTTTTATCTCAAAAATTTCAAGATAACCCAACGTGTGTTTGTTTTGTAATAACTTGTATCAGAAAGATTGCTGAAGGGATGTGGTGGGAGATGAAAAAGTACTTCAAGTCAAACATGATTCTAATATAAAATCATCCTTAACAAGGACTAATTTGGGGAATTTAAATACCAAAACCCCTTTAAAATGTTTGTGTTTGAGTATGAGACAATCTATTATTTTATTGGTTATCTTCTATTAACTTTTACATTATAGAGAGATAACATTTTAGATATGAGACTTAACCCCTGGTAAAAAACAAAAATGGGAACTAGTAAGCTCTTTATTAATAGGTTTATACTGTGTTTAAAACTGTATGTTTCTATTTAAATTTCTAATGGTGGTCAGTGCTACATCAAAAATTTTATTATATATTCTGTGACTTGTTTTATTTGCTTATTTATTCCTTTCATAAGTGAAAGTAGAACATTTTAGTCATTTCAAGACATGGGATAAACAATGACATATAAATTTGGCAAGACCGTAAGGCAAGATAATGCAATAGTTATGAGCATGAATTTTTAGACCTCTGCCACTTATTAGGAATATTATCTTGGAAAAATTATGTAACTTTTTTCAGGTCTTCATTTCTTCATCTGTAAAATGGACCTGATAACAGTGCCTATCACGTAGGGTTTTTGTGAGGATTAAATGAGTTAATATATCTAGAGTTATTAGAATAACACCTAAAATATAGGGCCCTGTAGGTTTTAATTATTTCCATATTATCATTATCATCATTTACTATTAAAATTTACAGGTCTTAGATTTAACAATTTTGTCCAATGCTGTGTCCCAGCACTAGGACAGTGCCTGGCATGTGACAGCCCTCTCAGTAAAAGTTTATTGAAAAAAATGAATTATGCTAAGTACTTTACTTGTATTAGCTCATTTAATTCCCATGACAATTCTTAAGTATAGATATCAGTATTACATGTATTTTATAAATGTATTTATGAATGAGGAAACTTAAGCACAAAAAAAAATAAGATACCATGTAGTGGTCACATTGAGATGAAAAAGTCACATCACTAGGAAATAGAAGTCCTAGGATTCAAGCCAGAGCAGCCTGACTCCAGAGCACATACTCTCAAGTGCTATGCCTCACAGTTACTCTACCACCACAGTAAATTACAGCTTATTTCCTTGTTAGTCTACTAAATCAATCCACCAGACAATAGTTTTCTTATTAAATTTTAAAAAATTTAAATTAGGTATACCAGGTCATCTAGTAGAGCCGAGTGCAACTGAATTTGGTTCATTGTTAAGAGAAAGCTGTTGAGATCTCTTATGGTGAGATTTTTAGATTCAGAAATATTAGGCTGTATGCTGGCACAGTAGGTTGGATGGGGTCAGCATGAAGGGTTGTCAATGGCAAACACTGTAACTGGACATTATGTGACTTTGGAGAAATCACTTAAAATCTCTTCCTCAACTTTCCCCGTCTGTGCCATATTGCTAAGTACCTCAAAAGGTTAGAGTAAGAATTCATCATTAGACATTAAAGTGAAAGTTGTCACATAAGAACTATAACATACAAGATGATTTTTAAATGGCTTTCCTTGGTTGAATTTTTTTAAGAATTATATTTCAAAATAGTAAAACATTGTACTCTCAACTCTTGTTGAATCTGTAAGAGTCATCATTTTTTTTTCAATCCCTCACTATGGTTGCTATATAATTCAAGTAAAATCTTTTACTGGAACTATTTACTATTTCTATTTCCTGTGCAAATTCCTTTCTGCTATGTCATTTTCCTCTATTAACCATTATACATAGCCACTAAATACTAATGGCTGTGTACCTTGTTGCCCTTAATCCACTAGGAGAAATCACATTTATATCAATGGGTCATTGATAGACATTCTGTGCAATATGGCTTTGTAAGTGTTCATTGGAAAGTAGTAAAAGTCCAGCATGTGAAAAGCCAGGGCTGTTTATTCAGCCTAACACTCCCATCCCCACACTCACCCACTCAACCATTCACCCACAATACTTTTTGGGTTGGCAAGATAATAATTCCTTTGAATAAGTTTTGAGATCATAAAATTTGGTGAAGGGAGGCATGGAAAGCTACAGAATATATGGAGATACCATAGGATGGCTATTGTCATCACTTGCCCATAAATCTTTAATACTTTCTTTCTGCAACAAAAAATATGTCCTTACTCTTCATCCTCTCTGATATTTTGCCATCAGTTCTGTATCAATGCCAGTCAGCAGGACATTTGCTTGAATTTACAAATAAACCATATGAAGTAATAGAAAAACAGATGACCATATGCAAGACATCAAGAGAAGGTGCTTCATCAATGGTTGTGAAGGGCACAAACACTGCTTTTCTTGCAATCTTTGATGTTTTGATCAAGTTTCTCCACAGCCAGCAGTTTGTGTAAGAGGCAATAGAAACTCACAGGCAATAGAATCTCACAGGAATACATTGTGCCTGGGTCAGATGAGATGTTGTATTGAATGAGTTTCGGAGTAAGGGTTTCTGGTTCTCAGACCCAATATCATCAGTTAATGACTGCCATGAAGCAAGTAGTGATTCAGAGTAGTGACCTAACTCTACAGATGGAACAATTAGAAGGCAGAAAGTTGCTTGTCATGACGTACTATATAGCCCACATGTAGAAAGTTGACCAGAATGGAGATTAACAATATAGAATTAAGACAGATGGAATATTGAGCCCATTCTCTGATCCAAAGATTAGGGGTAAAAACTATTCAAGAGGGCAAACAACCTACCTCCCTTTGTTCTCTGCAACAAAATTCAGTAATACAGATTTTTATGCTTTCTCCTGTCTCCTATATACTAGCTCAAATTTCCCTACTTTCTGAGGCTATTGTAATAGCCTTCATTTGTAAATGAAGTAAAAAAGTGCTTAAAATGATAGAATGGGAGAAATGGAGAGTGCTCATTTTTTCCCTCCTCACAAAGATAGTGCAATAACCTCACTATGCTGAGAAGAAATAAAAGAAAATGTGGCACGTTCTTATTTTGGAAAATTCAAGAACTTGGTTATATGAGTAGTTGTTTTATTTTTTTAATGGAAAGAATAGAAATGCAAACTTTTCAATATGTATAAATACACAATATCCTACACACAAAGTTTAAATAAATGTAGAAAAATATGCCTACCAAAAATATCTATATCACTTGCAACTTCGTTAATGTCTCTATGCCCAAATTTCCGCATCTATAAAATGGGACTGTGAATATTTTCCTCATGGGTTAACTTTATAATTAAATGAGATGAAGCATGTAAAACACCCAAGACATTGCTTAGCGATCTAAATAAGGAATAATGATGATTATTGGTGGAGCAAGATTATTATTAAAATTATTAATTTGAGCTGAGTTAAGCATAATAAGGACATAAATTTAACTTAACATGAAATGTTTTGTTTCCATTCTTTCCAAATTCCTCTAAGAAAAGTTTTCAGAGCTCAAATTTCCTCTAATGGGTTCATTGTTTTCTTCTGCCTAGTTTCAAAAACCAGTAATTTTGCCTTTCTTTTACTAATTTCCCTCTCTATGGTGTTTTGACCTTTCAAATGGTATTGTGTTCTTCTCTGGAGGCCATATCTAGGTTGAAATACATTTTTATTAAAATATATTAGAGCTTATAACATTTAAGAAATGACTCAGCATAAAATGCTAAAAAACATTTTACTTCATCCTATAGACAGCTATCAGTCATTTTGGTGTCATGCCTAATATGTATTACTCCTTCCAGTTCACTCCCTTGCACCCATTTTTGATAATGATGACAGTTTCTGTATTAGCATTGACTTTGCCTCTCTTTCCATGAGTCTACCAACTTTCTAGTAATTTCTCCAAGCAGGGATCTGGGGAAGAGTGGTGTAACTTCAGTCTCATTATAAATCTGCTATCTGGACATTTATCAGGACCCTTCTTTCAGAAAGATTTATATTTTTATCCTGCATCACCTTTTGGTATAATATGTTCCATAAGTTGATCCCAAATATATTGAGGCACTTTTACATGTTATAAATAAAAGCAGAAATCCAATCCGAATTAAATATACTATAATAACAGAAGGAAACCGTGTCACATAAAACTAATTTTCAAAACCATAGTTAGCTAGCTCCTGTTGCTCAGAATTAAGGCATTTTTTTTTTTTAATTTTTTTATTTTTTATTTTTTATTGACTAAGGCATTTTAAAGAAAGGAAATTCTATACTTAATCTTTTTTTTTGGAACTCCAGCATGCTATGGATTTAAGACAAAGTAAGAGAGATAATTTCTTAGGCTAATGAGTAGTGGATAATAAATGCATGTCTCACATCAAGAAATTTTCGTGGTGGCTCAAGAAGAGGCAGTCACCTTGCAAAGTACTTCCCATATAGCAATTTCTTAGCCTAAGAAGGAAAATTAAAGTGAAACTTTGTGAAATAGATGAAGATCATCTAGAAGGCATAGTAAAAGAGGACTGGACAACAGGTTAGTAATTTTGGAGTTTTGCATGCTTAAGAAATTTGAAAACAAAAATCAATCTGCAAACTCAGAAAAAGCTCTGTCAATATTTCTGATTTCAAAGTAAATAATTTTAATTCTATTGCATAAAGGAGAAATTTCACTCCTGTTCAACTCAGTTTTTCCTCGTCCAAATTATATATAATGCATATATAGATAAATGAATATTTTTAGACATACTGCATAAGTTGTTAAGCTATACTTGCACTGCTGAAGTGAATAAGAATAAGTTAAATTAGATCAATGGCTTTGAAACAGATGGCAGGTTAACCTATTTTAAACTATAGAAATATGACTGGATTTTCATATAGAATAGCTAGACTGGGCAGAGCCAGTTTCACCAGCAGAATATCTGGTTCATCGCAGACAGCACAAACAAGTGTCATCTTTCAGGGTGGGGTCCTTTTCATTTGGGGATCAACAATATTCCCTCTCTAAAGAGGCATAATATGTTTAGGTAACTACAAATATGTTAGAATACCTGGAGAAAAATAAATGGAGGATAAGAAAAGAAGGAAATGAAGAAGGTAAGCAGATCATGAAAGCATTTTAAGTCATAGTAGGGTGCTTAATATTTATTCCAAAAACAAATGGATAACCTTTTAATGTTTTTTTTTTCTTTAGGGCAAGATAATTTCTTGCTCAGATTTACATTTAGAAAAATCACTCTAATGGGAGTATGGAAGTTGGATTTGGCAGGAAAGGCAACAGGGGTTTTAATATCAAAGTTAGGAAGATAAATGAGGAAACTATAATAGTAATCCAGGTGAGTGATGGTGAGATCATAAACTTTTGAGAAGGGAGAAGGGGGAGATGGGAGCTAAAATTATACATAAGTTAAAACACTTAGTGACTTATTTGACGTTGCAGGAGAGAGAAGACTATGCAAGGCTTAGGGACTGGGTATATGGTGATGACATTACCTAAGATAGAAAATAGAAAGAAGAGGTTTAAGTGTGAAAATGGCATTTATGTAGAGATGCCTAGTGTTATTGAATATATGGAACTGAAACTTTGGAGTAATCTACCCATGAGGATAAAAAAAAAATTGTGGGGATAGAATGAGGGAAAAAAGGATGAAGGTTTTAATTCTGGGAGAATACTGATATTCAGGAAGGCTGAGGAAAAAGAATCTGCTTTACAAACTAAGAAGAAACTGTACAGAGTTTGGAAAAAAACAATAGATGATGGAGAAAGAACAGTGGTTTTCAACGTGTGTCTGGGGACCCCCAAGAACTTTCCAAGGGTCCACAAAATAAGGCTGTTTTTGTGATACCACCATGATGTTAGATGTTATTTTGTCTTTTTCATACAATTCTTTCATGAGTATACTCACAAACCCATTAGTAAATTATTCCCAACTATGGATAGTGTTTAAATAAGAGCATTGTTTTGTATTGGATCTTCAATATAGGCAAGACCCACGTGAAAAAAAAAACAGATTATAGTATGACTTTTCAACACCTCCTCCTTTGGGACTCCTGTTACTTTCTATGGGATGATAACTAACAAATTGAGGGGACCTATGATGACCCAATTTAAATTTTCTGCTGATCAAAGTCTCATCATAGCATTGCAGATCTAGTTAATGAAGACCTTATGTGACGTATTATAGTTAACATATTATGTTTACCATGAGAGTTTCTAAGGAAGGACTTCACAAATGTTTGAAATTTTTAACTAGAAGAAAAGGCATATGACCTGGTGTTTTATAAATAACTCTTGATTCCATTTCATTTATTTTATATTAAGGAGCTCTGGGTCTTCATCAAATGATCAGAAAACCAAAGACCAGCATGTGTACATAGAACATCAGAGGAGGTAGCCAAGCTATCAAATAAACTAGTCACAGCTCTGACCAGAAATAAATAGTAGGTGAATTTTTACTACAACCAATCTGTGCTACTCAGCCACTTACTACAGATGAGGCAGATTTTGCTCTTTGCTATTCATATAGTTCACCAAATCAACTAACCCCATTGATTTATGTTGTAGACAAAGCTCTTAATTCAGTTTTGCCTTTTGCTCATTTAAAGAAGAACCTAGATTTCCTTTGATCCTGAACATCAATTTCAATTACACAGATATTAGATATGGCAAATAACAATACCACATACTGTCTTTTTGTATACCATATCCCCAAATACTTTGTAGAATTATCTAATAAAATTACAGAGTTAAATGAAAATAATAATAGAGAGAGCAGTATAATATTTTATGTTTTACCCATAGCAAGCAGCAAAACTAATACTAGTTATATAATGCATAAGAGAGCGATATACCAGTTGAAGAAATTAGAAACAAGTATATTGTACTATAAAAGAAAGTGGTAATTTTTGAAATGGAGCTTAAAAGATCATGTGTTACCTCCAGACAGAGTTCTTATGATTTCAAATCATATGAAGCTAACAATTATTTCAGTGGTTTCCCTATTCCCTAACAGCCTAGAAGTAGGTTTTGTTTTTTATTTTTTGTTTTTTTTATCTTTGACCTCAGTGATTGATAAAGCTAGCCTAAGTTGGCCATAAGTAGTTGAAGGTCAGATGTCTTTTGAACCTAGTTGAAGTATTTGATTTTGGGAGTGCAAATTTTCGTTCCCATGGGAAAATGTGATAAAGCACTGTAGGTGCTCATTGCTAATTTGGGCTATAACGGCCCATGATCAAAGATTACCATTTAGGATGATGCAGAGATGGCACTAGTTAGATTTACCAATGAGGCTTTAGAGATATTTGAAAACCAGATGGTAGAAATAGATTCTTCTTTGTCATGCCTAAAACACAGTCTGTTCCATAATCAAACAAAACCTCACCAAAACATAAATGTCTTTGGTTTCTGTTCCTGCATGCTATAAGTCTTTAGTTTGATTTCCTTGACCAAATTTTGCCCTTGGATTATCTGACACATAACAGTACTTGCTGCTAAGCACCGACCTAGTCCTTTTAATCAACAAAATATTAAATGTAGAGATACTATCACATCAACAGGGAGAAAAACTAAATTAAAAAACAAGCAATTTGGTGGGCAATCAAGATTAAGTACTGTTTCAAAGATGAGAAGCAGGAATTTATGGTATCCAGTGATAGGAATTTCTTTTGGTCAAAAAGCAGCCAAGTTATTTATTAGCATACATAGTAAACTGAAGTATATAGTTAATTTTTTTAGTTAATTATAGTTCATGTATCTGTTGTAATTTGAGTAGATAACAAAGAAATAAAAATATTTAGATTTACTCACTATCTCGGTAGCACTCCCTCCTAATGAGGCCAAAATCATGGGCTCAATCACTAACTCAACCTATTAAGTCTACTGTTTCATTTCTGAAGCCCACAATCTAGTATCTCTTTGTGCTCCATGTCCAAAATCAGAAACCCAGTCATACCTTCTACTTCCTAAAGAACTTGAACTCAGAAATGAATCTGATGAAGTAGACAGGGTTTTCTTGGCATACAGTATTTGTTAAATATTATCAACTAATTTTATAAATTAAGTAATGAGATTTTATATAAAATCTCTAGATTACCTAAAATTCGTGTTTCTCATGAAAAATATGATGATCTGGCAGCCTCAGACCTACAGTTCCCCACTTATCCACACATTTATTGAGTACTTATTACATGCCAGGTACTATCCTAGTCTTTGATGTGGCAACAATAATGTGGCAACCATTGGTTGGTGCTAAATAGTGGCTGACTCCAAAAGCACTGTGCATGCTCCAGTCCATCAGAGTGCCCATTCTGCCCTCATCACTTTTTTATATTATCTTCTTTTCTTCTGGTTGGGCATTTAAGTTTGCAAAAAATGTAATAAAACAATTCACACAGAAGTATAAATGAATATGACAAAGATAAATGTATAAAATCTCCCTAGGGTAATTTGTATTTTATCAAAAGACAATTCTTAAAACAAGAATGGCAAATCCCTGACATTTGTATCACCATTTCTCTGTCCAAGACCTGTGGAAGATATCAGTAATTAAATGGAATAAATGCTCTTTGCTGCATTTGCTGTTTGTCTAGACTCTGCAGTTGGAATTTGCTCAGAAGCTGAAATACATATGCCATTATTACTTTAAGAAAATAAATTAGCCATTCACTACAAATTTCTAAATTTTAGAAGTCTAGCTATAAGAATTATGTGAAGAGCAGGAAAATACACCTGAAAATTCAAAACAAATATCCCCATTAATAAAGCTGGCCCTGATATTCAGCACAAAAAGTAGTCCTAACAATGGCAAACTATGTCACAGATTCATGGGACTGAATATAAAGAACACCAAGCAGACAAAATTATAACCACCTTATTATTACAGACTCATTTCAAACGAATGTTCTGCAGATACTGGATATACAATGTTCAGGTGTTTGTGTCTGCATATATATTATATAAATGTAAATATGTATATGTATATGTATGTGTGTATGTGTGTGTGTGTGTTTATAAGCAAAGTTATGGGTTCCATGGGATAACGTTGGTCCTTTAAATCCAAATCTCTCCAAAGTTCCTTCAAAACAAAATTCAAATCAACAAGGAAAGCAAATAAAACCATAACCCACGTCAATACCATAACCAGGAGACAGAGAATTAAACTTCAGCATAAATAGAGAAATAAACACCCAAATGAAGTAGAGCTAGGTCTATAGCACAAGGCAGAGCTGAGGGTCAGACAGAAATTTCATTGCAAAGAGGATATGGGAATTTGGGCCTAAGGATGGCAGCAATTGTTAGAATAAATCACATGTAAGAGAAGTCCCAGGGTACTTCCAGGAAAGATGGCAGAGTAGGGAGCTCCAGGACTTAGTCTTTTCCCCAAAACAACTATTAAATAGGAAGAAACAGTCTGAAACAACTATTTTGAAATTCCAGAGACGAGAAGAACACTGTAAAGATCTAAAGAAGAATGCAAAGAAGAGGCTGATAAATCATGTTAGAGAACTGTAAATTGCTCTCTCCACACGGTAGCTACTGGTGCTCATCCCTCACTCTCACAGTAAGCCACTACAGGGCCCAGTTCTTGGTTAGCTGCTGATGACAGAAAGGGACATAAAATCCTCTTCTCCAAGAACAGGTGTGTGCATGGCCAATCACTAATCATGCCTTTTGATTAATGAGTTCAGATCCCTGAGTCTCTGCTCTGAGGGCAGCCATTGTTTCAACACACACCATTGAAACAGAGGAAAGTTAAAAAAAAATTCTAGGTTACTGCTATGCAAAAATGCCTTCCATAAAGGTTATACTGTGTTGTCTACCCACTAGGAATGTATAAAAGTGCCCATTTCCCTACAGACTTGCCAACAGCATGTGTTACAAACTTTTGACACTTTGTCCATCTAATAGGTTAGAAATTGTACCTCAGTGTAGTTTTATTTTATACTTCTTTTACTATGAGTGAAGTCAAATATCTTTTCATATGTTTAAGAATCTTTTATGTGAACCATATGTTCATGACTTTTGCCCATTTTTCTATTGGAATTTTTTATCTTTACCTCAAATTTTAACTCTATACACCCTCAGAGGGATATATTCTAAGGACAAAAGAACACAGAAACTTTCAACTTTACTGAGTAAGTTTAGTTCTGTGAATGGTATTGGTATAGTGATTCTAATATTATTTTGTGTGTGTCTGGTTGGATAAGCAAATATGTACATATATTGATGTTATTGGGAAAGGAGTTCTCACTGTGTGAAAAAGGAAATAAAAGTAGGGAACTGTGAAGAGGAAGAACTCTGTAGTGTTGGATTAATATTGGGTATCAACATGAATTCATGATTTAAAGAATACACATATATACATTTACATGTATGTATATGCATGTTGTATATATGTGCGTATCTGTATAGAGTAACAAAGCAGATTTTAAAATATAATAATTTTGTTCTATGTGTATATATCCTTGCTCTGTCTCCTGAAAGGACCAAGAAGCAATGACACCTTAGTAGTAATGAGCACACCTTATACCCAAACCTTGGTTTCTAAACAACATTTCCTAGTAAAAGAAGCGAAAGTTCCTTGGATAAATGACTGTATCTAGGTGTGTGTCAGGGGAAGTAAGTGTAAGGCAAACCTGGAACATCTTGTGATAGGAAGCAAAGAAGTGTTCACACATGTTGAAAAGACACTGGAGTTCATTTGAAGTAGCTCTGACTGACCATATTTGAGCATCATAAAGAACAAGGATTACAATGGGTTATAACACATTGAACAACAGCAGAAAAGAATCCATGCATCTATTCTAATACTGAGAAAAAGTGGACACAATTTCTAGAAATAGGCATGGTTTGTCCTTTAACTCAAGTAGGTCCCTTTATACCTATTCTTTATCTCATTCAAATTAGATATTATAATACCTCTTTTATGTTTATGTATGAATGAACTGAGACTCAGAGAAATTGAAGAGCTTACCCAAAATTGCACAGCCAGGAAGTGGATTAGCCATCTCTCCTTAGGTCTGTCTTACCCAAAAAGAGCCTATACCCTCAGTAATTAAACTATACAACCTCTAAAAATAAGCTTATATTATAAATACTTCTTCATAGCCTGCTTTGTGACTATCTTTCTCTACTATTAGATATTTTTTTATATTATTTTTAACGGCAACATCCTCTTCTTTTGTAAAATATACTGACATTTATTTACTCAATCCCCATTTGTGGAACATTTGAGTAATTTTCAATATAGTGCTGTTATATACATAATGTTGAATATCCTTGTATTTTAATCTACTCAGATCCTTTTCTTAGGATAAATTCCTAAACATGAAATTGCTGCAACAAAATGTTTAAACACATTTCCAAATTTGGATATATATTGGCAATTTTTCCAAACATTTTGCAACAATTTACACTCTTATGAGCAGTGTGTAACTGTGATCATTTCCCTGAAGCTTGAGAACTTTCAGTGTCATTATTTATAAAAGAGCAAAAGAAAGGAAGAGAAAAGGCCATTTTGATAGGCAAACTGGTATTATAGTGTTTTAACTTGGCTGTTAAAATTACCTGTCAGGTTGAATATTTTAAATTATCATTGCTCATTTGCAACTCCTCTTTTGTGAATTGCATTTTTCTACTGGAATGTTCAACTGTTATGTATAGATTTATAAGGAATTTTTATTCATTGAAGATAGTAATATGACGTATATTTTAATTAATAAAAATTAATGAAATTTACTATTTTAATCCACATGGAAATAATAAAAAACTTAGAGACCAACTTATTCATTTCCGAGATCTCTTGATCTCATGACAAGACAGTTGAAACATTAAGAAAAGTTTTAGACCCATTCTCCAGGCTTATATGAAGTTGAAAAAACTTCCCACAGCTTAATCTTTCTTTAAAGAAAAACTTGAATCTATTTCAGTAATAGAAAACAAGCTTTGAACAAGAAAGTGATCTGTTTTAACAGAACTGCTAAGAAGGCTGAGAAAAAAAGAAAAAAGTTAGAACCAGTAGAGAATATATAATCTTTATATGGCTTCTGTTATATGTGATCCAACAATCAAATAACATAATCAAAATATCCATATAAAAAGGTTATTCTGTTGGTGTACATACATTCTGAATTGATGGAGGGTTTTTATAGGGCTTCCATTTATGTCCTATTTACTTACCTGAAATGGATGGTCAAAATTATTTTAAATAGCCAGTCCATGGGCAAAGAAGAGGTTTTCTCTGTGCTAAAGCAACTTATTGGTATAAAACATTAACCTATGGCATTGGGTTCATAAGCCTAATATTCCAGCCAAATGACTTCAGTACTAAATGTCATTGAATAGAAGAAATGGATCACGTTCTCTCTTGGCTCCGAATACGAGAGAGGCAGTGTGGTTTGGTGGAAAGAGACTGAGAGAAAAATAGGGTCCTGGTATCAGTTCTGTGTGTCCTCGGGCAAAACACTTTCTAGTTTTTAGTACCCTCTTCTGTAAAATGAGCTCGAACTGAATGGTTAGTTTATGGTATTTTTAACCAAGTAATAGTTTAATTTTAGAACAGTTTTAGATTTGCAGAAAAGTTTGAATTATAGTACAGAAAATTCTCTTATATCCTTCATCGAATATCCCCTATTGTTAACATTCTACCAAGCCATAGCGCTTTTGTCAAAACTGAGAAACCACCAGTGATAAATGTTATTAATCTAATTTGACACCACTCAGATTTGACTAGTTTTTCTACAATATCCTTTTTCTGTTATAAGATCCCATTCCAGGATATAACATTACATTAATTGTCATGTCTCCCTAGCCTACACTGGTCTCTGACAGTTTCCTCTACTGGATGACCTTGGAAATTTTGAGTAGCACTGATCAGGTTTTTGCAAAATAGTCCTCAATTTCAGTTTTTCCAATGTTTTCCTCATGGTTGGACAGGGGTTATGTGTTTGGGGAAGAAGACCACAATGAGATGTCATTAGCATTACATCATATGAAGAGTATATGTTCACGTGCGTACTATCACTGATGATGTCAACCTTGATCACCCAACAGAAGTAATGTTTGTCAGGTTTCTCCAGTGAAAGTTATTCTCCCTGCCCCTTTACATATTACACTAGTCTGAGGGGTTTTTCTGAGTTCTAAAATACCATTATACTGTTTTGCAGACAGACTCCTTTACCTGTACAGATCAATTTGCTAGAGTTGAATTCATCACCCAAGAATGTGTATTCTCCTGGGTAACTCAACTAATAATTTTCATAGGAGAATTCTCAGCTATAGTTCATAAAATGAAGCTTTAATAGCTTTCTGCTCACCTTTGTAGAAAGTATGCTTTACTAAGAACTGATGGCTGCTTTACAAATTGTAAGGATGCTCTAATCTTTGGAAAACTTTTACCAAGAGAACCCAAAGCCTACGACAACCATACGGAGTAGGTACTAATATGCCCATTTTATGGTGAGGTATATTTTATGATGAGAGAGATCATAACTTGCCAAAGGTCACATACCTACTTAGTATCAGAGTTGAGATTTGAACCAATGAACCTGAATTCTAGAGACCCTGCTCTTAATTACCATACGAGAGCTTCCTACATTTAGATAGAGTGTAAACTACGGGAGGAAAAGGTTTTTTGTTAGCAATTACTGTTGTATCGTCAGCACCTAGGACAGTGTCTAACACATAGCAATTGGTCAATAAATAATTTTGCATAAAAAGAGGAGATGGCTTTGAGGATCCTGATCATGAATCAACCCCATTTCACACATACCTTCGTGACTCTTCAGAAGAACACTGTGCTGCCTCATAATACCCAGAACAAAGTTTGTAATTATATTCTCCACCACCTCATTCTTTGTACTTCCTCATCTGATCAAATCTTTTAAAGTGGCCAAGAACACTCGGCACATGTCCAATTGTAATTTTCTCTGACTCATCAGTTGTTTTTTTGTGTGTGTGTTCTTTCTTCTCAGCCCTATTGTTCTATTATATCTCCTACCTCCCCAGCCTCACGTAAGTTCTGCTCTTTTATGATAACTATTATTAATCAGGTAATGGAAGGGATTTTGAAATCTCAATATCTAAAAGTTTACAGAAAGATACATGCCATAGCTACAGATGCTAAATTGGATGAGCAAGTTTCAAAGCATCAGCTACCAGAGGTTTTGGACATGAATCAATTATTACATTTCCATTTTTAAAATTTAGCTATATACATGGCAAACAGGCATGAGGAGAAGAGAGCGTACATGTAAATATATTTCTCATTCTCCATAGTCACCAGTTTTATTTAGACCTTTAAAAATAACCTGGATATTATTACCAATAGGGACTCAAATCAGGAAAGAAGGTGAGAGACTGTTTAGGAATCTAAGAAATTTCCTTCTTCAATAATGATGAGGTATGTATTAGTCGGCAAAAGGGGTGCTGATTCAAAGTTCCAGAAATCTGTTGGCCTTTTTAAGGGTATATATCTGGGGTAAAAGTTTACAGGTACAAGACCTGAAAGAGTCCAACTCGAGGCTGCTTTCTCACCAAAATCTATTGCCATGTGTTGAAGCAAGATGGCTGGTGATCTCTGCCTGGTCTCTTCCTTCTTCCTTTCAAGTCTCCATGGGCCCAGCTTCTTCCCATCTCAGCTGTAAACTGACATATGGCTCCTCTCTCTTCCCTGGGCTTTAGCTGTTTGATCTTTCTCTTTTCTGTCACATGGCAGGACTGAAATGACCAAGTTCTCTCCTCTTTCATGTCTTCTTCTGTGTGTTTTCTTGAATGAGTGTCTGTTTATACAGCCCGCCAAGGGGGCAGGGAATCAATCCTGAGTTACAACCTACTGATGTGGTCATATGAAAGCCCTAATCTTAACATAATTTAATCAAAGACATTTCAGCTGAATCTAATACAATCAAAAGGGATCATGCACAGAGGAACAGCCCAGTTTATACACGTAATCTCTCTTTTGGGGATTCATAAATAATCTCCAATTGCTGGGAGATGATAGTCAGTGATTTGCATCATAGAGAAAGGGAGAATTAGTTGAACAGAAAATGAAGTAAAATGAGTAAGAAAACTAAACATTTAAAGAAGAACCAAAACTGGTGATATTTTTGCTGCATTATTCATTGAAATGTTTTTAGAAAAAAAATATATCTCATCATTATACTATTTATTCCTACTGACTCCACAAAGTAAATGATAATTCAAAATAGGAGTTTTGATTATGTAGAACACTTATTGGTGCTGTTACTTGAGATGAAAACACTAAATAATTGTGTCTGTCTGATGAAGAATATGCAGATGTGCCTGTTAGCAAACTGCAAATAGAGATCATATATTAAATTTATGATAAGGTACCCAAATAGGCATGTTATTTATAAATATTTCTGCAGCCTTGTAATGGAAAATATAAAATACATAGTAAATGAAAGTTTTAAGATAATATAATATAGAACTGAGATTTAAAATGATTTATTGCTTTGATAGAATCTTTTCTAACCTGGGTATTAGATATAACTAGGACCATACCTAGGCAAAAAAAAAAAAAAAAAAAAAGCATGCTACAATACAGAATGATTTGTTTCATTTAGGAGAGAAGTAAGGACTCAAATATGTCGAGCAAGAGCAAAGGTGTCCACATTACCTCGTTTCCTCTGTTGTACTACCTCAATCTTTTTTAAAACTGATATTAAATTTTATTATTTCACCATGACAGACTTGCCAAATGTGTTATGTAAAACTGCAAACTGGAGTGGGTGTAGTTCAGCTGTTGAGCACCTACTTCCCATGTATCAGGCCGAGGTTCAAATCTCAGTACCTCCTAAAAAACAAAAACAAAAACTGTGCAAACTGAAATGCCTCTCTTTTTTGCTATATTTTTTTAATCTAGGGAAGTCCTTTGTTTTAAAAGAAATTCTACCTATACCCTGGAAAACAATTTTCTAGGCTTTCAAAAGTGTTTGGAAGGGATCTCAAAGCCATACTGGCTATATTCAAATTGCTCTGAAAAGTAACATTTAAGTATATTTTATTTATGTTTATGATATGTTGCAAGCACAGATAATATTTTTAGTAGATCATGTATATGTACAATCCAAGGGAAAAAAAGAAAACTTGATGGAAAGCACTGAAGCAAAAGTAAATACCATAAATAAATGTGCATTGTTTCCTTTATTTAGTTCTTGAAAAATACTTTTCTGTAAACAAACTGTTCTCATCCTGCATGTAATCTGATTATTACCAGGATAAAATTGAGATCTGAAGGTAATTTTTCAAAGGACTGTAATTCACTCATATACCAATTTAATGTTTAATGTAATGCATGTGTTTTTTTTAAGATGGAAGGATAACTTGGTTTCTGTAATGTTAGCAGTCACTGAAGTTAATTCAAGTATCATTTACTTTTACAGTGATGGTCCTTGTAGAAGAATCTAGTTTCACATGGTATCCATTGAAGTATATTTGTGGTGAGATTCCTTCCCATAGGAGTTAAGTTGAAAGCTTAAGATCATCAGGGGTCACCATTTGGATAATGTTCTTGGTATATTTTTCAGGAAGGGAACTGTCCAACATTCAAGTAGATTTGTATCTTTGATAAGCTTTGGAAGTAAAGTACAAAAGCAGTAGCATTTCTTAGCCTGAAGGACACAAAGCATGTTATGTAAGGGAACTTGTGAGGGGGGAAATGCTGACAAAGAGGAAAACAAATTATATTGAAAAATATCACATGCTTTTCTCTTGGCGTGATTTACTATGCATGACATCATCTATACAAAAAGTCAGGACTTTATTTATGGGGCAAATTTCAAACTTTATTTTAAATGAGAAAAGTTGTTGCAACAAATAAAGTTTAGCATCCTTAGCTGAATGTGCATTTTAAGATGCAAGATGAATTCCTGAAAGCAAAAATAAAAACTTACACATGCCTTAAAAGTCTCACACTGATAGGTTTATTATCAGTGCCCTATGTACTTTGTTATTATATGGATTCAAATTTTATCTGTGAAAGTGTATGCAAAGTATCAAAAGGTAAAATATAACATGGATGTTCATCCTATCTCCTCACACTAGCATTACATAGGTATTCTAATTAATATAAATGCCTAAAAGGAATCCTTCCCAGCACACACTTTTTTCCTATTCAGATATTTTGAAGATAATTGTTTTAAGGTGGTGGATTTCAAACTATATACTTTGGAGCTTTTGGCCAAGATTTTTGGACCCTCATGCTTTCAACCAAAGAAGTTCTATTTTAATCTATTTTATATGTTTTAGGGTTACTCATATTTAATTACTGGTTCTGTTGTTTAAAAATGCCTTTAAAAGTTCTATTTTTGTAAAGAAAATGGCAATAAAAGAGATGAAATAAAATAATACATCTGTCTGTTCAGCTGAGCTCCTAATATTTTTATTATGTAATCATACATGAGCATTATTATTATAAAATATACTAACAAACTATGAAAATATTGAATTGCCCTTTCAGCTCTTTCAACTCTTCTCTTTAAAGAGGACTAATGTGGACTGCATCCTTCCAGTCATCTTTCCATGTATTCATACATATAGATAGAGAGATATTTAAATAGGAATTAGGACCATAAGATATACATTCCTCTACAACCTTTTTCATTCATACACATATTAGAGTTCTTTCCATATCAGTACATATATGTCATCCAGTGATGTGCTATTAGATATTTAGCAACTGACTGCCTGGGTAAATAAACCTTTATTTACTGCTTTTGCTAATTTCTGTGGTGTAAATCCTCCCACCAAGTCCGATTTCAACCACCAAACTGAAGTCACTGAAGGCATAATTGGGAAAAGATGCATACAATTACTCTTGTAAATCAGTGCAAGCTGACGACAGCCCACTACTGGATAAGTCCTTTTCCTCTCTTTTTTTTTTTTAATTTTAAAATAATTTTACCTACAGAAAAGCTGCAAAGATAATACAGAATTCTGATATACTCTTCACTCAGCTTCCTCTAACATTAACACCTTGCATAGCAATAGTACAATTATCAATACTAAGAAATTAACATTGATACACTATTATTAATTAAACTATAGACTTAAATTCAAAATTCAAGTTTTTTCACTAATGTCCTTTTTCTGTTCCAGAATCTTCTCTAAGATCCCACATTGCATTTAGTTGTCATATCTCTTTAATTTTCTCCAATCTGTGGCAGTTTCTCAGCATCAGTTCTTGTAATTCTTTCATAACTTTCCCTAGTATGGTGGACCACTCTCCCATCGATGGGTATATTCTTTTTGTTTTTTTACAATATCAGCAAAGTCACTATGTTAACAATGCTATAGTACACTTCCTTGTACATGCCTCTTTATGCATCTATGTGATTAGTTCTTTAGCAATTATTTCCAAAAGTAGAATTCCTTGTTCAAGGAACATTCTCAGCTTAAATTTTGATAGATATAAAATTGCCTTCCAAAATTGCTTTACTACCTCACACTTTCTCATCAGTGTATAAGTGGGATATATCCTGACTACCAGGAGCTGGGATAGGTACCAGGGATAGAGAGATGATGACATGGTTCCTGCCCTTTGAGAGCATAGTAGTGGTGAGTCAGACATATAAACAGATATCATCAATCTAATTGATAGGCTCTATGGTAGGGTGCTAAAAGGCAAATACCAAATGTTTTTGTGAAATATTCTAGATATCCAAGATCAATACTATCTGTATTAGTCCACCAAAGGGGTGCTAATGAAAAATACCAGAAATCTGCTGGCTATTATAAAGGGTATTTATTTGGAGTAGAAGCTTACAGTTACCAGGCCATAAAGCATAAGTTATTTCCCTTACCAAAGTCTATTGCTGCATGTTGGGGCAAAATGGTTGCCATCTGCCAGGAAGAGTTCAGGCTTCTTTGGTTCCTCTCTTCCTGAAGCTCCTTTTCTCTCCAGTCTCAGCTACTGTGTTTTCTCCACAAGGTAATGTAGACTATGAAGCTCTCTAGGCTTTGCCTCTCTCCACAAGGCCAGCTGTAGAGTATTAGGCAAAGAGCTTGTTTTTCTTCCCAGGGCCTTCTCTCTTTCCTCATGACCAAGCTCCTCTGTGTGCTTACTTCCTGGGGCTCCAGCGTAAGACTCCAGCATCAAAACTCCAACATCAAAAATCCAACTCTGTCCTTTGCCATGTCTTTTATCTGTGAGTCCTCACCCAACAAGGGGTGGGGAATCAACACCCTACTGATGTGCCCAATCAAAGCCCTAATCATAATTTAATCACACCCAGGTACAGACCAATTTACAAATATTATCCAATACCTATTTTTGGAATTCATGAACCATATCAAACTACTACACTGTCCAATAGATATATGTGAATCACATATGTAGATTTAAAAGTCACAGTTTAAAAATAAAAAGAAAATTAGATTAAAATTTTTATTTAATCTGATATATCCAAAATATTATAATTGTAACATGTAATCAATATATTATTAATGTGATATTTTACATTCTTTCTTTCATGCTGTGTTCAGAATCTAGTGTGCATATTATACTTACATCACGTATTACTCTATCCGCATTTTAAGTGCTCAGTAGATACATGTGGAAAGTCACTACCATATTGGACAGTACAGACCTAGTTATTCGGCATTTATTTCCCACGTCTACTAGAGCATTTCTATGGTCTGTCCTTTCTAAGTGAATACTTGCCTCTTGAAGAGGAGTGGATTGGGGAGGCATTATAGATATAAATGTTACCAGAGTCCATCAGTCTTACTTAAAAGAAACGAAACTCAGTATCCTAACAGAGAGTACAGAGTGACTTGGAGATTTCAAGCTATTGAAATGTTCAGGTTAAGAAAAGCTTCTCTCATGAAATCAGCCTGCTATGAGATCCACAGTGCTTGGTTGAGTTTGGCAATAGAGTATAGTGAAATAATCCATTTCTTACCTTAACTTTGTAAAGAATTTATAATTTCAGGGCACAGCTCTTTGAATTGGATAAAAAATAAGAATAATAATTATGAAATATACAAGGCTCAACATCAGGGAAAATTTGTTGAAAGCATTAGGATCTGCCTTTCTTAACAGCTGGAGAGACATTATTTTGAAATATCTGAATAGGCTGAATATCAGGGAAATACAAATAACTGGACTGATACTCCTTGAGAGATCTGGTTAGTGTTCATCTCTATCCATCAATAATGTTTATTTTTATATATGTCTTTTTTTATTTTTATTTTTTAAAGATTTATTTATTTATTTAACCCCCCCCCCCCCGTTGTCTGTTCTCTGTGTCTATTTGCTGCGTCTTGTTTCTTTGTCCGCTTCTGCTGTCGTCAGTGGCACGGGAAGTGTGGGTGGCGCCATTCCTGGGCAGGCTGCACTTTCTTTCGCGCTGGGCGGCTCTCCTTACGGGGTCACTCCTTGCGCGTGGGGCTCCCCTACGCGGGGGACACCCCTGCGTGGCAGGGCACTCCTTGCACGCATCAGCACTGCGCATGGGCCAGCTCCACACGGGTCAAGGAGGCCCGGGGTTTGAACTGCAGACCACCCATGTGGTAGAAGGATGCCCTAACCACTGGGCCAAGTCCGTTTCCCTATTTTTATATATGTCTTTAGGGAAAATAACTTTTGCCTTGTTTGAGGCAAGGGTAGTTATATTAGGTCTGCTTTACAATGCTCATTTGGAGGTATACATTCTGGTATGGAAGATTTTGGTTTTATAACTTTCTATTTATTTCTTGTTTATTGGTGACCAGTTATCAATATTAGTTAGAATGCAGGCATAACAGGTTTGTAGGTCCTGCCACATTGGCCTCCTGAGTATTCTTCACACACTCCATGTAAAACATCATGTCTTTTTATAATGGTTATTCATCTGCCTGGAAAGCTCTTTCACTAGGTATTCATAAGGATTCACTTCATTCAGGTCTTGGTTCAAATGTTACCTCCCTAGAGAGGCCTTCCTAGACCATCCTTATCTATTTTTTTCTTCACTGTAGTTACAACTACATGATATTTTTCTCATTTGTTTGTTTCCACAGAAGCTATATTATCTGAATTATATTATGCATTTATTAATTTTCTGCCTGTCCTTACCCACCACCTTCTCATATAAGTTTTGGGAGTGTAGAGATTTTTTCTATTATATTTTCTGCTGTAAACTTAGAAAAACAATGCCTGGCACAAAGTAGACACTCAAAACATATTTGTTGACTCGATATATGAAAATAAGTTAATACGGCCCTGTTTGTTGATTACTGATATATACCTTTAATTCTAGGCAGTTGGGCTCATAAAGTATATATTTGGTTTGGGGGAATCACCTAAAGTGTGTGGCTGTAAGAACATAGCATAGATTCAGCCAGGGATCCACTGGAAGCTAAGGATTTTGTATCTTCATTTTATAGCTAAAGCTGATACTCAGACACTGCACTGATTAGATCATATTGGTTGTTTATGTTTGATATCCATTTTCATTGGTTACTATCTATGGTGTCCTAGATGTTAAATATTTTTAATTTTACCTTTGCCTGCAGCTCCAATATTCCTATTGTACCCGATCATGCTCTGAAAATATTGCTTTTTTACTTCCTTTCACAATTCAGCATATGGAATTTGAGTTTGGAGGAAAGAAAAGATTATTAGCCTTACTGTGGTATTCCAGTCTATAGCAAGTAAATTAACTTTCATTATATATCTATATATAATGAATTTAATCTTCATTTCTAAACTCATCTCCAAATCTCTTGCCTTGTTTTTTCCTTTCAGGCTGCAACCCTCCTTTAGTATCTCTTGCAAATCTGGTCTTTTGGTGACATTCTATCAGGTTTTTTTTTGTCTGTGAAGACTGGAACTCATCCTTATTTCTGAAGGACTGTTTTCCTGGATACAGAATACTTGGCTGGCAGTCTTTCTATTTCATTACCTTAAATACATCATACCACTCTCTTCTCTCCTCCATGGTTTCTGATAAGAGGTCAGCACTTAATCTTAGAGTCTTCCTTGTTTCTGATGCATTGCTTTTAGCTTTCTGCTTTCATAATTCTCTCTTTATTTCTGATGTGTCATTCTGAATAGTATGTATCTTCGAGTAAACCTATTCAGATTTATTCTGTTTGGGGTGCATTGTCCTTCTTGGATATTGATATTTATGTCCCTCATATGGGTTGGGAAGTTTTAGGTCATTATTTCCTCAAATATTCTTTCTGCCTCTTTTCCATTCTCTTCTCCTTCTGGTATGCCAATAATGTGAATGTTTGTGCATTTCATGTTACCATCAATTCCCTAAGACCCTCTTCCATTTTTTCCCATTCTCTTCTCTTTCTGTTCTCCTTTCTTTTCCAGTTCAGTTATTCTGTCTCTGAAATCACTAATTCTATCTTCAAACAATTCAAATAGTCTCTTAAGCATCTCTACTGTATTTTTAAAGATTTATTTATTTGTTTATTCCTCCCCTCCCCCCAGTTGTTTTGAGCTTGCTGTCTGCTCTCTGTGTCCATTCACTGTGTGTTCTTCTGTGTCTGCCTGTCTTCTCTTTAGGCAGCACGGGGAACTGATCCTGGAACCTTCCAGAGTAGGAGAGAGGTGCTCAATCTCTTGCACCACCTCAGTTCCCTGGTCTGTTGCATCTCTTATTGTCTTTCCTCTGTATCTCTTTTTATTGCATCATCTTGCTGCACCAACTGTCCATGTGGGCCAACACTCCATGCAGGCCAGCACTCTGTGTGGGCCAGCACTCTGCAAGGGCCAGCTCTCTGCAAGGGCCAGCTCTCCACTCGGACCAGCTTGCCACATGGGTCACCTTGCCTTCACCAGGAGGCCCCAGGAATCCAACCCTGGAACCCCTCTATGGTAGACAGGAGCCCAGTTGCTTGATCCACATCCACGTCCCTCTAATGTATTTTTAATCTCATCCATCATGTCTTTCATTCCTATAAGGTCTGTTACTTTTCTTTGCCAGCTTTCAAACTGTTCTTTATGCACTCCCAGTGTTTTCTTAATATCTTTTATTTATTTTCTGTAAATTCTTTGAAGTGATTTATGAGATTTGTATAATTATCACTGATTAATTGTATTAAAGCGTACATCTATTCAGGATATTTGGTTTGTTCTTTTTGCTGGGCCATCTCTTCCTGTTTCCTAGTATGGCTTGTAATTCTTGACTGATGTCTAGGCATCTGAAAATGTTGGTGAATTTATTCTGATGGCTAATTTCTCTCTCACTTATTTTCCCCCCCACAGGTCTCTTATGATATTTGGTTTAACTTACTCTCAGACTTTAAAATTGCCCAGCTTAAATTTTCATAATCAGATCAGGGACTCACTAATGTTAGGCAGATTTTCTCCCAGGGGTTGGATACAGAGAGCATGAACAGTTTTTGTCCACACAATTTCTAGACTGACCAACAGATGGCACTAGTCAGAGTACCTTTCCTGGGAGGTGTTACAGTCTAGGTTTTCCTGTGTTCCTGTGTTGAATCTCCAGATTGGAGATTCAAAGGAGGTTCTGCTGGCTGAATTCACTGAAGAAATCTCCCAACCTCCCCCTCTCTTTTTGCTTGAAAGAGCTAACAAGAAGTAAGATATTTGCTGCCCTCTCAGTCTGCTGCATTGAGCCAGGGGTTTTGCCCCTAGTTAATATCTTGGGGGTGGGGGAGGGGAGCACTTCCTGGCTGCCAAGGGGACTTGGTAACTCACATTTGTCATTTTGGCTTCTTTGTCTCTCTGTCCCTACCCTCCTGGGAGTTGTGTATCACTGTCCTGGTCTGCTGACCCCCAAAGCAAGTCCCATGGACAGCTTTTGGCTCTTTCTCCATTGTTTTTGTGAGAACATCCAGCTCTGTCTGTTAGCTCACTGCCATCTTCCCACAATCCCAAATGATTTTTAAATAGGCTATCTGGCTAGCTTTTCTGTTCTCAGGTGCTAATTCATATACTATATATGAGTGTTAGACATACAAATTAGCCCCTTTCTATATGCCTAAGAATACAAAGAAAAATAAAATGGTTTATGAACCGATTAGCTTAAATTTTAACCTCTTGGTGAGATTTGGTTGATGTTTGAAAAATGCAAGGAGAAAATATATAAAAATTTTCCTCAGCTTCTGACCTAGGCACCGTTCTCCCCTGATAAACTCTTCCCTTAGTGACCTCATTCACTCTTACAACTTTAACTGTTGCTTCTGTGCATATGTCTTTGTCTTATTCTACCCTTAATAGGTCACCTTAACTGCAAACCACCTGTGTTGAACATCACTGTCTGGATGATCCATCAGTCCCTGAACAAAAGCATCCCCAAAGCTAAATCCATTGTATTCTTCCCATCTCCCCTACCTGCACCAAACTACCTACTCATCTAGTCACCATTCAACAAGCAGATATTCAGCATCAATTATTTGTAGCAAGTGCTGGGCTATGTGTAGAATTACCTATCTCTTTTGATTGTACCAGCATTCTCTCAATTAGTCAGACTCAAAACATTGAACCATTTTGGATTCCTCCCTTTCTCTCACCTTTTCTGGGCCCTCCTGCAGCATACCTACACACACATACACAAAAACAAAGAACATATTACCAAATCCTAAAATGTTATCTATGGAATTTTTCCTTAGGGAATCACCTACTGTGCTTCTCCACTGTCATTTCCCTAATTGAGACACTCATTACTTCTCACCTCAACTATTGCAATGCCATCCAAATTGGTGTTCTTGCCTAATCTTTAGACTTCTTGTCCATCTTCCTCCATACAACTATTTTGTTTATCTTTCTACACAGGACATTCTAATGTTATCATTTATTTGCCTAAAATTCTACAATGCCCCCCATTATTATCAAATTTTGTGACTATATAGAAAACTTTGATCATATCACACATCTCCTCAGAAAATAGCAATGTCTCTGCTGCCTACTAAATTGGATACATATACTAAACCTGGCATTCAAGGTCCTAATCTACCTTACCAGCCTTAACTTCCATGATCACCTACACATAGCTGGGCTTGAATGAAACCCAGCAACTTCCTTTGTCTCAAATCTATCCTGTGCTTAAAAAAGCTCTGTTTTGTTCAAACTCACCCCTACCCCACCCATTCTGCTGTCTATTAAAGTCCTACACACCCTTCAATGTCCATCTCTGATCCTACTTCATTCATACGATCACCTTAGCCAATTGTAGTCTATGATTCTTTTAAATCATTTCTTTCAAGATAAAACTTTTTGTTTCCTCCAGATAGCACAAATCACACATGTTTATTGCAAAAAGTGTAGGAAATATAGAAATCATAAAGAAGAAAATAAAAACCCTCCATAAATGTCCCATAATGCTAACATATTGCTACATACCCTCCAAGCCCTTTCTCTCTCTAGACATGAGCACATGCACACACATGCACACACATGCAAACACACACAATTTAGACCATACTATTCAAACCATTTAGTGGCCTGATACTTTTCATTTACAGCATCATGAATTTTTTCCCATACCATTGCATAGTCCTCTGTAGCATGATTTCAATAAATGCATAATCTTCATTATTTATTATATTGTCACTTATTTATTAATACCCTCTTGGAAAACACTTAGATTGATCATAACTTTCTAATATTATTTTAAAATGTTACAATAGACAGCTTCAATACATATTTATAGTTAATTTCCTTAGGATTAATTAATGGAAATTGAATTGTTGGCTCAAAGGGTAAGCCAAATTTTAAGTTTTGTTGACAGTGATGCCAGTTGCCCTCTAAAAAGGTCGCCACTGCATTTTTATACTCTTATCAAAAGTGTATGAAAGGGGAGCAGATATAGCTCAAGTGGATGAGCACCTGCTTCCCATGTATGAGGTCCTGGGTTCCAGCTCTGGTACCTCCTAAAAACAAACAAAAGCAAAAAAACAACTCTCATTGGGGAGCGGATACAGCTCAGTGGTTGAGTGCATGCTTTCCATGCATAAGGTGCTGGGTTCAATCCCTGGTACCACCTAAAAAAAAAGTGTGTGAGAGGGAGAAGGTATAGCTAAGTGGTTGAGCACTTGCTTCCCAGGTATGAGATCCCAGGTTCGATTCCTGATCCTTCCTAAAATAGAAAAAGTGTATGAGAGTGTCCATTTTCCTGTACACTGACCAGCACTTGGTATTTTTTAACCTTCTAATAGCAATTTGAACTTCTCTCTTGTCAAATATTCAGCATTATTGTATGGTTAGTTTATACTTGTAATTACTACCAACTCCCAGTCTGATAGGCATCTAGATTTTAGCACTCATAGCAACTATCATAGTGTATTATACATATTAGGCACTCAGGAATTAATTGCTGAATTGAAGATAATCTGAGCCATAGGGAAGATCTCCCTTGTTCTGGCAGTAGACTGCCTACCATTAGCCTACAGTTTCCATATGTAAATTACAGTGGCATGACTAAAAGAAATGGAAAAGGAAGGGGTGACAACATTGAGGAGTAGCGTCCACTCCCACTATAGCTGATTGACCAAAACTTCTAATGCTATCAGTTGCATAGCTTCAGCCTCAAAGTTTAACAGAAGCTACTTGGAAAAATGAAAGTATGCACAATGTAGGTATAATCTCCCTGTCACATGGCCTATCTAAGAGAAAACTGGTCATAACACTTTTAGACACAAAGGAACAGTTGATATCGAGACCTTCTCAGTGAGTCTGAAATAAGTTAATGCATGGCTTATTTTCTTGCAGCAGTACATTTGTTCGGCCTGACTTGGCAGTTGCAACCAGTTGAAGGACAGCTCTATGAAAATGGTGTGAGCAAGGGGAACAGAGGAACCGAGTCCTTGGATACTACCTACTCTCCAATTGGAGGCAAAATTTCTGAAAAATCAGAGAAAAAAGGTACAGTGATGAAAATGATTGCTTCATTATTGATTCTTTTTCTTCTAATTTAGTTATTTAGACCAAATCTGAGATGGTTTCATTTCAATTTCAATTTCATGATCACTCGAAAGAAGTCCTGTACATGGACAGAATAGATGCATGTAAATGTCTTCTGAACGCAAATTTTCCTTTTATCCAGTGCCTTGAGTATAAAGTCATTAAAATTTTCAAATATGTTTGCAATTTTGAAAATAGGTAAATATTTGCAGGATGGATGTTTCAATATAATGGAAATCCTATTTCACGTTCAACTACCCTCAAGCAATGTGAGGTTTTGATTAAGTTCTCTGTGTCCAAGCCTAGCGTTTATACATAATACTTTATAAAAGGAATATGGAAATTTCTTCTGTTTACAATAAAAGAAAGTCTTTTCTGTTTAATTTGAGTGTGGATGTTTATGTCAAATTTGTGGGATATGGATTCTTCCTAGTTGGGGAAAAGGGAAAAAGCGCTCTGAGTATTGAAATGTTAAATTTAACCAACATGAGCTTGAACTACCTGACTTATTTACAATAAACTTTAGAGTACCCACCAATCCAACATCTTATTCACAATGAATGATCATATTTTTAATATTCTACATTGAAAATAGCAGAAATTTTTTTATTATGATTTCTCTTGAAACAGAATTCAGTGCCAAGAGACTCAAGCCAAAGAAAATTTCAGGAAGTCAATTTAAAAAGTAGAAATTAAGAACAAAATGTATACCCAGCACTATCCTAGGCACTTTTAAAAGGTCAAAAATAAGTAAATAGGGAAGCAGATTTGGCTCAACAGATAGAGAGTCCGCCTACCACATGGGAGGGCCAGGGTTCAAACCGAGGGCCTCCTTACCCATGTGATGAGCTGGCCCACGCACAGTGCTGATGCACCCAAGGAGTGCTGCACCACGCAGGGGTGTCCCCCACATAGGGGAGCCCCATGCACAAGGAGTTCACCCTGCAAGGAGAGCCACCCCACATGAAAAAAGTGCAGCCTGCCCAGGAGTGGCGCTGCACACACAGAGAGCTGACGCAGCAAGATGACGCAACAAAAAGAGACACAGATTCCCGGTGCCGCTGACAAGAATATAAGCAGACACAGAAGAGCATACCGCGAATAGACACAGAAAGTAGACAACTGGGGGGGGGGGGGGAGGGGGGGGGAGACAGGGAAGGGGAGAGAAATAAATAAAAAAATAAATCTTAAAAAAAAATAAGTAAATAAGTGAATAAATGACTCAAACCCTACCCTCCAGAAACTTCCAAGTTTTTTAGGGAGGTAAGATAGTTTATTTTAATTCACTAATTGCAAATAGGATGTTTTGATCTACACTTGTTTAGGTTACTATTCTACTTGTGTTTTAGGTTTTTTTTGGGGGGGTGTTATTTCTGGTTTTCATTGTTTTGTTTTTGAAAAAGTAACTTTGCCTTGGTCCATGCATCAGTAAAAATGCTTAGGGTTCAGGAAAATAGTGTGGTTTGTTCTAGTTTTCAATTCAAGAAGTGATTTGCCTTATGTCCTTGCTTGGAAATACTGTTTCCAGCCTGGATGGACCTTTCCCAGCAATTTCTTTGTTGCTACTGATAAAGGCTAAGGGGAGTACAACAGTGAGGTGGCAGAGGAAGGAGTCTGAATACATTAGGATTTTTTTCTTCCTTACCTTTCTTACTTGCTTTTTTTTCCTTAATTTCTCTCCTACTATTTGATTCTTCTATATCTGCAGGTAAAAGAATTCACACTTGGTATCATCTGCCCAAGGGTTTCTTGCCATTCATGTTTATAATAGAAATTTACCTGTTTTAGGAAAATGAAACAATGCTGGTACCATAAGGTCATGATGTAGTTGTCCTCAGAGCATATTCAGTTATTTTATTTTATATTCTAATTCAGACCTTATGATTCTTTTCCACAAAAGAGGTTGCATGATGATGGCTAAAATTTATGTAACAATTATCATTACCTAGTACCTAGCACTGCTCCAGGAACTGTACGTGTCTTATATCATGAAGGTAATATTATCATTCCAGTATTCCAGAAGAGAAACAGAAACAGAGAAGTTAAGTAACTTGCTCAAGGTGTCACAGAACTACAAATTGGTGATCTGATTCCAGGGCTCATCTCTTAACTTCTACACTATACTGAAATCCACACATGAATCTGTATATGAAAACAACAAAAGACATTTTTATATAATGAAAGCAAGCTCCAGAGTCTATTTGTGATGGGTTTTAGAAAACGCCTATGCACCTATACTTTCAATGTGTTGTGAAAAGTTTTATGAATAAAATTATTTTTAAGTTTCTGTTCAATTTTTACAAAAAACAGGCCAAACCAATTTCCATTTAACACTTTATTAAGAAAAAATATGTAAAGGTCACTGCCATATAAACTAAGATCTTAGCTTGAACTGACATCTTATGGAACCCTGACCAAAACTTTGAACCTTAACTGTACCTCATGGTTTTGCTATATTGTCTTTACTGCATATTACTTATCAAGGAAAAACATAATAGCTCTTCTTTTATAGTACTATGTATATACTAAAACAAACCTTTCAGAAGATTTAATATAGAATGAGGATAATTTCAAATGGTTAGCTGTATTCTTTTATCATTTTCTAAACATCACTCACTCCATAATAAAAACCTGTTCTAGAAGCTTTTCTTCATTATGATGCAGTAGGCATTAAAATATAAAACTGACAGCCAAATCATTCTTTTTACATTGTTTTCTTTACACTCCTAAGGGACTAGACATTTTAGCACACTGGTTAAGGGCCTGGACTCTGGAGTCAGACAGACTTGGCTATGAATAATACTGATTGGCTCTCCAACTTCAGGAAATTAACAAATCTCTCTGAGCCAGTGTCCTTATCTGTAATATGAAGATGATAATATTATTACCTGGTTCATATGGATGCTGTGAGGAGTAAATGAGGCACTGATGTAAATCTCATAGCAATTCCGTTACATCGTTTAATTTAGCAGTGATTATTATTGTGCCAAAACGTTGGAAAGTTACCTTGAATTTTTTTAACTTCAATGATATCTAACATGAGCTACATATACTGCTCTCAAACAAATTAATTTTCCATGAATTATGGCTTTCTTGGGATTTAGATGTTTCCTTCCTTTGAAGTTTGGACTATTTTCACTACCAATTTAACTGTTTTTTTTTTAATTTCAGTTTTCATCACCATCATCATCATACTGTTGATGATAAGTAGAATGGCACTTTGAAAAACATCTAATTCTACTGGGATTAAGAACCTTTCAACAGTTTTTATGTATATCTTACTCTCAGTAGGAGATAGAGGAATATTTGATTATAGGCATTTGTTATGCTAATTCTTTAAAAAAACACTCTAGAATTTCAAAAGGAAGACATGTCATAACCACATGGTGGAATCTAGGAGAAAAAAAAATTCTAAGTCATAAAATGTTCAATAAACATTTATAGAATTTAAGGCATTGTACTAAATCAGCCCCTACACTCTTAGAATCTTACAAACTAATCATAATCAACTCTTGCTTTTTATCCAGGAAATAGTATGTAGCAACTACATTAAACAGAATTAGTAATACAAACAAATAAAAGACTTATTCCTAGATCTAAGTCCCGTAATGTCCATAAATAAAATTACCTAAAAATATTTATGATGTAACTCATCAACAAATAAAGATTGCTAAAATCTTAAAGATTTCTAATCTAATGCACTTACTTAAGGATGAACAAACTGAAGTTCAGAAAGGTCAAAGTGACTCAGAAATAACTAGGACTAGAACTGAGGTCTCCTAATCCTAAATCTTGTGTTTTTCATTTGTTATTTTAATAATGTAATGCAAACTAAATATATAAGTTGCTGAAGAGGTTTTTAATAAGGAAGTGCCAAAAACAAAAACCCAAGTAAGGGAATTAATTTTATTCTGGCTACTGCAATAGAGAGAAAACCCCAGAAGCAAAGATCAGAATGTCTCAGCAGGGTGGTTTTGCCTTACATATACTTTTATGGGGAAGAGTGAAAGAGTGAACAAATTACAGGTGAGATAATTTACAGTTGAGATTGTTTCCAAATCAATGTAATAGCGAGTTAGCTAAACAGCACATGCTTATCTCTCTGGATGGTTTCAGGGAGACAAACAGTTTCAATATCAGCTAATTATTCATGGGACAAAGAACAGGAATCTGGAGGGCCTGGGTCTGCTCTTGTCAGCATGTTCAGGGAAAAAGGGAAAGGTCTGTGTTTGGCCTTTTCACAAGTAAACAAAAGAGACAAACTTGAGTTTTATGGGAATCATGAAAAAGAGCAGACAGGGAGTCTTATCTAAGTCATATAGGGAGGGGTATTTTTTGATATTTTTGCAGTAAGCTGTTTCCCAGAACACAAAAAGATGAGAGGATTTCAGAAAACAAAAGTTTGCAAGATTTTTTTAACCATCTCTGTTTGCCAGGAGTACAATGCTCAGATAAAGTTCAACATTGTCAGTAGTGATTTGAGAGGATGAAAATTATTGGATAGTTGAGGGTAGTGAATTCCTCCAAGGTTGCATGCCAAAATAGAACAACAGGAATGTCAAAGTGTGGATGAAGAGATTAGAGAATCAAAAAAATACCAAAGACCACCTTTATTTCCTTTATGATTTTGCAAAGTGCTGGCCTTGAAAGAAGGTAGCATTTCTTTAAAATTCATCCAACAAGATCTTTCTCCACAAATTTGAAGAAAAAAGTGACATTTTCTAGTCAGTGTCTGCTGAATATACGACGATGTAAACATATAACTGATTGATATGACACAATTTATAGGCTATTGTAAAAATGCTTTAGCCAAGACCAAATAGTGACTACAGCTTCATCTTTCTGGGTTCCACTCTGTCATGTGAGAAGTGATAGAGCTGACTTTCAGATACTTTGAGGGGTAAGGAGACAGTGGAGTGAGCAGTGAAACCCTATTTGCAAATTAAATTTTACCAAGAACTAATATAAAACAGATTATAGCCAAGTTCCTCCACATAAAATGAGGGAAGATTCCTGCCAAATCTGCCACTCTATTCCCATTTTCTATTTTTGTCTTCCAAACTCTTAGCAGCTGCTAAGATTTGGAGAAACAGGGGATAAAGTTTAGTGGGATTAGTTTATCTCTAAGGTCCCTTCCAGTTGTACACCTTATATTAAGTGAATATGAATTCTGCAGTTAAGGAAGAACATTTAGCCAGTCCAAGTAAAAGTGGACCTATCTTTGGAAAAGGAGTACACTCCTGGAAAGGATTGAAATGTATATCTTTAAAGTTCATAAACCACATTTGCTATTTATAGTACTTCAGTTGTAAGGTACTTCTGTTGCAATTCAAATAATTAATTCCCAGTTTTCTGCCTTATAAGTTTGGATTTTTGATAAATATATAATAGTAACAGTCTGTACTTAGAGAACATTTACAATTTCAAAACACTTGAATGTGTATTATCCACATAAGAGTTTTATGATGTAGCAGTTATTGTTATCCTTGTTTTACAGTTGGAAAACAAACACAAGAAGGTTATGTGACTTTCTTTGCATAATAGCGAGAACTACAGGCAGAGCTGAGATTAGAATCCAATTTATCCTTCCTGTTAGCTCGGCAACCTTCTTTGGGGCTTTACTTGCTTTTCTCTTTTTTTAAATTATTGAGATTCACTGGGAGACGGCTGTGGCTCAATAGTCTACCATATGGGAGGTCCTGGGTTCGCGTCCCGGGGCCTCCTTGTGAAGGCAGGCTCACCTGCACGCCATGGAGAGCCACCGGCCTGCAAGCACCACAGAGTGCCACCCGGCCCACAAGTGCCATGGAGAACCGACTCAGCAAGGTGACACAACAAAAAAGGGAAACAAGTAAAAACACAGAAGAGCACACAGCAGATGGACACAGAGAGCAGACAAGAAGCAAGCTGCGGGGGCGGGGGGGGAATAAAAAAGAATTGTTGAGATTCTCAAGGCCAATTATTTAAGTAAAAGTTGCCTTGATCAAAGACCTCAATGCATACAGTCAAATGTGTTTTCCTTCCTGGACAGTATTTTGCACATCTTAAATTTCACACCAGAGTTCTAGGTTCAGCAAGTACTCTCCCTCCTCTAATCATAAGTCATAGATACCCACACAGACATACACACAAACAGAAATCCTTAGGTCTTAAAAGTTAAATGACAACACAAAATGTGTCTTTTAAGACCATCTTTCATTGTAGAACTCACCAAAGTACGGTGTGTGTGTTTGTGTATGTGTGTGATGCTTGATTTTGTTTTGTTTGCTTTACCTGTGGCATAGATACATTGGTTCAGTTTAGACAAAGAAAATTGTGGACTTTAAAAAACTGGATGAATTTTAAATTTACTTATTGTGCCAGATATTTACTTCATGGACTTCACCAGTTTATAAAAGATTCATTTTGTGGTAACAAGGTAAATAAATGTGCCAACTCCAGGTAACCATTATACATTCCCTATGAAATACAATCTGGAAGTGTAATTATGTGGGTCTTCAATATTGGTGCATAGAACATGTGAATGTTAAAATGCACCCAACTGCCCTATGAGTCAACTCTTAGTTTCAATATCACAGTATCTTTTACTTAAATAATTTTAGAGTTCAGGACATTTTGATAGAATTTGGAATATTTCATATAAGCAGAACAAACAACATGAATAAAATAGTAGTAAATGCACTAACAAAAACAACAGTGTTGGGAGCTTAACATTATTATTTTTAAAGATTGATGACAAATTACAGTAAATGTTTCCTATAATGTTATATGTATGTTTCTCTAACACCAGGTTTCAGAGGGCTCAGCTAGAGTGCTGCAGCTTGTTTTCAACTATATTAAATCACTTTATCAATATACTTCAGTTTTAACAAAAGCTTTTCTAAAGCATACTGGCGACCTGACTTCTAAAACAGATATGGAAAGGTTTCACTATGCTAAAAGGCAAACTTTTTTACAATATAAAAAATTCATGTTAACTCTTCTTGGTCATATATGTTTAATGTTTCATTCTTGTTTCATTTCATTCTTGTTTCATTTTTTTAAATTTCTCCCTCCCCCCTCAGTTGTCTGCTCTCCGTGTCCACTCACTGTGTGCTTCTCTGTGACCGCTTCTATCCTTATCAGCAGGACCGCAAATCTGTGTTTCTTTTGGTTGCATCATCTTGTTGTGTCAGCTCTCCGTGTATACGGCACCATTCTTGGGCAGTCTGCACTTTCTTTCCCACTGGGTGGCTCTCCTTATGGGGTGCAATCCTTGCACGTGGGGCTCCCCTACATGGGGGACACCCCCTGTATGGCAGGGCACTCCTTGTACACATCAGTACTGCTCATGGGCCAGCTCCACATGGGTCAAGGAGGCCCGGGGTTTGAACTGCGGACCTCCCATGTGGTAGGCAGACACCCTATCCATTGGGCCAAGTCTGCTTCATTCTTGTTTCATTTTAATCCCTCTTTTATCAGTTTTTTAAACTAACACACACATTTCCTATGATTCCATAAGAAATAAGTTCGTCTTGTGTTTCCTGTAGCCCAATATTCTGCATTTGACACAAGCACTAAGTGGTATGTTACCAAACAGCATATTTATCTCTTGCACTATCCCTTCAAAACTCAGGGATCTTCCCATAATATCCCCTATACCATTTTTGGTTTTGGGAGAACCAGGCCACTGGGAAAGGTTTTAACTCATGTGTGTATATAATTCTGTTAAGTATCCATTTATATATTTTAGCTTGTGTTTTTTTTTTGGAGGAAGTTCATTTACTAGCTTTATAATGAAGTAGAAGGTAATTCTATTACATGAAATTTACTTCTTTTGAAGTAAATTCTTAGAGTTTCAGGATTTAACTCACAAGTTTTTTTCCCTGTTCATAACTTTCATAATCACATAGATGATAATTATGCTTCCCTTCTTAGTCTTCACTTTTCCAGTATTAAGATATCTGTATTGATTTTATTTCTGTATTTTTCCTGTCACCCTTATTTTCCCTTAGTCATTTTAGTTCCTTTCCATATTTTCATTATATAACCTACTTGGCCAGACTGTGCACAGATACTACCTTCCCAATTCCAAAGATTTAGGGAAAGGGAAGAATAAAAGTAAAAATTTGGAGTGAAAGATAAATGATGCTTAAGTACCTCAAACACTCCATTAAAATAGTCTCAAGGGAAGAAGAATGAAAATTTTGGTATTCAGAAACACAGAAGCCCATGATCTTAAATACTGTTTCAGTCAAGCTGCTATTTTTTTAGAGGTACTGGGAATTGAACTCAGGACCTCATACATGGGAAGCGGGCATTCAACCACTGAGATACACCTGCTCCCCAGCTGCTATTTTAACTGCACTAAGTACTGTGAAAAGTTAATAAATGAAGCAGAAGATAGCTTTGAACCTTAGAGATGGTTCCAGTTAATAGTAGAGCTGGAAGAAACTGATGTGCATGCAAACACACACACATCACACATTGCAAAATAACATGCAACCAACTCTTGTATTGAAATAGAAATAATATGGTAAGGTGGTTAGAAAGCTTAAAAGAGGGAAACAGATGTGGCTCAACCAACTGGGCTCCCATCTACCATATAGGAGGTCCAGGGTTTGATGCCTAGGGCCTCCTAGTGAGGGCAAACTGGCCCACATGGTGAGCTGGCTCACATGGAGTGTCAGCCCACACAGGAATGTGGCCCCATGCAGGAGAGCTGCCCTGCATGGGAATGCTGTCTTGCGTGGGAAAAGCCACCTGTGCAGGAGTGCCAGCTGACACAGAGAGCTGGCAGAGCAAGATGATGCAACAAGAGACACAGAGGAGAGAAAATAAGAAGACATAGCAGAACAGGGGAGCTGAGGTGGCATAAGAGAGTAATCGCCTTTCTCCCACTCTGGAAGGTCCAAGGATTGGTTCCCGGAGCTGCCTAATAAGAATACAAGCAGACACAAAAGAACACACAGAAAGTAGGGAACCAGGGGGGATAAACAAAAATAAAAATCTTAAAAAATTAAAAGCTACTCTTGAAAGAAAAAAATAGAAGGCTTAAAAGAAGGAAGATCAAAAGATGACTGTTGCTCCAGAATGTATTTGCCAGGTGCAGTGGATGTGCCACAATGATGGAAGAGTTTGTTGATGTGGGAAGGGTAGCGTGGGTGGGATGGGGTGTATATGGGGACCTCATATTTTTTTAATGTAACATTTAAAAGAAAGTAAAGAAGAAGAAGAAAAAAGATGACTGTTATTGTATAAGTAGTTTGATTTCGGCTTTGGGAACCAAGAAAAAATTTAGTTGACCTAGAGGAGTGTATTTTTAGGGGAGTGGAATAATAGTGATAAGAGAGAACTCCAAATGGTAATGGCATAAGCGATAAGTGGATTAGGAACCAATGGAGCCATCACAAGGAGACAGTTTGGCAAGAAAAATAGATAAATAGTAAGATAACTAGACTAAAGGGGAAATTAGGTCATTTTATTTTTCTCCCAAAAGAAGAGTGAGTTGTGTGTGTTTGAAGACAGAATAAGAAAATAATAGAGAGGGAGACATGAGTAGGCTATTAAGAAAAGAGATTGTGAAAGGACCAAATTTCAAAGGAGTCAGGAGAGAACAGAAGGGAGGAGTCTCAGATATAAACTGCGATACCAAATTGTATGGCACACTGAGTATGAAAAAGACATTTGGAAATAAAAGGAAGGAGTTCAAAAGGAAGACACAATAAATGTTCAGTAAATGCTAGCAGTTAGTATATATTAATTTACTAGATATATTATTATTATTGTCTGTTAAGTTTTTTTTTTCTCATTGTTTCACTGCATTTAATTATAGTTTAATATAGAGACTAACAACAAGATAAGTATGGAAATAAGATTTGTTAATATTCCTGTCTTGGTAACTTTTTTCTTTGATTGAAAACATTAACAGTCTATAAATTGTTGGGGGTTTTTTGGTCACATTTTGTTTGTTAAGTTTTAATTTGATATTAATGAAGATTTTTCTGGGTTCCTAAAAGGTAGAAATCAAAGGTTGTAGCAATGTGGCAACCTATGAAGACTGGTTTCTATGCTAGCTGTTTGTCTTGAGGCCTGGTACAAGAATACAATCCCCACATTACTCTCCTCTATGGGATAGGTAGATCATCATATAATTGTCTTTGCTAAATGCCCAGTAAGAAAGAATTTTGACAGGTGTCAGTGCCCTGTCTTTGAGGATTTGCATTTAAAGATACAAAAAAAAAAAGGCAGCTAGGTAAACTGAGCTATGATCAGTACTCCTGACACCATCCCAAAGTCCAGAAAGGTGTGGTCATAATAACCTACATATAGCAAACATCTAACAATGTAGAAAAATGTAGAAAATATACATCCCTTCTGTGTACTATCAATGGTGCACTCTAAAAGTACTTTCTAGAAGACAGTATATCAGCTTCTAGTTAGCAGGTGACCTTCCAAAAATTGCTTAGAACATGTGATATACTTAGAATATATCACAGTACTTGTGACAGTATAATATAGTTTGTGTGTGTGCATGTGTGTGTATATGCTATGCTAATTTATACCTATTAATCCCATTTTTATAACAACTTTATCAAGATATAATTCACTAACCCCTCAATTCAACCATTTAAAGTGTATAAGCCAATGGTTTTTAGTATATTCAAAGAGTGTACAGTCATCGGCACTATCTAATTCAAGAATATTTTTATCACCCCAAAACAAGCCCCATATCTATTAGTAGCCACTACCCATTCCCATCGATACCCACCCACCCCCACCCCTGGCAAACACTAATCTATTTTGAGTCCCTATGGATTTGCCTATTCTGGATATTTCACAAAAATGAAATCATACAATATGTGGCCTTTTGTCCCTGACTTCTTTTATTTAGCATAATGTCTTTAAGTTTCATCTGTGTTGTAACATATATCAGTACTTCTTTTTTATGGCCAACTAATATTTCATTGTTTGACTATACCATATTTCAATCATCAGTAATTAGACATTTGGGTTGTTTCTACTTTTTAGCTATTATTAATAGTGCTACTATGAACATTCATATTGTGTGAACATATGTTTTCATTACTCTTGGAGAAAGCCAGGAGTGGAATTGCTGGATGATATGTTTAACTTTTTTGAAGAACTTCCAAACCATTCTCCATAGTGGCTGCATTGTTTGATATTCTTACCAACAGTGCACAAGGGTTCCAATTTCTCCATATCCTAGCCAACATTTTCTAATGTTCCATTTTTTTAAAAAAATAATAAACATCCTAGTGAGTGTGAAGTTATATATCATTGTGGTTTTAATATGTATTTCCCAGGTGTTGAGCATATTTTGTGGTGCTTATCTGTTTATCGTCCTTGGAAAAGTGTCTTTGCCCTTTTCCAGTTGTTTTATTTCTTTCTGTTATTAAGTTATAAGATTTTATGTATTCTAGATAAAATATTCTTATCAGGTATATAGCATGCAAAAATTTTCTCCCATTCTGCAAACTGTCTTTTCATTTTCTTGATTATGTTCTTTAAAACAAATCAGCTTTTAATTTTGATTAAGTCCAATTTAACTATTATTCCTTTGGTTATTTATGCTTTAGATGTCATATCTAAGTAAAATTGCCAAGTCCAAGGTTATGGAGATTTATGCCTATGTTTACATCTAAGAGTTTTGTATTTTTAGATCTTGTATGTAGCTCTTTGCTCTATTTTGAGTTAAATTTTGTGTATGACATGAGGTTGGGCTTCAAATTCATTCTTTTGCCTGTGGATATCCTGTTATACCAGAACCACTGTTGAAAAGACAATTATTTCCCCATTGAATTGTCTTGCCACCCTATTGAAAAATCATCTGGCCATAAATGTGAGGTTTTATTTCTGGACCCTAATTGTTATTGTATTGATTTATATATTCATATTTATGCCTTTACCATGCTGTTTTGATTACTGTAACTTTGAATTAAGCTTTGAAATTAAAAAGTGTAAGTCCTCCAATTTTTTACTTCTTTTTCAAAATCGTTTGTTTTTTTTGGTGTCCCTTTCATTTTCATATGAATTTCAGGATCTGCTTTTTATTAGTTAGCTATGGGGGTGCTGATGCAAAGTACTAGAAAACTGCTGGCTTTTATAAAGGATATTTATTTGGGGTAAAAATTACAGTTACAAGGCCCTAAAGAGTTAAACTCAAGGTTGCTTTCTCACCAAAGTCTGTTGCCATGTGTTGAAGCAAGATGATGGATGATCTCTGTAAGTGTTTTCAGCCATCCTCTCTCTCAACTACAGTCTGGCATATGGCTCATCTCTCAGGGCTTCCTATACCAGTGTGCAGAGAGCTCATTTCATTCCAGGCCTTATCGGCTGCTCTGTTCTCTTCAGCTACAAACTATTAGGCAAATGGCTCATCTGGCCCTAGGCCCCAGGATCAAACATAACAGAGATATCTGTCCTTCTTGCATCTTCTTCTGTGTCTTAAGTGAATGTGCATTTATATCATCCCACCAAGGGGTTGGGAACCCAAACCAGAGTCATGCTCTACTGACGTGGTCAAATCAAAGCCCTAATCTTAAAAGGTAATTTAATCAAGACATGTCAGCTGAATCTACTGCATTCAAAGGGCATCACACCCAGAGGAACAGACTAGTTTACTAACATAATCTCTCTTTTGGGGATTCATAAATAATGATAAGTAATCTCAAACTGTCACACTCTTCCACAGAAATGATAGGAATGACATTGAATTGTAGATCAATTTGGGAAATATTGCCATCTTAGCAATAATAAGGCTTTTGGTCCATGAACATAGGATGTCTTTCCATTTATTTAGTCTTGATAGTGGGCAAAAGTGCATTCCTTCCTCCTGATGCATCTTTAAAGCCAATTCCTGAAACCCTGGGGTTTCAAAGAAAGAAAGAGTTTTATTGGTTGTGCAAACAATGGAGCACAATGGCCTCATGGGCCAAAACTGCCTCTCTCATCTACATAAATTCTAATATTTTATAATATCAGGTTGCCAACAACTAATTGGGGGAGATTTGAACACAGGTTCCTTCATTAATAAACATTTAGGGGCTGAACAAGACTGACAAGGGTGGGTTAACAAACCAGAGTCAGTCACAAGGATTTGGGATAGGGATATACATAATAAAGGTCAGTTACAAGGTCTTTCATGTGTATGTTATACAGAGGTGAATGGAATGGTTACCATCCCAATAGTGAGTATACACGAGGGTGAGTTCAATCTAGAATTACCATCACAAGAGTAAGAATACATAAGGGTGAGGTTAAGTCTAGAGCAACCATAAATAGGGGTGGAACCATTCTAGCCTGCTTCAGTAATTTCAGGTATCAACCTTTTGCTATTTTATAATGTAACTGCATCTATATAATGATTTATTAATTGTAGTTATTTGTTAATTCTTAATGCTTATTTACAGTCTTCTTTAACTTCTTTCAATGTTGCTTTGTATTTTTCAGTATACTAGTCTTGCATCTTATTTTGTCACATGTATTCCTAAATATCTTATTCATTTTGATACTATTGTAAATAGAATTGTTCTGTTAATTTCATTTTGAATTATTTATTATATCTATCCATATTTATTCAATACTCGTAGAACAATATTTTTTTTGAGAATGACACGATTTTTTTCTCTAAGAATGTACTTTATTCCATCTTGACCCATGACTCTGAGTAAATGTTTGAATATGTAACAACATAATGATAAATTTGGGTTGTATATCAATTATGGTTTTTTACCAAGGGAATTCTAAGAGATTGTCTACTTCATGTACCACTGTCAATCAGCATACAAAATTTTCTACAAACATAACTTGTAATGTGTGAAATCAAATCATGAAAGACAAATTTCTAAACTAATTTTTGTGAAAATTACTTAAAGATCAACCAACCATACCAGAAGTGTGGTATTTGAACATTTCTTAGGGATCATGGAAGTTTTTACAATGAAATTAAAAGAAATCCTTCTAAAAAGAAAACTATGTATTTTAAATGATATATTTTCAAAAACAGATATACAATGTCAAAATGGAATTCAAAATATGCCCTTTAATTAATGGTCAGATTTTAGCAACATCAATTCACTTCTGCCTGACAAGACATATTCAATTCTAAATAAACTATTGCACTGAAATCTGAAGCCTTTCAGTATCTCGACATAAATATTTACACTTACACTGTAGTGGAAACAGAGAGGATTCAGTGATCGTGTATTAAGGGCCAGGACGCAGGAATCTCTAAGAAGAAAGATTTATTACCACTGGCTGGGCCTGTGGACTCCTGTCCAAAAGGCCGAGCCCTGAGTAGGTTTCAGGTTATTTTTAACCGAACACATGTGGTGGGACCAAGAGAGGCTTAGGGGTCAAAACACTTTCTTTGTTAGTTTTTTTAGGGTTTAGCCATTTGTTTGAATACCAGCTAAGCTTGAATTAGCATGTTGCCCACATTCCAGTTAAGCTTGAATTAACATATCTTCCACATTCTGTCTGGATGTAACTTTGAATACACATTCAGTCCACATCCTTTCTGAATATTTAAAGCCTATAGGGCATATATTACTTAATTGGCTTTCTAGAAACTAAGCACACTTGGATACAGAATTACACAAGCTTGAATTCATGCACAGGCTATATTATAGCCCTCTTTGATGCCTTGCTTAAGTTTGTTAAGATTTGGCATCACTATTTTCAGAGTTATGAGGTGAGCCGCTGCCTGTGCTATTATTGCATTATTTATTACAGTGTGTACTCTAGTTATTATTAAGGAGAGGAAGCAGGGATGTATGATGAGAGCATGGGAGGAGTTTCAGCTGTTCACCGTTTTGACTGCTCATTTTTTCCATTAATTTTTTCGGGAGGGCTTAATGATAAAGTTTCTAGGAACATCCAGGGCTTCTCTTGGCTTTTGGAGGAAGTCTTTTTCTGAGTGGTGTAATCTTAGGGAGATTTTTTGCTAGGTTCCAGATGCATCTACCAATTTCCTATCTTACTAGCCTGTCCTATTTTTTTTTCTTTAGAGAGTTTACACTCTTAAGATGATCTTTTTTCTGTAGCTATTCCTGCTGGTGAGGGGCAGTTGACCCCACCTACAAGGGGTGAAACTCTCTTACTATCTTATCTAAGTTGGAGGAAGACAGATCTGGTATCCTGGGCAAAGCTGATGAAGTTGTCATATGGCTAACAAGATGTTGATTCTGGAAGAAATAAACTTAATTAGAATTTTGGTTCCATGAAGAGGACACTGGACCAGAGAAGTAGAAAAGGTTAGGTTCCTGCAAAGGTGGCATTTTTCTAAAGTTGGTGAGAAACAGTATATATATATATATTTTTTTAAGTTATTTTATGCTGTTGGTTAACTTCAGAGAGAAATTGCAATTGACAATGGGGTTAGGTATAAATTGTCAATATCAGTTCCTATGGTAGAGGAGAGGAATGAGAAGAGGCATTTCTCTTTTCAGTTAAGCTAAAGGAGATGAAAACAGGCAAGATTTATAAAGGGAAGTTTGATTTGCCTTTTTCCTAGCAATAGGCATTGGGGCTAGAGTTAGAGGAAACAGTTGATTTTAATATAGACACTACTTAGCTTTGTTTTTTGAAGAGGTATCTCAGGCTGTCCAAGACTGGCACTCATGTGTTCTGTCAGGTGCTTCTGGTGAACTGGCACTCTTGGGCAGCTGATGTTATTCAGGATTAGTACACCAAACTAGACATTCCTTTAGCTTTAATAGCTGTGGGAGTGAACAGAACTACAGAGTAAAGTTTTTATGTTTTGGCTTTAATTGAGCAACTCCTGGTTATTTTTCTGACTCTTTTTACCAGGCTTTGTCCTTTGAAAACCCATTCGGCTAAGCTGGGTAGGGCATCCCTCCCCAGATGAGTGCCTTGGTGAAGTTTAAGGAGGACTTTCCACTGCATTGCTCCTCACAGGTAGACTTGAGTATTTTTTTTTCTATAGCAGTGTTTGTTTTCTGAGGCCCTGGATAAGGCATAACTGCTATTTCCTGAGGTAACTGTATGGCTTTTAAGTCAATCTAGGAGTTTTGCCTGTGTTTAATAGTTGACCCACTGTGAGTAAACAAGCCTTGTTCTTGTTACATAGCAGAGTGAGTGTGAAGGACAAGGAAAGCATACTTAGAGTTTGTGTAAATATTAGCCCACTTTCCAGCTGCTTGCTTTAAACTTTGGGTAAGGGCAATTAGCTTTCTTTTGGGGATGAAATTTCAGGGGGAAGAGCTCTGGCTTCTATGGTTTCAAATGAGAAATCACTGCATAGCCTGCCTTTTTAATTTTTCTTTTAATAAAACTACTTTCATCTATGAACCATTTAATGTTTGGATTTACAAGAGGTTCATCCTTTAGCTCTTGCCTGCTTGAGTAGTTTTGGTAAAGACTCTCAAGGCAGGACTGGAGAAAGAGTTTTTCAGGATCTGACTTTGGGTTCTCTACCAGTAGTAGGATGGCTGGGTTGAGAGTTTGACACACCCTTATGTGCACCTCGGGGGAGTTTTAGTAATTGAGCCTGGTATTAATTAACTGGCTACCTGTAAGCTGTTGGTGGCCCTGGGTTTAAGCACATCTTTCACCTGGCGTGGGGTAAAGATTGTGAGATGTTGCCCCCAAGGTAATTTGGTGGGGGTTTTTTTGTTTTTTGTTTTTATTAAAAGGGCTGTTAGCCCCACTGTTTTCAGGCAAGATGGCCATTTTTAAAAAATTTTACAGACATGTTTATTAATTACTTAGAAAATGAAATTGACCAGGACTTTTAACATGTTTAATGTCCTTCTGCATATGATTTTCTAGAAGTATTACCATAATCTTCAGACATATATTTAGAATAGGATATAGGTACTATATTTAATACTAATTAATGTATGACTCAATGCATACGTTTTTCCTTGAGTTGCAATTAATAGCTTTAATTTTCAGGTTTGCAATATCATACAGTTTATCTCTCCATGGGAGCAAGCTATAGTGCCAATTGTCTTTAAGTTCTGCTTACAGTACTCTGGTATTTATTGCTCCACTTCGTATGTTCTTCACAGAAGCTGCAACACCGTTGACCCTAGAGAGAAGCTAGGAAAGTAGACCTCAGTATTTTACCAGCTTGGTGCATAGTGCTCTTTTGCACTATGAAACAGTGCCAGTTTGGAGACAATATCCATTATACATTTGGCTGTACCAAGGCATTGTTGACTGCTGCAGGAGTTTGAAACTGCAACGCAGTTCCCATCCACTTCAGGAGCAGGACCAGAGATGTAGTAGATACTTTTATTGTTTTAGGGGTCAGTGACCAACCTAGCCAATAACTCATTTAGAGAAGTGACCTGCAGTGTATTGGACACCTGGTTTGAATGCATAAGAGAGTTTGACAATGCTGAAGTTTATCTCTTGATTTTTATATATCTTTGAAGCATTTTTAATGGAATGTGTTATATATTAAATGAACTTTAAGTACTTTGCTTTTTACTTCTACACTTTTACCATGAAGACATTAATTACATAGGTATTTCCTCTACTTTAGCAGTAGAGGAAAAACTACTTTTTCTATTTTTAAAATGAAAACTGATGATTCTCAATGGAATCAAGGTAAGTTTTCATTATCACCATTTGAATATGCACATTGAAGTGACTTCCAGACAGGTTTTATTGCTATGAAGTTACTTTGTGCCATTAATATTAATTTAGATTTTTAATTAATAATGGCTTTTTAGAACTAGCCATTCAAATGCTTTAATTTGGAAGATGCTCTTACAAACTTTTATACTTAAACACAATTACATAGACTGGTTAATTTACCTTAGAGTACAATTAACAACCGATGGGTTTTACTTTATGCATTTAGGAGAGGGCAGATCTACATTTCTTTAACTTAATTTCATTAAACATGAACTTACAGCCTTTATCATTTTTTATCCTCCCCCCCCCCCTTTTGCAGCTTTTGCTTGCTGTCTGCTGTGTTCAGTCACTGTACAATCTTCTGTGTGTCTGTATTTATTTTTATTTATTCCCCCCCACACTTGAGGCTTGCTTGTGGTGGTTTGCTCCCTGTGTCCATTCACAACATGCTTTTCTGTGTTTTTACTTGTCTCCCCTTTTTTTGTTGTTGCATCATGTTGCTGAGTTGGCTCTCTGCAGTGCTTGCGGGTTGGATGGCACTCCACCGGGCTTGTGGGCCGGGTGGCACTCCGCGGCACTTGCAGGCCGACAGCATATGGGCGAGACTGCCTTCACAAGAAGGCCCCAGGATGCAAACCCAGGGCCTTCCATAGGGTAGACGAGAGGCCAACTGATTGAGCCACAGCCACTTCCCCAACCTTTATCATTTTAAAGATTTAATACACATAATGTTAATTTATTAACTTGGTATTTTATAAATCAAAGGGATAACACCCAAGCTAAATAAGTTGAAGCTGTTATTGTTTATACAAAGAATATTTTGTTTTGTTTTGTTTCCCTTTTCTTTATCTTTGATAAAATTCTAAAACTGTGAATAATCTTAAAAGCATACTGACTTCTAAGCTCTGGAATAAATTAAAATTAATTTGCTTTAATTATAATTTAGTAAGGATCTTTTCATAGCTTTCAAGGACTTGTCTTTTACTTACTGAAATTTGGTAATAAGATTAGTAATTACCCTTATTTAAGGCTGTTAAAAGGTTTAAAATGGGGAACTACAGGAAAAACCGACTTTATTCTCCAGCCTAGAAGACAGAGTTTTAATCTGCCAAACCTGGCCCCTCCTTCAGAGCTCTTGCAAAGAGAAGGCCCTGGGGGCTGGGCAGGTTAAAGAGTTTAGAAAAAAATTTTTTTTCCCTTTTCCAATAGTTTCTATATTCAGATTCTACATGACCTTTTCATACTGTTTAGCCTAATTTGGGTTCTAGGAATATTTATTATATATATAACTGCATATTTAATTTTTAACAATTTGAATAGTTTTTTTAAAGAATTATTTATTTGATATTATTATCCTGATATATGAAGATATTCACTGAGCAAATAGGCAGACATGAGTAGTTTGACATGGAAACACAACTTACTTAAAACTTTCCTTTTTTTTTCCTTTTTTCCCCCCTTTTTTTACAAAAGAAGTTCAACTGTAGAACAACACTTGAAAGATTTCCCTGAAGGTTTTCCTTTGCTGGCTTCTCCAGACCAGGGGTTCGTGGTTTCCCCCTTTTGTGGCTTTCTTAATTAATGGCTTATAACCAAAATGTTTCCAATGCTATGATATAATTTTTCTTTGCTTCAGAACCATAAGCAGAGGCAAGGGGTGGGGTGAGACTCGCAGTAACCGTAAACAAAGGCAAACTCAGTTTATAATTACCATCACAATAATTGAAGTCTATGGGCTAGGTGAACTTAGTTATAAAATAACAATAATTAAAGGTAAGTTTAAGTTATAATTATCATTACTATAGTAAGCACTAGATAAGCTTGAAGTAGCCATAAACAAAGGTAAATTAGTTTAAGTTTACCATTACAATAGCTGAAATGTAGGCTACATCTACTCCTCTGTAATAATTTCAGTTATTATTTTTTTTACTGTTTTATATATAAAAGTCCTTATACAATGATTTCAACTCTTAGTTTCTAGAAAGTTTTACTGAAAATCAATATGGGCACCTTTCTTTATTAACTATGCAAATAGAAAATTTTTATTAGTAACAACTTTGTGTAGTTTTTCTGCTTTTCTAGCCATTAAATAAATTTCACTTGTAATTTATGCATTAAATCCACTAGCAAGGCAGTATTGGCATTAAAGATTCATTTTCAGGTTACCTTTCACTGTTATCCAACTTGTAACAGATGACCCCCAAATCTGATTTCCTAGGCACAAGCAAACTGACAAAGTTAAACACAAATTTCAAAGTTGAACGCAAGGTTATGCACAGATTAAAACAGAAAAATTATATATCTTTATCATTTCTAGGAGTTCTTTGACCTTAATTGATGGCACATGAGGTTTCTTTATTTTGATCACTATTCAAACCTTTTATAGGTACGACTGAGTTTAAACTGAGAAGTTTAAGGTTTATTGCCTTATTTCTTTAAGGAGATATAACATGAGGTTTCTAGGTCTCAGATCTATCTGTTCCTTTTTTTTTTTTATGCCTGTTTAACTGGAGTTCAGGGTTTCACAAAGAGGCTGCTCTTTGGCCATGTGGACCAGCAGCAGGCAGAACTTCCCAATTTCTGAAAAGAGACTCCCATGGGTAGCCCGCTGGCATGCCAGAAGTCGTGCTTATCATTCTAGGAAGAAAGAAGAGACACCCTTTTTGTTGACTGACCTGGAGTCCCAGAGTTCCAGCCTAAACAAATTTCGCCATTTCACACAATTCAATACCACTATCCAGAGGCATGAAAACATACACTGGCATCAAATAAATGGACAAACAATAAAGAGCCACAGCACACAGACAGAAACACAATGCCCATCAATTTGACACATAATTTTTGTTTCTCTGGTATGGCCATTTTGAGCTTTTTACTTCTATTTCTAGGAGGTTTCTTTGTTTAACATTTGGGAAGTTCCCTCATAGGCTGTGGGGGAGGGGGCTTATCTTTCTTTAATGCTTACCAGGGGGAACTGAGTTACAGCTTGTTGATTACTGCAACCTTAGCAAGGGGGAACTTCTAACAGGACTCTTTATCTATACTTGCTATTTAGAAAAGAAGCTCATTTGCAATCCAGAACCAAAACAAAAACCTATTTCTGGCCAAACCTTTCCACAGCTCAACTCATATTCAGACCAAGCTTCATTACAAAAACCAATCCATTTTTCTGTAACCAAGGTCTTCCAAATTCAGACCAATTTTTCAGGATGCATCCCAGTAAAAAGCACTGGGATACTGATGTCTCATTTCCTATGGTGGCAGAAAGAGAGAGAGCAGCCGAAATAAAGGCACAAGAGGCAGCAGGCCTTTTTTGTTAAAGTGAAGTAGGGAGCAGGACTGAAACCTATCAACGCCTCTCCCCCTGTAACCAAACCTTCACTATGTTAGTGAAGGCAAACCAGATGCCAACCCACAGTCAGCTAAAACCAAACGCTAGGCTTTTTTTCTTTTCAGACGTGGAGAAGACAGCTTCCCCCTGAACTTTTGGTGGTATTAGGATCCTCTTCGGAGATGATCAGGCCCCCCTTCTAACATTCACAGGCTTTTCTTACATTATGCCCCTGGGGGTCTTACCTGTCTGGCTTGCGGAGCTCCTTTTCCGTTCTCAGGATTTCCTTTTAGACCCTTTGGTGTGTCTGGTTTTTCCCCAGGAGGGCGCAAGTGGAGCTCACAACCTCTTTCTGGACTAAAAGGGATCCAGGGGCGCCCTGGGCTGGGGTTCGCCTGAACCCTCCCTGCTCCCTTGGAGGCATCTGAAAGGGGCAACAAAATGCTGCTGTCTCTGGCCTTCATTGTGATCCTGGACAAGCCCCCAGGAAATGTAGTGGAAGCAGAAAGGATTCAGTGATCGTGTATTGAAGGCTAGGACTCAGGAATCTCTGAGAAGGAAGATTTTTTACCACCAGTCAGACCTGGCTGACTCCTGTCCATAAAGCTGAACCCTGAGTAGAGGTTTTAGGTTATTTTTATACAAGGGACACATGTGGTGGGGCCAGGAGAGGTTTAGGGGTCAAAAGACTTTCTTTGTTAGTTTTCCTAGGGTTTAGCCATTTGTTTAAATACCAGCTAAGCTTTAATTAATATGTCACCCACCCCCCAGGTAAGCTTGAATTAACATATCACCCACACTCCGTCTGGATGTAACTTTGAATACACATTCAGTCTACATCCTTCTGAATATTTAAAGCCTATAGGGCCTATATTACTTAATTGGCTTTCTAGAAACTAGGCACACCTGGATACAGAATTAGGTAAGTTTGATTAATGCACAGGCTATATTAATACAACAATTATTTTATCTAAGTGTAAGATCAGTTAATGTGTTTTTCTACACAGTCATCTATTGTCCATGTCAGTATAATACAGGGATTTTCTTTATAAACATATTTTATCCATAGTTATATCCAAAGGCTTATATATATAGATAATTTCAATTCTTCTTCCCACTGAACCTTTTACTGAAATATCAAAATAAATTACTAGGAAGCAGACTTGGCCCAGTGGTTAGGGTGTCCATCTACAACATGGGAGGTCCGTGGTTCAAACCCGGGGCCTCTTTGACCCATGTGCAGCTGGCCCATGGGCAGTGCTGACGTGCACAAGGAGTGCCATGCCACGCAGGGGTGTCCCCACGTAGGGGAGCCCCATGCGCAAGGAGTGCACCCCATAAGGAGAACCGCCCAGCATGAAAGAAAGTTCAGCCTGCCCAGGAATGGCACCGCACACACGGAGAGCTGACACAACAAAGATGATGCAACAAAAAGAAACAGATTTCTGTGCCACTGACAACAACAGAAGCGGACAAAGAAGAACACGCAGCAAATAGACACAGAGAACAGACAATTGGGGTGGGGGTGGGGGAGGGGAGAGAAATTTTTTTTAAATCTTTAAAAAATAAAATAAAATAAATTACTAACATTGCTATCAACAAAATTATCATTATTGCTATAGTATTAATTAATCCAAACAGTAATAACCAAGTGCATACTATGTGCAAGGTCCATTCCTCCTTTTCTTTCTCCTGACTTCTTCTGGATTATATAACAAATACTAGTAACATGTGTAATATACAAACTGGATAATCTTTCCATGAATAATTAAGAATTCAATATATATTTTCTTCTTCAGTTCATATAAGGAAAATTATGCAAAGCTGTATAGATGGAAACAGAAGGCTGTTGCCATCCACTTTTGATCTCTTCACAGCTTTGATCACAAAGAATTTGGGTTGATTTTACCTCCCTATTTTGCTCCAAGCACTGATATTCTAAGTTTTAGAAAAAACTTTTTCCTGTGAAACAAATATATTTGACAAACACAAAGAAGATGGTACTTAAATCATGGACAGTTGCAAGGGCTAGTTCAGATGAAAGACCACACTCCAAAGCTATTTGATTATGCCTTTTGAAGGTTTTAAACATGCTATAGGATAAAATGAGGAGCAAATATGCTCTGAAGGCATATTTCGTTTTCATCTCTTTGGCCAACATTCCTTTCTGTTATACCTATGTCTTCGTAGCTTAGATAATTTTTATGAAACCTCTATATGTCTTTAAAGCAACACTCAGATTGCTACTATGGCCAGTGCTATGGCTTTTAATCTAGACATTTTTGCATGGAGACCAGGAAGTCAAATCTTTTTAATGACCACATTTCACTATCTTCCTTGCATGGAATCATTGAATGCAGCATTTCTACCTATATTAAGTAGAATAAATAAATAATGTCTACGTCTATAATGTAGTTATTTGCCCACTATTAAAAAGGGCAATGTTATTAATAATCATGCCATTAATATTCAGGTGTGTGGTTGAATCTAGTTATAACAAAGCATTGGTTTTGTCAGTACAGCCATTTTACACAGTCTTTGTTAACAATTCCAGACCTCTAGGTAGCTTGACCTTTTCCTTTTGAACTAAACTGCCCTTACTTAGTTCGCCATCCTCAAAGCAAGCCTATATGCCACTGGTTTTTCTTCTTCGGTGGTGTCTGTGTTGCAACCTATAAAGAGAGTGTTTGGTTCAAACAAAAATTGATAGATATTGGTGAGACTGTGATAACTATGGTACTGCACAGTTAGATATGACCTATGGCTTTCTGCACTTCACCTTGGGTTTTTACATGGAAAAGCATTCTGTTACTGGAGAATATGGTCTTCCTAGGCCTTCTGATATGCTTCAGTAAAATAAGTGATTAAATGACAATTAAAAAATGAATATTACAAAAATTATGCCATAACACTGTATTTTAACACTGGTGCTGATAATTTATAAAGAATCAGAATCTATATTAAGTTTAGCCAAAACTATTCCACTTACCTACATTAATGCAGGATTTCTTTGTGAAATTATATTTTATTTTGTTTGTTTTGCATGTAATCTCCTTTTCTTCAGCTTTCCCTCTCTTTGAGCTTCATTTTTAAAAAATGAAATAATGAAAGGACTCATAATCATTATATTGCAATCTATAGCTAATTTTTAAAATGATAAAACAGAGCTGACTATGTAAATTGCTAACAGAGAGACATCTTCCTTTCTGATACATGAAGGTCTAAAAGGTTAGGGACTGAGAAATTTTCCATCTGCAAGCTGTGAGAATTTCTTTTCTAATATCAAATCACTACCACTAGGTTCCTTTGCTACCTTTATTTAAGTTATAGCTCACATGCCCATTCATTTCATGTCATATTTGTTCAGCTACCTTAATGCTATTGTAAGCTCCCAAAGGTTAAGGACTATATTCCATATATATATTATTAGAGAAGTCATGAACTTACAAAACAATCATGCATAATGTACAGAATTCCCATACAACATCCCTCCATCAATGCATTACGTTATTGTGGAACATTTGTTACCAGTTATGAGAGAAAATCATCAGACTATTACCAATAACTATGATCTATAGGGTACATTTGGTATATTTTTACTGTTATTAACACTGTGTCTTCTTTAATATTGATGTGAGAATATTACAGTGTTGCTGTTAATTGTATTTTTCCCATGTATCTCCATATTCTTAACACCTTGTAATAGTGATGTACATTTATTCTAGTTCATAAAAGAACATTCTTGTATTTGTACTATCAACCACAATCCTCATCCACCTCCAGGTTCCTTATGTTATTCAGACCCTAGATTATTCTCCAGCTTACTTCCAAACTGACATTGACATCCCTAGACTACCCTTTCAGCTACATTCTCATTTATAAATTAGCTGTGTTGTTTATACTCACTACAATATGTTGCCATCAATTCTATCCATTTCCACACCTTTATGGTCCAGCTAATTAAAAATTCTACGTATATTAAGCATCAGTACCCCTTCTCAGCCCTCATCCTATCTCCTACTAACCTATCTCTAGATTTTAAATCTATGTGTTCATTCTTCATATATAGTTCATGTTAGTGAGATCACACAGTATTTGTCCTTTTGGTCTGGCTTACTTCACTCAGCACAATGTGTTCAAGGTTCATCCATGTTATCATATGTAGGACCACCTTTTTTTTAAAAGACTTAGTTACAGGTCCTCTATAGATATTTATTAATGGTAATGACAAGAAAATGCCTACATTACAACTTCATGAATTTCTTTTGATTTAGAGAATAACATTTAAATTGCCTCATTAAGTAATATATAATTCTCTGAAGTGCAGAAGAAAAAGATGGTGTAGCATTTGGTAAATTTTTATATAATGGTTAATGTCTGTCAACCAGTTTTGACATGATTTTTCTTAAATGGCAATGTCTGTATTCCTTAAAAACTATTCTTAGCACCTTTAAAATAGTGTTTGTTGATCCTAGAAAAATTTAAATTGTTTTACATTTATATTATTTATTTGACTGAATGATGCATTGTAAGAAATGGTAAAAGCCCCTAGTGAGGGTAGCATTTGAATAAACTGAACATTAAGTTAAGAACAGAAGTGTTCACATAAACACAGTCTGTTAATTGCATGCTCGTTGAAGACATTTGTCAGCTCTGGGACCTTAAGATCCCCCTTGGGGATCAAATTGCTCTCACTCTCACATGGAAAAAAAGTAAACTTTCAGTGGAAAATAAGGTCCCTGTTGTTCATTTATTATCTCAAAGGGCATATTTTATTATAAATGTCAATTGCACAAAATTATGTGTCTTATAATACACAATTATGTTCAAAATTGCATTTGAAATCTATTATTAACAGTTAACAGTGAATGTTTTTAAAATAGTTATTACTCTTGGCCTTAACACAAAAAGTAATAATGGAGGTATTTTAGGGAGTTAAAAGCTGCATGACATTGACCTCTGAATAAAGGAACTGCAGGTGCATTTCTTAATGGGTTGTTAATTTTATAGCAGGTGAACGCAAAGAACAGAGACCATGTGTGTGTTTTTTCTTCTTTATTTTCTTTTAACTGTTACATTAAAAAAATATGAGGTCTCCATATACCCCCACCACCCCCTACTCCACTCCTCCCACATCAACAACCTCTTCCATCATTGTGGCACATTCACTTCACCTGGTGAATACGCTTTGGCGCACTGCCGCACCACATGGACTAGGTTTGGTATAGAGAAGGAGTTGATGGCTGAAAAACATAAAGGCAGTATGAAATGAGGCCAGATTGAACTTTCCCCAATGATATGTGATCCTACTTGCTTAAAATCAAGGCAAATTAACTGTCTTGTCTCCTCTTTATATATATATATATTTAATATATTTTTAAAATATATATATATTTTTTATGTTTTAAAGATTATTTATTTCCCCGCCTCCATTGTCTGCTCTCTGCATCCATATGCTGTGTCTTCTTTTGTGTCTGCTCTTATTCTCATTAGGTGGCTCCAGGAACCAATCCTGGGACTTCCTGGAGTGAGACAGAGGCAATCATTCTCTTGCACCACCTCAGCTCCCTGTCTGTTTCCTCTCTTATTGTCTCTCCTCTGTGTCTCTTTTTGTTGCATCATCTTGCTGTGTCAGCTCTCCACATGGGCCAGCACTCTTGTGCAGGGCAGTACTTCTGCACAGGGTAGCACTCCACGTGGGCCAACTCGCCACACAGGCCAGCTTGCCTTCACCAGGAGGTCCTGGGTATCAAACCATGGACCTCCTATATGGTAGATGGGAGCCCAATTGTTTCAGCCATATCCACTTCCCAACACATAACCAAGAATTCTACAGAAACAAATATTAAACTGACACATCAAAAATAATTAGAAAATATGATAAACAATAAAATTCTGATTGTCCAAACTCAGCAAACTCCTTCACCAACCAGCTTCTTCCTGGGTTCCTGGGTTTCCTGTTGTGTTTTTTTGCTGCTACTACTATCTAAATCATCCAAACTCAAAGTTTTGACTTCTCCTTGGCCCCCAAACCTAGTTGCCTCTAGGATTTTGCTTCTCAAAGTGTGTGACTGAGGATCATGCAGCATTGGCAATGGACATCACTTGGGAACTTGTTAGAAATGCCCTACCACAGATCTACTGAATCAGACTTTGTATTTTAACAAGACATTCCACCCCCACCATGATTCTAATGCACATTAAAGTCTGAAAAGTACTGCTATAGAAACTTCCTTTCCATTTTCTCTCATATATTCCTCCTTCTTTCTATTCACAATGCACATATTTTTCCACTGGAACATACTCCTACACATGAGCAATATGTGCCCAAATTAAATTTTAATCATGTCATTTCACCTGAATTATTGCCCCCTAATTCCTATATCATTTTTTTGTCTCCCTACTCTAATTCATCCTACCTCTGCCTCAAGATTAGCCCTTCTAATGTATGCAAGCCATTCCCTTCCTCTTAAAACCTCCCAGTGGCTTTCCATCTTCTAATAAATAAACCTTTTGACTAGCATTCAAGGTTCTACAAAATATAAAGCCATTCTTTTCCTCCAGCCCTATATCCAACTGTTCCTCTATATAGACACATACCCTATACATTAACTCTGGACTTCCCGTCCTCTTTGTTTTGGTTGAAGCTGTTCTTTCTATGGGAAATACCCTTCTCAACAGTTCTGTTAAAATCCTCTTCCTCCTTTAAGGCCTATCTTCAATGCCAATTCATTCATTCATTCATTCATTCATTCATTCATTCAGTAAATACGTATTGGTCACATATTATTTGCCTGAGTTTTTCTATGTACTGAGGATAAAACAATGAATAAAACAATCAGTCTCTACCTTCATAGAGCTTACATTCTATGGGGGGGGGAAACAGGCAATAAACAAATAAAATATATGGTTTGTTAGGTGGTTATAAATGTCAAGAAAAAAAATAAAGGAAGAAAAACAGGATAGAGACAACTGGTGATGATGAAGAATATCCTCCAACCAAATAATGTTCTCTCCTTTGATTACCCTGAGTCTTTATTTTCCTTTACAACATAGTTATTTATGTACTTGTCCTATTTCCCTAGCTATATTCAAATATCCTTGAGAGCAAGTACTGCAGCTTACTCTCCTTTGTATCTTCTACAGCTTCTGAGACAGTGTTCAGTAAATAATGGTTGAAATGAACCAAATTGATTGAAATAAATGCAAAAGGAGTTTAAGAGAAAGCGAGACATACGTAATTTTAGGCAAGGCTCTTTAAAAGGTATTCAATTTGCAAGATATTGAAAGATGGGTGGGAAGGAAGGAAAACTTGAGTTGGTCAGGTTTTTGTATATCTGTTCTTGAAAAACTAAAAGTCATTAACCTGTAAATTAAGATTATTATGATGCGTAATTATCTCTATCTTTAAAACCAGTGTTTCAGAAGGGACGTGCGATAGACACCGGAGAGGTTGACATTGGAGCACAGGTCATGCAAACCATTCCACCTGGCTTATTCTGGCGTTTCCAGATTACTATCCACCATCCTATATATATTAAATTCAATATTTCTTTAGCCAAGGACTCTCTGTTGGGAATTTATGGCAGAAGAAACATGCCTCCTACACACACCCAGGTATTTGATATTATAAGTATTTTCTTGAACTGTTTTAGAGGGTGGTGGGATGAACCGTTTTCATGGTCTGTGACTTGCAAAGTATGTGGGAGTCCAGGGTGAAGGCAGAAAACCTTTGTAATGAACCAATTTCAGAATAATCACATTCAAGCAAATGAAAGAAAATGACATTGAGAACTAAGGAAAGACATTTAGCAGAGCAAATTCAGAAAAGGCAGTAAAAGAAAATGCTCTTGAAACTTGTACTCTGCTTCTTGGAATAGGGTGATCATAGACATTCCCAGCCTCCTCACCTTAGCTTTGGTGCACATGCCCTTTTGTCACAACCTAAGGCATGTAGTCAGTCAGTTATTGGTGGGCAATGAGTCAAAAAGATAGATTTTGTTTTATAAGCATAAATGTTTCCTTATTATTTTTAATAATAACTCAAATATATAAAACCTTTTATGGTTTGCATTATCCTTCCATAACCCTGGCCACTTTATTTCTCCTGTTGTTGTTGTTTTTTTATCCTTATCTTTTCCATACATGGATCCATTCGGGAACCTGCTCTAAGTACAGAAAGGAATCATAGCCATCTAGGGTTTGCTTTCTTTCCACCAGATGTAAGTGCAGACAAAATCTTACCTTCTGAGTCAGAATAAGCAGGGGAATTAGAATATTGTTCAAATGTGACTCAGAAAAATAAATGTTAAAGTAAACATGTGCCATGTGCTTGCCCCTTAATAGAAAAAAAAAAAGAGAAAGGGTAGAGTCCCTTACATATTTAAATATGTTACCACAAATATAACAAATTATGACTCTTCTCAAGTTTTTTACTTCACTTGTTTTAAAACCTGTAAAAATGTTTTTAATTTGTAGAGGTCATAGTAACATTTCTGAGGAATTGTTTGTTTTCAAGTATCTTTTATCAGACACTTTAGAAAATTATCAGGATTCTCTTGCATAACACTAAAGAAGATCTTTCTCTATTCTTGGTTTAGCTATCTTTAAACAGTTATTTTGAATACTCAAAAACTGAAAGGTTTACAACATTTATAAATATAATGTATTTTTTCAGAATTAATGTTGCTTTGGGGATTAAATATACTAAAAATTAATAACATTCTTTCCTGCTTTGCACACCTCCCAAGCCAAGCAAAGTATATAACAGGACAATTGAAGTTAGAGATGATTATCATTCTAGAAGTGAGAACAGTGGTTCATATTTTTATTTGTATTTGTTCCAGTTTGATTTTGTAAAACTAATGGATGGAAAACAACTGGTCAAGCAAGACTCCAAGAGCTCTGATGATACCCAGCACTCCCCTCGGAATCTAATCTTAACATCACTGCAGGAAACAGGTTTCATAGAGTATATGGACCAAGGGCCTTGGTATCTGGCATTTTACAATGATGGAAAAAAGATGGAGCAAGTATTTGTATTAACTACAGCAATTGGTAAGCTGCATTAGCTATTATTTTGAATTGACAGTATAATTCTAAAAAGACACAGTGATGAAAGTGTTGCTGGTGTTATTTAAGCTTATTGATCATTCTGCCTTAAAGTCATTTTTAGGATAGGTCACTATGAGGAAGGTTTATATTTTCGTTGTCATTGATGTTATTTGAATGCTGATTAAGATTTTTTTAAATGCTCTATTATTTGCTCCTATATTAGGACACTTGCCATGCATCATTTTACAGGTTTTTAAGAAGAATAATTACCTGAAAAATATTATTACCAAGGCTACACAGATAAACAACTTCAATGAAAAGGGAGATAAACTAGAGAATTCCTATAAATTCATGTTCTTTTATAAAATAGGAAGCAAATAAATACCCTTTAAAATAGAATAACTAGCATCAATACAGTTCTTTAGAACAGCTATTTCTAGAACAACTAAATCTTCAAAATACAGTATAATAGTATTTAAAGAAGAGTCTTAAGAATAATAATTTGAATCATTTAAAGCACCTTTAGAAATTTGTAGTTTTAAAATCATCAAAAGGTTCTATTTCTTCATGCTCAGGGCCTTTTAAAACCTGATCTTTCTAATACAATTCCTACTCAAGCTCTTATTCACTTTCACCCTTGTTAGTCAGACATCTCACTCATTTGTCATTTTTTTGGTGAATTCATTTCCCATGACCCTTTGTGTGAAGAAAGTTGAATTCTTTAGCAATTTAAGAGCACTGAAGGTAAACAACTCTTAGATACAGTATTTTATTGTGTGAATTTTCTTAATACATAGTCTTTTAAAAGAAGGGAAAACATTTTACAGATCCACTTTATCCTTTAGTAAACCTGTTCAGCAATATGTTTAGGAAGATGTTTTGACTGTTAATAGATAGACCATCTGCTCTTTTTTTTAATGGTTTTTATAACAATTTTGTTCTATTTTTACTTCATGCTGAAAACATTGAGTCAGTCGAAAATGTAGATAATCTAGCCATAAGATTTCAAACCTTTCTTCTAAAGTAAATCAGAAAGACCATAAAATGCTTTTATTACTTTTCCCCAGGAGAAAAATCTCTGTAGGTCTTTTATCTTCAAAAGACAAAGTACTTACTCATTAAATTACAAAAAAAAAAATATTTTAGGCTCTCTTTGCCTAGAGAAGCCTGCACCAAATTTTGGTGTGTATTTCTGTCTTACTCTCCCATTTCTCAGCAAGCTCTGTTCTTTCCCCCATTTTCCAAATAAATTCCTTTTATTGGCCTAACCGACAAAATAGTCAGTAAGTCATGAAAGGTTGTATTTTCTCCCAAGAAATCAGAGAAATCAGAAGATCTAAAAGATTTGTGAAGATTTTATCTCTTATTGCTCTAATCCCTAAACTCAAGTAAAAACACTGACTAAGCTATTAACTTTTCTAATATCAATAGACTCAGAAACATGCTTGAAGTATTTTCCTTTCCCTAACTTTCTTCCCAAAAGAACCCAACCATTGGTATCCAAATCCTATTATCCAGAGGTCAAGATTTCAGTTTCATAAACAACAGCATTCTTGCTTTTATCTAATGCAGGTTAGTTTCTTCACAATTCTGTTGTCCTTAAGATTAGAAGCAACAAAACATTTCTCCTACAATTCCACTCAAACTTTCAAAGAGAATCCAAATAAATTTCAAATAATCAAAAGTTATAGAAGTCATTGCTCTTTTGATTCCTCCTACTATTTTTTATGTTTTTATAATTTAGCCTAATCATAGTAAAAAGAGGCTAATATATTTGATTAAACAAAGTGAGGTTCATGTAACTTTAACTCTTCTAAATGCTGTTCATTCATCTATTTCAAGATAATGTGATAGAATCAGTTGATTGAGCTTAACTATATTTTGTCTGCAACTAGTAAGGGCCAAGACAGTATTAATAACTAACATTTACTGACTGCTTAATATACGTGATTTTCTAGTAGTTTAGGCAGAGTTGTCAATATCCCCTAATTTATGCTAACCGGCTCAGTAACATGATAATACCTAACATTTTAGGAGTGCTACTCTGCACTAGTATTGTGCTAGATGCTTTACATTCAGTTATCTTATTTGAATCACATCACAACCCTGATAAAACATAATAGTGATACTTATATTACAAATAAAGAGTAAGTAACTTGGGAAAGTCCTACAGCCAGCAAGTAGCAAATTTGAAATTTGAGACCCAGTATGTATAATTCCAAAGTGCACGCCCTTTTGACCATATTAATTCCATAAGATCATGTATCACACTTAGTTTCTCCAATGAGAAAAGCTTCCAGAAGAAAAACACGCCATCAGTGTAGATGCAGATACCAAAGAACTGGGTACTAAACATAGAATTTTAAAATGATTCTCAACGCTAGTGAATTATAGTCTAGGAAGTGGTTCTGAAGTACGATTAGAAAGCCAGAAGGCAAAAATTTACTGGAGGCCAACAGAAATAGAAAAGTAAATTCTTTTTCATTGTTAGTTGTTTATGTGCTCCTGCAACAACCATTTTCCTCCCTGGAGATCCTACACTTTCCGAATGTCTCTTTGATACCCAGTGAAGACCGCAGTTTCTAAAACCTCCTAAATTCTTTGATCAATTGTATTGCTGGTGTTAAGCTCTGTGTAGCAGTGTGGGCCCAGGGACAGCTCTTAGATAAGTCAATAAGATGCAGGGATTTTTATTTATTTTGATACCAAATTTGATATTAAACTTTTTCCTGAATAATTACATTCCCATAAGGCTGCTTTCATAAAGTTGTCAATAAGATCTGGTATGAAATTTAATTTAACTATATTTAACTTTGAAAGATTCTTCCATGGCCTCCTATTAACCACCCAGGGCAGGGATGTAGATTTAAGAATTATCACTACTGGTTGGTACAAGAAAGCTAGGTAGGCAGAAAATAAAAGGAAGAAATAATTGTTCCATTTCTGATTTTTAAAAAATTGTGGCTTTTGGTATTTACCTTCAAAATAAATCGGTGATTTTTGGAAAATAACTATGTTTTAATAGTTAAAAATGGTTGGCTCCTTGCCAAGTGCTACATTCCTGCCAGCCCAGTTGTAGTTCAGTAAAAGCCACGTTATTTGGTTATCCAGTTCATTATTCTAACACAGAGATCAGAGAACAGACTATTATAAACCTGCAAAAGGTGATCCGCATGTATTCACATGGGAGTGAGAATAATTGCATCCTCTACTCTTTAATAAAATAACTATCCACACAGAACTCAATTCATTCTCAGCTTTTTAAGAATCCCCAAAATGAACTAAGCACCATTCTTCCTCTGTTCTTCTGTCCCAAGGCAGAAACTCTAACATCTGGATCAGATGTTATCTAACTATGGAACTTTACTATTTAAAGCATTGGTTTTTGATGTTTTAATGCAGGGAACACCTGCAGAGTCCCTTGGGGTGTTTGTCAGAATGTAGATTACTGGGCTAGGTCCCTCAGAGATAGATTCAGTGGATCTGTAGTGAAGCCCGAGCACTGGCATTTTTAAATACGCCTTATTTTTAGAGAAGTTTTAGATTATAAAAAAGTTACATCGGTGGGGTGTGGGGCAAATAGGAACCTCTTATATTTTTAATATAACATTTTTTGTGATCTATGTATCTTTAAAAAAAGACAATTAAAAAATAAAAATAAATTTTAAAAAAGTATATGAAATTCTCATATAACCCACCCCCTTTTCCACATTATCCTCTATTGATAATATATTATTATTAGTGTGGTACATTTCTTACAACTGATGAACCAATATTTAAGCATTGTACTAGCCAAGATCTATATTTACATTATGATTTACACTTTGCATTGTACAGTTTTATAGGCTTTGGCAAAATATATAATGGCCTGTATCCACCATTGCAATATCATACAGAACAATTCCAATGCCCTACAAATGCCCTATGTCCCACCTATTCTTCCCTTTCCTTCCTTTCAGCATCTCTGGTAACAACTATCTTTTTATCAGTTTTGCAGTTTCTTCCATTACTACAATACTAATAACTCTACCTTATATTTGTTCATTCCTCAAATGTGGCCTCTCTCTAACCATTGGCATTTTAACAATGCCCAAGGTGATCCTATGGATACTGGTGGGCTACAGGCCACAAACTGAAGAAATAGTATTTCTTGACCCTCATTATAAATTCTCACTCTCCTTGTTCAGTGGAACATTCCAGGACCACATCCTAGAATATTTCCTTCTAGTTGGAGCTTGATAAAGCAGATAACTGGGATTGAAAAAGGGAAAAATGATACTTAGGAGAAGTATGCTTTTCGTAGACCAGATCATAAAAAATCAGAGTCCAAGATTGTAAAGTCTGGAAAACTTATGTAAAGGATTAATGAGAAGATGATAAAAAACTGAAAGAGTAAAACATAGGTAACATAATAGTTCAGGGACTTAGAATTTGATGTTATAGTCAAATACAATTATAAACTACAAATGAGTTTTAATATCATTGTCAGAGATTGATATTTATATAACAATTTACCTTGTCAGTCAAGTTACCACAAGACTTACCAAAGCTCTGTTACATTATACATCTTTATGTCACCAGAACTATCTATGGGCACATTCAAAGCCTTCTCAATTCCTCTGAAACCCATTCTTCTCTAAGAATGGATTGGAAGGATTAGTGGTAGAGCCCTGATAAGCATTTACAGTCAAGAAAGTATTTCTCAACAAAATACTTAAGTTCTAATGCTTTAAGTGGTGGTGAATTTAATATGAACACTTACATTAAAAGCCTTCCATTCTCACTTACTAATGAAAATGAAATACTGATTTTCCTATTTATGTTGTCAAGATAGTAGATTAAATATTCTACATTGCTAGAGAAGAAACTATTTTGCTACAACATAAATTTGAAAAATAAACTGTAGTTTTAGTCTTCTGGGAAGCATTTGTAAGCCCGATTAACTTTTCAGAGATATCATGTAATTGTAGTATATTTTTAGTTTTATCATTAATGTCTCACAAGAATACAATTCATCTATACCATTTCTGCACTTTAGAGATGAGGTTGGTTTTCAGTTATACTCTTGAATAGCTAATTCAGCAAATCCATGGCCTTTTTAAATAATTTGGTGCTGCATGTGACAAATTACAGAAGGCCTTGGCATCTGATTTTGAGCAGTCAGTGCTCCATAGACAACAGAGGGCAAGATTGTCATAGGCCCAGATTTCCTACAATTTAAAAAATTAAAAACTCTACATGCTGGAGGTTTGTTCATTTTTTTAAGCAAATTTTTTATTGTCTTTTTTTAAAAGATACATAGATCACACAAATGTTACATTAAAAAATATAAGAGGTTCCCATATACCCCATTCCCCACCACCCCCACTCCTCCCACATCAACAGCCTCTTTCATAAGTGTGGCACATTCATTGCATTTGGTGAATGCATTTTGGAGCACTGTTACACTGCATGGATTCTATTTTACATTATTGTTTACACTCTCCCCCAGTCCATTCAGTGGGTTGTGGCAGAATGTAAATGGTCCTGCATCTGTCCCTTCAATATCATTCAGGGCAACTCCAAGTCCCGAAAATGCCCCCAAATCGCACCACTTTTTCCCTCTCCCTGCCCTCAGCAACTCCTGTGGCCACCGTCTCCATGATACAATTTCTTCCATTACTAGAGTCACAAATGATACAATTTCTTCTAATGCTAAAGTCACAATAGATCTATAGTAGAATACCACTAAGCCCACTCTAACCCATATTTTATTCCTCCGTCCTGTGGACCCGGGGATGGTGATGTCCACTCCACCTCTAAGTTGAGAGGGGGCATAGATCCCACATGGTTGACGGATGAGATTCTCCTGCTTGCAGTTGTAGACTCTCTCAGTTCCTTGGTGTGGTGGTTGACCATCATCACCACCTTGTTAGCTGACTTGTGTCAGTCCAATGAACTGGAGAGTAGTTGTTACAACTCTGCTGAGGTTCAGGGCCCAGCTGGCACATGGACAGTCCAGAGACTCAAGTCTCCTGAGCATACATCAACCCCAGTACCAACCTCAGGTTCAGTAAAAGTGACAGAAGAGACATGTGTAGAGAGGTCACATCTGAGTCCAACTCCATCACTCTCAGGAGCACAAATTCCAAAGCAGGGCCCACCGGCAACGCCCTGAACTTCAGAGCCATCTTCCATGATGCAGAACCTATATGTCTCCATAGCCCAGTGAAGAAGGATGTTCCAATAATGGACCCTTGATACTGATGACTATGCTTATGAGCCGGTGTGCTTGAAATTTCAACGCGACCTAGAGCTGCTGGGTGCCTAAGAGTTATCTCCTGAGAGCCTCCATGTTGCTTAAATGTGGCCACTCTCTAAGCTATACTCATCATGTAAATGCATTATCTTTCCCCCAGGGTGGGGCATGACTCCAGGGATGAGCCTCCCTGGCACCAAGGGATTACTACCAAGCACCAGCTGGTCATGCAACTAGAAGAAGACCTTGAAAAAAAGGGGGAAATGGCAAAGACAAATGAGTTTATATGGCTAAGAGACTTCAAATTGAGATGGGAGGTCATCAGGGGTGCCACACTTATGCACGTCTCAGCAGGATCCCAGAGACAGCCAAAGTAGTTGCAACTGGTGTTTATTTTTTTTTCTTTTTGTCTGTATGACAGAAATAATGGATGACTGTTCAACCAATTGCAATGGGAATGGAGAGTGTATCTCTGGCCATTGTCATTGTTTCCCAGGATTCCTTGGACCTGATTGTGCTAGAGGTAATGTTCTTTTGTTATTCTGAGTAGTTAGGGGAAATTGAAGTTATTTGGGAATTCAAAATTACTAGTAATAGTAATAGTTGCAGTACCAGTAACAGCAGCAGTAGTAGCAGCAACAATGCCCTTCCACCACCACCAAAACCTAAGCCCTTACTATGTATGCTTGGCACTGTTCTAAACACTGTATGTCCTCTTTTATTGCCTATCGCAGCCTTCTGGAGTAGGTCTTCTATTATTCTTGTTTTGTGGACAAGAAAACAATCTTAAAGAGGTTAAGCAAGTTCCTTGACTTACTTAACAGCTGGAATTTGTGTCTAGATTGTCTGATTTTCTGACTCAACTACTACATGGTACTTAACATTTCTTCCATAATCTAATTGATAAAGGGCTGACTTTAAAAGTGGACAAAGTAAGTAACTGCTTATACACGGTTATATAGAATGGGCAGGTAATCACCAAATGGGTAAATAGTTTAGAAAGTAAAGATTTTAAAGACAGAAGTTAAAAAGCAAATATTCTGTTTCTTAGTCTTGCTTGTAGTTTAATTATTGAAAAATTTTAGGTAACTCATACCGTGTTTTCCCATAGGGTTACAGTTTTTACTTTAGAAATGTTTTCTGCTTCTTTTCAATGTATTCTTGAAGGTCCCAGTTTCCTAATGGCTTAAGTACAAGTTTCTCAACTATTCAGGTTCTTTTGAGAAAATTCAATTCAATAGAGAATTTTAAAGCATTTGCTAAGTTCCAGGTATAATGACAGATCTTGGGGATACAGAGGAAGAGGGTGTGAGACAATGGCTGGTATTAAAAATGGATAAGACAGATGATGCAGAACCTGCCCCTCAAAGAGACCATAGTTTTCATAGGGAGGCAAACAATGACAAAACAGGGTATGTATTCTAATAAAGGTCTGCACACTGTGTTATAAGGTTAGACATCTGTCCAGCATAAAACAATTTAAATGTACTATTATTTAAAGATAATGTGTTATAACATGAATAATTTCCTACTTATTAACTATTTAAAGTTCAGGTGTTGTTTTCTAAAAGTGTTATACATTTGCTAGAGGAAGAAAAAGTATAAGATAGAAAACAGCTAGCTTAAAATAATAAATAAAGTAATAACAATAGTAATGATATAATAGTGATTGTTTAAGAGTATGATGGAATCAAAAGCAAATGCATGGATGATTTCTCCACTCTGAGGATAATTTTATAATTTATCTTTAATTACTCCCATAAGAGGGAAATCTCTGTTTGTAATTATGAACATGTGTCTATTTAATAAAGGGTACAATAGAAATAGTACAATTTTTTTTGCCTGAAATATAAAAATCAATAGAGAATTAATGGCTCTTTAGAGATTTTGAGAGCATTATGAGAACTTTAAAAATTCATTTATCAACCTTCAGATTCATGTCCTGTGCTGTGTGGTGGGAATGGAGAGTATGAGAAGGGACACTGTATCTGCAAGAATGGCTGGAAGGGGCCAGAGTGTGATGTTCCAGAAGAGCAATGCATTGACCCAACATGCTTTGGCCATGGCACCTGCATCATGGGAGTTTGCATCTGTGTACCAGGATACAAAGGAGAAATATGCGAAGAAGGTCAGAGCCCCATTTTAATCTATTGCTTCAGGCTTTTCTCACACTGAGTTGTCCAAGGTGTGCCATTCCATATTTATAGTAGAGAGGCAAGTAGTCTTTCCAAACCGTAAATGCTCAACATGTCCTTAGTACTCCAGTGATTTTTCAAGCTGATAGAGTGAAAGGGTGGAAGGGGAGGAATTCATGTATTTTCTCAGTCTCTAATATTATAAATGAAGCCAAATCTAACACTCACTGAGCAGCAAGGAAAAATGGCATTCCCCTCCCCCAGTTTTTAACACTGTTTTACAACTTTAGAGTTTCCATATTAATGATTCTAGGTGTTAATTCAGATGCTTTCGTTATTACAGAGTGCATTTCGCTACGTCTTACTGTAAAGCATACATTAAAAAAATAATCTATGCACATTTAGAGACACTTTGTGAACATTTTCTTTGGGAGTGATTTGTAATTGCTATTATTATTATTACTGCCTCATATTATATATATATTTAGATATGTCACCCTGAAACTTGACCTCCATGCCTAAAGATGCACATTTACCAGTAATAAGTTTCAAGGCATTGTCTCTATATTAACATGCACATCAAAGGAGCATTTTCCCCAAAAAAGCCCATATTTTCAATGTCAATAGTTTTATCATTTAAAGAGACACTTTGGAAAATAAGTTTACTAGTAATTGAACCTTTTTCATGCCACATTTCGCAAACAAGACTGATTTCAAAAATAATATTAAACCACTACCATGGGAAATGGTCTCATCACAACTGTTGTTCAGGATCAAGGCTGCTGAAAATGCACTAGAATTGCTTTTTAAAGATAGCTCGTTAAGACTATTACACAGCATTCTAAAGGATTTAATCTCATTTCTGTCCAGGAGCAAGCAAGAGTTCTAACATTCCACCTCCCTCTATCCCATTAACAATAGTAAAGCTTTGTTGTACAGATTGTATCTGTCCAGTGAATAGCAGTGGGCCTAGACAAGGCTCCAGAATTTCTGAATTACTTTTGGAAATAGTTTTTATGGTGGTCCAACTGCAATTATTATATTTAAGTTGTTCATTTAGATGCTATATGGATTCAAACATATATTCACTGAAAACAAATGTCTATCACAACACTTAAAATTTGCCAAGGAAAACATTTCACTTAATTTAGATCCTTTTACTTTTAATTTTGTGAGCAATTGAAAAAGGACTTGTCTCAGATTTGCCCTCTCAGATGTCAGTCACTAAGAAATTTGGAAGATAACCAAGATAGTAGGAAAGAATATTCACCATATTTAATGGTATAAACTTTTTAAAAAATGTTTTAAGTCAGACACCACAAACAAGGAGCCCATGGGCTGAACTGGCTAATGGGTAGTTTTGTTTGGCTCACATAGAGTTGTTGTTGCTGATGTTGCATTTTATTAATGTGACTTATTTGACAAAATTTAAACATAGGGAAGTATCATATAAAAATCTCTATTTCTGGCCTCTCTTGAACAACTGGAAAATCTCATAAACCTGGGACCACATTCCTACATGGTGGCAATCAACTGGAGGCAAGGAGCAATAATTCCCTTTAAACTGGAAACTTTTCTCAATTCAGCACTAGCATACCCTATTTTCTTACACTAAGCCCATTTCATTCATGTATGCTACTACCTAGTCCATTTAGTCATTTTACTTTGTACCTCTAATAGAAGTATGGACTGTCTATTCATTGAAGCAGCCACTTCATATAATAAGCTATATTAAGTTAAAATGGATGTTTATGTTAAAATTGTCACTGTACTTTAATATAAAAAAATGGCCTCCTTTAAAAATATATATATACTTTGGACTTTCCCTCTTCTCCCAACTGGTTAATCAAATTTGATGTACCCCCTGGTATTTATTTGATAATTAGCTTAGGTATTAAAGCATCACAAAAATGACCCTGACTGAGGTCATAGGCTAATTACAATGGCAATAAACCAGTTGTAATAATGCTTAGACTTAATCTGTTCCATGGCCACCAACCACACCCTAAAGCTAGGCCAGTCTTCCAGATGCAAGCAGGTGAGTCAGTCAATTTCTATTCCTGGAAATGTAAAGCATGCATTCTCCTTATGGTAAGTTATTTTAGTCTCATCTTATTTATGTTGGAAGACTAGAAATTTGATAGTCAATCTTCCTATATCCCCTGAAATGGGTACTCAGTTAAAAGCACAAAGCAATTTTTTTGCAATGCAACCATAGATACTTATCTCTGAAATAGTTTATACATTTGGTAAATGTATCCCAAAACTTTCAGATTCACAGAATCAGAAACAAATGGAATTGGGTCTGTGATATTCTAAGACATTGAAAGTTATGTCTCAGTGTCCTGATAGAAAGGCAAACCACAAAAAGAAGAATTTTTAAATTAGGTTTAAAATGTTGCATTTCAGTATTTCAGTCCTTCTAAGGAATAAATAGGAGATTATAACAATTTAATTTAAATTTTACGATTTCATGCAATAGCAGTCACTTTACCCAATACCTTGAATAATCCAAACTTTATATATATATATATACACACACACAATACATAAACTCCCCTAAGCACATCAAGTAAAAGCCCTTACTGGGAACTATGATTCCAATTTTAGAAAGGATAAGGAATGATTTTCAAAAGACTTTGGGTTGTTCTTTTTTCCTTTTCAAAGCTGAGGAATTCCAATTGAATGTCCACACTCTTCTGCCCAGCCATTTTTGTGGGGGTACTGCATACTGTTGGCAATTTCTCACAGCATATGTGAGGTTTCCTTCTTCTAAATTTAGGTGGAAACCTTTATGATACCCTACTATATTTTTAAGTGTTAATAATCTTCTGTTTTGAACAGTGTTTGCATGAGTCATTTTATTCCCTAAATAAAACAGCATTGATAATATAATATTAGGATATTAATATATCTTGGTTTCATTATCCTAATGAATGCTGTCACAGCTGTTCCCTCTAACCTCCACCCCCAACCCCTTTTTGGGCCTTCAGAGGACTGCTTAGACCCAATGTGTTCCAGCCATGGAATCTGTGTAAAAGGAGAATGTCACTGTTCTACTGGCTGGGGAGGAGTCAATTGTGAAACTCCACTTCCTATATGTCAAGAGCAGTGCTCAGGACACGGAACATTTCTTCTGGACGCTGGAGTGTGCAACTGCGACCCCAAGTGGACAGGACCTGACTGCTCAACAGGTATGTGGGAGTTAATCACCTTCTTCCTCCACCCCAAAGTTCTGACTGGTCCTTTCCTTAAGGTAGTGCTTCTTAAAGTGTAATATGTATGATTTTGCAAGCCATAAGGGGTTTTCAGGTGCTTCTTAGGCTACTCTTATTGCATTTTAATTTAAAGCATTTTTAAATCATTGGTTTCATTGCCATGAGGTGTGTGATTGATCCTCTGTCCAAATTCTCTATTCTCATGTAGTTATTCTATCTATTTCCAAGTCTCCTACTCCTACTATCAGTTCTATGCAGATTATTTCAAATAAATATCTCTCCTACACTCAATCCTGCTTTTCCAACTATCTGCTAGATATTTACACTAGGTGTCCCATCACCTAAAACATAGCTTAAAACATAGCTTATCTTATTAACCGAAATTCTACTCTATTCTGTATACTGCTGCCCAGTTTCTATTACATAACTCTACTTTCCTTGTCCCATCCCCTACTCTAAAATCTTCCATAGTTCCCCAATGTTTATAAATTGCAAATATCTTAGCTTACTATTAAAAACCCACCACAAACTATTTGGAACCTCTATCTCCAACCTTATCTTCCCCTTCTGCTTCCTGCACAAAAGTCCCTCCCTCTGCCAAATTCATCTGTGTGTTCTACTCACTCCCCTAATACATTGTATTTTCATACTTTTCTCCATGCCTTTTCCTCAGTGTGGAATGTTTTTACCTTCACACCTATGAAAATTCAAACTAGCCACCAAGACCAACTAGTTTTAGCTCTTCTATAAAATGTTTCCTGATCATATATGCAGGGATCTTCTGAAATCTTACTTTACTTATCATTAGAACTATAATAAATAGCCCAGAAGATGTTGTGATGTAGGTATTTGTGTACTTGAATTGTTTCTCCACCTAAATTAGAAGCACTGAAAATAATGGGTCATTCTTTACACTTTTTTGTTCTTATCCTCATACCATAAGCTCATTAAGTTAGTAAAATTAATAAATGATAATTCCTACAAAGCCTCTACCTATGAATTTGGTTGAGGATGTAAAATGGCATATGGTAAGTAGGAAGGATATGTGTATGTGGGACTTCTGTATCACTAAATTAGTTCATCAATCAAAAAGTCTGAGATGTGTTGCTATAAGGAAATAGGTGAATCCATCTGTTAAGAGAATTTGTTCTAACATAATACTTCATTGTAAGAAATTTTGTTGCCTCACATAGAAATAATGTGGAAGAGAAGATAGCATTTTATGATGTTGGAAAATGATTAAAATGCTACAGGCAATCAAATAATACCTAAAATGCAAATTATAAAAATTATTTATGTATCTAACAAATATGTATAATCTTTTTATGTGCTCGGTACAGTGCTTGACACTGAAAATATAGTAGTGAACAAGATGGACATGATCCTTGAACTAATGGAGCTTCCACTGAAGAATTTAGATGAGTGTTATGGAAGGAAAATAACTGGGTACTAGGGGAATGTATACATAACTACATTATTAATTTATTTACTAAATATTATTTAACATCTATCCTTCTGTGTGTCAGACATATTTTCATGTCCTGGAACATCAAGGTTTAAATACTAGTAATAATAATAACAAAAATTAGTATATTTTATTTTTATACATGGTATCATTTTAGCAAACATTTACATAACAATTATGTACTAGGTTCTAATCTAAGTGCTACACATGTATTAATTGACTTACTCTTCATAACAACCCTATTAAATATAACAACCCTATAAACTTCATACTTTATCTGTCCATTTTATGGATGAGGAAACTGGGGTAGACAGAGGTTAAACAATGTCCCCAAGGTCACCCAGCTAACAAGTGTCAGAGCTAGGATTTGAACTAGAATGCTCTGTTGTCTTCTAGGAGCCCATCATCTAATTCACCCTATATAAAAATGTTTCAGTGTTAGACTAAGCCAGAGCTATGTGTCAGAACACAAATAAGGGAGCCATGAGCTTATTTCTGTGGAAAAAAGTCCCAGAGTCAGGCAAAGCTTTGTAGAAGCCTTAACAGTTGAGTTATTATAAGAAAGATAAAATATGAGAGGTGGGCAGGGGTCAGAACTGGGAAGATTTTTTTATAAACCAAGCTAAAGAAAGAATTTGTACTTCCTTTTGACACAATAGGAAGCCACTGCGTGTTTTGAAACAAATTGCATTTTAGGTAGACCACTCTGACAGCAACTGATAGGGCCAATTGGAGATGGCCAATCTACGGACCTAAGAACAAGTTCAGTGATTATTGGAGAAATCCAAAAGCAAGATGATGTGGAGGGTCTGAACTGAAACTGTGGTTGTGGTCATGGTGAGGCAAAATCAGACCAGAGAGGGGTTACTGTGGTAGATGAGAGAGAGGAGCCAGAGATAACAATTTTGAGCAAGTGGACGCATCACCGGCAGAGGAAGAAGCAGCATATGTGGAAACTCAGGTTTGGGGCAGAGGGGTAGACATGGTGATCTCAGTTATGGATGTGCTGAGTTTGGGATGTCCACAGAAGATCCAGGTTGATATGTCCAGTGAAGAGTTGATAATCAAGAATGGAACTTATGGAGGAATACTGAGCTGGCAATAAATATTTGGAACATAGTTCAGACTATAGTAAGGTACATTATCATCCAGAGAGAGCATGGAAAATGAGAATGAAGAAAGAGAATCTTCAAGAACACAAACATTTAATGTATTTGCCATAACAGTGTTCTAAACATTGAGTAAAAAACTTGTTGCTTTACATATGGCTTAATAAACACTCATTGATTGAATTGTGTTTCTCTATCATATGATTGCTTTCTCAGGCTTTACACATTTCTTATGTGTCTTTTCTCATACCTCAGAATTGAGTAAAATTCCTCATCAGTTGCAAAAATCCAAATATTTGCATTTCCAATGAATCTTTTATTAAATTTAATGTACTAATATTCCCCTTTTCCTTGCTGAACTTTAACCCTTAATGCACATAGATAAGCAAAAATTCTCTGTGCAAAGAAGAAAATCATACAGAAAAAAGGAAAATTCTAATATGAACACGCTTCTACACTCCCCCTCTTTCTCTCTCTTCCAGGATAAGTACCTTAAATCCCACCCCACTACTTCCTCATCCCAAATCACCCTTACCCACCAAAGTAGATCAAATGGTGAGAGAAAAAATAACCCCATACAATGTTAAATCTGGAGAAAGCTTTAAGATCATATGATTCAATGTTTCTCAGATTATGGTGGCCTCTAGTCTACTTGCTTTGACCTCCCTGAGGCTTCTATTACACTGAGGCAACTAGAGGTTAACCAGTTTTCCCCAAGTTGTGAGAACCAGTACACTAATCTAACCTCCACATTTCATTTTTCATTTGCCAAACATTTATTGAGCCCCTACTATTTTTCCATTAGCATGTGAGGCAATTGGATATAAAGAAGGACAAAACATAATACCTATAGTTCAGCAGAAAATGTGAACAAAGATTTAAAATACCTTGTACTAAGTGCTAAAAAAGAGAGAGATACAGTGAACGAGGGGCATTTAATCCTGCCTGAAAGTCTAGGATATGGTCAAAGATCATGAAAGACCTTGCATACTGTGGTGGTTTGAAGCTGTATACAGCTTACTGGGTACACCCCCAGAAGAAAAAAAACATGTTCTTAAATTTAATCCATTTCTGTGGATGTATATCCATAGTAAATAGGACACTTTAATGAGGTTACTTCAGTTAAGGTGTATTCCACCTCAGTCAGGATGGGTCTTATACCTATTAGTGGAGTCCTTTTTAAGTGAATGAAATTGACAGAAAAAGAGAAAGCCAAATGAAGCAAGAAGCTGAAATCAACAGAACCTGGAAGAGAAGGGAGAGACCAGCAGATAAGCAATGTGACAGAGGAGCCAGGGATCACTGGCAGCTGGTCTTCAGGAGGAAAACATTGTCTTGATGATATCTTCATTTGGACATTTTCCTGGCTTCAAAACTGTGAGCAAATAAATTCTCACTTTTTAAAATGGCCAATTTCATGATATTTGTTTTTAGTAGCCTAGGAAACTGTATTAGTCAGCCAAAGGGGTGCTGATGCAAAATACCTGAAAGTGGTTGGTTTTTATAGAAGATATTTATTTTGGGTAAGAGCTTACAGATACCAGGCCATAAAGCATAAGTTGCTTCCCTCACCAAAGTCTATTTTCACGGGTTGGAGCAAGATGGCTGCCGACGTCTGTGAAGGTTCAGACTTCCTGGGGTCCACTGGGCTCAGCACCTCTGTTTTCACCACAAGGACAACTGTAGACTATGAGGCTCTCTAGGCTTTGCCTCTCTCCACAAGGTCAGCTATCAGGTGAATGGCTCTGTCTCTCTCTCTGGGGCTCCAGTTTCAGCATCAAACTGCAAAATCAAAACTCCAACATTAAAAGCTCTTAACTCTGTCCTTTGCCAAGCCTTTTATCTGTGAGTCCCCACCCACTGAAGGGTGGGGACTCAACGCACTACTGGCACAAGAGGTTTACATAATTACTTAATCAAGTAAACCTATGAATCCAGTATAATCTAATATGCCCAGAGGAAAAGATCGCTTTACAAACATAATTCAATATTTCTTTTTGGAATTCATCATATCGAACTGCTACAGAAGCTAAAGATCATGCCATGCCTAGGAGTTTGGGCTTGATCCTGAGGACAATGAGAAAATCATTGAAGGGCTTAAAGAGGGTAGTGTCATGACCATAACTACATTTTAGAAAGATCACTCTGGAAAGATTACAGAGCATACGGTCAAAAAATTAAAATATTATATAAGGAAATTAAAGTGCAGATGGAAAAAAAAGGACAAACCTTGAAGAAGTTAAGCAGTAGGACTTGGTAACTGAATGGATGTAAAGAGAGGCATTAATTTTCTCTGACTCTATGGTTTCTATTCTGGGAGACTGAATGAATGGTAACAAGCTTAATTGAGAAATGAAATATCCATTTATTAAACAAATTTTTACTAAGCACCAACTATGGGTCATGGGCATAAATGAATGAGGAACACAGATTTCTGTACTAGTAGACCTTACATTCTGATTGGGAGAGACAATAAATAATGAACAAGAAATACGAGTTTTGAACGATGAGGAAACTGAGTATCAGAGAGGTTAATTAATTTGTCCAAGGTCATATATCTGGTTAATTGCAAACCTGTGAATAGAAACCAGGTCTGCTGATTTCATTCCAAACCTAGTGTTCTTTTCAGTGTCTCTTCTCCCCACTCAAGGAAGGAAGAAGGAAGAAGGAGACAAAGAGACAAGACTAAGATGGATAGATTAATTTAGGCTTATTGAAAAGGGAAAGTTTTAGAAGATGATGGGCATTAAATAGGACATGTATGAATGACACATTTTTGACCAGAGATCCTGGATCAAAGCAACATTTATCCATTCTAGACTTAGTAGTAAAAGAACACTAGAATCACCTCTTACTCAAAGAAGCAAAAGGATGGATAGGTATGACACAAAAATCAGCAGCCTCTCAGTCAAGAGATTCCCTAATTAATACTAAAAAATTTGAAAAATAGGAGAAGGAAATGCCTTCCAAATCTCCAATGTCATGATAGGAATAGTCTTTCTGTGCTTTTTAAGTTCCAATAAAGGTTGTTCCCACAGAGCATATTTAAGCATAGAGATGATCTCACTGTGCAGACTTTTGAGTGCTGCACTCAGTACAGGAAACAATTTAACATCTGATTCTTATAATGGATCATGTAATTTCAAAGGTAGATCTGTTCTTTGCCATTCCTCATTTTCTTCCTCCTAGCACATGAAGTTTAGCTGTTAATATGTTAACTGTACTGCTCTGATATCAAGGGAACTGCACTCGATGGTTTACTGATTATTTTCATTCTGTTTTTCTAGTTGCATTGAGTATTGTTAGCATCCCTGAATAGATTCTTGGCATAGACTCCTTCAACTTGGAGGTCTCAAAGCACTTCTCAAAGGTTAACTCATTAGTCTTTTAAAATACCTCTCAAGAGGAATACATTACAAAAGAAGCATGGATACACCACAGGTCAAATTGTGTTCCTTTAAAATGTAACTCCTTGTCATGAAAACTCAGTAATACCTTTAGCTTATACTAAAGACATTAACCCTAGCCTCTGAGACCAGCATTGTAAAACTTGTCTACTTTATATCTGTTTTTAAAATACAGCTTCTCTTGGGAGCATACTTTTTGAGGGGAAGCAAAAAGCGGGTTAGAGCTTCGTGCTCCTCTCGTCTGGCTGAGGCTTCCTTGATCCATGCCCTCTATTGTTACTCACAAATATCCAACAGTGGAATTCATAGGAGTTAAACATTCACAAAGAGAGGACAACTCTTGCCCTTTCTCTACCCCTGTGATTTCTTACTATACTATATCTTATAAGTGAATTAATGAGCTAGAGAGATATATGGAGCATTAGGACCTTAGGTATGTCTGAACATATTATTTGTTGTAGAACAGAAATCATGAGGTGCTATCATCATCGACCCCATCTTAAGAGGGTTAGTTCCTAAAGATAACAGAAGGTTTTGATATAAAAATATTTGTTTTTGAACAATCCTATTGCATGTGTCTCATTTGTTTATCAGAGAGATAACAGCATTTAGTGTATGTCCATGTATTCCCAGCATAGTGACCTTGAGTAAGTCACAACTTCTTTAAGTCTCAGCTGCCTCATATGAAACATGACAAAAGATTAGCCATATGACTGATGAGGCCCCTTCCAACACTAAAATCTATGATTCCTGATCCCGTGTATTGTTCTATTGATATTGATTATAAGTGGGTTAAGGATACAGCCTGTAAACTATGTTAAAGTCATATTGTTTATGGTAAGATCATGTTAATTCTGAATAGTTTTGTTTTCATTGTTTAAGTACAGCCACATATCGATAGTTATAGACCATGTTATTTGAGGATTTACTTCTATATGTGGAGACAGACACACACATATGTATACGTATATGTATATCTTCATTATAACAATGGTTCATTATGTTTTTAAGTGTTCCCTAATGGATGGTGATAGGCATCTACTAATAAAACAGATAATTAGAGAAGGAAGTGCTAAGGGGCTCATATAATTTTTGTTGCTAGGGCAACTTTCCTTGATTGTACAAGTATCATATGTTTAAAAAATATTATTATTTTCCTCTTTATGGAAAGTGCCAATAACCAAAAGATTTTCACTTGACTCTACCTGTTTAGAACATTCAATACATCTCTTTCCTGCAATTTCCAGGAATTGATAAGTAAATTTAAAATTATTAGTTTGCATATTTTATTTTTTCCTGCACACATTAAAGTTACAGTATTATTACATATTCCATGTGATAAAGAATATTTGCTCAAAATGTAATGCACATGCTATGGAGACAACTATTTAGCCATTCATCATGACATTAAAGTAAAATCCTCTTTTACTTTAAATTCTAGTTACTTTAAGATAAAGTAACTAGAATTTAGCATCTTCAATAGAAAAAAGATAATTAGTGTAAACAGGCTAGGAACCTAGGATTGCAAATACGTTTTCCTGTTCATTTCAGGACATATGCCCATATCTTAGAAAAAATAGCTGAGTTCTCAAAAGAAATATTCATTAGTCAGTAAACAATGTCAATATATCATAATCCTACAAATTCCCTGGGCATCAAGAAAATCTCAAATATCGACAACTATTCACTGAAACATGGTAGGGGTTTTATACTGTTTTTTAACTTAGACAAAAGGCATATTAATATGCTTATGACTAATTTCTAAGTAAGCTTAATTTTCTTTAACTTGGTATTTAAAGATTGACGGCCTGTGGGCAAATTTATTTTCAAGTAATTATTTTTTCACTTACTAAAAATAAAAGACAAACCCTAAAGTGACTGTTTTGACTGATTTTATAGAACCAAACCCTAGCTTGAAACATGGTGTCTATACTATTATTACTAAGTGAGGTTAAAACATTAACTCAAGAGTATTGGGCAGTGGACCCGGCCCAATGGTTAGGGTGTCTGTCTACCACATGGGAGGTCCGCTGTTCAAACCCCAGGGCCTCCTTGGCCTGTGTGGGGCTGGCCCATGCACAGTGCTGATGCACACAAGGGGTGCACTGCCACGCAGGGGTGTCCCCCGCATAGGGGAGCCCCACGCGCAATGAGTGTGCCCCATAAGGAGAGCTGCCCAGAGTGAAAGAAAATGCAGCCTGCCCAGGAATGGCACTGCACACACGGAGAGCTGACACAACAAGATGACGCAACAAAAAGAAACACAGATTCCCGTGCTGCTGACAACAACAGAAGAAGACAAAGAAGACGCAGCAAATAGACACAGAGAACAGACAACCGGGGTTGGGGAGGAAGGGGAGAGAAATAAATAAATAAATCTTTAAAAAAAAAGGAGTATTGAAGTCAGTTAGTGTAGTTGATCAATGGCACTAGACATATAACCCCAAAGCATCCTTAATAGAATTCCAAGTCAAATTAAATGTTTAAGACTGAATCCACAGATATATCTTTGGGAGGTAGATATGAAATGGAAAAAAATCACACTGTTATACTGTTTTCTTAGCAACACATCCTCTTACGAAAGGGTTTGTTTATTTATTTTATTTTTTGCAAAGAGGTCTCAAGTAAAAATGGAAATTGAACCTAAAAATATTCTCAGATTCAAAAACCTTTTATTTTTATAGAGTTAATCTAATGGCCACAAGACTGCATGTATAGTGAGAGGATTTAAAACACAACACATATCAAATGTTTTCCAAATGTATCTTTTACATTTTGTTCTGATACAATAAAAGTCTCACCTGTTATACTATCATTAGCAGGCAGGAAAGTAAAAATGCAGTGAAATGTTTGACAGTTTGACAAGTTTGAACTAAGGGGTAAATTTGCACCTGGCTCTCTGTAAATATGCTAACTCTACTGAATGCACCAGCACATTAAAGCTTTAAAATTGTTTTTCAAGCCAGTGATATATATTTAAATAAGGTGGCAATCGTGAGGCAAAAAAATGCGTCAAAGTTTGAGTGTGAAGAGGTGTGCTTATTTACATGATTAAAGTATAATAATAAGAAATGAATTCAGACAGAACAATAAAGACAGAATAATAAAGACAAATTGTGTTTAATTATTAAGTGCATTTCCCTTATTTACAGAAACTTATTCTGAATTCCAGGCTCATTTATTCTTTGGAATTTTTCCCTATCCATGTTTAGCTACATAAAGTGAAAATAGACCTACAACAGGGGTGTATCCAATAAGTGTGTTTGGCCTTATGAATGGCATCCTGTGAGGAAAATGGCCATGTGGATGCCCACCTCCAAAGTCTACCCTTGCTGCCATGGCAGTCCCTTAATATGTTGGCAGGAAGTAGAAAGGCTCTATGGTGAAGATGACTGAGAGAGGTTGAAAGAAGCCCAGATTCAATTGTGCAAAATTGATGACCAGGACCAGGGGAAGGATTATAATAAGTACTTCCAGTCTTGCATGCCAAAATCAGATGTTTAGAGATAGAGAAGGGTACTTGTTTATCTCCCGCAAATGATCAAAATGATATTTTTATACTTCCAATAAAATTATCCTTAGTTTATCTAGTGGTTTTAATTTTTTCTCTAAATAATTTCATACCAATTTTCTTCATTTCATTATTAAGGCTATAATCCAGATTCATTATTAGAATTTGAACTGCATATTGAACTTTGATGATAAAGAATACCTGTATCTCTGTCCAGAGATTTGATTTACATATATATTCTAAGTTATTGAAGACAGGAAGAAGGGGGTTAAAAAAGATGAGATGAATTTTTCACCTAGAAACCTGATGAAGTGAAGCTCATAGAATTTCTGAATGAGTAATTGTCTCTGTTATAAAGAACTTGACTTGAACCCCAGCTTCCAAATTCCCAGTAACATAGCAAAAATGTTTCTATAATACTCACAATACCCATAAGGTGTAAGTAGGATAGGTAATAGTTTCTTCATTTTATAATTGACAGAACTAATTTGCTGTGGTAAGCATGGCAAATTACTTTATTGGGTCTGCTTCAGAGTTGAGGTTGGCAGTAGAACTCACAGCCTAATGTTCTTTCCTGAAGACCAATGTAGGTTGATATTTATTTATTCTGCTTCGAGCTTGCTGAGTTTCTTGAATCTGAGGATACATGTCTGTCATCATTATTAGAAATTTTTGGTCATTATCATTTTTAGTCTTGACTTTCCATCATTCTCTATTACCTTCTTTTGGATGTTCCTTTATACAGTCACATGCTGGCCTCCATGTCTTTTAAATACTCTTTCTTACTTTCTATCTATTTTTTTTTATCAGTTTTACAGTATAGGTAATTTCCTTAAATCTGCCTTCTAGTTCATTAAATCTCTCTTCAGCTGTTTTTACTGTGATGTTTAACCCTTTCACTGAATTTTTAGTTTCAGTTATATTTTCCTCCTAAAATTTGCTGATTTTTCAAATATCCCTCATTGTTTTCAATAACTTCTTGATCCTTAATCCTGTTTTTTATTACATTCTTTTCTTTAAACATATTAAACATAATCTGAAATGCTGAATCTGATGATACAACATCTTAAATTGAGTCTTTGTGGTTCTGGGTCTATAGTTTTTTTGTTGATTCTTGTTTGTAATGGCTTGCTTTTGTCTGTTTTCCGTTTTGTTTTGTTTTGTTTTTACTTGTTTTATTGTGAAATCAAACATGTTGGAATTCTCATGAAGATTTGTGTGAAGCTGCAAAATTTTGGGAGGATTAATATTTGTGTCTTTGAAGAACCTGTCTGATACTACAGGCCAGGGTAAACTTTAAATTAAATATCTGAGGTTATAGTTTTCCAGATCACACAAATAATATAAATTCAGGCTCCAAATCCACATGAAACATGACTAGTGGCCATGAAGTCTCAGAGGAGACTTGTTATGTAACATCTCTGTGGAAGCAAACCTGAGATAAGTCTTTTTTTTTCTAGTCTAGCTCTACAAGACACATTTTATTCTAGGTTGGTTTCCAATTTGGATCATTGAGCCTGCACAAACACAAGGTTTAGCAAACAATATGTCCCCCAATCTGGACTCTTACCAAAACTCTAGGTCATCCAGATCAACAAAGGTCCTAAGGTCCTGGCAGAGCTAAGATCTCCATGTATTCTTGGGAAATGAACCACTATGGAACTCATCTGCAAAATGCAGTTTTAAGCTAAATCCATTTTTTAATTTATTTTTAGTTATTGCCATTTTTCACACAAAGTAGAGAAAAAATTTGTCATATTCCAGTTAAATCAAGAATTTATTACACTAAACTATGGGTAAACACATTAAAGTCCAATAAACTAGATCTTATTTCATGATAACAAAACTGTTCAGTTAACACACATTGGAAGGACAGCCTGAGAAGTATTTTGCAAAAGATATTTCAGAAACTATTGCTATCAAAGTCATTGATGTTAACAATGGAGTCAAGAGTAAGCAATTTCAGCAACCAAAGCAAGCTTTTCACACTTCTCTCTAGGTCCATTTCTTTAAAAAATTTAGCTCTGTATGTCAAACAGTGAAAGTTAAGGCACTATGATATTCCTTAAATTGTATATACGATTGCCTACATTATTTTCCAACAGTCTTTTCTTTGTTAATTTCTTCTTTGATGGACTTATTGTCTAAACATGGAATATTGGCACTGTATTCACTATTATAGATTACTTAGTTATGTCCCTTCCTTTTATAGATGAGGAAACTGTGGACAAAAAAAGTTGAATGACTTCTGTAAAGTCATGCACATAATTAGGCACATAGTTATTATGAGAATCCAGGTGCTATGATTCCTGGTTTAGTCATTTTGTCCAATATGCTATTTAGAAAGACTTGGTCAAATTCCACAGATGTTATTTATTCATTTTCAACATTTCACTGAATCTCTAAAAAGTTGACAATGAGAATACAAAAGGCAGGATCTCTTCCTTGACTATCAGGATAATATGAAAAGTGCCACAAATTCATCATAGAAAAGTTGAAAGAGAAATTATCTCAAATCCCCACTCTCATTTTAGCTTACTGACTGACCTTGAGTGAATTACTTGGCTTTTCTTCACCTTTCCTGTAAAAGAAGGAAATAATTCTTCCTTTGTATTGTAGTTGTAATGGTTAAATAAAATAATATATGTGAAACACCAGCATAGTGTTCTTCTCATGGTAAATATCAAATTATAATGATAAATGGTAGCAATTATTGTCAGTATATTTCAGTTCTTATTGTCAAGACACATTTCCAAGACAAATGTTTTTAATTACTATATAAATTAGTACCTGCTGCAAAGAAATTCATTTTTAAATACTGAAAACTGAATTAATTTTAAGAAGTATATATATTTTTTCTATTCCAAAGTCATTACATCCTTTTGTACCTACCCAAATGGTGTTGTTTCTTGTATTTATACAATAGAATTTTGCTGGAAAGTTGGCAAAAAATAAGTTGTTCTATCTATTCACTACATTTACTTTTAGCCTTACTGCTTATGTTGAAATCCTATTCAAGGGAAATTTATATTCCAGGTGTGTCAGCTAAGATTAGAGGTCAATTACAGGAACTATCACCCTTAAGGAACAAAAAGTGCTTTAAAGAAGATAGATTTATAATTTTTCACATATAAATAAAACATAAAGGCAGGAAGTCTGGAACTGTTATGTTTGCTTCAAAAAGTAAGCTTCTTCTAGCTCATCATTCTACTATCTCTAAAGAGGAACCCTTATCCTCATAGTACACTATGACAGCCAGTGCTCCAGCCATCACATCCTTATCCAGGCTTCAAGATGAAGGAATGGGAAAAAGTACCTGCCCCCTCCCTTTCATATTGACTTCCCTGAAGCTGCTGCTGGAAACGTTCACTTATATCTCATTGAGCAATAAATTAGTCATGTGACCACAACTGGCTGCAAAGGAAGCTGAGAAATGTAATCTTTATTTAAGAAAGCCATGTGCACAGCTAAATAATGGGGATCCTATTACTAAGAAATATGAAGAGAATGTATATTGGTGTGAGCAATTTGTTGAATATTGAATGAAAATAAATTATTTAAGCACCCACTTAGTGTTTCATATGTAATTGTATACAGGAAAAAGTTAGAAAATAATGAGCCAACCCTATGGGACATTAAAATCTTATTCATTCATTTATTCATTTATTAACAAATAAATTAAGTTCTTGGTATATAGTGGTGAGTACAACTTATCCCCTGACCTGGTTGAACTTACAGCCTAGTGTGGGAAAACAAATTATAATTCCAAGTTTATAATAGTTGCACTGGTATTAAAGAAACAGACAAAACAAGAGGTAAGAGTGTAGGGAAAGGACCCACTGAGAAAAGGACATTGGGAAAGGCCTAACTGAGAAGCTTACATTTAATTCTGGTAGATCAGAATACCAAATTAATTGTTATTAATGAGCTATTTTGAAATATTTACCAGTTTTTTGAGTTATTAATCAGTTATTTTGCATGACCTAAACCGACTATTGCCTCACAGACTAGACCTTGTAGCATCAGCTAAATGTACCTTGATATTGCCTCAGTTAGCTATATGTAGGTAACAGAATAAGGTAATTGTCTTAACTCATATATTCTGGACAGTTTTCTAATTAACAGTATGTGTAGCAAAAGACTCCACACTTGCAGTAAGAAATAACAATGTGAAAATCAATCGATATTCATGTTTACGTTATGAAAAATAATTCATTGTTCTTATTTATTGATAACCTGTCTTTTACAGGAAGAAATTAAGACAGGTTACAGGTGATGATGGTAATGATGATGACGGTGATAATTACGATGATGATCATGATGATAGCCAACATTTTATACATCACTTAATATGTACCAAGCACTATTTGAAACACTTTAGATATCCTTAACTAATTTAATACTAAGAGAGTCCTATGAGATTGGTATAACTAGTATTTCTATTTTATAAATGAGGAAACTGAGACATGAAAATACTAAGATACTTTTCCGAGGCCACAAAATAAATGGCAGAAGCCAGGAATTAAACCAAAGCAGCTAACATCTACCTGGTTTTAAGACTTGAATTTATATCTACCCTATTATCCCACTTCACTACATAAGTGTGATAACAGGGTAATACAATAAAAATTAAGTGGGTGACAAAGAATGAGACACAGGGAAAATGAGAGTTTGAAAGATAAGATGAAGCTGGGTAATTAATGAGTACAAAAAAATCCATGCTGTAAAGTGGACCTCAAATTTCACTGAAATTTTCTAGCTCCCATTTAACACAATGAGGGCAACATGACCAGTTATGTAATTCACTGTGTCATTAAAATAAAATAAACCCATTCCTCAATTGAAAAAAATCCTTTTTTTGTATTAAGACCAGCAAGACACTTCTCCTACGGAGTCTGTTAAATACTTAGTATGGAAAAAAAGAATAAAAATATCTCATTAATTTTTCTTGATTATGACTTGAAATAATATTTTTGATATATTACATTAAATAAAACATACTATTAAAGTCTGCATAATATGAGAATAAATATAAATTGGGAAAATAGTATAATAAAAATGCCTAACAATAACCTACTTCTTGTATAGAACATAAGCCTAAGAAGCTCAAACTTTCAATTTATCAAGAAGAAAACAAGCATATGCTTTAGATGAAAGCTCTAATAAATTAATAGGTTTATAACCCAGAGTAAAGAGTTTTTATGTCATAAAATAAGTCAGATATACTCTGGATTCAACCAGGTGGAAGACCTTTAGAGATGATAACAATAAACAAAGTGGCAAGGATTAGAGCTCATCATTCAAAGTGGTCCTTGTATGGTGACTGGACAGTGATACCTTCCTCAATTGCTTTATTTCACTTGAGTGTTTAAAAAGGCAAGTGTTCTATATAAAGGTGATTTACTATAATATAGATAGAGGTGGCCAAGGATGACCAGGTTGTCAGGTGGCATCTGAACTGCCATGGCCTCATTCTCCAAATTCATACTTTGTATAACTGTCACTGTGGGCTCGCTGGCAGTGATTAGCGGCCCACGAGGTCCGGGCAGCCTTCCACGGCTCGGCGGGAAGCCCCTAGGCCAGCGCGTAGGCCTAGGTTCTCCAGGCGTGGGGGACGCGCGGTAAAAACCACGGAGACAGCCTGAGCGCAGGAACAAGTCTGCTTTATTGCGGAAATACACTTGGTTATATAGGGTTGGGTAGAGGGAGGGGCAGGAGCTGGGGCGGGTTAACTACGGGGCGGTAGTGGATAGGCGGAGTTGTGCAGGCGGCTATGAGGTAGGCAGTAGCCAGGGAAGAAGGCAGATTATATATTGGCAACGTGGGCGGGACTGGCGGGAAGGACAGCAACGGCTGGAGGAAGGAGATAACAAAGGCTGGGGGAAGGGATGCAGCAACAGTCACAGAGTCTGATGACTTTATGGGATGGAACAACAAAATCCAGACATGCTCACAATGCTATATTAAATCTGAATTTTCAGTTAGCAGTAAGCGCCTCATAAACAGACTTAACTTTCATAAAAATCCAAATGGACTTTTTTCATTCTATTTATGTAAGTCACCACCTTAATATCGTCAGAGTTTTTGTTTGTTTTTCTCTGTCCAACTTCTTATCAATCCATATACTAGAAAAATAAGGACAGAGAAGGAGTATGTCCAATTTTAATTATTGTAAATCTATTTATAATGATAGAAGTTTCTCACTTGAGGCACACGAGGGTAGGGTTTAAATGGTCCTTGGTAATCAATGAATTACCAATAGAGTTTGAAACCTGCTTAGCCCATCTCAATCCTCTCAGTGTCCTTGCACTATTAATGTAAACAAAAAGTAAACCAGGTCTGGGACAGCTATGCCAAGGTTTAAAATAGTGAAGAAATGATTAGCTTCTACCTTGTTCAGAATATCCATTTAAGGATGGTAGTGAGAAAGGAGAAGCTAATTCTAGTTAGTAATCCTATACAACATGTAAAACCTGAAATGTTGGCCCCCAGCTCAATACAAAGTTTCCTCCAGATTTATTCCACATTCTACCCTTCAGTACCACCAGGACTAGTACAGAAATACATTTTTTAGAAGTTTCCAGTTAGGTTGCTATTTCTGTCTCTAAATGATTGGTTCGTGTTCCCTTTAAGATTTCTACTAGGAAGCAATAGGCTCTACCACCATCCTGGAATTCAGTTCCTAATACATGGTTAACTAGACTGTAAGGAGCAGAGAATGGATAAAAGTTTAAAGAGTTTTAAAGGAACATATATGTAAGCAAACTGTGTGCACCTTGACGGGAGATAGATAAGGCAAAGGCAAATCATTTGTAGATTTCCAGAGAACTAAACCACGACCAAAAGGAAGAAGATAGTCTTACCATATAAACTAAACATTCAATAGTAATCTGCCTTACTGCTGCCATGTTTTGTTGATATTATTGTTTCTTAGATAGGTGGAGATGTAAAGAGACAAAACTCTCCAATATGGGAAGATACCTGTGCTAAAAATAATAGAGTCTTATGCACACATTAAAACCAATCAGAAAAAGCAATGCAGCCATGTCTGTGCCTGTGAAATTCTGGCCTTGCATTTTCCAAAAGAATCTTAGTCATCAAAGAATACTCTGGCTGCCGAAGATTAAAAATTCTTGCTTCTAGGAATATATTAGCCAAACCTTTTCTGGCCAGGATAATCTGCACAGTATTGGGGCTTATTAAAAACTACAGTGATGATTATGATTATAATGCTACATTTATTGAGCTTTGTATTATATACATTTAATCTTCATAACAATACTCTAAGTCATATTCCCAAAGTATTTTCCATGGAACATTTTTCTGCAAGATGTTATAGAAAAACAAAAAATGTTTTTGGTCAAAAAAAAGAAAGAAAAGAAAAGAAAAATACTGCATGTGTTGGCTCCCACTTGGAAATTCACAAAGCACATTCATGTATTATATAATCTAAAAAACCCTGCACAAAGAAACTTATATACCAGATGTCTTAGTTTGCCAGGTCTGCTGTAATAAAGTACCACAGATCAGTTGATTTAAACAACAGAAATTTATTGTCTCATGATTCTGGAGGCTAGAAGTTTGAAATCAAGGTATCAACAAGGCCATGCTTCCTCTGAAGTCTGTAGGTTTGGAATGGTGGCTAGCAATCCATAAAATTCCTTGGCTTGTAGTATAATAATATCTGCTCCATCACATAGCCATATCTCTACTTGTCTCTCCTTTACTGTGTACAAATTTCATCTGGTTATAATGATGCCAGTCATATTTGATTAAGACCCACCCTAACCAAGTTTGACTCCACTTAACTAATTACATCTTCAAAGATCTTGTTTACAAATCGATCACATTCACATGATTGATGGTTTGGATCTAAACATGTCTTTCAGGAGGACACAATAGTGTCCATAACATCAGTTTCCAACTATTATTTAATCAGAAAACACAGTTTTTGTTTAATATTTTTCTTATCCTATGGAGATAGTATTCTTTGGAACATACTTTGGGAAAAGATGATATAAAATACTATTAGCAGTGTGTCTTGGGTCATATAGCTGTAGGAGGCAGAGTCTGTGAAGCAACATCTATTTAAAGCCAAAGTCCATACTCATTAACTGTAATTGCTTGGACAATGCTTATCATGTAGTAACCATCTATTATGCTCAAGTTACTTTATGCATATTGTCTCTAATTCTTATAACCGTCTTGCAGTGGGAGTACTGTTATCCCCATTTTACAAATGAGGAAATTCAGGCTTAAGATCCTTTGGCTTTCCCAGACCTAACCAAAGAAGTTTATCTAGAAATATCAGCAGGGATAGAGAGTTTGGATGACTCTACGCAGTCTTAAGCAAGTTACCTACCCACTTGATGCTTTGGTGTCCATATAAATAAAATGGGTATAATAGGTCTAAAGCCTCTGGTATATAATATTCTGTCAATAGTTCCTATTACACGGGCAGTAATGATATTAACCAAGGCAAGATACTTTAAAATAAATGCACAATGAAGCATCATTCCTGCTTTTATTCATTGTCTCTAAGGTAGTTGTGAATTTGCTTTAAATCAAGATTTTAGGCATTGTTAGAGAAGGCAATTGAGGGCCAGGCTAAAGAGTAGCAGTTAGCCAAACAAACTCCATGCCCAGTGAGGGAAGATATAAATTCTGGGAATACTTTCAGTTTCAGTCATGCTGTAGTGCAAAGAACCCAGTCTTAGAGTCAGACTAACCTGAATTTGAAGCCAACCTCACTCCCAATTAGCCACATGATCTTAAGCAAATAGTTTAAGCTTGCTGAGCCACAGTTACCTCATCTGAAAAATGGAGAACTGCCTTGCAAGTTCTATTGAAGGTTAAATGAGATAATGTGTACAAAGATTTCACCAGTGAGTCTGGAAAGTGGTTGTCATTCATTACAAGGTAGATTTTCCCCCAGGGATTTGCCTTTTACCTTCTGAAGCAGTATGCTTTAATCAACAAAAGGGAAATGCTGTATTAATGAATGGATATCAGCCTGGTCCCAGAAATGTGCTTGGTGCTCTTGGCAACTTCTAGGATGGTCTAGGATGGAAATGGAATTGCAGTCTTTTAAATATTAATCCCAAAGTATGATCAATTGCTGTGAGAGTGGGCTCTGCCACTGTGAATGTGAAATCCTGAGAGAATAAAGTAATCAGAAGGAGAAAAAGGAGAAAAGAGAAGAATTGGGGAAGAAAGGTTTCCCAACTTTGGCAATAATATAACCAGGTGCAAAATCCTAGGTCAAAATTTTAATATAGCTCATTTTCCCTGTAAATTTAAAGGAAAGTATAAGTTTTGAGTACATTTAACGCAAATATCTTATAGACGTGTTGCAGAGTTGGAGGGGTGCATTTCCCCATTCAATACCAAGGCTAGTAAAATAATTCTTAGAGCACACTTTAATGACTGCCTAAATAAAAGTGCAAGTAATGTTTGATCTCCAAGCTTGTATTTAAATCAGAGATGCACATGCACTTGCACACTCATGCATATACTCCCAGTATCACCCATGCAAACATTCTCACACTAAGATACATTCACACATACATGCAAACACACGCTCATACACAATCACAAACAGCTCATACACACTCGCAACATGTATACTTAAATTCTTGCACACTCACACATTCACACATACTCTCACAAATCACTCATGTACTCACACACTACTGCACACTCATGTGCACTCAAGCACACTATCACACATCCATGCAAACTCAAAAACACTCATACATACACTCAGACATATTCTTACCCATTCATACACACTCATCTGCACTCATACTTAAATTTTCACTCACACATTCCTGTACACTTACATACACACACATGCATTTCTGTCCATTTATAAAGAATAGTGTTATTTTAAATAAAAATAAAATTAGTTTTACATAATATATTTATCCCAATTTTATTTTATATGCTCATTGAACACAAGATTTAATGTCAGAGGGGACAGAGAATTGTAAAAGCTGTTTTATTCATGCCCTTTTAAAAGTTAACCCTCATTCTAGCTCCAAATGCAGAACATTTTAAAAACTAAAGTGCTTTGGAAAAAAATGTAAATTTCTGTAGTAGTTGTAAATTGGTATGTGCACTGTAGAGTAATTTAAATTCATTAGAATGATGCATTTTTAAAGTAAGTGCTTTACAAGAAAATGAGTGAAGTAATATCAGAGTGTATTAATGGAGCTCAAGACATCTTAATTTGATTTTGAAATTAAACATCAAAAACTGCAACTTGAAAAAATAATTAGGTAAACTATTATATAGCAATCCAAAAAACTCTCTAGAAATTCAAGAACTGCAAATTATGGGTGTTAGTCATCCTGATTTGGCAAGGGCAAGGATTGTCAATGAAAAAAAATATGCTACTTAAAATGTTTTTAAAAACTGGATTGTGCAGGGGGTTTACTACTCTGTTTTGGTTTCTGATTTGTGTGTTTCTATTACCCAGTATTACATATCAGTTGTGAGATCAACATTCGTCAAAGAATGGCAAAAGTTTTATCAATGGACGACTTCACCTTTTAAGTCTTTTGCAGACGGAGCTGGTGACAAGACTGGAGAAAATGATCAAGTTTCACAACTTTTGCTTTTTCCCTACTCCTAATATTAGTTTAAACAGTATGAAATTCCTGACATTCGACCTATAAATGTAATAATTCCATATGATTCAGCCTACTACTTTCAAGTTAACTGGATTTGTAAAGGGAAGGGAGTTATAATTACCTGGGAAGTAGCCTTCTTGCTTTGATCAGCAGTATAGTGAAAAAAAAAGTGATCTAAAAATCATTTCTAAGACATATACCTAGTTACCTAATTGCTATTAGTTCATTCATTTAAAAATGGCGTAGTACCCAACCCTCCATGCATAATTCAAAAGTTAGTAGGATAAAATTAAATAGCAGGCACGTTTTAAGGTAGTCCAAATTACAACACAAACTTTTCATCCTTACCAATCGGATCTCTCATTTATTCAGATCTTTTTTAGTTATAAGCTAAAAAATAATTATCTCCACGTATTCTGGCATGAAAGGGGTTTAAGAAATTGTTTTCAACATTATTTGAATTTCTCTTTTATGTAGATTGAACCTTGTCTCTGTCAAGGCAGATGCTTGTAGTTCTGTTCTATTCTTTTTCTATCTACTTGGGTCTCTGGCAGCTACTTGTGAAATGGAGTGACAGGATACAATCTACTCCCTCCTTCTTGGTAACTCTTCTATTTTTTTATTCTTTAGTGTCGTAGTGGTGATATTTCAGACTTTGTTTCATTGTGATCTTAATTGGTTACAATAATTAATTCCTTAAGAAGAGAATAATTATTTCAGTACTGGAAAGAATTTTACTCAGGCTCTGTGTGTGGCTACAAGCTTGTATTAAGCACCTGCTTTTTGCCAAATCCTATGTGTTATGGAAAAGGGATATACAAGCTGAATAGTAATCTGACAATCTTTCTAGAGAGTAATTTCTCAATAGGTTCCAAGAGCATTAAATGTGTTCATTTCCTTTTATCCTAATAATTTCTCTTCTAGGAATTTGCTATAAGAAAACAGTATGAAATTCAATTTTTAAAATTGTGTACATGGCTTATTCTTTCAGAGAAAAGAGGGCTCAGAAGAGACTTAGTAATATCCTATAAGTATTTGAAAAGCTTCCTGATAGAGTATGGTGATCAGGTCTTCTGCAACCCCATAGAAAATAGAACAAACAAGAAAAATCAAGTTTGGTTAACTAGAAGAATTTCATTGGGATGAGGGATACATAAAAAATTAGAATAATTTATGATCGGCAACCATGATATTTCCTTTTTAGGAGATTGAAAGGAGTTTTTCACTTGCCTAGAAAGATTTAGGAATAATCCAAACACTCTCCTGAAGGCAGAAGCGTTGTATGATTGTATACTTGACGTACTTCAAGTCCTTTGATTGATTTATTCTGTACCCACAGTGTATATGGCACAAATGTGGCCTCTGAACATTATACCCTTTATTATGAAGCATTATTAAATTTGTTCAAACTTATTTGATAGTCTTCAGGAAAACAAATGGAAGAGATGATCATTAGTAACCAAGGAAATAAAAATTAAAATGAGATTTTTTCCTCATATTAAGGGAATGAGGAAACAAGTATTATCTTTCTCTGCCTTTTGGTTTATAAATTGGTACAGTCTTTTGGATGTATCTATCAAAATGTAAAATTCATTCAACCTTCATACCAGTAATCCACTTCTAAGAATTATCTTAGACAAATGCTGACATGTGCACAAAGATCATGTACAGCTTTGTCTATAATTGAAAATTTAAGAAAGACTCTAGACATCCATTTGTAAAGGATTAGTTAAACTATAGAACATGAAGACTATGGTATGCTATCATAAGATTTAAAAGAATGAGTTAGTTCTATATCACCCTAGCAATGTCTTAGAAATATTTCACAGTTCTACAAAAATATATACAATATTACATATTGAGATTAAAATACACCCACAAAAGTTATATATTTAAATGCACATATATTAATTTAAATGCATAAAAAAATCTCTGGAAAGAATATTTATCAAACAGGTATTTCTGGTTACCCTCTCAAGAAGAAAGTATGATTAGAGGTTCAAAATGAAGGACTGTTTTATACATGTATTTGAAAGTTTCACAATGAGAATGTATTCTTTAATTATTTGTAACATACAATTAAAGGCAAAAAAAGAATAAAAATCAGGAAACAGATATATAATATATACATAGAGGCAAATGCTTAAAATAGATTTTTGTGGCTTTGATAAGGAAAAAGACTAAGTAGATTAGACCAAAGCTAAAAGGATGGTGACATCAAGGGATATGTGGGGAGACTGAATATATAAGGGAAAATCATATTAACAAGAATTTTTTAAATGTTAGGATTAAATAATACAAAATTTGAAGAAATATGATGAAAATGATAAAACTTTACTGAACAACAAATGAGGACCTGCCCTAAAAGTTAGCAAAATGTGTTATCAATTGCAAGTGAGCAGAATTTGGTATTGATGTCTGAATAGAATGGGATAGAAAGTCTAGAAAGCAATCCGAATATGCATAAGAATTTGTAGTATGATGAACCAAAGAATCAGATCAATAGTCCAATATATCTCAGAAAGCTTCACTGTAGCCCAAGCAGCTTGAAAGTCTAACTAAATCTCCCTTAATAAGTAGGAACATGATGGGTGGAATGGAAAATCACAGAATTCCCTAGAGAGGCAATAATTCCACAGGATAAAGAAGTTTAAATTCTACTGATTTAAATATATTGAAATTTCATAGTTCTTAGATTCTACATTCTACATTTTACCTAAAGATTATTTTTCCTGTGATGACACAGGAAGGGAAGAAAGGGAGTTCTCTCTTAGCCAGTCTCTTAGCCAGTGTGGATGTGAATGGAGTTTAGGAATTCTTTTAATATTTAATCATCTCATTCATTTCATTGACTGCCTCTTGCCTCTGCCAGTGAAGTTATAAAGAAGGTTATTTTTTACATAACTTTTTTATTAGAGAATTTGCAAGTTTACAGGAGAATCATTCAGAAAGTACACAGTTCCCACTTACACCCCTCACACATGCAATTTTCTTCATTATTAATACTTTGCATTAGTAAGGTACTTTTATTACAATTACTGAAACAATATTATAATTATAAAATACATAGCTTATATAAGGGTTCACTGTATGTGTTATATAGTTACAGGATTTAAAAAAAATATTCTAGTAATATATATAAAACCTAAAATTTCTCATTTTATCACTTTGAAATATACTGTTCCATGGTGATAATTATATTCACAGTGTTGTTCTACCATCACCATCATCCATTACCAAAACTTTTCCATCACCCCCAACAGAAACTCTGTACCAATTAAGTGTAAAGAAGGTCTTTTTGTCTAAGAATCTCAGTGTTTCTTGTAGGCTCTAAAAGAACTTGGGGGAAACTTAACTGGTGAACTGTTTTCCTTTCTGGGAAAAACTGGCATCATCATCATAACAGGAAGAAAATCTTAATTCAAGTCCCTGAAGAATTTAAAGTAAAAATGGTAGGGCAACAAGATGGAAACCCCTAGGTTTTTGGAACCAGTCCAAGCTTACTCAGAAGGGCCTAATGCAGTCATTCATTGATTTGAGAGAGAAAATATATCAAAGTTATTAGCGTTACAATGAGGCAACCTATATGTCAGAAGCTAGCCTGTCAACCTTTACTTGATCATTTGCTGCTTGATATTACTGGCAGGCGGATCAGAAATATTACCTCTTCCCTGCCTCCTTTCCTCTGTGTTATATCTAGTCAATTCTCAATTCCCCTCTGCTTCAGTTCCAGTTACCTCAAAAATAAACCTTTTCCAGAAAGCTTACCTTTATTACACATATATCACTTTTCTTGTGCTTGGTTCTGTTCAGTTTAATCAAGTATGAAATTTAGGGAGGGACTATTGGCAATCCATTAGTATCCTTTTATCTCAAGCCACCCTTATCATTCCTATTTAGTGACACCTATTGGAGCATATGGCAAGATAGTAGGCATTTTGATTTTGACTTAACAGAAGAAAACCTAATTAACAGTATCCATAGTATTAAGGCACTCAAACATCCACCAAATAGAAAATTTTAAATTATAAAAATACCCTAAGATTGAGGACCTGTTAACAGTGGAACTTCACATTCTGGGGAATCTCAGGGTTCTTCATTCTTCTAAAGACCACTTTTCTCTGTTAGATGCTTTATTTTTCTTAGCACCAAAGCCCAAAGCGGGGAGGACTCTCAATATATCACCTAGTACAGTCTCCATCTTTCAGATAGAAATATCTTGGACAAGTACTTTTATTATTTTTTTCTTCTTGGAATTCCTTTAGTTCTCTAGCGTAAGTACACAGGAAGTCAATTATCCATGTAAAGTTCTTTCTCTGTTCATTCTACAGATATTTACCAAATGCCCATTAAGTGCTAGGCTCTGTGCTTCAATACTAGGTATACAATAGTGAATGTTTTAGTCTGCTAGGCTGCTGAAATGGAGATACCATGAAATGGGTTGGCTTTTAAAATGATCATTTATTAGCTTAGAGGTTTACATTTCTGAGATTATGAAAATGTCCAGATCAAGGCATCATCAGGCAACACATTCTCCCCAAAGACCAGCTGCTGGATATCCTGGACTCTTCTGTCCTTAGGCAAGGCAAGTTTCAGCATCTGCTGGTCTCTCCATTCTCCCCCAGGTTTCCTTGCTTTCAACTTCTAGCTTCAGTGACTTTTACTCTCTCTCTCCATATTCATCCCATTTACAAAGAATTAAGATCTGCCCTGGGCCATGCTTTACTGCAGTAACCTAATCAAAAGACCCTACTTGCAATAGGTTTACACCCACAAAAATGGATTAGCTTTAAGAACATACTTTTTTAGGGTCTCTATAGCTTCAATCCATCATAGTGAACAAATTTAAATCCACTCCCTATGTTCATAGAACTCATACCTTATGTGGTTCAGTACATAGAGAATATGACTTCTATTTTTATTATAGTAACCTCACAAAGAATAAGCACTACACAGTTGTTGAATATGTTTCTTAAAGGTCTACAAGGCAAATGACTCTGTAGCAGTTTTTCTTAAAGTTGAATAGGCATCAGAAATAACAGGGGTGCTTATTGAACACACAGATTTCTGGGCTCCATTCCCAGGGATTCTAATATAAGGGGTCTGGGATTGGGTTCAAAAATAAGCATGTTCAACACACTTCCCAGATGATCATGATGCAGATAATAAGAGGACAAGAAGTTGAAAACTCTTCCTCTACCCTTCCTTATAGCTAATCTTATTTCACATAATTTAAGCCTATTAACTTTTGTTCAATCTTCTCTGGACAGAGAAAACAGATGACCATTATCTTCTTCCTATAAGAATCTAGATACAGACCAGAATTGACGAGTTTTTGGTTGATTTGGGATTTTTGGCCATACTAATAGTCAGTTGCTGTACAGTCAGAACGTATAAGTGGTAAATTCAACCATTAATATAACCCATAAAATAACTGATCTGATGGTGTCATGCTAACAGTATTTGGATGTGATCAAAGTTTGATAAGTCACAGCAAAGATAAGTCTTTCCTTATCATGGTGACAAAGATAGTGTAATTCATGGTCAAAAATATATTTTAAAAATTCCTTAGAAAGACTGTGTTGTGAACTTTGTACATGAAAAAGGCATAAAGTATTCAGCAAATTGACTCAATTTTATATAGTAACTTTTAAAATGAGATTTAAAGTTGATACTAAAATAATAAATGAAATATAAACCAAAATGGGAATAAATAGAAATTTGATGGTCAGTAAGGGTTTCCACAGTGAGTTTAGAAAAATTAAGGACAAGTTTGCTGAAATAAACAAGACATGTAAGGCAAAAAAAAAAAAGAATACTCTAAGTAATTTCCTTTTGGGACCCACCAAACTGCTGGTTAAGATCTGATGTTAGCAGCTAATAACTACAAGGAACGTTTGTGTTCTCCTCTATAAAAGGAACAAAACAATTTCAGCTTCTTTGAGGATGAAATGACATAACATGGAAAAATGCCTATTAGAGATACCTATTACAGCTGGTACTCAAGAAATATCCTATCCTTACAGAAGTGATCCAGATTTTGGAGGCAGTAATCCATATCCAAAAGCCATCCAATAGTTGTGATACTTGTGTATATGTCAGTACTAAATATCAAAATTAAAATACTAAGAAAAGACACTTAGATAATTCATGAATTATCATTCATTTTCCACTTTACTCTCCAGAAATTATTAGGTTTAGTAAGGAGTTTTAGCTAAAATAAGATCTGATCCAGCAATCCTGTGAAGAAATATTATCACCATTTGACAGATGAGGAAACCAATACACAGATAGGATAAATGATTTAATCACATTCACCAGTTCTTGAAAGTGTCCTGACTGTATATTAAGTTCCTTGAATTAATAACAACTAGTTAATAACTGAGACTATATGTAAGTGTCAATAATTGTGTTTGAATTTCACTACCTTTTCAATTTAGAGTTTGAAGCCTAGACAATTTCACATAAAAACAATTCTGATCTAGTTATGAAATGCTACCTCAACTAACATTAATGTTACCACTTTGCCCATTCTTCTATACCAATTTTAAAAAGTAAGAATAAATCTTTATGTTATTATCAAGATGCATTACAAAAAATAAAAATGCGTTGCTTTCTCCTTACTTTTGTAGGAGAAACAGGAATTTAGAATGCTATAAAAAGATGGCTTCTAGTCATAACATTGAATAGTTTATGATGGGCTTGATATTAAATTAGGGACCTGCTCCTAGCAATGGAACACTGTTTTGCTCTCAAAAATGCCTTTATCATAATTTTCTGGAGTGGGGCATTTTGCCCAATGCACTAAGCAAGCCAGGACACACAACAAAAGAAATGACCAACTCTGAGCCCAGATTTTATAGATTTAGATTTTCCAAACTGTTTGACTTCACCCATCTTATACCTCAGTTACTGCTTCTTTCCTTTCAGCTTCTTTAATTATGTTTCCACCACTCCCATATTTACACCTTCCTCCAAATTCCCTCCAGTTTGAGGCATGTTTAATACCTCCTAGTCATTATCCTTGGTTCTGCTTGCTAGTTACTGTTCCCCACTTCTAAAAAGTTATCTCCTTTCTAGCTTGAATAAACCCTGGCTCGTTTACTACCATACACAGTCACTTCACTAAGTATAGTCTTGTTTTACATGCTTGATCTAGAAGTGGAAGAATAGGAGATTGTTTTCATGACCCTCCAAACATAGCATGGATCTTTTTGGGAAATAGGTATATTAACTACTTAAGTGCATCAGTTTATACCATGGCTAATTTTCTTGATTACCTTGAGACTCCAGACTGCACCTTCAGAGATAATCTTATGAGAGGACTGTATTCTTTACAAGCATCATAAGGGCAGACAGGGCCACCACTAACATTTGTGGGGACTGGGGAAAGGATATAATGGAGACCTCCTGCCTGTATTCTGAATGCCTTCTCCTCTGAACCCTGACTCTTTTCCGCACCATGAGGACTTCTTGCACATGTCCTTGAACACACAAGCCAGTCTCTATCCACACACCATGGCTACTCCTGACCCTAGGAAGTGGTTGTCCTTTGGTCACCCCTCAAGCCTAGGGATGTACATATTTGGAACACAGTTCAACCTGGACAAAGAGTTCCACATAGGCCCTCAAAGTAGGCTCAGGGCCATATAGACAAGGAATTCCAGGCTCTAAGCTATCCAGGGAGTGGTTTAACGGCGATTGAGTTTTAAACACAAGTAGGCATATGTCATTGGTCCAGTGAACTTCTTATCATGGTGGAGGAGTGTGGCTGAAAGAAGGCTAAATATGGCCATTTAAAATGGGCTCAATGGACACCCTAGCTGTCTAGGTCTAAGGGCAATACTAATACTAGGGTCAAAAATAATAGAGAGCCACAAATACAACCTTCAACCATATTTCATCTGCAGCTGAAAATCAACCAGTGAGAGAGGATGATGGTGGTAGGGAAAGCACAGTGGGAAAGTTTGATTTATTGAGTCATTTGTCAAAATGGAAGAGCAAATTATTGAGACAAAAATACAATGTTCATCCTAGTAATAACTAATTCATAGTACCAAAGCATTTTTAAAACAGTGCTGTATCAACACTGGGTGATAGTAATAAAGTTAACACTTAAAAAATAATATAGTATGTTAGAGATTTTAGTATTTTTAAGTTAAGGCTCGACCACCTAGTTCTGTCGAAGAACTCTGGGGTAAAGATTCTTGTGATATAATGACAGGTGAGATATTAACAGGGGGTGGGAAAAATGAAATAAGGGATGAGATGGCAGATTTAAACGTTACAAGAATTATCTGAGTAATGAAATACTTAATGACCACCTGACCCATATTATAGTTGGATCTCCCATTTCCCACTGTCACTTTATTCCATGGCCTGTTGCTGTCTGAATTTTTCAAGATCACATGATTTTTTTAATGGTTTGTTAATATAAGAGAACCTAGGATACCACTCTCTTCTTCCTTTGTTTCACTAGTGGAATAAGTTTCGTTTAACATAACATTAAAAACAAACACACTATTATCAGCAGATGTCTCTTTCCTGGATTTTCTTGGCTTCCTTACTTGCGTTAGATACTTCTATTTTTCTTCAAAATGCCTCAGGCTCAGGAAGAGGGAAAATTTAAGGTAATGTACATGAATTGAGACATTATGATAATGTATAAGAAAGTGCTTTGTAAAGGATAAATTTCTATACAAATGTCAGCTGTTGATCATCTCTGCAAGCAGCATCTTTCTGTAGCAACCTTATTTCATATAGTACTTCTCACTCAACTTCAAAAGGGAACTAAGAACTAGGGCTCATACTCAGCTTTACAGATTGTAGAAGGCAACAGAAGGTAATATCCAGTCAATAGAATATAATTTGTGGATTTTATTTTCTTTCTAGCCCTGTGAATAAAACATGATGGAGGAGGTGACTCAGTATCCCTGGGATGATCAACTGCATATGAGTTACACATGAAAATATTTGCCTTAATATGTGAGCACAAAAATAATGTGAGAATGTGTTTTGGTAGATAAATAGATGATAGATAGATGATAGACATATAAGAGATTATAGAAACCATAAATTAAATAGATGCTTTGATTGATTGATTGAGATAGAAGAAATAGAGAGACATGGATGAATAGTTGGGTGTTTACGTAGATGGACTGATAGGAGCATGAGAGGGAGGGAGGGAAGATGGGATAGAGGGAAGGAAGAAAGTGGTACTTTTTCTTCTCTGCAAGAAAAGTATTCAGGTTAATAGGTCCTCCTCTCTCCTCTACATCCTCAACCTGAAAAATATCTTTATTCTGTATATAGTTATATGATAAGCAGTCATTTCAAATACATAGCAAAAAAGGAAATTTCCTCTCCTTTGGGAATTTGCCATTGAGTGAAAAATGGTGGCAAGATTTTTATCACCTTAGCTGGGATGGATGACAGTGCTGGTCAGAAAAGAATTCTGAGTTTAATTACTAGGGAAAAAAAATTCCAAATATGTTTTCCATTCAGGAAATTGGTCCAGTCTAGGAGGTTCCAACCCTTTTTATTCTATCCCAACTACTAGATGGCTATGACAGTTTGCTCCTATCAGTAAGGGTGACTTGTTGCAGAATGGTTCTCAGTATTGGGTGGTTATCAAAGGGAGGGTAGTGGAAAGTATATAGTTTTATAAAGTTCCTCCCAGGGGTTTTTGATATGTCCCCCAACACACTACACACTACACACACACACACACACACACATACACACACACACCTTGAGACCACTGTTCCCTTTTTTTTTTTTTACTGCTTCAATTTCATTTTGGCCAAACTTTTTAGTTAGTATTCAGTAGTTATTTCACACAACATTAAGTGGTCTTATTCAGGGAGGGTTCTTGCAGATTCCTAAGGACATGTCAGACAGGCAAACTATGACCAACATTTTCTATTTGCAATTTTGGGTTTACTGGGTGATTAGCATTTTCCTTACATAAGCATCAGGTCTCACGTTTTTCATATTGAGAACATTAAGATTTCAGTTTGAAGACATGACAAAACCCTAAGAACACCATTAACCCAACCACTCTCTAATATCTAAGTTATTTGTATAGGCAAAAAGACTCAGCTCTCCACTTTAGATGGCTAAATGTATGTTCCAGTCATTTTTATTCTATACTTAAACAAACATCCCTAAAATATACATGTGTTTTATTTTTCTGTCCTGATTGAAAATGTTCTTCATAAAATCTAGTGACACCAAATGAGATTTCTCATATTCAAAAGTATCATTTTCCTTACACTAACAATTCAATAAAATAATTTTTGTTTTCTGAATAAATCATATTTTAAAATTCAGCAAGGCCAAAAAATTACAGGCATATTTTATTAAAACATTTACTCTTGCATGCAAGGCAAGTTGCTTAGTGCTAAATGGCAGCTGTGGAGTTCAAAACAAATCTAAAAATATGTATCTCCTTTAGAAATTACTTTCTAAATCATGCTGTGAACTTGAGAGTTAGCATTCATTATAGGTAACATTATGTGCCAACTAATACATTGTGACATGAAAAGTCAAAATATTCTTGGGAATTTTCTATATCACAGTGGAAGAACCAAATCTAGTTAAAAGAACAAGAGACAAAGAATGGAGCATTCTGTGACTTGGTTCCCATTTTAGCTTCTAGTTTATCTCATGACCCTGAAAGAGAATATTGTTCTTTTTATCATTAATACAAAGACACTTATTCTGTATACCTGCTTTCTGTGTATATTGGGGGCAGTTGATTTTGAATTGTAATCATGAATTCTGAAGTTCCTTAAAGGTGCCTCAGGAGCTTCCAAAGAAGTAAGGAAGAAGTTATGTAAGTTTGGATCTTCCCACTGCTTTGTATCTGTTTTATGTAGTGGGGTTCTGAATAAGATTTCATTTGGAAAAAGGGTATTATTGTAAACATCATTAATGTTCCTCAAGAATCCACTTGTTTTCTCTTTTGAGGAATAGTGTCCATTTGTGTGCTCATGTGACTAATTTTGACCTATGAAATGTGAGCAGATGTTATGAGTACCATTTCTGAGTGGAAACATTTTAGACTCAGTTCATGATTCTCCATTTTCATTTTTTCTGCCTCAGTAGGTTCTAAAAGCTTCATGTTGAGAATGCAGTGTCCTAAATGATGATTAGAGTACTACCTTCTGAACTACTTTGAACATGTAGCATGAATAAGAAATAAACTTTTGTTGCTTCAAGCCACTGAGCTCTGGGGGTCATTTGTTATCTAATCTATGCTATACTGACAAACATAGGTGTCCTTTCAAAAGCATCTCCTGTAGTAGAAAGAGTCTGAAGCTAAGATTTTGGAGATCTAGACTTAGTTCCAGGTCTGCAACCAACTAGCTCTGAGACTTTAATCAAGTCACTCATTTCCTTGAGCCTCAGTTTCCTATTTTTGAAGCAGGAATAAGCAAGTTGCATGCGTCATAGAATGTTTAGGAGATAAAATATATTATATATGAAAAAGTAATTTTAAATTATATTATTTTAGACATATATAACCACACAGTTCCCTGAAAATTTCTAGGAAGGGAAAGACAATAAGACAAATCCATAAAATTTTCTCTCCCAACTAACTCAGTGCCTCCGTGTATAAAATATCTTGTGTGAAGATGGTATCATACCTTATCTAGGCCATTAGTGCACCTAAATTTGGACTAAGCCTTCACCAAGAAGTAATATTTCCTGTTGAAATTTGACTACACACACTTAGTAAGACGTGCAAGTCTTATTTTAATAAAAAATTTAGATGTCAGTAAACTTCAGAAATATTTTTTCTTTATTTTCTTTTAAATGTTACATTAAAAAAATGAGGTCCCCATATACCCCCCACCACCCCTACCCGACTCCTTCCATCATCATGGCACATTCACTGCACCTGGTGAATACATTCTGGAGCACTGCTGCACCACATGGACAGTGGTCCACACTGTAGTCCACACTCTCCCCTAGTCCACCCAGTGGGCCATGGTAGGACACACAATGTCCAGCATCTGTCCCTGTGGCACCAACCAGGACAACTCCAAATCCTAAAAATGCCCCCACTTTATATCTCTTCTTCCCTCTCCCTACCTTCAGCTGCTACCATGGCCACTTTCTCCACATCATAATTACAATTTCTTCCCTTACTAATCACAATAGTTTCCACAGCAGAATACCAGTAAGTCCACTCTAATCTATACTCTATTCCTCCATCCTGTGGACCCTGGGATGGTTATGTCCAGTCCCCTTCTACATCAGGAGGGGGCTTAGATTCCACATGGATGATGGATGCAATTCTCCTGCTTGAAGTTGTAGGCACTCTTGGCTCCCTGATATGGTAGTTGACCTTCCTCACCTCCCTGTAACTAGAAAAAGACCTTGAATAAAAGGGTCAACTCAGACCAGCAGAGTATCACAGTCTACATGTAATATCAGGTGTTAAAAACTGCTTTTTGACTTTGGATAAAAGGGGGAAATGGAAAGGACAAATGAGTTCATTTGGCTATGAGTCTCCAAAAAAGAGTCGGGAGGTCACCAGAGGGGTAATGCTTACACATGCCTCAGCAGGGTACCAGAGACAGCCAAAGTAGATATAAACCCAGGTACTGGTTCTCCTGAGGCCTACAGAGATCCACAGGTTCTATGGTCAAAGCAGATGGCTCTGAAGTTCAGTGCCATGCCAGTTGGCCCTACTTTGGAGTTTGTGTTTCTGAGTGTGATGGAGTTGGACTCAGATGTGACCTTTTACATATGTCTCTTCTGTCACTTTTACTGAACCTGAGGTTGGTGCTGGGATTGATGTATGCTCAGGAGACTTGAGTCTCTGGACTGTCCATGTGCCAGATGGACCCTGAAACTCAGAAATATTTTTAAAGACCAAAAGACTAAGGCCAAATTTATGGCTTTTCTGTATTATGATACTTATTTGCTACAAAACAGATGCCAAGGATAGTGAAATTTGAACATTTGAAATTTGCATTCCCCTTATAGTGACTTCATATGTTTGAAGATAAAGAGTAAATACCTACTCTCTAAATTTTATTCTTTTGTATGGCAAGAAAGACAATCTGTTCCCCTATTCAGTTCTGAGGTATTAAATCCTAAATTATGCTATAAACAGAATTTGGTTCATTTTTAAAAGTTATATATTGTTAGGCTCCTAAAAAGATTTAAGCAGTATGACCATATTGCTATAGGATTTTGGACAAATTATTCTGGCCTTTATTTCCCAATTATCAAAACAAAAATAGCTACCCATTTCCTTTCTGTCCAATGGGATAATTTCATGTCTACATTAATTTATGCTAGTGAATTAGAAAACATTGTGAGCTATTGTGAGAAAGGTCCCCTTATAAACTGATTAGAGAAAAAATCGATTGTCTTCTGATCATTGAGTGATAATGACACGGTACTTATTGGCATTAATCTGCATCGCTTAGACTGCCCTTGGCTGATTCAGGCTAAAATCTATATCTGAATTTCTAGTATCCAATTCCTATGGTGAGAGTATATTTGCAGCAAAAGCTCTACATTTTCCTTACCTTCATGCTTTCTTGACTTCTATATTCTCAGGTCACAATCCTTATGGACAATGTTGCTTTATTCTATGCTTTAGCTGAATTATTTCTTGCAGCCTCAACCCTTTGTGTGCTCCTGTACTGTAGGTTTCCCCTGTAGCTTTTTTCCAGTGAAGACAATCAAGGATTACATAAGCATGAGGCAAAGTCCAGGGTATTTCTTGCGATAAATTTCATTTCTCCACTCAAAATCCACTTGGAAATTATAAAACAAGTACCTTTTGTATTGCCACAGTTTTTACTAAGCATGTTAAAAAGGCTTGGTGACTAAGTTTGAACCCCTGGCAACCAGTGTCTTACAATTTCACTTGTAGCACACCTTGTGCAAAACCAAATGGTTTAGATACACATGAGAGAAAAAGAAGAATAGCACCGGTTCAAGGATCTACTAATCCATCTCCTCTAAAAGCTTAATTTTTTGAAAGTAAATCTTGGCTGTGGAGACTTTTATTTCTAAAACGACTCTGTCAGTCTAATTTTCTACCCTATCAGATTAAGCTTTTCTCATTTATTGTAAATGATTTCCCACAGTATCCTTATTTGATCTGCCAACTTAAGCAAGTTGGCCTTAAGCAAAAAGGGGGAAGGCAAGTTCTACTGTTCAAAAACCTCTCGTGTGTTGGCCATAGCATAATTGTTTTTCTGTTTTACACCTCTATCATGGTTGGGCAAACAAGGTTATACCCAATGGTGAATGAGTAATACTTTTCAGTTGTATCAATTTCCAGAGCTTTTGCCCCATGAGGTGAAATATCTGTTAGTATGTTTACCATCACCAGTCAAACTCATAATATTGTATTGATTAGATTTTTGCACTGCAAAAATACCATTTTAAACCAGAGTAAAATCAATATGGGTGTGTACTTTTATATACAAATTGGATTTAGACCAAAAAGAATATTCTTCATTGGAACAGAAATAAATCTGGAAAGAAAATCTGATAAAGCATTCTAAAATTTAAGAAAAAGTTTATCCTTCTTGGTTCTTCTGTCCTTTAACCTGACTATTAATCTGAGTTTGGTCTTCACAGTCTGAGTGGAGTCAGTGATTTCTGCCTAAAGCAGATCAATGTTTGCACAAATTAGGACTTGAGATAACATCATTAGCATGCAAATGCCTTCTTTAGATTAAAATGACACAATAGTATTCCATTCAGCACTTTGGGAAGCAGCACAAAGTACAAAAGAGCCAGTAAGACTTCTGATGGTAGTGTGCTTACTGTAAAGCAGAGAAGCTCTTTTTCTTGGAGCACTTAATGCTTCAGAAACATCCTACCAGATGGAGTAGGATTATTTCCAGAAAGCAATTAAGGCCATTACTGGAGCGATGGTAAGGCACCACTATGAGTAAGCAAATAACAAAATTACAGCCCCTCAACTTGTAATAGTTTTCATTAGATTTGGTTAAAGCTGAAGTTCAGAGATAATGAATATGGCTTTAGAAAGCTGAAAAATGATGTATATTAATTGCGAATGTGGACATCACACGCGTGAGGAAGACTGCAGCTTATTCCCAAAATAATTTCACAAGCACTCAAATAAGAGTAGAAACAGTGATCCCTGATTCCCTTATCATACTAAAGAGAGTACTTTACTAACAAAATCCTAGAGCACCTGTTACTGGAATCCTCACACAGGAAGGGCTCACTAAATGTTAGTTGACTCACTCTTCTCAGCATATCAACTGATTCACACCCTCACCCAAATGCCTACTACTCTCACAGTCTTCCGCATTTCATTAAATACAATTCCGTTCTTCTAATTGTTCAGGCCAAAATCCTTTAAGTTATCATTATTTCTCACATCCACATCCAATTCATTAGAAAATTGTATTGGCTCCAGAATTTGATCACTTCTCATCACCTACACTGCTACCATTATGGTAAAAGGCCACAATCCTCTGTTGCCTGGATTATTTCAATAGCCTCCTAACTGATCTTTCTATAGTCTATTCTCAACACAGCAGCCATAGTGAAACTTTGTAAGTCAGATCATGTCACTCCTCTGCTTAAAACCTTCCATTGTCCTCCTTACTCATTCAGAGTATAATCCAACATCCTTACCATGGTCCACAAAACCCTACATTATCTGTTCTACTTACCTCCATAACCTCTGTCACATCATCTCCTACTATCCTCTCTCCCCCTCATTCACTCTGCTCCAGTTACATATTCTTTTTTTTTTTTTTAAAAATGAAACCAGTCATTTAATTAGTTAAATGTTTGTCAAAGGCAGACGTTATATCAACCATTCCCAGCAGGAAGCTATTTTACAGACAACTGCAATCAGCAAAACCAAGTTTATAAACTGCAGACAATGGGGCCCTGCTATCCTTGCTAGTCATCAACACTCTGGGAATGCTCCCACTTCAGAATCTTCTTCCTAGAACACCTTTCCCCCAGATAGTTGCAAAGCTCTTGCAGTCCTTTCAGGTCTCTGTTCACTGACATTATTTGAGAGGCAATCCTTTATCCTCCATCTCTCTGTATCCTCCTTACCCTGCTTTAAATTCTTCATAACATTTATCATCTTTTAAAATATCCCATATTTATTAATTTATTGTCTTAGTTTCTGTCACAAACACACACACACACACACACACACACACACACACATACCAAATAATAAGCTCTATGAAAGTAGAAATTGAGCTTGTCAGTGCTGTATTTCCAGTGCCTGGAATTGTGCTTGGCACATCATAGGTTCCAACTAAATCTATTATGATACCAATATGTCTGCCATTTTGTCTTATTGCCTGTTGTGCTTTCTCTCCCCCATTTCCTCTTCTTCTGATATTTGTCTTTGATCACCTGTTAGTGGATATTGTTGCAGTATTATCTCTTTTAATCATCACAAAAACTCTATGTATTATATATATTATCCCCTTGTTAATTAACATGGAAACTAATGCTCAAAGAGTAAAATAATTTTCTCAAGATAATACTATTGGAATAACAGAACTAAGATCTAAACCAAATCTGTCTGATTCCAAAACTCATGTTCATTCCACTACTCCAAACCTAGTGACTTCTTCATCTTATCTTCTTGTCCTGTTTTCCCTCTGTTACATATCCTCTAGCAGCTGGAATATTTAAAAAATCCAAGAATGCTGAATTTATACAAAATCTTAGACATGAACTCATCTAACAGTCTTGCTTCTTTCCCCACCATTTGCAGTTGGTGGAACTAAAGCTCAGAAAGATAAAGACTTGTCCAAGAGCAAATGAATAATAAGTGGCAAAACTAGAACTAGAACCCAGGATTTCTTATTCCCAACCCTGTTTTCTAAGTGTTAACACATTAACATCTTTAAATAGCCAAAAGAACAGCATGTGGTTACTGAGAAGGGATTCAGATTAAGAAGATGATATAGTTTCCTAAAGAGGCAAGGGAATGTGAGATGGAAGAGTGTTAGGAAAAAAATCACTCAAGTTGATATATTTAATAGAGTTAGCCTTAGTAGTATTTGATTCTGATAAGGAATGCTTCCTGCCTCTTTTTTAGTTCAGTTTTTCCTTTTTACCAACCATCACTTAGATGATTCACCTCAGTCAAAATTCAATATTTCAGAGACAGTCCTCACCCTACCCAAAACTTTCCCCACAAAATCTGTGGTTCTCAAATTTTAGAATATATAAAAGTTACCTAGAATAATATGAGAAGGCAAATGGGAGGACCCCTCTCCACATTCTGATTCAGTAGATCTGGGATGAGGTCCAAGAATATGCATTTTAATGAGACCTCTTGCCCACGGTCTGTGGACCATACTTTGCAAAACTGCATGTTATCCAAATACAACAGGTTTAGGTTAATGGCATATGGTCTTGTTGCAAAGGTGCCATAGAAATATTTTTTAAGAAGACAAAGATCACATTGCTTTACTTACAAAACTTGAAGAAAATCGAATTGTCTCTTCAATACTGAAAATAACTTCAAGTGGTTTGCAAAGTTAATGTTTTAATATACACTATTACAATAAGTATTCAACTTTTCAAGTCAGCACAAAGAACACAAGATTAGAAGAAAGTTTGCCTGGTTTAACATATATCAAAAATATATATAATAATTTAAAAATCATGCGCTTAATTGGAACTGTGCATTTATTAATGATGCATGGTATTGGCATTCCAGTGTAACAGTAGATCATGTTCCATGTTATCCAATGCATTGTATTAAAGTTAATAACCCCAAGTATTAATAACATCTTATTAAGGGAAAACTGAGTGTAAAATCACTGATAGGTTACTGGAAAACTGACAGCAGCTCTCAGAGAATGAAACCACAGACAACACTAAGAAGAACAAACATTATTGAAGATGAAATTGGCAAAGCAAAACCAGAAGATATTTGTCAATATTAGGTAGCTGTACTTTCAATATTGGAAAAAGATACTGAAGATTAGAAAATGGAATTTGCTCCAAAGTTCACCAATTATCCCCTTGTCCCTTGATTCCATATATAACAGAAGGTCCCATAGATCACACCTAGAGTTATTTGGGAAATAAAACAAAGGAGAGAAAAGTTGTTTTATGTGTGATTTTTAAGGTACATCTTTCTGTTAGGAGAGGTCAAAACTGTTTTTATACACATAAAGCCACCTAGTCAAAAGTAGTAAAAGAAAAGCCCATCTAGTATAGGGAAAGTGGTACTGAACTTTAGAGAAAACTTTAAAAACTCATCTTCTAGATATTAAAAGTCAATTTTACAAAATGCACCTTTTTGGGTTGGCTCAAACTGATTTTTCTAAGAAAATTTGGTGTCTGACACTTTGACTTCACAGCAGTTCCTGGGTCTCTGTCCTTGGGTTTTTGTTTTTGTTTTTTTTTAAGATCTCCACGTTGGAGAAACTTACCTTTGGTCTTAAATGGGATACCATATTTGTTCTAGAGCTAGAAGTGTTCTTCAGAAATAGAAATGGTCTAAGGGAGAGGGATAAAGATGGAATATAATATGAATCCCGTATGTGCCATTAAATACTTTCATAAATGCCATCTCTTTGAACAAAACCCTTTTAAGCAGACATTTTAATCTCATTTGACAGATTAGGAACCTAAGGTTAAGTAATTTCCTAAGGCCACACAGGTAGTAGGTAGCAGATCCAAGATTCAAGTCCAAGTCTGCCCAGTATGAAATCTCATGCTATTTTTATACATCAAGATTACTTTGGGTTACTGCTTCAGTTTCCAAAGTACTATCAGATATTTAAAAGAGATTTACAATGCTATAAATGCAAGTGTTTGACAACATCATCACTTTTGGGAATGAAAACACAGACTCAGAAAGACTAAATATATCCAAGTTCACATAAACTAGTAAGTAGCCAGTTCTGGGATTCTTACTCAGATCTTTTGATACTATTAACTCCCACATTCATGACTCGGTACCTGAGGATGTGTTTCTGTCCCAGGAGCTTCAAATTCATCATTCTGGGCACTTGGATTTAATAAAAATAAAAACTCTACACCTTGAAGAAATGAAATTTTGGAAAAAAGTAATGAGATTTTGTTTGAGGAAGCCTATATTCATTTAAAGATATCTCTTACATAGATATTAAAAATATGGAATGGAATCTACTACACACTAGTATTTGTTTATGTCATTGTTAGCTTCTGAAATAAAATATCATTAAGAGATAATGCTAAGAGAATAGAAGATATCTCAGTAGAAGGATTTCCTATGTCAGCTGAGAAATCTAAATGTTAAGACAGAAAATAATGACTTCAATTTTGTGGAGGAGGTCCTGATTTGGAGATGGCACCATATTACTATGCTTTTTATCCATTACACTGAATAATTTATGTATATTAAAGAATTTTTAACGGAAGTGCAAAAGTGTGAGAAGAAATACAAAGAGTGAAAATGTTTTGGTGATAGAATGAAATTACTACACAATCTACAATGCTTTTATAAAAGTATCTTTGCATTATATTATGGAGCAAACAACTTAAATGATAAATAGCATAACTGGACCATTTTATTAGAATAGTATCCACAATTAATGCTGGCTTGGGTAAGTATGATTAGTATTGCAGAGGTTATCATTTTTCTGATTTACTCAACTTTGGTCACTTAAAGTGAAAAGATGTCTTAAAAAGCTGCTTTATTATACTGTACAATGGTGCTTTTATGAATTATCTAAATTCAAAATGAATTTAAAACCAAAATTCCCTTTATTGTTCAGCCATTCAGACTTATTTAGGACCTAACTTATTACTAACTGCTGTAGTACATCCAAACTACTACCAGAATCAGGCCAGTGTAGGGAACAAAAGTGCATGCTCTACAGTCAGACTGCATAGGTTCAAATCTCTGCCCTAATGGCTTTTGGCTATGTGGCCTTAGGCAAACTGTTAAGCATTGATCACCTTTTCTGTAGAATGCGGTTAACAATAATACCTTTATCATAGAGCTGATGTGGGGACTAAGGAAAATAATTCATTTAACTAAATAATTTATTATAGTGCCTAGTATGTAAAATCCCCAATAAATGTCAGCAGTAACTATTATTATCATTATTGCTTAGTGCCAAAGGACCTACAGATTCAGAAAGCATCACGTGGTCTTAATAGCTCTAGTGGAACCACTGTTTCTTTAAGATGTATGTTCAGTGTATTAGTTTCCTAGGGTTGCCATAAGAAATTAACACAAACTGGGTGGCTTAAAACAACAAAAATGTATTCCCTCACAGTTCAGAGGGCAGAATTCCTAAATCAAGTTCTTGGCAGAGCCACACACCCTCTGGAGGCTCTAGGAAAGAAAGTTTTCTTGCTTCTGCCAGGTTCTGGGGGCTGATGTCCTTCCTTGATTTATAGTCAAATAATTCCAATCTTTTCCTCCATCTTTACATGGCCATCCCTTCTCTTTCGCCCTTCTGTCTTTTATAAGTTACACTTGCCAATGGATTAAGACCTATCCAAATAATCCAGAATCAGTTCGTCTTGAGATCCTTAATTCTACCTGCAAAGATCCTTTTCCCAAACAAGGTCACTTTCATAGATTCCAGTGGTTAAAACCTGGATCTCTCTTTTTGTGGGTCACCATTGAACCCACTACACTTGTTAAGTTATCTTTAGTATCACTTTTTCTGCCTTTTTTTTAAGATTTTATTTATTTCTCTCCCTCCCCCCCCCCCCCCCGCCACCGTTGTCTGCTCTCTTGTGTCCATTCGCTATGTGTTCTTCTGTGTCCTCTTGCATTCTTGGCAGCACCAGGAATCTGTGTCTTTTTTATTGCAACATCTTGCTGAGTCAGCTCTCCCTATGTGTGGCACCGCTTCTGGGCAAGCTGTGCTTTTTTTGTGCAGGGTGGCTCTCCTTGCAGGGCGCACTCCTTGTATGTGGGGCTCCCCTACGTGAAGGATACCCCTGTGTGGCAAGGCCCTGGGTTTGACCCTGGACCACCCATGTGAGAGGCAGATGCTCTATCTGTTGAGCCAAATCCACTTGCCTACTTTCTCTGTCTTCATCACCTCTAAGACTGATACAACCAAGGAAAGGTTTGAAACGTTTAAGCCCAGATTTTACCATGCCGAGAACTGGATTTCATCAAAATTTTAATATAATGACGTTTATCTTCAGTTACCTATCACCTCCCACTAAGCTTCTGCCATTCTGTTTGTGATGTTTCTGTCCTAGCTCCTCCCCACTGCACATAGGATCCTCATTCTGCCTAGGATTTCTACCTGCCACCCTACCTAAATCTCCCTTACCCTGAGCAGTGCCTCAAATTCTAGACTTATTTTTTCCCTTCAGCTTCCTAAAAATTATCATTTATTTTATCAATGTTTTTCCCTTCAGCTTCCTAAATATTATCATTTATTTTAACAATGTTTCATTAGGTAATTCTCTCAAAAATCTAGTGAGGAAGATAATACAGGAATTATAATTAAAATTTGTCAGAAAATTGACACACTGAACTTCATTTTTTAGCAGCAGAAAACTTCCAGTTAAATTTTCTTCAGATCCTAAGTAAATAAAAAAATAAAAAAGTGGAACTGATCATGTAGGCATGAAGGTATATGAATTGTAACTGACTAATGCCTTAGTTGAGATTTCAGGCATTATGGAATAGCTGTCATCTGACTCGAAAATCTATATCATTAACCCATTTCTACTGACACTAAACATGTAGGATCTTCTTAGCCTAAAATCTATAATTATGCGCCTGCTCTTAAAGTTCTGATGAATGATTTCAAATGATGAGCAAACTAGAGAACATTACTGCAATTTATCTGGAATAGTAAAATTTTCAGCTTGGAGAGCTTTCAACTTTGGATATATTCTGATATCTCAGAAGTGTATGATTAGAATTTTAGTGTTTTTCCATCAGTTAACAGTTATATAATGTGTATGTGTGTGTGTATACATATACATAGGAGTCCCTTAAAGGAAAGAACATGTTTCTCCCAAATTCCAATAAAAATGGCCTATCATTTCAATCTCTCTTTTAAATGCCCTAAAATACTTTTCCCCCTTGAGCTTCCCTGGCAAAATTTGAATAATGAAGTCAAATGTCAAACAAGCCCTGTTGGATAAAAACCATACACTTTAGGTAGATTGGTACCAAGAAAAATTTGTGGTCACCAATCTCACCTGCAACTGCAACACTGCTCAGCAATATTACTATATTTCTTGGATTATCTCATTTTGTCATCCTACACAATTACATTTTCCAGAATTTTTCTACTTTTCTCAAACTTCCACCTTGTCTTCTGTCCTTTGTTTTCAATAGATTTCCTTGCCTTTTCACAAATTAACCATCACATGAAAATTCCTCAATTTCCTGCCATCAAATCTAAAATCAAATTGTGTCTGTGCCTATTATCCTGTTACAATGCAGAAAATGTCCTGTCAAAATCCAGTCCCTCCGCATGTGTTTTAGATCCTGTTCCTCTCCCAATTTTTCTCACCTATATGTTTAATTCCAAAGTTTCTACTTGATCTTTCTCTGATTTTAAGCACCATCTTATGTCCTCACTTAAAAGTAAGGTCTTTCTTTTATCTCACATTCCCCTCTAGCTAGCTCCCTCTCCCTCTTTTTCAAGGTTTAACTTCACTTCTCTACTTCCTTACTGTCCATTCATTCTTTCTTTTTTCATTTTGAAAAATCACAAACTTACAAGAAAGTTATAATTACATTGTAAAGAATTATTTCCCCCTGAAACATTTAAGAATAAGTTGTTGACCCCTTCTCCCAATCCCTTGTTGTGTATTTATACAAACAAGGATATTATTCTACATAACCACAATCCAAGTATCAAAATCATGATATTAACATTGATACATTGCTAACATCTAATGCTCAGAACTCATTCGTGTTTGGCCAATTATCCATTAATGTCCTAATAGCAAAAGGATCTTATTCAGAATCAAGAATTTCATTTTGCTTGCCTACTCCCTTTAGTTTCCTTCATTCTGAAACAGTGTCCCAGTGTTTTCTTGACTTTCTTGTATTTAACACATGTAAAGATTATATACCAGTTATTTTGTAGCATGCCACTTAATTTTGGGTTTCCTGATACTTCCTCATAATTAGATTGAGTTTATACATCTTTGACAAGAATATTCTAGAACTAATGCTGTATTATTCTCATTGTGTCCCATTGCATTGTGTCTAGTGGTGTTAATCTTGATCACTTGATTAAGGTGATACCTGCCAGACATATCTCCTGTAAAGTTACTCTCATTTTCTCCACTTGTAATTAACAAGTGTTTTGTGGGGAGGTACTTGGAAGCTATGTAATTATTCCAATACTGGTCAGACTTTAAATTTATTCATTGCTTATATTTGTTTTAATTCATGGTTTCCTTAATATTTATATTTATTTTAATGTTCAAATTGTTTGGTTTTAGCCAGTGGTACCTCTTTCAAGCTGGCTTCTGCTTCTTTTGACATGTCCTCATAATTCTTTGATCACTGCCTTACTTTCTGGCACAATAAGATGTTCCCCCTCATTTGTACTTTCCCTATCCCAGCTCTGGAATTAACCATTTCTCCAAGGATCCTGGTTCCTTTTGATGGATAATGATATTTAGCAACCAAATTCTGGGCACTGGGTATCTTTATTGTTTTTGAGGTGTTGCTGTTCCCAGACCCTCATAGTGAACAGAGCTAGGGAATATATACATACATATACATATATAATATACACATTTAAAGCCGTATTTATCTCTATTTCTTTCTTTCTTTCTATCTATCTATTTATCTATCTATCTATCTATCTATCTATCTATCTATACAAAACAATGAGCTCCCATTGATAAGTCCAATTCCAACCCAACACCACAGGGTTCATTCTAGTTTTATCCCTTTTCATATTTGTAACTCCTTTCTCTGACAGTGTGAAACCTGGATCCATTTATTCTCAACATATTTACTCTAATTATTCTTCAACCTAATCCATTCTCAATTCTACCCTATCATGTCACCAAAACAACTGTCATTAATATACCAGTGATCACCATTTTACTATATTCAATGAACGTTTTTTTATTTTGTTTTTACTTGATATTTTAGTAGCATTTGACATAGTTAACTGTTCCCTATTCTGGAAAACTTCCATTCATTCCTGGAATACATCATTCCCCTGATTTTCCTCTTATATCTGTTGCAAATTCCTTGGTCTTATTTGCTGTATCTTCCTTCTTTGCCTGAACTTTAGGTGTTGGAGTTATTCAGTCTTAGGTCCCATTCATTTCTCACCTTGCACTACACTCACTCCCTTGACTTCAATTACTATTTTTATTGGTGACTCACATGTTTATTCTCTAGCTGTAACCTCTCTTCTATGGGCTCCAGACCCATAATCCAATCTGCTCACCTGAGTTCTTTACTTGAATTCTTCATAGACATTTCTTTTATTTTTTAATATATATATATTTTTATTGACTTTGTAATAATATTACATTAAAATATATATATATATATATATGAGGTCCCATTCAACCCCACCACCCCCACCCCACCTCTCCCCCCCCTAGCAACACTCATTCCCATCATCATGACACATCCATTGCATTTGGTAAGTACATCTTTGGGCACCTCTGCACCTCATGGTCAATGGTCCACATCATGGCCCATACTCTCTTCATAGACATTCCAAGTTAACAAATCTAAAGCTGAAATCATGATCTTTCCCTAAAACCTGTTCTTCCTCCAGTAATCCCTATGTTGATTAAAAAAAAAAAGTATAACCACTTACACTGTTGCCCATGCCAAACCTAAACATCATTCATGGTACTTCCATATACTTTACCACCTTTATGTAATCCATGACTAGATCTTCTTGATTGTACTTCCTAAAAATATTTTGAATATATCCATTTCTCTCTGTCTCCATTGCCTCCACCCTAGCCTCAGTGAACATTGTCTTACCAGGACTCCTGCAATAGACACAAATAATCTCCTTATATCTTCTCTTCTTGCTTCTACTCCCTTCTCTGTGTTGTAGCCAGAAACAATACAAATCTGATTTTTGTCAGTTTATTCTAGTCAATGTGTTTCTCCTGCTTCTATAATAAAGAACAATATTTTTAGCAGGGCTTAGAAGACCCTGAATTCTCTGATTTCTGCTTTTCCAAGCCCATTTCATATCATACTGCCCTTCTCTTACTCTGTTTCATATACATATTATCCATTTCATCTCCCCAATTACCATGAAAATATATCCACCCATCCTATAGTTTCAACCTAAATGCCAATGTCTAAAAGATATCAAGATCCTGACACCCATAATTAAATTAGTTTCCCCTTTTATAATCCCATTGCACTCTATATTTGTTCTTTTATGATAATCATCGCAGTTTATAGCTACATATATCTTTGAGAATTTATGAAGTAGATGGTATGCTCCATGAAAAAAGAGACAATGTTGTTGCTGGTCTTGTAATTCCATTATTTATCACAGTGCCTGACTCATGGTACACAACCAACAAACATTTGTGAGTTGGACCAATAGGTGGGTGGATGGAAAACTGGAAGGAAAGAAAGAAAAAAGGAATGTTGAACCTCACGATGACAAATATTTGGGTCAAAGATACATGTTTTAGTCAAACATTTACATTTATTCAAATGATCACATATTTTCAATTGATGTAAATATAGGCAAACTATTTTTTTAAGTCATTCATCAGGGCAATCTGATTGGCTGGCTTTTAATCATTTTCCTTTTAATCATTCAGAAATCATTTTGTGGTATTATTTTTCTGAAAACCTTTCTTAACTAAGTTGCTCAAAATGAAATTGGATTGTATCCTGGACACAGCAAGAAGTTAATTTAAAGAGCCTATGAACGTTGTTGAAATTATCATGCAAGCTTAATAAATGTAATGTATATTTAAATTGAAAAAAACCTTTCTTTATTAAACCTAGGTAGGTGAATTTTTTATAGCTTCCAGCACTAGAATATATTACATTTCAGAGTCTGGTTAGATTAATTTCTAATCTTTATGGAAATCATTTTTATTAAAAAGTGGAAAGTTAAGAATTTGACAGTTAGAACTCTGAAAGGGTCATCATTTTTATATGCAGGGAAAGTAAAGTCAGAGTGCTTTCATGATAAAGATGATTTGTTTATTTTATATGCTCATTTTTAAAAAGCTGTTTTAATATTTACACTTGTTATGGAAAATTTGAAATGTGGTTGAATATATTAAAACCCAAGTAAGAGTTTTGACTTTCATTTCTTTTTGTAAGAGCCAACCAAATAAACTTCAGCCTGTTCTTCAAACATTAACAAGAAAAAGATTAAGGGGATATTTTTATTTCTAATATAAATGATCAACATATTTATTATTTATTTTTAAATGCATTCTATAATTTTCAAAAAAGCATATATTTTCTCTAAAAATGAATTTGATACAAGAATGTTCTTCTGTGAACTAGAACAAATATATGTCATTATTACAAAGTAGTAAGAGTATGGTGATGCATGAGAAAAATACAATTTTGTAACTTAAGGACTATTGTTAACAGCAATAATGCAATATTCTTGCATCAGTGTCAATAATAGGGGGTTAGAGGATTTTTTCTTTTGGACTAAAGAAAACGTTCTAAGATTTACTGTTATGACCGCACAACTTTGTGATGAAACCGAGAGCTACTGAGGAACACTTTGGATGGAATGTACAAGACATGGGACTCTATAACACAATGAACCATGTGGTGGATGATGGACCATGGTTAGCAATACAAATATGAGTGTTTTCTCATTCACTATAACTAATATATAATATTAATAAATGGTGTTAATAATGGTGAGGTGTATGGAAAATATACCAGATGTAAGCTATAGACCATAGTAAGTATTAATATTTTGATAATTATTTTTCATAATCTGTAAAAAATGTTACACAACAATGCAAGGTTTTGGTGGAGGGGTGATGTATGGAAATTCTGCACGTTATGCATGATTTTTTTGCAAGCTCACAACTTCTCTAATAAAAAAATACATACTAAAAATTGAAAAATGCATATGACATAATTGGAATTTATTAGATGATCATTTTACATATCATTTTGTTTCCATTCAAAGGACACTTTGGTTTCTTAGGGTGAATGACTCACAGGTGCATCAAAGTACTTTTTCCTCAGGAGATGGCAGGCAGCCTAACTGGGAGAAGCTGTTTCTCTCCTGTGAATTTGGGTTGCTCTTGGTGTTCTTAAAATTTGAAAAACAAACCTCAAAAGAATACAGTAGTTTTCTCCTCCGAAAAAGCAAGGGGGTTTGTTTACTGTGTTTTTTGGTAGTTTTCAAGGGACTGAAACATTGTACCTTGTGAGAATTAACTATTGAAATCTTGGCAGGAGATAATTTTCCTGACATTTTAAGACTCAAACCACTGATTCTGTATTAATAGAATAAAGTCCTCACTGAATGAACAAGAATGAAAATAGAAAGCCAGATGTTTACTTTTATAATATCTAAAAGAGTAATTTAGAAGTTTTCCAATTATGTGAATAAAAGGCAATACCTCTTCTTAGCCGCTAGTTGTTTTTTTTTACTTTGATTACCATTCGTAGCCAAGTGCCTACAAATTAATACCGCCCTCTTTCTTGCTTTCTTTTTGCATCCACAACAGCACCTCGCATGGAATTTTCAATGTGTTAGCTTAGTAAATATCTGTAATTTTGCACCTTTTGTCAGCACCTTGAATTCAGCATGTCCAAACCAAACAAAATTCCTACCCCAATTACTGCTTTCTGCAGACCTCCTGATTTCCCTCAAAGTTACCAACATTTTTCTCATCACTCAGGCTTAAAATTTCAGTCAGTCACCTTATATTTGTCAGTAATTTATTCAACAAATATAAATTAATCACTTATTATGCCCTGAGCAACATGGGATATTTAATAAATATTTGCTGAACAAATTAATGAATACTATGAATATTTATTGCATTCTTATCATGTGCTAGGAAATATGGGAGAAAGAAAAATGATTGAGATCCAGCCACTGCCTTAATCAACTTATAATATACTAGGGGAAACAATGCATATGTATAAAAACTGCAATAAAAGACTATATGTAATAGCGTTAAAAGAAGTGTAAACAAAACTCTGTAAGAGTATCAAAGGGGATGAAATCATCCCTGCCTTGGAGCAGCATGGACTGTTTCTGAAGAGGGTTTCACTTAAGCTGCAAGTTACAGGATCATTTGGGCAGATAGAGATAGGCTGTGGGAAGGGTATTAAAGATGACATGGATGCTCGTGCTTTTGGTGACATAACCATCCCAGGGTCCATAGGGTGGAGGAATACAGTATGGATTAGAGTGGACTTACTCGTTTTCTGCTGTGGAAACTATTGTGATTAGTAAGGGAAGAAATTGTAGCAGTGATGTGGAGAGGGTGGCCACGGTGGCTGCTACTTGTAGGGAGAAGGTAGAAGAGATATGGTGTGGGGGCATTTTCAGGATTTGGAGTTGTCCTAGGTGGTGCTGCAGGGACAGATGCTGGACGTTGTATGTCCTGTCATGGCCCACTGGGTGGACTGGGGGAGAGTGTGGACTACAGTGTGGACCACTGTCCATGTGGTGCAGCAGTGCTCCAGAATGTATTTGCCAGGTGCGGTGGATGTGCCACAATGATGGAAGAGGTTGTTGATGTGGGAGGGTTGGGGTGGGTGGGCTGGGAGTTATATGGAGAGGTCATATTTTTGAATGTAACATTTAAAAGGAAATAAAGAAAAAAAAAAGATGACAGGAAACTCAAGATGGAAACTTTAGATATAAGAAAAGAATGGTGATTCCAGGACAGGGATAACAATCAACTTTGTCTGTAGCAAAGTATGCAAGTAGGGGAATGATTAAGCCCAGCATCAGAAAGGTAATTATTAGGGCTTTGTTGGAAATAATTTGAACTTCTAGGTTCAGGATTTGGGAATTTATCTGGTGTCCTTTGGAAAACCATGAAATATTTTTACATGGTGTGAGACCAGAGCTGTGCTTTTTCCACACAAAAGGACCCAAGATATAAAGGTAACCAAACCACTGACAATGTGATAGCCAGATCCTGAGCCTCAACAGACTCCAGCACCTACAATCTGATTTATTGGACTTACCACACTCAGCTAAGATGGAGGTGAAGAAGGACAACCACCACACCATGGAGCCTAGAGTGATTACAACTGAAAATGGGAGGATTGCATCCAGCATCCAGGTGGAATCTGAGCCTCCTCTTGACATAAAGGTGCAATGGACACAACCAATCCAGTGTCCACATAGAAGAGGTGGCATTGGATTGGGAAAAGTGGACATAATGGACAAAGGGTATGGGGAAAGGCAGGAAGAGATGAGAGGTGGAGGCGTCTTCGGGACATGGAGCTGCCCTGGATGGTGCTTCAGAGGTAATCACCGGACATTGTAAATCCTCACAGGGCCTACATGATGGAATAGAGGAGAGTATGGGCCATGATGTGAACCAATGTATATGAGGTGCAGAGGTGCCCAAAGATGTACTTACCAAATCCAATGGATGTGTCATGATGATGGGAGGGAGTGTTGCTGGGGGGGGGGGGGGAGAGGTGGGGTGGGGGGGTGGGGTTGAATGGGACCTCACATATATATTTTTAATGTAATATTATTACAAAGTCAATAAAAAATAAAAAAATTAATAAAAAAAAAAAAATAAAGGTAACCAAACCATGCAATATGAGGAATACTAGAAAGACTTAGGGATGATTAGAAGAAGAAAACCATTAATTTAAATCAAATAGCTATTTTCAGTTTATCTGAAAGGCTGACCAGTGGAAGCTAGAGTATGTTAAATTTGATAGTTCTAAAGGACAGAAATAAAACCAATTGGAGAAAGAAACTTGACAGCAGCTTTTGATTCAAATCAACAAATACTTTCTAAAACGGCCGCCCCAAAATAGAATTGTAGTTGCCTGGCTTTGTGAAGCAACAGCAGAATTTATGGGAAAATATTGGAGAAGTAGAGGGTTTGCATGTTAAGTGAGGGGTTCGACTAAATGAGATTTAGTTTTCCACATCCTTAGCTTCTGTTATTCTAGCTTGTGGTTGTGTGGGGGATATTTAAGGAGAAGACAGAGCATCTGAGGAACCAATAAGGAGGCTATTGTGAGACTCAAGACAAAAGAGGATGAAGACTTATATAATTTTATTAGAAAAAGATAATCATAATAGTTAACACTCCTTATAGCACTATGTAACCAGCACAGTTGTAAGCACTTTATACATATTCACTTATTTGATCCTTACAGCAACCCCATTTTATAGAACAGAAAGCAAAGCACAGAAAGATTAAGCAATTTGCCCAAGGTCACAGAGTTAATCAGTGGCTGAGCTAGGACACCAGTGCAGGACATCAAGCTGCAGTGCCCAGAATCTTAACCACTATGTTATACTGGCTCTCTCTCTCTCTTTCTCTCTCTCTCTCTCACTCTCTCTCTCTCTCTCTCTTTCTCTCTCTCTCTCTCTCTCTCAGAAATACAAAAATACAAGACGTGTTGAAAACAAGAATTGAAGGACCTGATTAGATCTGAGCATAAGGAAAGAGGAAGGTAAAACAAAATTGCTGAGTTTCCTAGCCTTGGAAATCAGAAATATTACTGAGGTATTAGCAAAAATAGTGAAATCAGGGGAAACAACTGATTTGTGAGTAGAGATAAAGAGTTATGTTATAAACCTGTTCAGTTTAATATGCTGATGGCCTAACCAGGTAGAAATATGTTGCATGTTATTTGTGAAATTGAAGAAAGTCAAGTATTTTAACTATGTCTACAAATAGTTAGATTAATATCCTACCTAGCCATAGTTTCCATATAGTACAATGCAACCTCACTGGAATGTTGATATTATGGGACAAGAATAGATATGATGTAAAATTATTTATTACATTTTCAATCCTTAGAGAAGTGGGTATGGCAGCTTTTAGGAAACATATAAAATATGTCTCTTAAACTTCAGATGACACTAATAACCATATAGCCTTTTAAACATTTTCATGTTTGCCATAGAGTGAAATCATAATTTTAAAAAGTTAAATGTATTGCATGGCACTAAACTGTGCATTCAAACACTATATAATGACATTTTTATTCCTTGTCCTTTGTTTTCATCATGCTGAGGATTTTGTTCACTAGATTATATACATTTCATTTCTCTCCATCATATGTATTTATAGGTGTAAAAATAAATCATAAGTCTATGGTCTGGTGGACAATGACGGGAGCTTTGTAAATATTTATGATGCCCTTGCCCAGTTCTTTGATAAAAAGCTGTTTTCCTTTTTTCCTGTGTGATACCTTGAACATATCTACTGTATTAAGGACACAGGAACCTACTACAGTTGCAGAGGTTACTAGATGACTGCTATAATTGTCTCTCTCATGGACTCAAATTAGACTTCAATTCCTAAGTTATGAAGAGCCCTTAACAAGAGTGCTGAATGGGGGAAAAACAGCTGTTTTTCATTTGGAGTGTATTTTTCAGTCTGCCTGAAGTGTCCTTGCAACAAACAACCTTGGCTTCCCTAATGAAGTATACTCCCAACTGTGTTTGGGGGGTACATGTGTCTTTGAAGAGAAGATCTCTCAACCTATTGGTTATAGATCTTCATGGGACATGGACACTTCTTTGCTAAATTCTGAGGCTTATTGCATTAAAAAAAATAACACCATGGGAAGTAGACTTGGCCCAATGGATAGGGCTTCCACCTACCACATAGGAGGTCTGTGGTTCAAACCCCGGGCCTCCTTGACCTGTGTGGAGCTGGCCCATGTGCAGTGCTGATGCACACAAGGAGTGCTGTGCCACACAGGGGTGCCCCCACGTAGGGGAGCCCCACGTGCAAGGACTGGGCCCAGTAAGGAGAGCCACCAGCACAAAAGAAAGTGCAGCCTGCCCAGGAATGGCGCTGTATACATGGAGAGCTGACACAGCAAGATGACGCAACAAAAAGATACACAGATTCCCGGTGCATCTGATAAGGATAGAAGCGGTCACAGAAGAACACGTAGACACAAAGAGCAGACAACTGGGGTGGGGGGGAAGGGGAGAGAAATAAATAAAAAATAAATCTTAAAAAAAAATAACACCATGCAGAAACTTTAGATATGCATAAAGGGGATTAAAGAAAATTGATTTTTGGGGGTAGGAGAAGTAATGTCAGATTTTTGAAGAAGGAAAAGCACATTGAATATCATTCAGGGATGGGAGATAAAGTGTAATTTTAGCATTAATCCAAATCATGCCAAAATTGCACTAAACTTTATATGTGAAGAGTAACTTCCTTTTTTTTGTGTTGTAACTTATACAAACTAAAAATTTTCCTTTTTATTACAGCAGTTGTAAGTTTACAGAACAATCATGCAAAATATACAAAGTTCCCATATAACTTGCTCTCATACATTCAGTTTTCCCTCTTAGTAACATTTTGCACTAGTGTGGAATTTTTGTTACAGTTGATAAAACAATATTACTATAATTTTGCTTTTAACTTTAACCCATTCTTTTTTTTTAGGCTTTTGATGGGCTTTAATAATTGCTTGCACTCATATAATAATCATCCATAACAAGATATAGAACACTTCTCTCAATCTAGAAAGTACCCTCAAGTTTCAACCAAATCTTTATCCAGCCAAAGGCAATAATGATGTAGAGTATTATGAACCTGAGAGCAATGATGATCTTTCTAGTGAAAGATGGAATCCATAATTAGTTATATGTTATAAAACCAAAAGTACATAGAGAGAATCTAGTGCATATGGGAATATAAAAAGACTATCTGAGGAAATGTATATTTTAAACACTTAGGATATCAAAAAAAAGAGCTACCCATAAATAAGTTAACTATTGATTTGAAAATGGAATTTTAAAAATTCAAGTCAAAACCCAATACTGTGAGTAAGGGTAATAATATATATAATAATATAATAATATATATGTTTGTGCATTTTGCTTTGTCATTCAGGTTCCTGAGTCCTAGCTGGATTTTTTATATCTTTTTATCGATCAATTCTACTATCTGTTTGATTTCTGATGTACTGTCTTCCACATCACTAATTCTCTGGTCTGCCTCCTCTAATCTGCTGTTACTTGCTTTGAGTGTATTTTTGATTTCTTGAACTGTGGTGTTCATTCCTATCATATCTGTTATCTTTTTGCGTATGTCTGCAATTTCCCCTCCAAGTGTTGTCTTCATATTGTTAACCTCTTCCTTTACTTCATTAAATTTGTCTGTGATATATGTCCTGAGATCTTTAATTACTTGTGCGAAGTTCTGCTCCCCTTCCTGGTTTTTAGTTTGTTCATTGGATTCAGCCATGTTTTCCTGATTACTGGTTTGGTTTGTAGATTTTTGTTTCTGTCTGGTCATCATTTTATCTTGACGGGTTTAATCAGTTCCTTAGCTTCTTTTTCTAGTCTTGGGGATTAATCAGCTGTTGTTTTTGTGTAAGTGTTATATCTTCTCTTTGTTACTTTGTTCTTCTTATTCTAATATCTTATTGCTGGCTGAGTTCACTTTGAAGGAAAGTATTAGGGCCAGGGAAAGGCAATTGTGTAAGCAAGGAAAATGTGTAAAGTAGTATTGGTAATAAATGTTAACAGAGCAACAATATGAGATCTGGGAGGATGGATATTAGATTCATGTAAGTTGTGTAGAGTTATGGCAGTAGGTAGAGTACCTATAATGAGGTAGTCAGCTGAATATGGGAGGAATATGGTATGAATTAAAAAGCTAATGTTTTCGTGAGAGAGGGAAAGAGAAAAGAAAGGCAGTAGTTTCAAGAGTGGATAAAAGACAGAAAACAAAACAAAGATTTTAGAAATTAAGAGACACTTTGGGGATCAAAGAAAGGGAGTTGGAATATAGGAGAGACAGTAGATGATGGAGGATATCAAGATGTAGGGGAAAGGGGATAGTGTAGGTAGCCAAAATCAATTCACACAGAAATGAGGCAACGGAGGTTGAGGAAACCCAGCAAATGTGAGGTGTTCCCTGCAGCACCTATTGTATAATTAAGATAAAATAAAATAAGAAGAAAATGAGAGACAAGAGAGGGAAAAAAAAGAAGAAAGAAAGAAAGAAAAAGGGGGTGGGTAAAGGTAGGGGAACAAGTAAGGAAAAGAAAAAAAGATATAGAACAACCACAACAGCAACAACAAAGAACCCTCCTAAATAACTGAAAAAAAAAAGACTTTGGGGGATACGATGGGAGAAATGACTAGGAGATAATGCAATGTTAGCAATCAGGACAATACAAAATAAAAAATAAAATAAAAAAACAGAAAAGAAAAAACGCAAACGTTGAGGGCTAGGACATTCAAGGTCCTCAGATGGACCTCAGGGCATGATGGATTCAGGGATGGAATGTCTGTGATATTGCAGACTCAAGAGGTGTGAGTCTCTGGGGTGTGGGCCACCAGGGTTTAGGGGACTCAGACCTGGCAACCTCAAATCTGGTTAACAGGGAGCCTGGGAGCACCAGCAGTGCAACACAGCCTTCAGGGATCCCCGCAGCTGGGTGCCAGCCCTATGGGGGAGGTCACATCCACAAACTCTGACCTATGTGTCAGAACCCCGCAATTCACCCTCTCACTCGGGTCTCTTCTGTGGCTGTATCACCAATTCGACTTCAGGACACCTCCTGCCCTGTAAGCCCCCGAAACGGCCACCTGGGGGCGCCTTTACACTGCAGCCAATTTAATGACGCTGCAGATCAGTAGCCAGGCCCAGGGGGTGGGGCTCCAGCCGGAAACGCCGATATCAGAGTCCGAAACCGAAATTCCCACGCTTTGCAAAATATTCCCCTAATTGGCTTCCAGATGTCTCCCACCCTGCCAGTCCCTGAACCAGCCTCCTGGAGACGTCTCTTTATTGTGAGCAATTTAAGGCCACTGCAGATCGGCAGCCAGCCTTGGGGGCGAGACTGTAGCCGGAAGTGCTATTATCGCACTCAAAAATTCCCCACCTCGCAATAAAAGTCCCGTTTGTCTCCCCAAATCGGTCTTCAAAGGTCTCCTGCCCTGTTAGCCCCCCAATAGCCCTCTCAGGGCTTATGAATTCCGCAGTACTGCAGAGCCTCCAGGAATCACTGCAGCAGCAATGGTGCTGCGGCTCCGCCCACCCCAGGAGGGAGCATCCCGCCGCACAGCCCCCACCTCCGTGTAATAGAGCCTCAATTTTTTCTTATACACGAATTTTCTCTGTTACCTTCCCACCAAATCGATGTCCAGACACCTCCTGCCCTGCAAAATCCCGAAACAGCCTGGTCCTGAAGAATTTCCAATGCTGCCCAGCCACTTCTTTTCAGGAGAGATTATCAGGTGCGCTCACTCAGCCACCTTCTTGCCCCGCCCCCACTACCATCCATTAATAAAACATTTCCATCATTCCAAAAGGAACCCTGTACATTTTAAGCCTTAACTTCCCATTCTCTATCTCCATGTCATCCCCTGGTAACCTATGTTTTATATTACAACTCTATGAGTTTGCTTATTCAAATTATTTAAAATCAATGAGATCATGCACTATTTGTCCATATGTATCTGGCTTATGTCACTCAGCATGATATCTTCTAGGTTTATCTATATAATCACTTGTATCAGGACTTAATTCCTTTTTACAGCTGAATAATATTCCTCTGTATTTATATACCGTATTTTATTTATCCATTCACAGATGATGGACACTTGGCTTGCTTCTATATTTTTGGCAATTGGGAATAATGCCACTAATAACACTGGTGTGCAAATATCTGTTTGAGCCTTGATTTCAGTTCCTTTGGGTATATACCTAGTAGAGAGAATGCTGGGTCTTATAGTAATTCTATCCTTAAATCTCTGTGGAACCACCAAACTGTCTTCCTCTAGGGCTTCACCATTTTATATTGCCACCAATAATGAATGAGTATTCCTATTTCTCCATATCTTTTCCAACACTTGTTGTATTCTGTTTATTTAATAGCAGTCTTTCTATTTGGTGTGAAAGAGTACCTGATTATGGTTTTGATTTACATTCCTATGGTGCCTAATGACATTGAATATCTGTTCATGTATTTATTAGTCTTTATTAGTCACTTGTTTATCTTTTTCAGAGAAATGTCTATTCAAGTATTTTCTCATTTTTAATTGGGCTGTAGGTCTTTTTGTTTTGGAGTTGTAGGCTTTTTTATATGTTCTGAATATTAAACCCTTATCAGAAATATGGTTTGTGATATTTTCTCCTATTCAGTAGGATATCTTTCAAATTTCATTACAAAGTCATTTGATATACATTTTTTAAAATGTAGTCCCATTTCTCTATTTTTTCTTTTGTTGCTTGTTCTTTTCTTGTAAAGTCTAAGAAATCACTGCCTAACACAATGTCCTGAAGTTGCTTCCATGTAGAATTTTGTAATTCTAGCTCTTAAAAATAGGTCTTTGACCTATTTAAGGTCATTTTTATATATATTGTGATGTAGTGGTCTATTTACATTCTCTTGTATATGGATGTCTTGTTCTCCCAGCAATATATGTTGAAGGGACCATTTTTTTTCCCATTAGAGAAGTCTTGGTATTCTTGTAAAAAGTCAGTTGGCCAAATATGAACACTAAACTTTATTCCATTGGTTTATTTATCTGTCCTTGTATCATTACCACACTATTCTGAGTACTGTAGCTTTGTAACAAATTTTAAAATCAGAAAATGTGAGTTCTCCAACTTTGTTCCTCCTTTCAAAGATGGTTTTGGCTATTTGGAGCCACTTACTCAGTCATATGAATTTGATGATTGGCTTTTTCACTTTTGTGAAGAAGTATGTTGTAATTATGATGAGAATTGCATTGAATCTATATGTCACTTTGGATAAAACTGACATTGTAACAATATTTAGTCTTCCTTTTTAAAATAAAATTATATTGAAGTATTTCATTCATACATGAATATTCATAAACAATAAATGTATAGTAAAAGATGTTAACTTACAAAGCAAACATGAATATCGTTATATAGGGCATCACACCACCATGCATATCTTGCATTGTTGTGAAACATGTTGCAAATTTTTGAAAGAGTGTCATCGAAATTTTACTGCTAAGTATAGCTAATATTTTACATTTGATGTATTTTCCTCCCAATCCACCTGGTTATTAACACCCAGTCTTAGTATTATATATTTGTAGTAATTAATGAAAGAATGTTTACCTATTTCTATAACCACAGTCCATCTTCCACCACAAGATTCCCTGTGTTACACAGCTCCATGCTTTGTACAATCCATTCAGAGTGTATACTCAGTGGCTCTCATTTTTCATCACAGAGTAGTGCTGTTATCACCTCAGTCAATTTTAGAGTGTTTCATTACTCCAAAAGGAAAAATCCCATAGTCCTTTTTACCACCATATTATTGTCCCTTAGAATTGATATAAAATCTCTTCCCCATTGCTGAAAATATAGTGCATTACTGTTAACTATCGATTTTCCAGTGCATTACCATATCTCTAACAATTTATAAAAGAGAATTCTTATATTTTTACTATTAACCACAATCCAAAATCACTGTTACACATTCTCTAGATTATTCTCTAGTTTCCTTTCAATTGACATTTACATCCACAGACTACTCTCTTCAACCACAATCCCATTTATAAATTAGTAGTGTTTAGTTATAAAAATTATAATGTGTTACCATCGACTCTATTCATTTTCACACTTTTCTAATAAACCTTATTAAATATTCTACATATATTAAGCATCACCTCTCATTCTCAAACCACATTCTATCTCCTAGTAACCTACTCTAGAATTTAACTCCATGAATTTACTCATTGTATTTGTTCACATTAATGAGATGATACAATTTTAGTCCTTTTCTGTCTTGCTTATTTCACTCAACATAATATCCTCCCATTTCATCCATGTTGTCATATGCATCCTGATTTCATTTCTTCTTACAGCTGAAAAGTATTCCATTGTATAATATGTCTATACCATTCATAGGTTGATGGACACTTGGGCTGGTTCCATATTTTAGCAATTCTGAGTAATGATACTATGAACACCAGCTGGCAAATGTCAATTCATATCCTTCCTTTCTGTTCTTCTTAATACATTCCTAGTAAGGGAATTACTGGATCATACAACAGTTCAACATACAGCTTCTTGAGGTACTGCCAAATCGTTTTTCACAAAGTCTGTACCATTGTACATTCCCACCAATGGTGAATGAGTGGTCCTGTTTCTCCATATCCTTTCCAGGACTTGTAGTTTTCTATTTTTTTTTTTTAAAATAATGACCATTCTATAAGGTGTGAAATGGTATCTCATTATAGTTTTGATCTGCATTTCCCTAATAACTAGTGATGTTGAGTATTTTTTCATGTGCATTTTTCCATTTGTATTTCCTCTTTGGAGAAATGTCTATTCAAGTCTCTTGCCCATTTTTTAATTAGCTTGCTTGTCTTCTTATGATTGATCTGTATGATCTCTTTATTTAACATGGATATCAAACCCTTTTGGGATATTTGGTTCCAAATATTTTCTCCCATTAAGTAGTTTGCCTTTTACTTTCTTAAAGTTTGTTGAAGACCAAAAGTATTTAATTTTGAGGAGGTCCAATTTATCTGTTTTTACTTTCATACTCATACTTAGGGGTAAGGTTTGTCTTCTCATGGCCCACTGGGTGGACTGGGGGAGAGTGTAAACTATAATGTGGACCATTGACCATGTGGTGCATCAGTGCTCAGAGATGTATTCACCAAGTGCAATGAATGTCCCATGATGATGGAGGAGGTTGTGGTTATGGGAGGAGTGGGGTGAGGGTGGTGGAGGGTATATGGAGACCACATATTTTGTGAAGTAACATGAAAAAATAATAAATAAAGACAAAAATTAAAATAATAACAAACAGACTATACACACACACACATACACACAGAAGTGAAAAGATACTGTGATCTATTGCAAGATCTTGAAGATGTTTTCCTACATTTCCTTCCAGGAATTTTATGGTTGTTGCTTTTATATTTAGGTCGTTGATCTATTTTGAGTTAGTTTTTATAAAAGGTGTGAGACTGGGATCCTCTTTCTTTCTTTTGGACATGGATATCCAGTTCTCAGCACCATTAATTAAAAAGAATGTGCTGGCCCAGATGGTAGGAACTGACAGCCTTGTCAAAAATCATTTGACCATAGATGTGAGGATCTGAGTTCTTGATTTGGTTCCATTGGTTAATCTGTCTATATTTATGCCAGCACCATGCTGTATTTACCACTAAGTAATATGCTTCAAAGTCATGAACTTTAATTTCGTTAAGTCTACCAATTTTGTTCTTTTTAAAGACATTTTTGGCTATTTGGGGCCCCTTATCTTTCCAAATAAATTTGATTATTATTTTTTTGACTTCTGCAAAAATGGCTGTTGGGTTTTTTACTGGGATTGCATTGAAATTGTAAATCAGTTTGGGTCAAATTGACATCTTAATGATATTTAGTCTTCCAGTCCATGAACAACAAATGCCATTCCATTTATTTAATTCTTCTTTGTTTTCTTTTAGCAATGTTTTATAACTTTCTGAATACAGTTCCTTTATGCCCTGGGTTAAGTTTATTCCAAAATAGTTTGATTCTTATAGTCACTATTATAAATGGAATTTTTTACTGTCTTTTTCCTCAGATTACTCATCAGTAGTGAAACTGCTGATTTTAGCATATTATTCTTGTATGCTGCCACTTTGCTGAAATCTTTATTTAGTTCTAGTAGGTTTGTGGTGAATTTTTTCCAGGATTTTTGAGGTATAGGATCATGTAAGCAAATAGGGAAAGTTTTACTTCATCCTTTCCTGTTTGGATGCCATTTATTTCTTTTTCTTGCCTAATTGCTCTAGCTAGAAATACTACCACAATATTGAATAAAAATGGTGACAATGGGCATCCTTGTCTTGTTCCTGAACTCAGCGGCAAAGCTTTCAGTCTTTCACTGTTGAATACAGTGCTAGCTGTAGGTTTTCATATGTGCACTTTACCATGTTGAGAAAGCTTCCTTCTACTCCTATCTTTTGGAGTTTTTTTTTGAAGAAAGAATGATGTATTTTGTCAAATGCCCTGCATCAAATGTGAAGATAATGTGATTTTTCTTCAATTATTAATGTGGTTTATTACACTCACTGATTTTCTTGTGTTGAACAACCCTTTCACCTCTTGGTAAAAATCATTTGATCTTGGTATATAATTCTTTTAATGTGCTTTTGGATTTGGTTTGCAAGTGTTTTGGTGAGGATGTTTGCATCTATATTCATTAGATATATTCATCTGTAATTTTCTTCTTTTTGTAATATCTTTATCTGGTTTTGGTATTAGGGTCATGTTGTCTTCATAGAATGAGTTTGTTAGTTTTCCTTCCTGTTCAATTTTTTGGAAGAGCTTGAGCAAGATTGGTGTTTGATCACCTTTGAATGATTGGTAAAATTCACTTGTGAAGCCATTTGGTCCTGAGCCTTTATCTTTGGGAAGTTTTTGATGATGGTTTCAGTCTCTTTATTTGTGACTGGTTCATTGTGGTCTTCCATACATTCCATGGACAGTGTAGGTTGTTCATGTATTTCTAGGAATTGACCCATTTTGTTTATGTTATCTATTTGTTGGCATATTGTTGTTCATAGCATCCTCTTATGAGCTCTCTTATTTCTTCAGGGTCTGTAGTAATGTCTCCCCTCTCATTTCCAATTTTATTTATTGCATCTTTTCTCTTTTATTTTTTGTCAGTCTAGCTAAGAGTTTGTCGATTTTCTTGATTTCTCAAAGAACCAAGTTTTGGTTTTCTTGATTCTCTACATTATTTTTTCTCTCAATTTCATTTTTTTCTGCTCTGATCTTTACTATTTTTTTTCTTTCAGTTTGGTTTGGTATTAATTTACTGTTCTTTTTCTAGTTCCTCCAGGTGTGCAGTTAGTTCTTCAAATTTAGGACTTTCTTATTTTTTTAAACAAATCAATTTTATTGATACATATTAATAAAATATACAATTCATCCAAAATGTACAATCAGTGGTATTTGGTATAATCATAAATTTGTGCATTCATCACTTCAATCATTAGAGAATTTTAATTATTTCAATAATAATATTTTTTTAGGAGAAATGAGTTTATATGGCTACGAGTTTCTAAAAAAGAGTCTGGAGGCTGGCAGAAGGTTTGCCCTCATGCACAACTGAGCAGAGTCAGAGAGACAGATAAAGCAGATACAACCCCCAGATATTGGTTCCTTTGAGGGCTAAAGAGACCCACGGGAGTTATGGTCAGGGCCGATGGGGTTAACTACCAGGGCAGATGGCCCCTCTTTGGAAATGGTGTTTATGTGTGATGAATCTGGACTCAGATGGGATCTCCCTTCATAAGACTTTCATGCCAATGTGCTGGAGGTGCAGTTAATGTTGGGGTTTAAGATATATTTAGGGGATTTGAATCTCTGGACTGACAATGTGATAGCCAGATCCTGAGCCTCAACAGACTCCAGCACCTACAATCTGATTTATTGGACTTACCACACTCAGCTAAGATGGAGTTGAAGAAGGACAACCACCACACCATGGAGCCTAGAGTGATTACAACTGAAAATGGGAGGATTGCATCCAGCATCCAGGTGGAATCTGACCCTCCTCTTGACATAGAGGTGCAATGGACACAACCAATCCAATGTCCACATAGAAGAGGTGGCATTGGAATGGGAAAAGTGGACATAGTGGACGAAGGGTATGGGGAAAGGCAGGAAGAGATGAGAGGTGGAGGCGTCTTTGGGACATGGAGCGGCCCTGGATGGTACTTCAGAGGCAATCACCGGACATTGTAAATCCCCACAGGGCCCACTGGATGGAATGGAGGAGAGTATGGGCTATGATGTGAACCAATGTATATGAGGTGCAGAGGTGCCCAAAGATGTACTTACCAAATCCAATGGATGTGTCATGATGATGGGAACGAGTGTTGTTGGGGGGGGGGAGAGGGGGGGTGGGGGGATGGGGTTGAATGGGACCTCACATATATATTTTTAATGTAATATTATTACAAAGTCAATAAAAAATAAAAAATTAAAAAAAAATAATATTTTTTTAAAAAACAAGAAAATTCTTCACACCTCAATCTCTCTATGCTTCCCCTGCTGTACATAGTAGCTATTTCTGGCTATTCTTGCACAATTATTTATGTGTTTATTCAGTAATTTTATTGAGACATATTCATATACCATATCATCTATCCAAAGCATATAATCAATGGCTTTTAGTATAATCACAACTTTTTACATTCGTCATCTCAAAAATTTTACAAAAATTCCATTACTCCAAAAAAAGACTTCAAGCCCTTAGCGTTCTTTCCTCAGCCCTACAAACCACTAATCTAAATTCATCTTTATAAATTGATTTATATTTATATTTTATATAAATGAAATTATGAAATATATAATCTCTAGGTCAGATCTCCTTTACTTAAGGTAGTGTTATTTTTTTGGTCTGAAATGAACATTTTGTAGTATTAACCTACATTTGTTCAACCTCAAAGAAAAATGGTCTTATATATGCAATTTTTCCCATATTCATATTTCACATAAAATATTTATATTTCACGTAATATATTTAGTTCATAATAGTGCAATCATACAATATTTGTCCTTTAGTGTCTGGCTTGCACCACTCATCATGATGTAGTCCAGGTTAATTCATTTGTCATATGTTTCATGACTTCATTGCTTCTTACCACTGCATAATATTCCATTGTGTGTGTACTCCACAATTTGTTTATCTATTCATTAAGTAGATGGACACCTGGATTGTTTCCAACTTTTAGCTATCGTAAATAATGCTGCTATGAACATCAGTGTGCAGATGTCTATATATGTCACTGCTTTCAGTTCTTCTGGGTATATATATACCTAGCAATTGTGTTGGCAGGTCACGTGGAAAGTCTATATTCAATTTCTTTATGAACTGCTAAACTGTCCTCCACAGTGGCTGTACCATTCTAATTTCCTAACAACAGTGAATAAGCATTCTTATCTCTCCACATCCTCTCCAACATTTACAGTTCTGAGACTTTTTAATAGCAGCCAGTATAATAGGTATGAAATGATATCACATGGAAGTTTTGATAAGTCTTCTGCTCATTTTTAAATTGGATAATATGCCTTTTTATTGTTGAGTTGTATGATCTCCTTATATGTCATGGCTATTACACCTTTATCAGATATATGATTGCCAAATATTTTCTCCCATTGACTTGGCTGTTTTTTCACCCTTTTGACAAAGTCTGTTCAGTTACAAAAAAGTGTTGAATTTTTTTTCTCTGTTGCTCATGCTATGGGTGTAAGTTTTAAGAAATTACTGCCTATCACAACATCTTGAAGATGTTTTCCTACATTTTCTTCTAGGAGTTTACTTTTCTAATTTTTTACTCTAAAAAATATTTAGATTACATAAATATTACATTAAAAAATAGGGGATTCCCATATGCCTTGCTCCCCACACCTCTCACATTTACCCCCATTAACGATATCCTTCATTAGTGTAGTACATTCTTTGCAATTGATGAACACATTTTGGAGTATTGCCACTAAGCAATCATTATAGTTTACATTATAGTTACCACTCTCCCATACAATTCTATAGGTTATGACATGATATATAATGGCCCATATCTGTCATTTCACTGTCATTCAGGATAATTCCCAAGTCCCAAAATGCCCCCAAACACATCTGTTTTCCCTCTTCCTGTTCTCAGAATCTCCGGGGGACACTGCCTCCACATCAATGATATAAGTTCTTCCATTATTAGAATCACAATAAATCTATAGTAGAATATCAGTAAGTCCACTCTAGTCCATAGTTCATTCCCCAGTCCTGAGGATTCTGGGATGGTGATGCCCACTCGACCTCTAATTGAGAGGGGGCTTCAGTCCCATATAACCAATGGATGGGACTCTCTTGCTTGCAGTTGTAGGCTTTCTTGGTTCCTTGGTATAGAGGTTGTCCATCATCACCTCCTTGTCAGTTGTCCTGGGTGAGTTCAATGTAATGGAGAGTAGGCGTTGCAACTCCATTGAGGCTCAGGGTCCAGCTGGCACATGGGCAGTCCAAAGATTTAAATCTCTTGGACATACACTTATCAACTCCAGCACCAAATATAGGTTCAAGTAGAAGGGACTAAAGAGCCATGTGTAGGGAAACCACAACTAAGTCTAATTCTTTCACATTGGGAAGCACAAAGCCCAAAGTAGGGCCCACTGGCAAGGCACCAAACTCATGAGCTATTGGCCTTGATCATCATGCCTGGGTGTCTCCAGAGCCCTCAGGAGACCCACTATTAGGGATAGTGTCTAATTTGGCTGTGAAAGAGATCCTGCTGAGATGTGTGTAATTGTAACCTCTAGACTGACTTCCTGACTCACTTTGAAGTCTCTTAGTCATATAAACTCATTTGTCTTTATCTTTTCCCCCTTTTGGTCAAGGTTTTTTTTTGTTTCCAGTCACACTGCTAGTTGGTTCTTGGTAATAATCTCTTGGTGCCAGTGAAAACAATCTCTGGAAGTCATGTCCCAAGCTGGGGAAAAGTTATTGCATTTATATGCTGAGTTTGATTTAGGAAGAGGTCACATTTGAGCAACAAGAAGGTTCTCAGGAGGTAACACTTAGGCACCCTATAGTACTATGCTAAATTGTCATTTCAAGAGTAAAGGTTCATAAGCATTGTCATTAATATTGAGGGCCCATCAATGACCCATCCTCCTTCATCTTCTAGAAGTTTTATGGTTGTCACATTTATGTTTAGGTCCTTGATCCATTTTGAGTTAATTTTTGTATAAGGTGTATAATAGCAGTCTTCTTTTCTTTTGGATATGGCTATACAGATCTCCCAGCACCATTTGTTGAATAGACTGTTAATGGTCAAGCTGGGTGGGCTTTGGAGCCTTGCCAAAATCACTTGGCTGTAGATGTTTGGGTCAATTTCTGAGTTCTTGATTCAGTTCCATTGGTCCATCTCTCTGTCCTTAGCCATTATAGTCAAGTAATTGGGATTTTGAGTTGTCCTAAATGATATTTCAGGGACAGATGCTGGACTTTATATATCCTGCCATAACCAATGAATGTACTGGGGAAGAGTATGAATTTACAGGGTGAACTATTATCTATGTAGTGCAGCAGTGCCCCAAAATGTGTTCACCAATTGCGATGAGTGTGCCACCATGATGGCGGAGGCAGTTGGTGTGGGAGGAGTGGGGTAGGGGAGTGGGGGGTATACAGAAACCTCATATTTTTAATGTAACTTTTTTGTGATGTATATGTCTTCAAAAAATACAATTTACAAAAATGATGAGGTGGGGGACTGAGGAGTGGGTTATATGGGAACCTCTTAATGTGCTTTAAATTCAGAAAGTGAGAGTCCTCTAATTTTGATTTAAAAAAATATATATATTGGGCTATTTTGGGCCACTTACCCTTCCAAATAAATTTGATTATTGGCTTTTCAATTTCTGCAAAAAAGTCTGTTGGGATTTTTACTGGGATTGCATTGAATTTGTAAATCAATTTGGGTAGAATTGACATCTTAATGATACTTAGTCTTCCAATCCATGAACACAGAATATCTTTTCATTCATTTACATTTCCTTCAGCTTCTTTTTGAAATGTTTTGCAGTTTTCTGAATACAGGTTCTTTATGTTTTTGATTAAGTTTATTCCTAAATATTTGATAGTTTTAGTTGCTATTAAAAATGAAATTGTTTTTCTGATTCCCTCCTCAGAATACCTATCAGTTGTGTATAGAAATGCTATTGGTTTCTGCATATTAGTCTTGTATCCTGCCACTTTGATGAACTTGTCTAGTAATTCTAGTAGCTTTTTTATGGATTTTTCAGGATTTCCTGGATAATATCCTGTCATCAGTGAATAAAGAATGTTTTATCACTTCCTTTTCCTTTCTTATTTATGGGCTTTTTATTTCTCATACTATTTACAGATATCTCCTGTTGATTCTGTTTCCATAGAAAGCCCTGTCTAATAAAATGATAATGTCATTAGGGAATATCAAAAGTGTTACTTCTTCCTTTCCTATTTCCTTGTCTTTTATTTCTTTATCTAGACTAATTGTTCTAGCTAGAACATTGAGCACAATATTAAATAACAATAGTGGCAATGGGCATCCTTGTCTTGTTCCTGATCTCAGCAGGAAAGCTTTCAGTCTTTCACTGTTGAGTTCAATGCTAGCTGTAGCTTTTTCATATACTCATGTTACCATATAAAGAAAGTTACCTTCTATTCCTATTTTTAGTGTTTTTATCAATAAAGTGTACTGTATTTTGTCAAATGCTGTTTCTGCATCAATAGAGAGGATCATATGATTTTTCTTCTTCAATTTATTAATATGGTTTATTACACTAATTGATTTTCTTCTGTTGAACCACACTTGCATACCTGGGATAAAAACCACTTGATCATGGTGTGTAGTTCTTTAAATATGCTTTTGGATTTCGTTTGCAAGTATTTTATTGAGGATTTTTGCATCTATATTCAGTAGAGATATTTGTAATTTTCTTTTCTCATAGTATCTTATCTGGTTTTGGCATTAGGGTGATGTTGGCTTTCATGGAATGAGTTTGGTAGAATTCTTTCCTGTTCAATTTTTCGGAGGAGTGTGAGCAAGAGTGGTATTAGGTCTTCTTTGAATGACTGGTAGAATTCACCTGTGAAGCCATCTGGTCCTAGACTTTTCATCTTTAGGAGGTTTTTGATGACTGTTTAATCTCTTCACTTGAAATTGGTTTTTTGAGGTCTTCAATTTCTTCTTGCTTCAGTGAAGGTGGTTTTTGTGTTTCTAGGAATTTGTCCATCTCGTTTACATTTTCTAATTTTTTTCACATACACTTGTTCCACTTGTTCATAGTATCCTCTTTTTCTATTGCATATTCATTTTATTTATTTTTTAAATAATACTTTTAAAATTAAAGTTAATGGATCACATAGAATGTTACATTAAAAAAACATAAAAGGTTCATATATAACCCACACCCCACCCCCACCCCCATCATTTTTGTAAATTGTATTTTTTTGAAGATACATACATCACAGAAAATGTTACATTACCCATCATCCATGTGTAATCTAAGCCCCCTCTAAATAGAGTCATGGAGTGGACATCTTCATCCCAGGGTCCACGGAATGGAGGAATAAATTATGGATTAGAGTGGACTTAACTGATATTCTACTATAAAACTATTGTGACTACTAATAGAAGAAATTGCATCATTGATGGGGAGAAGGTGGCCACAGTAATTGCTGAGGGCAGGGAGTGGAAAGAAGAAATGTGATGAGGGGGTATTTTTGTGACTTGGAGTTGTCCTAAATGATATTGCAGGGTCAGATCCTGGACATTATATATCCTGCCATAACCCACTGAATGTACTGAGGGAGAGTGTGAACTACAGGGTAAACTATTATCCACGTGCTGCAGCAGTGCTCCAAAATGTATTTGCCAAGTGCAGTGAGTGTGTTACAATGATGGGTGAGGTTGTTGGTGTGGGAGGAGTGGCGCGGGGGGATAGGGGGTATATGGGAAACTCTAATGTTTTTCATATTATCCTCTTATGTATTCTCTTACTTCCACAAGGTCAGTGGTAATGTCCCCACTCTCTTTCTAGATTTTATGTCTGTCTTCTCTCTTTTTTACTTTGTCAGTCTAGCTAAGTGGTTGTCAATTTTGTTGATCTCCAAGAATCAACTTTTGGTTTTGCTGATGCTATTTTTTTTTCCTTGCTTTCATTTATTTCTGCTCCGATCTTTACTATTTCTTTCCTTTGGCTTGGGTTGGGGTTAGTTTGCTGTTTTCATGTGTGTTTTTTTCTAGTCCACCAGGTTTGTAGTTCAGTCTTCAATTTTAACTCTTTCTTCTTTTTTAAGGTAACGTTGAGGGCAATAAATTTCCCTCAGTGCTGCCTTTGTGGTGCCTCATAGGTTTTGATATGTTGTGTTCAAATTTCCACTCATCTCAAGATATTTGCTGAATTCATTTGCAAATTCTTCTTTGACCTACTGGTTGTGTTGTTTAGTCTACTTATATTTATGAATTTTTCTTTTTTCCATCCATTATTGATTTCCATCTTCATTCTGTTAGGATCAGAGAAAATGTTTTGGATAATTTCACTCTTTTTGAATTTATTGAGACTTGTCTTGTGACCAAATATGTGGTCTATCTTGGAGAAGGATCCATGGGCATTTGAAAAGAATTTATATCCTGCTCTTTTTGGTGCAGTGCTCTGTAGATGTATGTTAGGCCTAGTTCATTTATCATATTATTCAAACTCTCTTTTTCTTTTTTTATCCTCAGTCCAGATGTTTTATTCAATACTGAGAGCGGCATATTGAAGTCACAAACTATTATTATAGAGACATCTATTTTTCCCTTCAGTTTTGCCAGTGTGTGCCTCATGTATCTTGGGGCATGGAATTTAGTTGCATAAATATTTAGTAGAGTTATATCTTCTTACTGAATTGCCCCTTTTATTAATATATAATGACCTTTTTCATCCCTTATAACAGTGTTGCCTTTAAAATCTAAATTGTCTGATATTAACATTGATACTCCAGCTCTTATTTGGTTACTATTTACATGGATTATCTTTTTCCAACCTTTCACTCTTAACCTGGATGTGTCCTTACATCTGAGGTGAGTCTCTTGTAGACAGCATATAAATATTTTTTATCCATTTTATCAGTCTATGCCTTTTGATTGGGGAGTTCAAGCCATTAACATTCGATGATATTACTGTAAAGTCATTACTCATTTCATCCATTTTGACTTTGACTTTCTGTTGTCACCTTGTACTACTGTCTATCTTTTTACCCTTTAATTTACCCTTTCTAATTATCTTCATTTCTACACTCTTTTCCAAGTCTCTTGTCCTTTTTTTCCTTTCAGGCTTCAGCACTGCCTTTAGTACCTTTTGAAATTCTAGTCTTTTGGTAACATATTCTACCATTTTTTGTTTATCTGTGTATTAGTCAGCAAAAGGGGGGCTGATGCAAAATATTAGAAATCAGTTGGCTTTTATAATGGGTATTTATTTGGGGGTACAAGTCAGAAGGCCCTAAGGAGTTCAAATCAAGGTGCCATAAGAGGTACTTTCTCACCCAGAGTCTGTTGTCATGTGTTAACACAAAACAGCAGGCTATGTTCGTGAGGGTTCAGCCTTCCTTCTTCCTCTTAAAGCTCCATAGTCCCGGCTTCTTCTGATCTCAGCTTCAGGTTGGCTTAAGGCTCAACTGTCTCCCCGTGGCTCATTTCTTTCTGGGCTTTTCTCAGCTGTTGAGGACTCTGGTCTCTTCAGTTTCAGACTATCAGGTGAATGGCTTGGCCCTATCCCTGCAGCTCCAGTCTCATAAACCTAACACTCTGTGTTATCCTTCTCCTTGTATTTACTTCCCTATCCTTGACTGAGTATCCAATTATATAGCCCAGAAAATGGGGGTGGGGATGGACTCAAATATTCTCACCCTAAGGACATGAAAAAATAAAAGTCCTAGTCTTGATTTAATAAAGTCAAAGTGAAACTTCTAAATACAATACAATCTAATACACCCAGGGGCACAGACCAGTTTATAAACACAATCCAATATCTATTTTTGAAATTCATAAACAATAACAAACTGCCACACTCCATCCTCTGAATTCTAAAAATATAATATTCAAAAATAAATCATTTTATCTTTTTTAAAAACAAATTTATTGAAGTAAATCGCTCATACATAAGCATACATAAATAATAAGTGTATAGTAATAGTTGTGAATTACAAAACAAACATATATAACATCATACAGGACTATTGTACTACACCCTACCACCAACACCTTCCATTGCTATTAAACATTTTTAACTAGAGAATAAAGAGCATTGTCAAAATATTACCATTAACCAAAGTATTTTCCCCCAACCCACCCTACTATTATTATTATCTTTATATCATTTTTATAAGAACATACATAAACAATTAAGTGTCTAGTAAAAGTTGGAACTTACAAAGCAAACATGCGTAATATCATACCGGGGTCCCATACATCAAACCTCCACCAATACCTTGCATTGTTATGAAAGGTTTGTTACAAATTATGAAAAAATATTGTCAAAATCTTACCACTAATTATAATTATCTTATCTTATATTTGGTATATTTTCCCCCAACCCACCTTATTATTATTTTCTAAATATATTTTTATGACAGAAGTTGTAAACTTATAAAACAATCATACATATGTACAGAATTCCCAAACAACATCCCTCTACCAGCACTGCACACTGTGGTGGAACATTTGTTACAAATAATATAATATTATCTGATTTTTACCATGTCCATAGTATACATTTGGAACACATTTTCCATACTGCCCCATTATTGACACAGTATATCTTTGACATAGATGCAAAAATACTATATTATTACTGCTAGCTATATTATTTATTACTAGTAACCATAGGTCACTCCATTTTTATCTTTCCAATGCTTCTCCACATTTCCACCAACCTGCAGTAGTGATGTACATTTGCTCTAGCTCACAAAGGACACTCTTGCATCTGTGCCCACAATTCTCATCCACCTCTTGGCTTACTGTGCTATTCAGTTCCTAGATCATTCTCTAGCATTCTATCAATTGGCATTTACAGTCCTAGACTACAATTTTCAGCCACATCCCCATTTATAAACTAGCTGTTACTATGTGTTTCCATCCACTATATGCATTTCCACACTTTTACACTAAAGCTAATTAAAACTTCTACATACATTAAAATCAGTAGTTCATCTACAATATTCAAAAATAAATCTTAAATTGATAATAATGCTAAATACAAAGTGATATCATAAACAGTTTAAAGAAATACAGTTTGTCTTGGGGCAAAATCCAGTCTGGTTTTAGTTCTTTGAAACTTACAAAATCATTTATCAGCTTCCAATATACAAGGGACAGACAAGGGATAAACATTTGCATTACCATAAGGAGAAATTGGGAAGGAAACATGAGTCACTGGTCCCCTACAGTTCCTTAAACTTACAGGGAATACTTTATTAGATTTTGAAGTCTGAGAAAAAAATCCTAAAATGATGGTTTCTTCTCCCTGGGGCCTCATGGGGTCCACTGTTTCCACTGGCTTGTTATTTTCTTGGTTCTACCCACATCAAGCATCTGAGTGGTGAATGAGCTCCAGACCTCACTCTCCAAGAACACTGAGGTGGTGGCCACACCTTCCTTGATCCCTGGGGCAGTCTTAACCACCCTACTATAGTGAGGTGGAGACAACATTCTCCCTAATCATTGTCGTAGTGGCCCAACCCTCTCAGAGCAATGAGTTGGCAACCTGGCCTTCCCTAATCCATGAGGGGCAGGCCCACCCCTCTCAGACCTATGGCATGTTGACCAAAAACCTTGCATAATTTGCTCCACCCTTTCTAAACCCGGGGATGGCAAAACTCTTCCTGAACAGTGGGCAGGAACATCTACCATCTTCAATTGCAGGGGCAAACTCACCTGCTCTGTACACATGGATGGGATTCCTCTCTTGACCCAAGGACATGTCTTAATTCCAGGTCTCAGCTTCCATGGTTTTCCTCTTAATGCTGTTTTCCCTTCCAACTCTCCCCTCCATGTCCCTTTTAGTCCAGGCTGACAGTGGTTTAGTTCACACAGCTTTTTGAAAAAGCTTGTTGGTTTAGCATGCGGGAAGCAGGGATCAAAACCATCAGACAGTAAGACAATCCTGACTTATAAGTTCAAAAGTTAGTTAATTCCTCAGATGGTGCACTATTAACTGGAAACTTGATTTCCAGAGGCTTGGGATTTCCAGAATCAGTTTCCAGTTACTTTGTGCCCAACAATTCAATTCTCAGATTATCTCTCTTGTCTAGCATTTTTCTGTAAGCTGCAAGAAGAAGCCAAGCTTCATTCTCCAAAGTTACATTGGAAACTTCTTCAGCTATATGTCCAGGCTTCCCATTTATGAGGTCTAAGACGTCATAAAAAGTCTTTTTAATGTCCATAATCCTACTAACAGTCTCTTCAAAGTGCTCTAGAATATTTCTTTCAAACATCTCACAATTATTTCCTAAGACCTTATCAAAAATAACTTTATGCTCTGTGTTACTACCAATGGTCTCTTCAATGCAATCTAGCCCTTTTCCATCATGCGTCTCAAAATTCCTCCAAATACTTCCACTTACCCATTTATAAAACCATTCCAGGGTTTTGGTACTTGCAAAAGCATGACCATACTCTCAGGTACCAAATTCTGTATTAGTCAGTCAAAAGAATGCTGTTTCAAGATACCAGAAATCTATTGACCCTTATAATCGGTACTTATTTGGAGCAGAAGCTTACAGTCACATGGCCCTAAAGAGTGCAAATCAAAGTGCCATAAGAGGTACTTTCTCACCCAGAGTCTGTTGCCATGTGTTGACACAAGATGGCAAGCAATGTCTGCAAGGGTTCAGCCTTCCTTCTCATACTTAAGGCTCCATGGTCCCAGCTTCTTCTGATCTCAGCTGTAGGCTGGCTTAAGGCTCATCTCTCCCTGTGGCTTGTTTCTTTCTGGGTTTTCTCAGCTGTTCAAGGCACTGTTCTCTTCAGCTGCAGACTATCAGGTCAATGGCTTGGCTCTCCCCCTGGGCTCCAGTGTCCAAAACTAAACACTCTGTGCTCTCCTTCTCTGTGTACTTACTTCCCTGTCTTTATTTGATCATTGGTTTATATAGCACACAAAGGAGGTGAGCAGGACCTCAAACTACTTCATCCTAATGATGTGGTCAAATAAAAGCCCTAATCTTGATTTAATAAAGTAAAAGGGAAACCTCTGAATCAAATACAATCTAATACCCCCAGAGAAACAGAACACTTTGCAAACACAATCCAATATCTATTTTTGGAATTCAAAAACAATACAAAACTGCCACGGTCTGTGAAGACTTTGAACTCCCCTTCTCTTTTGAAGGACAGCTTTGCCAGATACAGAAGTCTTGGCTGGCAGTTTTTCCTTTTCAGTACATTAAATACATCATACCACTTTCTTCTCTCCACTATGGTTTCTGACGAAAGGTCAGCACTTCATCTTATCAAGATTCACTTGTGTAGTGGCAAGGCAGTTTTTTTTTTCCTTTCCTCTTCAATGTCTACATCCTTTTTTTTCTAAATTTTAATTTTGTCTTCAAAAATGTTTTAGGTCCAGCAATTCACTTATGCAATATAGGGGACTCCCATATATCCAATATCAAATCCTACCCCAGCAGTGATCTCTTTACATGTTCATGTTATATTTGCTTCAGCTGATGTACAGATATTGAAACATAGTTATCAAATATGGTTCCATTTTGGTTAACATTATGGTTTATATTTTAGACTGTACAATTTTCTAAATTTTTAGTTACCTTCTGTTTTACATTATGGTTTACATTTTAGCCTATAGACTTTTATACATTTTGGGTGTAATTTAACATGTCCTATATCCATCATTGCATGATCTTGTGGAACACTTCCATTTCTCCCCAGGTACCCTGCTTCCATCTATTCTATACTTCTTTTCCCCTCCCCTCAGGGCCCATGTGACAACCAATCTTCACTACTTGAAGGGCCAGATTCACAGACACTCACAACAATGCTGAGGGCTTGACATACTAGACTGCCCTAACCCATTAGGATCCACCAATTCTTTTGGGAGACACAATCCCCTCTGTTAGAGAACATCAGGCTACCCCAGTGTATGGGTACACCTTCATACTCATTGTATGGGTCTTCACCCAGTGACATAACAAACTATGACAAAATGAGCACTCACACACTACCTGAAAGCCCGCCCCTGTGCCAGATGCCCCCCCTTAAGCACCTTAAACAGGTAACCCTTCCTTATAATACATTCTGAAGAGTTTTCTCAACATTATAGTTTAAACTGCATAACTGACAATCTCCCATGTTCAACTGTTCCTCCCAGCCCTCCCCACAATTCCTTGGCCCATCTGACCCATCCTCCCAACCTGAGCTGCAGGGTGCCTAAGAGTTACCTACTGAGAGCCTCCATGTTGCTCAAATGTAGCCGCTCTCTAAGCCAAACTCAGCATGTGAATGCATTACCTTCCCCCCAGTGTGGGACATGAATCCCAGGGATGAACTTCCCTGTTGCTGAGGGATTACTATGAATCACTAACTGGTGATGCAACTAGAAAGAGACCTTGAATAAAAGGGTCAACTCAGATGAGCATAATATCTTAGCTTACATGTAGGATCATGTGTTAAAAACTGCTTTTTGGCCTTGAATAAAAGGGGTAAAAAAAGCAAAGACAAATGAGTCTATATGGCCAAGAGTCTTCAAAAAAGAGTCAGGAGGTCATCAGATGGGTCACGCTTATGCATGCCTCAGCACAACCCCAGAGACAGCCAAAGTAGATACAATCCCAAGTATACTGGTTCTCCTGAGGGCTACAGAGACCCACAGGTTCTAGGGTCATGGCAGATGGCTCTACATTGGAAATTGTGTTCTTGAGTGTGATGGAGTTGGACTCAGATGTGACCTATCTACACATGCCTCTTCTGTCATTTTTACTGATCCTGTGGTTGGCACTAGGGTTGGTGTATACTCAGGAGACTTGAATCTCTGGACTGTCCATGTGCCAGCTGGGCCCTGAGCCTCAGCAGAGTTGCATCTTCTACTCCTTTGTTCATTGGACTTACCCAGGTCAGTTAACAGGGAGGTGAAGATGGTCAACCACCACACTAGGGACCTGAGAGTGCCTACAACTGCAAGCAGGAGAATTGCATCCATCATCCATGTGGAATCTAAAGCCCTTCTCTATATACAGGTGGAGTGGACATCACCATTCCAGGGTCCACAAGATTGAGGAATAAAAATACGAATTAGAGTGGACTTACTTATATTCTACTATAGAACTATTGTGACTAGTAATGGGAGAAATTGTAGCTTTGATGTGGAGAAAGTGGCCATGGTAGTTGCTGAAGGCAGGGAGAGTGAAGAAAAGATGTGATGTGGGGACATTTTCAGGACTTGGAGTTGCCATAAATGATATTGAAGGGATAGATGCTGGACATTATATATCCTACTATAACCCACTGAATCGACTGGGGGAGCATGTAAACTACAATGTAAACTATTATCCATGTGGTGCAGCAGTGTTTCAAAATGTATTTCCCAAATGCAATGAATGTGCCACAATGATTAAAGAGGTTGTTGTTGTGGGAAAAGTGGGGTGTGGGGAGGGGGGGTATGTGGGAACCTCTTATATTTTTAATGCAAAATTTTTTATGATCTATGTATCTTCAAAAAATACAATAAAAACATGATGGGCTGGGCGTGGGGAGTGGGTAAAAAATAATTCACTTGTATATGATTCTTTGCTTTATTCTTGCTGCTCTCAAAATCTCTTTAGCTCTCATATTTTCATTCTGAATAGTAGGTTGCTTTGGGTAGATCTATTCAGGTCTATACTGTTTGGGGTGTGTTGTCCTTTTTCAATATTAATACTTATATCTTTCATAAAGGTAGGGAAATTTTAATCATTATTTCCTCAAATATTTTTTCTGTCTCCCTTTTCTTCTCCTCTGGGACATGAATAATGCATGTGTTTTAGCATTTTGCATGGTCATTCAATTTGCTGAGACCCTGTTACATTTTTTCCATTTTCTTCTCTTTCTGTTCTCTTGTCTTTTCCATTTCACATGTTCAGTCTTCAGAATCACTAATTCTGTCTTTGAGCAATTCACATTTGCTTTTATGTGTCTCTAGTGTATTTTTAATCTCATCCATCATGTCTTTCACTCCGTAAGATCTGTTACTTTTATTTGCAGACTTTCAAGTTGTTATTTATGCCCAATCAGTGTCTTCTTAATACCCTTTATTTCTTTATTCATATATTCTTTCAATTCTGTAAATTGATTGAGGTTACTTATGCAATTACCATTGATTAATTGTCTTAAAGCCTGTATCTCCTCAGGAAATTTGATTTCCTCCTTTGGGACATCTCTTCCACTGAGGACTGTAAACTTTCCTACCAACCCTGCCACAAAGCTGTCCCATAGGTTTTTTAAATTAATTAATTGATTTTTAATGTTACATTAAAAAAAATGAGGTCCCCATATTGCCCCCACCCCCCTCACCCCAATACTCCCATAACCACAACCTCCTCCATCATCATGGGACATTCATTGCACTTGGTGAATACATCTTTGAGCACTGCTGCACCACATGGTCAATGGTCCATATTACAGCTTACACTCTGCCCCAGTCCACCCAGTGGGCCATGGGAGGACATACAATGTCCACTGACTGTCCCTGCGGTACCACCCAGGACACCTCCAAGTCCTGAAAATGCCCCCACATCACATCTCTTCTTCCCATTCCCACCATCAGCAGCTACCGTGACAATTTTCTCCATCTCAGTGTTACATTTATTTCCACTACTAAACACAATAGTTCATGAAAAGAATATCAGTAAGTCCACTCCAGTCCATACTCTATTCCTCCATTCTGTGGACCCTGGGATGGCTATGTCCACTCCACCCCTCTATCAAGAGGGTGCCTCGACTCTACTTGTACAATGGATGCAATTCTCCTCTTTGCAGTTGTAGGCACTCTTGGCTCCCTGTTAGCTGGCTGGGGTAAGTCCAATAGTGTTGTGTTCTCATTTTCATTCATCTCAGGATTTTTACTGAATTCTCTTGCAATTTCTTCTTTGACTCATTGATTATTTAAAATGTTTTGTTCAATCTCCATATATTTATGAAATTTTCCTTTTTCTGTCCATTTTAAAATTTCTAACATCATTCCATTATGAACAAAGTGTTTTATATAATTCCAATCTTTTAAAATTTATTGAAACCAGTCTTTTGGTTGAACATATGGTCTATCCTAGATAAGGGCCCATGAGCATTTGAAAACTATCTATATCCTGCTGTTTTGGGGTGCAGAGCTCTATAAATGTCTGTTAGGTCTAGTTCATTTATCATGTTATTCAAGCTCTCTATTTCTTTTTTATCCTCTGTCCAGATGTTCTATCCAATACTGAGACTAGTATATTGAAGTCTCCAAATATTGTAGTGACATCTATTTCTCTCTTCAGTTTTCCATTGTGTGCCTCATGTATCTTGGGGAACCCAGGTTCGGTGCATAAGTGCGACGGCTTGCTCGGTCGGTAGAGGTGGGGTCTGGCTGCGGACGAGGGGTCGGTCCAGCTCTGGACGAGGGGTCGGTCCCGCTTGGGACGAGGGGTCGGTCCCACCTGGGACGAGGCATCGGTCCGGCAGCAGACGAGGGATCGGTCTCACAAGGGGTTGCGCGGTTCGGCTGACGGGGTCGCCCGGCGAAGCCGGCGACGAAGGGGTCGCCCGGCGAAGCCGGCGACGAAGGGGTCGCCCGGAGAAGCAGGCGACGAAGGGGTCGCCCGGAGAAGCAGGCGACGAACTGGGGACAAGGGAGGCCAGGCCCTTGTCGGGGGCTCTCAGGACTGGAGGGCGCACGGCAGAAGAACTACCGCGGAGACAAGGTAAACACGCAAGTCCACTTTACTGAGGGAGAGGCAACAGTTTTATAGGGGCTGGGGAAGGCTGATTGGTCGAAGCCACGCCCTGTTCTGATTGGTTGCCGGCAAAAGGTCAGTGGGCGGTACTGGACGGGGGAGGGGTGGTGGTTAGGGATTGGCTGTCGCTGTTGCTGGGGGAAGGGGCAGGGTTTAGGGATTGGTGGCTGCTGTTGCTGGGGTGGAGGGCAGACTTGAGTTTCCCGCCCACGCCTGGCTGTTGCTGCTGTCGGGGGAAGGGAAAAGGGCGGGCTGGATTTTTCCGCCCACACCTGGCTGTTGCTGCTGTTGGGGGAGGGGAAAAGGGCGGGCTGGATTTTTCCGCCCACACCTGGCTGTTGCTGCTGTCGGGGGAGGGGAAAAGGGCAGACTGGAATTTTCTGCCCTGCGCCTGCGCAGGGAGAAGGAAGAAGGGTGCCGCCCCACAAGGCATCGGGTGGCGCCATCTGGGAGGAGGGGCGGCCGCGGAAGCATGGCTGCCGAGAAGGGGAGACCCGAGGGCACTCTGCGCCCATGCCGAGCTTCCTTCAGGGGTGGCGGTGAGTCCGACCAGCCACCCTATTATGGGGGCAGCAGAATTAGGCCTACCGCGGCCGCTCCCCTGCCAGGCCAGCAAACCACACTTCAGCCCGAGGGGTGACCGCACATAAGTATAAATTATACTTACTTATTGGTGAATTGCTCTTTCTATTAATACATAGTGACCTTCTTTATCTCTTATAAGTTTTGCAACTAAAATCTATTTTATCCAAAAGTTGTATCACTACCTCAGATCTTTTTTGATTACTATTTGCATTAAATACCCTTTTCCAACCTCTCACTTTTGACCTGATTGTGTTCTTATGTCTGAAGCGAGTCATATTTTTCTATCCATTCTGTCAGTCTATGGCTTTTCACTGGGAATTCTACCATTAATATTCAATGTTATTAATGTAAAGACATTACTTATTTCATCCATTTTATCTTTTGGCTTTCTGTCATCATATCGTACTATTGTCTTTTCCATTTCACCCTTTATGTTACCCTTACTAGTAATCTTCATTTCTAAACTCTTCTCCAATTCTTCTTACCTTTATTTTCTCCTTTCAGGCTGTAGAACTTCCTTTAGTATCTCTTGTAGTTCTGGTCTTTTGGTAACATATTCTCTCAGGTTCTGATTGTTTATGAAGACTTTAAACTCACCCTCATTTTGAATGACAGTTTTGATGAATAAAGTATTTTTGAAGGCAGTTTTTCTCTTTCAGTACTTTAAATACATCATACCACTTTTTTCTCTCCTCCATGGTTCTGATGAGAGATCAGGACTTAGTCTTAGTGAGGTTCCATTTTATGTGACGCATTGCTTTCCTCTTGCTGATTTCTGAATCCTCTCTTTATCTCGGGTATTTTTCATTCTGAATAGTAGATGTCTCAGAGTAGGTCTATTTGGATTTATTCTGTTTGAGATGCATTGTCCATTGTGGATATTGATATTTATGTCTCCTTTAAGGATTGGACAGTTTTGTTCATTATTTTCTAAAATATTCTTTCTTCTTATTTTCTGTTCTTGTCTCCTTCCGTGACACTGATAATACATATGTTTGTGTGTTTCATGTTTTCATTCAATTCCCTGAGACCCTGTTCCATATTTTCCATTCTTTAATCTTTCTGTTCTCCTGTCTTTTCAAGTTCAGATACTTGATCCTCCAATTCACTAATTCTGTCCTCCACTAACTCAATTCTGTTATTATATGCTGCCTGTGTATTTTTTAACAAACCAATTTTACTGATACATATTAATAAAGCATAAATCCATCCAAAGTGTACTATTAGTGGTATTCAGTGCAATCACATATTTGTGCAATCATCACTTCAATAATTTTTAAAGCATTTCCATTATTACAATAATAATAAACAAAAAAAAACAAGCAAAACTCATCACCTCTCAATCTCTCTATGCTTCCCTGCCATACATTACTGCTATTCTGTTTCCTTCTCTCTAGTATACTTGTATATATATTTTGTAAAATATATGTAAAATATATTTTGTCTCATATATGCCATATCACTCATATTCATTTTTTACATGAGGTTTTACTATCTTATACAGTCCCATGTTACAATTTTTACCTTTCATTCTAGTAATATACATTACCTTAAACTTTCCCTTTTAGCCACTGCCATACCCATACAATAACACTGTTATTTACAAACGCCATGATATGTTTTAAGCATTTCTATTCATTTCCAAAGATTTACAAACCACCTTTTTTATCAATTCTGCCCAGATTCACCCTCAGTTTTCCATTCTCTACCCTCTTTCTATTTTCTGATGACCTATAATTTAATTATTGATGCCATGAGTTTACACAATATATTTACTTATAATAGTGCAGTTATACAGTTTTTGTCCTTTTGTGTCTGTCTTACTTTGCTCAGCATAAAGTCCTCCAGCTTCATCTATTTTGTCATATGCTTCACAACTTCATTCTTTCTTTCCTTTGCATAATATTCTGTTGTTTGTATACACCACAATTTGTTTATCCTTTTATCAGTTGCTGGACACCTGTGTCATTTCCAACTTTTAGCAATGGTGAATAATGCCACTGTGAGCATTAGTGTGCAGATATCTGTTTGTGTCTCTGCTTCCAGTTCTTCTGGGTGTATATTTAGTAAGGTATTGCAAGGTCACTCAGCAAGTCTAAATTCAACTTCATTAGCAACTGCCAAACAGTCGTCCAAAGTGGCTGTACCATTCTACGTTCTGTAGAATACAAAATACATTCTGTACCATTCTACAGTCTGTAGAGTACAAAAATGCATTCTATATTTTGGGGGGCTTTTATAAAAGGCATTTATTTAGGGTAGAAGCTTACAATCACAGACCAAACTCTGTTGCCACATTTTGGAGCAAGATGGCTGCCAGTCTCTGCATTGGCTCTGACTTCCTCTTCCTCTTAAGGCTCTATGGTCCCAGCCCCTTCTAATCTCAGCTGTAGTTTGGCATAAAGCTCATCCGTTTATCCAAGGCTCATTTCTCTCTGGACTCAGCTGTTCTGGTCTCTTCACAAGGTCAGCTATAAACTTTCAGGCAAGTGGCTCAACTCTTCCTATGGCTCCAGTGTCAAAACCAAGTTCTCTCTGCTAAGACTTTCTCTGTGTATCTACTTCTCCTGTGTGTCTACTTTTGTGTAAGAGTCTGTTTTATCAACCTCCCAAGGCAACAGGGACTCAACTCTGCATGATCTAATGATATGGTCAAATCAAAGCTCTAATCTTGATTTAATAAAGTAAAAGTGAAAACTCTGACTTCAATACAATCAAAGGGGTATCATGCCCAGAAGAGCAGACCAGTTTACAAGCATAATTAATAATCTTTTTTGGAGTTCATAAATAATTTCAAACTGCCACGTTAGGCATATTGAATAGATGGAAGTAGATACTACTGCAAAAATTATGAGTAATTCTGAAATGTAGATCTTTTCAAAACTAATGCATCCTTGAAATAAACCTTTGACCATGGAATTTCTTATGACTCAAAGCAAAATAAGCAAATCATTCTTTATTAAGGAGTATTTTATTACCAAATTTGACAAAGAACTTAAGGATCTTAATAGAAAGATAAAAGGCATTGAAATTCACAAGTATCTTTGCGACAAGATGATATTCTAATACCTACTTCTGCCACTATCCTAAGTCAAAGCAATTTTTATAATTTGTTGCCCCATAGATAATTCTGATAGAATATTTTGCATACAGCTAAATGACTGGGTGTTGAAATCTTACTTTCTTTTCCTTTTCTTTAATAGAAGGAAAACAGGGATTATGCATATCAAAAATCAGTGTCTCTAAGAAATTGAGGGTTTGGGGCAGTTTTCTTGGACATTTGATCCCAAATACATGAAAGGCAGCTATGAGAGCGGCCGAGGCCATAACACAATCATTCACCTTGATGAGCCTTTTTTTTTTTCTAAATACAAAGGAAATTCACAGACATTGATGTTCAAAGGGTTTTTTAACTTCTAACATGGGCATTGAGAACTGCACCTTTTCATTCACAACCACAAAAAGACTTAGGTCATCCCCAAAAACATCTGGGAGGAGCAGACATATGACTGTCATCTTCACATATTTCAGCACATCTTCATCTGTATACTGTCTCATTTTTTCTTGCAAACCACTGTTGATTGGATTATTCACCACTGAAAAAGAAGCCAGTGTATTTTCTGAATAGGATTTCAAAATGTGCCTTGTTTTCTTATAAATACCTGTTTTCATGAGAAGTTGGAATTCTCTGAACATCTGATAAGGGTATTTTAAGAAGGGAAACATTTTAAGAATGTCCTTCAGAGGAGTTCTACTGTCAAACAACTTTCTTCTTATTTCCAAAATCTGGCTCATCCTGTTGTCAGTTTCTCTCCAGTCCTTTTCTGTTTTCACATATTCTTGCTGCAACCAGTTAATACATGCATCTACCTCAGAATCTAAACAAACAGCTTCTTCTTTTATCTGGACAATTTGAATTTCATCATTTCTTAGATCAGAAAGAGATATCCTTCTCTAACCTCTTCGGTGTCAAATTTGTACTTAATTCTCATCACTTGTTCATTATCTTCTATGTGTCTTGAAACATATTTAAAGCAATCTTTGAGGGCTTATTTCCATTTAAAAAAAAGCCACAGTCATCCTCGACCAGGAAAGGGTGGGCCTGCCACATGCCATTGACCACATCATTGTACTGCTGGATGCTGGATTACAGTGAGCCATCCATATACTTGATCATGTCGTCCTGGAGGAACTCAATAATCCTGATCTGCATGCTCTGATCAGCGCACTTCTGCTCAGCCAGCATGCCTTTGACATTGTAAGGAACTCTGATAAAACATATGGCTTAGTCCACTGCAGGGCTCTATTCCTTGCTAGAACATGTTTCACATTCTTTTTTTTTTTTTTTTTTTTTTGTATTCTTTGGTCAATTAATCCTTTATCAAGGTTGTTAGTTGGATAGAAAGATGGTGTCTGTTCCCCATGGCAGGCCGGACTGGAGGACTGGTCATTCTCTGTAGCTGCTTTGGTTGGCATCATCGTGCTGTTTCTCTAGGGCTTCCAGGACACTTCTGCCCTTGACTATTCTGCTTGCATTTTTAAATTAGATCCATTAGAACAACCTGGTGCTCAATTTTCTTTACCAGTTGCTGAAACATCTGATCATTAAGTGCTAGCAAAGTGGCTCCACTTACTTCTTCCTTTTGAAATTTATGGACTAACTCTCCTAAGTTTTCCTCCACCAACTGATTGCAGACTTGATCAACTGACCAAGATTCCATTGCTGTATCCTATAAATACACCTGTAGAATAAAAGGTCAGAGAAGGATTCTTCAGGTTTTCTAATTATCATTCTTTTATTTTTCCCCATTTTTCCCCTAACAATTAGCTCTCTAGGTTCCCTCTTTTGTCAGACTCCCTTAGACTCTCAGTATTAAATGTCTCTAAAACTACTATTTTCACAACATGCATTTAAAGTCACTAGCTAATAAAATAAATATTCAGATGGAATTTCCCCTCTTTCCTCATCTCCTATCTCAACTATTTTAACTTTCTCCCACTTTTTTTCCACAGGCATCCCTCAGCTTTCTTTAGTGTATTTTTAGTCCAATCCATTGTCTTACATTCCCATAAGTTCTGTTACTTTTTTTGTTTGTTTGTTTTTTGCCGGCTTACCAATTTTCTTTATGCTCATCCAGTGTCTTTTTAATATCCTTTATCTCTTTCGTCATAATTTCCTTCAAATCCTTGAATTGGTTTAGGAGATTTGTGTGATTTTCCTGTTTCTTAGTCTGGCTTGTACTTTTTCAATGACATCTATGTATCAGAACATGTTGATGCATTTCTCTGATGGTCAATCTCTCTCTCTTGCATATGGGCTTTGTTTCATGGCTCTTCTTTGATTTTTGGTTCAATTTATTCTAAGTCTTTAAAGTTCCCCAGCTTAAGTTATCAAAATATTGTCAGGGACTCACTATTGGGACACAGGTCTGCCCCAACGGTCTGGGATGAGAGACTCCAAAAATCATTTAGTAGTTTCCTGGCCAACCCTCCAATGGCACTCATCAGTTAACCTGTCCACAGAGGTGTCTCTTTCAATCTTCTCTTGCTGTAATTCTGGTCTGGCCAGAGCTGAGTTTCAAAGTAGTCTCTGCTGACCAAACTTAATAAAGGGAAACCATTCTTCACCCTCTGTCACACCCTCCCTCTTCACAGGGATGAAGACGTGTGATCCCCCTCAGTTGGCTACAGTGAGCCACAGATTTTATCCTGGCTGTTCACCTTGAGGGTGGGGAAAGAGTGCCATTCTCAGTCACAGAGGTTAGCAACCCTTAGTTTTCATTTTGGCTTCTTCATCTCTCTGTTCCTTGCCCACATGGAGGATGCACATCACTCTCCTGGTCTGCAAATACTCAAAGCAGCTCCCTCAGACAGTTTTTTGCCATTCCTCTGTTGTTTTTGTGAGTTGAACCCTGCCTACCAACACTGATGTCACCTTTCTGGAAGTCCTTCAACAGTATTTAGTATTCTAATTCAAGATCTTGGAAAGTCTTTTGATTTATTCAGGTCTTTAATTTCTTTCAGCAATAATTTGTAATTTTCTTTGTTAAATTTATTCCTAAATATTTGATTCTTTTAGCTCCTATTGTAAATGGATTTTTTTTCTTGATTTCCTCTTCTGATTGTTCATTACTATTATATAGAAATATTACTGATTTTTGCATAATGGTCTTGTTCTCATGATATGCTGAATTCATTTATTATTTCTGGGATCTGTGTTGTGGATTTTGGGGGATTATGTATAGGATCACATCCTATGTAAATTGGGGAAGTTTTAATTCCTTTCCTATATGGTTGCCATTTATTTCTTTTTCTTAATTGCTATAGATAGAGCTTCTAATACAATGCTGTATAACAGTGGTGACCATGGACATCTTGTCTTTCTTCTGATTTTAACTGTAAATCTTTCAGTCCTTTGCCATTAAATCTTCTTTTAACTGTGGGTTTTCCATATGTGCTCTTTCTCATATTAAGGATGCTTCTATTCCTAGGTTTCTGAGTGTCATAATCAGTAAGGGGGACTGAATTTTGTCACATGCCTTTTCTGTATCAATTAAAATGGTTATTTTTTCCCTTTGTTCTGTTAATGTGATGAATTTATTTTCTTGTGTTGAATATTACTTGCATGACTGGGATAAATTTCACTTGATTTTGGTATATAATTCTTTTAATATGCTGTTGGATTCAGTTTGCTAATATTTTCGTGATATTTCCATCTATATTCATAAGAGAAATTGGTTAGTAATTTTCTTTTCCTATAGTATCTTTATCTGATTTTGACATTATGACTCATAGAATGAGTTAGGTAGTGTTCCTCTTTAACTTTCTGGAAGAGTTTGAGCAGGATTGGCATTAATTTTTCTTGAAACAATTGGTAGAATTCACTTGTGAAGAAGTTGGTCCTGGGTCTTTCTTTGTTGAGAAGTGTTTTGTTTTGTTTTGTTTTTACTTTTTAAAAAATATATTTAGATTACATAAATGTTACATAAAAAATATAGGGGATTCCCATATGCCCTGCTCCCCACACCTCCCACATCTACCCCCATTAACAACATTCTTCATTAGTGTGGTACATTCGTTGCAATTGATGAACACATTTTGGAGCATTGCCCCTAAACATGTATTATAGTTTACATTGCAGTTTATACTCTCACACACAATTCTGTAGGTTATGGCAAGATATATAATTCCCTGTACCTGTCATTGCAATGTCATTCAGGACTATTTCCAAGTCCTGAAAATGCCCCCGTGTTACACCTGTGTTCCCTCTCCCTGACCTCAGAACCACCAGTGGCCGCTGCCTCCACATCAATGATTTAAGTTCTTCCATTGTTAGAATTACAATAAGTCTATAGTAGAATATCAGTAAGATGACTCTAGTTAATCATTCATTCCTCAATCCTGAGGATTCAGGGATGGTGGTGCCCATTTCACCTCTAATTGAGAGGGTGCTTCAGTCCCATAGAGCCAATGGATGGAACTGTCTTGCTTGCAGTTGTAAGCTCTCTTGATTCCTTGGTGTAGTGGTTGTCCATCATCACCTCCTTGTTAGTTGTCCTCGGTGAGTCAAATGAACTAAAAAGTAGATGCTGTAACTCTGTTAAGGTTCAAAGCCTAGCTGGCACATGGACAGATGGTACAAAGATTCAAGTCTCTTGGATGTATACTTACCAACTCCAACACCAAGTATAGGTTTGAATAGAAGGGACCAAAGTAATGTGTAGGGAAACCACAACTGAGTTCAATTCTGTCACACTGGGCAGCACAAACCCCAAAGAAGGGCCCACTGTCAAGACACCCAACTCATGACCTATCTGCCCTCACCATAGTACCTGGGTGTCTCCAGAGCCCTCAAGAGCCCACTATTTGGGATAGTGTCTAATTTCGCAATCAATGAGATCCTACTGAGACATATATAAGTGTAACCTCTGGAATGACCTCCCAACCCACTCTGAAGTCTCTTAGCCATATTTGTTTTTTCCTTTCCTCGCTTTGGGTCAAGGCCTTTTTCCAGTTGCACTGCTAGTTGTTGCTTGGTAGTGATCCCTAAGTGCCAGGGATGCTTATCCCTGGGAGTCATGTTCCATGCTCAGGGGAAGTTATTGCATTTATATGCTGAGTTTGGTTTAGAGAGAGGACACATTTGAACAACAAACAGCCTCTCAGGAGGTAATGCTTAGGCACCCTATAACACTGTGCTTAAAGGCTCATAAGCACAGTCTTCAATATCAAGGGTCCATCAATGGACCATCTGTTGTCAGGTTTTTGATTACTGATTCAATCTGTCTACTTATTGGTCTGGTGAGATTTTCTATTTTTCTTGTGTAATTTGTGCAATTTTCCCAAATCTACAAATTTATCCTTTTTATCAATGTTCTATAATTTTTAGGCATACAATTGTTCATGGTATCTGTATATTTCAGCTAAAGGGGTGCTGATGCAAAATACCAGGAATCTGCTAGCTGTTATAAAGGGTATTTATTTGGGGTAGATGCTCAGTCACAGGGCCATAAAACATAAGTTACTTCCCTTACCAAAGTGTGTTGCCACATGTTGGAGAAAGGTGGCTGCCAGTCTCTGCAAGGGTTCAACCTTCCTCTTCCTCCTAGGGTTCCATGGTCCCAGCTCCCTCCTTTCTCAGCTACAGATAATTAGGCTCTCTCTCTTCCTGGGGCTTTTGCCATGTCTAGTGGAGCCTTCTCTCTTTCCTCACATATCTGCTTCTCTGTGTTTACTTCCCGGGGTCCCAGCACCAAAAATTTCAACTCTCATCTCTTTTGTGTGGTTTTCTCTGTTTATCACCACCTATCAAGGGGGCAGTTACTCAACATCCTACTGACATGGCCTAAACAAAACCTTAATCATAATTTAATTATGTAAAAGTGAAACCTCTGAATCTAGTACAATCTAATATGTCCAAAGGAACAGACCAGTTTACAAAAATAAACCAATATCTATTTTTTGGAATTTATAAACAATATCAAACAGCTATGTTCCATCCAATGAATTCCAAAATGATGTTACAATATTGAAAAAAACTTTATTTCAGTAGCAATATTAAGTAAAAAATCATATCATAATCCGTTGAAAGAAATACAGTTTTTCTTGGGGAAAAGTCCCATCTGGCTGAAGACCTCTGAAACTTACAAAACTATTTATCTGCTTCCAATATGCAAATGGACAGACAAAGAATAAACATTTACATTATTGTAAAGAAAATTTGGGAAGGAAGCTTGAGTCATGGATCCTCTACAGTTCTCTAAACCTTCAGGGTATACGTCATTAGATTTCAATGTCTGCGAGTCATTCTTAAGATGATGCTTTCTTCCCCCTGGGGCCTCATGGGGACCCACCTTTTCCACAGGCTTGCCTAATGACCATTTTTTTGGTTCCACCCTCATCAAGCTTCTGGGTGGCGATCAAGCTCCAGACCTCACCTTCCAAGAGCATTGGGGTCATTGCCACACTTTACCCAGTCTTTGGGGTTGAGACTTAACCCCCCCTAGTACAGTGATATGAAGACAATATCCTCATTAAACTCTAGCATACAGACCAATCATCTAAGAGGAATGAGCTGGTAACCTGGCCTACCTTAATCCATGGGGGGTAGGCCCACTCCTCTCAGACATATGGGGTGTTGACCTTACCCTCCCTAACCCTTGGGAAATGTGTTCCATCCTCCCTATACACTGGGATGGCAAAACTCTCCCTCAACATCTGGCTGGAATATCCACCCTCTTCAATGCTGGTGCAAACTCAACTTTTCCATACACACGAGTGTTTCCCTCTCTTAGCCCAAAGAGATATCTTAATTCCTGACCTCAGCTTCTGTGGTTTTCCTCTTGAAGTCATTTCCCTTTCCAGCTCTCACCTCCATGTCCCTTTTAGTCCAGGATGACAGTGATTTTGCACATACAGCTCTCTCAAAAAGTTCGTTGGTTTAGCATGCAAGAAACGGGTCCAAACCATCAGACAGTAAGACTTTCCACAAGTCCTTCCTGGATAACTGTATTTTCAATCCTATTTTATAGGTTTCAAGTTTAGTAAAGTCCTCAAATGGAACAGTATCCTTTAGGGGCTTGATTTCTGATGTTTGCAATTCCCAGAATCAGTTTATGTTCTTTGTGCCCAACAACTGAGTTCTCAGCTTATCTCTCTTTCATAACATTTTACTATAAGCTACAAGGAGAAGCCAAGCCACATTCTCAGAATTTACTTTGGAAAGGTCTTCAGCTAAATGCCCAGGCTCACCATTTTCAAATTCTTTCCTCCACAAAACATCAGGAGTCAATCTTGTTAAGTTCTCTGTGATTTTAAAACATGAATCAACTTTCCTCCTGTTTCCAATAATAGTTTCATCATTTACTTCAAAAGTGCTCATAAAAAGTTTCCTTAGTATCCATATTCCTCCCAATAGGCTCTTTCAAGTGCTCCAGGACTTTTCTGTCAAAATCTCACAAATATTTACTTCTAAGGATTTGTCAAAATATCTATAGGCTCCATATTTCTATCAACAATCTCTTCAAAGCAATCTAGGCCTTTTCCATCAAGCATCTCACAGTGTCTCCAAAAACTTCCCCCTTACCCATTTATAAAACTGTTCCAGCATTTTGGTAATCATGAAAGCACAACTGCACTCTCAGTATGAAATTATGTATTAGTAAGCCAAAGGGTGCTGATGCAAAATTCCAGAAATCTGTTGGCTTTTTAAAAGGGTATTTATTGGGGGTAGAAGTGCACAGTCACACAAACATTAAGTGTAAGTTATTTCCCTTACCAAACAGTGTTGCCATGTGTTGGAGCAAGATAGCCTTCCTCTTTCTCCTAAGGCTCTGTGTTTCCAGTGCCTTCCTTTCTCTGCTGTAGACAGTCAGGCTCTCTATCCTCCCAGGGCCTCTACCATGTCTAATGGAGCCTTTTCTCTTTTCTCACATATTTGCTTCTCTGTGTGTTTACTTCCCAGGGCTCCAGCATCAAATATTCCAACTTTCTCCTCTGTTGTGTGGTTTTCTCTGTGAGTCACCACCCACCAAAGAGGCAGGACTTAACGTCCTTCTCTCACGGTCCAATTAAAGCCTTAATTATAATTTAATCAAGTAAAAGTGAAACCTCGGAATCCAGTACAGTCTAATATTCCCAGAGGAACAGAGCAGTTTACAAACATAATCCAATATCTAGTTTTGGAATTCATAAACAGTATCAAACTGCTACAGTACCCTCTTATAATCTTTATAGTTTCTCTGAGCTCAGCAGTATGGTCCTTCTTTCATTTGACTTTTTGTTTCCTTGATTTTCTCCATTTTAAAAAATTATCTATTTCATCTATCTCTGCCCTAGTCTTTTTTATTTCCTTCCTTCTCACTCTCAGTTTAGTTTGCTCTTCTTTTTCTAGATAGATGGTTAAGTCTTGGATTTGAGTACTTTCTTCTTTTTTAATGTAAACATATAAGGCTATAAGTTTCCCTCTGAGCACTGCCTTTGCATTGACCCATAAATTTTTATGTTTTGTTTTTATTTTCATTCAGCTTAGGCTATTTCCCGATTTCCATTTTGATTTCTTCTTTCACTCATTGATTGCTTAAGAGTGCATTTTTAACTTCTATGTATTTGAGGATTTTCCAATTCTCCCTCTGTTATTAATTTCTAGCTCCTCTCCATTGTGGTTAGAGAAAATGCTTTGCATTATTTCAGTCTTTTGTTATTTATTGAGACTTGTTTTGTGATTTAACATGTGGTATATCCTGGAGAATGATTCATTTGCCCTTGAGAAGAATTTGTATTCTTCTGTTTTGGGGTGCAGTGATCTGTAGATGTCTATTAGTCCTAGTTTATTTATAGTGTTTTTCAAGGTCTCCATGCCCTTGTTGATGTTCTCTGTAGATGTTCTATCCACTGATTAATGTGGTATGTTGAAGTCTCCAACCTATTATTGTAGAGATGTCTATTTCTCTCTTCAGATTTTTTTGTGTTTTTTTTTTTGTTTGTTTGTGTGTGTGTGTGTGTTTTAGGAGGTACCAGGGATTGAACTCAAACCCTCCTACATGGGAATCAGGCCCTCAAGCACTGAGCAATATCTGTTCTCCATGGAGAGTTGCTTTTTTTGTTTGTTTGTTTTTGTTTTTAGGAAAAACCATCGATCAAACTGGGACCTCATAAATAGGAAGCAGACACTGGACCACATTAGCTATATCTGCTCTCCTCCCTTCAGTTTTCAGTGTTGACTTGATGTATTTTGGGACACTATGGTTAGGTGCATAAATGTTTAACACTAGCTCTCTGTTGGTTGCCATTTACATGGAATTTTTTCCATCATTTATCTTGAAATCTGTTTGAGTCTTTTGGCCTAAGATAAGGCTCTTGTAAATAACATATATTTTGATCATGTTTTCTTACCTGTTCTTCCAGTTTCTGTCTTTTCTTAAAAAGATGTATTTTATTTATTTACTCCCCCCTTGTTGTTTGGGCTTGCTGTCTACTCTGTGCCTATTCATTGTGTGCTCATCTTCTTTTAAGGAGGCATTAGGAACCAAACCTGGGCCTCCCATATGGTAGGGAGGTGTCCAATTGCCTGAGCCACATCCACTTCCTCAGTCTATGTCTTTTGATTAAGAAGTTTAATCCATTTACATTCAGTGTAAATACTGAAAAGGAAGGACTTACTTCAGTAATTTTGTCCCTTGTATCTTATATGTTTAACATCTTTTGTCCCTCTTTTATGGCATCCTTCTTTTGTGTATAGTTGATCTTTTCTTGTGTACCTGATTGATCATTTTCTCATTTCCATTTCTTTGTATATTTTATTTTTAATTTTTAAAAAATTTCTCTTCCCTTCCCCACCCCACCATTGTCTGCTCTCTGTGTCCATTTTCTGTGTGTGCTTCTGTGACTGCTTTTATCCTTATCAGTGGCACTGGGAATCTGTGTTTCTTTTTGTTGCATCATCTTGTTGTGTCAGCTCTCCATGTGTGCAGTGATATTCTTGGGAAGGCTGCACTTTCTTTTGCACTGGGTGGCTCTACTTATGGCATGCACTCCTTGTGCATGGGGCTGTCCCATGCATGGTACAGCACTCCTTGCATGCATCAGCACTGTGCATGGGCCAGCTCCACATGGGTCAAGGAGGCCCAGGATTTGAACCACAGACCTCCCATGTGGTAGGTGGATGCCCTATTCATTGGGCCAAGTCCACTTCCCATGGTGTTATTTTTTAATGCAATAAGCCTCAGAATTTAACAAAGAAGTGTCTGTGTCCCATGAAGATCTACAACCAATAGATTGAGAGATCTTCAAAGATAAATGCAAGCCCAAAACGCAGTTGGGAGTATACTTCAGTAGGGAAGCCAAGGTTGTTTGTTGCAAGGACACTTCAGGCAGACTGAAAAATACACTCCAAATGAAAAACAGCTGTTTTTTCCCCCATTCAACACTCTTGTTAAGGGCTCTTCATAACTTAGGAATTGAAGTCTAATTTGAGTCCATGAGAGAGACAATTCTAGTAGTCATCCAGTAACCTCTGCAACTGTAGTAGCCAAGTCCACTTCCCTTTATACATTTTAAATACTTTCTTTGTGGTTACCCTGGTGTTTGTATTAAACAACCTAAGTCTATAACATACTAGTTTAAAAGAATACTAGCATAACCTCGAGAACATACACAGCCTCTGTTCCTATACCCCTCCATTTCCCAAGGGCAACTTTTCAAGTTACCAATATATGCTTCCTAATTAGATGTTCTGAACCAGGATGTAGTAATATTTATTACAGTAGTAGTTGTTTATAGTTTTATAAGTGAGAGCACTGTCTTATCATGGCCACAGATACGAATTTAAAACCTCTATGAGTCAATTAGGCTTGCTCTTTTAAGTGATTACAGACTGCATAAAGGTAGCCACGGTGATAGGAAAATCTGAGTGAAAAGTTGGGCCTAGATCAGTGCAAAATTTTCCACTGCTGAACTATCATCTCAGAACAGACATCCTACTACTAATGATAGAAATTCAAAAGCTAATATTTTTTCCTTAAAGGTGATAGTTTTACACTGACAATCTGGTTCCTATTTGGCCAAGTGATAGGAATTTATGAGACAAGTGTCTAAATTTCAGCATTCTTTGGTGTTTCAACACATTATTTTATAGGCATGAATTTCAGGTTTATAATCAAAGCATTGAGCCATAGTCTTGTAACTCATAGGCATGAAATGAGTAGAGGTTAACTTCAGCCTCATTTGGTCCAGCTTCTGATAATGAAGCTAAGTCAACAGTTCTGCCAACTAGAATTAATGGAGAGCATTTTATTTGGTCAACAGGGAAACAAAATTTATTCCAAAGGAATAATTCTGTATATTTTGTTGAATTCAAAAGTCATAAGGCATGTGGGAAGTTTTCTATCTTGAGAGTTTTGCAGATTTACAGAAGTATGGTTGACTATTTTTTAAAGGAAATCCAAGGCCATATGATAACTAAGATCCTTGAAACATTAAAATGAATGTAATTACAACTCTTAATCTTCAAGTATTAGATTTCCTCATGATTTTCATTCTTACCTTTGAAGACTGAGAATCATATCAAGATTATGTGTAGACTGGAGTTTGTTGTTTCTATTATTGTATGTTACCATTACATTGCATGTCTGAATTTATCCTAAGAGTTTTGTTTTGTACATGTAGAACTACCTGAAAATTAATATACTAATAAATTTTGTAATCTTTTCAATGTTGTTCAGATATGTTAGTGTTAAGGTTATTGAAATATATCAAAATGCCCTTGAAATGACATTGAAAAAGGGCAAATGTTTTGCTTATGTCATAGGATTTTTATTATTAAAATGTGAGATACATTATTATAACTCAAACACAGGAAATGTAATATAAAGTACACAGGAAAAACAAATCTTTTTCATAGCAAGGTACTTAACAAGATTGGGAAGGATGGTGTATTTGTCAGGGTTCTCTAGGGAAACAGAATCAATAAGAGATATCTGTCAATAGTAAATGATTTTATTAGAGTCTCTCACATGACCATGAGGATCCACAAGGTCAGATTCCTCAGGTAGGTTGCAACCAGGAGCTCCAATGAAAGTCCAATGAAGGTTCTTGATGAGTTCTGGGAGATGTTGGCTATCCAAAGACAAGCTGGGAAATTCTCAATGCTGGAATCACTTCCCCTTTTAAGGGATTCAACTGACTGGATAAAGCATCACTCTTTGCTGATGTAAATCTCCCTGATTGATGTAATTGTAATCAGCTTTCTATGATTTAGCACTGCAGTAAAGTCAATGGTGACTAAAGTCCATACATTCCCATGTATTATAGTTAGCCTAGTGCTTGTTTGACCAAACAACTGAGCACATTACAAGGCTGAGTTGACACATTAGCCTAGCCATCACAGTCAACCCCTTGTCAACTCGGCAGCCGTACACATTACCTTAAAACCATACTTAGTCTCTAAGTAAAAGTAATAACAGACATTCATATATATATATTTTTTTTTCCACCTAACAATGTTCAACTTTTGTGCATACAACCAGAAATGCATTATTTCCATACAGAATAGGGTGCAAGTTCTTGGGTAATATTCACTCTTAAACTTGACATCCTCAAATATTTTGACATGAAACAGATACAACTTGTTATATGATAAGAGGAAAGTTTGGACAAGAAGATGAAGAAATTCATTTTGTGTGCATATACAAACATCATCATAATGAAAGAAGGAAGAAAGATTCTTGACCACTATAGTCCTCATTTCTGTAACTGGCCATGTGGTCGAAGTTCATATTTATCACTACCTTCTTCCACTACCCATTCCATGTTTCCATTACTCTGAGCAAGCACTTCAGCTGACCATGGCTCTTTGTCTGGTGGGATGACCCAAACTTTAATTCCTGAAGATTCTGGACCATTATTAATCCTGCTTGGATAGGGTTATTGCAGTTTTCCTTTGCCTTTAATCACAGGACATGGCAGTACAAGGAGATGCCCTAGAGGATCTCCTGTATTCCACAGGCAAACTCTTCTTTACCCCCATTATGTAGACCCAATCCTATTTCCCCTTGATAGTCAGGATTGATCACCCCAGTCAGAAGAGTAATTCCTTTCTTTGACTATTGATTCAGAGGTAAGAGGAGCCCAAAGTTGCCAGGTGGCAGTTTTAACTTCCAGTTCAATGGAATCATTGTTGTGTTCCCTGGTGACAGCACTCCACCTTTTAGAACTAAACCCTGTAGACCAGCAGTGTTTGAGGTTGCAGGGAGAGAAAGCAAACATTTTCCTAGTGGGTCACTAGGGGTAGTAGTGAGTGGTGCCACTCCCATTTCCACCCCTTGATTTCTGAACTCACGGATCCTGGTTATGAGAGAAACAGTACCATAGAGTAGACACTGATTTAGAGCATACACAGCCTCCTGGAGAACATTTCCCCTGCAAGGGGATTGCCACTGAGTTGGCACTGTAATTGAGTCTTCAAAAGGCCATTCCACCATTCTATCAATCCAGCTGCTTCAGGGTGATGGGGAACATGGTAACACCAGTGAATTCCATGGACATGTGCACATTCCTGCACATCATTTGCTGTCAAATGGGTTTCTTGATCAGAAGCAATGCTATGTGGAAAGCCATGGTGGTAGATAAGACATTTGTTAAGTCCATATATGGTAGTTTTGGAAGAAGCATTGCATGAAGGAAATGCAAACCCATATCCAGAATATGTGTCTATTCCAGTTAAAACAAATCAATGCCCCTTCCATGGTGGAAGTGGTCCAGTATAGTCAACCTGCCACCTGGTAGGAGGCTGTTCACCTCAAGGAATTGTGCCATATCAGGGGCTGAGTGTGGGTCTCTGCTGCTGGCATATTGGGTGCTCAGTAGTGGCTCTAGCCAAGTCAGCCTTAATAAGGGGAAGTCCATGATACTGAGCCCATGCATAATCTCCATCCGTACCTCCATGGTCACTTTGTTCATGAGCCCATTGGGCAATGACAGGAGTGGCTGGGGAAAGAGGCTGAGCATTAGCCACAGAGTGAGTCATCTTATCCACTTGTTCATTAAAATCTTCCTTTGCTGTTGTCAACCTCTGGTGAGCATTCACATGGGACACAAATATTTTAATGTTTTTTGCCCACTCAAAAAGTTCTATCCACATACCTCTTACCCAGACCTCTTTGTCACCAATTCTCCAATCATGTTCCTTCCAATTCCCTGACCATCCAGCCAAAGCATTGGCAACAACCCATGAATAAGTGTACAAATGCACCTCTGGCCATTTCTTCTTCCAAGCAAAATGAACAGCCAGGTGCACTGCTTAAAGTTCTGCCCACTCAGAGGATTTGCCTTTGCCACTCTCATTCAGGGATGTCCCAGAGAGGGGCTGCAGTGCTGCAGCTATCCACTTTCAGGTGGTACCTGCATATAGTGCAGAACCATCTGTGAACCAGACCTGAATTTTCTCTTCCTCAGTCAACTGATTGTAAGGGACTCCCCAAGAAGCCAAAGCTGTGGGCTTGGAAAGAGAAGGTAACATGGCAGGGGTGGTGACCATGGACATTTGGGCTACTTCCTCATGTAACTCATTTCTGCCTTCAGTACCCACTCTAGCCCTATCTCATATATACCACTTCCACTTTATTATGGAGTGCTACTGTGCATGCCCAACTTTATAGTTTGGTGGTTCAAACAATACCCAGCACATGATAGGCAATGCAGGTCTCGTGGTAATGTGATGGCCCATGGTTAGGCATTCAGTCTCCACTAAGGTTCAGTAGCAGGCCATAAGCTGTTTCTCAAAATCGGAGTAGTTATCTGCAGAGGATGGCAGGACTTAGATCCAAAATCCTAAGGGTCTGCATTGTGATTCTCCTATAGGGGCTTACCAAAAGCTCCAGGCAGCATCTCTATTTGCCACTGAAACTTCCTGAACCATTGGATATGCTGAATCATGTGGCCCAAGTGGTAGTGCAGCTGGCACAACAAACAGAACCTGATACAGAGCCTCTTCTTGTTCTGTTACCCAATCAAAACAAGCAGCTTTTCTGGTAACCCAGTAAATGGGCTGGACTAGCACACCCAAATGAAGAATGTGTTTTCTCTGAAATCCAGAGACCAACTAAGCATTGTGCCTCTTTTTTTGGTTGTAAGAGGGACCCGATGCAACAGATTATCCTTCACTTAAGAAGAGATATCTCAACATGCCCCACACCTCTGGACACCTAGAAATTTCAATGAGTTGGAAGGACATTGTATTTTAGTTGGATTTATCTCCCATCTTCTCTAACTCAAAAGCCTTACTAATAAGTCTAAAGTCTTTGCTACTTCTTGCTCACTAGGTCCTATCAACATGATATCATCAATATAATGGACCAGTGTGATGTCTTTTGGGTGTGAGAGATGATTAAGATCCCTGCAGACAATATTATGACATAGGGCTGGAGAGTTGATATACCCCTGAGACAGGGCAGTGAAGGTATACTGCTGGCCTTGCCAGCTGAAAGCAAACTGTTTCTGGTGGTCTTTACTAATAATTGAGAAAAAAGCATTTGCCAAATCACCAGCTGCATGCCAGGTACCAGGGGACGTGTTGATTTGCTCAAGTAATGATACTACATCTGGGACAGCAGCTGCAATTGGAGTCACAACCTAGTTAAGTTTACGATAATCTACCGTCATCCTCCAATATCCGTCTGTTTTCTGTACAGGCCAAATAGGAGAGTTGAGTGGGAGTATGCAGTGGAAATCACCACCCCTGCATCCTTTCAATCCTCAATGGAGGCACTAATTTCTGCAATCCCACCAGGAATCTGGTATTGCCTTTTGTTTCCTATTTTGCTAGGTAGGGGCAGTTCTAGTGGCTTCCACTTGGCCTTTCCAACCATAATAGCCCTCACTCCACAAGTCAGGGATCCAATGTGGGAATTCTGCCAGGTACTGAGTATGTCTATTTCAATTATGCATTCTGGAACTCAGGAAATAACCACAGAATGGGTCTGGGGACCCACTGGGCCAACTGTAAGATGGACCTGAGCTTAAACTCCATTAGTCACCTGAATTCCATAAGCCCCTACTCAGACTGGTGGACCACAGTGACATTTTGGTTCTCCTGGAATTAATGTCAATTCTGAGCCAGTGTCTAATAATCCCCAAAATGTCTGATCATTTCCTTTTCTCCAATGCCCCAAAATGTCTGATCATTTCCTTTTCTCCTTTTACCAGTTACTCTGGTAAAAAATCTTGGGGAAATGTGGGAGGAAGATTAAGAGTATAAATTTGGGGCAGTTTAACGGGATCTTTCCCCAAGGAGACCTGGCCTTCTCCTCATTCAAGGAGCCCTGGGTCTGTAAACTGTCTCAAGTCTGGGAATTGATTAAGGTACTGTGAATCTCTCTATCTGTAATTTGAGTTAGAATTTCATTCGCTTGACCTAGAACTCTTCTGTTTATACAGATCCCAAAGAAATTTAGTAGACGCCTGTCTATGTCACTTCTAGGTACCCCATGATATATTAGTGAATGCCATAACTACATGACTCAGACTATTTTGAGTGCTTTTTTGAATCTGCCTTTCATTGTGGTAGCCACACCCACTTTGACCTTGGAGATTAACTGCCAATACTTGACTTTTACCAGACCACCATCCCATCATCCCCATTATGTTTAAGGATTCTAATTCCACCACAGCCCTCCCTACAGTAATATCTGAACTACAGAGAAGAGCAAATACAGAGCTCTACAGGGATGATAGAGTTAGTCTTACAAATTTATTCCTCACATTCCAGGTTAAAGGTGTGTCCTCTGGACATTCCTGAGATGGGTGGGTAGCTCTCAAATAGTAAATTCATTCTAGTATTCCAATCTCCCTAAGCCTTTGAATTCCTTCTTCTACTATACACCAGGGCAAATCAGGCATCTCAACCTCAGAAATGCTAGGCCATCTGTTGGTCCATGCTTCAGTCAGCCACCCAAACAAACTGTTAGAGTCCTTTCTAACCCCTTGAGCTACAATGTTGAATCCAGAATTTCTGCTTAGTAGGCCCATATCAATAAATTCAGCCTGATCCAACTTTCTATTCCTTCCACCATTACCCCATACTCTTACTATCCATTCCCACACATATTCCCCTGATTTCTATCAATATAAGTTGGAAAATTCATGCAGGTCTTTCTGAGTATACCTTACTTCCTCATGTGTCACACTTTGATTTTCACCTTTGGTCGCTTGTTGTGATTTTAGTCTAGTAATAGGTCTCAAAATCAAAAGAGGTGGTGGGAGTGGATAAGGAGAAGGATTAGAAATGCCTTGCAAACTAGTGACCTCAGGGCATTCCCTTGCATTTTCTTCTGGTGTGACAGGATTAATAACCTCAGGCAGGGGTTGGAAAGCAGTTTCCTCAGGGCAGATTGGAGGCTCAGCTGTGCATTCTGAAGTTTGGCTGGTATGTGCCTAAGGGGTGGGAAGAGGTCCAGACTCCCTGGGGCAGACCTGAGGCTGGGCATGCTTCAGTTTGGCTGGTACTCACCTCAGGGCTGGAAGTTGTTTCAGACTCTGTGGGGCAGGCTGGAGGCTGGATGGTACAAGTTTGACAAGGTGTGGTCTCCACAGGGCAGGCCATAGCAGGCTTATCTTAAAAAGTCTCAGCAGAATTCAGGGTTCCAATGTCTCCACCAATATTATCATCATCCTATATGTTTCCATTCCAATTATCTGGATTCAACTCTCTTCCAATCAATGCCTTCACTTTAACTGCAGAAACCATGGGGTGTTGAGATTTTAGTTTCCTTTTTAACTCCGCTACTCATACCATGAAAGTATGAGTTTGCTTCTCAGGTGTTCTGAGCCTGCGGCTACAGGAGACAAGATTTTATTTCAGAGCATGCACAGAAACTTTCGCATGATTCATATGATGTTTTTAAGTTTCAAACTTGAAACCATTAACTCATCTCTTTATTTTGTAACAGTATCCAGGGTATCTAGGCGGAGACAGCCAAAATCATTATACTGTTTGACTCCACAACTCTGTTAAGGTGTTGAAAACACTCTCACCCAGATCCTTGCTTCTTATTAGCATGGACGTAGGGGAATCCAGTGATGCTATTTTGCATATCTCAATTGCCAACTCACACCATAGACTATTAGTAGCCTCTTCGTTATTGGAAAGGGAGTCATCAGTACCCTTGAGTCCAATTAGAGTGGAGAGCCAATTGCAAACCTCCTGGAACCACCTCAGACACCCCATGTTTAAGACTCTTCCTCTCTTGTATGTCCTCCCATGGCCCACTGGATGGAACATGGGAAAGTGTGGGCTATGTTGTGGAACATGGGACATGGGGTGCAGCGATGCCCGGAGATGTACTCACCAGATGCAATGGATGTGGCATGATGATGGGGGAGAGTGTTACTGTGGGGGGAGTAGTGGGGTGGGGGCAGTGGGGGCGAATGGGGACCTCATATTTTTTTAATGTAATATCTTTTTAAAAAATGAATAAATTGAGTAGAATTTGGAGAAAAAAAAAAAGACTCTTCCTCAAGAACCACTCCCAGTACCAACCTGTATTAGTCAGGGTTCTCTAGAGAATTGGAATCAACTATAGATATCTATCAATAGTATGTGATTTTATCAGAGTCCCTTATGTGAGTTTGAGGATGTACAAGTCCAGATTCCGCAGTCAGGCTGCAACCAGGGGCTCTAATGAAAGTCCAGTGAAGGTTTTGATGAGTTCTGGGAGATGTTGGCTGTCCAAAGACAAGCTGGGAAATACTCAATGCTGGAATCACTTCCCCTTTTAAGGGATTCAGCTGATGGAATAAAGCGTCACTCATTGCTGATGGAAATCTCCTTGATTTATATAATTGTAATCAGCTATATATGATTTACCACTGCAGTAAAGTCAATGGTGACCGAAGTCCATAAATTCCCTTGTGTTTCAGTTAGCCCAGTGCTTGCTTGACCAAACAACTGGACACAATTATGTGGCTGAGTTAACACATTAGCCTAACCATCATAGGTGGTATTGAATTTAAGTCTACATAATAAAATAGATGCAATACATCTTCAACTAATATAATTCTAATTACTTTTCCAAAAAAATAGATCCCCAAAATGTGTGTGTGTGAGATTATTCTATGAAGTGAATGTAACTTTTAGGAGTCCCAATGACCAGCTGAACATCTTCCACTGAGAAATGGAAGAAGTTCAAAATATTAAAATGAAAATGATTCAAATATTTGTTAAAAATAATCACTTTTTTCTTTATATTTGTTATTATTGGTTGATTTTTTCCTTAATTTTTAAATTTTATTTCTACATATTAGTAAAGCATACAATCTATCCAAAGCGTGCAATCAGTGGTATTTACATAATCATATAGTTGTGCATTCATCATTTCAGTCATTATTAGTGCACTTTCATTATTTCAATAATAACAATAAACAAAGAAAAAAATTGTTACCTTTCAATCTCTCTATACTTCCCCTGCTCTACATAGTTGCTCTTTCTGGCTATTCTTGCATATTTATTTTAAAGCAGTTTTATTGAGGTATATTCTCATACCATACTGTCTATCTCAAATGTATAATCAATGACTTTTAATATAATCACAATGCTGTGCATTCATCACCAAAGAAGTTTTATAACAATTTCATTACTCCAAAAAGAAAAGACTCCATACCCCTTAGTAGTTACGTCTCAATACCTCTATCTTACCACTGCCCTACATAACCACTAATCTAATTTCATCTTTATAATTTGATTTATATTCATATATAAAATAAATGGAATCATACAATACGTAGTTCTTCATCCCTGGTTTCTTTCACTAGCATAATGGTTTGTTTTGCTCTGATACTAACATTTTCTAACACTAACATAACATTTGTTCAATTTCTAGGAGAAACAGTCTTTTATATGAAATATCATCCATATTTGTATTTCACATGTTTTTTTAGCTTTCCTTGTAGTAATTTACATGACCTTAGATCTTCACTTTCAACCACTCTCATACCTTTATAATAGCTCTGCCAGTTATAAACATTAGGCTGTGCTTTCACCTTTCCTATTCATTTCCAAAGATTAGCACACCTCCTTTATACCAGTTCTGCACTAGTTAATTCTTAGCTTTCCATTCTCTAAACTCATTCTATTTTCTGGTGACCCATATTCAAGTTATTAACTCCATAAAATTACACGTTATATTTAGCTCATAATAGCACAATCATACAGTATTTGTCCTTTTCTCTCTGTCCTCCTTGACCCAGCATAGTGTCCTCCAGGTTCATTCATGTTGTAATATGTGTCACAACTTCATTTCTTCTTACTGCTTCATAATATTCCATCATGTGTAATATACCATAATTTTTTATCCATTCATCTGTTGATGGACACCTGGGCTGTTTCCATCTTTTGGCAATCATGAATAAAGCCACTATGAACATTTGTGTGCAGATGTCTGTTTGTGTCACTATTCTCAGTGTTTCTGGGCATATACCTAATAATGGTATAAGCAGGTGACATGGCAAGTCTTTGTTCAACTTTCTTAGGAAATATAACAGTCTTGCACAGTGGATGTACCATTGTTCATTCCCTCCAAAAGTGAAGGAGTGTCCCTATATCTTTATCTTGACATCCTCTCCAACTATTGTAGTTCTCTGTCCTTTTAATGGTGGCTGTTATAATAGGTATGAAATTATATCTCTTTGTAACTGTGATTTGCATTTCTCTAATTGCTAATGATGTTGAACATTTTATATGTTTTTTAAAAGATTTATTTATTTATTTATTTATTTCTCTCCCCTCCCCCCCCCACCCCGGTTGTCTGTTCTCTGTGTCTATTTGCTGCATCTTGTTTCTTTGTCTGCTTCTGTTGTTGTCAGTGGCACGGGAATCTGTGTCTCTTTTTGTTGCATTATCTTGTTGTGTCAGCTCTCCATGTGGGTGGCATCATTCTTAGGCAGGCTCCACTTTCTTTCGTGCTGGGCAGCTCTCCTTATAGGGTGAACTCCTTGCATGTGGGGCTCCCCTATGCGGGGGACACCCCTGCATGGCACGGCACTCCTTGCGTGCATCAGCACGGCACACGGGCCAGCTCCACACAGGTCAAGGAGGCCCAGGGTTTGAACCGTGGACCTCCCATGTGGTAGACAGATGCCCTAACCACTGGACCAAGTCCGTTTCCCTTTTATATGTTTTTTTTTGCCACTCATATTTCTTCTTTGGACAAATGTTTATTTAAGTCTTTTGCCCATTTTCAAATTGGGTGGTTAGTCTTTTTATTGTTGAGTTGTAGCATCTCTTTATGTATCATGGATATTAAACCCATACTGGATATGTGATTTCCAAATGTTTTCTCACACTGAGTCAGCTGACTTTCCACCCTTTTGACAAAGTCCTTTGAGGTGCAAAAGTGTTTAAATTTGAGGAGGTCCTATTTATCTATTTTTCTTTTTGTTCCTCATGCTTTGGGTATAAAGTCCAAGAAATCACCACTTACCACAAGATCTTTAAAATGCTTCTCTACATTCTCTTCTCAAAGTTTGTGGTCCTGGCTTTTATATGTAGATCTTTGATCCATTTTGAGTTGATTCTTGTGTAGGGAGTGAGACAGGGATCCCCTTTCATTCTTTTGGTTATGGATATCCAGTTCTCCCAGCACCATTTGTTGAAGAGACTCTTTTGTTCTATTAACATGAGCTCAGTATGTCTGTCAAAATAACTGTTGGCTGTAGAGATGAACATTCATTCCTGGACTGTATTAGTCAGTCAAAGTGGTGCTCATGCAAAGTACCAGAAATCTGTTGGCTTTTATAAAGGTTATTTATTCAGGGTAGATGCTTACAACCTCAAGGCCCTACAGAGTGAACTCAAGGTATCATAAGAAGTACTTTCTCACCCAAAGTCTGTTGCCACATATTGATGCAAGAAGGCAGGAAACATCTATGAAGACTTCCTCTTTCCTCTTAAGGCACCATGGTCCCAGCTTCTTCCAATCTCACCTGTAGGTTGGCATAAAGCTTGTCTCCTTCCCCTGGGCTCATTTCTTTCCAGGCTCAGCTGCTCTAGTCTCTTCACAAGGTCAGCTGTAGACTATCAGGCTCATCTCTCTTCCTGAAGCCTCTGCCATGTCTAATGGTCTGTCTCTCATTGTCTGTGTTCTTCTTCTCTGTGTATCTACTTCCATATGAGAGTCTGTTTTATCTGCCCACTAAGGGAGCAGGAACTCAATGCTGAGTTGCCCTCTAATGACATGGTGGAATCAAAGCCCTAATATTCACATAATTTAATCAGATGTCTCAGCTGAATCTAATATAATCAAAGGGTTATCACATCCAGAGGAAAAGACCAATTTACAAACATAATCACATATGATTTTTGGAATTCATAAATTATATTAAACTGCCTGTGTTCTCAATTCCTTTCCACTGATTGATGTGTCTATTTTTATGACAATACCATACAGTTTTGACCACTCTAGCTTTGTAATATGTTTCAGGGTCAGACAGTCAAATTCCTCCCATATCACTCTTCTTTTGTAGAATGTTTTTGGCCATTTGGTTACATTTTCCCTTCCAAATAAATTTGGTAATTGCCTTTTCTATTTCTGTAAATAAGCTATTAGAATTTTGATTAGTATTGCATTAAATCTATACATCAATTTTGGTAAGATTTACATCTTCATAATATTTAGTCTTCTAATTCATGAACACAGAATATCTTTCCATTTGTTTAGGTCTTCACTGATTTCTTTTAGCATTGTTTTGTAGTTTTCTCTATATAGGTCCTGAATGTCCAGGGTTAAATTGATTCTTAGGTATTTGAGTCTTTTCATTGCTATTGTAAATGGATTTTTTCCCCAATTTCCTGCTCTGATTGTTCAATACTAGTATACAGAAACTTTATTGATTTTGCATGTTGATCTTGCATCCTGGTATACAGATTTAATATTTTTGGTGCCAATATTATTATTGTCTAATTTTAGGCACACCCAAAACTTCATGAATAGCAGAAGTTATGTTACAGGAAACTTTTGTATAAAAAGTAAATGTTAGAAATATGGTTCTAAGGAAGACTCTGAAGGATTTATTGTTTAATAAAATTGTTCTTTGTCAACACACAACAAAGAAGTGTTCCAATTGTATCCTAGTTCAGTTTATACAAGTGTTGTTGATTGTTGACACACATGAAACTTATTGAAAATGAAATATCTCAATAGAATTTAAAGTATCTGCCTTTTTTGTCATGTTCTTCTCCAATACAATTGCAGAGAAGAATGTTCATATTTTAACATTCCTTTGTCATATTTTTAACCAGTAATAGTAATGTATTTTCAACCAGATAGAAATTATTATGCATTGAATAGAATTATTTATGAGGCAAATATCATTTCTATCATATTTTTAATTATACACTTGCGGGAATTGATGTGTTCTTAGTCCTTCCCCACTGCTCACTCAGTTCTGATGATAAAATTGGGATTGACAAACATCTTAGAATCAGTACACAAAACCCCATTTGGAACTGGATACAATTGGAGGAATGTCGTTGCAGTTCAAAATGCGGAATGCTTATTGTTTAAGACCTGCTTTTCCATTTGTAGTAATTTATTTCTTAGAGGATTCCCTTACTCAGGAGGAAATTACTTCCCTTCTGGATACTTCAAGTGCTGAAACTGTAAGTCAGATTAGTGGTTGTAGCTTTTATCTCTGCAGGACTTTGTGTTGAGGACTGCAAGAGTAAGATTAAGTCATATCCCCAATTAGTTATTCAGTAGACCAGTCCTGAAAGAGACTTAGTCCTTATTGGTTCTTTCATATCTTTTTTTGTAAATTATCATTAAGTAGTTCAGTCATATAAAATAATATTATGAGGCGGCAGACTTGGCCCAGTGGTAAAATAATATTATGAACAGGTATAAAACAGTTCTGCATGTTTTTAATTCTCATATTAATGACTATCTTTTTTCCTTCAACATTGTTTTAAAGGCTTATCCATATTGATGCTTGTACCTCTAGTTTATTCAAATTAACTTCTGTGGCAGTTTGGTATTGTTTATTAATTCCTAAAATAGATATTGAATTGTGTTTGTAAACTTGTCTGTTCCTCTGTATTAGATTGTATTAAACTCAGGCTTCACCTTTACTTTATTAAATCCAAGATTAGGCTTTTATTTTTTTTTTTTTTAATTTTTTTATTTTTTATTGACTTTGTAATAATATTACATTAAAAATATATATGTGAGGTCCCATTCAACCCCATCCCCCCACCCCCCCCTCTCCCCCCCCCCAACAACACTCGTTCCCATCATCATGACACATCCATTGGATTTGGTAAGTACATCTTTGGGCACCTCTGCACCTCATATACATTGGTTCACATCATAGCCCATACTCTCCTCCATTCCATCCAGTGGGCCCTGTGAGGATATACAATGTCCGGTGATTGCCTCTGAAGTACCATCCAGGGCAGCTCCATGTCCCAAAGATGCCTCCACCTCTCATCTCTTCCTGCCTTTCCACATACACTTCGTCCACTATGTCCACTTTTCCCATTCCAATGCCACCTCTTCTATGTGGACATTGGATTGGTTGTGTCCATTGCACCTCTATGTCAAGAGGAGGGTCAGATTCCACCTGGATGCTGGATGCAATCTTCCCATTTTCAGTTGTAATCACTCTAGGCTCCATGGTGTGGTGGTTGTCCTTCTTCAACTCCATCTTAGCTGAGTGTGGTAAGTCCAATAAATCAGATTGTAGGTGCTGGAGTCTGTTGAGGCTCAGGATCTGGCTATCACATTGTCAGTCCAGAGATTCAAATCCCCTAAATATATCTTAAACCCCAACATTAACTGCACCTCCAGCACATTGGCATGAAAGTCTTATGAAGGGAGATCCCATCTGAGTCCAGATTCATCACACATAAACACCATTTCCAAAGCGGGGCCATCTGCTCTGGTAGTTAACCCCATCGGCCATGACCATAACTCCCGTGGGTCTCTTTAGCCCTCAAAGGAACCAATATCTGGGGGTTGTATCTGCTTTATCTGTCTCTCTGACTCTGCTCAGTTGTGCATGAGGGCAAACCTTCTGCCAGCCTCCAGACTCTTTTTTAGAAACTCGTAGCCATATAAACTCATTTCTCCTTTCCATTTCCCCCTTACTTTAGGTCAAACAGCATTTTAAAGTCATGGTATTTTATGTAGACATGGATATTCTGCTGATCCGCATTGAACCTTCCGTATAAGGTCATTTTCCAGTTGCATCATCAGTTGGTAGTTGATAGTGGTCCCTCGTTGCCAGGGAGGCTCATCCCCGGGTGTCATGTCCCACGCTGGGGGGAAGGCATTGCATTTACATGCTGAGTTTGGCTTCGAGACTGGCCACATTTGAGTAACATGAAGGCTGACAGGAGGAAATTCCCAGGCACAAAGTTGTTCTAGGCCTTGTTCTTATTTTGGGTTTATCAGCTCACAAGCATAATCATTAGCATCAGGGGCTCACTGTTGAACCCTCACTCCCTCCCGGTCCCCGCCACTGTACCTGGGAGACTGTCGCTGCTCCCCTAGGGACCACGACAGAGCACCACTGGCCAGGAACCCAGTACCCCCCCTACTGTGGTTTTTAATTGTTGCCACTATGAGTATATCCAAACATTACCATGCACCCTGGACATATGTTCTGTACAGCTCCCTGTCAGCCATATATCACCTGTCATTGGTACCCCATACCAGTATCCCTCCATTGCCATTGTTGAAACACTCTGTGATCCAGAACTCCCCGAAATTTGAAGCCCAATATAATTTCATGGTCCCTTACTAGGGAATGGCATATAGCGATGAGCTTAAAGGATAGATAAAGAACTTGGATAAAGTTAGATAAAGAACTTAGATAAAGAATGTTGACTTGAAAAAATTCCACATCCTATCTTTTTCTTTCCCCCCCCCCCCCCCAATTATTCAGCTTTTCTTCACAGGAGTCCTAGACCACAGCAATGTATATATATAATATACAGCACTCCCACACATCCACCAGAAAACCTTTTCCCTTCCACAGTGATACTCTTACGCCCTATTCATATCATATTTACTTAAAGTGATGTACAGAGTCTGAGACATTAGCTTTCTAACAAGGTGACATCTGTGCTTACATTGTGGTGCATACTTTAGGATACACAGTTCTTTACATTTTTAGTTATCCTATGTTTTACATTATGGTTTACATTATCAGTCTGTCATCTCCTATATGTTATAGTGTAATATTACATGTTTTATATCCATCCTTGTGTACTCTCAAGAAACTCCTCTCTTACCCCCCATTTACTTTGGTTCCACACATTTAACGTCCATTTTCCCTTCCACCTTGGTGTCCTCAGTGATAGCCAACCTCCGTTTCCTGAGGAGCCACTTCCAGAGATAGATGGAATAGTGTTCAGGTCCTAACTTACTCAACTGCCCCAATGCCCTGGGAGCCACCCTTTCTCTCGAGGGATACAGTTCCCTCTATTTGATGGCATTAGTCCTCCCCAGGATGTGGGTCCACCCCCACTCTCACTACTTGGGTTTCTACCCCATGGTGTCACCCACTCTGGCAGAATGAGCATTTAGACATTCCCCAGGAGCCCGTCCTGCATCAGACCCTCCCCTCCGAGCATTCTAAACAGGTAACCCTCTTTATTATATTTTGATATGATTTTCTCGGCATTTTAATCTCCACCAACACCTGACCCTCTCCTGGTTCGTATGCTACCCCTCCCTCCCCCCACTTTCGGGCAACGTTACCCATCCGTCCCTCCCCAGCCACCCTCAAACCCGCAAAGCCCCAAGCAAAGGCAACCCCTTGCCCCCCTTTTATCTCTTCTTTGTGTTCATACTTACCACCATCTCGTCTTAAATTCGACCCCTGCAGACATCGGCTCATATCCTTCCTCCACCCTCCGATTTCCTGTAAGCCTATCGTTCAGTCTCTTGCTATCTAGGGCAGCTTGTTTATTTCATATCATTGAGGTCATGTAGTATTTGTCCTTCAATGTCTGGGTTGCTTCACTCAACATAAGGTTCTCAAGATTCATCCATGTTATCACATGTATTTGTAGTGTGTTTGTTCTTACAGCCGAGTAGTATTCCATTGTGTGTATATACCACATTTTATTGATCCACTCATCTGTTGATGGGCATTTGGGTTGATTCCAACTTTTGGCAATAGTGAACAATGCTGCTATGAACATTGGTGTACATATATTGGTTTGTGTTCTTGTTTTCAGTTCTCCTGGGTATATACCCAGCAGTGGTATTGCTGGGTCATATGGCAAATCTATGGCTAGTTTTTTGAGAAACCGCCATACTGTCCTCCAGAATGGTTGGATCCTTCTGCATTCCCACCAGCAGTGGATGAGTGTTCCCCTTCCTTCACATCCTCTCCAGCACTTGTATTCTTCTGTTTTTTTCATAGCTGCCAATCTTATGGGTGTAAGATGGTATCTCATTGTAGTTTTGATTTGCATTTCCCTGATAGCTAGAGATTTGGAACATTTTTTCATGTGCTTTTTTGCCATTTGTATTTCTTCTTCGGAGAAGTGTCTATTTAAATCTTTTTCCCATTTTTTAAATGGGTTGTTTATCTTTTTATTTTCAAGATATAGGAGTTCTTTATATATGGAAGTTATAAGTTTCTTATCAGATATATGGTTGCCAAATATTTTCTCCCACTGTGTGGGCTCCCTTTTTACTTTCTTGACAAACTCCTTTGAGGTGGAGAAGGCTTTAATTTTGAGGAAGTCCCATTTATCTATTAGTTCTTTTACTGCTCGTGCTTTTGGTGAGATATTCATAAATCCATTTCCTATTACAAGGTCCTGTAGATGTTTCCCTACACTGCTTTCTAAGGTTTTTATGGTCTTGGCTCTTATATTTAGGTCTTTGATCCATCTTGAGTTGATCTTTGTATAAGGTGTGAGATGGTAATCCTCTTTCATTCTTCTACATATGGCTATCCAGTTCTCCAGACACCATTTGTTGAATAGGCCACTCTCTCCCAGTTGAGAGGGTTTGGTGGCTTTATCGAATATTATGTGGTTGTATATGTGAGGTTCTATATCAGAGCTTTCAATTCGATTCCATTGGTCTATGTGTCTCTCCTTATGCCAATACCATGCTGTTTTCACCACCGTGGCTTTATAGTATGTTTTGAAGTCAGGTAGTGTGATTCCTCCAATTTCGTTTTTCTTTTTCAGTATGTCTTTGCCTATTCGGGGTCTCTTTCCTTTCCAAATAAATTTCATAGTTAGTTTTTCTAGTTCCTTAAAGAAGGCTGCATTTATTTTTTTGGGATTGCATTGAATGTGTAGATCAGTTTTGGTAGGATAGACATCTTAATAATGTTCAGTCTTCCTATCCATGAACAAGGAATAGTCTTCCATTTATTTAGGTCTTCTTTGATTTCCTTGAACAATCTTGTATAGTTCTCGGTGTATAAGTTCTTTACCTCATTAGTTAAATTTATTCCTAAGTATTTGATTTTTTTATTTACTATTGTGAATGGTATTTGTTTCTTGATTTCCTCCTGATCTTCCTCATTATTGGTGTACAGAAATGCTACTGATTTTTGCGCATTGATCTTATAACCTGTGACTTTACTAAACTCATTTATGAGTTCTAGAATCTTCGTTGTAGATCTCTCAGGGTTTTCTATGTATAGGATCATGTCATCTGCAAATAATGAAATTTTGACTTCTTCCTTTCCAATTTGAATGCCTTTTATTTCTGGTTCTTGCCTCAGTGCTCGAGCAAGTACTTCTAAGACAATGTTAAATAGGAGTGGAGACAGTGGGCATCCTTGTCTTGTTCCTGAGTTTAGAGGGAAGGAGTCTAGGATTTCTCCATTGTAAACAATATTGGCTTTAGGTTTTTCATATATACTCTTTATCATGTTCAAAAAATTCCCTTGTATTCCAACCTTTTGGAGTGTTTTTATCAAGAAAGGGTGCTGTATTTTGTCAAATGCTTTTTCTGCATCAATAGATATAATCATGTGATTTTTTTCCTTCAATCTGTTTATATGGTGTATTACGTTGATTGATTTTCTTATGTTGAACCATCCTTGCATACCTGGGATGAATCCCACTTGGTCGTGGTGTATAATACGTTTAATGTGTTGTTGAATACGATTAGCAATATTTTGTTAAGTATTTGTGCGTCTAGGTTCATTAGAGAAATTGGTCTGTAATTTTCCTTTCTTGTGATGTCTTTGTTTGGCTTTGGTACTAGGGTAATGTTGGCATCATAGAAGGAGTTGGGTAACGTTCTTTCTGTTTCGATGTTTTGGAATAGTTTCAGCAGGATTGGTGTCAGTTATTTCCGGAATGTTTTGTAGAATTCACCTGTGAAGCCATCTGGCCCTGGGCTCTTCTTAGTTGGGAGATTTTTAATAACTAATTCTATCTCTCTGCTTGTGATTGGTTTGTTAAGATCATCAATTTCTTCTTTTGTCAATATGGGCTGCTTATGTGTTTCTAGGAATTTGTCCATTTCCTCTAGATTGTCATTTTTGTTGGAATATAGTTTTTCAAAATATCCTCTTATGATAGTCTTTATTTCTGTGGGGTCAGTGGTGATATCGCCTTTCTCATTTCTTATTTTGTGTATTTGCATCTTCTCTCTTTTTTTCTTTGTTAGTGTTGCTAAAGGTTTGTCAATTTTTTTAATCTTTTCAAAAAACCAGCTCTTGGTCTTGTTTATCTGTTCAAGTGCTTTCTTATTTTCTATTTCATTTAGTTCTGCTCTTATCTTTGTTATTTCCTTCCTTCTTCTTCCTGTTGGGTTGCTTTGTTGTTGTTTTTCTAATTCCTTCAAATGTGCAGTTAGTTCTTCAATTTTTGCTCTTTCTTCTTTTTTGATATATGAATTTATGGCTATAAACTTCCCTCTCAGTACTGCTTTTGCTGCATCCCATAAATTTTGGTATGTTGTGTTATCATTATCATTTGTTTCAAGGTAGTCATTGATTTCTTTTGAGATTTCCTCTTTGACCCACTGTTTTCCTAAGAGTGTGCTGTTTAATTTCCAAATCGTGGTGTGAAATCTGGGCTTCTGTCCCTTGCAAATCTCCAGCTTGACTCCACTGTGGTCAGAGATAATGTTTTGTATGATTTCAATCGTTCTGAATTCGTTCAGCCTTTCTTTGTGGCCTAGCATATGATCTATCTTGGAGAATGATCCATGTGCGCTTGAGAAAAATGTATATCCTGCTGTGTTTGGGTGTAGCGATCTATATATGTCTATTAGATCGAGCTCCTCTAATATACTATTCAGATGTTTTGTTTCTTTGGTGATTTGCTTTTGAGATGTTCTGTCCAGAGTTGATAGTGGTGTATTAAAATCCCCCACTATAAGTGTAGATGTATCTATTCTTTCACTTAGTTTTTCCAGCGTTTGCCTGACGTATTTAGAGGCACCCTTGTTAGGGGCATAGATATTTATGATTGTTCGATCTTCTTGACAGATTTTCCCTTGGACTAAAATGTAGTATCCTTCTTTGTCTCTCACAATTGTTTCACATTTAAAGTCTATTTTGTCTGATATTAATATAGCTACTCCTGCCTTTTTTTGGTTATTGTTAGCTTGTATGATTGTTTTCCAGCCTTTCACTTTCAATCTCCATGCGTCTCTGGGTCTAAGATGTGTCTCTTGTAGACAGCATATGGATGGGTCATATTTCCTTATCCAATGTCCCAGTCTGAATCTTTTGATAGGTGAGTTTAATCCATTGACATTCAGTGTTATTACTATCAAGGAATTATTTGTGTTAGCCATACTTTGATTGGATTTGTGTTTGTCATATTTTGTTTGTATTTTTTTTTTGTCTTTTTTGTTGTTGTTGTTGGTCTTATACTCTCCTCCAACTTTGCCTTTCTTGTTTTTTCCTTTCTTCCTGCAGCACTCCCTTTAGAATTTCTTGAAGGGGAGGTTTCTTGTTGGTATACTCTTTCAGTTTCTGTTTGTCTGCGAATATTTTGAACTCTCCATCATATTTGAATGCTAGTTTAGCTGGATAAACTATTCTTGGTTGGAAATTTCTTTCCTTTAGTACCTTGACTATATCATACCACTGTCTTCTTGCCTCCATGGTTTCAGAAGAGAAATCAGCACTTAATCTAATTGAGCTTCCCTTGTATGTGATGGTTTTCTTTTCTCTTGCTCCTTTTAGGATTTTCTCTTTGTCTTGAGCATTGGATAATTTGACAAGTATATGTCTTGGGGTGGGCCTGTTGGGGTTTATGACTTGTGGAGTGCGCTGTGCTTCTTGGATATGTACATCTGTCTCTTTCAGTATATTTGGGAAGTTTTCAGCCATTATTTCCTGCAACACTCTTTCTGACCCCTTTCCCTTCTCTTCACCTTCTGGAATGCCTATAATACGTATGTTTGAGCGTTTTGCATTGTCATTCAGGTCCCTAAATCCTAATTGGATTTTTTCTATCTTCTTATTGACCCCTTCTACTATCTGTTTGATTTCTGATGTACTGTCTTCCACATCACTAATTCTCTGCTCTGTCTCTTCTAGTCTGCTGATATTTGCTGCAAGTGTATTTTTGATTTCTTGAACTGTGGTGTTCATTCCCATCATATCTGTTATGTTTTTGCGTATGTCTGCAATTTCCCCTCCAAGTGATATCTTCATGTTGTTAACCTCTTTCATTACTGCATCAAATTTGTCGGTGATAAATGTTCTGAAAACTTTCATTGCTTGTGCCAAGTTTTGCTCCCCTTCGTGATTATTGGTTTGTTGATTGGATTCAGCCATGTTTTCCTGATTATTGGTTTGGTTTGTAGATTTTTGTTGCTTTCTGGTCATCTCTTTATTTTGATGAATTTAATCAGTTCCTTAGCTTCTTTGTCTGCTCTTGGAGGTTAATTAGTTGTTATTTTTGCATAGGTGTTATATCTTCTCTTTGTCAGATTTTTCTTCTTATTCTAGTTACTTGTTGTTGGTTAAGTTCACTTTAGAGGAAAGTATTAGTGTTGGGGAAAGGCAATTGTGTAAGCAAGGGAAAAGTGTAAAGTTGTATTGGTGATATATGTTAACAAAGCAAGAATATGAGGTCTGGAAGGATGGAGGTTAGATTCATGTGGATTGTATAGAGTTATAGCTGTAGGTAGAGTACCTTTTATGAAGTAGATGACTGAATTTGGGAGGAATATGGTATGAACTACAAAGCTATTGTTTTCATGAGAGAGGGAGAAAGAAAGGAGAGGTAATAGTTTCAAGAGTGGATAATAGACAGAAAACAGAACAAAGGTATTAGAAATTAAGAGTTAGACACTTTGTGGATCAAAGAACGGGAGGTTGGGGGTGGAATATAGGAGAGACAGTAGATGATAGTGGATATCAAGATGCAGGGGAAGGGGGATAGTGTAGGTAGCCTAAATCAGTTCACACAGAAATGAGGCAGTGGAGGATCAGAAAACCCAGCAAATGTGAGGTGTTCCCTGTAGCACCTATTGTATACTTGAATTAAAATAAAAATAAGTGGAAGATGAGGGACAAGAGGGAAAGAGAAAACCAAAAAAAAAAAACTAATTATAATAAAGAAAAAAGAAAGACAAGAAGAAAGGAAGAAAGAAAAAGAGGATGGGCAAACGGTGGGGAACGGATAGGGAGAAGAGAGATACAGGTATACACGTGTCACAATTGCAACACTATCTAAAACAACTTTCCCCCGCTTTGCCCTAAAACCCCCCGTCTGTCTGCCCAAATGGTTCTGCAAGCACCTCCCTTCCCACAAACCCCCAATAGGCCGCCCAGGGCCCACGAACTCCCCAGTACTGCAGATGCTCCAAAAAAAAAAAAAAAAAGAACAGAAACCCCTCCGCAGGCCCGGCTCCGCCCGCCGTGGAGGCTTGGACCGGCTCTGCCCGGCTCCTTACGCCGCCTCGGCCTGGTCTGGCTCCGCCCGGCTCCGCTCACTACAGTGGCCCAGCCAGCTCCCGCGTCCACCTCCCGCCACCGCGGCCTGGACCGGCCCCGCCCGGCTCCGTACCCGCCGCGGCCTGACCCGGCTCCGCCTGGCTCCGCTCGCTACAGCGGCCGGGCCCAGCTCCGGCGTCCGCCTCTCGCCACCGCAGCCTGCACCGGCCCCGCCCGGCTCCGTATGCAGCCGCGGCCCGGCCCGCACACCACTGCGGCCCGGCTCGGCCCTGCTCGGCTCCCCCCGGCCCCGCCCGGCCCCGCTCGCCGCCGGCGCAGCCCGGCCCGGCTCCGGCGTCCGCCGCTGCGGCCCCACCTGGCTCAGCCCCACCGAGCAGGGCTAGATGCCTCGTTTCCGCCTACCCAAGGAGGGAATCCTCTACAGGTAGCTGGGATCTCCGTGTATCTTTCACAGACGAATCCTCTCTGTTACCTTCCCTCCAAATCGATGTCCAGACACCTCCGGACCAGCAAAAATCCCGAAACAATCCGGTCCCAAAGAGTCTCCAACGCCGCCCAGCCGATTCCCTGCAGAAGACCCTAACAGGGATGTTCACTCAGCCACCATCTTGCCCCTCTCCCCAAGATTAGGCTTTTATTTGACTACATCATTAGGGCGACTCTGAGTCCCTGCCTACAGCTAGCCTACAGCTGTGGGTTATATAAGTGGATGTTCAATCAAAGGCACTAAGTAAATACATGGCAAAGGAAAACACAGAGAGTTTAGATTTGGATGCTAGAGACTTGAGGAGAGAGCCAATCTGTTTACCTAATAGTTTGTAGGTGAAGAGACCAGAGCCCTGAAAGAAACAAGCGCCAGGGAGAGAGAAGAGCCTTATACTAGCCTACATCTGAGATCAGAAGAAGCTAGGACCACAGAGTCTTAGGAGGAGGAGGAAGGCTGAACCTTCACAAAGACCAGCAGCCATCTTGCTCCAACACATGGCAACAGACATTGGTGAGGGAAGTAACTTAATATTTAGGGCCTTATAACAGTAAGCTTCTACCCTAAACAAATACCCTTTATAAAAGCCAACTGATTTCTGGTACTTTGCATCAGCACTCCTTTGGCTGACAAATACAACTTCTATATTTTTTCATTGCAGAATACACTAAAATTTGTGTATCCATTTTCTTATATAGAAGGACATTTTGGGTGGGTCACACACACATGAAAACATACACCAGTGAATATTATTTTGCAAAATATTATTAGACATTCTTTGTCTTTTCCATATGGATTTTCTTTGATTTTTTTTCAATTTTATTGATACATATTAACAAAGCATAAATCCATCCAAAGAATACAATCAATGATACTCAGTGTAATCACATGTTTTTACATTCATCACCCCAGTCATTCCCAGAGCACTTTCATTATTCCAGTAATAATAATAAACAAAAAACAAATACAATTTTTCCCCTCTCAATCTTTCTATGCCTTACCTACCATACACAGCTGTTATTCTTTTCTTCTCTCTAGTGTATTTGTATTTATATTTTATAAAGTCTTATATATGCAATAACACCCATATTCATGTTTCACATGAGATTTTACTCTTACACAGTCCCATGTTACAGTTTTTAGCCTAGTAATATACATGACCTTAGACATTCCTTTTCAACACTGTCATACCCATACACTAGTGCTGCTAGTTACAAACACCATGATATGCTTTAACCATTTCTATTCATTACCAAATATTTACAAACAACCTTTTAAACAATTCTGCACAGATTAATCCTCAGCTTTCCATTCTCTATTCTATTTTCTGGTGATCTATATTCTAATTATTAACTTCATGAGTTTACACAGTATATTTAGTTCATAATTCTTACGGATATTACAATCAGATTTTCAAGTTCTGTAAAAAATTTGTTGTAATGCATGTGCTAATTAATTTCCCCTAATATGTAGACAAACTATTGATTTTTTTCTACTGCTCTTTTATCAAGCAACCTCACTGTTTTCTTTTCTAGTTTTCATAGTTTACCTGTATATTCAGTTTTGGCTCTTTCTTTACAGGCATTATATGTTTTATATTTTAGATTATTTTATTGAGCTGGCTAAGACCACAGTATAACATTCAATTAAAAGAAGTAGTTAATCCAAATACTTCTTCTGACTTTAAAAGGAATATCTCTATTATTTTATCTGTATGTATGATGATTGCTATAGGAGTTTGGTAAATCACCTTTATCATGTTCAGTAAGTTCTCTTATCGTCTTATTTTGTCAAGAAATTATATCAAAATGGAAACTAATTTTTATACATTGCTCTTTATTAATATATTTTATTTAATATATTATGAAATAAATTAAAGTAAAATTCATTCATTCAATTAATTCAGTGATAAATTGCCTTAATAAATTTTGTAAAGTTAAACAGTCTTAGCATTCCTCATTTCTTTATGATTCATTTATTGGATGGTGTGTGTGTGTGCATGTGTGACTATATACTTTGTTGGTTTGATTTCCAGACATTTTATTGAGAATTTTTGCAGCATTGTTTATAAGTGAGATTGGCATAAAAAAAAAAGTTCTTTCTCTTTTTCTTAAACCATTTTGGGACTAGATTATAGTAGTCTCATAAAATGGTTCAGGAAGGATTCTCTATTTTCCTACTCTCTGATAGAGAGCAACTTTCTAGGTTTGGTTTTCTTTGCTATATTACTGTTTATTCATTTCTCATTTTACTGCATTTTGCCAATATAGCATGATCTGTATGATGTGCAATATTTGCAATTGGTTGAGCTTCACTTTGTGGGCTAATTTGTCATCAGTGTTTGTGCCTATTCTCTGTGTGCTTGAAAATAATATGTATTATATCCATTATAATAAAGTTCATAATTGTACTACTAAATTTTTCTCCATCTTCACTAATTTTTGATCTGCTTATTCTATTTATTTTGAAATTTTAAAATTTTGTGTTGTAAGTCTATCAGATTTGCTTTCTATATTTTGGAAACTACATTTTGATACAGGGTCTGGATTGTTATATCTTCCTGGTGAATTATTCCTTTTATCACTATTTAATGACTCTCTTTATCCATGATAATGCTTTATTCCTAGAAGTCTATTTCTCTGATAATACTATAGTTACACCAACTTTCTCTTAGAATTTTTCTAGTTTTCCTTTTTTCTTGTACTTCTAACTTTCTGTATCAATATCTTTTAACTTTAGTTTTTGAATTAAAAATTAATTTATGTTAGAAGAGAACCAGCAAGATGGTGGTGGAATAAAGAGCTCCTAGAGTCAGCTCCTGCTACAGGGCAGTTAGTAAACACACAGAGCTATCTGGAGCTAGCTGACGCGACTGTTTGGGAACTCCAGGATACCAGAAGAGCATCCAGAAACATCCTTGAAGGAATGGAAGAAGACTGCCCATCTGTAGATAAGATTCATAAGTAGAGGCTCCATGCCAGAGAGGTCAGTGCTTATCCTCCACTGGAGGCACAAGCTGCCTCAAGGGCTGTTATGCAGCTGGAATTGGAAGCCCCACTTCCCAAAAATGGGGGAGGAAAAGGCGATTTGGCACCAACTTCAGCTACTAATGAGTAAATTCAGTAGGCTAAAGTATAATCCTAAGAACAGCTAAAGTTTGAACCCGTCCAAGTCAGAAAGAGGCCAGTAGCTGCCATCTTAACTCCATGCCAGGCATGAGGGGAAGTGAGGTGGACTGAAAATCAGTGCTGGTAAGGACTCGCTTCTTTTCTTCCAGATAAGTTTGTAGTTCTAGCATAAGCCCCAACCCTGCCTCTGAAAGGGAGGAAGCTGGGGGGACCTGTGCCAGCCTCTCTGGAAAATTATAGCAGATGCTGCAGGGGCTGGTGATTATCCAACTTTTGCAGGGCAAGCAGCCACAGGAGCTATTCTGTGGCTAGAATTGGGAAGCACCATTTCTCAAAAACATGGGAGGAGAAGATGACTGGCCACCTATTTTGGCTACTGATTAGTAGACTTGGCTGGCTAAGTTATAACCCTAGGAAGAGCTAGGGTGTGAATCTGTCCAAGTCAGAAAGAGGCCAATGGCAGCCATTTTGACTTCCCTCAGCATGAGGGGAAGGACAGAAAATCACAGTGATGGTAGGAACTGGTTTCTTTCACCAAGATGATCCTATAGCCCTAAGCTAGACCTCAGCCCCACATCTGGCAGGGAAGAGGCTGGTGGACCCTGCACCAACCTATCCAGGTAACTGCATGTACCTCTGGATGGCACAGACTGAATAAGTGGAAGTCTACCAAGGCAACTGCAGTCATCTTGGACCCACACTGCATAGATTGCTGCCCACACCTGCAGCTCCATCCCTTCCCCAGGCATGGGAGAAAGGAGCTTTTAGCTTCATCAATTTCTCTGGGCAACAACAGTCTAGGCCTGCATGACTTGGATTGTTCCACACAGCTGTGGCTCTGTCCCTATCCCTGGCAAAGGAGGAAGTTAGGAAAAGTTAATTGGTCCCTGGGGCAATGAGGGCAGCTTGAACCTCCAGAACTTATAGCACCAACTACATCCTTGGCTGCTACTGCACAACTATCAAGAAAGAATAATTACTCTTGTAAGCCAGATGCCAAAACACGAAAAAACAAAAAAAATTACAGTCCACACCAAGAAACAGTAAGATATGGCCCAGTTAAAAGAACAAGATAAGCCTCCCTATGACATAAAGGAGTTGAGACAACTAATCATAGATGTTCAAATAAATCTCCTTAATAAATTCAATGAGATGGTTAAAGAGATTAAGGCTAGTAAGACGACATTGGGTGAAGCAGATATGGCTCAAGAAATTGGGCTCCCATCTACCATATAGGAGGTCCAGGGTTCAAAGCCAAAGGCATCCTGGTGAAGGCAAGCTGACCCATGTGGTGAGCTGGCCTGCATGGAATGCTGGCCCATGGGGAGTATAGCCTCATGCAGGAGTGCTGCCCATTGCAGGAGCACTGGCCCCCACACAGAGCTGGCAGAGCAAGATGATGCAACAAAAAGAGACACAGAGGAGAGATGATAAGAGATGCAGCAGACCAGAGAGCTGAGGTGGCCAAAAGAATGATCACTTCTCTCCCACTCTGGAAGGTTCCAGGATTGGTTCCTGGAGCCACCTAATGAGACTACAAGAAGACATGGAAGAACACACAGCTATGGGACACAGAGAGCAGACAATGGAGGGAGAGAGGAGAAATAAATAAATAAAACTTTTTAAAAAAGAAGACATTGGATAAACACAAAGAAGAGTTTGAAAGCATAAGTAGAAAAATATCAGATCTTATGGGAATGAAAGGTGCAGTAAATGAAATTTTTAAAAAAACTTTGGAATCATACAATAGCAGATTTGAGGAGGATAGAAGAAAGGATTGGTGAGCTTGAAGAAATGGCTTCTGAAAATGAACATACAAAAGGACAGATGAAGAAGAGAATGGAAAAAAATTGAACAAGGTATTAGGGAACTAATTGACAGCAAATAGCCTGAAAACATATGTGTCATGGATGTCCTAGAAGGAGAATAGAAGGGAAAAGGAACAGAAGGAATATTTGAAGAAATAATGGTATAAAATTTAGCAACATTTTGAAGGACATAGATGTTCATGTAAAGAAGCACAGGATACTTCCATATGAAAAAATCTGAATAGACCAACTCCAAGACACATACTAATCTGAGTGTTAAATACCAAAGACCAAGAAAGAATTCTGAGAACAGCAAGAGAAAAGGAATGCATAACATATAAGGGATACCCAATAAGATTAACTGCTGATTTCTCACCAGAAACCATGGAGGCAAGAAGACAGTGGTCTGATATATATAAGATACTACAAGAGAAAAACTCCCAGCCAAGAATCTTCTATCCAACAAGATTATCTTTCAAAAATGAGGGCGAAATTAGACTATTCACAGATAAACAGAAACTGAGAGAATTTCTAACCAAGATTTTCAGGAAATACTAAAGGGTGTACTAGAGCCTGAAAAGAAAAGACAGGAGAGACAGTCCTAGAAGAGAGTCTAGAAATGAAGATCATATCAACAGAATTAAGTAAAAGTGTGAAAAGAGTGGTGAAAATAAAATGTAACAAATAAAACTCAAATAGTCAGAAATAAACTTAACCAATGATGTGAAGCACTTGTATTCTGTAAACTGCAGCTCAATGTTAAAAGAAATTTTTAAAAGGCCTAAATAACTGGAAGAACATTCCATGCTTACAGATTGGACCACTAAATATTAAGATGTCAATTCTACTCAAATTTATATACAGATTCAATGCAATCCTGATAAAAATTGCACCAGCAATTTTTTAATTGAAAACACGATGATCAAATTTATTTAGAAGGGTAAGGGATCCTGAATAGCCAGAAACATCTTAAAAAGGAAAAGTGAACCCTCATCTCCAGACTTTAAATCATATTACCCAGGTATAGTGGGAGAAACAGCATGGAACTGGCATAAAGATAGACATATAGACCAATGGAAACAAATGGATGGTTGAGAAACAGATCCTCACATGTACTGTCAAGTGATTTTTTACTAGCCTGTCAAACCCACACAGATCAGGAAGAAAAGGCCATTCAACAAATGGTGGTGAAAGAATTGGATATCCACAACCAAAAGAAGGAAAGAGGACCCCTATCTCACACCTTATCCAAAAATTAACTCAAAATAGATCAAAAACCTAAAAATAAACAAGAACCATAAAACTTGTAGAAGAAATTGCAGGAAAATATCTTCAAGACCTGGTGATAGGTGGTGGTTTCTTAAAGGAGATAAGTGGGGGACCGAAATGGACTACTGATGTTTAATGTATGTAGAAGTTCTAACTAGATTTACTGGAAAAGTGTGGAAATGTATAGAGTGGATGGTAACACTTAGTGAGTAACAGCTAGTTTATAAATGGGTATGGGGCTGAAAAAGGTAGTCTAGGGATGCAAATGCCAATATACAGAATGCTAGAGAATCACCTAGAACTAAATATCAGAGTAAACCAAGAGGTGCATGACAAGCGAGGTTGATGGTATAGATGCAAGAGTGTCCTTTGTGAGCTAGAGCAAATGTACATCACTACTGCAGAGTTGTCGGAATAAGGAGAAGCATGGCAAAAATACAACTGGAGTGACCTATGGATTACGATTAACAGTAATAATATAATATTCTTTTTTTTTTAAGATTTATTTTTTATTTATTTAATTCCCCTCCCCTCCCCCAGTTGTCTTTTTTCTGTGTCTTTTTGCTGCATCTTGTTTCTTTGTCCACTTCTGTTGTCGTCAGCGGCACGGGAAGTGTGGGTGGTGCCATTCCTCGGCAGGCTGCACTTTCTTTCGCGCTGGGCGGCTCTCCTTATGGGGTGCACTCCTTGCGCGTGGGGCTCCCCTACGCGGGGACACCCCTGGGTGGCGCGGCACTCCTTGCACGCATCAGCACTGTGCATGGGCCAGCTCCACACGGGTCAAGGAGGCCCGGGGTTTGAACCGCAGACCTCCCATGTGGTAGACGGATGCCCTAACCACTGGGCCAAAGTCCGTTTCCCAATAATATAATATTCTTGCATCTATGCCAAAGTACACTGTGTTGATGATGGGGCAGTATGGAAAATGTGTGCCAAATGTACACTATGGATGTGGTAACAATCAGATGATATTATTTTATCCATAACAAATGTTCCAAAACTGTATTGTGTTGATAGAGGGATGTTGTTTGGGAATTCTGCACATGTGCATGATTGTTTTATAAGTTTACAAATTCTATCATTAAAATATATTTTAAAAATAATAATAGAGTGGGTTGGGGGGAAAATACATCAAAACTAAGAAAAGGACTATAATTAGTAGAAATATTTTGACAATATTCTTTCATAATTTGTAACAAACATTTCGCAACAATGCAAGGTGTTGGTGGAAGGTTGATGTATGGGATCCCTGTATGATGTTATGCATTTTTACTTTGTAAGTTCACAATTTTTACTATGCACTTAATGTTTATGTATGTTCATATAGAAATGATATAAAGATAATAATAATAATAGGGTGGGTTGGGGGAAAATACTTTGGTTAGTAGTAATATATTGACAATGCTTTTAATCATTAGTTTAAAATGTTTAGCAACAATGCAAAGTATTGGTGGTAGGGTGACTTATCATAGTCCTGTATAATGTTATATATGCTTGCTTTGTAAGTTCACAACTATTTCTATACACTTATTGTTTATGTATACTTATGTATGAGTGATATACTTCAATAAATTTTTTTAAATGTAAAAAACCACAAAAAACAAAAAATTAATTTATTTTAACATTATAAAATAAGTTACATTTATTTTAACAATAAAATATAATACATATACAAAGAAGTACAACCATCATAAGTGAACAGCTTAATGAATTATCAAAGTAGGAATATAGATGTGTTATCACCATCAAGGTCAGAAAATGGGGCACTATCCCTAGAAGACTCCTTTGTGTCTCTCTCAATCCTTACTCCTTCCCCCCTTCCTCTCCAAAGTTAACTATCCTGACTGCCAATCTCTGCTTGCTTTTTAAATATATTATAAATGGAGTCTTAAAGTATGTAAGACATTGTGTCTTATTTCTCTCACTCAACATTTTTTATATTTATCCATATTATAGTGTGTTGTTGTAGATCATTTTCATTGTGGTATATATTTCTTTGCATGATTATAATTGTCTCTTCTATTGTTGATGGACATTTGAGTTGTTTCCACTTTATGGCTATTACATATAATTCTACTATGTGCATTTATATATATATATGAACATTTGCTTACTAAATTTCTATTAAATAACTATTGAGAAGTTTAATTGCTGAGTCACAGGGTATACAAATATCCAACTTTAGCAGATAATGTCAAATAGTTTTCTAAAGTAATTGTACCAATTTACACAACCACTTGCAGTATATGAGATTTTTTTACTGCTTCACAGTGTCACCAACACTCATAACTATCAGTCTTTTAAATTGAAACCATTCTAGTGAGTATGCAGTGGTATCTCATTATCATTTTAATTTGAATCTTCATGGTAATTGATGGTGCTGAGCACCTTTCCTTATGGTTATTGGTCATTTGAATATTCTCTTTTGTAAAATACCTGTTTAAATGTCTTGCCTGTTTTTTCTATTAGGTTGTGTGTCTTTTTATTTTTAAACAAAAAAAAAAAAGAGAGAGACACAGACACAACCTAATGATACATATTGATAAAGCATAAAACCATCCAAATTGTACAATCAATGGTATTTGGTATAATCAGATAGTTGTGCATTCATCACTCCAATCATTAGAGCACTTTCATTTTCCAATAAAAATAATAATAGTAAGGAATATACAGACAAACAAACAAGCTCATCACCTCTCAATCTCTCTATATGCTTCTTCTGCCATACATAGCTGCTATTCTCTTTCTGTCTTTCTAGTTTACTTGTATTTATATTTTGTAAAAACAGTCGTATATATGTAATATTGCCCACAGTCATATTTCACATAAGGTTTCATTATTTATGCAGTCCCATGTATAGAAAGTTTTAAGCTTTCTTCTTTCTAGTAATATATGTGATCTTAGACTTTCCCTTTCAACCACTGCCATATCATATGATAGCTCTACTAGTTACTTGCACTATGATGTGCTCATTCATTTCCAAAGATTTACAAACAGCCTATTACTAATTCTGCACAGATTAAATAAACCTCAGCTTTCCATTCTCTATCCATCCTAATTATTACTATTACCTCCATGAGGTTACACAATATATTTAGTTCAATGGCACAATCATACAGTATTTGTCCTTTTGTATCTGTCTTCCTCACTCAGCATATGTCCTCCAGGTTCATCCATGTTGTCCTGTTTTATTACTTCATTTCTTCCTACCACTGCGTAATATTCCATGGTATGTATGTGCCACGATTTGTTTATCCATTCATTCGGTGATGGACACCTAGGTTGTTTCTAACTTCCGGCAATTGTGAATAATGCCACCATGAACATTGGTGTGCTGATGCTTGTTCATGTCTCCACTCTCAGTTCTTCTGGGTATATACCTAGTAATGGTATTGCCAGGTAACATGGCAAGTCTAGAGTCAACCTCCTCAGGAACTGCCACTGTCCTGCACAGTGACTGTATCATTCTACTCTCCTGCCAACAGTGAAGAAGCATTCCTATCTCTCCACATCCTCTCGAGACACTTGTAGTTTTCTGTCTTTTTAATAGTGACCATTCTAATAGGTGTGAAAATATATCTCATTGTAGTTTTGATTTGCATTTCCCTATCACTAGTAAAGTTGAACATTTCTTCACGATTTTTTTTTGCCATTTATATTTCTTCTTTGGATAATTTTGACCATTTTTTAGTCAGGTTGTTTGCCTTTTTATGGTTGAGTTATAGGATCTCTTGATATATCATGGATATTAAAACCTTACTGGATATGTGATTTCCAAATATTTTCTCTCACTGAGTCAGCTGCCTTTTCACCCTTTTGACAAAGTTCCTTGAGATGCAAAAGTGTTTAATTTTCAGGAGGTGCCATTTATCTATTTTTTCATCAATTGCTCATGGTGTGGGTGTAAGGTCCAAGAGACTAATGCTTACCAGAAGATCTTGAAGATGTTTTCCTATATTTTCTTCTAAGAATTTTATGTTTTAAGCTATTATATTATGGTCCTTGATCTATTTTGAGTTATTTTTATATAAGGTGTGATATAGGAGTCCTCTTTCTTATATTGGATGTGGATATCTGGTTATCAAAGAACAATTTGTTGAATAGACTATTCTGGACCAGCTGTCAGGGCTTGACAGCCATGTGAAAAATCACTTGACTAAAGATGTGAGGATAATTTCTGAGTCTTGATTTAGTTCCATTGGTCGATTTGTCTGTCTTTGTGCCAATACATGCTGTTTATACCACTGTAGCTAAGAAATATGTTTTAAATTCAGGAAGTGAGAGTCCTCTAACTTTATTCTTTTTAAAGACATTTTTCTCTATTCTGAGCCCCTTACTCATTCAAATAAATTTGATAATTCACTTTTCCATTTCTGCCAAAAAAAAAAAAAAGACTGTTGGGATTTTTATTGGGATTGTGTTGAATCTGTAAATCAGTTTGGGTAGAATTGATATCTTCATGATATTTAGTCCTGCAGTCCATAAACATGGAATTAACCTCTATTTATTTAGTTAGTTAGTTTAAAATTTTTTTATTTTATTTTATGTTTAAATTATCTTTTTTTAAGATTAGTAGATCACACAAAATGTTACATTAAAAAACATAAGAGGTTCCCATATACCTTACTCCCCACCCCTCATCCCATCTTTTTTTATTGTATTTTTTGAACATACATAGATCACAAAAAATGTTACATTAAAAAATATGAGGTTCCCATATACCCCACACCCCCCAACCCCAGTCCTCCCACATCAACAACCTCTTTCATCACTGTGGCATAGTCATTGCATTTGGGAAAAACATTTTGGAGCACTACTGCACCACATGGATTATAGTTTACATTGTAGTTTACATGTTCCCCCAGTACATTCAGTGGATTATGGCAGGATATATAATGTCCAGCATCTGTCTCTGCAATACCATTTAGGACAAATCCAAGTCCCAAAAATGCCCCCACATCACATCTCTTCTTCCCTCTCCCTGCCCTCAGCAACTACCATGGCCACTTTCTCCACATCAAAGCTACAATTTCTTTCATTATTAGTCACAATAGTTCTATAGTAGAATAACAGTAAGTCCACTCTAATCCATATTTTATTCCTCCATCCTGTGGTCCCTGGGATGGTGATGTCCACTCCACCTCTATATTGAGAGGGGGTTTAGATTCCACATGGATGATAGATGCAATTCTCCTGCTTGCAGTTGTAGGCACTCTCGATTACCTGGAGTGGTAGTTGACCATCTTCATCTCCCTGTTAGCTGACCTGGGTAAGTCCAATGAACCAGAGAGTAGGAGTAGCAACACTGCTGAGGCTCAGGGCCCAGGTGGCACGTGGAAAGTCTAGAGAATCAAATTTCCTCAATATATACCAATCCTAGTGCTAACCACAGTTTCAGTAAAAGTGACAGAAGAGGCATGTAGAAAGGTCACATCTGAGTCCAACTCCATCACACTCAGGAAAACAAATTCCAAAGTAGGACCCACTGTCACAGCACTGAACTCCAGAGCCCTCTGCCATCACCCTAGAACATGTGGGTCTCCATAGCCCTCAGGAGAACCAGTACCTGGGGTTATATCTACTTTGACTGTCTCTGGTGTCCTGCTGAGGCATGCATAAGTGCGACCCCTCTGACGAACTCCTGACTCTTTTTTTCTTAAAGATTTATTTATTTATTTTCCCCCCTTGCAGCTTGTTCCATTCTTTGCTGTCTCTGTGTCCATTTGCTACATGTGTTCTCTATATCTGCTTGTCTCTCTTTGTAGCATCATCTTGCTGAACCAGCTCTCCGCAGTGCATGGGCCATCAGCTTTCCACTGTGCATGGGCCGTTAGCTCTCCTCTGTGCACAGGCCAGCTTGCCTTCATAAGGAGGCCCTGGGACATGAACCCAAGGCCTCTCATATGGTAGATGGGAACCCAACTGATTGAACCACAGCTGCTTCTCCCCTGATTATTTTTTGAAGTCTTTTAGCCATATAAACTCATTTATCTTTGCCATTTCCCCTTTTTATTCAAGGTCAAAAGGCAGTTTTTAACACAAGATCCTACATGTAGGCTGAGAAGTTCTGCTTGTCTGAGTTGACCCTTTTATTCAAGGTCTCTTTCTAGGTGCATCACCAGTTAGTGATTGGTAGTAATCCCTCAGCACCAGGAAGGCTCATCCCCAGGAGTCATGTCCCATGCTGAGGGGACGGGAATACATTTACATGCTGAGTTTTGCTTAGAGAATGGCCACATTTGTGCAACATGGAGGCTCTCAAGAGGTAACTCTTAGGCATCCTGCAGCTCAGGTTGGGAGGATGGGTCAGATGGTCCAAGGAATTGGGGGGAGTGTTCACCAAACTGGGGGGAAGCTCAACAGTTGAACATGGGAGATTGTCAGGTATGTAGTTGAAACTGTAATATTGAGAAAACCCTTTAGAAAATATAAGGAAGGATTATCTGTTTAAGGTGCTTAAGGGGGTGCATCTGGCACAGTGACAGTCTTCCAGGGAGTGTGTGAGTGCTCATCTTCTCATAGTGTGTGCTATGTCATTGGGTGGAGACCCATACAATGAGTGTGAAGGTGTACCCACATCCTGGGGAGGCACGATGTTCTCAAACAAAGTGAATCGTGTCTCTCAAGAGAATTCATAGCTCCCAATAGGTTAGGGCAGTCTAATATGTCAAGCCCTCAGCATTGTTGCAAGTATCTGTGAATCTGGTCCTTCCAGTAGTGAAGATTGATTGTCACTGTGGGTCCTGAGGAGAGGAGGAGACAGGTATAGAATAGATGGAAGCAGGGTAATTGAAGGGCAATGAAAGTGTTCCACAAGATCATGCAATGATGGATATAGGACATGTTAAATCACACCAAAAATGTATGAAAGTTTATAGGCTAAAATGTAAACCATAATGTAAAACATTTATTTAAATCTTCAGTTTCCTTTTTTTTTTTTAAAGATTTATTTATTTATTTAATTCCCCCCCCCCCCCCGGTTGTCTGTTCTTTGTGTCCATTTGCTGCGTCTTCTTTCTTTGTCCACTTCTGTTGTCTCAGCAGCACGGGAAGTGTGGGCGGCGCCATTCCTGGGCAGGCTGCACTTTCTTTCATGCTGGGCGGCTCTCCTTACGGGTGCACTCTTTGCGCGTGGGGCTCCCCTACGCGGGGGACACCCCTACGCGGGGGACACCCGTGCGTGGCGTGGCACTCCTTGCGCACATCAGCACTGCTCATGGGCCAGCTCCACACGGGTCAAGGAGGCCCGGGGTTTGAACCGCGGACCTCCCATGTGGTAGACGGACGCCCTAACCACTGGGCCAAGTCCGTTTCCCTAAATCTTCAGTTTCTTTTAGCAATGTTTTGCAGTTTTCTGAATACAGGTCCTTTATGTCCTTGTCCTTGGTTAATTTTTTCCCCAAATTTTTTATTGTTTTAGTTGCTATTATAAATGGATTTTTTCTGATTTCTTCCTTAGATTGCTCATCAATAGTGCATAGAAACATTACTGGGGTTTTTTTTGCATATTAATCTTGTATCCAGCCACTTTGCTGAACTCGTCTATTAGTTCTAGTAGCTTTGTTGTGAGTTTTTCAGTAGACTCTAGATATAGAATCATATCAGTGAATAGAGAAATTTTATTTATTCATTTTCTATTTGGGTGCCTTTTATTTCTTTGTCTAGCCTAATTGCTCTAACTAGAACTTCTAGCAAAATATTGAATAAAAGTGACAGAGGGCACTCTTCTATTTCTATCATTTGAAGTGATTTTACCAAAAAGGGATGCTGAATTTTGTTAAAAAAAACCTTTTCTGCATCAATCGAGAGTCTCATGTGATTTTTCTTCTTCAATTTATTAATGTGGTTTATTATCCTAATTGATTTTCTTGGGTTGAACCACCCTTCCACCTCTGGATAAAATCCATTTACTCTTGGTGTATAATTCTTTTAATGTGTTTTTGGATTCATTTGGCAATTATTTTGTTGAGGAATTGTGCATCTATATTCGTTAGAGATATTTGTAATTTTCTTTTTTTTGTAATATATTTATCTGCTTTTGGTATTAGGTTGAAGGTGGCTTTTGTTTTGCTAAAGAAAAGAAGAGACCCAAAATACGAATAAAGCCTAGCAATTTATTTAATAGTTGCTGTGTGGATGATTCATAAACAGATAAACAATCACAATTATTGATTACTCACAATATAATGCAATAAACCAATTAGAAAGTGCAAATAAAAATGTAAGTATATTTACAAACACTCACCAAACTGGGGGGAAACTCAATATTTGGTCTTTCACGAGGCTGTGAAGTCCGGTTCAACAGCCCGACAGAGTCCTCATCAGAATCACAGTCCCAGGCAGAGCACCCTCTCTTAGGTGAGACTGACCAGCAATCTAGTGGCTGTCTCTTTTAAAGAGTTCTGAAACTTCAGACTTCTTGACAATTTTGCAACTTATGAGTGATTAAAGCATTCTGAGACAACAGTGTCTGTCCACGTGGCAGTGGCCAGCTCCCCCAAGGAGAGACATGAAGTCTGTAAAACATCCTGTTAGAAAGGGTATTGCTATTCATGGAATGCTAAGCAGGGACATATAATGCACAGCAAAGATAAGAAACCAGCAAAGACACAGTTGTGTGCTTGGCGTGAAGGTCCCCAAGCACGTCATCCTTACATTAAGATAGGTTAGTCTATCCTTAGGCTAAGATAAGGTTACATTCCTGAGGCAGGAGAAGTCTCTAAGAATGTCCACATCTAACTCCTTTACTCACCTATTCCTTTATGCTCAAGGCAGTCACATCATACTTTTAATTTCTTGTTCACAGTCCTTCTTCCAATGTAATTATACACACACACACACACACATATATGTCAGCTTTATAGAACGATTTTGGTATTCTTTCCTGTTCAATGTTTTGGAAGAGTTGAGCAAGTTTGGTATTATATCATCTTTGAATGACTGGTAGAATTTATCTGCGAAGCAGTCTGATCCTGGGCTTTTCATTTTGAGAAGTTCTTGATGACTTTCGATTTTTTCACTTGTGATTTTTTCATTGAGGTCTTCTATTTCTCTAGGGTCAAAGTAGCTTGTTCATGTGTTTATAGGAATTTGTACTTCTCTTCTACATTGTCTAGTTTTTGTATAGAGTTGTTCATAGTATCCTCTTATGATCTCTTATTTCCACAGGGTCAGTGTTAAAGCCCCCTCCCCATTTCTGATTTTATTTATTTGCATCTTCTCACTATTTTTCTTTGTCAGTCTACTAAGGATTATGGATTTTATTGATCTTCTCAAAGAACCAACTTTTGGTTTTGTCAATTCTCTCTATTGTTTTTCATTCTCAATTTCATTTATTTCTGATCTGATCTTTATTATTTCTCTCCCTTGACTTGCTTTGGCACTAGTTTGCTGTTCTTTTTCTAGTTCCTTCAGGATTGTTGTCAGATCATCAGTTTTAGGTCTTTCCTCTTTTTTAATGTAAGCATTGTGGGTTATAAATTTCCCTCTCAGCCCTGTCTTGGCAGTGTCCCATAGGTTTTGATATGTTGCATTCTCATTTAATTCACCTCAAGATATTTCAGAATCTCTTGCAGGTACTTCTTTGACCCAGTGATAATTTAAGAGTGTTTTGCTTAATCTCCATTTGCTTTTGAATTTTCCCTTTTTCCATCCTTTATTGATTTCCATCTTCATTTTGTTATGATCAGAGAAAGTGTTTTGTATAATTTCAAGCTTTTTAAATTTATTGAGACCTGTCTTATGTCCCAACATATGGTCTTTTCTGGAGAAGGATTCTTGAACACTTGAAAAGAATGTATATCCTGTTGTTTTGGGGCGCAATGCTCTATAAATATGTTACATGAATTCATTCATCATAATATTCAAGCTCTCTGTTTCTTTATTTAACCTCTGCCCACATATTGTATCCAATATTGAGAGTAGTGTATCGAAGTCTCCAACTATTATTGTAGAGACATCTATTTTTCTCTTCAGTTTTGCCAGTGTATCTTGTATATTGGAGCACCCATGTTATGTCCATATATATTTATTGTACTTATTTCTTCTTGAGAATTACCCCTTTTATTAATGTATAATGTCCTTCTTCATCATTTATAACAGTTTTGTATTTGAAATCTATTTTGTCTGATATTAGTATCACTACTGAAGATCTTTTTTGGTTAATATTTGCATGGAATATCTTTTCCAAACTTTCGCTTCCAATATGGTTGTTTCCTTATATCCGAGGTTAGTCTCTTGTAGACAGCATATGGATGACTCATATTTTTTATTAGTCATATATTTTGGGGGGGAATTCAAGTAATTAACATTCAATGTTAATACTGTAAAGACATTACTTACTTCATACATTTTTTCCTTTGGCTTTCCATTGATATATCTTACTATTGTCTGTCATTTTATCCTTTATTTTATCCTTCTTAATAATATTCATTTCAACACTTTTCTCCAATTCTCTTACCCTTGTTTTTCCTTTCAGGCTGCAGGGCTACCTTTAATATCTCATTTTATTCTGGTCTTTTGGTAACACATTCTCTCAGTTTTTCTGTGTCTGTGAAAATTTAAACTCACTGTCATATTGAAGGACAGTTTTTCTGGATACAGAATTCTTGACTGGCAATTTTTCTCTTTCAGTGCTTCAAATACATCATACCACCTTCTTCTCTCCTCCATGATTTCTGTTGAGAGGTCAGCATTTAATCTTATTGTGGTTCCCCTTGTGTATGAAGCTTTGTTTTTCTCTTGCTTTTTCAGAATCCTCTCCTTATCTCTGATATTTGTCAATCTGAATAGCAGGTATGTTGGAGTAGGTTTATTCAGATTCATTCTGTTTCGGTTCATCATCCTTCTTGGATATTGATACTAATACCTTTCATAAGGGCTGGGAAGTTTTCAGTCATTATTTCCTCAGATATTCTTTCTGCCCCTTTTCCATTCTTTTCTCCTTCTGGGACACTGAAAATGCCTATGTTCATGTGTTTCAAATTGTCATTCAATTCCCTGAGAACCTATTCTATTTTTCCCATTCTTTTCTCTTTCTGTTCTCCTCTCTTTTCCAGTTCAGATAGTCTGACCTCAAAATCACAGATTCTGTCTTCAAGCACAGGAAATCTGCTCTAATGTGCCTGTAATGTAATTTTAGTCTCATCCATCATGCATTTCATTCCCATAAGTTATTTTACTTTTCTTTGCAGGCTTTCAATTTTTTTATATCCTCACCCAGTGTCTTCTTAATACCTTTTATCACTTTAATCATATTTTCCTTTGATTATTTGAATTGATTTAGGAGATTTGTGTGATTATCATTGATTAGTTGTTTTAAATCCTGTATTTCTTCAAGATATTTGATTTGTTCCTTTGGCTGAGCCATTGCTTCCTCTTTTCTAGTACAGCTTGTAATTTTTTGCTGATGTCTAGGCATCTGAATATATTGGTGAATTTCCTCTGATCATCAATTTCTCTCTCTTGCTTGTTAGATTTTTTTTCATAGCATTTCCCTGATATTTGGTTTAACTTAACTTAAGTCTTTAAAATTGATGAGATTAAGTTATCAAAATTGGGTCAAACACTCACTAATGGGGCACACATTTTCTCCCAGGGGGCATAAGAGAGACCTAAAAGCAGTTTTTCTCCTTGCAATTTCCTAATCAATCAGCAGATGGTGCTCTTCAGCAAACCTTTCCACAAAGGTATTGCCTTTGACTTCAGCTTTCCAGTGTTTCTGGTCTGGCCAGATCAAAGATTCAAACTAGGCTCTGCTGGCCTAATTCACTGAAGAAAAGCCTTTCAACTCACACCCTCTCTTCCCTTGTGACAGTTGACATGGAGGAAGATGTCTGTTCCTGCCTCAATTAGCTGCAATGACCCAGGGGTTTTATCCAGGCTTAATGTCTTGAGGGTGGGAAATGGGAACCCTTCACAGCTGCTGAAGGGTTTGTTAACTCATGTTTATTATTTCCAGTTCTTTGTCTCCCCCTTACCTCACCCTCCTTGGAGTTGTGTATCACTGTCCTTGTTTGCTGAACCCCAAACAGATCCCTTGGACAGCTTTTGACCCTTTATCCTTTGTTTTGGTGAGAGAATTGTGCTCTGCCTACCTACTCTGATGTCATCTTCGTAGAACTCTCCGTTGTATGTCTTTCTATTATTTATTTTAAGTTTTTATGTAGTCTGGATACAAACTTTTTCTCAGTTATGTGTACTGGGGATATGTTCTCCCACTCTGTAGCCTGTTTTTCACTCTTTTTGGGTAAAAAGTTCTTAATTCTGATGTAGTCTAATTTATTATTTTCCTGTTATGTTTAGTTCTTTTTGTGTACTGTTTAAGAAATATTTCCCCACTAAAGATCATGCATTTATTCTTTTATGTTGGGTTCTAGAAGATTTGTTGGTTTGTATTTACCACATTCTACCTGACATTGTTTTATGTTGTTCAGGTAGAGATTATTATGTTTTTGCTAATGGACATCCAATTTTTGCAACACCATTTAATGGAAAACAATATTCTTTCCCAACTTATGTGCTGTGACACCTTGGCCATAAATCAATTGTTTTTATGCATGTGGGTCTCTTTTAGGACTCTATATTCACGTGAGTGTTCTATTTGCCATTGTTTCAATACCCACTTTCTAAATTAACATGGTTCTAAGATTCTTGATATCTGTTAGAATAGATCCTCTCACCTTATACAACTTCTATCTTTAGTTGATCAATAATCACATACACACACATACACACACACACACAAACAAAACTGCTGAGATTTTGACTGGGGTTGCCCTGAATCTACAGAACAATTTGAGGAAAATTGACATCACTGCTAATCCTCCTATACTTGAGCATGATATTGCGTTCCCTTACTTTAACTCTTCTTTTATTTTTCACAATAAAGTTTTGTAGTTTTGGGTGTAGATCCTGCACATCTTTTGTTAGATTTATTACTAGATATATGATATTTTGATGCTATTGTAAATGGTATTTTTAAATTTTGTAATTGTTATTAACATATACTTTTTAAAAGTTTTTCTTGGATCTGATACTTATTTCTTATAATTAATTTTTATTTTTAAAAAACCCTAGATTACATAAATGTTATATTAATAATATAAGGGATTCCCATATTCCCCACTCCCTCCTCCTCCCATACTTTCCCACATTAACAACATCCTTCATTATTGTGGTACACTTGTTACAATTGATGAATCCATATTGAAGCATTGCTCTTAACCATGGACTAGAGTTTACATTATAGTTTACACTTTTTGCCACACAATTTTGTAAGTTATGACAAAATATACAATTGCCTGTATCTGTCACTGCAATGTCATGCAGGACAAATCCAATGTCCCAAAAATGCATCCATATTACACATATTCTTCCTTCTGACATCCCTCAGAACCTCTGGTGGTCACTGTCTTTAATCAGTGATGAGAGTTCTTCCATTGCTAGAATAATAATAAACTCATAGTAGAATAATAGTAAGTCTTATTTAGACCATTGTTCATTTCCAAATCCTTAGTTTATGGGCATGGTGATGTGCACTCTGCTTTGCAGGTTTACGGAAAAATCATGTAGAAAATCCAGAATTCCAATATAACTCCCTCCATTCTTTTTATTTTATTTTTTAAGAAGTTTTAGATTACATAAATGTTACATCAAAAATATAGGGATTCCTATATACTCCGAAACCCTCCTCTTCCCACACTTTTCCCTATTAACAGCATCTTTGATTAGTGTGATACATAATGTTATACTTGATGAAAACACTCTATTAAGCTTTTGTTTTGACTAGAAATTTTATTAAATCCACATTCTGATAATTTATGTATAGATTAGTTTTTGTGTTTGAACATGCACAATCATGTTGTCTTTGACTAATGATGATTTTATTTGTTCCTTTCTATATTTTATACTTATTTTTACCCCAATGTACTGCATAGGACCTCTAAAATAGCATTGCATAGAAGTAATTATTATAGGTATCTTTTCTGTCTTAATATTAAAGAAAAATTTTCAGAGTTTATATATGGCATATTATGTTTACTCTGGGGGTTTTTGTAGCTAATCTTTTTTTTTGGTCTTTATTTTTTTAATATTACATTAAAAAAATATGAGGTCCCCATATACCCCCCACCCCCCTCACCCCACTCCTCCCTCCATAACAACAACCTTCTCCATCATCATGAGACATTCATTGCATTTGGTGAGTACATCTCTGAGCACCACTGCACCTCATAGTCAATGGTCCACACCATAGCCCACACTCTCCTGCATCTCATCTCTTCCTCCCATTCCCTACCCCCAGCAGCCACCATGGCCACTTTTTCCACATCAACGCCACATTTTCTTCGATTATTAATCACAATAGTTCATGAATAGAATATCAGTAAGTCCACTCTAATCCATACTCTATTCTTCCATCCTTTGGACATTGGAATGGTTGTGTCCACTCCACATCTATATCAAAAGGGGGCTTAGATTCCACATGGATGCTGCATGCAATCCTCTTGCTTTCAGTTGTAGGCACTCTGTACTCCATGGTATGATGGTTGACCTTCTTCAACTCCATGTTAGCTGAGTGGGGTAAGTCCAATAAACCAGAGTGTAGTAGCTGAAGTCTGTTGAGGCTCAGGGCCTGGCTACCACATGGTCAGTCCAGAGATTGAGGTCCCCTGGGTATACATTAAACCCCAGTACCAACTACAATTCTGGTAAAAGTAACAGGGGAGGCTTGTGAACAAAGATCACATCTGAGTCCAGCTCCATCACACAGAAACACAAACTCCAAAGTAGGGCTGCCTGACATGGCACTGAACTCCATCTGCCATGACCATAGAACCTGTGGTTCTCTGTAGCCCTCAGAAGAACCAATACCTGGGGTTGTACCTACTTTATCTGTCTCTGGGACTCTGCTGAGGTGTGCATAAGGGCAACCCCTCTGATAACCTCCTGGCTCTTTTTGGAGACTCATAGCCATATAAACTCATTTGTCTTTTCCATTTCCCCCTTTTATTCAGGTCAAAAAGTATTTTTAACTCCTGATATTACATGTAGATTGAGATATTCTGCTGGTCCGAGTTGACCTTTTTATTCAGGGTCATTTTCTAGTTATATCATCAGCTAGTACTTGGTAATAATCCCTCGGTGCCAGAGGCTCATCCCCGGGAGTCATGTCCCACACTAGAGAGAAGGCAATGTATTTACATGCTGAGTTTGACTTCAAGACAGGCCATTTGAGCAACATGGAGGCTCTCAGGAGGTAACTCTTAGGCACCCTGCAGCTCTAGGCCTTGTTCTTATTTCAGGTGCATGGGCTCACAAACATAGTCATTAGTATCAAGGGCTCATTGTTGGACCTTCATTCTTTTTTGGTCTTTGCTGTTGCACTTGGGGGATTGTTGCTGTTCCTTTAGGGACTGTGATAGAGCTCCCCTGGCTTCAAAAGTGAAGCCCAATATATTGCCAGGATCCATTAATAGTAAAATGGAATATAGTGATGAGTTTAAAGGTTAGATATAGAATAGATATTAATTTGGAAAAATTAAGGTAAAAATAAATTGGGGTATCAAAAAATTTAAAAATGCAAAAGTTTTGTTTTTGATGTTTTGCCTTCCATCACTGCAATAAGTGTTGCCCCACATGTAAGTTGGCAAGGCAACTACTTCCGTCTTTTCCTCAATGTCTACATCCTATCTTTTTCTTTTCTTTTTTCTAATTATTAAGCTTATCTTCACAAAAGTTTTAGATCACAGTAATTCATATATACAATATACAGTACTCCCACATATCCAACATAAAACCCTTTTCCCTTCCACAGCAATAATCTTTTTACGTATTCATACTATATTTACTGAAACTGATGTACGATATTGAGACAATAGCTTTCAAACAAGGTAACATTTGTGTTTACATTTTGGTTTATATTTTAAACTATTTTGTAGCTAATCTCTTTTTTATTTGAAACTCTGGACTGGCCATGTGCCAGCTCGGCCCTGAACCTCAGCAGAATTGCAGCTCCTACTCTCTGGTTCATTGGTCTTACCCAGGTCAACTAACAGGGAGGTGAAGATGGTCAACTACCACACCAGGGAACTGAGAGTGCCTACAACTGTAAACAGGAGAATCACATCCATCAACCATGTGGCATCTAAGCCCCCTCTCGATAAAGAGGTGAAGTGGACATCACCATCCTAGGGTTTGGAGGATGTAGGAATAAAATATGGATTAGAGTAGACTTACTGGTATTCTATGATAGAACTATTGTGATTAGTAATGGAAGAAATTGTAGCTTCGATGTGGAGAAAGTGACCACAGTAGTTGCTGAGGGCAGGGAGAGGGAAGAAAAGATGTGATGTGGGGGCATTTTCAGGACTTGGAGTTGTCCTGAATGATATTGCAGGGACTGTTGCTGGACATTAAATATCCTGCCATAACCCACTGACTGTACTGGGGAAGAGTGTAAACTACAATGTAAACTATTACCCATGCAGTGCAGCAGTGCTCCAAAATGTATTCCCCAAGTGAAATGAATGTGCCACAATGCTGAAAGAGGTTGTTGGTGTGGGAGGAGTGGGGTGTGGGATATATGGGAACCTCATATATTTTTTTATTGATTTTGTAAAAATATTACATTAAAAAAATATATGAGGTCCCATTCAACCCCACCACCCCCACCCCAACTCTCCCCTCCCCCCCCCCCCCCAGCAACATTCACTCGCATCATCATGACACATCCATTGCATTCGGTAAGTACATCTCTGGGCATCTCTGCAACTCATGGTCAATGGTCCACATCATGGCCCATACTCTCCCCCATTCCATCCAGTGGGCCCTGGGAGGATTTACAATGTCCGGTGATTGCCCCTGAAGCACCATCCAGGGCAACTCCAAGTCCCAAAGGCGCCTCCACATCTCATCTCTTCCTGCCATTCCCCATACCCATCAGCCACCATGTCCACTTTTCCCACTCCAATGCCACCTTTTCTCTGTGGACCTTGGATTGGTTGTGTCCGTTGCACCTCTATGTCAAGAGGAGGCTCAGATTCCACATGGATACTGGAGGCAATCCTCCTGCTTTCAGTTGTAGGCACTCTAGGCTCCATGGTGTGGTGGTTGTCCTTCTTCAACTCCATCTTAGTTGAGTGAGGTGAGTCCAATAAATCCGATTGTAAGAGCTGGAGTCTGTTGAGGCTCAGGGCCTGGCTATCATATTGTCAGTCCAGAGATTCAAATCCCCTAACTATATCTTAAATCCCAACACCAACTACAATTCCAGTAAAGTAGCATGAAAGTCTTGTGAAAAGAGATCCCATCTGAGTCCAGTTTCATCATGCAGAAACACCAGCTCCAAAGAAGGGCCATCTGACATGGCAGTGAACCCCATCTGCCATGACCATAGAACCCATGGGTCTCTTTAGCCCTCCAAGGAACCAATACCTGGGGATTTTATCTTCTTTATCTGTCTCTTAGACTCTGCTCAATTGTGCATAAGGGCAATCCTTCTGACAGCCTCCAGACTCTTTTTTAGAGACTCGTAGCCATAAAAACTCATTTCTCCTTTCCTTTTCCCCCTTAATAAGGTCAAACAGCATTTTAAAGTCATGTTATTATGTGTAGACAAGGATATTCTGCTGATCTGCATCGAACCTTCAATTCAAGGTCATTTTCCAGTTGCATCATCAGTTGGTACTTGATAGTGGTCCCTCGGTACCAGGGAGGCTCATCCCCGGGTGTCATGTCCCATGCTGGGGGGAAGGCATTGCATTTACATGCTGAGTTTGGCTTCAAGACTGGCCACATTTGAGTAACATGAAGGCTGTCAGGAGGAAATTCCCAAGCACAGTGCTGCTCTAGGCCTTGTTCTTATTTCCGGCATATAGGCTCACAAGCATAGTCATTAGTATCAGGGGCTCACTGTTGGACCCTCATTCCTTCCTGCTCCTTGCCGCTGCACCTGGGGGACTGCCGCTGCTCCCCTAGGAACCACGACAGAGCACCCCCAGCCAGGAACCCAGTACCCCCCCCCAGCTGTAGTTTTTAATTGTTACCACTATGAGTATATCCAAACATTACCATGCACCCTGGACATATGCCCTATATAGCTCCCTGTCAGCCATATATCACCTGTCAATAGTATCCTATACCAGTATTCCTCTGCTGCCATTGTTGAACCACTCTGTGATCCAGAACTTCCTGAAAATTGAAGCCCAATATAATGTCAGGATCCCTTACTAGCAAAATGGCATATAGCGATGGGTTTAAAGGTTAGATATAGAATACGTGTTGACTTGGAAAAATTCTATATCCTATCTTTTTCTTTTTTTTCCCCCCCCTAATTATTGAACTTCTCTTCACAAGAGCCCTGGACCACAGCAATCCATATGTACAATATACAGCACTCCCACACATCCACCACAAAACCTTTTCCCTTCCACAGCGATACTCTTACAACCTATTCACATCATATTTACTTAAAGTGATGTACAGAGTCTGAGACAATAGCTTTCAAACAAGGTGACATCTGTGCTTACATTGTGCTGCATACTTTAGGATATACAGTTTTCTAAATTGTTAGTTAACCTATGTTTTACATTATGGTTTACATTATCAGTCTGTCGTCCCCTATATGTTTATGGTGTAATATTGCATGGTTTATATCCATCCTTGTGTACTCTTGCAAAACTCCTCTCTTACCCCACATTTACCTTGGTTCCACACATTTAACATCCATTTTCCCATCCCCTTGGTGCCCACAGTGACAGCCAACCTCCGTTTCCCGAGGAGTCAAGTCCAGAGATACTTGTAACAGTGTTCAGGGCCTAACTTGCTCAACTGCCCCAATGCCCTGGGAGCCACGCTTTCTCTCGAGAGATACAGTTCCCTCTATTTGATGGCATTAGTCCTCCCCAGGATGTGGATCCACCCCCACTCTCACTACTTGGGTCTCTACCCAATGGTACTACCCACTCTGACAAAATGAGCATTCAGACATTCCCCAGGAGCCCGTCCCGCATCAGACCATCCCCTCCGAGCATCCTAAACAGGTAACCCTCTTAATTATATTTTGATACGATTTTCTCAGCATTTTACTCTCAACCAACACCTGACGCTCTCTAATGTTCATATGCTACCCCTCCCTCCCCCCACTTTTTGGGCAATATTACCCATCCGCCCGTCCCCAGCCCCCCTCAAACCCACAAAGCCCCACCCAAAGGCAACCTCTTGCCCCCATTTTATCTCTTCTTTGTGTTCATACTTACTGCCAGCTCATCATAAATTTCATCGCTGCAGACGTCAGCTCACATCCTTCCTCCACCCCCTGATTTCCTGTAAGCCTGTCGTTCAGTCTCTATCTCTCTGAAGCAGCTTGTTTATTTCATATCATTGAGGTCATATAGTATTTGTCCTTCAATGCCTGGGTTGCTTCACTCAACATAAGGTTCTCAAGATTCATCCATGTTATCACGTGTGTTTGTAGTGTATTTGTTCTTACAGCCGAGTAGTATTCCATTGTGTGTATATTCCACATTTTATTGATCCACTCATCTGTTGATGGGCATTTGGGTTGATTCCAACTTTTGGCGATAGTGAACAATGCTGCTATGAACATTGGTGTGCATATATCGGTTTGCGTCCTTGTTTTCAGATCTGCTGGGTATATACCCAGCAGTGGTATTGCTGGGTCATATGGCAAATCTATGGTTAGTTTTTTGAGAAACCGCCAAACTGTCCTCCAGAATGGTTGAATCCTTCTGCATTCCCACCAGCAGTGGATGAGTGTTCCCCTTTCTTCACATCCTCTCCAGCATTTGTATTCTTCTGTTTTTTTCATAGCTGCCAATCTTATGGGAGTAAGAGTGTATCTCATTGTAGTTTTGATTTGCATTTCCCTGATAGCTAGAGATTCGGAGCATTTTTTCATGTGCTTTTTAGCCATTTGTATTTCTTCTTTGGAGAAGTATCTGTTTAAATCTTTTTCCCATTTTTTAAATAGGTTGTTTACCTTTTTATTTTCAAGATATAGGAGTTCTTTATATATGCAAGTTATAAGTTTCTTATGAGATATATGGTTGCCAAATATTTTCTCCCACTCTGTGGGCTCCCCTTTTACTTTCTTGACAAACTCCTTTGAGGTGCAGAAGGCTTTAATTTTGAGGAAGTCCCATTTACCTATTAGTTCTTTTGCTGCTCGTGCTTTTGGTGTGATATTCATGAATCCATTTCCTATTACAATGTTCTGTAGATGTTTCCCTACACTGCTTTCTAAGGTTTTTATGGTCTTGGCTCTTATATTTAGGTCTTTGATCCATCTTGAGTTGATCTTTGTATAAGGTGTGAGATGGTAATCGTCTTTCATTCTTCTACATATGACTATCCAGTTCTCCAGGCACCATTTGTTGAATAGGTTTGGTGGCTTTATCGAATATTATATGTCTATATATGTGAGGTTCTATATCAGAGCTTTCAATTCGATTCCATTGGTCTGTGTGTCTCTCCTTATGCCAATACCATGCTGTTTTCACTACTGTAGCTTTGTAGTATGTTTTGAAGTCAGGTAGTGTGATTCCTCCAATTTTGTTTATCTTTTTCAATATGTCCTTGGCTATTCGGGGTCTCTTTCCTTTCCAAATAAATTTCATAGTTAGTTTTTCTATTTCCTTAAAGAAGGCTGTGTTGATTTTTATTGGGATTGCATTGAATGTGTAGATCAGTTTTGGTAGGATAGACATCTTAATAATATTCAGTCTTCCTATCCATGAACAAGGAATATTCTTCCATTTATTTAGGTCTTCTTTGATTTCCTTTAACAGTCTTGTGTAGTTCTCGGTGTATAAGTTTTTTACCTCCTTAGTTAAATTTATTCCTAAGTATTTGATTTTTTTATTTATTATTGTGAATGGTATTTGTTTCTTGATTTCCTCCTGATCTTGCTCATTATTGGTGTACAGAAATGCTACTGATTTTTGCACATTGATCTTATAACCTGTGACTTTACTAAACTCATTTATGAGTTCTAGAAGCTTTGTTGTAGATCTCTCAGGGTTTTCTATTGGTATAGGATCATGTCATCTGCAAATAATGAAATTTTGACTTCTTCCTTTCCAATTTGAAGGCCTTTTATATCTGGTTCTTGCCTCAGTGCTCGAGCAAGTACTTCTAAGACAATGTTAAATAGGAGCGGAGACAATGGGCATCCTTGTCTTGTTCCTGAGTTTAGAGGGAAGGATTTTAGGATTTCTCCATTGTAAACAATGTTGGCTTTATGTTTTTTGTATATACTCTTTATCATGTTCGAAAAATTTCCTTGTATTCCAATCTTTTGGAGTGTTTTTATCAAGAAAGGGTGCTGTTTTTTGTCAAATGCTTTTTCTGCATCTATAGATATAATCATGTGATTTTTTTCCTTCAATCTGTTTATATGGTGTATTACATTGATTTTCTTATGTTGAACCATCCTTGCATACCTGGAATAAATCCCACTTGGTCATGGTGTATAATTCGCTTAATGTGTTGTTGAATATGATTAGCAAGTATTTCATTAAGTATTTTTGTGTTTAGGTTCACTAGAGAAATTGGTCTGTAGTTTTCCTTTCTTGTGGTGTCTTTGTTTGGCTTTGGTACTAGGGTAATGTTGGCATCATAGAAGGAGTACGGCAATGTTCCTTCTGTTTCAATTTTTTGGAATAGTTTCAGCAAGATTGGTGTTAGTTCTTTTCGGAATGTTTTGTAGAATTCACCTGTGAAGCCATCTGGCCCTGGGCTCTTCTTAGTTGGGAGATTTTTAATGACTGAGTCTATCTCTCTGCTTGTGATTGGTTTGTTAAGGTCATCAATTTCTTCTTTCGTCAATATGGGTTGCTTATGTGTTTCTAGGAATTTGTCCATTTCCTCTAAATTGTCATTTTTGTTGGAATATAGTTTTTCAAAGTATCATCTTATGATAGTCTTAATTTCTGTGGGGTCAGTGGTGATATCGCCTTTCTCATGTCTTATTTTGTGTATTTGCATCTTCTCTCTTTTTTTCTTTGTTAGTCTCACTAAAGGTTTGTCAATTTTGTTGATCTTCTCAAAAACCAGCTCTTGGTCTTGTTTATCTTTTCAAGTGCTTTCTTATTTTCTATTTCATATATTTCTGCTCTTATCTTTGTTATTTCCTTCCTTCTTCTTCCTGTTGGGTTACTTTGTTGTTGTTTTTCTAATTCCTTCAAATGTGCAGTTCTTCAATTTTTGCTCTTTCTTCTTTTTTGATATATGAATTTATGGCTATAAATTTCCCTCTCAGTCCTGCTTTTGCTGCATCCCATAAATTTTGGTATGTTGTGTTGTCATTATCATTTGTTTCAAGGTAGTCATTGATTTCTTTTGAGATTTCCTCTTTGACCCACTGTTTTCCTAAGAGTGTGCTGTTTAATTTCCAAATTGTTGTGTGAAACCTGGGCCTCTGTCCCTTGCAAATTTCCAGCTTGACTCCACTGTGGTCAGAGATATTGTTTTGTATGATTTCAATCTTTCTGAATTCATTCAGCCTTTCTTTGTGGCCTAGCATATGGTCTATCTTGGAGAATGATCCATGTGCGCTTGAGAAAAATGTATATCCTGCTGTATTTGGGTGTAATGATCTATATATGTCTATTAGATCCAGCTCCTCTAATATACTGTTCAAATGTTTTGTTTCTTTAGTGATTCTCTTTTGAGATGTTCTGTCCAAGGCAGATAGTAGTGTATTAAAATCCCCCACTATAATTGTAGATGCATCTATTCTTTCTCTTAGTTTTTCCAGCGTTTGCCTCACGTATTTAGAGGCACCCTTGTTAGGAGCATAAATATTTAGAATTGTTCTATCTTCTTGACAGATTTTCCCTTTCACTAAAATGTAGTATCCTTCTTTGTCTCTCACAATCGTTTCACATTTAAAGTCTATTTTGTCTGATATTAATATAGCTACTCCTGCCTTTTTTTGGTTATTGTTTGCTTGTATGATTGTTTTCCAGCCATTCACTTTCAAATCTCCATGCATCTCTGGGTCTAAGATGTGTCTCTAATAGACAGCATACAAATGAGTCATATTTCCTTATCCAATGTCCCAGTCTGAATCTTTTGATAGGTGAGTTTAATCCATTGACATTCAGTGTCATTACTTTCAAGGAATTATTTGTGTTAGCCATATTTTGATTGGATTTGTGTTTGTCGTATTTTGTTTGTATTTTTTTCCTTCTATTTTTGTCTTTTTTTGTTGCTTTTATACTCTCCTCCAACTCTGCCTGTCCTGTTTTTTCCTTTCTTCCTGCAGAACTCCCTTTAGAATTTCTTGAAGGGGAGGTTTCTTGTTGGTATACTCTTTCAGTTTTTGTTTATCTGTGAATATTTTGAACTCTCCATCATGTTTGAATGCTAGTTTAGCTGGATAGAGTATTCTTGGTTGGAAATTTTTTTCCTTTAGTACTTTGACTATATCATACCACTGCCTTCTTGCCTCCATGGTTTCAGATGAGAAATCAACACTTAATCATATGGAGCTTCCCTTGTATGTGATGGTTTTCTTTTCTCTTGCTGCTTTTAGGATTTTCTCTTTGTCTTGAGCATTGGATAATTTGACAAGTATATGTCTTGGGCTGGGCCTGTTGGGGTTTATGACTAGTGGAGTGTGCTGTGCTTCTTAGATATGTACTTCTGTCTCTTTCAGTAGATTTGGGAAGTTTTCAGCCATTATTTCCTGCAACACTCCTCCTGACCCCTTTCCCTTCTCTTCTCCTTCTGGAATGCCTATAATACGTATGTTTGAGTGTTTTGCATTGTCATTCAGGTCCCTAAGTCCTATCTGGATTTTTTCTATCTTTTTAACGACCCCTTCTACTATCTGTTTGATTTCTGATGTACTGTCTTCCACATCACTAATTCTCTGCTCTGTCTCTTCTAGTCTGCTGATATTTGCTGCAAGTGTATTTTTGATTTCTTGAACTGTGGTGTTCATTCCCATCATATCTGTCATCTTTTTGCGTATGTCTGCAATTTCCCCTCCAAGTGTTGTCTTCATGTTGTTAACCTCTTTCATTACTTCATCAAATTTGTCAGTGATAAGTGTTCTGAGATCTTTCATTGCTTGTGCGAAGTTCTGCTCCCCGTCCTGATTTTTGGTTTGTTGATTGGATTCAGCCATGTTTCCCTGATTACTGGTTTGGTTTGTAGATTTTTGTTGCTGTCTGGTCATCATATTATCTTGACGGGTTTAATCAGTTCCTTAGCTTCTTTGTCTATTCTTGGAGATTAATTAGCTGTTGTTTTTGTGTAAGTGTTATATCTTCTCTTTGTCACTTTGTTCTTCTTATTCTAATTTCTTGTTGCTGGTTAAGTTCACTTTAAAGGAAAGTATTAGTGCCGGGGAAAGGCAATTGTGTAAGCAAAGAAAAAGTGTAAAGTAGTATTGGTGATATATGTTAACAAAACAAGAATATGAGATCTGGGAGGATGGAGGTTAGATTCGTGTAAATTGTGTAGAGTTATAGCAGTAGGTAGAGTACCTATTATGAGGTAGATGACTGAATATGGGAGGAATATGGTATGAGCTAAAAAGCTATTGTTTTCGTGAGAGAAGGAAAGAGAAAAGAAAGGTAATACTTTCAAGAGTGGATAACAGACAGAAAACAAAACAAAGGTATTAGAAATTAAGAGATAGACACTTTGTGGATCAAAGAAAGGGAGGTGGGAGGTGGAATATAGGAGAGACAGTAGATGATGCCGGATATCAAGATGTAGGGAAAAGGGATAGTGTAGGTAGCTTAAATCAGTTCACAGAGAAATGAGGTAGTAGAGGATGAGAAAACCCAGCAAATGTGAGGTGTTCCCTGCTGCACCTATTGTATAATTGAGTTAAAATAAAATAAGTAGAAAATGAGGGACAAGGGGGAGAGAAAAAACAGAAAAAGAAAAGAAAAGAAAAAAAGAAAGAAGAAAAGAAATGAAGAAAGAAAAAGGGGGTGGGCAAATGGTGGGGAACAGGTAGGGGAAAGAAAAAAACAGATATACACGAACCACAATTGCAACACCAACTACAGCAACAACAAGAAAAAAAAACCCTAAATAACTGAATAAAAAAAAAGACTTTGGGGGATATGCTGGGAGAAAAGACTAGCAGATAATGCAATATTAGCAATCAGGACATTAAAAAAAATTTAAAAAATAAGATAAAATGAATATAAAAACAAAACAAAATGAAACGATAAAGAAAAAAGCAAACGTTGTAGGCTAAGGCATTCAAGTACCTCAGATGGACCTCAGGGCGTGATGGATTCAGGGGTGGAAAGTCTGAGATATTGAAGGCTCAAGAGGTGTGAGACTCTGGGGTGTGGGCCACCAGAGTTTAGGGGATTCAGACCCAGCAACCTCAAATCTGGTCAACAGGAAGCCTAGGAGCCCCACAGTGTAACACAGCCCTCAGGGATTCCCACACCTGGGTGCCAGCCCTATGGGGGAAGTCAGATCCGCAAACTCTATATTATGTCTGAACCCTGCAATTCACTTACTCACTAGGATTTATTTATGTGGGTATATCGTCAATTCAGCTTTTGGACAGCTCCCCCACATGTTCCCACAAAATGGCCACGTGAGGGCGCCTCTACACCACAGCCAATTTAATGATGCAGATCCGAAGCCCGGCCCGTGGGTTGGGCTTCAGTTGGAAACGCCAAAAACAGATTCCAAAACTGGAATTCCCAGGCTTCGCAAAATATTCCCCACTCGACTTCCAGACGTGTCCCCCTCCCTCAACCACCCTGTAACAACCTCCCAATTACGTCCCTTTATTGCCAGCAATCTAATTCTGTTGAAGATAGGCAGCCGGGCTTGTGGGGGTGGGGCTCCAGGTGGAAGCGCTATTATTTGTGTACGCAATCAAAAATTCCCCCGCTTCACAACAAAAATCCTGAAAAAGCCCGTCCTCGGAGAACCTCCAGCGGCACCCAGCTGCCTCTTCCCAGGAGAGACTGCAAGGCAAGTTCACTCAGCCACCATCTTGCTTCCCTCTCCTAGTTTCTTCCTGCTATCTTTTTCTTTCTTCAGTTCAACATTTGTGGCGTCCTTCTCCACTCTCCACCATCCTCCAAAGTCCTCATATTTTTTAATATAATATTTTTTGTGATCTATATATCTTCCAAAAAATACAATTTAAAAAGAAAGGTGAGCAACTGAAAACGCATAAATAAACAAAAATTCTCTTTTAAGTCTTTGTTTGCTATACAGTTTTATCATGAATGGGTATTTAATATCTTATAAAATAGTTTTACATATCTGTGGAATTTATCATATGATTTTTCTTTTATTCCAATAATTTGAGGAATTACATTGACTAATTTTCAAATGTTAAAGCTATTTTTGCAGTCTTATGATTAACACGGATTGATCATTATGCATTTTTTTTTATATAGTGCTAGATTTGCTTTGTTAATATCTTTAGGATTTTTCTAGCCATGTTCACAAGTGAGATTAGCCTGTATATATTTTTTCCTCATAATGTCCTTGTTAGAATTTTATATCAAGGTTATCCTAGTCTCATTAAAAAACCTTGTAAAGCTATTCCTTGTTTTCTATTCTTTGGAAAGTTTATGCAAGATTGGTAGATTTTCTGTCTTGAAAGTTTGATGTATTTATAAGTGAAGTCATCTGAATGTGGAGTTTTCTTCTGGAGATATTTTTCATTGTGTATTACCTTTCTTTATAAAATGGAAGTTTTATATAAAAAACACAAAACTTTATCTTTAAAATTTCTATTTTTTCTTGTTTCCATAAGGCTATGTTTTGTTTTTATTAGGAACTTGTTCATTTCCTCCAAATGTTTTTAATGTATTGACAAAATATTTTTTTATAATTTCCAATTATAATATTTTATCTCTATAGGATCTGAGTGGTGTCTTTTTTGTTGTTTTTCATTATTTGGGTTTTCTATCTTTTCTTCTTGATCTATCCTACCAGAGATTTTTCAGTTTTATTGTACTATCCAAATCATCAAATATTGACTTTATAGAGCCTTTCTTATTTAATTTAAATTTTTATAATTACTATTTTCTCCCATCTACTTTCTGTTAATTTATTTTCTTCTTTTTTTTCCTAATTTGTTATAATGAATGCTTGGTTCTTTTTTTTTTCAGCTTGTTTTCCTTTTCACCTTATACATGTCTCTATCCTCATGGGTTTGACTACATCACACTAGTTTTTTTTAAATTGAACTATATCATTCGTTCATGAACATATATAAGCAATTAGTGTGTTTTAGTCAGCCAAAGGGATGCTGATGCAAAATACCAAAAATCTGTTGACCTTTATAAGAGGTATTTATTTGTGGTAGAAGATTATAGTTACCAGGCCATAAAACATAAGTTACTTCCCTCACCAGTCTACTGCTACGTGCTGGAGCAAGATGACTGCTGACATCTGCAAAGTTTCAGGATTCCTAGGTTCCTCTCTTCCCAGAGCTTGCCTCTCTCTGGTCTCAGCTGCTCATTCTCTGGTCTCTGCAATTGCAAGCTATCAGGCAATTGCTCATCTCTCTTCCTGGGGCCTTCTCTCTTTCCTTATGTCCAAGGTCCTCTGTGTGCTTACTTCCCAGTGCTCCAGCTCAAAACTCCAACCTTCCTTCTCTACAGTGTCATTTCTCTGTGAGTCCCTGCCCACCAAGGGGGCATGGATGCAATGTCTTACTGACATGGCCCAATCAAAGCCTTAATCATTATTGAATCAAGTAAAAGTAAAACCTCTGAATAAAATACACTCTAATATGCCCAGAGGAAAAGACCATTTTACAAACATAATCCAATATTTCTTTTTGGAATTCATCAATAATTTCAAACTGCTACAAGTGTATAGCAAAAGTTGTGAACCTTCAAAATAAGCATGCATAATATCATGCAGGGGTCCCATACATTATGCCTCCACCAACACCTTGCCTTGCTGTGAAACATTTGTTACAAACTATGCAAGAGAATTGTCAGAATATTAATTTTAACTGTAGTCCATATCTTACATTTGCTGTATTTCCCCCACCCAATTTTTCAGACAAATCAATTTATCGATACATATTAATAAAGCATACAGTTTATTCAAAGTGCACAATCAATGATATTTGGCATAATCACATAATTGGGCATTCATCCCTTCAATCATTATTAGCCCTTTTGGCTGTCTAAGCAGCACCATGGTGGTTGACAAGAACAAGTGCCTTATGAATGGTGGCAAAAGGGGAGCAAAGAAGAAAGTGGGCAATCCATTTTCTAAGAAGGATTGGTACAATGCAAAAACACCAGCAATGTTCAATATAAGATATATCAGGAAAATACTAGTTACAAGGACTCAAGGAACCAGAATTGCAACTGATGGTCTTAAGGGTCATGTTTTTGAAGTGAGCCTTGCTGATCTAGAGAATGATGAAGTTGCAGTTAGAAAATTCAAGCTAATTACTGAGGATATGCAGGGCAAAAAGTGCCTAACCAAATTCCATGGCATGGATCTTAACCATGTCAAAAAGGGTTCCATGGTCAAAAAATGGCAGACCATGATTGAAGCACATGTTGATGCCAAAATTACCAATGGTTATTTGCTTCATCTATTCTGTGCTGGTTTTACTAAAAAATGCAACAATCAGATTCGGAAGACCTCATGCACCCAGAATCAACAGGTCCACTAAATCCAGAAGAAGATATGGAAATCATGACCCAAGAGGTGCAGACAAATGACTTTAAAGAAGTGGTCAATAACTTGATTCTAGAGAGTATTGGTAAAGACATAGAAAAGACTTGTCAATTTATCTATCCTCTCCATGATGTGCTCATTAGAAAAGTAAAAATGTTTTAGAAACCCACGTTTGAATTGGGAAAACTCACGGAGTTTCACAGTGAAGGTAGTAGTTCTTGAAAAGCAACTGGAGATGAGACATGCGCTAAAGTAGAACAAGCTGATGGATATGAGCCACCAGTCCAAGAATCTGTTTAAAATTCAGCCTTTTAAAAGTGACAAATAAAATATCTTATTTGTGATGGTTTGCTTTAAATTTTTTATTTCAGTAATAATAAACAAAAACAAGTAAACAAACAAGGAAATTCCTTCCCTCTTAATCTCTCTGTTTCCCCTGCTGTACATGTCTGTTATTTCTGGCTATTCTTCCACAAGTATTTATTTGTTTATTAAGCAGGTTTGTAGAGATATATTCACATACCATATGATCTATCCAAACTGTATAATCAATGACATTTTTAGCTGTTAAACAGACAACTCTTGTAAAACTGTAAAATACTGTAGACTTATTGTGATTCTTGCAATAAAGGAAATTATGTCATTGATGTGGAGACAGTGGGCACTGGAGGTGCTGAAGTCAGGGAATGGGACAAAGAGGTGTAATATGGAGGCAATTTCAGGACTCAGAATTGTCTGAGTGACATGCAATGGCAGATACGGGTCGTTATGTATACCGCCATAAACTACAGAATTTAGTGGGAGATAGTGTAAACTACAATGTAAACTATAATCCAAGATTTGTGGCAATGTTTCAAAATGTACTCATCAATTGTAATAAATGTACCACACAAATGAAAGAAATTGTTGATGTGGGGAAGGGTGGGAGATGTGGGGAGTGGGGCATATGGGAATCCCTTACATTTTTTATGTAACATTTTATGTAATCTAAGCATCTTTCAAAAATAAATAAAAATTATATTTTTTAAAATGTGTAATGCCAGGTTAGATTTAATATCATCTATTATAAGAAATAGATAGTAGAGCATCATTTATAAATATAAATAATAATTCTATATAACAAAAATAATTATAACATAATTCTAATTTTTATATTACAGCTCTAACTATTGGACATAATAATCTCTAAGAATGAAATTAATTATTGGTTTAGTTATTTAATTTCTACTTAGACCAGAATTATTTCTGGATAATTAAATTCCTATTTGTGAATTCTGCACATTTATTGGAATGAATTACAGCGGATAACAATATGCCAATTCATAATTTTATGAGGCAGAAAAACTTAGAATCTTTTCCAACAGTAGTCATACTAAATCATTATTGATCTAGGTGAATTATTTTAACTAATGGATATGCTTAAGAAAGAATTAAAGAAAAATTAAGTATCAAAAAAAAACACCTCTTCTCCAGGCCTCTTTAATTAAAAGTAAGTGTTTATTTTGTATGAAGAAACTTAGAGAATAGTGATCACAGGAACAATTTGCTAATTAAACTGAGTAATTATTTTTCATATACTATAATATTGTAATTATACATTTATCTGGTCTACTCCAGCTCTTTTTAAATTACTATTTGCATGGAATACCTTTTCAAACCTTTCACTTCAACCTGATTGTGTCCTTATATCTAAGGTGGGTCTCTTGTAGACAACATATAGACTGCTCATATTTTTTAAATCCATTATATAAGTCTGTGTCTTTCGATTGGGGAGTTCAATCCAGTAACATTCAGTGTTATTACTCTAGAAGCATTACTTATTTCATCCATTTTGTCCTTCAGTTCCCTGTTGTCATTACCATTCTACAGTCTGTCTTCTTATCCTTTCATTTACCCTTCCTAATAATCTTCATTTTTAAACTCTTCTCCAAGTCTCTCACCCTTGTTTTTTCCTTTCAAGATGCAGCACTCCCTTTAGTATCTCTTATAAATCTGGTCTTTTGGTTACTTATTTTATCAGTCTTTGCTTGTCTGTGAAGATTTTGAAATCACCCTCATTTTTGAAGGACAGCTTTCCTGGATACGTAATTCTTGGCTGGCAGTTTTTCTCTTTCAGTACCTTAAATACATAATTCCACTTTCTTCTCTCCTCCACAGTTTCTGATGAGAGGTTGGCACTTAATCTTTTCTAATTTCCCTTATACGTGATGGTTTGCTATTCTCTTGCTGCTTTCAGAATCCTCTATCTCTAATAATTGTCATTCTGAATAGTAGGTGTCTCAGGGTAGGTCTATTCAGATTTGTTCTGTTTGGGGTGTGTTGTCCTTGGATATTGATATCCATGTCCTTCATAATGGTTGTGAAGTTTTCAGTCATTATTTCCTCAGATATTTTTTCTGCCCCTTTTCCATTCTCTTCTCCTTCTGGGACACTTATCATGTGAATGTTTGTGCCTTGCATGTTGTCATTCAATTCCCTGAGACATCCCTTTTTCTTTCATTCTCTTCTCCTTCTGTTCGGTTTTTTCCAGTTCATATGTTCTGCCTTCGAAGTCACTAATTTTTTCTTCAAGCAATTAAAATCTGCTCTTATGTGACTCTAATGCATTTTTAATCTCCTCCACCATGTCTTTCCTTCCCATAAAGTCTGTTACTTTTCTTTGCAGGCTTTCAAATTGTTTCTTGTGCTCTCCCAATGTCTTCTTACTATCCTGTACATCTTTAGTCATATCTTGCATAAATTCTTTAAGTGGTTTAGGAATTTCGATATGTGATATCATTTTCATTCATTTCAAAATATTTCTAATTTCCAGTGTGATTTGTTCTTTTTTCTATAGTTAATTTCTTAAGTTCTGAACACATGTGGATTTCATAGTTATCTTTTGTTAGTGATTTCAAGGTTGATTTTAAGGTGAGCAGAAAACATGCTATATATGATTTCTGTACTCTGAAATATGTCAAGACTTGCTTGAAATATGTTAAGACTTGCTCAGTATATATTATACATCAATATTTTTAAATGTTCTATGTGCAATTGAAAATTATCTGTATTTTGTAGACATTGGTTTCAGTTTTCTCTATGTGTCAATTAGTTCAAGTTTGTAAATCTTGTTGCTCAGATATTCCATAGCCTCTCAGGTTTGTTTTCTATCAGTTAATGGGGGGGGGGGGAGGAGGATTTAAAGTGCTCTGATTGTGAATTTATCTTTTCTCCTTTTAATTCCTTCAATTTTAGTTTATATGTTTGGCTTGATTTCTTCTTGGAAATTTCTTAGTCATTATCTATTCAAATATTTTTTCTGCCTTGTGACACCATTAAAAGCCTTGCTCAGTATCTTATCTTTCCATCTGCCTCTTCCAGAATTGACTGACCTACAGTAAAAACATGTCCAAATTTCAGGTTCACCTTTCTGTGTTTTCTTTTTATCCTAAATCTTTGCTTAACAATTCTTTAGTGCTTTGTAAACTCCAGTAACTTCCAAAATATTTAAAAAATATAATCTGTTCAATCTGTGAGCATGAAATGTTCTTCTAGATCTTCTCATCAGGAGGCAATAGTGAAAATTACTTAGGTTACAATTATTAGAAACAGAATTACATCTTTACATTTTCATATGCACACTTAACAAAGTATTTCTTACCTAACTCTGAAATTGTACCGGGCTTTCAAAGTTTTTCATGCAGGATATTCCTTCATCTTATATATTATTATGTAGTAGTATTTTATCTCTGCATTGTTTTATACCTCCCACATTAATTATTATTTTATATAAATATTTCCTTGCCATTTCTATGGGATAGTGGGTAGCATTTGTTACCCTCCCTTTCATTGAGATTGCAGTCTTTCAAGGACCTTGACTTTCTGCAATTTTAGTCTTATTTTCCATTTTAAATGGGCCCATGGCCTCATCTTATTTCCTTTTGTGGGCACGAATTACTACATCTTAGCCATTACACTCAAGGATTACAGATGATTGACTTACATGCTTACTACTTTGGCTCTTTTTTTCCTTAATAAATCAATTTTTGATACATATTAATAAAAATAAAATTCATCCCAAGTGTACAATCAATGATATTTGATATAATGACATAGTTGTGCAATCATCGCCTTAATCATCATTAGTGCATTTTCATTATTTCAATAATAATAATAAACAAAAACAAACAAGAAAATTCTTCAACCCTTGATCTCTCTATGCCTTCCCTGTTGTACATAGCTGCTTTTTGCACAATTACTTATTTATTTATTAAGCGGTCTTATTGAGATATATTCATATACCATACAATCCAAAGTGTATAATCAATGACTCTTAGTGTAATCACAATGCTCTGCATTCATCACCACAAAAATACTGCTTTGGCTCTTAGTGTCGTCTTTGCTTTTAGCACTTGAGGATTACTCTTTCTTGTTTGATAAGACATGCAATTTTAAAATTTGTTACATCGTATCCAACATCTCATAGAGTTTATATTGAGGTGGTTTAAGAGTAGCATAGTATATCATTTTGTCAATGCTGTTTTTATAGTCCTGTTATTTCTCAGGCAATAACCAGAAAGATATATTTCTTTATGCCTAAAATCTGTATTTGTACAAAGCAATTTATGGAAGTGTTTACCTCCAATTGTTCCAACCAGTGCTGACTTAACTGGCTTTGACCTACTAGCTCTCTATCTCAGAAAAGCCTTTGCCATTTCATTTTTAGTGTCTTGTGTGGGGGTGGGGCAAGTAAAGCGAACAAAATTACAATTTTGGATTCGCTTCAAGAACAAAGATTATGAATCCATATTATCAAAGATTCAGGACCAAGATATGGGGACTAAGTACTATTTCAAGATAATTCTTCATGAGCTAACACTTATAAGGGTGAGCCTCTTTTGTGCTTTCTGGGTCCTGGGTTCTCTTACAACCTGATGGTCTCCCACACGGTTTTACATTACGTCTTCTACCCATTCCAGTCTGGCTTTACAGCTACCATTTCAGGAAGATTATAGCTAATTTCTGTATTGCTAAATCCAATGGATACTTCTCTGTCCATGTCTTAGTTGATTTTTCAGCTTTATTAGAAACATTTAACTATTTACTCGTTCTTTAGAAGTGTCATCTCTTGGCTTTGGTTACAGCACAATCTCCTGGATTTTCCTTTTATCACTGTCCTCTCCTTCCAAGTCTCCTTTGTTGCTTCCTCTTTTTCTGTCTGATATTTAAATTATCAAGCTCAGTCCTGGGGCTCTTTTATTCTCTCTCCTTATGAATATCACCCAGTTTCATGTTTCAAAATACCACCTATACGCTAAAGACTGCCAATTTTATATCTCCAACCCTGACCTGTCAGATTCATATATCGTATTGCTTACTTGACATCTTCAATTGACTTATCTATATGTATTTCAAACCTAGCCTGTTCTGTATTCCACCCTTTTCTTCCCTCAGCCTTTCCCATTTCATTAATGGCAGCATTATCCACTCAGTTATTGAAGCCAAAACCTTTATTCTGCCTTTTCCTTCATCTTCTATATCCTATCTGGAGGAAGTCCTGTTGTTTCTAACTCCAAAATTTATTTTAAATATGCCCAACAAGGTGTAGATGTAGATATCTTCACTCCATTATATATTTACACACAGAGAGAATAAAAAATTATAATAGTGATTTGTCAAAAGGCACATAGATATTAAGTATGCAGTTATTCCTGTCTCAAACCCACTACTCTTTGCCATACCCTGACCATAAAAAGTTCTTGTTAATAAATTAGTGAACAAATGTATCTAAATTGTAATAAAATCCATAACCTTGGCTTTATCAAAATATTCTCACCTATTAAACATTAGCTGTTATCTATGTAGGAGAAATCTTTCTTACATGTAATACAGAGTAATATTAATATTAATATAATCACATTTCAGTACCTCTTAATATCCAAAAAGTTTAGAATTTGAGACTATGAAAGATAAACAACTTGGCTTATATTGTATTCTCTGTTCCTTCAAGGATTCATACTCAATTATACTCAAAACATTATTTCAATAAGCTTTTATTCCTCTTGTCATTCTCTAGCAAAATAATTAGATGAAGAAAAGTCTTGCCAAGCTTTTATTCTGGATTCTCTGCTGTCGTAATTTTATCAGTATTCAATGTTTTTCAACAAAAATTCAAGGGTACAGAGAAGACGACTTTGGCAGAGCCAGTATACACCACCATTATATTGGTTAGATAGTGAATAAAACTTCAAGAAAGAAAGCTATGTATTTTGATCAACAAGGAGTGATTTTATATGCTTAAACCTTGTAAATATTGTTAGTATAATCAGGGAAACCAGTTAATTGCCATCATTGGCAGCTTTACCTTTTGTATATTATGAATTTTATTACGTTTGTTATTTTTCCAATAGTAAACCTTGACTTCCTGAATGAAGTTAGGAGACTCTTTTACCATCTCCCCTTCCAATAATTTATTGAAATATCCTAAAATCCTTGTAACAATATCTATGATCTTAATGATTTTGTAATGAAATCCATTTGGTATTTGTTTGGCATTGAATTCAATTCTAAACCTTCAACAACATCATCATTTTATGGAGTTAGTAAAATCTACTTGGCTTGGAGTTTCTATTGCAATTCTTGTTTTATAGAGTCCTTTGGAAATACATTCAAATGCAAGCTGTATTTAAAACATTGTGTTTGTATATTTAAAATGTAAAAATCCATTGAGGGTTTTTCTTTTGTGGTAATTCTAATATCTTTTGGAAATATTAGATGCTGATTTTAATAAAAAATATGTCAATACATCTTCTTTGAATTCTCTGTAGAGCTCTGTACCATGGAGTGTGGTAGCCATGGAGTCTGCTTAAGGGGAATTTGCCAATGTGAAGAAGGCTGGGTAGGACCAACATGTGAGGAACGCTCCTGTCACTCTCACTGTGCTGAACATGGCCAATGTAAAGATGGAAAATGTGAGTGCAGCCCTGGATGGGAGGGTGACCACTGCACAATTGGTAAGTATCACCACACTTTAAACAAAATAAATTGGATTAATTGAAGACGTTAAGTTCAGTCTAGTGAATCAATAACCAGGCTTTTTGTAGAATTCCAGTTTGTAGAAAGAAGGAGGACGGTGGACCACAAGTTTTAAAGCTTTGGTTCCTTTTCTGTTGATAATACTATACTTATTTCTTGAGTTGTTTCTCTTCTCATTACTTTTGTATTCTTTATATTTTCTGCTTTTGAATGCTTTGAGCTACTCAAATGAAAGATGATACACTGGAATAAAGTGTCATTTGTTAATAAGAGAAGTGCTTTTGTTGTGAAGGTAACATTCATTTTCCACTTTACCTTTTGAAAAGTAAGGGATGTTTTGGTTGAAAGCACTTAGAAGCAATTTCATTAAATGGGACTACTTTAACGGGCCATTCAATATCATTAGAGACCTTTATTTAATGTATATGAGAAAGGCATTCCTGATTTACCATGAATAGAACATCTGTGTTGAGTTGTTTATCCAGTAGTGTAAAGATCTTGTACTGAGGCACCACTCTCTCTTATTTCTTATCACCAATTTCACAAATTTTCAGGATGCCACTTGGAAGAACACTTTGTGAGCATGGACAAGGTTATAAAATAATTAATCTATCAAGTGATCTTAGCATTATAAAAAGCATGAATAGTAAGTTTTAATTATAAAGCACTTCATTTTTCTGGGAAAAAAAAATTCCTTGAAACGTATGCCTATCTGCCACAAATTTTTTCTTGCATATCTGCCACAAATTTTTTCTTGCATTGAGGGACAAGTACAATTCCTGAAGTTCAGCTAAGGAAATTGGGTCATGGAGTGTTCCAGTGGCATTCTCTGACCACACAGAAAATCCATGCAGAGCAAAGTCAAGTGTGGGCTTCTAAATACCCAATTCATTGTTTGTGGGCTCTTTTTCCCACTAGACTGTATTACAGCTTTTATTTTTAGATAAAAGTATTTGTTAAAATCGTTGGAATCTGCTAAAGTAATGTAAACTGTGTTTTTATGTGTGCATACAAATATATATCATGTACTCTTAATAAACTGCATTACTACTCTACTAAAGGAATAGTAAGTCTTGTTCTGTGACTGTGGAAAATATTTAAGATTCATTAAAAGGGTGGTGAGAGGTGACATTCAGATGCAGCTTAAGTAATTACATTCTTGCACTAGAGTAACTGTACTGCCATAACATAAGAGGGTTTAAATATTGTGATGATTACCAAAGGTGGTTTCCTCAGAACTCCCTTCTAAAGATATTACTAATAAGAAGTTCAAGCTAGTGCTCTTTCATGAAACTTATTATTGAAATGGGAAAATGCCATTCTTATGCTTTTAATGAGATATGACACTTTTTAGGAAGCCTAATAGAGTTTCTGGCAGAAAAGCCATTAATAGCCTTCCCACAGAAAATATTATTCATAAACTGCACAGGCCAGTATACCAACTTTTAAGCTGCAGGCATTTCAGCAGTTCATAGTTTGCCGTTTTCCTCCCAGGCAACAGATGGTAAACCATTAGTACATGTTGTATAACTTTGGTCTCCCAGAAATTCATTCAATCACTCTTTTCTTCCCCCATATTTAGCTCACTACTTAGATGCTGTCCGAGGTAAGATTTTTCTCCCCAGTTTTATGAGACAAATGTTTTAAACAGAAAATAAGCATGTGGGAAAGAAAGGGTGGTGGGTATTTTTCCCTTTCTTTTGGCCAACTTATTTAAGCGTAATATTTCAGATTCATGCTATAATAGACTAAAAAATATTTTTTTCATTTTTTTAAGAGGTACTGGGGATTAAACCCAGGATTTCGTACATGTGAAGCAGGTGCTTAACTAATGAGCTACACCTGCTCCACATTAATATGATTTTTGACATAAAAAAGTCACTTATGCCATGATGTATAATGAATTGATAAACAGTTTTAAAAATTATTTTCCTTATATTTGTGGTAAATTTTGTGTGTTTATGTGTGTTTGTGTTTATCTGTCTGTATAGTGCAAACAGACAGGTAATTATTAAATAAACTAAGTTTAGGTAGACATCTGGCCTTTTTCTATTACATAGCAATATAGCTCTAAGTCCATATACAAAGGCAGAAAAATTATCTCACTAGGACTACCCCATCATCCATCCTAACCAAGGACATGCCAGTACAGACTCAGCAAGGCTTTTATTATCACATATGCTAGTTTCTTTCATTATTTTAACCTCAAAAGATTGAACATGTCCCAAATTATTTCTCATTTCTCCTTATCCATTGTGTATCCATCAGAATGAAATTAGATAAATTTCCTTCTCAGCCCTATATATAGATTCATTCTATACCACTTCATTGATGATATGTGTAATAAATATAACTTTCCATATTTTTAAAGAGCTGTCTATCACTTTATTTTAAAGATTTTTCTTCCTCTGTTCTGTTTTCTCTGGTGGAAAAACACTTAGAAGAAACTCTGGGTTACTTATATATGTATTTTCAAAATGTATTATTTAGTTCTTTATACTTCTGGAATTTTCCTTCAAAGACAATAAAGGAAGAGAATATTGATTGTACTATCACCATTAAGATCTATATCTGGTCCTACATTATTATTGGGAAAATTTCCAAAAGCTATGTGCCATTATTTCTGTCTGTTCATTTGCCCACTGAGCACTTGGCACATGCTCAGTTACCCTTTGGAATAACTTAGCTATAAACCACTAATATGAAGAATAGGGCATCTTTCAGAAATTAAAGTTCTAAAGAGGGAGCATTGTCAGTGTTTCTGTTTTATCAAAGGGTAAAAGTCATTCAAACACAACAATTTTCTCTTGACTATATTTTTTCTCCAGGTATTCTTAAGAATTCTGAAAGTCTAAATCTGGCATGCATTAATTCCACCCACATTTGTTGAGCACCTATTACAGGCATAATATTATGCTGACTTCTGCTAGAGATGCCAGAAAACAAAGAAAATCAATCTTTAATTCTCATATCACAATCAAAATTTAATGATAAATAATTCCCTAGAAGAGAAAAAAAATGAAAAGATACAAATCAACTGTACCAAATTTCCAAGGCACCATATGAGCAAAAACTTAATGGTATGGTCTGAACTGTATACCAACATACCTAAGCCCTAAAGCAATGCTTCACAAGGAAAAAATAAGCACAGAATATATATAGTTAGGGTAAGTTTTTCTTCATAGAGACTCTACCTTTTTCCAACTTATTGACCATAACTAGAGACACAGAAGCATCCATTCAGTTTTGATTGAGGTGAAGAGATATGTTTTTCAAAAGAAACAAAAAAACATTTCTTGTCCCCAACATAGTTTTCATCTATCTGAACTAGAGGTTGGGAATTGGGGTTAGCATTAATAATGTTTAATAGTCTCTCTAAGGGAAAACACTGCAGAGTAAGGGATAACAAGTTCTCTGAAAAGGTTTTGCAAGCAAGGAAGATACTCTTCCATTTATTCAACACCTCATCTGAAAGGAGCTCAGATAGTTAGATGCTTCCCAATAGGCAGATACATCACTGTTGGCCAATGTCTTTGTGACTGTTACTCTCTGCTGTCTTTTCAGATGGCTGTCCAGGGCTTTGCTTTGGAAATGGGAGATGTACCCTGGATCAAAATGGTTGGCACTGTGTGTGTCAGGTGGGCTGGAGTGGGACAGGCTGCAACATTGTCATGGAAATGCTTTGTGGTGATAACCTGGACAATGATGGAGGTGAGTCATTTATAAAATTTTCATATGGTCCAACTTCTAACACAGTGCTTATCTGATTGACCAAGGGTGAAAATTAGGAATCTCCAGTATAAATGATATTGAGTTATATAGGGTAATACTAATTTTTATCTCAATAGTTTTTAAAAAGTTGTATATAGTGATTATTTACTGTAACCAGGTAATGCTCCAAGCCATTTGCATTAATTATATCTCATTTATTTCTCACAACAACTCCATCCTATTAATATATGGGAAACAAATGCTCAGGTCGGAGGGTATAAGTGACTTATCCAAGATTACACAGCTAGAAAGTAGCAGAGCATACATTTCAACTCAAGGTTGTATGAAATCAGATTCTGTTTTCTTTACTTCTAAACCACACAGCCTCTTATACCTAAGGCATTTACTATACCAAATTAAATTTAGGTACCACTGTTGAAACTGTTAGATGCTAGACATAGCTTTTACTATATGCATTGTGAAATATTTTCCTCTGTTGTTACTTAGAGCTCACTCTTGAATTCTTACCTCTTAGTAACACTTTATACCTTTCAAAGCTATAAGACATCAAAATATAGACAGCATCAAAACATAAACAGGATATATACAAGACATACACAGCATCAAGAAAATTTAAGGTAATATTTTTTATTTTTAGTTCAAGACACGTGCATGATGTTTTAAAAAGCTATATGTGACCCCAATGCCTCAGAGTAACCATTTACATTTTAGTCAAGCAAACAAAAGCATCTGATGCATTGTGCAATCAAGCCTCAAAACAGCCCCAAACATCTCTGAGTGAGCCTGAAAAAAACATCTTCACTTTGCCCTTACTTTCTACTCAAGGAAATATGAAATGAATATAAAAATACCAAAATAAAGTCAATTATTAAATTAGACTTCTTAGGTACATATATGTTTAGACAATTGTATACTTGTATTCCTTGTCATTTGAATCCAAACACGAGTCTTAAATCAATAAGGTAGAAAGTGTGGTTTAGCAACCAAGTAGGGTATAAACCATTTGTTCCTTTACTTGTTCTGGTTAGAAATTAAACTTGAAAATGGGTAATACTTATGAAAATAAATTGTAAGCAACTTGGTGTTTATGAACATAGGACTTTGAAATCAGATTCCCTGAGTTGAAATGCCAGCTCTATCACTTACTTACTGGTTGTCTGATTTAGGGCAAGTTTCTTGATATATCTGTGCATCAATTCCTTATTTATAAATTGGAGTTGATAATAAAATAGCTATCTGACAGGGTTGCTATAAGATAATCAATGTGGATCACTTTGAAGATGATAAACACTACATCACATATACAGATACAAACACACACACATTCACAAAATAAACAAATAGAACAAACCATTTTCTATAAACAGACTGCTACTTAGCTATGTTGAAAACCTTATTTGGGGAGCTGGAGTAAGATTTTCAGTTAAATAGTGTGCTGATCAACTATTTAGTTGACTTTTATGGTCCTCCAAATTTCATTTTCAACTTCCACTTCTTCCTTTACCTTACATTCAATCTACCTGGTATGCCCACTTCTCTGCAACCATCATTCTCAGTTCATCATAAGTCCCAACTAAAGTCACATCTCTCATGAAACCTCTGATCTTCATATCCTCAATTTCCCATAGTGCTTATAGTAGACACCCTACAACCAAGCACTTAATTATATTTTGTCTGTTTAGTTTTCTCATTACATGTTAAACAAGATTCATAGGTCATAGTTACATGCCTAATATAATTAATAATAGTATCTAATTTGTATTCAGGGTCTACTATGTACCAAGCACTTATATGAACACATTATGTAGATTATTTCATTCAATCCTTAAATAAAGTAATAACTATTATTAACTCTACAAATTAGGAAAATGAGCACAGAGAAGTTAAATAAGTTAGACAAGACTATATAGCAAGAGGATTGTGGGAAGACGGTGGAGTAAGGAACTCCAGGATTGAGTTTGTACACCAGGTGTACAAAATAATTTCAACTATTTTGAAACTCCAAAGACCAGTAGAATACTGCCAAGCATCCAAGAAAGAGTGAGAGGAAGAGACTGGTAAATTACAGTAAAGATCAGAAAATAGCTATCTCCACATACTGGTTCCTGTGTCCACCCCCACCCACCCTAATAGCATGATGCTTTGGGGTCCAGCCTCTGACTGCCTCGCTGGTGACAAGAGAATTTTCTTCCCCAAGACCAGGGGTGGGCACAGCTAATCACTGTTCATGGCTTATGATAAGTGAATTCAGATTGCTGGAAACTAGCCTCTGAGAGTGGTCATTGTTTCAACACACCCTGGATAAAAGCAACCGCAGAGAAGAATTAAAGAGCTTCCTTAAAGCTGTTAGAAACAGTGAGTTGAAGGGCTGAATTTCCTGGGAACACCAGGAAAACTCAGCTTTGGGGAGCCATGGAAGAAGTTCCTGATGTGGTTCCTGATCCCCTCCCCAGGGAGCTTTGGAACACTCTGCACTCCATTCATGGGTTCTGGCCCTGTTTGGGCTGGTAAATAATAACTTGAGAAACTCCTCTCTAGCTGGACACCAGCCCAGAATTTGCCACTAGGCAAAAGCTGTTCAAGACAATGAAACTTGTGTAAGAAACTACAGGGGTTGACATTCTGGGACAAAGGTTTACCTGCTTTAAAAACCTGGGAGAGGGAAGTCTGTCTCCTAGGTAATAGAGGGGACATTAAAATTACTGTAAACAGGAGAACCCCAAAACAATGAACAATCACAAGCCCAGGAAAAGACACTGGACAAGACACAGGACAAGACCAAAATGGCAGGGAAAGACCCTCCACGCTGCTTTTCCCTTGGGCGGACCTTCCTGATAGGAGGGCTGAAGCTCACAAAAGATCTGTCTTATCATCAGATGGTTAAAAAATCAAGAAACAGACATTTCAGGGAATAAATCCCAGAGTGAACATTTAAAAATATTAAATTGTACACTATAAAACAGAAGACTACAAGAAAAACAAACAATCAGGAAATTATGGTCCATCCAGAAGAAGATAAAAGACAGAAAACAGCAATGAAGAAGAACAGAATGGGGACATACCAAACAAAGAGTTTTAAAAGATGATCTTAAAAATGCTTAAGGAGATGAAGGAAAATTCAGAGAAAGAACTAAAGAATATTGTGAAAAAATGAATGAGGAATATAAGAATCTTAGTAAAGAGAGAGAAAATTTTAAATAAACCAGACAGAACTGCTGGAGTTGAAGACCACAATAACTGAAATGAAAAGTTCCCAGATGAAGCAGACTGGAGCTGGCAGAAGAAAGAATCAATGAACTTAAACACAAAGCACTAGAAATGAGTCAGGCTGAGGGGCAGAAAGAAAAATTAATTATAAAAATAAATATAGCTAGTATACCCCTGGGATATCAATGCACACATTATGGAAGTCTCAGAAGGAAAATAAAGAGAGAAAGCAGCTGAAGTAATATTCAAAGAAACAATGATAGTGAAATTCCCAAACTTAGCAAAAGATGTGATTCTGCATGTCCCAGAAGCACACAGAACACCAAACAGGTTAAACATGAGGAAAAATACACCCTATAATATATTGATCACACTATCAAATTAAAAGGACAAGAAAAGAGTTCTGGACATTGTAAGAGAAAAGAAATATGTAAAAGGGAGTTCCAATTATTGAGTTCCAATTTCTCATTTAAAAAACCATGGAGGAAAACAGGCAGTGATGGCATTACTCCTGTGACTTGAACATGCATGCCTGCACTCCTGTCTTGAGTGTGTACTTCTTTTGCTTTACATTCAATTCTTTAGCTACTAAAAAAAAGAAGGCAGTGGTTTGAAGTACTTAAAATGTTAAAAGAAAGTAGCTACCAACCAAGAATTTTATATCTGGTGAAACTTTCTTTCAAAAATGAGGGATAAGTCATCCTAGATGAACAAAACTGAGGTAGCTCATCACTACTAGACCTTCCCTACAAGAAATGCTAAAGGGAGTTCTTCAGACTGAAAGTAAAGGACACTAGATGGTGGTTCAAAGTAGTATAAAGAAAGACCCTTGGTAAAGGTGACAATTTGGGTAAATATAAAGTTAAAAAGTATTGATATTTCCCACAGGTGCTAAACTACAAATTCATAAAAAGTAATGATCAATCTATAGTTATGGACAATGTACAAAGTTATAATTGGTAACAAGTACAAAAAAGGTGGGGGACAGTGGGATATATGGAAATTAGAATTGTATACAATTAGTCTAGTTGGTATCAAACCAAATATGATTGTTGTATATTTAGGAGGTTAAATTTTAATTTTAACCCATGATAATCACAAGGAAAATACATGAAAAATATACACAGGTAGAAAAGAGAAGGCACTCAATAAAGTACAATTTAAAAATCCAATAAATATAAAAATAGGTATTAACAAAAAATTGAAAGACAAAAAAGGTATAAGATGCTAAAAGGCTAAATAACAAAATAGCACAAGAAAGTCATGCACTATTAGTACTGACTTTAAATGTAAATGGATAAAACTCTCCAGCCAAAAGGAAGAGATTGGAAGAATGGATAAAAAAGCATGACCCAATTATATGCTGTCTGCAAAAGTCTCACTTAAATTCAAAGACACGTGTAGGTTAAAAGAGAAAGGATGGGGAAAATATACCATGGAAACAATAACTGAAACTGAGCTGGAGTAGCTATACTAATATCAGACAAAATATACTTTAATTCAAACATACTTATGAGGGAAAAGATGGTCATTTATATACTGATAAATGGATCAGTTCAACAAAATAATCTAACAATTAAAAATACATATGCACATAACAGAGCACCAGAATATATGATCCAAATACTGAAAGACTTGAAGGGAGAAATTGACAGTTCTGCATTAATAATAGAAAATTTAATACAACTCTTTAAATAATTGATAGGTCATGTAGCTAGAAGATCAATAAGGAGAAATAAGATTTGTACAATACTATAAACCAATTAGACCTAACAGACATTTATAGAACACTTCACTGAACAACAGAATACACATTATTGTTGAGTGCACATGGATCATTCTCCAAGATAGACTATATTTTAGGTAACAAAATAAATCTCAATAAATTGAAAAATTTGAAAGCATACCATGGATCTTCTCCAACCATGATGGAATGAAGCTAGAATTCAGTAACAGAGGTAGAAACTGAAAATGTAGAAATATGTGGAAATTACACAATATGCTCTTAAACAACCAATAGGTTAAAGAGGAAATCAGAAGCAAAATTTAAAAATATATTGAAATAAAAAATGAAAATAAAATATACCAAACTTATGGGTGGCAGCAAAGCAATATTAAGAGGCAAACTTATAACTCTAAAAACTCACGTTCAAAAAGAAAAAAAAAAAGACTTCAAATCAGAGACCTGAACAACACAAATGGAAAAACTAGAAAAAAGAATAACAAACTAAACCCTGTATAAGCAGTAGAAAGGAAATAACGAAGATTAAAGAGGAGTTAAATAAAGTCTATGAAAAAACAAGGGAAACAATAAAACCAAGAAGAAATAGATGATACCAACAAACAAATAACTAGTAAAGAGATTGAATCAGTAATCAAAAGACTTCCAAGAAAAAAAGCCTAGGATCAGGTGGTTTCACAAGGAAATTTTACCAAACATTCCAAGAAGACTTAACTCCAATAGTGCTCAACCTCTACCAAACAGTTGAAGAGGAGGGAACCCTCCCTAAATCAAAATCATTCTACTAGGCGAAAATCACCCTCATACCAAAGCCAAAATAAAATATCATAGGAAAAGAAAATTATCTCTTATGAATATAGATGCAAAAAATATGAATATAGATGCAACAAAATACTTGCAAATAGAATCCAACAGTATTTTAAAAGAATTATACACAATGATCAGTTAGGATTTATCCCTGCTATGCAAGGTTTGTTCAACATAAGTAAATCAATGACTATAATACTCTACATTATCACGATGCAGAAGAAGAATCATATGATCATCTCAATTGGTGCAGAATAGACGTTTGACAAATCTAGCACCCCTTCTTGATAAAAACATTTAGAACTCCAGGAAAAGAATAAAATTTCCTTAACATAATAAAAAGCATATTTGAAAATCCCATAGCTAACATCCTACTTAATGGTGAAAGACTGGAAGTTTTCCCCATAAGATCAGGAACAAACAAGGATGCTCACTGTCACCAGTGTTATTCATCATTGTGCTAAAAGGTTTTGCCAAGAATATAGGCAAGAAAAAGAAATAAAGGACATCCAAATTGGAAGGAAGAAGTAAAACTTTCCCTATCTGCAGATGACATACTCTTATATACAGCAAATCCTGAAAAGGACACAACAAAGCTCCTAGAGCTAGTAAATGAATTCAGCAAAGTCAGTGTACAAGATCAACACCCATAAATCAGAATTTGTTCCCATACAGAAGCAATGAATAATCAGAAGAAGAAATCAAGAAAAAATTCCATTTACCAGAGTAACTAAAAGAATCAAGTATCTAAGAATAAATCAAACAAGTGTAATGGTCTTGTACACAGAAAACTATAAAACATTGCTAAAAGAAATCAAAGAATACATAAATAAATGGAAAGACATTCCATGTTCATGGACTTGGAGACTAAATATGGTTTTGATGTCAATCCTACTGCAAGTGATTTTTATATTGAATGTAATCCCAATCAAAATTCCAGCAAACTTCTTTGCAGAAATGGAAAAGCCAATCACTCAATTTATATAGAAGAGTAAGGGACACCAAAATGCCAAAGCCATCTGAAAAAGAAAATGAAGGTGGAAGACTCACACTTCCCATCTTAACTATTAAAAAGCCACAATAATCAAAACAGCATGGTACTGGCAAAAGCACAGACATATAGACCAATGGAACTGAACTGAGAGCTCCAAAATCAACCCTCACATTTATGACCAACTGATTTTTGACAAGGAGGAAATGACCGCTCCACTGGGAAAGAAGAGTCTCTTCAAAAAGTGCCACAATGATGAAAGAAGTTGTTGATATGAGAGGAGTGGTTGGGGTGGGATGTGGGTATATGGGAACCTCTTATATTTTTTAATCTAACATTTTGTGTGATCTATGTATCTTTAAAAAAAAAGACAATTAAAAACAAAAATAAAAATAAGAAAGTGCTGCTCTGAAAACATGTTCTCCATTTATAAAACAATGAAGGAGGACCACTACCTCACACCTTATACAAAACCAACTCAAATTGGATTAAAGACCTAAATATAAGAGCCAGAACTCTAAAACTCCGAAATGTAAACATAGGGAAGCATCTTCAGAACCTTGTGTTAGGCGATGGTTTTTCTCAGGCTTTATACCCCAAGCACAAGGAACAAAAGAAAAAATCGATAAAAGGGACATTATCAAAATTAAAAAATTTTGTGCCTCAAAGGACTTTATTTTGAAATTAAAATGACAACCTGCACAATGGTAGAAAATATATGGAAAGTATATATCTGATAAAGATTTGATATCCAGAATATATAAAGAAATCTTTGAACTTAATAACAAAAACACAAACAACCCAATTTAAAATTGGACAAAGGTCTTGAATAGACATCTCTCCAAGGAAGATATACAAATGGCCTGAAAGCACATAAAAAGATGCTCAACATCCTTAGCCATAAGGAAAAGCAAATAAAAGCACAATGAGATACCATTCCACAACCACTAAAATGGCTGGTATTAAAACAGAAAATGACAAGTGTTGGATAGGATACAGAAAAATAGGAACACTTATTCATTGCTGGTGGCAATGTAAAATGGTACAGCTGCTGTGAAAGTTTGGTGGTTCCTCAGAAAGTTAAATATAGAATTAGGATATGACCCAGCATTCCCACTACAATGTATATACCCAAAAGAATTTAAACGGAGATTCGAACTGATATTTTCTCACCAATATTCATAGAAACATTATTCACAAGTGTCAAAAGATGGAAGCAACCCAACGTCCATCAACCAATGAATGGATAAACAAAATGAGGTATATACATTCAATGGAATATTATTCAGCCATAAAAATGAATGAAGTCGTGATCCAAGCGGCAACATTTTTGAACCTGGAAGACAGCATGTTGAGTGAAATAAGCCAATCAGAAAAGGACAAATATTGTATGATCTCACTGATATGAAATAATTAGAATAACAAGCTTACAGAGTCAAAATCTAGATATAGGTTGCCAGGGGATGGGAGTAGGCTAGTGAGTGGAACATTCAAGTTTAAAATGTACAATGTTCTTATTTGGAATGATGGAAATTTTTGGTAACAGATGGTTGTGATGGCAGCACAATATTGTAAATGTAATTAACAGTACTGAAATATATATCTGAATGTGGTTAACAGCAGAAATATTAAGTTTTACATATGGCAACAAAATAATTATTTTTTAAAATAGACGTGGAACTGCACAATACAAACAGTGAACCCTAAATTAAACTATGGACTATCATTAATAGTACAATGCAAAAAGTGTGCTTTCATCAGTTGTAACAAATGTTCCATACTTATGCAAGTTGTTAATAATTGGGTGATATATGGGATTCCTCTATTTTAAGCATGATTGTTCTGTATAACCAAACTTCTCTAATATAGAAAAAAAAATATCTTATAGCAAGTCAATGGTAGAACCAACGGGTAAAGCCAGGTGGTCTGTCTCATTCCTAAAAGGATTTGGCATAACAATAAAAAATTTTCAGTTGCTGTATTAAAAGGTTATGCTCAGAAAATACATTAATGATTACGCAATTATAGTTTCTGTTCAGTTAAGATTGAGGCAAAATAGGTTACCTGCTTCAGTAAAGTACAACTTGGCAAGAAGAATTGAATACTTAATTATTAAGCATATTTCATGGTGTCAAGGTCACCTCAAGGAAATCAAAAAATGTTTGCTGAAAGGTTCAATTAAATATTAATTAATTAATGATTTATTATCAATTTTCAATATTTGTGGTATAAATTAATACAAATTATAAAGAAAACTTGACTTAATACGTATTGATTTTCAAATTAAATTCAAAGTTCAGGATGATTTTATGATTATTCCTTTAGCAGGTAGAGAGAGAGGAAAACTCTTTGAGAATTGCAATAACCTACTTTTTTTTCCTTTAGTAGGATTAAGATGATTTTGATGATACATATAGACTCAGTTCTATCCTGAGATAAAAATATGGACTAAATAACTTCTAAGAGCCCATGACCAAGAGTTTAAGACTAGTGTCTCAATTTTATACTGTTCAAATATTATCCCTTTCATTTTGTGATTTCAGCTTTCCAGCTATCCAGAATGGTTGGATTAATTTAGTTGAATATGTTTAATGATTAACATTTACATACTTGTTTGTATATGCATGCATATGTATATGTTTTAATTAAACTAGACTGTGCCAATTGAACCTCTGAAAAATTGGCCCTAATTTTTAAAATTTAATTCTTGAAGAATCTTTTCAATTTAAAAAGTTATCTTGCTTAAAGTTGCTTCAAGTAACTGCTACCTGATTACTTTATGTTTTAGATGATACTCAAAGAATGGTGGGATTTTTATGCTTTCTCGTCAGCTTTGCATATTCATTAGTATTGTTATTTCCTGCAGTTTTGAACTTTAATTACACTCTGATTCTCACTGTGACTTTTCGTCACTAATTGGACTGCATATTCTGAATATGTGGGTGACAAAACTAGTCTAGGAACTATCTAAGAGCTCTTTGAATATTAAAAACAGAACAGAGAGCAAATAACCTTTGGATTTTTTTAACATTCAAAAAAAGAATACTATCTTATGCATTGTTTATGGAAATAATTACTAAAGAAACCACAAACCTTTCGAATATCTTGACCTTATTTGTCCCTTTAGTCCACAGTCATCTATATGCACAAACCTGCACTTGGATGAGGAGACTTAACATTATGGAGACCACAATTTCATTTGTGGTTCTTTTTTGAGATTTTTTATTTATTTCTTTCCCCTTCCCCCCCGCCCCCACCTCTGTTGTCTGCTCTCTTGTGCCCATTCTCTATGTGTTCTTCTCTGTCTGCTTACATTCTTGGCGGCACCAGGAATCTGTGTCTCTTTTTTGTTGCGTCATTTTGCTGCAACAGCTCTCCGTGTGTGTGGTGCCACTCCTGGGCGAGCTGTACTTTTTTTGGAAGGGGCGGCTCTCCTTGTGGGACACACTCCTTGCGCATATGGCTCCCATACACGGGGGACCCTCCTGCGTGGCATGGCACTCCTTGCGCACAGCAGCACTGCGCGTGGGCTAGCTCACCACATGGGCCAAGAGGCCCTGGGTTCCAACCCTGGACTTCCTATATAGTAGGCTGGAACTCTATCAGTTGAGCCACATCTGCTTCCTCATTTGTTTTTCATGTGTCCTCTTTTGGGGTTTGGAAAACATGATCACCACACATTATATGCACATATAAATTGATATGAAAAAAAATTATACATTATATTAACTGAGAATAGCTGAAACAAAGAATAGTGAGGGGGAAGCTAGACCTATCAAACATTAAAGTTTATTTTTAAACTATGATACTTAAGACAGAGTGGTACTAAGGTAATAGATTAATGCAACAGAATAAAAGCTCTGGAATGCACCCAAGTTCAAATAAAAATTCAGCATATTATGAAATTTGTATCAAGAATGAGTGAAGAAAAGAAGCATTATAAAATAAATGATTCTGGGACAACTATTAAGAAAACTTAGATTTTCAGTTAATATACTAAAAAATAAAATAAATAGAAATGCTCAAGCTGGATTAATGAGTTAAAGTTAAAAAACTCAAACAATTAAACGACATTATAGGTGAATACTAATCAGATCTTACAATGGGAAGGGCTTTTTAAACATAAAAGCAATGCAAGAAACTACAAAAAGGAAAATTGATAAACTGGACTTTGTAAACATTTTAAAATTTGTTATGTTATTTGACTAAATTTATAACCATGTAACATTTAAATATTTGGAGACCTCCAAAACTGCACTGTGCATTGCAGTAGCCAATAGCCATATATGACTATGTAAATTTAACTTAAATAACAATAGAAATTCAGTTCCTTAGCTGCACTGCCATATTTCAAGTGCTCAATGACCACAAGGGTATTTAAATTTTACCTAATTAAAATTAAATTAAATTTAAAATTCATTTCCTCAGTTTCACTAGACACATCTCAATTGCTCATAGCCACATAAGGCTAGTGACTACCACACTGAACAACACAGATGTAGAATATTTCCATCATTACAGAAAGTTCCATTGGAAGTGCTGATGCAAATGTTTAATTAAAATGTTTCCCTTCTAGTCAGCATTTCACATTCGGTATCCAATTTTCCATGCATTCATTCCTACTTTATGCCAAGTATTATGCTAGTCCTAGGGAGGAAAATGATGAACAAGACAAATTTCTGCCTTCATGGAGCTTATGGTCTAGAAAGCAAGACAAATATTAAACAACAACAAAAAACCCAAACAAATAACTATACACTTACAAATATAAAAAGTGCTATAAAAATTTTAAGGTACTATAAACAGATATAGGGGGATCTAACCTAGTCTGGGTGGTAAAGGATGCCTCATATGAGGCATTGGAAGAAGGTTTCAGTCAAAAGAAACAGTATTTACAAATACCTGAGGAGGAAATGTGCTAGGCTCTTCTAGTAAATGAAAACAAGCCATTGTCGCTGGAACCTAGTGAGAGATTGGTGGGAGATGAAGATATAAAGGTCGGCAAGAACAGGATAATATGAATATTGGGAATTTTGTAGGGTCTTCAGTTATCAAAATAGATTCCATTTTATTCACTCCAGTTATAGAGGAAGGAAAGTGGTTTCTAATGTTGTGGAAGAAGGTTAAGGAAGTTAAAAAGACGTAGAAAAAGTTTAATCAGAATGTATCTCTTTTTTCATGATCTTTTAAGCATTTGGCACACATTTGTCCAAGCTTCTTTGGACAAACTCTTCCAGTGGTCTAAACTCATATTCATTGGTAAAATCAATAAGTTAATTGACTAAAGGGAAGGATCTTCATAATTCTTCATAACAAGTCACTATTCATGAGAAGAAGTAACTATTTGCTAGCCTGTTTTAAAATGTAATGTTTCTAGATCTAGAAATCAGTACCATAGGCAAGTTATGAACACATATAAGCCCATGGATCAATAAAATTCATGTTTTGAATGTCACCAGCATGCTGCAATGTTTAATAAATAACAAAATGAAATAAAAGGAGCAATTAATTGATAATATTTGCTCTGGATAAGTGCCTGACACCATATTCAGTTTGTTGATTTTTTTGAGATTTGGTTGGGGACAAAAGATCTAGCATCAGAAAGCATATTCCTAATTATTCTCTTCTGACCATACCCTCCCCTACACACACACATTTATTTCCCAGAAACCCATTTTTAAAAAGATAATCACATAGTTATGAGAGCCTAAACTGTCAAGTGCTTCCAGATATAAGTGGAAATAAGAAAATATAAATTCTATAACTCAGTTCACCATGCTGTGACTGCGTAAAACGTCTGTACTTACCTTCTTGGTCTGTCACTTCATCTATTAGCTAAGGTTAGTAATAGTTTGCCATGGTGAAAATGAATGAAATAATATTTGAAATACAGTGATTTAAGATGGTCAAAAAAAGCTGTGGTATCTATGAAGAATCTGTTAATAATTTATTATCTCTTGATGCATGAGCTGAATGTTTTATTAATCTCTAGGTAAGTTACAAATATCATAGACATAAGACTTTTAGGGCATTCATTTTTTTAATTCAGTAAATATTGATTAAGTGCTTACTTTTTTATAACAATAAACTTTATTTTTAGAAAAGGTTTAGATTACAGAAAAATTAAATCAAATGTATAAGGAATTCTCACATACACCCCCCAAACTCCCCACACACACATTTCCCCCTATTACTAACATCTTATATTAATGTGGTACATTTGTTTCAATTGATGAACCAGTATTGAATCATTCCTACTAACCATGGTCTTAACATTATGATTTACACCTCAAGTTGTACACTTCTATAGGCTTTGGCAAATGTACAATGCCATATATCCATCATTGCCATATCATGCAAAACATGGATGCTTACTTTGATCCAACACTCTTCTAGGCACTGAGGAAATAGCAGTGATTTTTTTTAAAGGATATAATCCCTGCCTCCATGGAGCTCATATTCTAGGTATAAGATATGGAGAATAAACTAAATTTTAAAAAATTATTATGATAGAAGGTGGTAAGTGCTAAGGAGAATTTTTTTAAGCAAGAAAAATAGGGATAGGGAGTATGGGATAGGAGTAAAATTTTAAATAATCTGATCAGAGAAAGCTTCACTGAGATGGTGGCTTTTCAGTTAAGATCTGAATGGGCAAGGGGATTATGGGTGAGCCATGTGTATATCTGGGAAAAGAACATGCAACGATTTAGAATAGTGAGTGTAGGGAGATGGTGTAGCTCAAGTGGTTGAGTGCCAGCACACCACATTCAAGGTCCCGGGTTCAATTTCCAGCCCTGGTACCTAAAAAACAAAACAACAACAACAACAAAAAAAAAAAACAACGAATAGTGAGTGTAAGGGCCCTAATGCAAGACTATGACTGGGATGATGATCAAGGAAAAGTTAGAGGACTGTTGATACAGTGGTGGGGTAGGAAAGGCAGAAAATAGTAAGGTATAAGGTCAGAGAGGTAGAGGAGAAACAACAAAGAGCTAGATTGTGAAAAAGACCATTGTCAGGACTTGGACTTTTACTTTTTATACAATATTGGAAGCATTGATAGCAGATGAGGAACAGGAAAACATGAATATTAGTGCTTTGCAAGTAATTTGTTTCCCTGACAAAGAAAAATTAAACGGTATGATGTTATAGCAATAATAATGATTTGGTCAGACTAAGCCCTGAGTGTACTTGAGCTTCTCCCACCTTCTTTTTATTAATACAGCAAAATTCTGGGGTTAAAGGCAGCCTAAATAAATTTTTAAAAATTATAGACTGTTTTGAAAAAGAAATACAGTCATATTACCTTCATTGCATGTATCAATGACAATGAAGCTAGCAGGTCTGCCTTTTTAGGGGGCCTGCTTTAGTAAAAGTTATAAATTATTTATAATTAATCCATTGTTTGTGGGTTTCTAAAGTGCCTGCGAAGATTTCATTTTTCTGTGTCATTGGAATGATCAGACTTTCAATTTCGTTTTCACTATTAATTTGACAGACCCCCTTTGCTATAGATGCTAAAAAATTAAACCTTAATCCAGTCCCTGTCCAAAAGATGACAAATTCCGAATTAGTGCATGTCAAATAATGTGGAGTTACTGTAGCATTAGTGTCTGTTCTACCCCGAGTTACATAGGAAACGACCTACCTGAAAACAAAACCAGAGTTCACAAAATGAACACACTCCAACTAAATGAATATGCTACACAGAAGTTAATTGCCCTCTTGCCAGTGATAAGGCCCCTTCAATAGAAGTGAGTCTGAACAATTTAATCTGCCATTGCAAACCATTAGCCTCTATCCCTCGGACTCATTGCAGCCTGTGTATCCTAGAATTTTGTATAAAAATATCTCACATTTATCAATTGCTTGTCATGTCCTAGGTACTTCTCTAAATGCTTTACAGTTTATAAGCATGTGATCTTTACAACAACTCTATGGAATCGGTATTATTATTATCCCCATTTTAAAGAGGAGAAAAGTAAGAATCCAAAAGATGAACTGATTTCTCCAGGATCATATAGATTGTAATTGACAAAGTCAAGATTATAACCAAAGTAGCCTGGTTCTTTGCACCTAACTACTTAGTGTGCTCTAAATACCTCTATCTAGCCAGGAATGTGGAAGTTGTTTTAGTTTCCTTTCCTGATCAAGTAAACATGATGCAATGTATTGGTTTAAACAATGGGAATTTATTAGGTCATGGTTTCGAGGCTAGGAAAAAGTTAAATAAAATCATCATCACAGCAAAGCTTTCTTCCCGAAGATCGGCATTCTGAAGCTGGCTGCTAGTGATCCTTGGTCCTTGGCTTCTCTGTCACATGGCCTCCTGCCCTCTCCCTGCTTTTCCGATTTCCATTGACCACTTCCCATGGATTTCTCTCTTTTTCTGTCTGAATTTCATTCTGCTTATAAAGGACTCTGGTAATAAGATTAAGACACGTTCTGACTGAATTGGACCATACCTTAACTGATATAACATCATCAAAATGTCCTACTGACAGTGTGTTCCCACCCACAGGAATGGATTAAGTTTTAGAACATTTTTCCTGAGGCACATAGCTCCAAAAAACCACAGAAGTCTTAAAGCATAGTTCAGTATCAATAATACTCACCATCTAGATGATAATGTTGAAATGAACATGCAATTTGCAGCCAGATCACTTAGGTGTTACTACGACTCCCAGATTACTACCAGATGTACAAATGCATTTATCTTGTCTTCATTATTTATCAAATAGGGATGAGAAATTCTACCAAATAAGGTTGCTACAGAGATTGAGATTAGTGTATGAGGAAGTACCTAGTGCCATGCCTGGAAAATATTAACTAATATATACATGTTTCCAGATTTTTCTGATACCCTGCCATGAACTTGACATTCATTTTATCAAGGTGATATTATGGATGATGTCCTTCAAAAGAAGTATATTCATTTTCAGTATAAGAAAAATATGGGTTTCTCCTAAATCACCCATACTCCTTCATCCATTCCTCTTGGAAACAAGGGTATACATGTAGTAGTCAAAAGTTTAATAGCAATTACATAGAGTAGAAACCTTGGGGGGGGATAAATCTTTAAAAAAAGAGATTGGGTTTGGGGGTGTAGCAGTTTCATATAATTATGAATTCCAAAAGTAGATATTGGGTTATGTTTGTAAACTGGTCTGAACCTAGGCATGATTAAATTTAAAAAAAAGAAACCAATATCTTTTATCTTCATTAGCACCAATTGAGCCAACTGGCATAGTCTCTAGCTGGTTACAAAGCTAGGAGCAGTGAATGCCATGTTTTGTCCTTCAGGATGGTTTAAATTCCCGTAGCTAGCTTTTATTTTTATTCCTTTAAAAGGAAAATCAGTTAAGATTTAAGGTGTCCATATTTGATACACTGAGCCAGACTATCAGTAGGGCAGCACAGCTCCCAATTCAGAACAAAAATAATCATTAACTAGGAAACACACACGCACATACATGTCAAGTAGTGTGACCATCATTTGCACTTCCTTGTAGCATTCTAGACATACTGTATTGGGTGTTATTCAATGTGATAATTGATAAGTAGGTTTTCTCCATGTACAAGGCTCACCTATGAATTACAATTTGGGGATTTCATGCAATTATTGGTCTGCTTGCCTGCTGCCTTTCTAAATTCAACAGAAGTCTTGTTATTCTCTCAGCAGAGTTTGTAGAGGTTCAGACCTGTAAATTAGACAATTATTAAATATGAAAGAATAGCTTGGAATTCATAACACATAACTAGATGAAAATGCTAGTCCCAATTTTAAATTTGTACTGTGTTCCGTTTAGAATCTAGTTTTGAGGATCATTTCAGCATTCGTATTTATTTAATATGTAATTCTTTTCAAAAATAAGTTGGAATTGTGTCGTTGACAGATTGAAACATGTGCATACCCAAACTGCTTATTCTAGTATATTTATTACCATTCAATGTAAGATAAAAGTGCCCATTTGAAAAGCAGTTTTTCATTGTTTAGTATATTATGCACCAATTCTAGACATCAGCATACTCTCTTAATCAGCCTGGTATTTTTTTCAGTTTTTTGGTTCATCCAGATGATTAATTAGCAAAGTAAAGAGATAATGTGCTAAGGTGTGGCTCAGAACAATGTAATAGAGGGAGAGGTGGTAGTGGCATCTAAAATCATGCTCAGAAGACTTGAGTATCTAAACTGTCCGTGTGCCAGCTAGGCCCTGAGCCTCAGCAGAGTTGTATCACCAACTATCCGGTTCATTGGACTTACCCAGGTCAGGTAACAGGGAGGTGAAAATGGTCAGCCACAGCAGGGAACCGAGAGAGTCTACAGCTGCAAGCAGGAGAATCCCACTCATCAGTCATGTGGCATCAAAGCCCCCTCTTGATTTAGAGGTGGAGTGGACATCGCCATCCCAGGGTCATCAGGATAGAGGAATAAAGTATGGATTAGAGTGGACTTACTGGCATTCTACTAAAGAATTATTGTGACTCTAGCAATGGAAGAAATTGTATCATTGATGTGGAGACAGTGGCCACGGGAGTTGCTGAGGGCAGGGAGAGGGAAGAAGAGGTGTGATATGGGGGCATTTTTGGGACATGGAATGGTCCTGAAAGATATTGCAGGGACAGAGGCAAGACATTATATATCCTGCCATAGCCCACTGAATGGACTGAGGGAGAGTGTAAACTACAATGTTAACTATAATCCATGTGGTGCAGCACCAAAATGTATTCATCAAATGCAATGAATGTTCCACACGGATGAAAGAGGTTGTTGATGTGGGAGGAGTGGGGGAGCAGGGAGTGGGGTATATGGAAACCTCATATTTTTAATGTAACATTTTGTGTGATCCATGTATCTTTAAACAAAAAGACAATAAAATATTTTTAAAATAAAATAAAATCTATAGAAAGTCATTTAATATAATTTGCAGAATGAGGGGGAAAAGGTAAGCGGAAGGGAATTTCTTACAGAAATGAATCCATACTTAAAAGTTAATAATCAGTGAAAGAATTATGTGTACAGAAAAATAGAAATCAGGGACAAAACACAGGTAACAAACAGGGAGGGCAAGAAAGAAGCAAATTGCATTTTAAATCAAAGTAGTAGCTGTGATAGAGGGAATGTGTAAAGACACCATGTGGGGAAAATATTTCCTGAGTGCCCTAGAGCTGCTGTTTCAACTGCCATTTTTTTTGGTATTCCTAACTTTCTTTGTCCCCAGCTGTGGTACATCCGGCTCTGTCTCAACATGAGCAGCCACGTGGGGGAGAGGCAGCAAAAGAGTTACATGAAACCAGTGCCAGTAACTTTCATCATCAGCCTTAAGCAGAGGGTGATGCATCTGAAACTCCCCATTCCATTGCAAACCATTATTAGTATCTCTATATTTACCCTTGTTAAACATTTAAATTAGAGCCAATTTACTGTTTTAAGAACCTTGGAAAGGCTTTTTTTTTTGGCCAGTGGGTGTAGAATGAAGTGTCCACCCCAACCTCCTCTCTTTGCATGTAACTTTTTAACACTTATTACATTTAACTAGTAAGAAGGTCAGCTGTTTACACACCTATTTCCCCTAGTAAGCTCTGAGCTCCTGAAATCAGGGTAAGGGTCTTTGTCTCTTTACATCCCCAAACATCTAACATAGCTCTTTACACCTATTATATTATCAATACTCACCATCTTCCCATAACCCTTGTGCCCTACATCACTTCTGTGCAAAATAATGATGCCTCTGTGATTTTTTCTTCTTACAACAGTGATTCAAGAGTTTAAAGCAAGACTCCTGAATTGAGTGAATCATCACATTCGTACACCTGGGGTTTTATTAATTATTGCATCAGATATATGCTGTTAGGAAAAAGTAAGCTCTCATTGCTTCTACAAATTCCTAAACAAGTGGTTCTCAAATTTCAGTGTGCTTCATAATTACCCAAATTACGTGTCCATTATCTTGGGCATTGCAGAAATGCTGATTAAGTCGGTAGGACTAAAATATGCATTATAAAATGAGCTTTCCAGATAACTATGTATTTTTAAATCATTATCTAGATACTATGAGGATGCCAACCTCTCTTTTGAGAATTACCACTAGACAAAAATATTGGGAGGATTTTTTTAAAAGCAGACAAACTCAGTATTTATTAATTGGGTGCTCATAGATATACTAGATGTGAGGAATTCAAAAGAATTATAAGAAATATTTCCTATTCTGGAACAATGTTCACACTAAGGATGAAGGAAACTCTAATAACAAATGATACTTAACAGAATACTCAAATGCTAGACTACGTAGTACAATCTACAAGTGCTGGAGAATTCAGGAAAGAAAGATTTATGGACAAAAAGTTTGAATTTCTCTGATGCACCATATGGGTGATAATTCATGAAAACTAGGCAAATTAAACAGATTCTAAACTCAAAATCCTTGAGTTGCAAACACCCTTATATTTTCTCCATTTATCCATATTATCAACTGTGTTGCTTCTCTTAAAGCTAAATATCAAAATTGGTTTGTTTATTTTTTTAGATGGTTTGACCGACTGTGTGGACCCTGATTGCTGTCAGCAAAGCAACTGTTACATAAGTCCTCTTTGTCAGGGCTCGCCAGATCCTCTTGACCTTATTCAACAAAGCCAACCCCTCTTCTCTCAGCACACTTCAAGACTCTTCTATGATCGAATCAAATTCCTCATCGGCAAGGACAGTACTCACGTCATTCCTCCTGAGATCTCATTTGACAGCAGGTATATGTTTAAGTATGAACATGTTTTTCCTTAACTATGAAGAACGATATCTTCTATAGATCGGGCTGCTTCCTTTTCCACATGATCCATACTCATTTCTTTTTTAGGGTAAATACTTCTCTGTAATGCCCAAGCCTTTATCTAATAGTTAAAGAAGAAAATTCATTTCTAGAAATCAGAAATTATAAAATTTATATATATGATGGGTATTATTTTTAGTTAAGTATAGGAGGGGTTTTAGTGACAAAAATAGGAGGGAACTAAAATTCATAAATTTATTCTTTAGCTTCTGAATGTGACCCCTTGAAAAACCCTTAAATTTTAAAAGATAAATTATAAATTTTATTCCACGATGAAAAATGTTTCCATAAGAAAACCCTGAGTGAATTTGACATCCTGAAGTGCAATGCAAGTCTTGTGAAAATCTGTCTTTATAAGAAAGTTCAAACTCATGTATTGTCGCTAAAAACCTGAGACCAAAGCCCAACCCATTAGGTGAAAATTTTTAAAAGAATCATTTATTTCAAGTGTAACAACATGAATTAGCAGGTCTGTATTCTCTGCTTTGTCTTTAGCAATGATGTATTTTACTAATTACAACTAAATGTAAGTAAATCACTGAAGTCAATATTCTACTCTGTTAAAAATATCCTCTGTTCATTCCACAAATTGATTTTTTACTGGCTATCTAGACTATTACCAATTGGAATTTTAAAAAGAAAAACATGTAAAATATTTTTTCAGAAGTTCCTGTATGCATCCACCCTGCTCAGTTATCCACCTCCAAATTAGAATATCTTCATCAAGATTTTCTAATGATAGCGGTTACAATCTAAGAAAATTACATTTTTAAAGCAGTTTTATTCATATACCATACAATCCATCCAAAGTGTACAATGAATGGCTCTCAGCATAATCACAGTTATGCATTCATCACCACAACAACTTTAGAACATTTTCATTGCTCCAAACAAAAAATAAATAAAATACATACCCCTTATATACCCCTATTGTTAAAACTTAGCATTGGTGTGGTTCCTTTGTTACAATTGATGAAAGAATATTAAAATATTACTGTTAACTGTAGTCCATGGCTTGCATTAGGTGTACTTTTCCCCATATGCTAGCCCATTATTGACATTTTTAGATGTGATGTATATTTGTTCTCCTTCATGGGAAAGCATTCTTATATTTAACCACATTCATCAACCACAACAGTGCTCACTATGTTATACAGTCCCATGTTTCAATCTCTAGCATTCCTTCTAGTAACATACACAACCTTAAACTTCCTGTTTCAACCACATTCACACTCACAATTCAATGCTGTTAATTACACTCATGATAATGTGCTACCACCACCTTTATCCATTTTCAATCACTTCCTAATAACCATATTAAAATTTCTGCATGAGTTAAGCATCAGCTCTCCATTCTCTACCCTCATTCTATATTCTGGTAACCTATATTATAGCTATTACCTCCATGATTTTCCTCATTAAAATTAAATCATATTAGTGAGATAATACAAAATTTGTCCTTTTGTGTTTGGCTTATTTCACTCAATATAATATCCTCAAGGTTCATCCATGTTATCGCATGCATCAGGACTTCACTTATTTATTCTTACTGTGGAATAATATTCAATTGTAGGCATATAACACATTTTGTTTATTCATTTATCGTGTGGATACTTGGGTTATTTCCATCTTTTGGCAATTGTGAAAAATGCTGCTATGAACAAAAGTGTACAAATGTCTGTGTTTCCCTGCTTGCAGCCTTCCTGAGTGTATACCCATGAGTGGTATTGCCAGATCATATGGCGGTTCTGTACTCAGCTTTCTGAGGAACCATAAAAATGTCTTCCACAGTGGCTGTACCATTCTACATTCCCACCATTAGTTAATAAGTGTTCCCATTTCTCCACATCCTCCCCAACACTTGTAGCTTTCTGTTTTTAATGGTGGCCAATTTAATAGGTATGAAATGATATCTTAGTGGGGTTTTGATTTGCATTATCCTAATAGCTAGTGATGTTGAGCATCTTTTCATGTGCTTTTTGGCCATTTGTATTTCGTCTTTGGGAAATTTTCCATTCAAGTCTATTGTCCATTTCTTAATGTTGTTGTTTGTCTTTTTATTGTTGAGTAGGAGGATTTTTTATACATTCTTGATATTAAACCCTTTTCAGATATGTGGTTACCAAATATGTTATCCCATTGAGTAGGCTGCTTGTTCACTTTCTTGATAAAGCCCTTGGAAGCACAAAAGTATTTGCTTTTAAGGAGGTACATTTATCTGTATTTTTTCCTTCTTTGCTCATGCTTTGGGTCTAAGTCTAAGAAACCACAAGATTTTGAAGGTGCTTTCTTACATTTTCTTCTATGAGTTTTATGGTCCTGGCTATTATATTTAGTTTATTTTGTACAAGAAAATATACACATGACTAATAATACAGTGTAGAAATCCCAGGGTCCAAAGGATGGCAGACTAAAATATGGATTAGAGTGGACTTACTGGTATTCTACTATAGAATTATTGTGAGTAGTAATGGAAGAAACTGTAGCACTGATGTGGAGAAAGTGTACACGGTATTTGCTGAGGGCAGGGAGAGGAAAGAAGAGATGTGATGTGGGGGCATTTTGGGGACATGGAGTTGTCTTAAATGATATTGCAGGGACAGGTGCTGGACATTATATATCCTGCCATAACCCAATGAATGGACTGGGGGAGAGTGTAAACTACAATATAAGCTATTATAGTTAGGTTTTGATCCATTTTGAGTTAAATTTTGTATAAAATGTGTATTAGGGTCCCCTTTCATGGGGGTATGGACTTGCAGTTCTCTTACCACAATTTTTTAAAGATATTTTTCTGTCCCAATTGAGTGCCTTAGCAGTTTAGTAAAAAAATCAATTGATCATACATGTGAGCTTTATTCCTGAACTCTCAATTCATTTCCATTTACAAATGTTTATCTTTATACCAGTGCCATACTGTTTTGACCACTGTAGCTTTGTAGTATGCTTTAGAGTCAGGATTTTTGAGTCCTCCAACTTCTTTCTTCCTTTTCAATATGTTTTTGGCTATTCAAGGGCCCATTACATTCTGAATAAATTTGATATTTGGCTTTTCCATTTCTGCAAAGTAGGGTGTTGGAATTATGCTTAGGACTGCATTGAATCTTTAAATCACCTTGGGTAGAATTGTCATCATAATGACATTTAGTCTTCCATGCATGAAACTGGAATGTCCTTTCATTTGTTTAGGTCTTCTTTGATTTCTTTTAGCAATGTTTTATAGTTTTCTGACTACAGATCTTTTACATCCTTGGTTATTTCTAGATATTTGGTTATTTTGGCTGCTATTGAAAATGTAATTTTTTTTCTTGATTTCCTCCTTGGAATGCTCATTATTAGTGTATGGAAACACCATTGTTTGTTGCAAGTTGAACTTGTATCCCAGCACTTTTCTGAACTCATTTGTCAGCTTTAGTAGTTTTGTTGTAGATTTTTGAGGATATTCTAAATATAGGCTCATGTCATTTGCAAATAGTGAAAGTTGTGTTTTTACTTTATGGTCTGGATGACTTTTATATCTTTTTCTTGACTGACTGCTCTAGTTAGAAGTTCCAGCTTAATACTCAACAACAGTAATAACTGTTCTCCATGTTAGAGGGAAAACTTTCAGTCTTTCACTGTTGAGTATGATGTTGGCTCTGGGTTGTTTGTTTTCTTTTTCATATGTGCCATTTATGATGTTCAGGAAGGTTCCTTCTATTCCTATCTTTCAGAATATTTTTATCAAAAAAGGATGCCAGATTTTGTCAAATGCTTTTCTGACTCAAAACTGAGATGATTGTACAGTTTTTTCCCCCTTTTATTTGTCAGTGTGGTGCATGGCATCAATTGATTTTCTTTTGTGGAGCCACCCTTGGATAAAACCCACTTTATAATGGCATATAATTCTTTGAATTCTCCATTGGATTGGATTTGCAAGTATTTGTTGAGGATTTTTGCATCTATATTCATTGCCAAGATTGGTATATAATTTTCTTTTCTTGTAGTATCATTATCCGGCTTTGATATTAGGATGATATTGGCCTCAAAGAATGAATTAGGTCTTTTTCCTCCTCTTCAAATTTTTGGAATAATTTTAGAAGGATTATTATTAAATCTTCTTGTAATGATTGCTAGACTTCTGTGAAGCCATCTGATCCCAGGCTTTACTTTGTTGGTAGGTTTTTAAGATTCAATTTCATCAATTGTGATTGGTTTTTTGATGTCTTCTACTTCTTCTAAAGTCAGTATAGGTTGCTCATGTGTTTCTAGGAAAGTGTCCATTTCATCTGTTTAATTTATTGGCATACATTTGTTCATAGTATCCTCTTATGATCTTTCTTATTTCTGTGGGGTCAGTACTAATGCTCCCTCTCTGATTTCTGTTTTTATTTATTTTCATATTCTCTCTTTTTTTCTGTCAGTTGAGCAAAGTGTTTGTCAATTTTATTTTTTATTTTTTTATTAATTCATTTTTTAAAAAAATATTACATTCAAAAAATATGAGGTCCCATTCAACCCCACTGCCCCCACCCCCCACTCCCCCCACAGCAACACTCTCTCCCATCATCATGACACATCCATTGCACCTGGTAAGTACATCTCTGGACATCATTGCACCCCATAGTCAATGGTCCACATCATAGCCCACACTCTCCCATGTTCCATCCAGTTGTCCGTGAAGCACCACCCAGGACAACTCCATGTCCCGAAAACGCCTCCCCATCTCATCTCTTCCTTCCATTCCCCGCACCCAGCATCCACCATGGCCACCCTTCCCACACCAATGCCACATTTTCTCTGTGGACATTGGATTGGTTGTGTCCATTGCACATCTATGTCAAGTGGGGGCTTAGATTCCACGTGGATACTGGATGCAATCCTCCTGCTTTCAGTTGTAGGCACTCTAGGCTCCATGGTGTGGTGGTTGACCTTCTTCAACTCCATGTTAGCTGAGTGGGGTAGGTCCAATAAATCAGAGTGTAGGAGCTGAAGTCTGTTGAAGCTCAGGGCCTGGCTATCATATTGTCAGTCCAGAGATTCAAATCCCCTAGATATATCTTAAACCCCAGCACCAACTACAATTCCGGTAAAGTAGCATGAAAGTCTTGTGAAAAGAGATCCCTTCTGAGTCCAGTTCCATCACGCAGAAACACCACCTCCAAAGAAGGGCCATCTGACATGGCAGTGAACCCCATCTGCCATGACCATAGAACCCATGGGTTTTTTTTTATCCCTCAAAAGAACCAATACCTGGGGTTGTATCTACTTTATCTGTCTCTTAGACTCTGCTCAGTTGTGCAAAAGGGCAATCCTTCTGACAACCTCCAGACTCTTTTTTAGAGACTCGTAGCCATATAAACTCATTTCTCCTTTCCATTTCCCCCTTACATTAGGTCAAACAGCATTTTAAAGTCATGTTATTATATGTAGACAGGGATATTCTGCTGATCCGCATTGAACCTTTAATTCAAGGTCATTTTCTAGTTGCATCTTCAGCTGGTATTTGGTAGTGATCCCTCGGTGCCAGGGAGGCTCATCCCCGGGTGTCATGTCCCACGCTGGGGGGAATGCACTGCATCTACATGCTGAGTTTGGCTTTGAGACTGGCCACATTTGAGTAACTTGAAGGCTGTCAGGAGGAAACTCCCAGGCACAATGCTGCTCTAGGCCTTGTTCTTATTGCAGGTGTATAGGCTCACAAGCATAGCCATTAGTATCAAGAGCCCACTGTTGGACCCTCATTCCTTCCTGGTTCTTACCATTGCACCTGGGGACTGCTGCTGCTCCCCTAGGGACCACAACAGAGCCCCCCCGGCCAGGAACCCAGTACCCCCCCAGCTGTTGTTTTTAATTGTTTCCACTATGAGTATATCTAAACACTACCATGCACCCTGGACATATGCCCTGTATAACTCCCTGTCAACCATATATAGCCTGTCAATAACATCCTATACCAGTATTCCTCCGCCGCTATTGTCGAACCACTCTGTGATCCAAAATTTCCTGTAAAGTGAATCCCAATATAATGTCAGTTTCCCGTACTAGTAAAATGGAATATAGCGATGAGTTTAAAGGTTAGATCTAGAGTACATATTGATTTGGAAAAATTTCTACATCCTATCTTTTTCTTTTCTTTTTTCCTAATTATTGAGCTTCTCTTCACAAGAGTCCTAGATCACAGTAATTCATATATACAATATACAGTACTCCCCACATCCACCATAAAACCTTTTCGCTTCCACAGTGATAATCTTTTAACTTATTCATATCATATTTCCTGAAACTGATGTACAGACTCCAAAACAATAGCTTTCAAACAAGGTGACATCTGTGCTTACAATATGGTCCATACTTTAGGATATACAGTTTTCTAAATTTTTTAGTTATCCTATGTTTTACATTATGGTTTACATTATTAGTCTGTCGTCCCCTATATGTTTTTGGTGTAATATTACATGTTTTATATTCATCCTCATGTACTCTCGCGAAACTCCTCTCTTACCCCACATTTACCTTGGTTCCATCCATTCCACATCCATTTTCCCCTCTCCTTGGGGCCCACAGCGACAGCCAATCTCCATTTCCCGAGGAGCCACATTCAGAGATACTTGCAGCAGTGTTCAGGGCCTGACTTGCTCAACTGCCTTAATGCCCTGGGAGCCACCCTTTCTCTCGAGAGATACAGTTCTCTCTATTTGATGGCATTAGTCCTCCCCAGGATGTGGGTCCACCTCAACTCTCACTTCTTGGGTCTCTACCCAATGGTACAACCCACCCTGGCAAAATGAGCCTTCAGCCATTCCCCAGGAGTCTGTCCCGCATCAGACCATCCCCTCTGAGCATCCTAAACAGGTAACCCTCCTATTATATTTTGATACGATTTTCTCAGCATTTTACTCTCAACCAACACCTGACACTCTCTTATGTTCGTATGTTGCCCCTCCCTCCCCCCAATTTTTGGGGCAATATTACCCCTCCGCCCATCCCCAGCCCCCCCTCAAACCCGCAAAGCCCCACCCGAAGGCAACCCCTTGCCCCCATTTTATCTCTTCTTTGTGCTCATACTTACCGCCAGCTCATCATAGATTCCACCCCTGCAGACGTCGGCTCACATTGTCAATTTTATTGATCTTCTCAAAGAACAAACTTCTGGTTTTGTTGATTCCCTCTATTTACTTTTTGTTTTCAATTTCCTTTATTCCTGTTGTAATCTTTGTTATTTCTTTCCTTCTGCTTGATTTGGCATTAGTTTGCTCTTCTTTTTCTATTTCTTCCAGGTGTGCAGTTAGGCCTTTGAAATGGCTCTCCCTTTCTTTTTAATGTAGGCATTTGGGGTCACGAATTTTTCTCTCAGCACTGCCTTTGCTGCATTAGTAGATTTTGAAATGTTGTCTTCTTGTTTCATTTTTCTTGAGAGATTTACTGATTTATCTTGAAATTTCTTCTTTGAACACTGACTGAGTGTGCTATTTAACCTCCATATATGTGTGAATTTTCCCATTCTCCACTTGTTATTGATTATTGATTTTCAGCTTCATTCCGTTATGAGCAGAGAAAGTGCTTTGTATAATTTCAATCTTTTAAAATTTACTGAGACATGTTGGTTTATTATCCTAAGATTGATCCATGAGCACTCACAAAAAATGTGCATCCTGCTATTTTGGGGTGCAATGTTTGTATATATCTATTAGGTCTAGTTTGTTTATCATATTATGCAAGTTCTCTGCTTCCTTATTTATCCTCCGTTGAGATGTTCTATCTATTGATGAGAGTGGGGGACTGAAATCTCCAGTTATTATTTTAGAGATGTCTATTTCTCTTCCCAGTTTTCCTAATGTTTGCCTCATGTATTTTGAGGTACTTTGATTAAGTGAATAAATATTTATGACCATTATTTCTTCTTGGTAGCATGTCCCCTTTATTAATATATAATGCCATTTATAACAGTTTTGCACTTAAAGTCTATTTTGTCAGATACTAGTATAGCTACCCCAGCTCTTTTTTTGGATACTGTTTGTGTGGAATATTTTTTTCCAACCTTTCAATTTCAGCCTATTTGTATCCATGGGTCTGAGGTGGGTCTCTTGTATATAGCATACAGATGGCTCATATTTTTTAATCCATTCTGCCAGTTTGTGTCTTTTGATTGGGGAGTTTAATCCATTAACATTCAATGTTATTATTATAAAGGCAGTACTTACTTCAACCATTTTATCATTTGGCTTCTATATTTCATATCTTATTTTTGTCTGACATTTTAAACATTTATTATCCTTACTGATAATCTTCATTTCACACTCTCCTTCAATCCTCTCTCTCCTTTTTATTCCCCTTTCAGGCTGCAGAACTCCTTTAGTAGTACTTTTCCTTTTTTAAATATATTTTTATTTATTTTAAAAACATACATAGATTACACAAAATATTACATAAAAAAATAGGGGATTCCTATATGCCCCACTCCCCATACCTCCCATTTTTCCCACATTAACAACTTCTTTCATTAGTGTGGTACATTCATTGCAATTGATGAACACATTTTGGAGCAGTGCCACATAGCATGGATTAAAGTTTACTTTTTTTAGAAGTTCTTGTAGAGCAGGTCTCTTGTTAACAAACTCTCTCAGTTTCTGTTTATCTGTGAATATTTTGAACTCTCCCTCATTTTTGATGTACATTTTTGCCAGATAAAATGTTCTTGGATGGCAGTTTTTCTCTTTCAGTATCTTTAATATATCTTACCACTGCCTTCTCGCCTCCTTGGTTACTGATGAGAAATTTGCATTTAGTCTTATTGAGCATCCCTTGTTTGTGAGGAATTGCTTTTCTCTTGCTGGTTTCAGGATTCTCTTTTTATCTTTAGCATTTACTTTATGATTAGTATGTGTCTCAAAGTAGATCTATTCAGATTTATTCTATTTGGAATACACTGTGCTTCCTGAACTTGGATCTTTATGTCTTTCCTAAGAGTTGGGAAATTTTCAGCCATTATTTCCTCAAATATTCTTTCTGCCGCTTTCCCTTCTTGTCTCCTTCTGTGACACACATGATGCATATTTATGTGCTCCATGCAGTCATTCAATTTCCTGAATCCCTACTCAATTTTTTCCATTCTTTTCTCTATCTATTCTAGTCTTTTCAATTTTAGATATCCTGTCTTCTAGATTTCCGCCAGTTTAAATATTCTGTTGTATGCCTCTAATGTATTTTTCTCTTTTTTCTATTATTTTTTTCTTCTTTATTTTCTTTTAAATGTTACATTCAAAATATATGAGGTCCCCATAAACCCCCCACCCCACCCACCCACCCCTCCCATATCATCAACCTCTTCCATCATTGCGGCACATCCACTGCACCTGGCGAATACATTCTAGAGCACCGCTGCACCACATGGACAGTGGTCCACATTGTAGTCCACACTCTCCCCCAGACCACTCAGTGGGCCATGATAGGACACACAACATCCAGCATCCGTCCCTGCAGCATCTCCTAGGTCAACTCCAAATCCTGAAAATGCCCCCACACATTTTTAATCTCATCCATTCTCAGGAGCTCAGTTTTTTTTTTTTTGCAACCTTTCAAATTCTTCTTTATGCTTACTAGTGTCTTCTAAATATCTTCTTTCTCTTTAGCCATATTTTGCCTCATCTCCTTGAATTTATTTAGGATATTTACTTATTTATTTATTTTTAATGATTTATTTCTCCTCCCCCCTTGTTGTTTGCATTCTGTCTACTTTGTGTGTCCATTTGTTGTGTACTCGTCTTCTTTTTTAAGAGGTACCAGGAACTGAATCTGAAACCCATTGGCTTGAGTTACCTCCACTTCTTGCTTGTTGTGTCTCTCATTTTGTTTCCTTGCTGTGTCTCTTCATTGTATCAGCTTGGTGCATCAGCTTGCCATAGAGTTCATAGAGTCAGCTTGCACTTTTGCTTGTCTTCCTTTAGGAGGCACCAGGAACCCAACACAGGACCTCCCATGTGGTAGGCAGGTGCCCAACTGCTTGAGCGATATCCTTAAGATATGTATTTAAATATCAATGATTAGTTGTTTTGCAGCTTATGTTTCACCTAAAGTTTAATTTGTTCCTTTGACTTGTCCATATCTTCCTGTCTTTTAGTATGGCTTGTAATTTCTTGCTGATGTCTAGGCAACTGATCCTAGTGAGTTTCCTCTAATGGTCAGTTTCTTTCTCTTGCTTAGGGTTTTATTGTTGATTGGATTTGCACTATGGCTCTTCTTTGGTTCTCGGTTAAACATATTGTAGATCTTAAAAATTACCCATTTTTAAGTGATGAAACAAGTTCAGGGACTCATAAATGGGACACAGAGTAGTCCAAAGGACCCTAGCAAGGGATAAGAAAGATGCTTTGGTTTCATGGAGATGCACTTTCTTGGTCTGCCCACAAGGTGGTGCTCTTCAGCAAACATTTACATAGCCCTAGGAGGGCGTGTGTATTTTTCCACCTCCACTGTGTATTGTTGAAACTATGTCCATGGGAATCCCTATTTCAGACAGGCAAGAAACAAAACTCAGAGCCAGACCAAGCTATCCAAAATTGCTGATCAGAAGCCATGCTTGGCCCTCAGTCATGCCCTACCTTTTCCCAGGGAAGAAGACCTTCATGACCCTCTCCAATGACAGCAGTCAGTCATGAGCCATACTAGAGGCTTCCTGTCTCAAGAGTAGAAGATGGGCACCATTCCCTGATGCAAGAGTAATTCACTGAAAGTTTTTGCTGCTGCTTCTCCATCTCACTGTTCCACTCTTTTATGAACGCTGTACAGTACTCCTCCGGACTCCAGCCCCAGAACAGTTATTTTGTATAGTTTCTGCCTATTCATTTGCTGTTTCATAGAAGAGGGTTGAGCCCTGCTGCTCCCTTCACTGCTATCTTCTTGGCAGTTAAGAATAATTTGATGCCACCCTTCAAGTTGATATTGATTTTATTTTTGTATTTTTATTTTTGGGGTTGATTTCTTTTGATGCTGGGACTGCCCACCACATGAACTCAGATTTGCCACCTGGAAAAAGGAACCGAGACCTGCAGGTCTTGGCTCTGACACCCACATTCCCAGAGTCAGAGGTGTACCAAAAAGTTACATCTTTATTCTGATCTATACACAGTAAAAAAAAATGGTGAAAAAAGTTGTGCATGGAAATTTAAAGCACTTCAGCTCCTTCCCAGATTGTAGAGTGAAACTGTCATTGAAACTTAAATCTTTTCCATTATTTTAATTATTGTGCAATACTGACTTTTTAGGTCTCTAACAGAACTCAAAACCAAATGCCAATACATCATAATAAAGGCCTTTTCTGCCAGGGGTCTAATCAAAGTTTTCCCTCTTCTAAAAGATTCAGCCTTCCCCATTTTGAAATGTTTCTCCCAACTCAGTATAATTCTGGGATGACTTTCAGATGGGGTATAACCAAAGTAATTATTTAGATAGTGGAAACATATTTATTGTATACCAGAGGAAAAAAAGGAACAAAACACAGACATTATCCCTATTTTCCTGTTTATAGTAGAGGTAAGTCATCAACCCTGTAACATTCTCCATGCTTATGGAGAAGTCCATCAAAGAAATTGAAAATAAGTAACAACCTTCATGACATGGAGATGTGTTAAATTACTCACTGCATTCAAGTATAGGGAGAAAGTCAGGACCTAAGAGAGACAGGAGAGAAGTCATTGTGACCCAGAGCAGGGCGTTTGAGCAATAAACTTAGAAATGTAAAGATGAACTTAAATCCCTGCGGTTCAGCTTTATGCTTCAGCAGCACCTGCCAGCCACCCTCAGAGTGAACAAATCTATTACTTGTGGTAGTTAATGCCTTTCTCCTCTTCCTGATTTGATTGTGTTTTCCTCATTCTTTTGTAAAATGCTCCCAGTTATCATTTGGCTCTACAACTCACATTTAAATTCAGAACTACTGGTCTCCTTCATCCAGTAGGCTTAGCTATTACAGACATATCTATTCTGTCAGAAAAAGTATAGCCTTTTTTCTAAGGGAAGTAGCTGAGGACAAGAGATATAAATCTATTTCCTCTAAAAAATCAACACATGCACATCCTGTTACTCAGGATATCTTTGGGTAAAATAAATCCAACTCTGGTTATATAAATCATCATATATATATATTATATATATATATATATATATATATATACAAAATAGTTACAATCTCTTACATCTGTATAGTACTCTTGAAAATATCTTATTTCATTTTACACTAACAATAGCCCAATGATGTATGTATTTGTCTTAGATGCATTTTGTAGATGAAGAAACTGGGGCTTGGGGAGATTAAAAACTTTGCCAACATCACACAGCCAGCAAATTTGTGTTGCAGCTATTCTTGCAACTTTCCCTTTACATAATAGCAGCCCCATTTCAATTTGTCCTTTAAAAAGTCCGTTGACTTGGACCAAATTTATCAAAGAAAATGGCACTTGAGTCAACACAAGAAACTTAGAAACCAAGTGATTTTTAAAAATCCAGTTCAATTTAGTATATTTTGATGACATCATTTACAAACTTCCTCTCTGCAGAAGAAAACAATTGGCTGACTTGATAAATTTGACCTTTTGTTACACATAAATTGTTATTGAGTACTTATTATATGTAAGGTCTCATGGTAAGCTTTTTTTAAAAGATTTATTTATTTATTTTTAAAAATTTATTTCTCTTCCCTACCCCCACCACCCCCAGTTGTTTGTTCTCTGAGTCCATTTGCTGTGTGTTCTGTGTCTACTTGTATTCTTGTCAGTGGCAACCGGAATCTGTATCTCTTTTTGTTGAGTCATTTGCTGCGTCAGTTCTCCATGTGTGCAATGCCATTCCTGGGCAGGCTGCACTTTTTTCGCATTGAGCAGCTCTCCTTACGGGGCACACTTCTTGCACTTGGGCTCCTATATGAGGGGGACACCCCTGCGTGGCACTGCACTTCTTGTGCGCATCAGCACTTCGTATGGGCCAGCTCATCATACAGGTCAGGAGGCCCTTGGTTTGAACCTTGGACCTCCCATGTGGTAGGTGGATGCCATATCTGTTGGGCCAAATCCGCTTCTACATGTTTTATCTCATTTAATCTTTATCTCATTTAATCCTCACAATAACACTATATGGTCAGCACTATTTTTTTATTATACATTGATCACACAAAATGTTACATTAAAAGATATGAGGTACCCATATACCCCATTCCCCACACACCCCACTCCTCCCACATTAACAACTTCTTTCATTAGTATTTTACATCCATTGCATTTGATGTGTACATTTTGGAGCATTGCTACACAGCATGGATTATAGTTTATGTTGCAGTTTACACTCTCTCTCAGTCCATTCAGTGGGTTATGGCAGGATATTTAATATCCTGCCTCTGCCCCTGTAATATCATTCAGGACAACTCCAAGTCCCCAAAATTCCCCAATATCACACCTCTTTTTCCCTCTCCCTCCTTCAACTTCTGTGGCCACTGTCTCCACATCAATGATATAATTTCTTCCATTGCTAGTGTCATAATAATTCTATAGTCGAATACCAGTAACTCAACTCTAATCCATATTTTATTCCTCCATCCTGAGCACCCTGGGATGGCGATGTCCACTCCACCTCTAAATCGAGAAGGAACTTAGATCCCACATTTTTGATGGATGGGATTCTCCTGCTTGCAGTGTAGACTCTCAGTTCCCTGATGTGGTGGTTGACCATCCTCACTTCCCTGTTAGTGGTCAGCACTATTATTATCATCACTTTTCAGATAAGGAAACAAGCAGATATGTCAAGTTAATGACTTGCCCAAGGTCATAACCAATGGATAGCAGAGCAAGGATTTGAACCCTGACAGGCTTGCATTTAGAACCTGCTTTCTTTAAACCACTCTGCTGAGCCACTTTGGCTATATAGAAAGCTGAACTACCTGATCTTGAAAAGACTTATAGCCCTAAAACATCCTTGACTATAAGATTGCTTTCCATGGACAGATCTAGAACACTTATATGCAATGAACAGTAGAACCACTTTGCTTTTGGGTTTTTGCTACCTAATTGAGAAATACCCAGGAGGCAGGTAAAGAAGGTGTTGCTGAGAGGCTACTTAACCTATTGGAAAAAATGTGGCTCATGCAGATGACACTGCTGAGTTTTACCACCATCACTTTTGGAACTGAACATGTTGGCATACAAGTGACTGTTGCAAGGACACACAAAGGTTAAATAAATGTTCATCCATGTGCATCCAAATGAGAGTGGATTTTCTTGTTTTTAATTTGCTGCACTGGCACATGAGATCACAAGGAATGTTTACTTTTTGTGTTCCATGATGATATAAAATCCCTGTGAACATGCAATCTTACCATTGTAGAGTCTCTAGCAAACCCTTGTCATTACCATTTTTCCCTGGATAAAATTTACCTTATATCCCAAGTTTCTTTCTCATTTTCAATCTTCTTCAAACATGGCTACAAAGTAAACCACATATTCTATGTGCCTTGTATGAGTTATTACTTTTTAATAATGTGAATAGGTGAACAGAAGCATTTTTGATCTTCAGTATCTAATTATTTAATCGCTATTATTATTGTAAAAGGTTTTTATAAATATGTAAAAAAGCAAGAGTACATCAAGCTACATGACAGCAGTAATTTGCAAAGACAGACATTTCACTTGCATTACTAATAGAAGTGTATTTAAAAAACAAAACCCTACCAGGATTAGTGCAACCGCTGACAGCAAGATCTGGCTAACCTCATTTGTCTATTTTGTAACTGTGAGAGGTTTATCCCCACATCAATCCATGTCAAGCATCTACATCAGAGATTGCTTAATAACAACCCACAGATTTATTTGGCTTGGCCCAACATTTAGAAATTGGGAGATCTGACACAAAATTGGAATGTCATGCTTCTCTAGAAAATTTACAAAGCCTGTCAACCCTGGATTAATTTTCATGACATAAGGGGTCTGGAGGTGAGGGGAAGCTGGATGGAGCATGCCTCACTAATTCACCACTCACTGTTTTCCTTACACCTGACAGGTCCTGTTTAGCACTGCTTGCACTTGAGTTTGTGACCTTTGGTCTGCATAATCTCTACATCTTTTCTTGGAAAGAGCTCAAGTTTTCTTTTTCTTTTCTGATCTATTTCCCTGAGAGTCTTTTAAAATCCAATATTATTGTTTTGCTTATTCTTCAAACATTTACTGTTTGGTTTAAAATGAGAACAAAAAAAGATGACTAAGCATGAAATAGAAACCACATTAATAGATTGATATTTCCATTCTTAGGTCACTGAGTAACCTGTATACATCTTATGAATGAATTTTTGTATACTCTGCCCCACATCTTAGGTTGATAAACTTTTCTAAGGCAATGGGTCTTAACTTTTAGTATATTATGCCCCAACAATCATATCAGATAATCTAGGTCTCCACATAGTAGGAAGAAAAAGCCCACCTTTATGAGATGTGTATGTTGAGAGGCATTTGATTATTATGTTTATCACTTAGACAAGTCTTAAAGACCTAAAATTTGCCTTTTAGGCAAATTTACAATTATAGTTGTGGTGGCCACTTCCACCCATCCCTGGAAGAATGCCTACCCTTAGACGAAATGACTAAGTGCTAGAGTTGGGGTCAAACTTAGTACAACATATTAGAGCACTGTTAACAAGCTATGATATTAAGAGTTTATGCAAGATGATGGGTTTCTTCTATTTAAAACTTTCTGTGTTTCTTCAGGACCTGTCAAACTGAAGTTGCTGTATTTCAGTTTCTTGGTCCACACTGTTGTATACAATGTTAGTTCTGAATAGTTCACATTATTTTGTTAAACTTTTAAGTTCTGTGAGGAAGAGGACCAAGCCTGATTTGTTTGCTACTTGTTTTTGTTACCTATTAATGTATAGACGACTACAAAACTTAATGAACTAAATTTTTTATTATTATATCTCATGATACTGAGGGTCAGAAATTCAGACAAGTCGTAGCTGGGATCGCTTGTCTCTGCTCTGTGATGTTTGGGACCTCAGCTGTGGTGACTCAAATACCTGGGACTACAACAGCTGAACAGCTTTCTCTCCACACAAGTTCTCTCTATTTTGGCTACTTGGGCTTCATATTGACATAGCAGACAGTCTTAGATTTGTCACAGTTATTTATTTTTTCTCTATTAGAGAAGTTTTGGGGTTACAGTACAATCATGCATAAGTGTAAGATTCCCATATACCACACTATTATTAATACCTTTTATTGTTGTGGAAAATGTGTTTCAATTGATGGTAGCACATTTTTATAATTGTTCTGTAAACTATAGTCCATGGTTTAGCTTAGGGTTCACTGTTTGTATTTTATAGCTCCAAGGATTTTTTTTTAATGTTACTGTGTAAGATTTCTTATATGGTTGTTCAGGGTCCCAAGAATGAGTGCTCCAAGAATAGGAATTGGAATCTGCCAGTTTCTTAAAGCCTAGATCTACGAATTGTCACAGTGTGACTTCTGCAATATTCTGTTGGTCAAAAGAGTCACAGATTTTGCTCAGGTTCAAGAGGAGGACATTGGTCCCCCTTCTTGATGAAAGAAGTATCAAAGAATTTGTTGTCCTCACCCTATCCCCAGATCCTAAAAGAATATCTGGCACAGAGAAAGTAAAAAAACAAATGAGTGAGTAAATAGCTTAGTTTTAATAATATTGAAGCACTCTTCTCACATTTGTTAATGAAAAACTCATTTTGATTGCCTAAAATACACAGATGATATTAGAACCTCAAGTGAGTCAATCTCCAAATGTAGAACCAGCCTAAAGCTCAGATTACAGTTCTCCAAATAGCACAGGAAAAATTTCATAAAAAATGAAGCGATAATATAACAGTGGCAAAGTAATTACTTTTTTTATCTTATATGACACTATACCACTGTCACAGCCTGCCAATAATTCACATCATTTACAACTTTGTATAAGTCTCAATAATTATCTCTACTTTCACTGGGCTAGAAAATCAAAATTTAGTACCAAGAATACATTAGAAAACAAAGAGCAATATCAGGAAGTCACAAGGAAGACTGCTGTCAACTGACACACTTTGGTTTACGTTATTATTTCTTCTCATGAAAAAAAACCAAAGCAGTAAAAGAAGTGCCCCAAAATAATAAAAAGTACTATGAATGTCTTGAGCATGGAATTCTTGACAAACTCTTTACTTACCCAAGCCCTCCCCTTTCTTTACTGCACCTTCTTTAATAATAAAATCTTGATTCATGCTCCTGATTATTCATGATACCTGGTAACAGCCATAATTACTTTTCATAATTTGCTTAATAAAACATGCTTTCCTGCACTTAGTTGAGCCAGAACTTTATGCCATTTGATGTCCTGTGAATGGCAAAATGACTTATTGGCCCAAGACTCTGGTTAAGGGGAAGATTGTAAGAAGATTGTCATTGTAGCAGAAGCTGTTGGTGAGATAGACAGATACTAATTTTTGTTTTTATAAAAGATATATTTTATTAAAATGTTAGTGTTTCTAGAAGATATACTAGTCTCCTCTGCTCCCCTACTGTAATATAATACCTTGATAACAATTCATTTTTTAAGAATGATGAGATTAAGGACTCATTCATTCAACATGTATTTCTTTAGTACCTACTCTGTGAAAATAAGTGTAGGAATGCAGGCAAACAAAGGAAACACAATTCCCTTACTCATGGAGCTTATATTCTAGTTACAGAGGCTGTCAAAATATCAAGTAAATACATAAATAATTATAATATTTACAAATAGCAATAAGTTCTGTGTATCAAAGAGCATTAAGTTTCTAAGGGAGCTTGGAGTTCATAAACTCAGGGGTGTCAAATTCAACCATGTTTTTGATGAGGCAGATAGATCACTTAAATGGGTGTCAGACAAAAGGTTTTTGAACAAATAAGGCAAAGGCATTAAACCATTGCAAAAGTGAGACCAAACATAAAATTTACAATAATAATCTATAGGAGGGACTAATTGACTCAAGTAAGATTGAAGAGCTGCTAAAATTGACACAAAGAGTTACTTGCAAGAAAAATGCAAAGCTTATTTGGACAGTAAGCAGGTTAACTATTTCAAACAGTTTCATTCTCTGCTATTTGGACTACGAATAAATTATTTCCTACAATGTTAAATGTTTGAACTAAATAGATTAATGCAAGGAAAAACAATCATCATTTTTTTCCCATTGACCACACTTTGACACCATTTATAACAATATATCATACCGTTTCTTTCAAAATAATTTATATTTGGGAAGATCAATCATTTCATTCTTGATATTTAAAAACATTACAATGTTTACTTGGTTTAAATTATTCATTACCTGATAGACATTGGGCTAGGATCTGAACTATAACTAAGTCCCCTCCCCTATACAGTCCAGTGAGGAAAAAAGACAATAATGAAAAAATACATGTCAAGTAGGTAAAAATGTTGTCAAGTGAGATAAAGAAAAGTTAAGGGTTAGAGAGTGATCATTTTAGGCAAGGTGATTGGGGAAAACCTCTTTGAGGAGGTTATACTAGAACAAAGGTCTCAACTATTTTTTTAGATGAACCTTGCATGAATGTTTCCCACCACACAGCCCCTTAGGCAATAGATTTTCACAAAAGCTGGATCTTGCTCCTGACTTTTAAAAGCCCATTGGATCAAAAGATTCTATGGCATTATGTGCAATAAAAAGGTAGTATAGCTAATTTCTTCAACAACACTTTATCAAGGAATCACTATATACTGATTACTGTACTGCTTTTACTGATTAATGAATGAGGTGTCTGCCCTCCAGGAATACACTGAAAGAATCTGAATGCCTCAGACAAACTAAATGGGTTCTGGAAGAGAAATCGCATAAACCTTAGACCAAGTAGTCATGAAAGGGATAAAAATATAGATCATCTTCAAATATTGTGAGACAAAAAAGAAATCTAAAATTTAGGAATCACATGTTGATTTCAAATTATGGAAAAAAGAAAAGCCTATAGCTAAGAATATTTATAAGGAAGTACAATGTTATTAGAGATTCAAGCATTCATGGAATTAACATTCACAGTTTTGTCTATCTATAAGTAACTTCCAGAAAGTCTATAACATAATCATTTGTAGCATTGCTGAGGTATAAATTTGAGTCTATATGTTTCCCGTTTAGCTTTTTCACGAATCTGTTAAGGACCTCTAAGTTTATTTGCCAGTATCATAATTTTGCATATTTTTTAAAGCAGGAAGGTGAAAAACACACTAGGGATTGATAAACACACAATGCGATAATTGCTGAATAAATTGAAAAGACTATAAGAACTGTGGTAAACTCTTTATAACTCACCAATATCCCTAAATTTACTTCTTTTCACCTTTCTTTTTAAAGAGGAACTGAACATGACCCGCCCACATTTAGAAAAGGAACCAAAGTGTGGTTTGTTTCAACCATGGTATCTCGTGATTCTGTATGTCTTTCCATGTTGCTTTGCCTGAACAAACTCCTTTGCTTATCACCTCTGCAGTTGTCCTAAGTGAGAAATAAGGTTGTTGCTACTACTAGTAAAGCACTTTGATCTCATTTGTGTGGAAGTGTTACACATGTGAAGACTGGATCTCTGGATTATCAGGCAATCATTTTATCTAATGCTAAAATTCAGGAAACATACGTTTAAGACACATTTAAAAAATTACAAAGTGCTGAGGATTCCAAGATGTATGGTGCTGACTAGCTCTTGAAATAAGCAGTCAACACCAAAAGGCACCAAAAAGAAAGAATGCATGGCTTTCACTTCTTTGTAAATGCTCTTGGGCAAATAAGAATGAAAAGAAATCAGAGCAAAAATCTTCAAAAAGCTGTTCAATGATTATTTATGGTATTTTGATAATTTATGGTATTTTGAAAGTCAGATGTTCTGAGATACATAATAATTGCAATTAGTAATAAAAACTGTAGCTTATTTCAGTGTGAATAAATATTTTCTAATACTTTACCTATCCTACACATTGTTCAGTAAGGATAAAAATTGGAAGGTGCAAATGCTTATTACCAACTTCTAATCCATACTATTTACTTTCAGTGACTCTCTACATGGTTATATTATCTCAATTTGTCCCTAGAAAGGTCAAAGGGAAAGAAAATTTGGGGAGAAAGAAAGAATGGCCTATTGTAGCTCATCTCCACTACACACCCAGAACATGGAAAGTGCTCAACAATCGGTATATTTCTGCTGCTAATGATGTCCTAAAGATTGTACTATCTTTGTTGGTGAACACTTTCTTTTCACATATAACATATTATTTACATCTAAGAAAGACCTGCATTATGGCTTAGGCTCTCGAAAGTCCAGGTCAAGAGACTTCCCCACTCCACCACTTATTAGCTCTATTATCTTCAACAAGTTCAAGTTTTATAACTTCTCTGAGTCTGTTTCCTTATTTTAAAAACAATAGGTAATAGTTGTGCCTACTCAGGATTATGTTGAGACTAAATGAAATAAGGTAAGGAAAATCCCTGTCCTAGTAACAGGCTTATAGCAAAGGGCTTAATAAATATTTTATTTATACATAATAAATATCTAATTTAATAAATTTCAGGGTAGAAAATAGAATAATGTAATTTGAAAGTTCCAGTTCAAAGAGCAATCATTTTCCCGAGTTATTTTTTTAATATGACATTTCTGTGAGGTAACACAGGAGAGCAACAGAGATCTATTATCCCCATTTTATATAAGGAGCAACTGAGGCATAGAGTAATTCTGTTTCTTAGGAAAAATTACAGTGGTGATTATGAGTGAACAAGAGCTAGAACACAGGTATGAATAGAGCTAGGCACATTGTTTGCTCCGTGGATAGAAGAGGATATAGCCAACCAGAAGGACCTGCCCTATATTTAATGATTATCATTATTTGAAAGGCAAATTCACAGAGAAGTGACATGACAGGAGAGGTTAAAAGGTTTAATAAAACTCCATAAAGTTGATTACAAAAATAAACCATTTGACTAATGTGCAGAACAGGCAAAAAACAAACAAACAAACAAAAAAAGACTTGAGACTATTTAAGAGTTTGCAAGGGCTTTCAGGACAAATATTTAAGAATTCAAATTCTGAACAAAAATAATCATGTGTCTAAATGAAGCAAATTGGTATTTACACAACCCTGAAAATGTGACTGTGTCGTCAGGTTTCTTATTGCTGAAAAACACTTGATCTTCTCAGGCATCCAAAGCAAGCCTACTTGAAACAAGCAATTACCAGGCCATATGGGAAAATAGCCACCCTACCTCAGGGTGAGTGCCCCCATTTTGTTTTACTTGAAACATCACTAACCATGAGAAAAATAATTCTGTTTTAAAAAGCTATCTGCATTTTCAATAGCATCGCCTTTACCAGAGTCCTAGAATGTTGATGGTTAATGCTCCCAGCTGTTTTTTTTTTTTTGGTGGTACATTTATTAACAAAAGGAAAAGTTCAACAGCACTCTAAAATGGGTGTGCTACAAAGAGAAGAACATGAAATGGTTGTACAACAAAGCTGCAGGTTGCTATGGCCAAGTGGTATGTTTGATACTGCAATACAGGAGGAAACATGAAAGTCAATCTTCTGTTCAGTGGGGGAGCATTTTTCAGGTCACATACTGCTGTTTTTAATGTTGCTCACTTGGTAAGTATTATTTATTTGGGCTAGTGACCAAGTGAGCAGGATGAAATCAGCTTGCTATATTTAAGTAAAAATTAATGATATTTTGCATATGAACATTCACTGCATTTGCATTTTCAGAACAAGAAAAAAGGTTTATGCTATAACATAGAGTTTTCATGGTGCTGTACCAGATTAGATAGCATATATCAGAAAATAGCATGTGTTGTGTGGAAACTTCCAAAATATCTGGATAGAAGAATTCTCAAATGTACTTAAATTATGAAGTACCAAATCATAACTATAGGATAATATAGAAAGGAACAAGAGGATTAGTGTATATAAATTAAAGATTTGAGGAGGACTATTCATTCATTCTTCCAGATCACATGGGTACTATTTAATTCCCTGAAGTTGTCAATTTACCAAATAAAAACTCTCATGGTAAGAAAGTGGTAATACACAATCCAGAATGCTGGTTTCTAATTAATGAACTGTAAGGTATCTGTCATAGAGGAACCTCAAATTAGTCTCTGAATCCTTGAAGTAGTGCCAGGAAGGTATATTTTCAACGTATCTTACAAACTCATATAAAAAATATTTCAGTTGAAATTCTTTCTTGAGTACACGCTATGTACACCTGACACTAGGAAGGACACAGAGAAGAAAAGCACATAGTCCCCAACTTTGAGTGGTTTCTAGGAAAGATAAACAGATCTATAAATTTCATCCAAGTCAGAGTATGACAAGTTCAATAGAATAGTGTAATGAGAATAATGGGGGGTGATGTGTTGACACTTATTTGGGACTGTAATTTCTGTGATTTCCACTTTATAATCTCTGGGATTTGAAGATGTTCTGCAGTTCATCTTGTAGTCCAATCATCACTTTGAAATGAGTTTTAATGTGACTTCCAAACTACAGTTGTAAAGCTTTTTTCAGAGTTTTATATGGAAGAGTAAAAATTCATGCCTCACAAATTTTGTAATGATTGTGAATCAGTTGTTTATTTGACTGCATTTATCTGGTTTATGTCACCTGCTTCCCCCTTCAGGAGTTCATATACCCTAATTGGATGAATGTGTACTGGCCTTACTCTCTGTAGAGCAGTGGTTCTCAAAGTTTGATCTTTGGACCACCAGCATCAGCATCACCTAAGGAATGCAAAATCACAGGCCTTACCTCAGACATACTGAATCAGAAACTTTGGAGGTAGGATACAGCAACCTCATTTAACAGGCCTTCCAGGGGATTCTGATATATGATCAAGTTTGAGAACCACTGGTCTATACAAGAGAAAGATTATCAGAAAGAACTGAAGCCCAACGCCACCATCCCAAAATTACATACTAAAGAAAAGTTCTATTTTTTATGTGATGGCAGTGAAAAAGAGGAACATCTGAAGACCTCGGCTTAGGGGGAGCCCCTAAAATATTTGTACCAACCTCTTAGAGGTATTTGCTTTCCAGTAGAACCACAGAAGCAACAGTGCTTTAGCCCAAATGACAATCAACATCTCTGGGATTTTAGGGTATGAGAGCTCACAGTGAAGATGTCTGGAGGCTCCTCATATCGCACCTCGTATGCAGCAGGTTTCTGACCCCTGAAGACTTAAACCAAATGACGACTCATAAAAGAATTTACAGGGCGGGCTTCAAGCACTAGTGAGCAGAGGAATTACGTGGACTCTCCCAGCCCAGTCCCCTTCAATGCTATCTCTTAGCCAGAGCTGTCAGCTGTGTGAAAGATTTCATCCCTTCCTATGGAGCAAACATCCTAACTTGCCTACCTGCTGCTAATCCCCTGCTGGCCAGGTCCTTGATTTTGAATGTTCAAAGATTGCTTATGACCATGTTCGCAACAAAAGCAAATAGCTATGTAACTTCCTTAGCCCTGAGTCTCATTTTCCTTAGGAAAATTTTCATCAGAAATACTGTGATGTAAATTACATCTTTTAGCAATTTAGTTTTCAGCCTTGTTTTTCAAATCAATTTTTGTGCTTGAGGTTAATGTTGTTGCCTGAGGTGTTGAATGAATATTGGAAATTTGACACAAAAGACAAAGACAAGAAATAGGGGAAGAGGAGAATGGAACCAAGAGCTGATTGAAGCCTAGGGATAATTTGACCAAACCATGAAAATAGCAAATATAGAATGAATTAGACCTTTTGCATCAGAGCTAACAAGCTAAGCTTGTCAGGTAAATAAGGCTCTCAGTAAAGTGTATTCTGACTTGCATTTCCCAAGATGTTCTGTTCTACAGACCAGGCTCCAAACACCTGGAGGATGCAGCATTTAGATCAGTGAAGAAGCAATTCCTTTGAGGTTGCTGCTTTAGCATAATGACAGCAGATAGACAGCCTGGCAGCAGCATGTATTCTCCAAAGAAGAGGAAAAGACGTACTTGTGAGGGGTGAATTTCCCCATACATGTTTTTAAAATCACATTGGACATGGCCATCTAAGCTCAAGGTATCTTGCTTTAACCCATAACAGCAGGAAAAGATTCTTGTTTTTAAAGATTCTAGGAAACGCTGCACCCCATCCATGACTGTGAATCAAAGGAGAGCCGCAGAAAAAGATGGGAAACATGCATTGCCTGCCATTAAGAGTACTCACACACACATACACAAAACCTAACACAAAAAACAATCACACCAGGTACTCACATAACTGCTGTACACACATGTAGGGTCTGTTTGATGGCAGTCCAGATAGTATTTTCTATCATCTGGTTGAAAAGGTGCAGAAGACTTCCATCAGCTAACATATCTCCACCAACTGCTTATCTTGTCAGTTATCATAACTTCTCAAGGGCCTGAAGTATAAGTCCATTGAGCTTAGACAGTATTTAATTTAATTGAAAAGGTTTCAGAAGTGGACAGGGCCTTGAATGACTAGGATTCAGGCTGGGGGTAATTTTAATGTGGCAAATGAATGTAAGAGCTCAATATACTTCCAAAAGAAAGACCAATGACAGGCCAAGTATGATTACCTCATTTAAGGGGTGGTTTGAGGAAGCCTGAGTCTCTCTGGGAAAAGAAATAGGGAGCCACCCAATCAGGATAAAGTAGTAAAGAGAAAGTAGGACTACCAAGAAATAAGGTGTCACCCAATCAGGATAAAGTAGTACAGAGAAAGTAGGACTACCAAAGACAGACTCCAATAATATACATCTCACTACTTCAGCAAGGACCTAACCTTGAAAAAATATGAGTTATACATGGGAAGCAGATGTGACTCAAGCAGTTGGGCTCCCATCTACCGTACAGGAGGCAATCTGGGGAAGGCAACCTTGCCTGAACAGAGAGCTGGCCCACACATAATGCATGGCGTGCTAGCTCATGTGAAGTGCTGACAGGCACAGAGTACTGGCCCATGCAAAGTGCTGACCCGTGCAGCATGCTGGCCTATGCAGGAGTGCTGGGCCACTCAGGAGTGCTGGCTTGCATGCAGAGCTGGTGCAGCAAGATGATGCAACAAAAAGACATACAGAGGAGAGACAATAAGAGACACAGCAGACCAGGGAGCTGAAGTGGTGCAAGAGATTGAGCACCTTTCTTCCACTCTGGAAATTCCCAGGATCAGTTCTCATTGCCACCCAAAGAGAAGACAAGCAGACACAGAAGAACACACAGCAAATGGACACAGAAAGCAGACAGCAAGTGCAAAAGAATGAAGGGGGAGAAATAAATAAATCTTTTTAAAAAAGATCAATTATAGAGTCTGCCTTTGATATGAGGAGCCCGTAATATGAATGGGGGAGAAACTACATTTCAGTGATTCTGTGAAACAGGAAAAACAAAGCAGATGCAAAGATGCAATACACAATTACTAAGGAAATTGAATTTAGAAGTTAGGAGTGCCCAAAATGGCAGGTGGGATGAACAAAGTGGCAGAGTGTACATTCCTTGCCAAGAATATGTATGAAGGTACCCTAAGGGCCACCTGGAGAAGCAAATAGTCTCAAGAGCTTTCTTTTTGAAATGGAGAGTTTGCCTGAGAAGTAGGTTTTATACTAGGTTTCTGCAAATTAAAAAGAATATTCTAATACTCTTCCAAAACGTATGTAACTTACACTGAAGCTGAATGGCTGATGTTGGTCATAGATTACAGTAAATACTAATAATCCAGGAATGAAAAGAGCTAAGAATTATTCTTGTGAAATAATCTGTGTCTTGGATGACACAGAGTGCGTAAATAATGCGAGTGAATACAGCACAATACAGGGGATCTTAGAACATTTAAAGTTTAATATACTACAAATAAATTTCAATACTGATAAATGAAAAATAATAAGTTTTATGGAGCTTTGTCATATGCTGTAAATTGGAGAGGATCATAAAATATGAGGAATAAAAAAGTAAGGAAATGGAGCATTTGTTACAATTGATGGGATGGGGTATAGGAATCCTGTATTTTACACATGTATACATGATTTTTCTGTAAACCCAGAACTTCTTCTAATAAAAAATATTAAGAAAAAAAGTAGGGGAGTTGAAAGACAAGTCTGTGCACATTATTTGTGAATGATGAAGAGTGAATGAATGAGAAGAACAGGAAGACAATGTCTTGAAAATTGATGACTTTGATGAGTCCTTATCACACAAATCTGTGTGCTTCATAATATATGAGGAGTATTAAAGAGCAAGAGTATCAAAACACAAGTACTCAAAATGAGAAATATAAAGAAAGAAGAGAGGAATACAAGGGAAACAAAGAGTATAATGATTTTTCTGAGACTTTCACCCACCAGGTTGGATCTTTCATAAATATAAGCTGTATAGAAAATAAAATAGCAGCAGTGAGACGAGACAGGTTATGTCTGTTATAAAATATGAGGAAGTAATGCCAACTAGGCTTGAGAAAATAAAAACAAAAATAAGCTAGAACAACTATGGAAAGACAGAATGTCTAGATTAGTGTAAGCAAATAAAATGAGTGAATCTTGCCTGTTTGGAAATCAGCAACCACCTAGGTAAGCACGATTGTTGCAAAGGCCACCTTGTTAAATGGGATAGCCCTGGAAAATTCAGAAATAGTTTCCCATCTCACCCCCTTCCGAAAAGCCGATAGCATTTAGGGATCAGATAAAGATGTTTAATTTTCAAGCAGTTTGGTTTCACTAACACAGTCTCTTTTCAGCCCCTCTGGCCCTAATAGTATAGAAGTCCTGTGTAAGAGATTTTTATTATTGAAAGAGATTTTATTAACTTGTTTATGCTTAATCTGTGACCAAATTGTCAAATTTTCCTTTTGAAAAATCTCCAAAGGTTTACTGTATAAAACCAGACAAAAAATCCTTTTATTTTCCTTTCTTATTTTCTTGGATTTAGAACCTGGGACCAGATCCTTCAGGATTTGTGCAAAATTCAGAATTCACTGATTTCAAATGTCTTCTCACTTAGAACAAATAAGATTTCAAAATGATACAGAGACTGGAAGAATAAGATATGGCAAAGTAAATGCCAATATTCCATTTTCATACCATTTAGAACCATAATTTACATAATTCATAAAATGAACAGCTCACTGGAAAGAAGAAAGCTACTGATCTCTGTTATAGAACTCGGAATTCTAGTCTGAGATCCCAATATACAGAAACATTAATAGTAACAAATATGCTAATTATCTTTATGTAATACTTAAAGGATTGTAATTGGTGTTGGAAGAAGGCCTTAGGTAATGCAGAATAAATCCTATTAACCATAACTTATAACCAATTTCTTTGATTGTATTAGAATTTGGTTGTGGGGTTTATTGGCTATAACATATAAAATAGGCTTTGGCTAGTAACCATGAGTCTTCTGTTCATTCAGAGTTTTTTTTCCCTCAAATTATATTTGTGGCCATGAGCCTTCAGACATATTACTTTGACTTGCTAATTTCGTTAGAAAAATATATAACTCCAGGGTAGAATTACTAAGATTGCACTGGAAGCCATATTGCCCTAATAACTGGCTCCTCTCAACCCACGTTTGATCTGCCTTGAATACCCTGAATTCCACTTGGTGGAAAAATTTTTGATTCCTTAGGAGAAATTGTTGACCTTGCCGAAACTTCCTCAGCCTTGCTACCTCCATGTTCTAGAGTTCAGGGCAGCCAAGTCTAAGAGTGGGCCCTGGTGAAAAACCTTTTGAAGATTTTATCTCTTAAAATTCACCCAGCCAAGTGTTTTGGATTTTGTTGTTGCTGTTGTTGTTCCAGAAATAAAAAACATTTGTAATATGTATCAAGAACTTTAAAAAATGTTCATATCTATGTATGTTAATACATAGAAAATACACACAACAAAATGATATTGATAATTACCCCTAGAGAGTTAAGAACTAGAAAGCAGATGGTCACATCCACAAAGTTACCTTGAATTAACTAATATAATTAATTTAAATTTTGATAAAAGAAAATGTCCTTCCACAACTAGGACTTTTTCCCAAGGAAATAACAGGAAATAATAATAATGCAGAAAAATAATAGAAACAACTAACTTTCCTAAAATAAAGGATAGGTTAAACCAGTTCTGGAATATTATTTTAAAGGAATATTTATATAATAAGAAAATGATATATAAAGAAAATTTTAATTATATTGGCTCAATGTTCTTAAGATGTTAACTTTAAAATATCAGGATACAGTTCTATACCAAGTGTGATCTCAATTTTGATTGGTAAAAATGATATATATGCCCTCTCCAAAATGTTATTAGTAGTTATTACTGGTTAGTGAAATTCTTGTTTTCTTTGTTATACTTGACTGTGTTTTCCAAAGATTATACAACTTGACTTCTTGAATCTAATTTCAACATGCTTTTTTATTTGCCTTGGGTTTTGTGTTGCAGGCGTGCCTGTGTGATTCGAGGCCAAGTGGTAGCTGTAGATGGAACCCCTCTAGTGGGGGTGAATGTTAGTTTCTTGCATCACAGTGATTATGGGTTTACCATCAGCCGGCAAGATGGAAGGTATGTCAATATTGCTTCTGATCATTGTTGGGGCTAAGTACTGACTTCTAGCCATGGTTAAAATCGGGGTTCAAATGTGACAGTGATGGGAAATCTATATTCCTTCCAGCTGTATCTACTGAATAGATAAATAATTGGTGGTATTTATTTCCTTTATTTGCCATCTAATTCAAACCAAATTTCTCTTCTAATCCTTCAATATTACTCTCAATTCTTCTTGAAAGTCTGACCATAAGGAAAGTTTTCTATCCTTTGTCTAATTGCTTTCATGAATACAGCTTCAAAATTCAGTGAAATGATGCAGGAAATGGAGCACTTAGGCTGTTCTATGATAACCCTCAAATATTTCAGAAATGATGGTGTCATAAACAGTTTCTTCCCAAGGTACAGAGTTCAACAACATTAATTAAGGCAATTAAAAAAATGTCCTCCACAAGTTGCCTATTTGACTAGTGGCCACAACTGATTAACAAGCATGGCCAACCTGAACAGGGAAGCTTCTATAAAAAGAATAAAAGGAAATGGTGTCTACATAACTATAGTGATTTAACTTTAAGCATCAAACACCAGGCTACTCAGTAGAGGGCTTCCCAAGGATCTCTGAGACCTGGAAAACAAGACCACTAGGTTTAATCTTTTCATAATGGGAAAGGTTTTTCTCACAAAAACATTTTTTTGCTGTCTTTTAGATAGATATTTGCTCGGAATATTTGAATCAATAGGCCCATGTGTCCAGCTCAAAGGCACCTATTTATGATTCTCAGGACTGTTGTAATGATGGCTTTGAGGTGCTCTGGTCTCCAGGTAGCTGCCCTTAAAGTGTCCTACTCATTACAAACTATTTCAGGGTTCACATAACGGAACCTGTTGGCTTGGAGCCTTATCATGGTCTGAAAGACTATCTCATTTCAAGAACCTACAATCAAATGTTATTAGTCCTAACCACTTTAGAATCGTTAATTGTTCAACTTGGGCTATGCAGAAAATTTGTTTTATTTCAATTGCCTGTCAAGAAAATGCTTATAAAAATAGTTAAATAAGATATTTAGGAAGAGTTTTAACCTACTTAGAATCCAAACTGTTTTTAAGGACTTTAGTAAATCATATGAATTGTTTGTGTGTAAATTATATTGGTAATAACTGATTAGCTATCTATTCATTATAACGAGCTCAGCAGAACTACTTTGTTAACAAGTAGTCTAAATATCTATATATGTGTGTGAGAGAGAGAGAGCAATAAAGATTGCATTTCCTTTGAAATATTCCATACTTGGAGCTTCTACTAATTCAAATGGACCTGCCTCCCAATTAGATAGAATGATGGAATTTTGGAAATTCACTCACTAGGAACTGATACACAAAACTACCCTTTCCCTTACCCAGCATCTTCAACCATGTGCCTGAAATTGAAAAATGAATGTTTCTTTAAATAGAATATGCCCTGCAAGACTTCTGACTTTCCATGGAGAACTATTGGGCCCTCAGTTTCTTAGCTTGCATGCAAAGGTTTTAGTGAATTAGTTGATATTCACAAAATAACTTAAAAGAATCTTGATGTCTAAAAAGTATAAAATTTTCTGTTTTCAGATTACAGAGAACATTGAAAAGGGCGATTTTTGTTGTTATTTTTGTGTTTTTAGTTTTAAGTAAAATGCCATGGCCCTCCTTCTTTGAGTTAACTGTGAGAACTAGGTTTCTGTAGATCACAGATACTAGCCAGAGTCCCCTCTGGCAATAACTGTCCCCTCAGGCTCCATAAAGGGTGTAAGTGTTTAAAATATGTGTCCCAAATGCCAGCAGACTTTCCCACAGTCATCTCTTGGACATAAAGTGACAGCATGGTAAGAGTTTTCATTTACATATCTCTACTTGTTGCTACTTCAAACTAAGTGCATTTCAAAGTAACAAATTATAAGGAAACTATATCTGAGGGCAAAAGGACTACAGAGAGGCTGAGATTAACATTTAGATACCCAGTATACAGAGTGTGATATGTGAGATGCTCAAAGGGTCTTCCTGTTTTCTAACCTCGATCCCACCAATCTGCCTCAGGGCCTGTAATTCCCACAATCGGTATCATCGGTATCATCGCTTTGGGTTAAGCTACTGACTCTCCCAACATTTCTGTTAAATGCAAATATGTTATGTGAAATGTGGAAATAATTACACCCATTATCACACATTTGCACAAGTTACTTGTCAAATTCCCTTAAGAACCAGAAGTTTAGGTCATGAAACCAAATGATATATACAAAGCAGAAGGAAGGATAGGAATGGAAGTCAGGGCTGTCTAAAAGTTTGAAGAAATTAAATATTTGGCATTGGAGTGGTTTACACGGATTTTGGCTACATATCCACTTCCATGCCAATCACTATGTCAGCCAGAGAGCATCTACTGAACATGACAGATAGGTGGGAACAGTGTATCAGTCAGGGTTCTCCAGAGAAACAGAACCAATTGGATGTATATATGTATTAAAAGATTTATTTCAAGGAATTGGCTGAGGTTTGGGTGATGCAAATAAAATTTCCAGAAGACACAGAGTTAAATCAACATAGAACACGAACTAGAAGAAAGGTCTCTTCACTGGTAGTGTAAGATTTTCCCCATTATACTTGCCTTAAAACTTCTCCTGTATTATCATGCATTCAGCCTCTATGTCTTAAATAAGCCATTTGAGTTTTCTTTTTTTTTTTAGTTGAAACCTAGATTATTTTCTATATTTAATGCAGTTCTTTAAATCCTCTTTTTAGAAAATGCCTTAATATTATAGCTACTTGACTGAAAAAGTAGCCATAAAAAGACAATATTAGCCATCCTTTATTACTGTCCAATTATTAATATCTGAAAGATTTCTGCAACAAGATGCAATTGGTAATACTATAATAAATATAATAAATGTCATATGAAGGGAGTGGTGAGCTGTTCATAATTAATTCTGATCCCCTATCAGGGCTTTTTATAATTGAAAAAGTATTTTACAGAAAAATCTTTTTAAGTTCAGGGAATTGCTTACCTTTCTCTCCTGTGAATTTAAGTTGCTTTGAATATTAAGGAGCACCATATTGTCCTTTATCCATTTTTATGATATAATGAAAATAATTTATCACTGTTTTACTTTTATATAGTATTTTATGTTTTTTGAATGCTTCCAAATACATCTCAAATACATCATTTTACTTAAAAGAGAAGAAAGGTAGAACCATCTAGTGCAAAATGAACTGAAATCTGAGTCTGTTTTGCTCCAGTGCAATAGTTGTGTCAAAGACCACATCTAGAGACGGACAGGGTTTGCTTACAGAAAAGGTGGTCTTGCTTTAGTAGAGGTACAGATGGCATTATTGGCTAAGATAAGCAGGGTCCATTACAATCTGTCTTACAAAATGAAACCAAGATGCATTCTAGAGGGAACTAAAAATGCTGAATCTAAGGTTCAAGCAGAATAGGAAAACAAAGCAGGTAGCCCCATGTGGAGGATTCAGGCATGGTATACTTCAAACATATTTCACTGAACAATTTGCTTCTGTTTTTATCTTTCTCCACATGCTGACTCAAAGACACTCTTTGATTTCTGGGACTATGTTTGTGCCCCTAAAGAATATATTTCATCTTTTGGATTTTATGTTATGTTATAGAATTTGGTGTATGTGTGTGTGTTAATGTCTAATATATGCATTATATTATATGCTTAATGGTAAGTGGTCTTCTTTTTATCTCTAACACCTGAATGGGGAACAGTTATATCAGATTTAACTTTGCAGAAATGCATGCAGTGATTTTGTTTAGGATAGTATTAAAATTCCTTATAAAATTCTGGGTAAATATCAACTGATGGTATGGAAAATTTTTTCAGTAGTTACTGAATGGTAGAAAGAAGTTAGCCAGGGAATAAATAGCTAGAGGGAATTTGTAAAATAGAGACTTCAAATGGATATAGTTGAATCCCAAAAGAAGAAAAGAGCAATACATTTAAGCTATTTTTTACTTTACTTTTAATTTGATTGAAAAAATCCTATATTTTTCATTCTCAGTTTTGACCTTGTAGCTGTGGGTGGAATCTCTATCACCTTAATCTTTGATCGATCACCATTCCTGTCTGAGAGGAGGACACTCTGGTTGCCTTGGAATCAGTTTATTGTGGTCGAAAAAGTAACCATGCAGAGAATTGTATCAGACCCACCGTCCTGTGATATCTCCAACCTTATCAGCCCAAACCCTATTGTACTTCCTTCACCACTCACTTTATTTGGAGGGTCCTGTCCAGAGAGGGGAACTGTTGTTCCTGAGCTTCAGGTAGGTATACTGGCCTTTGAATATATATATTCGTAATATCATAGGGTAGTCAACAGTGAAGAATGGATAAATTCCTTCTATTGCTTCCTAAAGTGTGCTGCCCTTCACTTGTTAAGAAACATTTTCCAATGTAGTAGCACTGGCACATATTGGCAAAGTGATTGCTAGGGTATGAGGGTGCTTTCTGTGGTAATGGAACAGAGTACATTGAACAAGATTTTATAAGAATTAAACCTCAAACAGTGGTCTACTGAACACCTCACTCTAAAGGACAGCACTAACTGGCTCATCCTTGATAACAATATAATTAATGAACTTAGACCATTTGTGGTCCTGAAATTAAAGCTCCTTAAGAAATCAGTTTTTTTCCATCACTAATTTGCATGCATTGTCATTGCTCTTAAAGGTTATGACACCTTTCATTTAGCTGCTTTTGTAAAGGTGGTTTTCAAGAATATATGGCTTTTAAAAAAAAATTTTAACAGTTTGCTTCTGAGTATTCAGGCTTTATAGCCAAGGAAGACATATTTTTGAACCTTGATATTTAGGATCCTGAGAATTTTTCTTTATAGAGAATTCTATATTTTCATTTCAGTATCAAGTTTTTCAAATAGCCATAGTACAATTCTCCCACCACATTACAGAATCATTTCAATGACAGTTAAATGTGCAAGCCATGAAAATGGACTCATGAGTCTTACAAATCCAGAACTCAAGATGTATGCTCAAGAAGAAGTAAATGGGCACTGCAAAGTAGAGCTGGTTTTCCTTCCATCACAACAATTATTAAATTATTAACACTGCTCAAATGATACCGTTTTGGATACCATTTTGGAAAAGCTCACTCAAAAATAGTCCTCTACAGGAAGAGGACTCCAAAGAATTTCCCCTCCTATATTTCCCATAGGTCTTCCTAAGAAAGAAAGAGAAAGAAAGAGAAAAGACAGTATATAATGAGTGCATGGGATTGGTCCACTAACCCCTTCACATATATCTTTATGAAGTATGGGTCTTCTTTCTGCACAAAAGTTTTTTAAATGATATAGGATTGCATGCTTCCTTAGGGAAATGAAATATTAAAGGGTTAAACATTGTGCTGTCCATCACTATTTTACTTCAGCTGTCATCTAAGAAGACAGAAGCAATGGAAAATTGGTATCAAATAGATAATGTAGAGGAATAAAACCTGGGGAAAATGTAGACAAGAAGGATTGATGTCCTCAGAAACAGGAGAATAAATAGAAATCCTGCAACAATATGAGGCACCATATATTTAACAATTAGTTCTGCTGGGCACACTAGTTTGGAAGAGAAAGAGGGGACAATTTTCTGAGCTAAAAATGAGTGAAAGCATGAAAATATCCACACTATCCTTGTCACCTTTAATGTGTTGAATAAGAAGGGCTCTTTCTTCAGATGTGTCTTGAAAAATGAAAGTCAAGGAACACAAGATTTAGTTTTTAGTGACCACTTTTGGTTGTTTAACTCCATCTGTGTTAATAAAAAAAAATAAGTAATGGCAATTAATTAAAGGAGTCAAGTGATATTTTCACTCTGAGACCAAGGTTTAGTATAAATTTTCAAAGGAATTAATGGACATTATTTGCTTGTTAGTCACAGGTGCCAACTTGGAGAAACTTGTTCCCAATTATTGGTACATCTAGGCACAGAGAAATATGAAAGCAAAATTTGATTAAAAATTGCCCCTCAGGTTCATTCCAAAGATCCAAAGAAGACAAGTTTGATGGCATCAGTAAAGATTAATTTTAGGGAAACCATAATCTTTGTCATAAAATATCACTTGCTGGGCCTGCTTCCAAAGTCCTTCCTCTTTGAGAACCTAACCTGAATAAGAATTACAGCAAAGGCTTTGTGAAATATGACTAACACCAAACAAGATTTTGTGTATGTATGTATAAGAAATAGACCCCTTAAAGGAGCTCATAGTACCAAATCGCTTGACATTTATCAGTGTGACCTTTTCCAGCTCCTACTAAGAAATTTTTGGAACACTTTTGAAAACATGAAAATGTTCTTTTCGCAGTCTTCCCAGGCAGGAGAAAAAGAAGAGCAATCCTCAGGTTGTCTCCATGTAGAATCAGAGTAAAATTTGAAACTTCTTGTCCTACAGCTCAAAAAAATTTGAGAATAAATGCCTTGACATCTATAGAATGTTTTATGCCCTCTCCTATGGCATGTTTCTAAGACAACAATGCATGCAATATCCTTGATAAGAGCCCATTCGACTGTTTTTTCTTTCAGGTTGTACAGGAAGAGATCCCCATTCCTTCCAGCTTTGTGAGGCTGAGTTACCTGAGCAGCCGCACCCCTGGATATAAAACCTTGTTACGGATCCTTCTGACACATTCAACAATTCCCGTGGGAATGATAAAAGTACACCTCAAAGTAGCCGTGGAAGGGAGACTCACACAGAAATGGTTTCCTGCTGCAATTAATCTCATCTACACATTTGCCTGGAACAAGACAGACATCTATGGACAGAAGGTTTGGGGACTGGCAGAGGCTTTGGGTATGTTGAGCTAATTCTATGTAAATAACAGTGTTATGTTCACAAAGGAGAAAATACTAGTTGCATAATAATTTATATTTTGAGTAATTATGGGTTTTTTTCCTATTTAAAGGATCTAAGGCATTTTCCATTTAAACACTCCCTATCAGCCTGTTTAGCGTTGTCTTTTCACACATTTTTGCTTCAAAATTATTTTAGTACCCTTTTCATGATGGCCGCTTACTAGTGAAATCACACAATATTTGGACTTGTAACTGTCCCCAGAGCTGAATGTTGCTTTCTAACTGTGACCTTTGGTGTGGCATTCTTTGGATCATGTTTTTGAGTCTGACATTTAGACTGCCGTTTCCACTTAGAAACTACAAAATTCTAACTTATGGGTATCTCCACTTATTATCTTTTATGTCTAAAATGGTTTTGGACTCTATTCACTTGTGCCTTTGGTAGGTTAAATAAAAAATCATCCTGCCTTCTTATTCCTTTTGATTTTCTTTTATCTCAACACTTTAAAATCTATACGCTTATAGATAGCAGGGACCTTAAGAGGCCCTTTGGGCCTACAATTTTCAGATATTTCATTCTTTCCAAAAAATGTCATTTAAAAATAAACTCAGATTTTCCAACTTTTTATTTTACCAAGTAAGAATATTTTTAAAAGAAAAATATCACACTACAATCTACTATTGCTTGCCACTACCATAATTTAATATTGAAGAAAAACCTTAACACCAAAAAGAAACTAGTTTGTTTTAAGAAATGACTAAGCAACCTAACACAGACACTCAGGAAGACAGACATATGGACAGACAAATATCAGTGTTTATATTACTCTCTCACTTTGTGGAAGACAGTAAAAATGACCTAAAGGACCTGTCACTGGACTGTGGACCTGCATTTGAGAATTATTGGTCCTAGTGCCTTCAGGCAGTATCTCATGGAAATCACTCATGGACAGATGAGAAGACTATTTTTAAAGCTCTCCAAAGGAGACATTTTTGCATCCTCTTTTGGAAGTGTCTATCATGATACATTTCCTATAAAGCTGACCTATATTTCTTATACTACAGTGTATCAATTTCCTCTTGTTCTTTCCAGAAGAAAATAGGGAGAGAGAGAAAGAGAAAAAAAAAAAAAAAGACTGGTGACCCTTCTTTGTCTTTGCCCAACAAACACTAATATATTTAAATAATTAACTCATTTATGTTGGACTTTATGTGAATACAAGGAATATGGACAGGCAGCGGCCTTGGCGCAGTGGATAGGGCGTCTGTCTACCACGTGGGAGGTCCGCGGTTCAAACCCTGGGCTTCCTTGACCCATGTGGAGCTGGCCCATGTGCAGTGCTGATGCATGCAAGGAGTGCCCTGCCACGCAGGGGTGTCCCCCGCGTAGGTGAGCCCCACGCGCAAGGAGTGTGCCCCTAAGGAGAGCCGCCCAGCACAAAAGAAAGTGCAGCCTGCCCAGGAATGGTGCCGCACACATGGAGAGCTGACCCAACAAGATGATGCAACAAAAAGAAACACAGATTCCCGTGCTGCTGACAACAGAAGCGGACAAAAGAAGATACAGCAAATAGACACAGAGAACAGACAACTGGGGTGGGGTGAGGGGAGGAAGGGGAGAGAAATAAATAAATAAATAAATAAATAAATAAATAAATAAATAAATAAATAAATAAATAAATCTTTAAGGAAAAAAAAGGAATATGGACAGGTTCCGATTTCCTCAGTTAATGGGGACTTGCTGTTAAGACACATGGAAAAAAAACCAGAAGTCAGCAGCCTCACAAACAGGCCTGATGGAACTGCAGCCTTGTTCAGGATACACTATAGTTCTAGAAGGCTGGCATCCACTGTGGACTCAGCAACAGCTCTGGAGTTTGTGCTCTCCACCATAAGTCCTCTGGTCCCCATAGTGGTGAATCAGTCTTATTGATGACTGAACTCATCTCTTCTCTTGCCATACTAACTGCTCACCCTTTCCCTCAGCTACTCACACCCTATGGTCTGCTGACTTGCTCTTTATCTTCCATTCAGATTCTTCAGAGAGAGATACCAGTTACCATGCAGTATAGAATATTCTAACACGGCAGAGCTCTACCATTAGGATAACTACCACCAAGATTGCTGGCAATCTCTGTTCTAGTGAATGTAGTGATTAAGAGAACAATTCTGGAGCCATCTCCCTCCTCGTTCAAGTCATCCTTTCTCTACTTACTCATTGTAGGACATTGGGCAAATTACTTAATCTCTACAGACCACAATTTACTCCTTCATAAAAAGGGTATCATAAATAGGATGTTACTTATAGGTTCATTATGGTATGCAGATTGAATACAGGAAGTAATGTCAAGTGCTTGGCACATAGTAAGAACTTAAATGTTTGTTATTAGTATTATTATTTCAATTTTACAGCGGCCAGGGTATTGAGATCAGATGGTATAAAACCTGGAGCTTATGTAAGCTTTTAATACTTCAGCTTCTCTAAGAAGGGGGGCTGTGAGTACAATAGGCAGACACTCTGTGTTAGCTATGCTCCATTTGTCCTCCCTGACACATACACACAAACACGCAAACACACATACTCTTATCTGTTCTTCTTTGTCCTGCTTTGTTGTTTGATCTGAGAGACTATTTTATGTGATCTGCATTGAGTAAACTCCTTTTCCCTCCAGTTTCCCATTCTGTTTGGCTAACTGGAGACTAGAGAGTGGAAGGAGAGAGAGATCAGTATATTTTTCTCTTTCCCTGCTTCATTGCAGTTATTGAAGTGCCTATATTCAAAAATGGCAACTCCTGTCTAGTAGCCCCTCTTCCAAATCCCCAAACTCCCTCTCTCTGGGTTTCTTTATCATCATTATATCCCCTTTTCTCTGCAAGCCTAGAAGACATCCCACTGTAGTTGGTTCCTAAGTGGATCACCATCCCTTGTTTCTTTTAACCCTGCACATGCCTCTGTAATAAGTCCCTTCATTCAACTCTATGCAATGAATGCTTATAAGTTTGACATGTGATTCCTGCTGAGACCTTGACTGATTTGAACTTAAAGCCTCATATTCTTCTCACCAGGACATAATCTGTAGCATTTGCTTCCCTAGGTAGAATGATCCAAAATTCCTCTATCTTTACTCCATGGGTCTTTGTTATCCATTTTTTTATGACACTCCTCAGAAGATTTGCCAGAATTTTTTTCACTTTTTTCTTAAGCTGTAATACCTGAATCTTATGAATGAAGAACTAACCAGTACAATAACTAGCAGTCATTGTTTGTTAAGGTTTGCATAAATGGAGTTCAGTCTTCCTTATTTAAAAATAATAATAATAATAACAGCTCCACTGTGTTATACAGTTCCCTGCCTTGTACAACCTATCCAAAGTGTGCACTCAGTGGCTCTCACTTTCATCACTGTTGTGTAGTCATAGCCTCAGTAAATTTTTGAATGTTTTCCTTAGTCTAAAAGAAGAAACTTCATACTCCTTATTATTGTCCCTTAGCATTGATATAGTACCTTCTTCGACATTAATACTGCAAGAATATTACAGTATTGCTTTTAACTTTAGTCCATAAGTTACATTAATTGTGTTTTCCCATGCATCACCAATTTGTACTACCTTGTAATAGTGGTGTATGTCTGTACTAGTTCATAGAAGAACATTCTTATATTTTTACTATTATCCACAACCATCATCCACCACTAGGTTCACTATGTTATATAGTCTCTACATTATTCTCTAGCTTTCTTTCAGAAGACATTTATATCCCTAAACCTCCCCTTTCAGCCACAATCCCATTTATACCCAACCGTGTTAGTTATAGTCACTACAGTGTGTTATGATCAACTCTATCAATTTCCACACCTTTACAGTCAAGCTAATTGAAAATTCTACATACCCAAGCATCAGGACCCCTTCCCAGCTTTCATCCTATCTCCTAGTAATTATACTCTGGGTTTTAACTCCATGTGTTTGGTCTTTGTAGTTAGTTCATATTAGTGGTATCTGTTAACAATACAGATATGAGAGTGTTTTCTTATTAACTATAACTAATGTATAATACTAACACATTGTGTTAATAATAGAGAGGTGTATGGAAAAAATATACCAAACACAAGCTATGGACTATAGCTAGCAATAATATTTTGGTGATGTTCTTTCATAATCCATAACAAATGTTCCATAATAATGCAAGGTATTGGTAGAGGGGTGGTGTATGGGAATTCTGCACATTATGCATGACTGTTTTGTAAGCTCACAACTTTCTTAATAATATATATTAAAAAACTAACAGCTTTATTGAAATATAATTCATATACCATGAAGTTCACCCTTTTAAGGTATACAATTGCAGGGTTTTTTTTAGTATTTTCACAAGGTTGTACAACCATCACCACTATCTAGTCCCAGAACTTTTTCATTACCCCAATAGGAAACTCAGTACCCATTAAGCAAGCACACATATTCTACTCCCTCCCAGCCTCTGGCAACAATTAATCTTCTTTCTGTCTCGATGGATTTGCTTATTCTAGATATTTCAAATAATGGAAGGATCAAAAAAGGTAGCCTTTTGTGACTGGGTTATTTCACTCAACATAATGTTTTTGAAGTTCATCCACACTGTAGCCTGTATCAATACTTCATTTCTTCTATGACTGAATAATAAATATTCTATTGTGTGAATGTACCATATTTTGTTTATCCATTCATCAGTTGATGGACATTTGGGTTGTTTCCACCCTTTGGTTATTGTTAACAGTGTTGTTATTAATGTTTACGTACAAATTTTTGCTCAAACATGTATTTTCAATTCTTTGGAGAATATATCTAAGAGTAGAATTATGTATGGATTGGAATCTAAAACTTATTGAGGAAGTACTACAATGTTTTCCTCAATAGGTATACCATTTTATCAACCTTACTTCAAACATAAGGTACATTATATCTCTTCCTTTCAAATACCTCCTGTGCTAGAGTTCTAAATTCTCCTTTTTTCTAGTTAAGAGTCCTTAGTGACTTAGTTTCTAATATGTCCATGGATGATTGAATAAGCAAAATAAGACACAGAGGAGCAAAGACTCAATAGTGAAGCTTCCATCCCTGTGCGCTTATGGGTGTCAGTTTATTTCCTATTTCTAAAATTGTGTTCCTGGCAAAACTTCCTCAAGAATTTCTGCTATAAAATGTAAAAGCAAATGACAATGAACCCACTCAGAAATGTCCAAAGACGGAGGGAAAAATGTTGTTTATGGAGTCTATTGTGCACTTGAAGACACATGTTTTTTAAGATGGAGAAAGAAAAAGGCTGCTGAGGAGAACAGCCAAAATATTTACAGGCATAGTACCTAGGATGGAGTATCTATTTTTTACCTTATAGGGTATGTCTCTGGTAACTTAATTATGGTTTTCAAGTGACTAAAGAAATTTCATTTACTAACCATTCTCTGTCTCCATGGAGATTAAGAAAATTTACTGACAGTAGTAAAGCATTAGAACAGAGGGTAGAATGAAGTTGGAGAATCTACATTCTTAAACATAGGTTGTGAAATCCTTAAGAACAAAACAGACAATGGATAGTTTGGGTAATAAGAGATCAAATATGTGACCATTGAACTGATACCTTAATTGTTATGATTGAATCTAAACAATAATAAAGGAAAAATATTTGTACTCCTGATCATATTTTATAGTCACTTAATTAATATGAAAAGAAACAGACTAAATATTGCACCAGATATTAACAATGGTGCTGTGAATGATACTTCTCAGATTTGCTTCAGATTCAGAAATTCTACTATAGTCTTTGGTAAAATAATGGCCCACTAAAGATGTTCTTGTCTCAATCTCCTGAACCTGTTAATATGCTATATTACATAGCAAAAAAGAATTAAAGTTATAGATGGAATTAAAGTTGCTAAGCTGACCTTCAAATATATTTTCCTGGATTATATGGGTGGAGGCAGTGTAATCATAAAGGTCCTTAAGAGTGAAAGAGGGAGGCAGCAAAGGAAAGAGCTAGAGGAAGATATAACTACAAAAGAAAGCCATAAAAAGGTGAAATGCTGCTGTAGCAGTTTGATATGGTTATGAATTCCAAAAATAGATACTGGATTATGTTTGTAATCTGGTCTGTACCTGGGCATGATTAAGATATGATTAGGGCTTTGATTGGGCCATGGCATTAGGGCACTGAGTTCCTTCTCACCAAGGGGCAGGGACTCATAGATAAAAGGCATGACAAAGGACAGAGTTGAAGGTTTTTGTTGTTGGAATCATGATGTTGGACTTTGATGCTGAAGCCTTAGGATAGAACCCTGGGAAGTAAGCTCACAGGAGAAAGAGAAGCCAGCCCCAGGAAGAGAGGAACCCTGAGCCCAGGAAGAAGCAAGCCCTGGGAAGAGAGGAACCCTGAACCCAGAGAGAAGCAAGACCCTGGAAGGGAGGACCCCAGGAAGCCTGAACCCTCACAGATGTCAGCAGCCATCTTGCTCCAACACGTGAAAATAGACTTTGGTGAGGGAAGTAACTTATGCTCTATGGCCTGGTATCTGTAAGCTCCTACCCCAAATAAATACCCTTTATAAAGACCAGCAGGCTTCTGGTATTTTGCATCAGCACCCCTTTGGCTAATACAGTTGCTGTCTTTAAAGATGAGGGAAGGAAGTCATGACCCATGAATTGTGGGTGGATTCTATAACCTGGAAACTGCTTCTTCCTTAGAGCCTCCAGAAGGAACACAACCTTGCTGTCTCCTTAATTTTAGCCCAGCAAGATCCATTGCAGACTTCTAACCTCCTTAACTATAAGATGATACATTTGTGCTGTTGTACGTCTTTAAATGGGTGGTAGTTTGTTACAGCAGCAATAGGAAATTAACATAAGCCTTGACCAACATTCATACAGTCCCAGTTATAGCAAGGATTTTAGGCTAACCCTATGGCTAAAAAGATTCCTCATTCTTTTTACTTACCCTAACAGATAATAAGAATTCCTGACCCACCCATTTCTTTTTTTTTTTTTTTTTTATTAATTTTTTTATTTTTTATTGACTTTGTAATAATATTACATTAAAAATATATATGTGAGGTCCCATTCAACCCCACCCCCCCACCCCCCCTCTCCGCCCCCCCAACAACACTCGTTCCCATCATCATGACACATCCATTGGATTTGGTAAGTACATCTTTGGGCACCTCTGCACCTCATATACATTGGTTCACATCATGGCCCATACTCTCCTCTATTCCATCATGTAGGCCCTGTGAGGATTTACAATGTCCGGTGATTACCTCTGAAGCACCATCCAGGGCAGCTCCATGTCCCGAAGACGCCTCCACCTCTCATCTCTTCCTGCCTTTCCCCATACCCTTTGTCCATTATGTCCACTTTTCCCAATCCAATGCCACCTCTTCTATGTGGACACTGGATTGGTTGTGTCCATTGCACCTTTATGTCAAGAGGAGGCTCAGATTCCACCTGGATGCTGGATGCAATCCTCCCATTTTCAGTTGTAATCACTCTAGGCTCCATGGTGTGGTGGTTGTCCTTCTTCACCTCCATCTTAGCTGAGTGTGGTAAGTCCAATAAATCAGATTGTAGGTGCTGGAGTCTGTTGAGGCTCAGGATCTGGCTATCACATTGTCAGTCCAGAGATTCAAATCCCCTAAATATATCTTAAACCCCAACATTAACTGCACCTCCAGCACATTAGCATGAAAGTCTTATGAAGGGAGATCCCATCTGAGTCCAGATTCATCACACATAAACACCATTTCCAAAGAGGGGCCATCTGCCCTGGTAGTTAACCCCATCGGCCATGACCATAACTCCCATGGGTCTCTTTAGCCCTCAAAGGAACCAATATCTGGGGGTTGTATCTGCTTTATCTGTCTCTCTGACTCTGCTCAGTTGTGCATGAGGGCAAACCTTCTGCCAGCCTCCAGACTCTTTTTTAGAAACTCGTAGCCATATAAACTCATTTCTCCTTTCCATTTCCCCCTTACTTTAGGTCAAACAGCATTTTAAAGTCATGGTATTTTATGTAGACATGGATATTCTGCTGATCCGCATTGAACCTTCCGTATAAGGTCATTTTCCAGTTGCATCATCAGTTGGTAGTTGATAGTGGTCCCTCGTTGCCAGGGAGGCTCATCCCCGGGTGTCATGTCCCACGCTGGGGGGAAGGCATTGCATTTACATGCTGAGTTTGGCTTCGAGACTGGCAACATTTGAGTAACATGAAGGCTGACAGAAGGAAATTCCCAGGCACAAAGTTGCTCTAGGCCTTGTTATTATTTTGGGTTTATCAGCTCACAAGCATAGTCATTAGTATCAGGGGCTCACTGTTGAACCCTCACTCCCTCCCGGTCCCCACCACTGTACCTGGGAGACTGTCGCTGCTCCCCTAGGGACCACGACAGAGCACCACTGGCCAGGAACCCAGTACCGCCCCTACTGTGGTTTTTAATTGTTGCCACTATGAGTATATCCAAACATTACCATGCACCCTGGACATATGTTCTGTACAGCTCCCTGTCAGTCATATATCAGCTGTCATTGGTATCCCATACCAGTATCCCTCCATTGCCATTGTTGAAACACTCTGTGATCCAGAACTCCCCGAAATTTGAAGCCCAATATAATGTCATGGTCCCTTACTAGGGAATGGCATATAGCGATGAGTTTAAAGGATAGATAAAGAACTTGGATAAAGTTAGATAAAGAACTTAGATAAAGAATGTTGACTTGAAAAAATTCCACATCCTATTTTTTTCTTTTTTTTTTCCCCCCCCCCTAATTATTCAGCTATTCTTCACAGGAGTCCTAGACCACAGCAATGTATATATATAATATACAGCACTCCCACACATCCACCAGAAAACCTTTTCCCTTCCACAGTGATACTCTTACGCCCTATTCATATCATATTTACTTAAAGTGATGTACAGAGTCTGAGACATTAGCTTTCTAACAAGGTGACATCTGTGTTTACATTATGGTGCATACTTTAGGATACACAGTTCTTTACATTTTTAGTTATCCTATGTTTTACATTATGGTTTACATTATCAGTCTGTCATCTCCTATATGTTATGGTGTAATATTACATGTTTTATATCCATCCTTGTGTACTCTCAAGAAACTCCTCTCTTACCCCCCCCCACCCATTTCTTGGTGATGGAGAAAGAGGAGTTCAGATTTAAACAAGCTGAATTTTAAGTGATGGTGAATATCTAAGTTGAAATGACCACTTACTTTAAATACAGGACTCTTATTTTCAACATCGCTCACATGTGGGGAATTGTTGTGATCTCTAAAGGCAATAGTGTGGCAAAAGAAGAACAGTGTGCTGAAGGACAGCCAAAATGAGAAAAAGTGTGCTTGAGATCCTAGGGTATCCCACCGTTTTTTATAACAAGACATTACCAACAGAATTTGTGAGAAGTCCTTCCTTGGAGAAGTATCAATGGCATCTGATAGACTGATTAATGCAAGTACAATATTGATCAGGTGGAAGAAGAGTAAAATTACCTCCAGGGTTCTAGTACAAAGGGTACTTCTGACTTAAAGACGTTTGTGTCTAATGCCCAAAAAAGATTCCTTTGCTAAAAATCTCCATGTGAACATTTGAAATAATTTGGCCTTAGTGCTTTATTCACTGGCTCTAAATAAGGTATGATGTCTGGAAATCATTGTATTTTATTTTGTTCCTTTCCCAACTCTGCTGCTTGCAAAACAATGTTGTTGTTGCTTTTTAAAATCATTATTGTTAATTTCACAGTGCTGTTAAAATTGAAGAGAAGACTTATTTAATTTGACAAAATGGCTTGTTCAAGGGCTCTGATCTGCATCCATTATGTGAATTTTTTCAAAATAACTCCCTAAGTCCACCTTTGCCCACATACATTATCAATATGCAATAATGCATTCTGCCTGGTCTTCATTTTAATTAAATTAAATTGCAGCAGTTTGGAGTCCTGGAAGTTCAGGAAATCAGCCATCCGCCTTTACTAGCACTACTATAAACAATTCTATTTTTCTCCAAGGTTATTGGAAACAGCAATTGCATAAGTATTTAGTAGAGTAGTTTGGCAGGAAAGAGTGATGTTTCAGGGAGAATTAGACTTCCTAAAATTTCACAATGCCTAGCAGTCTGTCAAAATTGTGTTAGAGAGAAACAGGGGAACATTAATAGTAATGGGTGCTAAGCTACAGTTGTTTTCTGCACACAAAACATTCCTGAGAATGATGCTTTAGTGTTCATCAATTTCTTTTAAGTAAAACCTAAGAAGGCTGGGTAGCCACAAAAATAACATCCACTGAATATTTTAATAATAAATAGGTGATGTTTTACAATTTGCAAAGAATTTTCAAAATCATTTTCTCATTTTAATCCTTATAACATTCTTGCTTGGTAGATGTGGAAGATTAATATTATCCTCAGTTTAGAGGGGAAACAGAGGTTCAGAAAGAGTAAATAACTTGCCTAAAGTCTTATATAGAGCAGGGATTCAAACTCAGGTCTCCCAGTCTTGAGTTCTGTATGCCTTTCACTGTTGCCACTCTTAACTACAGTGACTAACCCACCTTACAGACTGCCCAAATCATTGCCCCAGTGGCGTTCTGTCAAAGAAGCTAGCAATGAAAATAATCTCACGTCATTTCTCTCCACTCATGAATTCATAATCATTAACTTAGAGTAGAACTGTTTTATTCAATCAAATTTATAGGCACAGGGCCTAGGGCATGACTTTTTCAAGGCCCTAAGAAAATGTCTGTAATCTGAAAAATAAGTTTATTGGCACCAAAATATGAAAAGAAAACCACCTCAACATCAATAAATATTCAAACATATGTCTGCAAAATGGAGTGGGATCTGAAATGCAATTTCCACTCTTACATATAATGGTTAATGTGGGATATGGGTTGTGTCCATTTTCATGTCTGTTAAGATGTGAGGTAAGACATCCAAAAGTAAGGTACCTGGGACCCACCACGGTTTTTAAATGGCCCTGACTGAAGTTCTGGTGAGCAAGTGGTTTGTACTCATTTCAAACTGCTGGTCACACCCATTAGTGGATAGTGAAATCCATTTGGTGAGAGTCAACCAGCCTTTTTAAAAAATGGAATGGAATGGAATGGAATGGAATGGAATGGAATAGGGAAAAAGTGAATAGACTAGAGTAAAACAGAAAATATCAGAATGTGATGCTATTAAGAAAATATTGTTTTATAAAACTTTTGCTTTGTGCATACCCATCTCTCCTTGCATATTCTGCATCAAAATTAACAAATTGTGTTTCTTATTATGACTTTCCTGCATAAAAGTTTGAAAGACATTGATAAGATGATAGAGACAAGAGACAGAAAAATTAAATAATGTACCAAATCCTGTGACTTATTTTCCAAGTCAGCATTTATGACTGTTCTTGCCACCTATCTCCTCTACCAATCCACCTCTGGGTGTAAGTTCCTTCAGGATTGAGTGACCATATAATTTCTCATTCAAACCAAGACACTTTTGAAAGTGAAAGGAGATGCTGTTAATAATTACATTGACACAACATAATCTAGGACTGTCTTCCACCAACTGGTATACACGGTCTCTCTTCTCCAGGTCTACCTCGAGCTTCAAAAACATATCTCTTAAATTCATAGCAAATAAAAGATTATTTATTTAACATTTCTGAACTGTGGTTCATTCCCTTACTAGCTGTAATCTAGCATAATGGAGTCAGTGGGTTTGCATTCTGGTTTTGCCATATACTAGCAGATAACCTTGGACTAGTTATTTAACCTCTCTGAGTTTCTATCATCTCCTCTATCAAACTGTAGTCAATACTTCTTCATGAGTTTTGATGAATATTTAAATTGGATAATATATGCAAAAATGTTTTAACTGTTCTTTTATGCAAATGTAAAGTAATATTAATTTTTGTGATAGTTATTAAGGAGATTCACAGATGAAAATTCCAGAAAACGGATAATCCTTCAAAGTATGGCCTTTTTCACATGACAAATTATTCTATCCTTTATAAAATTCACTGTATGTGCAGTGCTTAGGAGATCATCTGCCTGGCACATAGAGGGGTTCAGTGAAGGTTTGCTTCCATTTCCATTGCAATATTGCATCCCTTTTAATCAATCCTATTGCTTAAAAGTATAGTCAGTCTTTTTTCAAGGTTGAATATATTTCCTAATCCACCCCCCAAAAAAATGTTTAAATACTGTTAGAAGGTAGTATTCATTTGCTATCATGTATTTTTTCAACTGAGGGTGGGGTGAGGGGTGGGGGAATGACAGGCAGGAATCGTCCATCATTGGTTTTTTTTTTCACTCTTCTATTATTTTAATCAGAAATCAGATTCTAGTAAATGCCAAACAATTAACATGAGTCTAAAAAATTTACATAAGATTAACATAAGATGATAAAGCATTAGGAATGGCATATTTGTCATTCAGGAGTGGAAACTAGGTCTATGACTTCCCAAATTGCTCTTGGCCCACCATGTTTTCAATCTTGGCTGTATATTAGATCATTCCAACAACTTATTACAGAACTTGTAGTTCCCCACATCAACTAAATTAAATTCCTGGTCAGATACAAAGATAGCAGTATGTTTTCTACACTATTCAGACAGATTGGATCCAACATATTAAATAATTTATTTAATAGAATTATGCCTTCAAGTAATTTGAATAAAAGTTGAATAAAATGGTTTAGTGGACTATAAGAAATATAATGAATATGGTAGACCACCATAGGGTATCCACTTCTTCAAAAGTGGAATACACCAGTACATTTCAAAATATGTTGGAATTCTGAATATAACTCTACAAAATTTAGAAACTATCAATCAGTTTATTAAAATAGTTGACTTAAGCATCTGCAATGGTGACTTCAATCTCTAGTCCTGGTTCAATACTGATGGAAGTAATCTGTTTAACAATCTCAGAAGGCCTATGAAGGTCAGTGGGTCGCTTGTGGATTCTTATTTGGAAACGATCCCATGTGTTTGAACTCCACCACAAGGAATTTTCCTTGTAGTGATTCTTATAGAGTCTTGGTAGGCATCCCAACCAGTCCCTTCACTTTGAGTTTCTTTTCTTTTGAAACATTTTGGAGCATTGCTACACAACAGATGCAGGACATTATATATTCTGCCATAACCCACCGATTGGACTGGGAGAGAGTGTATACTACAATGTAAACCATAATCTATGCTGTGTACCAGTGCTCCAAAATGTATTAATCAAATGCAATGAATGTACCACACTAATGAAAGAAGTTGTCGATGTGGGAGGAGAAGAGATTATGGGGAATGGGGTATATGGGAACCTCATATTTTTCAATGAAACATTTTGTGTGATTTACATATCTTTTAAAAAAAGATAATAAAAAAATCCACATCAGAAAATAGAAATTGGGCCTACCAGCAGAGGGCACACCATATACAACATACTCTGGTAAGTGCTTTATAGGCATTCCAATTTAATTCTCTCTGAGTGCTGCTCTATGAAGTAACTACAGACTTTAGCTGTATGTGGCTTGGAGATTTTACATTGCTCAATTTTCCACAATCAGCAAGTGGTAGAATCAGAATTCAACCCAGATTGGCTGATTTTGAAGCATATCACGAAATGTATGGTTGGACTTCTGTCATGTATTAGTCTTATTGCATTCCTATTTGCCTACATCTTTTCATTTATGAGTGGAAAATAAAGTCCTATCTGCTAAAAAAAAAAAAAAGAAAGAAAGAAAGAAAAGAAAAGAAAAGAAAAAAAAAAAACCATGGCCGGAGCACGGTTTCCTGACTGACTTGTTCCTTGGTGAGAGCGCAAACAACAGTGAGTCAGAAGGAAGGACCGGGCAAGCCAGAGCACAGTGGAAACAGTGACCTTGTCTTCCTCCCTTCTTTGGTTTTTGATGCACTCGAGAGAAACTGACTTTCCAGTACCCCTGACCTTTCAATCTCCAAAAATACCAAGTTTCAAAGCCTTGCACACATGTTATTCTCTTTGTCTAGAGTGCTCTTTACTACACTTCCACAGGTAAATCCCTCCTCCCTAAAAGAGATATTCCTTGTCTTCCCATTCCAAATTAGATTCCCTTGTTATACTCTCTCATAACACCCTGCATTTTTCCATCAAAACATTTATTAAAATTTATGTGTTGAATGTGTGTTTGTTATTTGTTTTTGGTTTATATCTGTCTCTCCCATTAGAATGTAATATCTACTTGGTGTGAGTGGGAGGCTGTCTTGTTCTGTCTTTTTCATCCTTATAGCTCCAGTGCCATCACAGTGCCTGATAAAAGGAGGCACCCATTGAATATTGCATATTTGTTAAATGTATGAACAAATGAATAAGGACAGAAACTGAAGGTGGCCCCTTAACTTTGCTTATAGAATGGGATGGCAGGCCTGCCAAAAGAGATGAAGACAGGGCCCAGGTATACAAAAGCACTTGCAAATTTGTATGTGAACCTTTAAATCATCCTGCCATCTGTGGCACATAGGTCACCCAGGTTTGCTTTTATACACTTAGGCTTCCACAAAGCAGCCAGGAAAAAACAAAATTCATAATATTAGGTTTCAGTGTACAGGGCCTCTTGGCACAAGTATTGTGTAAGTGACCTCATTCTTAGATTTTTTTTCCCACCTGTGCTTTCTTTTCATCCAACCACCTCACTCTTTATTTTTTTACTTTTAAAAAAAATTTATTTTTTTAAATTCATTTTTTTAAATATTACATTAAAAAAATATGAGGTCCCCATGTACTCTCCACCCCCCTCACCTCACTATTTCCCCCATAGCAACATTCTCCTCCATTATCATGACACATTCATTGTATTTGATGAACACATCTCTGACCATCGCTGCACCTCATGGTCAATGGTCCACATCATAGCCCACACTCCCCCACGTTTCATCCAGTGGGCCATGGGAGGACCTACAATGTCCGGTAATTGTCCCTGCAGCACCACCAAGGTCAACTCCAAGTCCCGAAAATGCCTCCACATCTCATCTCTTCCTCCCATTCCCCACACCCAGCAGCCACCATGGCCATTTTTTCCACACCAATGCCACATTTTCTCCAATTACTAACCACAATAGTTCATGAATAGAATATCAGTAAGTCCACTCTAATCCATATTCTATTCCTCCATCCTGTGGACCTTGGATTGGTTGTGTCTATTCCACATCTATGTCAAGAGGGGGCTTAGATTCCACATGGATGCTGGATGCAATCCTCCTGCTTTCAGCTGTAGGCATTCTTGGCTCCATGGTGTGGTGGTTGACCTTCTTCACCTCCATGTTAGCTGAGTGAGGTAAGTCCAATAAACCAGAGTGTAGGAGCTGAAGTCTGTTGAGGCGCAAGACCTGGCTATCATATGGTCAGTCCAGAGATTCAGATCCCCTGGGTATATCTTAAACCCCAGCACCAACTACAATTCTGGTAAAGTAACAGGAAAGGCTTGTGAAAAGAGATCACACCGGAGTCCAGCTCCATCACATAGAAACACCAACTCCAAAGAAGGGCCAACTGACATGGCACTGAACTCCATCTGCCATGACCATAGAACCTGTGGGTCTCTCTTGACACTATGTTTTTTAACTTTTATTTTTTAAACAGGTAGGATGTAAATCCTAAGTAAAATATTACCAAATGAAATCCAATGATTTATTAAAAGAGTAATTCACCATAACCAGGTAGTTTATTTTAAGACCACAAAGATGGTTCGCTTTTAGGAAATCCTTTGCTATTACTCACTATCTAATAGACTGAAGAAAAGTATGTAACTATCTCCATAAGTGCTGAAAGACACTTGATAAAAATTCAGTACCTGATTCTGACACTGTTAATAACCTAAGCATAATAGATAAACAAAACATTTTAGGACATTAAGCAGTGTGTCAAATTGAGAGACCTCTAGTATCATCCTATCCTATGACGAATCATTACAGACTATAAAATAAGTAGAAGAAGCTCTGGGACCAGGTACCTGTTCTCAATAGATAGCATTTTATCTCTATAGTCTTGGTCTATTACTCCATTGCCTGCATTCTTTAGGCTTTTTTCTTTTGTTATTGTTGTTGTTATTGCATTAACTAGTTTTTAAAAAGAATGAGAAATATTTATTTTTCTATATAATGATTACCTTTTGGAGAGGAATGTTCTGATCTTGTTGTTAGTTACCTTTTCTTTCTTTTTTTTTTTTGGTGTTATCTTTTAAATGTCATGAAATTATTTTTAGATATTCTTTGCGTTCATGAAGATAATACATACATTTCTTGAACTACCTGACTGCTTTTAATTAAATATTGCCTTTATAAATGCAGCCATTATGAATTCTGAAGCCTTAGTCTGAAGCTGTTGAAAATTATCTGCTTAAACTTGTCATATTTTGCACATCAGCTTTATCGTATGATGTCTTTACCTTTGCTACTTAATGCCAATCTCAGATCCCAGGCCTAATAGATGAATATCATAGTCACTAAATTGGGTGTCAGGAGGACTGTGACCCTCAATCTTCTTGCAGTTCCCTCATCATACAAATGCTGCTCCTCTGAAAAGTAGAGTGAGAATTCAGAATTACTTTTCTAGTGTCAAATGACTTAGGAGAACCAACTGCAGTCTCTCACTCAGTCTTCTTTATAAGCCAATGTGGTAGTTACAGAGAAGTCACAGGTGCAATTCTGTGACCAGAGAACAGAGAACAGAGTCCTCTGTATAAGTAACAAGCCTATCTTGGCAATCAATGACTGTTGAGTAAGTAACATCCCATTAGTACTCTTAGTGGAGGTGAGGGAAAGAATACAGAAAAACATAAATTTAGGAGGCATTGATACTGTCACAAGGGAGGGAGTCACATAACTTGGAGCGGGTATTTTTCCATATTAATGGTTCTGCATCAATGTCTTCCCAATGTCCGCACACCAGCATAGGACCACTATACAAGTCTCTGTGAAGTGTGGTCTGTGCCCTCTGGTCCACCTATTCCTGCTCATTGCCAAACTGTTCCACATTTTGCAGCTCCTCTGAAATGTTGGCGAATAATTAATTTTCCTGCCTATTACACTATTCTTCCTAGTCCCGACTGTAATACTTCAGAGGTTGAATCCATGCCCAGAACCATACCATGTTGATGATGAGTCATGAGAGGCAACAGGCCACCTGAGAAATGGTAGTGGTCCACTCTGCTTTTTAGCTGAGACTCAGCTGTCAAAGTAGCAGGCAGAGTATTGTGTCAGGGCTCAGTGTCAGACACAGTATAGTCCTTTGTTACCCATATGAAATTATTATATATGAAAAAGAGTAGGCATTTGATGTAGTACAATCTGCTTCCATGAGAGGAAGTCTAGAATTGTTTGCCACTGGATTTGCTAGTTCCACATGCATTTGGATGGCAGTTCAACTCCATGGGGCAAAACATCTGCCTTCTCATAACTTGCAAGTTCCTAGTTAAAATGGACTGGCCTCAGAAAGAAAACATTGCCTTGTTACTCTAAGCAAGGAGTTACATACAGAAATACCCCGACACACAGTCATTCTCATTAAAGTCATTTGGAATTTTGAACAAGTATTAAGTATAAATTATAACTTTATTAACTCATAGAGCTTTCTCTGAAAAAATCAAATCTAATAAAAAATTAGGAAGAACTTATTAAGTGGCTGCCTTTTTGCTATTTGCTGTGACTGGGGAAAAAAGTAATATAATTGTGGGGTTTGTTGCCAATGTACTTTTTTGTTGTGGACTGGAGAGCAATTCAGAAAGCAGATATAAGGAGGTGAAAAGAGTATGTCTCATTATCATTGCATTGAGAACTCTTTAATTGATACTTTATATAAGTGTTTCCTGCTACTGAGTTGGGAGGATATTTAACTGTTACTGAGAGGGAGAAAGCAGGCTCCAAACAACCATTGGGGGTCACCAGGGCACACTCTTTATTTGCAAAACTGCAATCACCTTCCGGAGAAAGGATTCTGGGAGAGCTCACAGGGCTTACAATGTACAGAAAGCAGATCCAGTAATTGCCAGCATACTATGGGGAAAGAGACAATAGCTTTAAGGGAACTTGTAATTATTGTTGCTGTGATTATTTATTAATCAAGACTTTTAAATGTTGGTGAGAGAAGCAGAAACTGTGTTATTCTACACACCAAAATGGTCCTCAGTGTGCTCTCTAATCTATGATTTTTCCAACACAAGATAGAGTGCTCTATTTGGCTTTCAGGTTTGATCCCCAATTTGAACTTATAAATGCAGTGTAGAAAGAATACAACTTAGAATCACAGAATGTTAGTGCTAAAGAGGAATCATAAGAATGCAAAATCCAGAAATTCTTGATCTGAGATCTTTATTTGAGCTTCAGGAGGTCAATGAACTCCTTGGAATTATATGCAGAATTTTATATGCATTTGTATTTCTCTAGGAAGAAGATCCATAACTTATATCAGATTCACAATAAAAGTTTCCCTGATCATAAATCATCTAAGAACCATCAAATCTAGACCATCTTCTTCTCCCTGCTGTTACAAGTAAAATGCATGATTCCCAGAGACAGGGAGTATTTTGCCCAAGATCACATAGCTAGTTAATGGCAGATCCAAAAGTCAAAGTCTTTTATGATTCTAGTTCAAGAATCAACCTTTTTCATTTTATGCCAGATGGTAAGATGTCAGGGAGATTTTTGTAGCGTTGATCTGTGTCGTAAATATAACCTGAACTAGAAGATTATTAAGTTCCTTTTTATACATAACAACCCTCTTTGCCTCTGAGATTTTGTGTTTCTATCCACCTTAATAGGGAACAGCATTGGCTCAGATGATCCCAAAATAATTTCCATTTTACGGTTGTTTTCCCTCCTTCCCGCATTGATCTCTCTTGATAATAATGCTTGTCTGAAGCGAATATTAAAATAACTTTGCTTCCCTCTCCCTACGGTCAGCAGCCAAGTTATTTTAAGTTGTTCTGGGTGGTGCTGCAGGGACAGATGCTGAACATTGTGTGTCCTGCCATGGCCCACTGGGTGGAATGGGGGAGAGTGTAGACTACAATGTAGACCACTGTCCATGTGGTGCAGCAGTGCTCCAAAATGTATTCACCAGGTGCAGTGAATGTGCCACAATGATAGAAGAGGTTGTTGATGTGGGAGGAGTGGGGTAGGGGGAGTGGGCGGGGGGTTATAGGGACCTCGTATTTTTTAATGTAACATTTAAAAGAAAATAAAGAAAAAATAACTTTGTATTCCATAAGTCTTTACCAACTAATGTCAGAACGGAGGTTATCCCCAGCAGGACTGGATGTATAATTTGTGGGGCCCAGTCCAAAATAAAAGTGCAGAGCATCATGTTAAGGTATTATTTAGAATTTCCAGATGACAACAGCAGAGCAGTAAACTAAGTATGGGGCTCTTCTAATCATAGGTCTCTGTGTAACCGCACAGGTCATACACATATCCATGAAGATGGCCCTGATCCCCATTATAAATTTTGGTGGTGTGGAAGACAAAGGGAAGCAAGCTTCCAATTTAAAATTGACCACATAAAATCCACAAAGTTAGAGAGCTATATGTTCATAACTGTAAGACTTTTGGGCTTACCTGTGCCTGTGCTTGCAAACATACATTCACATGCACAAACCAATGTTTGGCTAAAATTATCCCCTTTTCACTCACCTAATGCCAAAAACTAAAACTAGTTTGCTCTCATATGTTGACACTGTTTAAGCACCCATTTTCATTATCAGTTTTCATAACCAAATGACAAAGGAATGAATGAGCTCTCCAAGAGCATATAAAGAGGCAGGTAGAGGCAGGTACTGAAAAGCAATGGCAGAAGACCAACTGAGTGTATTTTAAACTGACAGAAAGGAAGAAAGAGCTCCCACGTATGCAATGCAATGAAACAATATTCTCAGGCTTAGAATATTATGGGGATGGAAAGCATTTTAAATTCCAGAGCCAGAAATCTGAGGTTCTAATAGGTAAGCAGGTATACAAACTGGAAAAACGGCTGGAATTTTGTATACTTGAGCTGTACATATTTCAGTAGAGCTGAGACACCCAAGGCCACTACATTCCACACTTCCCATTTTAGTGGCATGCCAGGGTTCCAAGTTTAATGTACAACATCTGTGCTTCATAGAAGCTAAAGCCAAATGTTGGTTGATGTCCCATTGGTTAACTATATATAGAAACAGAAATATAATACACACAAAGTAGAATTTGTACTTACAGCACTCTAAGCAAGCTCACAATTCTCAGCAAACTAAAGGCCAGTTAGCACAGGAGAAAATATGAATTGGGCAATTCAATTTCTATTAGTCACATGTGTAGTCAGTTGTATAAGTGACCCAGTAGTCCAAAACCAGCCTCCTAAGTACATCTTGTACTCTAGAGGGGTAGAGGAATTTTACCACCACAGCCAAATCCTCAAGAGTGCTTATTTATTCAGTTTTACAAAAGCTCAGCAACAATTTTAATGCCTGTAAATACATGGTACATACTTAATGGTAGCATTCATTCAGTCACTAATTCGTATATTTACTCAATAAGCACTGACCGATCACCTTTGGGTGCCCAATCATTTGCTAGGTACTATAATGTGCTGAGCTGGGTGAAATGTTTGTGACCAAATTTTAATTTAAATTAGAACTCAGCATCAAATTCAATGTCCACAGAATTATCAACCAGTGTGATGGTGACTCAAATGTTTTTAAATTTTCTAATGCATTAACTCTTTGTTTGCAGTGTCTGTAGGATATGAATATGAAACATGCCCTGACTTTATTCTCTGGGAGAAAAGGACAGTCATTTTACAAGGTTTTGAGATGGATGCTTCTAACCTAGGAGGCTGGTCCTTGAATAAGCATCATATTTTGAATCCTCAAAGTGGTAAGCAACTTTTAAAATGTTTTTAACAGTGTTTTCTTGATGACATATAATACTTACTTGTTGCAGAAAATTAGGAAAAGTACAAGAAAAAATTAACTATAAGTCTGCCATCTAGAGATAATCACATGAGCATATTTTCTTTCAAATACAGTCATCTGATTTCAAATTAGTGTCCATAAAGTAGGACCTCTTCATCACAAAATTACATGAAATTGGGTTTCAAAAATCATCTATCATTATTGCTCTATCCCAAGTTGCAAACCATTTTATCTTACTTTGTAACCAACCTTTCCAAACGGAATAATAATGACCATATTTGATATGCTCTAAGGCACCATCAATAATAAGTAAACTTATTTTAAGGAAAATGTTTCTAATTAAACCATAACATGCATTGATTGTAAGTTACATGATAACCTCAGAGAAGTAAAAATGTGAAGCAAAATGTGCACCTTAAAACTGATGAATCACCAATATGACACTCAATTCTTAAAGGATTTTAGTGGTTTATCCCATTTTTTAAACATTTTTTTTTATTTTTAAAGAAGCTTTAGATTACATAAATGTTACATCAAAAATATAGGGGATTCCCATATACCCCACTCCCTCCCCCTCTCAAAATTTCCCACATTAACAATATTTTCCATTACTGTGGTATATTTGTAACAATTGATGAGCACATATTGAAGCTTTATACTAGCCAAGGACCATAGTTTACATTATAGTTTACACTTTGCCCCATACTATTTTATAGGTTTTGACAAAATGTATAATGGCCTGTATCCATCATTGTAATATCATGCAGGACAATTCCAGTGTCCCAAAAATGCCTCCCTACTACAACTATTCTTCCTTCTCCCTCCCCTCAGAACCTCTGGTGGCCACAGCCTTTATATCAACGATACAAGTTCTTCCATTGTTAGAACAACCTAAATCCCATGGGCTTAAATCCCGTGGGGCAGATGGATGGAACTGTATTGCTTACAGTTGCAGACATTCTCCCCTTCTTGGGATGGGCATTGTCCATCATCATCCTTTTGTTAGTTATCCTGGGTGAGTCCAGTGAACCGGTGAGTAGATGTTGCAACTCTGTTGAGATTTAGGGCTCAACCGGCACATTAAGAGACTGAAGATTTAAGTCTCTGGGACATATATTTAATAAGTTAAGTGTTAATTATATGTTCAAAAGAGCCATGTGTAAGGAACTTATTTAAATGATTCTAACTCTGTTACATTGGGGAACATATATTCCAAAGTAAGTCCCAGTGACATGGTGCTAAATTCCTGAGACTGTCTGTACTGCCTATAGTGTCTGGATGTCTCTAGAGCCCTCAGGAGTCCCAGTATTTGAGGCACTGTTTACTGTGGTGATCAATGAGATCCTGCTGAGATATGCATAAGTGTAACCTCCGGAATAACCTCCCAACTCACTTTGAAGTCTCTTAGCCATAAAAACTCACTTGTATTTAATATTTCCCCCTTTTGGTCAAGGTCTTTTTCCATATGCATCCTCAGTTGGCTCATGGTAGTAATCCCTTAGTGCCAGGATGGGTCATCCCTGGGAATCATGTCCCACACTGGGGGTGAGGGGAAGGTAGTGTATTTATATGCTGAGTTTGGTTTAGGCAGAGGCCATATTTGAGCAACAAGGAGGCTTTCAGGAACCTTAGGCTCAGAACTCTTAGGCAATATATAATACTAGACTAAGTGTCAATTTCACAAGGACAAGACTCATAAGTACAACCATCGATATCAAGGACTTGGTGTAATGGTCTGTCCTCCTTCACTAGGCACTGCCCATATACTCAGGGAAATCTTGCTGCTCTGTTAGATAATGTCGCAGGAATTTCCAGAATGGGAATTCAATATTCTTTGGTTATTGTGTGGGGCTCCACACACTGAGTCAATGCCCCATGACCACTTGAAAATACTCATATGCCATAGAGGCATGCCCCGGGTACACTCCTCCCCACACATCCCCCCATCACCAACACTCTGCACCAGTGATCCTCCCCTGCCACAGTTGTGACCCTCCAGCAAACCAAAACCTCCCCAAAAACAAAGCCAAAAAATTAAACAAGTAAAAATGATAATAAAATAAAATAATAACTAGAAACAATAAATAGAATGCAAAAATATAAATAATAATAAAATAAAATATTTTGTTGTATCTTTCATCACTGTAAGATCTGTTATCTTTTGTGAACAGTGACCATTTCTTCCATAAGTTTCCACAGTGTCTTATTTTTTTTGCCTTAACTTCAAAGAATCTTTAGGTTACAGAAAAACCACATAGAAAATATAGGGGATTCTCATACCCAAACACCTCCCACTCTCCCACTCTCCCCCATTAAAAACATTTTACATGTATATGGCACATTCATTACAAATGATGTACAAATATTGAAGCATTACTAACAACCATGGTCAGTGATTTACATTGTGCTTTACTTTTTGCCCACACATTTTTATAGGTTTTGACAGAATTTAAAATGACCTGTATCCATCATTGAAAGATCACATAGAACAATTCCAATGCCCTGAAAATGCCCTATGTTCCATCTGTTCTACTCTTCCCTCCCCCTCCCTTCAGAACCTATGGTAACCACCAAGTTTCTTTGTATCTACCCTACCTTTGTGGGATAGGTGGCTAAGGCCAGCTTATCTTGTAAGGCCATGAACTGACAAAGGCTAACAGATCCGTTTTGTAATCACACCTATGATCATACCACTTCAGTATTGTATTTGAATCAGCTGCACCAACAAGCCACACAAGCTGGGGAAAGTTTGATTGACATAGCTAACCAGATTTGCTTCAACCATAGACTGCCTCACACAGTCCTAGGGTGGGTCCCTGTAGAAGAATGAGTCCATTGCTGCATTTCCCCATTACACCTCCTCCCCACCCGCTTCAAGGAGGATTCTAAATTCCATTTCAAATCGTTTATATTTTAAAGAGCAAAGATTCAGTTAGATATAAAATGTCAACTTTTTTTTCTGTTTCCAAAAAAAGAACCACAGTTTAAAAGGTACAAAAATGAAAGGTAGATGCCACTTATTAAATTATTAGGTTTTTTGTTTTGATAGTAAAGAGTTTGACATTTTAAGCTTCCGTATCTTTTCCACTGGTTCTTATTAGTTTGTATGGATTGTCTCTTTCAAATGCCTGTCATTGACATTAAACACAAAGTGGGAAATGACCTCAATAGAGCCAGCCCCCAGCTGTGTGCTCCCAGTCCTGTATCCTCTTACCATTAGCTTCACACAGGCTTAAGAGTCCACGACAGAAGGAAACCATTCAGAACGGTAGCTTTAGGGGTCCCCTGATTTCCACAAATGTGTTCTCTCCATTCCTAATACACCAGTAATTAGTTTTTAGGAAATGGATACCACATTGTTTCTGAAAATATTTTAACAGTTTCATTAAGGTATAATTTATAAACCATAAAATTAAAAACCCATAAAAGCATTTTAAGTGATATGTCAATGATTTTTTGTAAATTTATGGAGTTGTGCAACCATCACCACAATCCAGTTTTATAATATTTTTATCACTCCAAAAAGATTCCTCATGCACATTCATTAGCCCTGGGCAACCACTAAATCTGTTCCCTGTATCTTTCTGAGAATTGTATTCTGAGAAAGAAGCTTTACTTTGGAAAGTTGTTTTAAAGGAATATTTGTGCATTTTATTATCTCATTTTTTGGTAAATTATATTTCCAACCAAGAGATTGTCATAATTGCCAGTAAACAGATCTGAAGCTAGCTCTGCTACACTGCCTTTCAGCCTGACCTTGGATACAACCACCTTTCTTAGGATGTTTTCATAATCTAAATCCAACCCACAAATTCAGTTTTAGAAGCAGAAATGGTAAGTGTGAAAGAGTGGTTTTGGAAAGACCAATTTAGAAAGCAATGCTCTTTCCCCCTCAGGTCAGACAGTCTTTTCTGACTAATTAAGGCAAGAGGGACATCTCTCCAAATTCCCCGACTCTACTTCTTTCTGGAAAATGCCTAACTCTTTAGGAAGCTTGACTTTTTTATCTGAGACACCAGATTAGAAACAAGAAACTATCTTCTCCCAATTTCCTCTCACTGGTTAAAAAAGCACATATAATTAGATTGGATGTCTGCTGCCATTCAAGTCTTCAATTTTTCTTTGGCTCTAAAATCATTATGCAGTGGGTAGTTTCCAGTAGGTAGTGTTTTCAGACCATTTGTCATGTCAGTTGTAGCAATTATATTTACCTGACAATTAGCCATTGGTTGTGGAGAATTGTTTCCCAATAATTTGCCTGACATATAGATAGTCCCTACTTTAACTGAGATTTAAAAAAAGAAAAACTAGGAATTTGTGTTTTACAATGTTGTTCCTTCAAAATACAATTTTTAGTGCTTATAGAGAATGCATGTTCATTCCTTTTGAGAAAATCCAGTTCTTTAAAATTATTAGAAATAAAAATGTGTGCATGAACCATCTATTACAGAGCTAAGCTATTTGTTAGAGTATATCTTTGTATCAAACATATCTCCTATAGTTTCCTGCCAGTTGATTGTTAAAAATTATTAGAAAGAAAAATCCAGAATACTAATTGGGAATTGTCATCTCTCTGAAATGGATAAAGAATTTCATTTATCTTAGCCTCCAATATAGGCCAGTAGTTGTCAACAAATGGTTTAAGTGAGATGGGGAGTAAATTCCCTTTGATAACACTAGCATATCTACCAGTTTGTGTTTCTATCTTCTCAGTCAAGTCCTAAGAGAAATATGTATTGATTCCTTGTTGTTCATAAATCTTAAAAATGGTTTCTGTTTTGAAATCAGCATAAAACATCACCCACTGGATTCCAATGGAATTTTTAAAATTCCAAACATATTATAAGCTTCTAAAGAAGTTCTGAGCAAGATAGCAGGAGGTTAAGAGTAGCGTGTTTAAAAGTTGTATTACCTTATTACACAACAGACTTGACTTTTTGGCAGAGAAAAGGGAAGCTTAAGGGAAATAAATGTGCAGTAGGCCCCAGGCTGTGTGGTTTCTTTGCTGACTGTAAGCAAGACATCCAATCCTTAGCAGGAAGTTGGCCTTCATATAAATAATATGTGTTGTCCTAGGATCATTTGATTCCGTTTTCAAAATGAGCATGTGTGGCAAAATAAAGTGGAAAGGAGGCAGCTGTAATTGATCAAGATTTCCAATAACATGAACAAAATATTTTCAAAACAACATTTTGCAGAAGAATTGGTGTTAAATCATTGTTGCTAGATGGGTATGCCCTAGTTCTATGTAATGGAAGGTTAAACAGATTCTTGAAACAACAGAAACACCCTTCAAAATGATGTATTTTTTAAAGGGCAATACAAAAGGGGTTGGCCCATTTTTGTTTTGATTGCTTCAGCTTTAAACAGGAATGGTAATTTCAGTACATTGGCACTTTAGCACCTTGCATGAAGCAAGACATCAGTTGTTGAGATGAAATCAGAAAGTACATTGCCTTATGTTTTATTTCCTTTAATCATTCTTCTTCTTTGATGGAGTGCTGAGCTTTCTAATAGAAAAGGAGTTTTAGAATTGCAGGCTTAGTAGAATAGCTTAGAATAGCCTTCTTTAGTTTTTTAAAATTGCCAGGAGCCTGGTAATAACATGTCATTTTGAGGGTAATTGTTAACTATATTGTTATATTGAAATAAAAAAATGGAGATCTACCTGTGAAAATAGATGTTAATAGCAAATCTGGTACTTCCAAGCCAATAATTGGAAAAATTTTTGAATGATATACACTTATAGTTCATTGCCACAATACTGACATGCTAAAGAGTGGTTTCCTCATTTATTGAAGAACATATCTTAGTCTCACTGGGAGGATATTCCGTGAGTGGTCATCAGGAGTTTTCTTTATAATGATGTGCAACTATCATTCCATTTCTCATTCACTTCCTCCCAATTCATCCAAATTGCAATATTGATTGCACTATACAATTAAGTGCCCGTTTTGGGGAAACGAAATTCAGTCTTAGTAATCTTAATTAATTATACAAATCTTAAGAAATATTTTTAGAGCCTAATAAAGTTACTAGTAAAATAAATAAGAAAATAGTAATCCTCAATATATCTCATATTTCTGCAATGAAAGACTAATTTGTTGGGGCATAATCTCATAGTTGCTCCTTCAAACCATATGTTAAAAAAGTAGCCAGAAATCACCCTAAGTAAAAGTACTTAGATTTGAAATCCAAAGGCTACTTGATGGATGTGGTTTCTGTTTCCTAGAAGACTCTTTCCAAGTACATTCTGGTGTCATGGCATTCTGCGTGTTTTACCTTCTTATATATTTTCCAACAATGTTCTTAATTCAGAGTGGGCAATAGTTTCTACTGTGGAATAGTTACAAGAAAACTGAGAAAGACATTTCAGGAAAGGATTAGGGAGAAAAACAGGCAGACCAAAGAGATAGATAGTAGAGACCATGGGGGGAAAATATGGCTGTACAGTACAACAGCATTCATTCACCTTCTGTCATTACTTCAGTCTGGCACATTAGCATGATTTTTCACAACATGGCTGTTTTACCTAAGTGGCTCATTCTGGCAAAATTTGATCTATTTAGCATAGCAGTACTTGTTCTTTGGATTTTCTACCCAGGCTCAGGGGGTTTGCAAATTATTGGAATTTGGACAAGGTAAATAAAAGAGACTCAAAGCCTATTTTCAACATTTATTTAGTACTTATAATGGCTTGGCCACAGTGCTTGGCACTAGAATACAGAAAATAGTAAAGCATAGAGTCTACCTTCAAGGAACTTGTGTGATAGTGGGAAGATGATGAAGTACTGAACACTGTATAATAAAATGAGGTGAGTGTTATAATAAAGCTGTGGAAAAATAAGTTATGGGGAGACTAGAAGGAGTAACTAACTGCATCAATGGAGGAAACATTAGAAAAGACTTGGCCTGTGCTTTGAAAGATGGGTAGGAGTTCCTCAAGCAAATAAGATAAGGAGGGCATTCGAGATAGAGGGACTAGCATGTACAAAGGGAGAGAAGAATGGAAGTATGTGAAAGTTATGGTAAATAGTGCAATATAGCTAGAACTCAGGATACAAATGGGAGGGGAGACTAAAGAAGAAGGCCAATTCATGAAGAACTTTTTATACCTTAATGATAAGAAATGTGTTCCTTATCCTATAAGGGATATGGATCTATTAAAAGCCACAAAGTGAAAATAAGGGATGTAGAGAATGGTTTGGAGATGGGTGTGCATGGAGACCAAGAGATAAAATAGTTAAGAAAAATTGAACCAAGGCAGCAGTAGCAGGAATAGAGAAAAGGACACTGGTTCAACACATTTTAGTAGATTGAGACAATGGGTATTGGTAAATAATTAGATAAAGAGAAAGAGTGAAAAGGAAGAAACATTGTGATGCCCAGTTTTCCAACTTGGGTAACTTAAAGTATGAAGATACCATTCATGAGATGAGTAGGGAACACAGGAAGAAGAGCAAGGTTTAGTAGGAGATGCAGAAAAATGAGTTCAGTTTTAAACCTGTTGAGTTTGAGGTACATGTGGGGCATCCAGGTAAATAGGTCCACTAGGAAATTGCATATCAGAAGAGAACTCTGGATGGAAGAAAATGTCAGCATATAGAATTGGGAGTTAAAGCTATGGGTATGGATGAGATAGGCCAAAGAAAATAACTGCAAAGTATTTTAAAGCATTTTCATATGTCAGTATCTCCATTTCCTGCACTGATGATAGTGAGATATGGTTCAAACAGGTGGAAAATTCAAGTCTCTTTCATATATCTTTGAAGTACATTCTAGCAGTAAGATTTCTTTTCTTTTCACAGAAACAGATTACCTTTCTGATTGTATTTTGCTAAGGTTAATATTAAAATTGATTGATATTCTCTTTCCAGGAATTGGTTACATAGTGACGGTAATTTGAAGTCAGACAGATATATGCCAGACATCAGGAAAAAGCCAGCCAGAAATGAAAAATTTAGTTGTAGATGATTTACAGAGCCCAGAGTCAACAGGAGTTCATTAAAAGTTAGTCATCAATACTTTATTGATGCATTTAGAATCAACATTAAAAGGGCTGGTTATATTACTCCATTTCACAGATGTATAAACTGAGATAATGTGTTATACTGTTATTTAGTGTGGTTATGGAGTTAAACAAAACCAATGGCAGTGGATTTCACACTCAGTTTCTCAAGTTCTTTCTTGTTTTGAACAATGAAAGAGAAATTAAAATGTTTCTGAGAGTATTGCATGGTAATTGTTCTGTTGTTTTCCTCTCTGATGTTTTCTTGGGACTAGGAATCATACATAAAGGGAATGGAGAAAATATATTCATTTCTCAACAACCCCCGGTCATATCAACCATTATGGGTACTGGACACCAACGAAGTGTAGCCTGCACCAACTGCAATGGCCCAGCCCTCAACAACAAACTTTTTGCTCCTGTTGCACTAGCTTCTGGTCCTGATGGCAGTGTGTATGTTGGTGACTTCAATTTTGTAAGACGAATATTTCCCTTGGGAAACTCCATTAGTATTTTGGAATTAAGGTAAGTCTCCTTGATCTCTATGTTTGTTTAGTGGATAAAGAAGCAAGAATAAGATAACATGAAGATACAAGGACATTACTAGAAGTAGCAGAAAATGCAATTGCCCAGAATGTAGCACTGGGTTAAGATGCAGGAATAAGGACAAAGGACATAGTTCAATGCCCACTCCTCTACTTGAAGGAACCTTTGAGCACTGCTTTGGAGAAACAGGAAATGTTAATATCCCTGTATTTGTGGCCTTCCCAGTGTACACTGCCATCACTGACATAGATCTCAGTACTTCCCAGAGCTGAGGTAAGTTACGCACTCCCTGCTGGCCCCTGTTTAGACTCATCAAAAGTATCTATGACATTCTAGCATGTAGCAGGTAAATGTATTGCTGATCCCAAAGGCCAAACTTTCTAAGTTCTCCAGGCTATTTTGAAGTAGTCATTTCATAAAGAAGAAAATGGAAGTCTGTGTTTATGTGCCATGATAAGGGAAAAACTAGTATTTCTACCCCATCAGAAAAGCTTTTAAAGCATTCATCTTTAGACGTTTTCACTGTATTTTAGGAATTACCTCGCATATGCAAATAAATATATTGACACCTTTTGAAACAAATATAGACCTTTTGATATTCCATACCCTGAAGTTACTCAAAGATTATAAGAACATCATTTAATCAGCTTATTTCTCCCTTTCCGAGGCTATAAATCTCCACATATGCCTTCTGGAATCCTAGAAAAGGAAAGTATCCACCCCCATCCCAATGGGATCGATGTGCCTGTTTCCTCTGACCTGGGTAAACTGATAGAGCCTTCCTTCTAATTAGTTCTGACAGATTTGTCCCTAACACATGCCTTTGAAACATTAGGTTGAAAGGTTCTCTATGGTCCAAATAATTTTAATGACATCTTATAACCATTCCACAAAACAATTGTTACCTCAGGTATCACCTCAATGACCAGGAAAATAATGACCAAAAATAATGACTGGGAGAGCAGAGACCTTGATTAAACAACTCGTATGTACAGAGCACCATCAAGGCCAGTCAAAACATATAAGTCTTGAGTCATTTTCATTTAACACTTTACTTACAGTCACACTCATGGAAATTTGAATGCATTCCTCAAAATTTTTCAGATTCTCATGCTTGCTTTGAATTCTCCTCCTTCTTTTCAATCTTAGTTATCCCTTTACACCTAGCTGGAAAAATCTTCTAGTCCCAAGTCCCCATCCATTTTTCACATTAATTCACCCCATTTTAATACATTTCTTAAAAATAATTGCAAATGCTGTCATGAAGAAAGCTGGTAAATCGCTTGGCTAATGGAAAAATAAACTGTAAAGTTAAGACTTTATGAAGACAAAACACATCTAGAGAGTCTAGAGAGGTACTAATTCATGGCCATCTGCCCTAATCAAGTATTCCTGTACCTCAAGATATCACACCCCACAGAGGTGTGTCATTTCCATCACTATAACTCTTTGGGCACTTACTTACTGCAGAGTCAACAAGGAAGGCTGAAGTGGTTGTATGCCTGGAATTGGAAATTATTGATACAACATTCTACATTATTTTCAAAACCCTAAGGATGATCTTCCACATGATGACCAACATGGAAAGGAATATTGAACAATTCATTCAAGTTCCTGACGTTTCCAACAGATATTAGCTGTCAGGTCATTACCTGCTAAACCTATATAGCAAACCCTTATAAGCCTCCATAACTGACCCCTATATAGCTAACTCCTCAAAGGAAAAACTGTAGAATTATTTATAAAAGAAAAAAATATATTATTATAAAGAAAACCCAGGTAAGTTTTACCCTTTCCTTTGTAATTTAAATGTAAATTTACCTAAGATTGAGCAATCGTCATTCATATATGGGATTCTCCCTTGGTCAAGGATCCTTAACAATTTACAAATTTGCGTTTTAGTCCAAAGTACCTTATGACCTTCAGCACAGAGTCATTTGAAGAATAAAATAGAGTAACTTGGACTCTAATTGCAAAGTAATTTTCTCTGTATAAAAAATATAGTTTCTGAGAGTTTGAAGTATTGTCCAATACTTCTGTTCATTCTTAATCCACAACACTGTTCTCTTTCATTGTCACAGTTCTTCATACATTGGCATGCACATACTCTGGGCTCACACACCCAGACTCTCTCACTTAGCCTAAGTCTACTTAGCTGGCTTATCTAAAGTGAGATTCTTTAGAGCAGTGCTTCCTAACATTTTTTTATTTTTTTAATTTCACATCCATTTGAGAATCTGCTGAAAGTTATGGATCCTCTTCCCAGAAAAAAGAACACTCACTCAAAATTGTGCATGTGATTTCAGGAGTCATATACTCCCTATCTCTCTGCTTTCCACCCTACCCCACCTCTGACAACCCACCCCTGTAGATGAAGCCCTTGCATAGACTCCTGGTGTTAAGATCCCCTGCGTTAGACTGAATGAGAAAAAAAAATAATTTTCCCTTTATTATTCCAACACTCCTGCAATTAGCCACCAGAGCAATAACATGATTTGATATATGTTCTCATTTTGACCTAATTAACAAGTAATTCCCTAACTGTTTAGCTATAGTCAAAGCCATCAAACCAATTTATGTTAGCACATATTAGCTGCCATGTTTACTTAGAAACTACGAGTTCTTATTATATTCACTTTTTAAAAAATAAAAGCATCTGTCCTCATCAGTAGCCTATACTCTGTACACTGGCTCTTTCATATATAATTGGTGAATTTATGTATATGCTTTACAACTTTTCCAGATTTAAACTTTCTGTAGAGAAAAAATTGATTTAATAAGGTCTTGTTACCTTAAGAACTATAATGTTCATTGAATTCTACCATATTTAGACAGAAACTTCATTTTGTTAAAATTTGTTTATTTAATTGCTCCCCCCAGTGCATATTAATCATTTTATTTGGTTCAGTCATCTATTTCCTTGGAAACACAGACTAACATAGTCATGTTATTGATTGCACGTAAAACTGTGAATGAAAGAGCAATCTTGTCAACAGATCATTATTATAGAAAGGGATTAAGAAACTTTTAGATCTTCACCTTCTGTCAGGTAATTCATTAAATAGCTTTGGGCAATAAATTATGCTGTTCTCGATTTCACTATCCATAAAATTGATTTCAGGTTTAAAGTTGAGCATCCTTTTATATGTCTCACACATTTTATCTTGTTTTGAGATCCACAGATGTGTAGTCCTCAGTCCAACATTTGGTAACATTTGGGGAAGACTTCAAGCCTGCCACTAATGGATGCCTTTCTAGATTTCCTTCTCTTCCATCTTCTTGTGCCATCTTGGGCCACAATGAACAATTCCAAATTGCCCTCAACATTCCAAAATTTAGAAGACTGTAGATTTGTCCTCCCTCAACTCTACTGATTCAAACTGTCCCCAATTGAGTTTCTTTCATCTGAGCTCAAAAATATCTTGACTTCTATTAGTTGCCAAACACTTATTTCTTTAAGCTGGTCCCATGTTAATTCAATAGGGAGGGAGAGAAAAAGTCAGTTATATCATTATCATTAGAAATCTGCCAAGAGCAACAATATTATTTATTGTATTTTAAGTGTAAAGTATCCCTTTGTCTGTTTACTGCAGATTGCATCTCCACATACACATCTTAGCACTTCCGTTCAGTGGGAGATTGAGGTGAGATAATAAGGAAGGAACACTTATAAGATCGTGCGATTAAACCTGAAGGGGTTGTGAAAATATATTCTCTGAAAATTGTTTTGAAGACAGATTCATTTCTATATGAGATAGTTTAAGGCTTGGATTCCCTAGGTATTTGCATTTCATGTTAAAATTTTACATGTATATATTTCAAGAGTACAAAAGTGATATAACAGATTTGTGAATTTAGCATTGGAATGCTCCATGGAGGTTATCTAGTCCAACATGCTGCCCAAGCCCAGTACATCCCTGATGTACTAGTCATCTCAAATTTGGTCATCTCAAATTTGTTCAATTCCTTGCAATAATAGGAAACTTAAATACCTCTCGATGCAGCCCATTGAATCTTTGGACTGCTTTGTTAGAAAACTCTTCCTTATATTGAGTCAAAATCTGCCTCCATAAAACTTCTACTCTGTAGTAGCAAATGTTGGCATCTGAAGCAGCACAGAGGTCACTTCTCTCTTTTACCTGGCAGCATTTCACAAATGCGAAGACAGTTTTCATAAGTTCCTGAACTTTCTATTCTTCAGTCTAACAATCCCCAAGTCCTTCAACTATTTCTCATCAATGATGACTTTGTTTCTTTTGTCTTCAATTTTGGCCTCAGGGCCACCTTTAGTCTCTTAATACTAACAGAGATAATTATATAAATAAAAATAAGAAACATCACATCAAGTTCTTTATAAGAATTCAAATACGTAATATCCCCTTGCTCTATTCTCATCTTCTAATTTCACAAATATAAAACCCATTAAACATGATTGCACATGATTTATTCTTTATAAAAAATTCATGCTGCTCTTGTTCAGGATCCTGTTATTTTCCAGATAGTTATTTTGTTCTTCCCTTAAAATATGAAAGAGAGAAGAAAATAAGAACCTGTTAAATGTTTCTTGGTACCTTGAATAATTTGGACTCAACGAATGTCAGTGTGACATGAAAATTTCTCTTGAGGTTTTACTGCTTTTGTTATAGTGACTGGTTAATATTTCTCACATTGTTCTCACAATTGGATTCCTGTCATTGACCGGGAGAGTAGCACTTGAATAATACCAATTTAGGGGCAGTTAGCATACTAAGGGGCAACGGAACTTGTAGAGTACTCTGATGAAGGAACAAATGGAACTTGGGGTTTGAGAGCTCTACAATATCTGAAAAATGACTAAGAACCATCCTCTTTTCAGCATATATCACCAGGGCTACAGATAGTAGAATCATTACATGTAGACTTATTTGTTTTCATGTATAAGCAGAGCACTAAAAGACTCTGTTCACTTCACTCAGAAACATCTTCTTCGCTGGTCCTTGCACAGTGCCCAAAATTTTCACTCTAAGAAATGCATTTCTTTGAGTTGTAGTAGTGCACCTCTAATAGTCTGCAAACACAAGAATCTCTGTTAAAGTGATCCATCAAGCCAAAATCAGCATTTAATTCCTTGGCATGGATTGGTATATCAGATTGCTTTTCAAAGGGAATGCCAGCTGACAGCAGGACCCTGAAACACAAGACAGGTAAATTGTGATAAGGTTAATGGGTGCATCCAGAGCCTGGGGAGGGTAATCTTGAAGGAAGGCTGCTGGAGTTGAAAGCTTTAAGAAATCAGTGACTGGCAAGAATGATCACTGTGTGTTCAAAGGAGGAACACTATGGAAAGATGAGCGGGGAGAGTAGGCAGTTCTTTGATATCAAATATTTCTGACCAATAACAAAGAAAGAAACTGAGAACAGCATGTGGACCAACTAAGGTGTTGAAGCTACCACAGAGAATGCCAGGAACTCTCCCATGATGCCAGGTCACTAGATAGAAACTCTGAAGTGTCATATCCTTTCCCAGCATCAACTCACAAAAATATAAAAAAGAGTAGAGAGCATTTTCCTAACTGAAATAAACCAGATCCAAAAGGCCACATATTTTATGATACCATTTATATGAAATCTCCAAAATTTGCAAATCTATAGAGCAGAAAGTAGATTCATGTTTGCCAGGGGCCGAAGGGAGGCGAGAATGGGGGCTGACAGCTATTGGGAATGGGTTTCTATTTGGATGATGAGAATATTCTACAATTGAGTGATAGTGATGTTTGCACAACTCCTGAATGTACTAGACACGCCTGAATTGTATGCATTAGAAGCGTGAATTTTATGCTAATATCTTGATAAAATAAGTTTTAATAAAAAAAATAGAAGGCCCTTTTCATCATCTTGATCTTGAGAAAGTAGAAGAACAATTTAAAGACACCACCATCAGGGATATTTCTTTCTTTAAAAAGATTTGCAATTCCTCTCTTTCCTCCTCTTAACTCATTGCAAGCTTCAAGTCAGGCATTTGCCAGGTGGTGATGCCCACTGATGGGCCCAGGTACTTGTGAAAACCTCACACACTGGCACCTCAGCAGGTAGTCAGTTGCTAGTTAGGCAGCAGAATTACTTTGGTGGTGGCTCAGTTTTAAATCCTTAACTAAAAGCAATTCTAAGATGGAACAAGGTCACACACTGGAAATAAATTCCATCATTTTCACTTCCTCCCTCTGAGATGTTAATGAGAGTGGCTGCTCTGCATAATATAGGACATCTTTCCAAATTCACAGTGACATTATTGGCAGAATCAGAAACAACTATAAGAAAGTCAAACCATCCCCCTATCCACTCCGTGCCATCACCTAAGAATTTCAAAACCCTTTGAAGCCACACAAATGGTTCTGTATCATGAGAATCTGTTGTAGATAAAACCATGTTTTAATGAGGTCTTTCTAGTACTTTCACGACTAAACTTCCTTCAGGAGGACTATGTCACAGTAATAAGAGCCAGCCTAGAGCACACTCACCCTGTAATTTGGGGCCACGAAAACAAACCAGAAACAAAGAAATTCAAAGACATGGAAATACCTAAGGCCAAGTTTCTAATCAGAGCTCCCCATCCTTAGCTTTTGACTTTCTGTGTCAATCACTATGATACCTACCCTCTTCTGGCAGGCCAGGGAAACAGAAGAGTCAGTGTGGCCCAACTCTTGCAATTCCAAAAAGATTTTCTTTAACCAGAAATTGAATCAGTAGTAGCAAATGGCTTCAAATGAAATAATTTTGCATCTTTTCTTCTTTCCTGACATTCCGAGGAATAAAAACATGTTCTAGTTTAGATAAAAAATTTGTTATCTTCATGTTTGTTGAAATGACATAAAGGCTAGATATAAAAAGGTTTTAAAATTAAAATAACTGTATTTCACAGATGATTATAGCTTTTTCATTCTAGGCAGTTTCGACCCAAAGTTAGGCCTGTATACAACCAGCCCTCTGTTTGAGAAACCTCATACCAGGTCTCATAATACAATGCTCTAGGCAATACTCTGTGCCCAGAGAATTACAGGACAGGGGCCCCCGAAGTCTTCTCTTTCTTCTAGACTAACAGTTTTGCTTCACTGACCTCAGTTGTTCCCTTGGAGGGTAAATGGCTGGAAGACACAAGACCTAATAGTTAATGTACATGATGTTTTATCAAAGCTGTTTTGATGCACCAGTTTTTTGTTTTTGTGTTTGTTTTATGCACCAGTTTTGATGCCAGGGACATTCTGTCATGGTCTATGAGAAATCTTTAGACTTTTAACTTTTTAAAAAGTGTTTAATATTGCTAAGTAATGTGTACAACTGGTAAGTAGCTTAGGGTTAAGGTTGGGAAGTTTGTTGCACATATAACTTGATAATAAAACAAAATGTACACCTTGATAGGATGGTTCTGTTTATCAAAACAGAGTCTAAGAATAGTCAGATCCTTTGCAATGGCTACCTTGTCAACTCTTAGCCCAATGGCTCCTAAACATTACTCTGCATCAGAATCACCAGTGGAATCTCTTAAAAATGAAATTGCCAGGACCTACCTCAATATTCTGATTCAGTAGGACTGGGGAGGACCCCAACAAACTGCACATGTAGCAAGAACACCATATGATACTGACGCAGATGGTCCAGGAAGAACCTTTTGAGAAACCTTCCTAAAAGCTTTGCCCACCCACCAACCAGTTTATTCCATCACCTTGACCTCATTTTAGGAGAAAAGCCAGGGGGAACTAGGTCAAATTTCGCTTCTGCAACTGACCCTTGGAATCTCTCTAATACCACAAGCTGAGTTAGGGATAGGTGTGTCTGGTTAGATTTTCTTATTGAATGATGCTAATGACTCTTTATTTGTTTTTACTTGCCACTCATGGACACCTTGTGCACCCTAGAAACAGAGATACCAGACATAGGTAAGCAAATCACATGGGTGGCTGTCTAATGCGCCATTTTTGCCTAAGAAACACCTCCTAATAATGTGATAACAGGGAAATTTTGCTCCTTAAATGAGGTTAAAATAATAGTGGAAAAGTGAAATTGGAAGTTATGACTCAGGTCCAGTGTTTTGCAAAAGAAAAGGGTTTCACTAAAGTGGGAATCTCCTGGAGGATCGGAACACACTGAAGAGAAAACTAGATAAGTAAAAGCTGGCAATTCAGTACTTCATGGGAAAGAAATGCTTAAGTGTCTATTATGTTTACCTTAAGTGGTATCACAAATGAGTCTGTAAGTTCAAATGTTTTTGATATTCCCAAGTTGCAGGTGCAGGGAGAGGTAATACAGTAGTGTCCTGAGATCCAGAAAGCTGATGAATGTATTGAAACTGTGACCACTATGATTTTCTTTAACAAAATTTTGTCATTTTTTTCTTTTTTGTGACCACATGGCTTCTATTTCTTCCCACCAAGAGAAATAATATAAAAACTTTAAACTGACCATTTACCAGCATTGGCACATATCTCTGAAATTAATCTTAATGAGTATTTCTATTCAATTTGTTTATGCATTACACTTGAAAAATCTGTTCTAAATTACCTGAAATTGCAATGGAGAAAATTGAATTTGTTCACTCCTGAATGCCAATTGTCACCAAAATGGCACTGATAGGGTTTTTAATTTGGGTTTTGTTTGGAGATGCCACTTTCTAATTCCATTGCATAAGATCAGCCATGCGTCTTTAGCATAACTGATACTTTAAACAAATTAAGTTGGTTATCAAATTGCTTACTGGTAAAGTGTTGCACAGTATTAATTATAAGCATTGATTGTCCATTTAACAAGCTATGTGGTTTTAACTAGCATGGATGAAGTGATCTCTGCTAAGTTGAAGGGCATTGCTTGAATATAAGACAAATCAGAAGGTGACAGTAAGTCTAGCACTGAAATTATGAAAGAAATATTCACAGTTCTCAAATTACAATGTTTATCTAGACATGAGGGATTAAAGCAAATTGGAATATAGTCCAGTAGTTTTTCATAGATGCTTTCTTTCTCAGATGTGGCATGTTTTCAGAAGGCAAAAAGGGTCAGTCTCAGAAAAACTGAAGTATACTTGGGAAATGGCATAAAATGGCAAGAAATCACATATCCATGTAGGGGAACTTCCTGACTGTTTGCTTTGAAGAAAATAACATTAATCAGATTTGAATTTGGTGTGTTGGTTTATTCCATTTTTTAAAGGCCAGTGCTCAAGGTTTGAGAACAGCCTAGCTGAGAAAAATAGGATACATTTTTAAGTTATAAGGCAGGAAAACTCATTTTTTGTTGCCACCTTCAAAAAAAGAACATTCTGGTGGTATTTTGCACACAGTCTTGAATATGACCAATCTAATTTTAGTCTAGGCACAGATTTGTTAGCAACCCTGGGCAAGACCCCTATGTGCCTGATTTTTCCTAGCTGAGGTTTGAGGAGAATGATAATGCTAACTTCCCTCACAGGCACATTGGGGATATTCAATAATGAATGAATGTAATGCATTCCAAAGTGCTTTTGCACAAATAACATTTCTCTTGGAAAAAAATAGTTTATGGACTCTTCCCAAACAAAGCATGATTAATCTGGCTCTGTTGAAACTTCCACAAACTGGTTACCAAAGCAATGAAGGTTGTTTCAGGGAAAGATTGTGACTCCTTCTTTACTCTAGATCTAAGACTTAAGAGAACCGAAGAAATTTTATTCTGAAGGCCAAACTTCAACTAAATATATAAGCAAGTTTACTCAAACCATTATTAAAGCAGTCTTTGCTACAGAAATGCCTTGTCTGGTGTGACTGTCATATCTGTTCTGGAATCTGTTGGGGTCCTTAACACTTTATTTACAGCACCTGTCCTGGTGGTTCCAGGGTTGAAGATGCCCCTGGAATCTACCGGATTCTCTTATTTGATGAAGGTAAGTAGGAAAAAAATCAAGTATTCCAATGGGACCTGATTTCTTTCCAATTAAAATCTGTCATCTGGATCCAAAATCAGTATTTACCAGACTTACTATCATTAACATATACAAATATACTTAGAGGGCAAATGCAATTATAGATAAGGTTAGGAACATACTGGTTCATAAGGATATCTTAATTGTTCTAATGACACTTGCCCTTCCATTTTGCTTGGCTAAGTAGCCAAGGCCTGAACTCTTTCATATCTTAGTTTCATGTCCTATAGTACAGATTATTTCAGCATTTACTGAACACTGACCTTATCAGGCACTCTGTTACCACTAAAGTAAGAGGGATAAATATAGTCCCTGCTTGCAAAGAGCTCATAATGTGTAGTTGGGGAGAGAGTTGTGAAAAAACAGTGCTCAGATATTGGTTTCTAATATTATTCCCCACTAAAAAGAACCAGGGCTTCTTGAAATAACTGGTTCTAAGACTGGGACAGGAAATATATACAATGAGCCTGGAGCATCTTGTAGTGTTAGAAAGTAAGGAAGTGCTAAAAAAGAAACACCTCACTTCCATGGGTATATGTCAAAGAGGCACATGAGCCAACTCAAAGAGTTCTCAGTGGCCATCCCTGGAAAATTTGGAGCAACAAACTAGATTATTGGATTGTAACCCAAAGTATAAAATAAATATTCATAAATCCATACTGATATAAATAAATGGTTGAATACATAAACAAATGGAGGAGAAAACACTCATCTCCCATGTAAAAGAATTCCAAATAATTTATGTACAGTCTCAAAGTAGACATAATTTCTCATTCCTTAATTATGAGCTGCTCATAGTGACTTCCTTCCAAAGAGTACAGTATGGAAAGGTAAGGGGGGAGATCAGGGAAGAGTAACTTTACATTGGAAAAAAAGTCAAACATTACCTCAGTCAGATCATCGAGGTCAGCATCATCAGTGATAAGGCAAGTTAACAGTTTTCACTCTTGATACGATATGGTGAAAATGAGACTTTATGTCTGTGGTCTTCCTCCCCAAAACCCATAACCCCAATTTAATTATGAGAAAAATATCAGGCAAATTCCAATAGAGGGACATCCTACAACAAAATTCTCAAAACTGTCTAGGTTATCAAAAACAAGGAAAGTCTGAGAAACTGTCACTGCCCAGAGGAGCCTAAGGAGACATGACAAATAAATGTAATGATGTATTCTGGATGGAATACTGGAACATAAAAAAGAACATTAGATAAAAACTAAGGAATCTGAACAAAATATGGGACTTAGTTAATAATAAAATAACCAACGTACCACACTACTCTGGGATGTCAATATAGGGAAAATTATGTGTGTGGGGGGGGGGTGAAGGGTTATATGGAAATTCCCTATACTTTTGGTATAAGTTTTCTGTAAATGTCATTCTAGAATTTCTCTAAAAATAAAATTTTAAAAATAAGGCTATTACTGCGTGATAGGTACTGTTAGATCAGGTACCTCTCATCTCTACTCATTTCTCACACTCCGTACTTGTGGTGTAACACTTGTGATTTATGGCAGTAATAGACTGTTTATGGATCTGTCCCCTCCCCCACCCCAAGACTTAGTTCCATGAAAAAAAAATGGGCTGTATCTTACTCACAAGTAGTTCTCTAGATTGGAGCACAGTTTCTGAGCATAATGTATGCACTTAGTAAGGAGTCTATAATGAATTAACAAATAAATACAAGATACAGAAATGGTACTAAGGAAGCAGTGACAAGTTCAGGTAAAAGATGTCAGGGTCTTAGACTAATGACAGTAGAGATGAAGAAAAGTGGGCAGATTGGAGAAGGATTTAAGAAGTAGAATCAACAAAGCATGATGACTTGTTGAATATAGAGAAAGGTGGAAAGGAGTGAAGAATGGTTTCCCGTTTCTGGGTTGGATACATGGATGCTAAGCAGAGTGCTGGGCACTGAGCACATTAGAGATAAACAAAAGAAGATCTCATGGTTTATTGGTGGGATACAAATACATAATAGTTTATTATGATATGTGATCAATCCCCAGAATAGTGGTAAGCATAGTGCAAATAACCCAGATTGAAAATTCAAGAAAGTCTTCCCTCAAGAGATTATATCTGAGTAAAGACTTGAAAAGGGTGTGAGAATTAACTAAATGAAGAAAGACTAGTATATCACACCAAGTAATGTTAAGACACTTTTAAAATTTAAAGTTTTAAAAGATGGGAGCTAAATGATCAAATTTTTATCACCCTGAGGCAGTGTGAAAAAAAGTTGGGGGGTGTTAAGATTTCAAAGATACCTCCTCTGGGCCAGACTATAGAAAATAATCCAGGCCAAGATGATGAATGTTTGAACTAATGCACTGGCAGAAGGAATAGAAGAAGAGAATAATTCTAGAAGCTAGTTTAGAGACACAATGCTGTGTAAAGAGAAAAGGAGGGATTAAGGACAACTTCCTGGATTAGGACTTTGATGTCAGTTGCACATGAACCTGAAAACAAAATATTCCCAAATCCAAAGTTCCTACAGCCTTCAAAAAAACTGAAGTTAGGAAGATTCTAAATTAATGAATGAGCTCAGCCATCTATACAGATGGAAATAACACAAGAGATCTCATGCAGATATGTAACTAAGAGTTTCAGGATTACCCAGAGACCAATCAAGGCTACTTTAGTGTAACCTTTAAGAGGTATTGTTGATTGTGATTATAACTAAAAATTAAATGTAATCAATTCTTTTTTGTCCTGGAAGAAGAAAAAGTGGGTTAGAGAAGCATAGTTGTCATCTAAAAAAAAATAGGAAGTTTTGACTGGAAAACTTTGTCATTCATTCATTGATTCCTCAGCCCAAGACTCCCTAACCAATGTTCTTCTAGCTTCATAGATACCTCTCAGTTTGCAATACAAGCCTGGGAGGATAGTAGTCTCCACAAGTGAGGGAGGAAATCCAGGAATAGAAGTAAGTTTAGGAGGAATAAAGAAGGCAGGATCAGAAAATAAGTTCTGTTTTGGACTTGTCGAGTTTGAGGTGACTATAAGATATCCAGGAAGGTATCTAGCAGGTAATTAGATAATAGGGCATGAAAGATACAAGAAGTATCTGATAATCTCCCAGGATTTTTTTCTCTTCTGTTTCTACCTACCCCTAAATGGACGGTATTGAAATGTCAACATCATTACAGGTTAGCAATATGCACTGATTTTTTCATATCCAGCCTCATTACTAGAAAAACAATACATGCATCAGGAATATCCATCCCCTTAGTAAATAAGAAGGAAGATAAATGAATTCTTTCATCTATTAAGAAGAAATTTTTCCATTTGAAACCAAAGAAGACCCCAGGGGGTATATGCTGTCCAAATTGCTTTGGATAACTTTGCTTTTCTCTTCCTTAGCACAAGTCCTGCTCACAAATACTATCTGGCTATGGACCCTGTGTCTGAATCACTTTATCTATCAGACACTAACACGCGAAAAGTCTACAAGTTGAAATCTCTTGTGGAATCCAAAGATCTGTCCAAAAATTTTGAAGTGGTGGCAGGAACTGGTGATCAGTGCCTTCCCTTTGACCAGAGTCACTGTGGAGATGGTGGAAAAGCATCAGAAGCTTCACTGAACAGCCCTCGAGGTAAAAAACAAAACAAAACAAAACATCCTTTGGTCACCTAAAGACCTCATTTGTTTGACTTCATCAAAACTGTTGCCGCACTATAATCCATCCATCTCAACATTCTGCCTCTGACAGATATCTCTGAAGTCTATTCCAGAGCATAGGCACACCCAGGATTAATTTTTAGACAGTGTGAATTAGTATAGGTATACCTCTTATAAAATATTGAAACTCTTGCATTCTGGTTGATAAATAGCTATTGTCATAAGCCCCCTGAACACCTCAACCTCTCCCCAGAGACTTCCCCTCAAAACTCCCCACAGTTGAGCAACTAAAAGGTTCACTCCTGGACCCTGTTTTAGCACCATGGCCTACTTTGGTTTAGAGGGAGTTTGTGCCCATCTTCTACCACTGTTAAATATATTGAATATCCTTCAGACTGTAAACACTCCTGATTAACAACTCTTAATGAAACTTTCTTCTATTAATTTATCTAAGTCATTGTTGAAGCTACTTATATTTTCAATTCATATCACCACCAGATGATAGACACAGCCAGAATGGAAGAATTTCAATTTTTAAAATCATATCACCTCAAAAAGTCCACGATCTTTGCCTTCTGTGAGGGTCCAAACTTACTTTTATTTGTCCTAAATTTATTTCTTATTATTCAAAGTCCAACCTTCATTTCTATTGCCTGGAATTCAAAGAACAAATAAGTATTCTCCTAATTGGCTTCATGATTTTATAAGACTTGGATCATACCATGTTAGCCTACCAAGCTGGAGAAGAGTCACTTTTTCAATCTGTCATCATGTATCATATACTCTATTTTCATAATTATTTAATCACTCTTCTCTGTTCCTTCTACAAGTATATTTTGTGCATTAATTTTAGTGAATTTTATGAAGCATTCATTTTAGTTTGTTTTACAAAGCCAATATGATGTATTGTTATTATTATTATTATTATTGTACAAATAATCCACATTCATATAGAAAAATTAAAAGAACACAAAATTTACCCTTTTTATTCAAGGTCTTTTTCTAGTTGCATCACCAGTTAGGGATTGGTGGTAATCCCTTGACTCCAGGGAAGCTCATCCCCAGGAGTCATGTGCCATGGTGGGGGGAAGGTAATGTGTTTATATGCTGAGTTTGACTTAGAGAGTGGCCACTTTTGAGCAACTTGGAGGCTCTCAGGAGGTAACTCTTAGGCACCCTGCATCCCTAGGCTTAGATGAAATTTTAAGTACACAGGCTCATAAGCATAGTCATCTGTATCAAGGGCTCATCATTGGAGCATCCTTCTTCAATGGTCCTTGCTCTTGCACTTGGGGGATTGTTGCTATTCCACTGGGGAATGTGACAGAGCTCCCCTGGCTAGGAACTCAGCACTTCCTCAATTGTCATTTGTAACTGCATCTTCTCTGAAAATACCCAACAAATATCCAAACGTTTTTGTATACCCTATATATATGCCCTGGAGAACTCCCTCCCAACCATGTGTTCCCCATAAATAACATCCCACACCAAGGTTCCTCCCCTGTTGTTGTTGATTTCCTCTGTAGTCCAAAATTTCTTCAAAAATGAAGCCTAAAATATTGCCAAATTCAGTTCATAGGAAAATGAAATAGTAGTGGTAGGTTTAAAGATTAGAAATAGAGTACATATTAATTTAGAGAAACTAAAATAAAGTTTAAAAATGGGGTATTAAAAATGAAAAATATCATAAAACTTGGTTTTTGACATATATATGGCTAAGAGTCTTCAAAAAAGAGTCAGGAGGTCATCAGACGGGTCATGCTTATGCACGCCTCAGCAGGATCCCAGAGACAAGCAAAGTAGATACAACCACAGGTACTGGTGCTCCTGAGAGCTACAGAAACACACAGGTTCTACAGTCATGGCAGTTGACTCTGGAGTTCAGTGCCTTGTCAGTGGGCTGTACTTTGGAATTTGTGCTCCTGAGCGTGATGGAATTGGACTCAGATGTGAACTTTCTACACATGCCTCTTCTGTCACCTTTACAGAACCTGTGGTTGGCACAGGGGTTGGTGTATACTCAGGAGATTTGCATCTCTGGACTGGCCATATGCCAATTGGGCCCTGAGTCTCAACAGACTTGCAACTCCTGCCCTCTGGTTTATTGTACTTACCGTAGCCAGCTAACAGGGAGGTGAAGAAGATCAACCACCACACCAGGGAGCCAAGAGTGCCTACAACTGCAGGCAGGAGAATTGCATTCATCTTCCATGTGGAATCTAAGCTCCCTCTCGATGTAAAGGTGAAGTGGACATCACCAACCCAGGATCCACAGGATGGAGGAATAGAGTATGGATTAGAGTTAATTTACTAGTATTTTACTATAGAACCATCGTGAGTAGTAAGGGAAGAAACTGTAGCATTGATCTGGAGAAAGTGGCCATGGTACTTGCTGAGGGCAGGGAGAGAAAAGAAGAGATGAGATGTGGGGGCATTTTCTGGACTTGGAGTTGTCCTAAATGATATTGCAGGGACAGATACTGGAGATTATATATCCTGCCATAACCCACTGAATATACTGGGGAAGAGTGTAAACTACAATGTAAACTATAATCCATGAGGTGCAACAGTGTTCCAAAATGTGTTCACCAAATGCAATGAATGTGCCACAACGATGAAAGAGGTTGTTGATGAGGGAGGAGTGAGAAGGATTTGGGTGTGGGGTATATGGGAACCTCTTATATTTTAATATACATTTTTTATGATCTATGTACCTTAAAAAAGACAATTTAATAAAAAAATAAAAATAAAGAAAATAACATTTAATTTTAAAATTTTTAAAGATACTTAAATTTCGTAAATGTTACATAAAAAATATAAGGGATTCCCATATGCCCTGCTCCCCATACATCCCACATTTTCCCACATTAACAACATCCTTCATTAGCATGGTACATTAATTGCAATTGATGAACACATTTTGGAGCATTGCCATTAAGCATGGATTATAGTTTACATTGTAGTACTCTCTCCCACACAATTCTGTAGGTTATGGCAAGATATATAATGGCCTGAATCTGTTGCATTGTCATTCAGGATGATTCCCAAGTCCCAAAAAAGCCCTGTATTACACCTGTTTTTTCCTTTCCCAGCCCTCAGAACCTCCAGTGGCCATTGCCTCCACATCGATGATATAATTTCTTCCATTTCTAGAATCACAGTAAGTCTATAGTAGAATACCAGTAAGTCTACTTTAGTCCATAGTTTATTCCCCAGTCCTGAAGATTCTGGAATGGTGATGCCCCCTCCAACTCTAATTGAGAGGGGGCTTTGATCCCATATGGCTGATGGATGGGACTCTTGCTTGAAGTTGTAGACTCTCTTGGTAAAGGATGCAAAAATTTTAATTAAAATCACCCCTAAACCTATCAGATATAGAAAATCACCAATAACAATTTAAAATATATAATTCTAGACTTTTTTCTATGCATATTAAAGATTTTATTTTCTAAAAATGAGATTATATTATACAATGCTGCTCTATAATCTTCTTTTTACACTTAATGTGTTATGAACATCTTTTCATGCCAATAAATATAGTGAGGTCAATGTGTTTAATTTGTTAGTTGGACACTAATTATTTCAAATACTAAGTGGTTAATCTTTAATCGTTTGACTTTTGCCATATTGATAGTAAATTGCAACAACTGTCAGCATTTAAGTCCTTCCCCTTCTTTAAGACCAAATTTAAGGTTTATGTCTTTTCTAAAGACCCTCTGGTTATTTCCAGCCCATTAAATCTGAATTTCTTTAACAGTGTTTGCACTACTTGGCTACACTTGATTGTAATTTGCCTTCTTTAATCTTCCAGGTCTTTCATGAATAGAAAGTTTTTTCTCCTAAAGTAAGCTGCTTGAGATGAGAAACTGCTCATCTATATTTCATTAGAATCCTCTCCTGCAAATTCTAGCACTGTGTGGGGGCACACTGCACATACCTACTGGGTCATTCATCAGTTAATTAATGCTTCTCTATGCCAGGTATTTCTAAAAGGAATTTCAGTGGTGTTTAAAGGGGTTGAATTTTCCCCATAAGCATATATAATCCCACAATTATTATGGCAAAGTGCATCGATATGATTTCTTTTTCCTTTTGTATCAACTCATTCCTTACATATAGTAGTTCTGAAATAAATATCTGATGAGTGAATGAATAATTTAGGTAAAACATATAATCAGCTAATCTTTCAACAAAATACATCAGGTTGTATTCCATCTTTTACATAGGTTTAAAAACCTTGTGGGTATGGGCATTACAAGGTTTGTGCATAAGAAATGTGGAGAAATCAAGCTTTTATTGTACCTGAAATTGACATCCTCCTGAGTTGCTGCTAATATGAAAACCACTCATCTCACCTACCACATTCAACCTGTTACATAGAAAATAAATATCTACACTTTTCCAAATAAAGAAAATAATTGGTTCACTGCAGCATTTTTGCTTGGAAAGCAGCAGTAATAGACTACTGATGAAAAGGATTTATATGAACTCTAGAAGTATCAGTGATGAGTGCCAAAATTTATGTATCTATTAAAATTAATATAAAACTAAGTTTTTCTTCTTGTCATAGCTAATAGTGCATTTATCTTTGGTTTGATGTGGCCTTTATCATCATCTGGTACACTTTATTCATTCCAAAAAGTAAGGGGTCCTAAAAACATATGACAACTTTTCACATGATATCCTAAAGCCAATATCAATGCCTTCTCTAATCCATTGGGTAAAGTAGGGTGAACTTGGAGGGAGTATGGGGCTCAGACTAGATATCTACCACATCTCCTTCAAGCATGGTAACAGGATTTGAAGACACTGTTAGTGATCTAGTGATCTTTAAAATCTCCCAGATGGCAGAACCCATGTCTAGACGTCAGTCTCTCTGAAAATGCTGTTCTGAGTTAGATACCTAACTAGGCCTCCTAGCTCCATGCTGGATATAGATGGCACTCACCCTTGGCAATGAATCAGAAGTGAGAGTCTCATTATATGGAATACTGCAGGGCAATTTCAGAAAGTTACACAAAAAGGAAAACTCATGCAAGAAATCATTAAAGCACAGTATGCAGACTGAGAGGAGGGTATTGTTAAATGATAATTACATCTTTGAGGTTCTCCTGCAGGTTCCTTGACTCTCAAGAAAGCCTAATTTGTTTGCTTTTTGCTTTACAACTACCATGTACATCCATTCCAAATGAGCTCCTCCTTCTTCCCCCTTAGGAGATAGCAAATGTTTAATGATTTTTCCCTACACCTAAAAGCTAATAAAGAAAGCTGTAGATCAGTAGAAAATGGAAATGTACATGTACATGTAGGGAGCAGCATTTCTAAGTTAGGAAAGAGAGCTTGCTCTAAGACTTTAACAAGCAACATATTGCAATTATAGGCAGGCTCTCCAATGTTTCTTTAATTATGCAAGGTAAGCCAAATATATGTTAATCTACACAGCAACTCATTTACTTTCTGAATCTATTCTAAAAACAGGATGAAGTAAAATTTCCTTCTGATGTCATTTGTCCTAAAGTCAGAGTAAATTATCAAATGGTATTAAAAAACAGTAAGCAAAAGATAAAAGATCAGAAGCCATGAAAATGCTTATTAAGAAATGGCAACAAATTGTGATGAATACTAGGTTAGGGAGCCTGAACTTTCTTGTTCAGTTCTTGTAATGTCAGAATATATTTGAATGACCTTTCATAAGTCAATGTACCTCACTGTGGTTTCATTTCCTTGAACAGTAAAATAAACATAATGATACTCTTGACTACTTTTTTATATTAGACTAGTCATTTAAACAGTGGGTCCTGAGACTGCTCAATTGTAAACTGAAGAGATTGGGATGATTTTGTAATCTCTCTTCCAACTTTAATGTACTAAAATAATCATAGCTATAATTTACTGAGTGCCTACTGTCGTGGCATGCACTGTGTTTGATATTTTATACATAGTATCTCTTTTTAAATAATTTGCTTATTTACACAATATGTTGCAAAATTCAGTTTTCAATACACTGTAATATTTATTCCATATTCTGTGCTATTAGATATACACACTTTAAAAATATTATTTTTATGAAGAATAAATTAAATATTTTCTGAAAAAGGATGATTTTTTAATTGTTCTCTAGGAATAAACCTAAAATAAGTCTTATCCAACTCAACTAGCTCATTTAAATGCCTTTGTTCAATGGCAACTTTTCTAAAGATCTACTTTATGTAATTCTACTCTACTTAACACTGCTTTACCCTGTTACATAGTATATAGTAAAAAGTTAAAGAACATTTTTGTAACAAACAAGTTTCTCTTTGAAATGATACAGAACAATGTTTTCACAGTTCCCAGCAGTCAGTCAATCAAATTTGTTAAAAATGTATTCTTCTTTAAAAGGCACACACATTTACAGGTTCAAGTCTCTATTGTTTTAAAATGCTACATGTCTTTTTACAAAACAATATTTTTTTTATTAATTTTTTTATTTTTTATTGACTTTGTAATAATATTACATTAAAAATATATATGTGAGGTCCCATTCAACCCCACCCCCCCACCCCCCCTCTCCGCCCCCCCAACAACACTCGTTCCCATCATCATGACACATCCATTGGATTTGGTAAGTACATCTTTGGGCACCTCTGCACCTCATATACATTGGTTCACATCATGGCCCATACTCTCCTCTATTCCATCATGTAGGCCCTGTGAGGATTTACAATGTCCGGTGATTACCTCTGAAGCACCATCCAGGGCAGCTCCATGTCCCGAAGACGCCTCCACCTCTCATCTCTTCCTGCCTTTCCCCATACCCTTTGTCCATTATGTCCACTTTTCCCAATCCAATGCCACCTCTTCTATGTGGACACTGGATTGGTTGTGTCCATTGCACCTTTATGTCAAGAGGAGGCTCAGATTCCACCTGGATGCTGGATGCAATCCTCCCATTTTCAGTTGTAATCACTCTAGGCTCCATGGTGTGGTGGTTGTCCTTCTTCACCTCCATCTTAGCTGAGTGTGGTAAGTCCAATAAATCAGATTGTAGGTGCTGGAGTCTGTTGAGGCTCAGGATCTGGCTATCACATTGTCAGTCCAGAGATTCAAATCCCCTAAATATATCTTAAACCCCAACATTAACTGCACCTCCAGCACATTAGCATGAAAGTCTTATGAAGGGAGATCCCATCTGAGTCCAGATTCATCACACATAAACACCATTTCCAAAGAGGGGCCATCTGCCCTGGTAGTTAACCCCATCGGCCATGACCATAACTCCCATGGGTCTCTTTAGCCCTCAAAGGAACCAATATCTGGGGGTTGTATCTGCTTTATCTGTCTCTCTGACTCTGCTCAGTTGTGCATGAGGGCAAACCTTCTGCCAGCCTCCAGACTCTTTTTTAGAAACTCGTAGCCATATAAACTCATTTCTCCTTTCCATTTCCCCCTTACTTTAGGTCAAACAGCATTTTAAAGTCATGGTATTTTATGTAGACATGGATATTCTGCTGATCCGCATTGAACCTTCCGTATAAGGTCATTTTCCAGTTGCATCATCAGTTGGTAGTTGATAGTGGTCCCTCGTTGCCAGGGAGGCTCATCCCCGGGTGTCATGTCCCACGTTGGGGGGAAGGCATTGCATTTACATGCTGAGACAAAACAATATTTTGTTATTTAAATGATCTCTATATGGTTAATGTACAGTAGATATCTTTTTTCCCCTGAATCTCGACCATGAATTATGATTTCGTCAAAATGATTGTTCAAAACAGAGTAATAAAGAAATTAGGAAGGTTTGAGTGCATTTTTGAAGCTGTCAGTGGCACATAGTATCTCTTATCTTTACAACAACACACAGGAAAACAGTATTATTCCTACTGTATAGACAATGAAACAGAGATTCAGGTAAATTTTAAAAAATTTACCAGAGTCACACAGCTTACAGGTAATAACATTGGAAAGCAAACACAGGTCTGCCTGACTCCAAAGCCTATGATACTGCCCCTCCCCCCCAAAAAAAGTCATGATGTCTCTAGTATATCACACTGCATTCCTTTCAGTTAAAATCTTTCATCTCTGTTAGTTTTTAGGGGAAAACAAAGAGGATTGGAAAATTCATTCTTTTGGAGGTATCAGGGATTAAACCCAGGACCTCACAAATGGGAAGCAGAAGCTCAACCAATGAGCTACATTGGCACTCTCCAATGAGAGTGGGTTTCTTCATTTGTTTGTTACATTTTTGTTTTTGTTTTTGTTTTTAAAGATTTATTTATTTATTTAATTCCACCCCCTCCCCCGGTTGTCTGTTCTCTGTGTCCATTTGCTGCGTCTTGTTTCTTTGTCCGCTTCTGTTGTCGTCAGCGGCATGGAAGTGTGGGCGGCGCCATTCCTGGACAGGCTGCACTTTCTTTTCAAGCTGGGCGGCTCTCCTCACATGCGCACTCCTTGCGCATGGGGCTCCCCTACGCGTGGGACACCCCTGCGTGGCGCGGCACTCCTTGAGTGCATCAGCACTGTGCATGGGCCAGCTCCACAGGGGTCAAGGAGGCCTGGGGTTTGAACCACGGACCTCCCATGTGGCAAGCGGATGCCCTAACCACTGGGCCAAGTCCGCTTCCCACATTTTTGTTTTTAAGGACATACCAGGGATCAAACCTGGGACCTCGTACATGGGAAGCAGGTGCTCAACCACTTGAGCTATATCTGATCCCCAGAAATTGAATTACATATATTCACGAAGAACAAAATATTTTTATTTGCAAGGCAAATGCTTTTAGTGTAGTTTTCCATTCCTATTAAAGACATTTCTCTAATTTTTCCACCATAGTAGTACATCCATAGTGTACCATATAGCATTTACATAGTCTGAAAATATAATTATTTAAATAAATAACCTTATCACATCTGTTTAGAAGATTCTGTAATTAGGAAACTTATCATTTTTTTCTTAAGGAATGGAGGCAGGAGACTTTCACTTTAATAATTTCTTCGCTGCAACTAGTAACTACAAATCTTGTTGGAAGTAAAAATGGAAGCACACTTGAATGGAATTTCATATATAATAGCCCCTGGATAGTACTCCTGGGAAGAAGTCTTTATCTGATCCAGCTTTACACACTTTGATTTGAATCTCAATGAAGGGATACTATTGTTATTTTACTCATCAATACTTTGATTTTGTCAGGCAAGGAAAAATGTTTAGCAAAGAGGTTGGTGGAATGCTAATCCCTGTCATTATATATGAGTTTGTATCAACTTTGAAAGATGTCTTTAAAACATGCATGGATGATGTAGTCGAAACTTAGGTTCTGTTTATTTTTTTTACTGCAACTTTAATTCTATAGAGAACTCAAACTAATGAGTCATGTAATAGATGACCAAGTACCTAAACAGAATGTGAAATGGTACTATGTGGGAATATAAACTAAAATTTGTGACAAGCAGAATGCATTTATTTTTTAAAAGTAAATACAGAGGGTGAAGGAGTGACTAGACAGGGCAAAATTAATCAATGACTTAATTTAGTTCTCTCGGCCTCATCAAGGATTATCTCTCTATTTTAATGTTGGTTTTGAAGCAAATTGACATCGGAACTCAGCCAGACTTAAGCAATATCCAGGCGAGTGCAAATGGCCTCTGAGCCCTTCACTGCGAGGGAAATGATCTTTGAATCTTAACAACTTTCACAAGTGTTTTTAGGTATTCATGACACTAATCATACAAGACTCATTTTAACTTTGTTGGCAGTTTAAAAATTGAAGTCTGTTTTTGTCTCTACCCAGATCTATTTGAGGTGCATCTTGAAGCTACCGATTCCCCTGGAATATGTATACTATTCTGTAAGGCTAAATTGGGGTTAACAGGAAGAATATGCTAAAGACTAATTGGTGACTTCTTGCTGATGTCACTGGTGTCTATGGTGGAGAGTGTAATGCAGAAATCAGAACAAGAATATTCTTTTGGATCTCCTGTGCAGTCGGAGAAATAAGGTTTTTCCTAAATTCCTTTAGCACATGATCCATCATGGTAACATAACCATTTAGGGCTAGTCCTCAACAAAATTCCAGATAGGTTACATGGCAGGAGTAAGAATAATGACATATTTAGGAAATACAAATTATTAAGTATTATTAAGGTAAAATATTTTTAGGGCATTAGGAGGGGTAGGGAGGGACGGGAATAAGATGTTTGGATTTTATCCTACAGGTAAAGGATTTAAAGCAAGAGAGTGTCATGATGATGCATGCATGTGTGCATCATTCATAGGTGATTCTGGTGACACAGTAGTAAATGACCTGGAGCAAGGCTTGGGACAGAAAAACCATGGGTAGTACTAATGTTTAAAGGGAAGGCAATGGAAGAAGATCTAATGAAAAAGAGAAGAAACTTTCAGAAATTTATGAAAGAGAACAAGGAGAGCATGGTACTTAAGAAACCAAGTGAGTTTGTTTCAAGAAGGTGTGGAAAATAGTATCAAATGGCACACATTTGTAGTCAGTGGATTTGACAATGAATTCATTGGTGGATCTGCCTTTGGTGATTTGAATGGTGATAAAGGAGAAAGCAAGATTTCATTCTGTTGACAAGCCAATGGAAGTTAAGAAAAAAGACTACTAGTGAATATCACTCTTGCATAAGCTTGAGTGAAAGAGGTAGAAGGAAAAGTATAGTGAGGACAAGGCACTCCAGGAGGTTTCCTATAGGAATCATGAAAATGTTTATAGATTAATGGAAAGATACAAAAGGCAGGGAAAACAAGTGATGAAACAAGGTCTTGAGAAAACTAGAAGGGAGTAGACCTTGACTTGTAGGAGAGATTAAAAAGACCATCCTAAGAATATGCCCATGTGTGTGGATGGGGCTAGTTTGTAGATAGAAGAGACTAGATTACTGATGTACTACTTTCTGATAGCTTCTATGTTCACAGAGAAGTGAATCTGCTCTACTGAAAATGAGAAAGTGAGGTCAGGCCTTGAGGTGAGTGGGAAATATTTGTATGAGCCACTGACTAAAGTCTGCTTTTTGGGTAAGAACATTCTACTACCCATGGTGAAATTCCTATCTCAGCTTCAAGGCATTTCCCAAGGGAATTTTCCTCCAACATCCTTGTCTTAGAATCAGAGGCATCTTGAGAAAAAATACGTTTGACAAAATCTTAAAACTCAGACAAAATATTTGTTCTTTATCCCTTAGTGATCCTGTTCTAGTTTCATTTAGGGTAATTTCTTCCCAAACTATGGCAGTGGTCTCAGCTTCCTGTAGCAACTCTAGAGGACTTAGTACCTTTATGCATCCAGAATTAGAGCTCAACCTATTTTTGTTGAAAATTGGTCTAATGCATTTGCTTATGATGGTCAAAATAGTTTGGCCTTAGATTACATCAGCTGCTTGAATTTAAGAAACTTTCTGCCTTTTTTATTGCAAACCTAGCTCTATAAGCTATTGGTCAGGGGAAAAGTAAAACTGAAGGAAGGCACTTATGCCTCACCTTGGCTAATTGCCCATTTGGTCTAGGCAGCACCCATGATTGAGAAAACCTGTATTTTCTCTAGTAAAGTTTATGAAGTCACAAATGCATTCTCTTCATGTATTCATAAAATTCTAGCAAACACATACATAATATTTTAGAGGCCAAGTACCATGTGCCTTAGTTTCCTAGGATTGCAATAACAAAGTGCCATAAACTTGATTGCTTACAACAGACCATGACTATCTCAGGGTTCTGTGGTCTTGAAGTCTGACATCTGTAGAGGACAATCCTTCCTTGCCTCTTCCTAGCTTCTCGTGATTTGCCAGCTATCCTTGGGCTTCAATTTCTACCTCAGTCTTTACATGGTGTTCTCCCTTATATGTATCTGTATCTCTGTCCAAATTTCCTCTTCCTATAAAGACACTACTTACATTGGATTAGGGGAAACTTAATCCGGTTTGATTTCATTTTAACTTAACTGATTCCATCTTACTTTTTAAAAAATAAGGTCACATTCTAAGGCACTGAGCTTTACATATCTATTTTAAGAAGATACAATTCTTCAACCCATAACACTATAATAGGTAAGACCCCAGGTTCTAGAGTCAGTCAAAACTGGACACAAATCCCAAATTCACCATTTATTAAATGTGTGACCTTTGGCAAGTCATACTTCCCTGAGCTTCAGTTTCCTCATCTGTAAAGTTGGAATGACAGCAATAATGCCTGCACAACAGGATTGTTTAGTAATGCATTCAAAGTGCCAACTGCAGTGCCTAGCATGTTGTGTGTACACCAGAAATGTTACCTGTCATTATGATCAGTGTGGCTGTTTTGTTGTTAATACTAATAACACCTATTGTAGTGATCCAAACATGGAATAATTTATCAGAAGGAGATAAGTTCTATGTCCTTGTATGTCAATCTAAGACTTTATAATTCTTAAGTGAAAATTGTGTCCCAAAAGAAGCAAGAGTCAAGGTGGGATGGGATGCAGTTATTGTATGTGATTTGGCTAGCTGATCCTTCTAAACCTTGAGATGCAGGGATCCTAATGGTGCCCCAAAAGAAGCAAGAGTCACGTGGGATGGGATCCAGTTATTGTATGTGATTTGACTAGCTGATTGAATCTCAAGGTTTAGAAGGATCAGCTAGTCAAATGGCATACATGTATTTGAGGACTCCCACAAGGCCCATGAATGAAAATCATCGCCTTAGCAGTCTACCATTTTGCCATTAAATTCATTCCATGAGGGTTTTCTTCGGGTGTGAACTTCAATATTTAGGGCAGGATTTTGCCTGGGAGAGCAACACATTGATTTCGTTATAACACTATGAGGCCCTTGAGATTATGGAGCACAGAATGGATGTGTTTGGATAGAAGAGATCACTTAAGAAGGAAAAGCCAAGGTGGGCTCTACTGAAGGTAGTGTGGGGCAACAAGGGAGGGATGGTACTAGATATTTTGCAGAATGGTGGCAAAATGGGGACTGATGGAGAAGTAACAATTGATAAATGTTGCCTCCTTCTCAATGTTGTCTAAAATGAGTCTTGGAATCCTATATGTCAAGACAGACATATGGAATTATGAGTCTTTCCCTTTTTATTTCAGATCACTAGCCAATATAGCTTTGCTTCCTTATCTCAGCTTCTCAAAGTTATATATTCTTTCTTTGTCCACTCACTTTAACTGTTCACTTCAGCTGATAAAATAAAAGAGCTCCCCCTCCCAAAGTAAATATGATAGCGATCACACACTAAGATTACAAATCACCTAAATCATATTTTGAGTGGTGTATTATAGTAACTTATAAATAACTAATTGCATAAAATTGCTTTAGTAGTTTCTAGATGGCAGTTTTAATTAAAAACACCAGAGACATTTAGAAGTTTAGAAATGGATGGCATGTAATTTGCCCTTTTTACCAAACATAAAGTGGTAATTAAGGAATTTGATTCACTTCTTCCTATTAAAAGTTTTATGAGAATAGCAAGTTCCTTCTAAATACAGTTTCTCTTCAGCAGAAGGTGGTAGGTGGTACATTTATTTTATCAGTATTCTCCAGTAGGGTAAGATGTTTTAATGAACAAATTCTCAGAAGCTAATTAGGAAATTCTGCTCACAGCAAAATGTTTATTTTTAAGGTTCTAAAACATGAAACTATATTAGAGTAAGTCTTTGATTATGTCCCATATTGCTCCACCATCTATTACAAGACCTAGTAATTACAAGTTTACCAAATGCATGTAGCTGACTATAAAATTTTTTAAAAAAATGGGAAAATCATTTCCTAGTGAATATAGAATGCTTTGCCAATTTTTGGAGGAATATGATATCTAAGTGCTTTGACTTCCCAGGGAATCCAGAATATTCACTCCACAACAAGGAAATCATAAGAAGATGTTTTAAGCTTTATTGACCCTCTAGCAATACTGGATAAATTTGGAGGTGAATACTTTAAAACTCAAACAATATGAAGCAAACCAAGATTGTCTTTGGAAGTCCATGACTATAACTTCACCACAAGCTACACACAGCTGGAAATGGAACCAGGACATCCTTTTTTATTTTATAATTAATCAATTGATTTTATTTTTCAATAACTTCAGCCCAAGGATTGCAGATGGTACCACACAGGGCACATAAACCATCATTTTAAAGGTGCTGATGACTTAAGATATATGCACATAAGACAGCCAGATGCTTTTTTCTTCTTTTTAAAGTAGTGCAGATTTTTAAAAGTTATCCAAGCTGCCTGGATCAAAGCAAACTGGTAAAATAGAGATTATCTGAAATGTCTCCTCCTGTCTTCATTCTGTCTTTCAATGCATCCTCTTGCTTATTTTGCGCCCCTTGCTCCAGCCTGTCTTCCCTAGCTAGAAGTCTCCTCTTTCTTCTTGTTTTTCCCCTAGTCAGAACTTGGCAGGCATACAGTGGTACACCATGGAGGGTAATGGGGCAGTGGGAATAGTATTTTATCACTGACATTGTTTAGAATTTACAGGAATTGTCATAGTAAAAACAGCCCATTAGGCAGTTTTATTATTGTTTTTAGTATTTCTACAGAAAATATATTCCCCTTATTATCTGTACCCAGAAGAAACCATTCCCATCCTCTCACCTTGGTATTCTACTGCACAGGTATAAAGAATTTACTTGTGAAATATTGGTTGGTTGAGAAGTTCAGGATATAAAGCCTTATGTACTATATTCTCCTACGTTTCTAAGAATGCAGGAGGTAGTGTGTACACAGACCAAAAAGTTTGGAAGGAAGTATATCAAAATGTTAGCATCGATAACTGTTGCATAAGGAATTATGAGAAATAGTGATTTTTATTTTCTTCAATTTTTTATTTTGTATGTTGTGTTTATTTTTTTAAATAATTCAAACAAGGGCAGTAAATATTATTTCAGAACACACACTGTCCTATGCTATGGCCCAACCAATCTTTCAGGACTTAGGTGTCTTTGCTTTCATAGATGATAGCTCTCCAAGACAGGCTATCTTAGTACCAACGGTTGACAATGGGTTACTTTCATTTGAGCATGTTACTGGAGAACTGCTAAAGAGGTTACACCGTATGTCAGAAAAGAAAACTAAATGGAAAGAATTGAAGGTATCATGGCAGGCCAGTAGTAAAAGATATTTTGATTACATTTATTAGTTTAGAACACAGGAGAATATAGATGCACACCCCAGTCCCTCTTTCTAAACGTAAACAATATTAAGTTTCTTGAGATTCCTTCAAGACCTTTTCATATTTTCCCTTATATAAATGTGATAATACCAATAGATTATTCTTCACCCTCATTTTTTCATGTAATGGTATATCTTGAAAAATTCTCCATAATAGCATATACATAACTACCCCTTTAAGACCTGCATAATATTACTTCATATAGATACACCATAATTTATTAAACCAGCTGCTTCTTGGTGGATATGTTGTTTTAAATTTTTTATTATTATAGTGCTGCATCAAACAACCTACTTCATATATTTCGGAGCATGTCTGTGAGTATATACATAGAGTTACTTCCTAGCAGTAGTAGGAATATTGCAGTATTGACCTCCAAAAACAATGAACACATTTACACTCTTACCAATAGCATATGAGTGCCGATTTTGCCATTCACTAGGCAGCTCTGCATGTATGTACATTTGATGAGTAGAAAATAATATCTTGTATCTGTAGCTTTAATTTACACTTCTTTAATTATAGATGAGGTTGAGCATCATCTCATATCTGTTGTGACCATTTGTGTTTCTTTTTAATTAAATTCACTTTCATAATCTTTATCAATTTCTCTATTGAGCTGTCCATCTTTCTTTTTTGTAAATTAAGAAAAGAATCCCGTTGTCTTTCAGATATTTTGGAAAGATTTTTCAGTTTCTCATTTCTCTTTTTGACCACATAGAGCTTTTCTAACTTTATGTAGTCAGATTTATCAATCTATTTCTTTAAGGCTCTAGACTTTGTGTCCTGCTAGAAAATCCTTCCTGTAGGAAAGGCATTTTTAACGCTGGTGGGCAAGCCCTTCAGTGACCCTCAAATCATACCATATGTCTTCCCCACCTGGATTCTGTGAAATTAGGAAAACCTAGGAAGGGTTTAGAGTATCTTTATAGAGTTAGAGTAGATGAAATGATACAATATGTGTTAAGCCAGTTCCTGGCATAGACTAAGTACTCAATAAATTATGGTAAGGAAGATGAGGATAAATATTTAAATAATTTTTAAAAACTAATAACTATAATTAACTGGTAGTTTAGTGATAAATATTTTATTTTCAAAACTTTGTTTTCAACCTCTCTTCTTTCAAACTTCATTATTGTATACACACAGCCCTAATTTAATTGTGTCTACTTGAAAATTCATTGTCCAACTAAGAGGAAAAATTGCAACCATATTTTTAAAACACTTTGAGCCTGGTATAGGTGACTAAAGAAAAATGTATGGAAAGTAACATGTACATGTACAAGGATATTTAGTACAGAAAAAAAAAAAGAAACAACTTAATTATCCATCAGTGGGAAAGTATACAACAATAAATGTACATGAACTAGATTTACATGTAAAAATATTTAAAAATATGATGTGTCATAAAGAAAGTTGTAAAAGGATATATATGGTGCAATGCCATTTACACAAATTTAAAAAAATAGTTTTATTAGAGAAGTTGTGGGTTTACAGAACAATCATATATAAAATACAGAATTCACATATACCACCCCACCACCAACACCTTACATTGATGAGGAGCATTTGTTACAATTGAAGATAGCACTTTTTAATAATTGTACTTTTTTTTATTGACTTTGTGATAATATTACATTAAAAATATATATGTGAGGTCCCATTCAACCCCACCCCCCCACCCCCCCTCTCCCCCCCAAATAACACTCGTTCCCATCATCATGACATATCCATTGGATTTGGTAAGTACATCTTTGGGCACCTCTGCACCTCATAGACAATGGTCCACATCATGATTGTACTTTTTAAATAACAATAGTAGCCAGTATTTATTGAGAGATTCTGTGTTCTAAGCACTGTGTGAAACAATTTACATGGATTACCTCATTTAAAATACCCAATACACAGGTCTGTGAAATACGTCCTATTTTTTTTAAACTTTAATTAAAGAAGTCATAGTTCTACGGAAAAATCATGCAGAAATACACAGCTTTTCCATATACCCACCTCCATTGCTGACACCTTGCATCAGTGTGGCCCGCCTGCCACAACTGATGAAAGAACATTAAAATTAGTACCACTAACATTTGTTCATAGTCCACACTAGGTGTATTTTTCCCTGTACTATTAACTATAGTCCATCGTCATACTTATACTATTAACTATATTCCATCATCTACAACAGGGTTCAATGTATTATACAGCCTCATGTTTTATCTTTTATTTTTTTATATCAGTGTTACCCGTTACTCTGTTAACACAAGATAATAACTACAACAATAAATCTGCTTTGGCCTATGGTTACTCACCTCCTTATTTTTGTTCATTCCACAGTCGAGGGATTTGGGATGATGTCTGCTCTGACTCACTCAGGCTGAGAGAGGACTTAGATCTTATGGGGCAGAGGAAAGGAACTGTTTTTCTTGCAGTTGAAGATACTCCTTGTTTGGGGGATGGGACTGCTCCATCATAACTGTTTCATTGGTTGTCCAGGGCAAGTCAGAAGAACTGGAGGGTAGGAGTTGCTTGCGATTCTGCTGGGTTTCAGGGCTCAACCACTTTAGGAGCAATCTGAAGATTTGTGTCTCTAGGAAATATATCTAACAGGTACATTGAAAAATTAATTATATGTTCAAGTAAATGGAGTAGAAACATCATGTTTAGGGGAATTATAAATAAGTATAACTATGTTATATTAGGGACATGGAATTTACATATAATCCCAAGGGAATGTTGATTTCATGAGGCTGTGTGATTTTCCTATGATGTGTGGAAGTCCCTAGATCTCTCAGCAGAATTTTTGCTTGAGGCGTTGTATACTGTGGCAGTTTATGAAATCTGCCTGAGAACTGCATAAGTGTAACCTCTGGAATGACCTCTTGACTCATTTTGAAATCTTCCAGCCATAAAATTTGTTATTAAATATTTCCCACTTTTAGGTCATGGTCCTTCTCCAAATGCATCACTTATTTTTAAAATTGTATTTTGTTAAAGATAAACAGATCACAAAAATGTTACATTAAAAAATATGAGTTTCCCATATACCCCACCCCCCACCACCCACTCCTTCCACATCAACAACCTCTTTCATCATTGTGGCACATTCATTGCATTTGGTGAATATATTTTGGAGCACTGCTGCACCTCGTGGATTATAGTTTACATTGTAGTTTACACTCTCCCCCAGTACATTCAGTGAGTTATGGCAAGATATATAATGTCCTGCCTCTGCCCCTGCAATATATTTCAGGACCATTCCATGTCCCAGAAATGCTGCCACATCACATCTCTTCTTCCCTCTCCCTGCCCTCAGCAACTACCCAGGCCACTGTCTCCACATCAATGATACAATGTCTTCCATTGCTAGAGTCACAACAGTTCTACAGTAGAATCAGTAAGTCCACTCTAATCCATGTTTTATTCTTCCATCCTGTGGACCCTGGGATGGTGATGTTCACTCCACCTCTATTTTGAGAGGGGGCTTAGATCCTCCATGGCTGATGGATGGGATTCTCCTGCTTGGAATTGTAGGCTCTCTCAGTTCCCTGGTGTGGTGGTTGATGACCGTCACCTCCCTGTTAGCTGACCTGGGTAAGTCCAATAAACCAGAGAGTAGGAGTTGCAACTCTGATAAGGCTCAGGGTGCAGCTGGCACATGGCCAGTCCAGAGAATCAAGTCTCCTGAGTATACACCAACCCCAGCACCAACCACAGGTTCAGTAAAAGTGACAGAAGAGGCATGTGTAGAAAGGTCACATCTGAGTCCAACTCCATCAACTCAGGAACACAAATTCCAAAGTAGGGCCCACTGACAAGGCACTGAACTCCAGAACCATCTGCATCACTTTTATTTATTTTTTTTAAAGATTTATTTATTTATTTATTTCTCTCCCCTCACCACCCCCCCACCCCATTTGTCTGTTCTCTGTGTCTATTTGCTGAGTCTTCTTTGTCCACTTCTGTTGTTGTCAGTGGCACGGGAATCTGTGTTTCTTTTTGTTGTGTCATCTTGTTGTGTCAGCTCTCCGTGTGGGCTGCACCATTCTTAGGCAGGCTACACTTTCTTTCGCGCTGGGCGACTCACCTTACGGGGCGCACTCCTTGCGGGTGGGGCTCCCCTACACGGGGAACACCCCTGCATGGCACAGCACTCCTTTCGTGCATCAGCACTGTGCATGGGCCAGCTCCACAAGGGTCATCACTTTTAATGCTTGGTAATAACCCCTTGCTGCTAGGGAATCTCATCCTAAGGAATGACGTCCCACATCAGGGGTAAGTGTCAGTAAGTTTATTTGCAGTTTGGCTTAGAGTCAGTCCACAAATAAGTAACAAGGAGGTTTTCAGGAGGTAACTCTTAGGCATTAAGTATAACCAGGCTTAGTTTCATTATTACAAGAATAAGGTTTATAAGTACAAATATTAAGATCAAGGACTTGGCATAATGGCCTGTTGTGTTTTCTTTTGTTTTAATTAGGTAAGGCTTATATATTCTAGAGATTTTTGCCATCTTATTTAAGAAAATAGCATGACTTCCCCAGGATGGAATTTTAATATTTTGTTAGCTACTTTGGGGGCATCTATCTATCCAGAAAACACACCATGACAACAAGGATACATTTATATCCCAAAGATGTATGTTTTATGTTCATTTTCTCCAAAAACCACCCCACTATCAACACCCTGTACTAGTGGCATAACTTCATTATAGCTCCTGAAAGACCTTTCTTTTATTTGTATTACTAACCACCCTCCTAGGCTACCTCAGAGTTCACTGTGTCATACAACTCCCCATTATATCCTTTATCTTTCCCCTGGCAACATGTATGATACAAAACCTTCCCTTTCAATCACATTCACAGACACTTCAGCACTGTTAATTACACTCACATCATTGTGTCACCATCACTTCAACCCACTTCTGAGACATTATAATCAACCTAATTATAAATTCTCCAGAGATTAAGCATCAGCTCACCATACTCTACTCCCATTCTGTCTCCTGGCAACCTATCTTCCAGTCTCTACCTCCACGAGTCTGGTCAATATTTCTAATTTCTATCAGTGAGATCAGTGATATTTGTCCTTTTGTGCCAAGCTTATTTCACTTAACATGATATTCTCAAGGTTCATCCATATTGTCACATGTATCAATACTTCATTCCTCCTTACAGCTGAATAATATTCCATTGTATCTATGCACCACAATTTGTTTATCCATTCATCAGTTGATGGACACTTGCATTGTTTCCAGCTTTTGACAAAAGTGAATAATGCCGCTATGAACATTGGTGTGCATACATCTATTCATGTCCCTGTTTTCAGTTCTTCTGGGTATATTCCTAGGAGTGGAGTAGCTGGATGTTATGGCAATTCTATACTTAACTTCCTGAGGAACTGTCCTCCACAGTGGCTTCACCATTTTATATTCTTACCAGCCATGAATGAGCATTTACATCCTTTTTTTAAAAAAATATTTTTGCTTTTTTGTTGTTTGTTTTTGTTTTTTGAGTGTTTTTTTTCTTTTTTTTAAAAATGTTACATTAAAAAAATATGAGGTTCTCATATACACCCACCCCCCTCACCCCACATCTTCCACATCAACAACCTCTTTCATCATCATGGTACATTCATTGCATTTGGTGAAAACATTTTGGAGCACTGAAGCACAAAAACAATACAACATTTGTAGAAATATACATATATAGAAAATGTATAAAAACATGCTTGGGAATCACATATACTAACTTCAGAATAGTGGTCACCTCTTGAGAAGGATGGAAAAAGTGGATAGGGATGGAAGGATGGGACTTTGGCTGTATCTACAACATTTTCTTCGTTAAAAAAAGAGGTGAAGCAAATGTGGCAAAATGTTAACATCTCTTAAATTTAGATGGCATTGTCTAATATTATTTCTGACTTGTCTGCCATTAGAAATATTTCATAATTTTTATATAAAAACTTCAACTGAGAAGTAGGATTTAGAAAGCAACTTGCAAATTTATAACTTGCAATTTCATTTTAAAAAGTGATTTTTTTGATAGGTCTGTTTTGTCCCTTCCCAAGCCAAAACTTACCATAATGACTTCTGCCAAGACTACCTACTTTGGTTTCTATAATCTTTTCTCTGTGATCTCTTAAGCAAAGTAAAAACAGAACTGCAAGCAAAACTCCTACCCTAATTTAGGACTTAAAGTCCGTCAAAAGGTACTTTCCCATTTTTCCCATAGTAAATCTGGGGACATTTTTGGGGAGAGTGTATTGACAAAAGGACCCTTTTAAATATTCTAATTTTAGTCTGCTAGGTTTGAAATTTTTAAGAAATCACAGATCAACACATAGTCACCTCGAAAGCTTTGGTATTTTTTTAAAGCGTTTTTTTTTCTTTATTAGAGAAGTTGGAGTTTACAGAACTATTTTGCATACAATACGTGATTCCTATACACCACCCCACCACCAAAACCTTGCACCCATTTATTGCAATTGATGGGAACACATTTTAATAATTGTACCATTACCTATAGTCCACGGTTTAACTTAGGGTTCACTATTTGTATAGTGCAGTTCCATGGATTTTTTTATTTTTTTTATTCCGTTACTATATATATATATACAACCTAACAGTTTGCCTTCTAATCACATGCAGATATATGTTTCAGTACTGTTAATTACTTTCACAGTATTGTGCTATCATCACTTCCATCCATAACTAAAACATTTCCATCATTCCAGATACGAATGCTGTACATTATAAGCCTTAACTTCCTATTCCCTATCCCCATCCAGTCCCTGGGTAGCTTGTAGTGTCCCTATATTCTGACACTACAAGCTTGTTAATTCTAATTTTTTCATATCAGTGGTATCATACATCATTTATTCTTTTGTGTCTGGCTTATCTCAGTCAACATGATATCTTCAAGATTCATCCATGTTGTCACATATATCAGAACTTGATTCCTTTTTATGGCTCAATAATCAGCAACTCAAGTTCCATCAATCAATTATGTCGTATATACATACAAAAGCTTTGTTTTTGTCTTATATTTTACTCATGCTAGAAACTATTGTAATTTTATTTCCCAAATATATCTGGCCCAGTTATAACAGCATCACTTTATCTAAATTATCTATCTGAATATTAAAAAATACTAGTCAATTAAAAAATGACCAAAGCTACTGCCTTCTGAATTGGCCCTAATATAATATCTTGCTAGTACCAGGAAATGTTGGAGATGTTTGAACTGTTGACAGTTGCAGAAATAGTATCTGGCAGTTTTCTTTTGTTTTACCTCCTCATTGGCTGTTATTAATTACTCTATTTTTTTAATTGCACAAATTACTCCATTTCTAATATAAACAATAATCATTTATTCTTTCTGTAACTATTTATCAACATTCCTGTATGCCAGGGATTGTTAGATGCTGTAATAAAACAATGAGACCATCTCTTGCTACAGCAGTCCTCTTAGTTATCACACACATATTCAGGGATGCCATCATCCTAATTAATACTTTCAACATATTTAAGTGATGTCAGTAAGACACTAGTGTCAATAGCCTCACTTTATCATCTTATAAGATTCTCGCTGGATTTAGCCACTCAGACCAACCCACGTCATGCTCCTGTTATAAATTGTCAGTAAAAGAAACACTGAGCTCCAGTGTTTTGTTAAACTTTTTAAGCAGCAAACTATTTGATCTGCATTGGGGAGTTTGGAAAGTAAAAGTGAGGTAAAAGGCATGGTCCCTGCCATTGAGAAGGATATGATCTGGTTGGGGAGACAAGGGAGGAATCATTACAGGACACTAATCTGGCATTATGTTGTATATAGAACAGTTTGACTGGAAAAGTAATACAGGATTCTATACCGACTCATCATCACCATCAGCATGGACTGAGATTCTCAAACAGAGGAGACACTGACAGAATTACACATAAGGTTCTGTCTTACAGTGGTTAAACATTAGTAATTTAAACAATGATTTCAGAGGCTGAAAGGGCTACTTCCTCCCAGGTCAATAACATTATGGCTGACTGGTAATTTTGGTTTCCTTGACTTTCTCATCACATGGCTATGTCCTCTTCTTTCCCATAGACTTACCACTTCCAACTCCTGCTTGTGGCTTTCTCTGTATAAGACCTGCAGTAATAAAATTAAGAATGATCCTGATACAATTGGCCACAATTTAACAAAAAACGCCATCTTCAAAAGTTCCTATTTACATTAGGTTCACACCCACAGGAGTGGGATTAAGATTAAAAACATGTTTTTTCTGGGGTATATAATTCAACCTAATACATGTTCTTTTTCTCTGTGAGATTGCCATCTAAGTCAAGCCATTCTGGAAAAAGTAAACAAGTAACTGACAAACCACAGCATGATGCCAGAAAACTAAGTTAATGAGAAACATAAATAAATATTAATGCCACTTGTGTTTGCCTTTCAGAATGATTTCACAGGCGGAATATATATTATTTTATTTGGTCTTTACAGTAATCTACTGACACGGGCAGCTCTGCTTTTATTCTCCCCATTTGACTAATGTAAAACAAAATAAACTGAGGACTGGAGAGACTACATAACTTTTTAAAAAGTCACAGTCAGGGTGCAGGTGTAGCTCAAACAGTTGAGTGCCTGATTTGCATGGATGAGGTCCCAGGTTTCATCCCCAATACCTCCTAAAAAATAAACAAATGGAAAAATGAACTCTCATTGGAGAGTAGATAAAGCTCAGTGGATGAACTCCTGCTTCCATGCACAAGGACCTGGATTCGATCCCTGGTATCTCCAAAAATAAAGTCACAGTTAGTCCCACAGCTTAATCTCCTAGCTTCTACTCCCACCCTCAGACTCTTTCCTCTTCTTCAGCATGCTTTCCGTGAACATGTATGAACGACTGAATTTGGAGAAAAAAGGTGAGGAGATATACTTGGAAACCCCAAGCTCAATCAAGACAAGCCTAGAGAAGTCATCACCCCCTTTTGAATAAGACAACTCAATTTTATTAATACCTTTCAGTGTAAACTTCTTGTTCCCACATTTTGTCAAACTTATAGGTCTGAACATGGAAAGAAAAAATAGTCAAAGGAATTGTTTGTCTCAACAAACATCTACTTTGGGTAATTTTTTTTTCTTTTGCTCAGCTGTCATATTTGTGTATGTTTGGGTAATTGTATTAATATATAATTGATTGGACCAATTTGGTTCTCCTAAATTACTCGAAGTTCTATTTAAATTGTTTAAACATTGTATTCATGCAGCACTCATTATGCTGTCTTACTTTTTGCAAATAAATGACTGTTTATCACTTCTGACTTTCTGAACTTCTCTTCTAGCCTTTACTTCATTAGTCAAAATGAACAGATGTTTAAAAATTTAAATGGAACTTCTTTGTTTGTTTTTTTGAAATTTTAATTGTTCTTGAGTTAGTCCACTTTCGTGAATAGTAAGCACTGTGAGGCCTAATTCCTCATATCCTGCTTTTATTGCATATTCAGGCCAAGGTATTCTACTTAGTTTTCTTTTTCTTTAGAACCTCTTGATCATTCACATACCTTGAGAAAGACTCATCTCTCCAGGAGTTCAACAACTACAATTAGTTTTTTGCTGGTCCGTGGGCAATAAATGAACATTCATTCCTTCCTCAGGCTAATTGTTCACATAAGGTTCTTATAAGGCTGTTTGTTTCCCTAGGATGACAGAGGCATCTCTTCTAAATGTTTCTGAGTAGTGTCCCAGATATAGTTGCTTGATGTATGAAGAATTTTTTAAGAGAGGGTATAAAATATTCAGCTTGGATTTGGTAAACCTCATTTATCTTAGCCTGAATGTACTGAGTCCCCTTAAATCTCAGCCTGTAGGCATCATTTGAGCAAGAACTCTAGCCCAAAAATAAAACAAGAGATGTGCATTTTAACTTGAACTACAAGCTTCCATTTCCACCAGTCTCTCACAAACATACATGCATGCATACACACATACACACATTAACCCTTACCTCTATAAACAAAGGAAAAATAATTCAAACAATCATTATTAGTGGCTAGTTTCACTGTTAATGAAACCTCCCATCTAGGGTCTTCCCTAGCCAACTGCACAGTGTAGTGCTTCATTTATAAGATTCTCTGTATGAAAACTCTTGCCACACAAAAGTTGGAAGACTTTTACACCAATATTTCGAAAGTGCAGTATTTGTACCAAGCTAACAAAACTGTTTTCAACAACTGCCTTGTCTCTATGGTGAATCTAACATAGGGCACTCCTCTACTGACAAGGGTTACAAAATACTTCATAGGCTTAAATCTTAATCCTATGTCTCTCCAACATAGAAAAGCCTAAAAGTGAAAGCAGGACCTGTGTGAAAATCTTTGTCTATAATTCTAGACTTAGAAAAGGCACTCTTGGAAAGAATTACAGCAATGACTGAGCAATTAGGACACTAGAACTACCATAGTACTTCATCCTCTTCAGAGTGCTTTTCTTTCATTAGCTCTTGTGCCCTTAACACCAGTTTAAACTATATGGTAAGCAGGATATGTGTTAGGAAATCAAGACACTGAATGGTTAAATGCTTTGCTCAAACTCCTACAGGTAATCTTTAGCAGAAGTCAGCCTGAAACCCATATATCCTGAACTGACCCTGGAGCCAATGTTCTCCTGTGGCACACAGTGAAGCAAACAAATTAAGGCAGAATCTTGAGCCATTTCTGTTTCCCCATAAGGGAACATCATAAGGTTGGAAAAGATCACAAAACCACAACAGAGATCTGTTTTGACAGAGCAAATTGGATTTGGAGGGGAGGCTGAGCTGTTCAGCGTAGCTATTTACATGAATCAAATTCATTTGCAGTTAATTTAATCTATGAGTAATTCTCAGGTCTTTATTTGTTCTTGTTTGTTAACCCCTTTTCTCTCCATACTCCAATCATCACGAATTGATAGGGGATTATACTCAACTTAAAGGCATTTAGAGAAAGAGATGTCATTGCTTCCTTTCTAAATTCATTTGCAGAGAAAAGTATACGCAGCTCTTGACCTCTTGACATGCTTTATTTCATTCCAGTTATATGTACTACAATATAAATATGAGGAAATTATCTTTAGCTTATAATTCAGCATTGATTTATTGAACTTTTTCCCCAATGCTACAGGATTTGTTGAGACATAAAAGTAAAGCATAAATCCAGTATCCATGAGGAATCTGAGCCTCCTCTTGACATAGAGGTGCAATGGACACAACCAATCCAATGTCCACAGAGAAAAGGTGGCATTGGATTGGGAAAAGTGGACATGGTGGCTAATAGGTATGGGGAATGGCAGGAAGAGACGAGATGTGGAGGCATCTTAGGGACTTGGAGCTGCCCTGGATGGTGCTTCAGGGGCAATCACCAGACATTATAAATCCTCACAGGGCCCACTGGATGGAATGGGGGAGAGTATTGGCCATGATGTGGACCATTGACCATGAGGTGCAGAGGTGCCCAGAGACGTACTTACCAAATGCAATGGATGTGTCATGATGATGGGAATGAGTGTTGCTGGGGGGGGGGGGGAGTGGTGGGGTGGGGGTGGTGGGGTTGAAGGGGTCCTCATATATTTTTTTTAATGTAATATTTTTACAAAATCAATTTAAAAAATTAAAAAAAAATAAACTATTTAAATGACAAAAAAAAAGTAAAGCATAAAATCCAATTCTTATCCTCAAGAACCTTACTGCATGGACAGAGCATGATTGGATAATTCACATAAGAGAATAGCTCCTGAATTAGAGTTTCCCTGGAAGCATTCTTGGTAGAGAAACAGCTTATAAAAGCCATGAAAGATGAGAAGGATATGGATTGGTGAATGTAATAATCAGGCCAAGATAACAACAATGTATATTTTAAAAATAAACACAAAACCTTGATGGTTTAACAAAATATGTTTATTTCTTGCTCGCATCATAGTCTAATTCAGATTGGAGGGGGAGAAGGAGTGATTCTGGTACCCAGGCTCCTTCCATATTATGACTCTTCCAACACTTAGGACCTCGGAGTCTTCCACTGGATGCTCTGCCTCCAGCCAGTCTATAGGGGAAGGGAGTGATCAATGAAGAAATTCAGTAGAGGTTTTATTATGGGCCGGGCCTAGACATGGTATACATCTCTTCTTCGCATAGCTAACTGCAAGGGAGGCAAGGAAGTGTAATCTAGCTCTATTCTCAAAAAAAAAGAAAGAAATCTGACTGCCTGAAGACATTGCATTATCTTTCCCATAGTAAAATGGAGAGGACTTTCTGTGGAGAGGAGGAGGAAAAGAAGGACAAAAGCAAAGCTGACATCCTCTTCGACACCTACTTTTCTGGTGTGCTTTAATAAATTTGTTGAATTTATCACAAATTCTGAGCTTTGGTCTTGGCGGGAACAAAATAAACTGCATTCTTAGGAAGTATTGTATCATCAGCCATCCAGGTATTTCATTTGCCAGTGATGAGAATAAAACAATACCTAGATTTGATTATCTTTGGTTTCACAGTACTTATATGAAGATATAACTTTTAATGGCAGTACTAAACTGTTTATTTAGATTTATTCTAAGTTCTAAGTTCATTGATCTTCCCCACTTACAGCAGCTTCACTGAAGATTTTTCTTTCCTGATTGCTTTCTATCAAGCATCATAAACTGGCAACACAAGGATCTGGTAACATGAGATATAATTTGGTCCAAACTATGTCTTTAATTTTTAAAATATGTTTGAATGCATTTAGATGAGATGTGCTCTTTAGTTAACCTTGCTTTTCCCTAGAGCCTATATTGTCAACACTTGGCCTAACTTACACATTTATATCACCTGTCTGGGTCCTGAAGGCATTTGAGTTTGTTATTCTTAGTTCTTAGGACTTCCTTTATATGTGGTAGTTCATACTGTTGTAGAATTTGAGAGAGGTTTGATTATTTGCTTATAGAGAGGCCAGGACTCAGGAATGATTTTGAGAAGGAAAAATGGTTTATTGATGGCCAGCCAGAATTGGGAGCTTCCTGTTGCAAACCCGAGCCCCGAACAAGACTTTCGAGTTTCTTTTATAGAGAGGAAAAGTTAAATGGTCCTTTTGTTTCAGTTTTCAATAGGCTTGAATTAGCATATATATCTTCCACATCTTAGGTAAGCTTTTAGCATGGACTTCAGACATTCTAGATAAGCTTTTAGCATATTTTGTTTGCATTTCCCCTGAATACTTAAAGTTTGTAGACCTTGCATTGTTAAACTGTTTCTTGGGACTGAAGTCGTTGCCATGGTCACCAGGGGCAGGACTGCAGCCTCTTACGTCTCACACCCCCAAGTTACAGACAGCTTAGGTTATCTCTGAAGAGACAAAGAGACTCCCACCCATAGCCCACAGCAATACTATCATAGTCAAGTTACCAAGCTCCCCACCCCACAGAAACTTTAAATATTTTACCAGATTCACCAACTTTGTAGAGATGAAGCCACAGAATATTACTGAAAAATAATGATGAAGGTGTCCAAAAGATCTACCAGAATGTAAGAATTTTTAACAAATTTGAGGGAGGGGACTTGGATCATTCTGACAATCTAACAAAAGAAATAGACCTTTTTCCCATAAAAATATCCATTCACAAAACACTTTGCTGATAATTTTGACCTTTTGAAATCAGTCTGTAGACCACTCCTGTGGTAAAGCAATTGACAGCCTCAATTTAGTTTATATGATATTAAGCAAAAGGGCTTGGAACTCAGACAATAACCTGTAAAATCTAGCATTCTCTAGTTATGTAACCTTGAGTTAGTCACTTGATCTCTCTGTACCTCCTAGTCCTCATATAAAAAATAATATTAACAATACCTACTCCACAGGGCTGTTTTGAGGATAAAGGAGGAAATGTACATAAAGAATCCAGCACAGTTCATAGAATATCATAGCATCTTTTGTAAATGGAAATGGCAATTATTTAGTAATATTATTCATCCTTCAGGAGGTTACTGTGGTGCTTATACAGATTTCACACTGGGCTCATCAGGAATTCAACATTGTCCTTCAAATTGTCCTTTAGATTTCAGTTTATATCACTTACTGTGAGAAATCACCATGAATTTTACTTCTACATCTTATCTCCCAAGGCTTCATCCCAGGCACCCTGTATTTGCCCCAAAAAAAGTGCTTATCTCATGGCATTGTAAATGGCTGACTATTTTTCCATCTCCCCTACTACCTTCTGAGCTCCACAAAAGCAGGTACCCTGTAATTTTTATTCTCTGTTATACCCTGTCCAAGTATCCTGCCTGACTTATAATAGGTGCAAAATAAGCCTTGAATAAACTAATAAGTAAGGGGAAAAACAGCTTCCCCATTAAGCTTTTGGAAAAATAGTGGTTGGCGAAAGTAAGAGAGTTGTTCATTCACTTTGCCTTGCCTTGAAGGCCAAAGGTTTGAAAGGAACAGAAAGCGCTAAAGAGAAGACAAATGCTAAAACCTGGCCTTATCTGTCTTTCTCACAATCGGAATTCTAACCCAGGAATATATGGATCATTATGATGACACTGAAGCCCTTTAACATACCTCTGAGTCATCAAAGAAAGAGGATATTCCAATTAATAGAACATTAGTATGAATGCTTATCATGTTTAATTTGTAGGTAAGTTCTTTGGAAATTGACCTTTCCTGTTTGGAATATGCTATAACTTTTTATTAAACAGACTATCTGATAATACGACTCATACTATTGCCTAATTATGTGACATTACAGTGAGTTTGTTAGATTCCACTACTGGGGAAATCCTGTTCTCTTTGTTAACCACACAGTGAAATCATCAACAGCTGGTCTTTGAACTCTGCCTCCTTCCAACCCTTAGTTCAGGGGTTCTTAACCTTTTTACTTCCACGGACCCTTTGCCAGTCAGGTGAAAACCATGGACACCTTACTAAGTCCACACTGTACTGTGTATTATTTAATAAATATATCACACCCACATCAATATGTCCCCGCAAGGATAATGTTTTTTTGAATTTCATTTCAAGCTCATGTACCCCTTGTTAAGAACCCCTGTCTTAATCGTTCTCCTTTAGTGACACACAGATATTTGTACTCCTTCCAACTTCTAGAAGCTACCTAGCAAGGGAATTTAAACAGGCTTATTGGTAGAAGTAACATGGCCCTTCTGACAATAATCAGATGAGTTGGAGAATGGACTTCTCTGCCTAATGGAGAGTTCCCATATAGACCACACAAATTATAGCAATCTTCAGAGAATTAAAATGAATATAAAAAGCAAAATATTTTCATCTTTCTTTGATTTAAAGTGCATTTTAGGATCAGCTGGTGAATATCAGATACACAATGCAACATTCTCCGTATTGGAGATTGAACTGACTCCATAAGTTTCGACATTCCCTGAAAGTTCATTTTAACCATTTATCTCTCTCATAAAATTAAAAAGCAGGTGTGGCAGGAAAAAAATCCAGTATTTGAGTTTTTTGATTATGAGGGCTGCAGAAGAAGAGAATTTTACGAGTATTTTCCAAAGGTTATATTATGAAAGATGCTTCCTTTCTAATATAGAAATAGTAAAAATGTAGGTGGCCTTAGCAGGTGTAATTTTCAAAATTAAGAACAGAGATGCCTTCTGCTAACATTTGAAATTGGCATTGTTCATGGAAAAATAAATAAATCCCTGCTTTTCTCTGTTATCTAATTTGGGATTTTAGCTGCTATTTCCAGGCTATTAACCTCCACATCTGGACTCCCAGTGGTCACATCTGGGTGTCCCTGCTCTTTCAGTATTGATCAGCAGCATCCCTTTCCTCAACAAGTGATAAATTTGTTGGTAACTATCCAGGCTGTCCTAGCTTTAAGCAATTGTCTTCTTAAGAATTATAGTATTTATTCTTTGGAGGACAATAAGACAAGGGTAAAAGTCAAGTAATTTTGCCTGTAATTTGCAGCTGTTTCATACAGAGCTATGCGTCACAGAGAAAATAGCCTGCAGTTCAAATATTATATAATATCCTCTACTTTGCATGAGGCAGTGTGAATAATTTTTTTTAAAAGATGTTCTTTATTTATGAGCAAGTCCCTTCATAGAAAGAGCTAGTTAGGGTTTAATGCTGATGAATGGAGTCAACACCATTCACACATCTATGTTATGGTCTCTCAGTGCTTTCATTATATGCACTAATTTACAAAGATTTATTTATTTTCTCACAAATGTAAAAATGTGCTCCAAGCTAAACATCCTGTCTGAGCATGTGAGCCCAATGTTTTCCTTGGTAGTGTTGAGGAATGTAGGACTCAAGCTGTGGTGTGGTGTTCTTCCGGCCTCCAGCCCCCCACCCACCCACCCTTCATAAATGCCTAACCCTAGGGTAATGTCAGAGATCTATATGCTTTTACTTGCTTTAAAATTGAATATGGGTTAAAACTTTAAACACTGTGACTTTCTTAATTCAGTTTAAATCCTTTCTCATCCAAAGTCTGTGCTTTCAATTGTGTTTTAAGTGCTAAAGAAAACACATTTAGTAAACAAATCAGTATATATAGCCACTGGAAAAAATTATGTCCACAATATTGGGTACAAAGTTTTGGACATCTGGATACTATAATATCAAGATATGAAAATAAATTGAAGCTACAGATCATGCTAGCCCCAGATGGCTTTATGTGATCTGAAATCACTTGCAGCCCCATCTCTCAAGACTAAAGCTGAAAATATACTGGGCATGTGTCACCTCTTCCCACTCAGTCTACAAGCAGTGATAGATCATACTGCATCATTATCATACCTGAGTTATAACAATACTCATTATGGGAGGAAAATCTCCCGAAGTGATGGGCAAACATAATTTTCTTTTTCCTGCCTGGGATTTCCAATTTGGTTTTTACCTCAGTGAAAATTAAATAACCCTTAAACTTCACCTGTGAAGAGGGTGTGAAATCAGTTGGTTGAGGAATTTGTATTTTGATTGGTTGGTTGGCGGTAAGGGAAAGAATACGGGAAGAAACAAAAATATGTACATATAAAATACGCCTAGATTCACTTATAAATCACCTGTGTCACAATCCCTTAGAGCCCTATCTACTATTTATTTTTCAACCCCAAACATAAATGTAACCTCAAACAAAGTTAAAGAGGCTCAATGAAAAAGGAATATATTTGGAATTGGAGCTATGATTTAAAAATTGCTACACAAATATATGAAAAGAGAATATTTTACAAACTGTCAGCGGAATAAACCCTGAAGACAGATACTGAGTATTTTAAAAGCCCGGAATTGTTTCAAAGGGAATTTATCTGTAGAATTCTGCTGACATGTAAAGAGCAAGAGAAGTTCACAGAGTTTAGAAGTGCACAAAACATTAGAAGTTAGAAAACCACATAAAGTCTGGGGTTATCTCACAATTCACATTTTGATAGGACCAAGGAGTGTGGTAGTCAAGAAACACAATTATCAATGTGAAAATGTAAGGACCAGCCCAAGTATCCTGGTTTCTGTAAGAACACATTTATTTTTCCATACTTTCTGTGAACCTGCTCCAATTTTTATGGGGAACTCATTTTCTAAATTTATTACCTGCTAGTTAGAGCAACACTTCATTTTATTTTTAATACACTTAGCTTAATAAATTTCCAGAGTATTCCTCCTGGTATTAATTTATTTTTACTGGAATTCTTTGTCTTTTGGCCCCCTCAGAAACCCTAATAATTGAATTTGGTACATGTTTGGTAAATTAAATAATTCATGATTTTATACACTTCAAGCATATCTCCTCTCAGCCTTTCTCTCCCCAGATTCAAATCTTGATCTTTAAGGCCATCCTTTTAAGATGGACAAATTTTAAATCTCACAATCAGCAATATTTAATATAGAAGTTATGGAAGGTGATCCCAAAGCATATGCCTGCCACAAATCTTCATTTGCAGCCAGACCAAATTGTAGGCAGTCAAGAAATTGATTTTACCAAAACACAAACAAAAATAAAAAGCAGAGGTTCCACTTGTTTCATCTTCAACACAAAATGTTCTGAAGATGAAAGAAATATTCATCTCCAATGTGCCATCATCATTTGACCTGCCCCTATCTGAAAAGTCTTTCTAAAAACCTTCTTAAAGATCCTTTTGCCTCTAAAAGCGATAAAGGGATATGTTGACATGGAATTCTGCTTATTTGGGCATGTTTATTTTCTTGGAGTGTTCAACAAAACATGAATGGCTTTAGTGGCTTTTAAGGAAAGTTGAAATGAATCCATAACTTTTACAGATATTAAGGATTAATACTTCATGAGGAATATCAAGAGTAATCAAAGTATACCATAAAGCTCAGTTTGAATTTTAACCTTTTACTAACAAATTGGCGTATTTAAAAGCAATTTATTAAGTTGGGTTTATAAACTGTCTTTAGATGAGTTCCACTTTGCCAGGAAAACAGAAAAAAATTGCGTGTGAGTTTGTGTGTGTTTGTGTGTGTGTGTGTGTGTGTGTGTGTGTGTGAGAGAGAGAGAGAGAGAGAGAGAGAGAGAGAGAGAGAGAGAGAGAGAGAGAGAGAGATTCATTATCCATCTAGAAGAATGATTTCAGAAATCGGGTAGCTTTGAGATGCTTAACAGGGAATGATTGTTAGCACAGATGCTCCTAACTTTAACACACATTCAATGAATTTTACCAGGTGTGAATAAAGGGGAGATGAGAAAAACAAAATAAACTAAAATGTAGACCAGTTTTAAAGTGGTTATTTTCAACAGCACTGTTAAAGGAAGCACCAAAGCAGGAGTTGAGCCATTTGTTTATATGTGTCTGACAGGTTTTATATGTATTCTTTCATGTGATACTTACAACAACCTAAGCATAGACCAATTCGTCCCAGTTTGCCCATGACTATTCTGATTTTAAAGCTGAACACCGCCCCCACTCCTACTTAGTACTGGGCAAATTGGGAGAGTTGGTCACCTTAGCTAGGTAAGGCAAATACTCTTTCTCTTATGTTAACAAAGAGAAGGCTGGAATTTGAGCAGACAGATGATTCAATCAGTCACATGTCAGTTGTAAGTGAGCTTTCTAACTGCTATTGTAATATACTTTCCAAGAAACCAGGCTGAAATTAACACAGTACATAAAAACTACAGTAAAAATTTTGTTGGCTTTTTTTTCTAGAAGGTTAAACATCCCCTTTGCAACGCTATAATTTTGCTCACCAATCACCCTTTCAATAGATAGTATGGAGAGAAAAAAAAACTCAGCCCAGTTTGTCAGAATTATTGCAAAATCCCTATTAACTGACTATGAATTGATGAAAATAATTTTAATGCTTTCCAAGAGTTATTTTCTAATGCAACTATGAAAATAAGAAGTGGCATCTTCATTGTAAAAGTAATACAACATATGCTGCCTCCTTTGCCTTTTCTCATTGATCTCAAAGGATTTTTTTTCTGTTTTGAGGGACAGGATAAGCAAGTTCAAGGGGGTAGAAATACAGAACTGGACAAAATAAAATATTAAACCTGGATTTGTCTCTGAGTGTTTCTTTTTATCATCTCTTTTCAATATATATAGATGTGAATGTGTGCTAGAACACACCTCTGCCATTACTGTCCTATTTGTGCTGAGCAAATTGAATCCATATGTCTTTAAAATGTCTTTCCATTTCTATGACTTCTTTCAAAATACTGATCTTAGTGCAAATATGGCTCACTAGACTACTAATGCTCATTTGTGCTTTCCCAAAAGGCATCACAGTTGATAGGCATGGATTCATTTACTTTGTGGATGGGACCATGATTCGGAAAATTGATGAGAATGCTGTGATCACAACTGTAATCGGCTCAAATGGCCTGACTTCCACACAGCCACTGAGCTGTGACTCAGGAATGGACATCACTCAGGTAGGCACTGCTGATTTTCAAGCATTATCTCCATTTGACATCATGGAAATGGATAACAATTTTCTCGTACAGAAATTAGGTAGAAAAGAAGCTTGGTTTATCTGTTATAACACCAGATAGCAGAAGTTTCTCTTAAGGTAAGTTACTTTTTTCCTCCTCAGAAAAACTCAGGAGAAAATGGTAAGCTATGATAGAAGTAATGCTATGTGGAATGTTGTCACAAAGTCTAGAGTTAAAGTCTCTCAGATTTGAAGCAATTAGAAGATAAGTCCAATCTCATTTATTGAATATTTTCAATATATGCAATTTGGAAAATTTCTGACAGCTGAAGCTCTTTTGAAAGCTTTTTAAATGAGTTTATGAGCATGACTTATTATTTATGGCTATTTACATAGCTATTTCTAGAGTATTTGAAAAGTTTTCTTAAGTAAAGCCACATTCCTTCTGAGATCTGTTTTACATTTATTTAGGAAAACTTTTCCCAGTGATAGATAATAAAAGCAGAAATTCAGTGTAGCTCTCATCTGAGTCCAAAATTCTAATTTTACTGCAATTATAAAAAATCAGAACTGAATATTTAGAGAGATTATAGAACAAATAGCACAGTTCCAGGTCCATGATAACTTTCTTTTTCTGCAGACACAAGAGACTGGCATGTAAAATGAGGGAAATGGACTAGGCAGTCCTCAAAGGGACTTTCAAGTTCTAACATTACATGAATCTGTAACTCTGATGAAGTAGATCAATAGATAATCTTTTCGAAGTAAGTAAAGTGGAGATTAAGAGTTTAGGATTGATTCGTTTATCAAAGAGGATGTTTTTGCCTGCAAGGAATAAAATATTTGTCTAAAACATTTAAGCAATAAATTCATTATCTCACATAAAGCAATTACCAGGGGTAGGCAAAGAGCCCAGCAGATTTACTTTTGTGTCACATTGGCCAGAATTAAGTCTCATGCCCGTCCATATATTAACCAGTCACTGGCAAAGGAGAAATGGGATTCCCACAATGGGTTCAGACCAGTCAAAATTCACCCTCTCGAACTGAGCCACCTTCCTTGAGCATATTACTATCTAAATCTTGAACCAAAATCAGGGTTCTGTTAGCAAGGAATGGAAGGATACTGTTGGTACACCATAGTGGTATCTTCCATAGTTAGACTATGGCTGTTGCTTCATTCTCAAGACTACCAGAAACTTAGGATACCAATAAATTAAAACAAACACTTCTCCAAGAACATTGCTTTAGTTCCACTTTCAATCCCCACAAATATACATCTCTATAAAACACTAGAAATGTAACCATTTTGGATTTCTTGTTCTTTTTCTGTCCCTCTCTCACACAGAAAGTTTGGGAAATGGTCAAATATAATCAACTACAAAAACTAAATGAGGAATTGGAAGGCCTGGGAAACTGACAAAATGAATGAGCCATTCTCATTAGCGTTTAAAATGGATCTGACTATCAAGTCCTAGAACAGCGTAGTTTTGCATGATGGAAAATATTACAGAAGGCAATAAGGAAGGTGTGAATGGGTTTATATGGGGAAGGGGGAGAGAAAGATAGGATGCACATATATGATTCATTTGTGCAATATTTTTAAGTTAAAATATGACATTAAGTATTGCAATAAGTCAACTCTAAACAGTTTATCTGTTTCTGTATAGATAGATACATTATGGTGAAAAGTCTTTGTCTAAATAGAGCATCCATATGATCCTCATTGCCATGATAAAGGTTCTTTTTCACATGTTACTTTCCAAGCCATGATTGCCACCATAAAAACTACCACATTCCTTTCTGTTGGGGATGTACAGTGCAGCCCACTGAGAAGGAGCCATGGTAACCAGAAGACATAATCACATTTCCCTTGTGGCTTTCTTTCCAAACCTCAGTTTTCCTGAAGCCCGTTTCCATTTTCTTATGCAGTCTCAGCTTTCAAAACATAGTAGTGTTTTTTGGAGGGAAGAGGTAGAGGTAGAATAGGGTGGCATGGGAGAGTGTTAAAAACCAGTAAGACTGACTATGAAAGAAAGCAGGCTTCATAGCCAAATTAACTGCAGCTGTCTCCACTGCTGCCTACCATTTCCTTTCTGTGCTTATGGCAATCTAAGAAGTAACCAGAGTTTGTCTGCTCAGACAGGCACAGAACAGTGAGTCTGCAATGATCTATAACTCAAAGGCCAGATTGTCACCCCCACCCTTATAGGAGGCTACTTCTTCATGGCCCCGTTTTGCCAGCCTGAAAATACCTCTGCTGGTTCAAATCTCATTCTCCACCCTCCTCGCACCTCACCTTCTCCATGAGCATCTTCGCTGATGGGTCTAGTCCTTACTGTTGTCTCATTCCCTTACTGGCATTTAGTATCACTATGTTTAATATGTAATTTGTTCTTTGTTGGCAAACTGTGTGTCCAACTAGTCTCCCAAAGTATAGTGCATATTCTTTTAATATGCATAGTAAATGCTCAGAAGGTACAGTTAACATAATACACTTGCCAAAAGAATACTATGATTGGTGCATAGACTATAAGCACTGAGAGATGAAGCTAGAGGTATGTAGGGGTCAAATGGTGAAATACTGCTATAAGCACAATAGAGTTTCAGTTTTATCCAATGGACAATTGGGAGACATTAACAGAATTAAGCATGGAAAAGCATTGTAGAAACAGTAATAAGCGTGGAAATGCATTTTTAAAAGAACATTGTGGCTGAAGGATGGAGAGTCTATTGGAGGGAAATAGTACCTAGAGGCAGGGAGATGACTTAAGACGTTGCTGATATGGGAGGAGTGGGGTGAGGGGAGTAGGGGGTATATGGGGACCTCTTATATTTGAATGTAACATTTTAAAAAAATAAAGAATAAAAAGGCTGTTGAAGTAATACAGGTAAACAGGGATAAAATATACTTATATGTAAATGATTAGCATCTTTTCAAGAGACTTCAGTAAAAATTAAGCTGCTTTCCAGTGTTTTTTTGGCTGCACAGCTGATTTGTCTTTGGGGTACAAATCTGTGATGAGACAGGTCAAGAAGCTGTTCAGTTTTATGTGGGTTACATAGGCCAGTGGTGATAATGGCTGAATCTAAAATACCAGTGGATTAAGAAAGGCAGATGAGTGAAATATTAGATGTAAAATCAAAGAACACGTAGATTGACTATTTCAGAATTAAGGAAGTGTGTGGATTATGATAACACTGAGATAGGGATTACAAGATCAGTAGAAGTAGGTTTGGGCGAGGGTGGGATGATGGGTTCACTTTGGGACATGCTGAGTTTGTGGTGCCTATGTGGTAATCAGGTAAAGAGATATTGCAGGCCACTGGATATAGTTCTAAACCTCAAGACCTGAAATGGAGATTCAAATTGGAACTATGAGCATGCAAATTGTCATGGAAAATAAGGGACTGGATAAGCTCTCCCAAGGGAAAGAAACATAATATATAAAAAAAAAAAAGAAGGCTTAAGGCCAAACTCAGAGGAACACCAATATTCAAGTGAAGGCTCAGGAATGGGAACAACCAAATGAGAAGAAGAGACCTGATAAATGGTAGGAAAACCAGGAAGGTGTGTGATGAAAAAAGCCAAGGGAAAAAAAGCTTTTCAAGAAGAAGGGAATCGTTAATAATATCAAATCCTGTTTAGGGGTTATGTAACATAAGGATTTCTTTTATTTCTTTATTTTTTTAAATATTTCATTAAAAACATATAAGAGGTCCCCATATACCCCCCACCCCCCTCACCCTACTCCTCCCACATCAACAACCTCTTTCATCATAGTGGGACATACATTGCATTTGGTGAATACATTTTGGAGCACTGCTTCTCTGCTACACCACATGGAAAATGGTTTACATTGTAGTTTACACTCTCCCCCAGTCCACCCAGTAGGCCATGGCAGGACATACAATGTCCAGCATCTGTCCCTGCAGTACCACCCAGGACAACTCCAAGCCCTGAAAATGCCCCCACATTGTATCTCTTCTTCCCTCTCCCTACCCTCAGCAGCTAACGTGTCCATTTTCTCCACATCACTGTTACAATTTCTAATCACAATAGTTTCATAGTATAATATCAGTAAGTCCACTCTAACCCATACTCTATTCCTCCATCCTGTGGACCCTGGAATGGTTATGTCCACTCAACCTCTATATCGAGAGGGGGCTTAGGTTCCACATGGAAGATGGATGCAATTCTCCTGCTTGCAGTTGTAGGCACTCTTGACTGCCTGGGGTGGCTTAAAAGAAGCCATTTGATTTCAGCATTAGTGACTGATAAGAGTACCTCTGGTAGAGTTCCAATTTAATAGGAGCCAGAGTGCAGTGGTAGAGCGGGAGGTGAAGAAATGGAGAAAGTAAAAATAGATCACTCTTTTGAGATGTTTGACTGTGAAAAGGAGGCTTTGGCATTGAAGCAAAACAGCTCCCAGGAGTGGACAAAACAGATCCCAGGTGTGTGTAAATCAGCACCCAGATGTGGCCCAGGTGGACAAGAGCTGGAAAACACTGAATGAAATCTGAAGAATGACTGAGTTGAGTGTTTATTGGGAGAAAGCCAATGAATGGCATTGCTTCCCAGAAGCTCAACTCCTGTGGCCAGAGCTTCTCCTGTATTTAGACAACTGTGGCAGATTGGTGACCTGTATTTCCCCAGACTGTACTTAAGCCTATGGGCTGTTTTCAGCTAGAGAAAAGAAAGCTGAGTAAGAAGCTTCATAACACTCTCCAAGAACAAAGCTCCAGTTGTTTATAGTAGTACTTACAGTGATTCAACTAAGCTTACACCGTGTTCATCTTAATATTTCAGTAAATGAAAGTATATTGATGGGTGAAGACAGAACAAATGTCTAAATGAGAAACTGGTTTCTTCTGACTGGAACAGACAGGAGGGAAAATAGAAGCCTGTGATGCAGGATGAAGATTAGAATCAGATTTTAGGAAGAGCTTAGTGATTGTAAGACTATGTGGCAGTATCATACATTACCCAAAGAGCTTGTAGAGTTCCCTCCTTTGAAACTTTTAGAGCAAATTGTAGATAGCAATAATTTATGAATGTTTGAAATGTAGCACTTTCTAGAGTCAGGAAGGTGTGCCAACTGTTTTCTCAAAGTTCCTTCTGACTTCAAAAATTTTCTCTAAAGAAATATAGCCAAATTCTCTAAGTTCCTTGTTACCTTTCCTGCATTCCAAAACCAAAAGTTCTCAAACAAGGAAAGGTCCATATGTGCTAGAAGCCCAGAAGCAATGCATGAGAGAACTGTCCTCTTTATTTTACTTGCCTTTGTTTTCTGAACTTTTCTGAGGCAAACCCGAGCCAGAGGAAGAATCGATCCTAAGAGCCTGCCCTAATCTTCAGCATATCCTGATATCTTTTAGTAATTCTAATAAGTGCTACCACTTACTGAGAGCTTATTATGTACCAGGAAATATGTTAATCATCTTATTCACACTATTCCCTTTAATCTCTACAACCCAACCACCCTTGAGAAGTAGATATTATTGTCTCCATTTACAGAGGAGAAAATTTGTGGTTAGAAAGATTATGTATTGTGCTATGACCATAGTGTTAATAAATGATACAGTAATAGAACACATGCATTCTGACCTCAGTTGTCCATTTTTCCAACTTATACATTTTCAAAGACAAATGGATATGATCAAATATCATTGTATTTAGCTGAATGACAAGTATTGTTTGGTTCAGAAATATACTGCTTATTCACAGAATGTGTTTAGTGGCATTTAGGAAATAGCTAAATAAATCTAATTATCTCAAGAAATGAAATTTGCTTTGACAATAAAATTGGCCATATGTTCAAAATCAATATTTTTTTAAAATTTACTGAAATGTGAAAACGAACTCAGTATGAATTTTGAAACATAACTCCCCCTTGTAAGCACTACTATGAACAAGTAGGCCTTCATTTCAGGAGATGAGTTAATTATGAAGAGATTGTGCTCTTTATTTCTGTTGCTGCTTTTGAATCATCTTGCTCTGGTAAGTCACTTCTGTCTTGTGCCTGACTGGAATGGAATTGGAGTTAGACCACGTCTCATAGTGTGATAGCAAATTTGAGAGCTAGATTTATTCTTTGGAACCAGCTTAATACTTTTCCAAAAATCAGCCCCATAGCAGATACACAAGCAATATGGATTTTTTTAAATGCACAGATAATCTGGTTGGCCCACTGCCCATAAGGGCAATTTGAGGTGTTTTTTTTTTTAGAGTATCTGATACATAGCCAGTGTTCCATATATGCTTGTTGGATGATCTGCATACTCTTCACTGGTTCCCAATAGCACTCATTTGTCAAATGGAAGAGTAGGGTCATCATCCATGCTTACGAAGGAAGAAAGGTAACTGGTTCTTTGGAGGAGCAAACTTTGGCCCCAACACTTAATATATTGAGCTAATTTACCCAGTGTCCTATTCCTCTCTCTAGTCATTCAGTGCTGGACTCCTCTCTAGAATAGTCTCACCAAGTAGTAACAGTCCAATCTCTGCTCAAATTCCTCTTGTGATAAGGAGTTCACTAATTCCCCTAGGCAGCTCATTCTGTCTTTGAAAGTCGCTGACAGATGGAAAGCTCTCTTGGAATCCCTTTAACTGTATCTTTTTTTTTTAATTTACAAAAGTGATTTTAATTTCTATATACAATGTAAAATTAGGAAAAGAAAATTAGAAATTCAATTTATAATAATACCATAATAATACAATAGCTAGGTATCAATTTAAAGAAAGTGCAAGATCTCTACATTGAAATCTACAAGTACTCTAGAGGGAAAGTAACAAAAACCTAAATAAATGTGGACCTTTAACTGTAACTTTTTATCTTCCTTTAACTTTCCCTACCAGGCATTAATGCAACCCTTCAGGCCGTGTCTTATAAATAGACCAGTAAACCAAGCATATACTGGATACTTTCATATATATTATCTTATTTAATCCTCATGAAAGTCTTTAATGATAAGTCTTATTTTCCACTGTTGTTAATAAATATGGAGCACAAGATTCAGAGGTCAAATAACTGGATCATGGTCACACAGCTAATAAGTGGCAGAGTTGGAATGTGAACCTGGTCAACCTGATGCCAAAGTTCACATTCTTCTTGATGATTTCTTTCTATGTTTTCATCCATTCTAAAATTGATGGATAAATAAACTAAGACAAAAATTGTAGCACCAGTAGTGTAGTTAATCTTTTAGATTATGAAACCATCTGTTTGACCTATCAACTCGCCTCATGTTTTTCAAAATGTGAATTGTGATTCACGGTGAATCAGAAAATCAATATAAAGGTCTATGACCAGCTTTTGTAAAAACTGAAATAGAATAGGGAAAATCAGAGTACATCATGTATTGTAAGAGTAAGTATTGTTTCATGGAACTTTTATTGCAAGTTACCCACTGGGTAATGACATAAAATAGAATTCTTACTGAAGGTCCCAGTCAAACAAGTTTGAAAGCCAATATCATCACCTATATATCCCCCAACTTATCCACAAAGACTTCATGAGAAACCTTATCAGGCCAGTAACTCCAATTAAAAGGAAATAAGAAAAGCTTGACATAATTTGTTTCAAGTCATAGTATCCATAAACACCACTTCCTCATCTAAGAACTAAGAAACAGCTGTATAATAACACATTTGCAGATCTTTTTGGAATCAACATTAAGTGATCTCCACACAGTTTGTGGGGCACATCGTCAGATTCTTCTTGAATTCAAAACTGTGTTTACCCAACTGTGATGGCTTGGATCAAAGTACCCTAGAAAAACATTATTTTTTTCTGTTTGTTTCTTATTTATTTTCTTTTAAATGTTACATTAAAAAAATATGAGGTCCCTGTATACCCCCTCCTCACCCACCCCACCCCTCCCACATCAACAACCTCTTCCATCATTGTGGCACACCCACTGCACCTGGCGAATACATTCTGGAGTGTTGCTGCACCACATGGACAGTAGTCCACATTGTAGTCCACACTTTCTCCCAGTTCACCCAGTGGGCTATGACAGGACACACAACATCCAACATCCATCCCTGCAGCACCACCTGGGACAACTCCAAATCCTGAAAATGCTCCCACACTATATCTCTTCTTCCATCTCCCTACTATCAGCAGCCACTGTGGCCATCCTCTCCACATCACTACTACAATTTCTTCCCTTACTAGTGACAATAGTTCCCCAGCAGAACACCAGTAAGTCCACTCTAATCCATACTCTATTCCTCCATCCTGTGGACCCTGGGATGGTTATGTCCATCCCCCCTCTACATCAAGAGGGGGCTTAAATTCCATATGGATGAAGGATGCAATTCTCCTGCTTGCAGAAAAACATTCTTAAACTTAATCTATTCCTGTAGGTGTGAACTCTTGGAAATAGGACCTTTTGATTAGGTTACTTCAATTAAGGTGTGGTCCAGCTGAATCATGTTGGGTCTTAATACTCTATTACTGAAGGCCTTATAAGGAAGGTAACAGAGAGAGAGAGCCACAGGGAGCAGGCAGAGGAAGTCAATGGAACCAGGAAGAGAAAGGAGAAGCCAGGAGGGGGCACCATGTGCATTGACATGTGACAGAAAAGCCAAGGAACAAGATTGTCATCAGCCAGGCCCAGAATACTAGTCTTCTGGGACAAAGCATCACCTTAGTGGCACCTTGATTTTGGACTTCTCCTAGCTTCAAAACCTTGAACCAGTAAATTCCTGTTGTTTAAGCCAATCCATTGCAAGGTGTTTACTTTCAAAACCAGGAAACTAAAACATCATCTCTAATCTTCCATCACATCTTCTGCTTCCCACTTTTTCTCAGTAATCACAAAGTCTTGGTTCTAAAATCTCAATGGAAACTTCTTCCTTTAAGACCATTTTTCCTGGCCAGGATACTTGAACTCAGCTAAAGAAATCAGGTACTCTTTTACAGTTCCTTCACTGGTTGTGGGCTTGGTAACTGAATCAATGTTATTTGTGATCTTGCTCCTTAACAAAAGAAACAAAACTTTTATCTCTTTCATCCATCAACATTATGGGTGCCTGCTGCAAGCAACAGATCTCTGCCTTCCTTGGTTGTCTTCCTGTTCTCTCCATTCCTGAAGAAAATTTTCTATTGTCCTTATAATTTTGTGTAAGTTTCATCAAACTAACCACGCCTTGATAGAAAAGAAAGTATAAAATCTACACATCAATTCACAAGTGGATTCAGCATTTTTTGTTGCTATATATATGTATATAATAACATCCAGGCATGAAAATTTGCATCAATTTGGGGAGAAAAGAAAGAAATGAAACAGTACTTTTAGAACATAAAAGGCACATTCTCTTCTCCTTCTTAAACCTTTACCTAATGTGACTCATTGTCTCTCTTTCTATCCCCTGCTAAAGCTTTCATGTCTACAGAATGTCCACCATCACCCTTGAGTAATCAGGGTGATATTGAAACTCAAGTTCTTCCAGGGTTACTTACCTTTCTTTGTGTGCTTCCATTATTTTCCCATGTGCACACTGAAAGAGAACAGAATTAGATCTTTCAAATGAAGACTGTTATAAGTGAAATTCCCTGCAGGGACAGACTTCTGAATTTTGTGAAACTCTGTAGGGAATCAAGAAAAATATGAATTATAATAAGTTTACTTGAATAAAGGTATCTGCCAGGAAATTTTTTTTAAAGTTTATTTTAATAGTTCTTGCCACTAGAGATGAAAATCTCACCCCTCCACCCCCACCACACCCTCCCAAAGCTTCAATGACTGTGGAATCTACCTCACTGTCAAAGCAAAGAAAATGTCTGTGGCCATACTACAAATAATTCAGACATAAAGGTATGTCATAGGAGTGAATTGCAGGTAAACCTCAAGACAAGGATGATGAAAAGCAAGTTATATGAAATATCTGGAAACATGTCTCTCAGGGGCCAGTGAGGTGATAGAAAAAGAGGTGAAAAAAAGAATAAGAGATATCTAAGGAAGAGAAAGAAGCTCAAACAGAAGATTAATGAGACCCAAAAAAGATATTTGGTTGCCCTTGTGTCAGTCATCTCCTCTATCCTATTTGGTCCTGGGTTAGATTGGGCAACTGAATCAATTACTTGCATAGTGACTATCAACTAATGGATCAGATGGCATTAAAACTCATACTCATTAAACCTCCAATGACTTTTCCCATTTTCTTTCACTCTTCTCATACATGGGGTATATCAACAGTACAGCAGTCTAACTACTCAGTAAGCAATTGGTTATTTCCTCAACCTATACATAAGCATCCTAAACCTGCTGTGTCCATTTGTACTACGTACACTTAATCAACTCCCATCAGTCACAGACAGTCCCTCCTGCTGATACTAGAAACGGCTAGTATCGAAGGCTAAAACTAGAAATGGAGAAATGAGAGTGGGGGGATTGCTAAAATCTACAAGATAAAGAGGGAGCTCTGTCTACATCAACCATGGCCTGAATACACTGCTAAATTAGCAACACTTTTTCTTCTTAAAGGCTTTATTATGTCAGTAACCATAAAGGTGAAAGTATTTAAATTAGAAAGTAATGATTATAGAATAAAAATGAGCAAACCTTGGAGGTAAGTATTTTTACAGGGTAGCGATAAAATGGGGACATAGGGATAACTTTGGGTGGATCTTTGTGGGCTTGAGGGGGGATAGGGATGGGAGGATGGGTCAGATGGATCAAGAAATAGGGGGAAGGTAGGGGAAACATTTGAACATAGGAGATAGTCAGGTATGTGGTTGAAAGTATAATATTAAGAAAACTTTTTCGAAAATATAATAAGGAAGGTTACTTGTTTAAGGTACTTAAAGGGGAGAATTTGACACAGGGCAGGCTTCTAGGGAGTGTGTGAGTGCTCATTTTGTCATAGTGGGTTGTATCATTGGATAGAGACTCATACAACGAGAGTGAAGGTGTACCCACATTCTCGGGAGGAGTGATGTTCTCAAATAGAAGGAATTATATCTCTTGAGAGAATTGGTGGCTCCCAGTGGGTTATGGCAGTCAAACATGTCAAACCCTCAACATTGTTACAAGTATTTCTGAATATGGTCCTTCAAGTAATGAAAATTGATTGTCATTGTGGACCCTGAGGGGAGGGGGAAAGAGGTATTGAATAGATGGAGTCAGTGTAACTGTGGGGCAAAGGAAGGGTTCCACAAAATTATGCAATGATGGATATACGATACATTAAAATACACCAAAAATGTCTAAAAACCTATAGGCTAAAATGCAAACCATAATGTAAACCCAGGTATAACCATGTTTGAAAGCTATTGTCTCAATATCTGTATATCAGTTGCAGCAAATATAATATGAACATGTAAAAAGATCATTGCTGGGGAAGGGAGAAAGTGTTGCTGCTGGATATGTGGGAGTACCGTATATTGTATATGTGAATTACTGTGATCTAAAACTTTTGTGAAGACAAACTTAATAATTAGAAAAAAATAGAAGAAAAGAAAGGATGTAGACACTGAGGAAGAAATGGAAGAAATTGCCTTGCCACTGTACATACAGGGCAACACTTATAGCAGTCATAAAAGGCAAAACATCAAAAACAAAGCTTTTTAATTTTTTTAATTTTTTGATACCCCAATTTATTTTTACTTTAATTTTTCTAAATTAGTATGTATTCTATATCTAACCTTTAAACCCATCACTATATTTCCATTTTACTATTAATGGAACCTGGCAATATATTAGGTTTCATTTTTGAAGAAGTTTTGGATCACAGAGAGGTGCAACTATGGCAGGGGAGGAATATTGGTGTGGGAAGTTTTTGATAGAGGTCACATGATTGGAAGGGAGTTCTCCAGGGCATGTATACATAAAAATGTTTGGATATTTTCATAGTGGTTACAGTTAAAAACGACAACTGAGGGAGTGCTGAGTTCCTAGCTGGGGGACAGGGGTGGTTCTATCACATTCGCCAATGGAACAGCAACAATCCTCTAAGTGAAATGGCTAAGACCAATAAAGAAGGATGGTCCAAAAAATGAGCCCTTGATATTAATGACAATGCTTGTGAGCCTGTGCACCTGAAATAAGAACTAGGCCTAGAGCCGCAGGGTGCCTAACAATTACCTCCTGAGAGCCTCCATGTTGCTCAAATGTGGCCAGTCTCAAAACTAAACTCAGCATGTAAATGCATTACATCCCCCACAAGGTGGGACATGACTCCCGGTAATGAGCCTCCCTGGCACCGAGGGATTACTACCAAGTACCAGCTGATGATGTAACTAGAAAATGACCCTGAATAAAAGGGTCAACTCAGACCAGCAGAATATCTCAGCCTACATGAAATATCAGGTGTCAAAAATGCTTTTTGATCTTGAATAAAAGGGGGAAATGGAAAGAAAGAGTTTATATGGCTATGAGTCTCCACAAAAGACTCGGGAGGTCGTCAGAGTGATCGCTCTTATGCACACCTCAGCAGGTTCCTAGAGACAACCAATGTAGATACAAGCCCAGGTATTGGTTCTTCTGAGGACTACAAGACTCACAGGTTCTATGGTCATGGCAGATGGAGTTCAGTGCCATGTAAGTTAGCCCTACTTTGGAGTTTGTGTTCCTGAGTGAAATGGAGTTGAACACAGATGTGGTCTTTGCTCACAAGCCTCTCCTGTAACTTTTACCAGATCTGTGGTTGGCGCTGGGGTTTGGTGTATGCTCTGGGGACCTGAATCTCTGGACTGTCCATGTGATAGCCAGGCTGTGAGCCTCAACAGACCTGCAACTCCTACCCACTGGTTTAATGAATTTACTCCAGCCAGCTAAAAGGGAGGTGAAGAAGGTCAACCACCACACTGGGGCACCAAGAGTGCCTACAACTGCAAGCAGGAGAATTGCATCCATCATCCATGTGGAATCTAAGCCCCTCTCGATACAGAGGTTGAGTGGACATAACCATCCCAGCATCCACAAGATGGAGGAAAAGAGTATGGATTAGAGTGGATTTACTGATATTCTATTCTGGAACTATTGTGATTAGTAATGGAAGAAAATGTAGCATTAATGTGGAGAAAGTGGCCATGTTAGCTGCTGAGGGTAGGGAGAGGGAAGAAGTGATATGATGTGGGGGCATTTTCAGGACTTGGAGTCATCCTGGGTGGTACTGCAGGGACAGTTGCTGGAAATTGTAGGTCCTACCATGGCCCACTGAGCAGACTGCATGAGAATGTAAACTACAATGGAAACCACTAACCATATGGTGCAACCGTACTCCAAAATATATTCACCAAATGTAATGAAAGTGCCATGATGATGAAAGAGGTTGTTGATGTGGGAGGAGCGGGGTGAGGGGGGTGGGGGCTATATGGTCCCTCATATTTTTTTAATGTGACATTAAAAAATAAATAAATAAATAAAAATACTTAGGAATTTGAAAAAAATGAGCAAACTTCCTATCAGATATGTTTATAGACCTGGAACAATTGTCCCAATTCTTCAGGACATTTTTTACCAAAGTTCTCCGGAAATATGCTTAATTCATCCATTTTCCTTTGGCTAAGGCAGCGTGTTCTAGGAGAAAAAACATAAACAGCCCTGGGTCTGAGGCAGATTCTGCCTCAGTTTCCTTATCTGTAAAATGAAATAAACACCTATTGCCTCTTAAGGCTGTTGTGATAGTTAGACAAGAAAACACAAGTAAAAGAATATTGATTTTTAGAAAGTCAGTTGCAACTGTAAATTGTTGATACTGATCAGAACTGAAGAGAAAGGACATATAGCATTCCACATAGCCTTGGCTTTGATGTATTAATTTGCCACACTAGAAAGATGGCACAAACGCCTTTCCATATAGCAAGAAAATTACGCTGTAACAGAGCATGAGATAACAGTTAGAGGTGTTCAGACTCTTGTATGACAGCATCACCAAGAACCACGAAAAAGTTTTCTCTAGGAGTCCCTAGTGGGTTTCTACATTACTCACCTGAAAATGAGTGATATGTTGCTGTTTATGGCTGAAAATTACATAATAAGTCTAAATAAACTGTCTACTGTCTTTTAGAAAATGAACATCTCTTTCTGAATCATTTATTTTGTTCACCTCTGAAAGATGGTAATATAAAGGAAAATTTACATATTTTCCATCTACTTCTTGACCCAGTAGAGGGCTCTCTAATTTCAGATTCAGCACTTCTTTTGGAAAATAGACACTAGTATTTTATAGTTGGTAAATTATTCCTTCTTATGAAGTCTAATTCGATCAATGACCTAATTGTTGATTAAGTAGTCTCTCTTTTTAAATATGAAAGCACTTGGAAAAGTATGAAGTGCTTTACAAATATCAGGGGCAGTGTAAAATGTTAATTGGCATCTTCAGGAAATATTTTCTGTTGATTCATCATACTTTTGATAAAATTGGAGAACACAAGAGCAACGTATGTCTGCTTGGTTGTTTTTCTAATTTTGTAATACCTATGGTTGTCAGTCTCTAATTTAAATACATTCCTGAATAGTGTTATTTATTGCTTATTCAGCCCAAACCTACTCTCCTGACTCTATCAAATGAAGAAAAACACATTCTGGAACTGCAAAGGAGAAACAACCTATTCTCTAATCATTTAGTTAAAGGTGAAGGGGACAAAATCAGACCTTTATAGGGGCCACTCCTTTCAAATTATACTAATGTAAAAAGTCAATAGACAGCTTCTGGGAGTAGGTTGGCAGGGCTCAAATCTCTTACACAAACAATGGAGTAGGGGCAAAAAACTATCTGTAGGAGCTGCTTTGGGGATCTGTAGACCAAGATAGTGCTGCGCATTATCCAGGATGGAAGGGGACAGAGAGACAAAGAGGCCAAAATGAAAACTGTGGGTTACTAATTCCTGTGACTGAGAACAGGACCCAATCCTCAAGATGAACAGCTTCAATAAAACCTTGGCTCAGTGCAGCCTCCCTGGGAGGGAATGAAGGTCTTCCTCCAGGGAAGAGGGAGGATGTGGTGGAGGCAGGAGAGAGGTTTCTCTCAGAGATTTTGACCAACAGAACCTGCTTCAACTCTTGGCTCAAGCCAGTCCAGCAAGCAGAGGTTGAAAGAGACACCTTAGTAGAAATATTCATCAAAGAGTGCCACCTGCTAGCAGGCCAGGAAATAGCAAGTTGGAAAGAAAGCTTTTTGGAGAATCCATTTCATTTCTCAGAATCACTGGATCTGGTCTGTGCTTCATGAATAGATCTCACGCCCTGTTATGTTAACTTAACATTAAATTTACAGGAAATTTAACAGGAAATTTTAAAAGATTGAAATTATATGAGATGAATAAAAAAACAAAGAAGAGCTATGAAATAAAACCATTTAGGAAGAGAGGGAAATTGACCATCAGAGTAAATTCAAGAACATAATCAAATGCTTAGTCACCAACAAAAAAATAACAAGCCATACTAAGAATTAAGGTGATATGGACCAGTCAAAGGAACAAATAAAAAATACTGAAGAGAAACAGGATTTAAGGCAACTAATTAATAATGCTCACACAAATCTCTAAATCAATTCAAGGAGTCAAAGGAAAATATGGAAAAAGTGATTGAGTGATTATACTGGTTGAGTATAAAGAAGAACTTGAAAGCCTGCAAAGAAAATTAACAGCTTATGGGAATAAAATCCAAAATTGTTAAGATTAAAAATATATTATATGCAAATAAGTGCAGATTTGAACTGGCTGAGGACAAAATTATTGAATTAGAAAATAAAACATCTGAACTTGAAAAGACAGGAGAAAAGAAAGAGAAAAGAATGGAAAAAATTGAACAGATTCTCAGGGAATTGAATGACAACATGAAATACACAAACATGTACTATAGGTGTCCAAGAAGGAGAAGAGAATTAAAAAGGGAGAGAAAGTATATTTGAGGAAACAATGTTGAAAATTTCCCAATTCATATGAAAAGCATAAATATCAATATCCAGGAAGGACAATGCATCCCAAACAGTTTAAATCCAAAGAGACCTACTTAGAGGCACCTACTATTCAGAATGTCAAATGTCAAGATATATAGAAGATTCTGAAAGCAGCAAGAGAAAAGGAAAGCATCACATACAATGGAACCTCAATAAGATGAAGATGCTGATCTCTCATCTGAAACCATAAAGGCAAGAAGGCAGTGGTATGATATATATAAGGTGCTGAAAGAGAAAAACTGCCAGCCAAGAATTCTTTATCCAGCAAAAGTATCCTTCAAGAATGAGAGTGAGTTTAAAGACTTCACAAATGAACAAAAAAAGAAATTGAGAAAGTTTGTTATCAAGAGACCAGATTTACAAGTGATATTAAGGGAGTGCTCTAAGCTGAAAGAAAAAGACAAGAGCAAGATTCTTGGAGAAGAGTATAGACATGAAGATATTAGTAAGGGTAATTAAAAGGGTAAAAAGACAGACAATATAAAGAGATGACATTTGAAAGCATAAGGATAAAACAGATGAAATAAATAACGCATTTATGGTAATAACAGTGAATGTTATTGGGATGAATTCACCAATCAAAAGTCACAGCCTGACAGAATGGATAAAAAACATGAACCATCTATATGCTGTATACCAGAGAATCACCTAAGATATAGAGACGCAATCAGGCTGACAGTGAAAGGTTGAGAAAAGATATTCCACTCAAATAGTAACCAGAAAAGATTTGGGGTAGTGATACTAATATTAAACAAAATAAATTTTTAAATCCAAATCTATTATACAAGACGAAGAAGGTCAATATATATTAATAAAGGGACAATTCACCAAGAAAATATAAAAATCAAAAATATTTATGCACCTAACATGGATGACCCAAAATACATGAGGCACACACTGGCAAAACTGAAGGGAGAAATATAAGTCTCTACAATAATAGTTGGGGTCTTCAATACACCACTCTCAGCACTGGATAGAACATCAGGACAGAGGATAAAAAAGGAAAGAGAGACATTGAATAATGTGAAAAATGAACTAGACCTAACAGTCATTTATAGGGTCTTATATCCCAAAACAGAAGGATTTAAATTCTTCTCAAGGGCTAATGGATCCTTCTCTAGGATAGACCACACATTGGGCAAGAAAACAGGTCTCAGTTAATTTTAAAAGATTGAAATTATATTAAGCACTTTCTCTGATCATAGTGGAATGAAGTTGGAAATAAATAACACCCAGAACAGGGATAAATTCACAAATATGTGGAGATTAAAAAGCATACTCTAAAATAATCAGTGGGTCAAAAAAAATTGCAAGAGAAATAAGTAGATATCTTGAAGCAAGTGAAATCAAGAACACAGCATATCAATACCTATGTGACACAGCAAAGGCAGTGCTGAGGGGGAAATGTATAGTCCTCAATGCTTATGTTAGAAAAGAAGAAAGAGCTAAAATGGAAGACCTAACTGCACACCTGGAAGAATCAGAAAAAGAACAGAAATCTAATGACAAAGCAAACAGAAGGAAAGAAGTAATGAATATTAAAGGAGAAATAAATGAATTAGAGAATAAAAGAATAGAGATATTCAACAAAATCAAAAGTTGGTAGCTTGAGAAGAGCAATAAAATCGACAAACCCTTAGCTAGACTAAAAAAAGAAGAAAGAGGGAAGATGCAAATAAATAAAGTCTGAAATGAGAGAAGAGATATCACCATTTGTTCCACAGAAATAAGAGGTTACTCTGGAAAATTTTATGCCAACAAAAAGGTGCGTTTAGATGAAATGGATGAATTTCTAGAAGCACAGAAGCAACATACATTGTCTAAAGAAGAAATAGAAGAAGAACTCGACAAACCAATCACAAATAAAGAGATTAACATAGTCATCAAAAACCTCCCCAAAATAAAAAACCCAGAACCAGATGGCTTCACAGCTGAATTTTACCAATCATTCAAAGATTATCTAATACCACCCTTCCTAACTAGAGCAATTAGGCAAGAAAAATAAATAAAAGGCACCCAAATAGGAAACGAAGAAGTAAAACCTTCTGGATTCACTGATGATATGATCCTACAACTAGAAACTTCCCCAAAAATCTACAACAAACCCACTGAAACTAATAGACAAGTTCAGCAAAGAGATGGGATACAAGATTATTATGCAAATTCAGTAGTGTTTCTATACACTACTAATGAGCAATCTGAAGAGGAAGTCATAAAAAGAATCTCATTTACAATAGTGACTAAAAGAAGGAAATATTTAGTAATAAACTTAACCAAGGACATAAAGGACCTGTATTCAGAAAACTACAAAACATTGCTAAAAGAAACCAAAGAAGAACTAAATAAAAAGATATTCCAAATTAATGAATTGGAAGGCTAAGTATCATTAAGATGTCAATTACATCCAAATTGATTTATAGATTCAATGCAATCCCAATAAAAATTCCACAGCCTTTTTTGCAGAAATAGAAAAACCAATTATCAAATTTATTTGGAAGGGTAAATGGCCCCAAAATAGCAAAAAGTATCTTTTAAAAAAGAAGAGCAAAGTTGAAGGAGTTTCACTTCCTTACTTTAATGCATATTACTTAGCTACAGTGGCAAAAATAGTATGGTACTGGCATAAAGATAGAAATCTTGACCAATGGAACCAAATTGAGAATCCAGAAATGAGCCCTCACATCTATGGTCATTGATTTTTGGCAAGGATGCCAAACCCACCAGTCAGAACGGTCTGTTCAACATTTGGTTCTGGGAAAACTTGATATCCATAGCTAAAAGAAAGAAAGAGGATCCTGATCTCACAACTTATATGAAAATCAACTCAAAATTGGTCAAGGATGGAGCTGCCCTGGATGGTGCTTCAGAGGCAATCACCGGACATTGTAAATCCTCACAGGGCCCATTGGATGGAATGGAGGAGAGTATGGGCCATGATGTGGACCATTGACTATGAGGTGCAGAGGTGCCCAAAGATGTACTTACCAAATCCAATGGATGTGTCATGATGATGGGAACGAGTGTTGCTGGGGGGGGGGGGGGGGGGGAGAGGTGGGGTGGGGGTGGGGTTGAATGGGACCTCACATATATATTTTTAATGTAATATTATTACAAAGTCAATAAAATAAATAAATAAATAAATAAAAAAAATTGGTCAAGGACCTAAATATGAAAGCTAGAACCATAAAACTCCTTAAAAAAAAAGTACTGAAATATCTTTGAGATCTTGTGGTAGGTAGTGGTTTCACTACATCCAAAGCATGAGCAATGGCTTCAAACACTTCAAATGACTTTGTCAAGAAGGTGAAAAGGTAGCCTTCTCAATGGGAGAAAATTTTCAGGAACCCCATATCAGATAAAGAGTTTGATCTCCATGTTATATAAAAAAATCATACAACTCAATGATAAAAAGACAAGCAACCCAATTTTAAAAATGGGCAAAAGACTTAAACTCACATTTTTCCAAAGAAGAAATAAAAAGGCTGTCTTTATCAGTGGCACCAGGAATCTGTGTTTCTTTTTGTTGTGTCATCTTGTTGTGTCAGCTCTCCGTGTGTGTGGCGCCATTCTTGGGCAGGCTGTACTTTCTTTCGCACTGTGCGGCTCTCCTTACAGGGTGCACTCCTTGTGCGTGGGGCTCCCCTACACAGGGGACACCCCTGCGTGGCACGGCAGTCCTTGAGCACATCAGCACTGTGCATGGGCCAGCTCCACACGGGTCAAGGAGGCCCAGGGTTTGAACCGCATATCTCCCATGTGGTAGGTGGACGCCCTATCCATTGGGCCAAGTCTGCTTCCCACAAAAGGCTAAAAAGCACATGAAAAGATCCTCAATATCACTAGCTATTAGGGAAATGCAGATGAAGACTGCAATGAGATATCATTTCACATTTTCCAGAGTAGACATTATCAAAAAAACAAAAACAAACAGAAAATTACAAGTGCTGAAGAGAATGTGGAGAAATAGGAACACTCCTTCACTATTTTTTTTGCAATGTAAAATGATGCAGCCTCTATAGAATACAGTTTGGAAGTTCTTCAGGAAGCTAAATATAGAACTGCTATATAATCTGGCAATCCGGATACTAAAAATATATTCAGAAGAATTGAAAGGAAGGACACAGAAATTTCCACACCAATGTTCATAGTGGCAATATTAACAATTGTTAAAGTTGAAAACAACCCAAGCATCCATCAACCTGTGAATGGATAAACAAAATGCAGTATATACATATGATGGAATACTATTCATTTGTAAGAGAAATGATGTCAGGATTCATATGATAACAGGGATGAATCCTGAGGACATTATGTTGAGTGAAATAAGCCAGACACATAAAGCCAAATATTGTATTGTTTCACTAATATGAACTAAACACAATGAGTATACTCATGGAGTTAAACTATAGACTATAGGTTACTAGGAGATAGAATGTGGGTTGAGTAGGGGGACCTCATGATAAATGTGTGTATAATGTTTAATAATGTGGATTGTAAATGTGTGGAAATAGAGTTGATGGTAACACATTATAGTGAGTATAATTAACACTGCTGATTCATAAATGAGAATGTGGCTGAAAGGGGCAGTCTATACAGTTTTATGTCAATTGAAAGAAGGCTAGAGGATAATCTAGGGACTGTATAACAGTGATTTCAGTGTTGAGTTATGATTGCGATTAATAATAAAAATACAAGAATATTTCTCTATTATAAGGTGTTAAGAATATGGAGCTACATCGGAAAAATACAACTAATGTAACATATAAACTACAGTTAACAGTAGTACCATAATATTTTTACAATTGCAAAGAAGGTACTACATAAATCCTAAGGATCAATAATGGAGGTTATAAGGGGATATGGGATTTTTCCTTTTGGAGTAATGAAAGCATTCTGAAATGACAGCACATCTCTGTGATGAAACTGAGAGCCACTGATTGCACACTTTGGATAGATTCTACACGACAGGGGACCATATAGTACAGTGAACACTATGGTGAATAATAGATTGTGATTGACAGTATAAATATGAGAACATTCTTTATATACAATACCAACAAAATGGTATTAATAATAGGATAGTTTGCTGGAAGAGTTCACCAAATATAAGCTATGGTCTATAGCTAGAAGCAATATTATTCTTACATCATTTGTAACAAATGTGTTACAACAATGCAAGCTGTTGTTGGTGGAGTGATGTGCAGGAATCCTGTATAGTATGCATGATTGTTCCTTAAATTTTGAAGAAAATAAAGTCAGTAAAGCATAGTGGTTGGAAGCACAGACTGCCTATATTTGAATCCTGGCCCTACCACTTGCTACATGTGTGCCCTTGGGAAAGATCTCTTACTGTAAATGGAAAATTTGTGAGGCAGTTGTTGAGCATCAATGAAATAATATATATAGGTAACTTAGCAAAGTGCCTAGATCATATGTACTCAATAAATTATTACCATTTTTATAACTATCATTAGACTTTCCATTCATAAAACATAAAAATGAACTGAAAACTTACAGATCAGTATATAAACGACCAGGAAATTTGGAATTCCGATCAAAATTGTGAAATTTTCCCCTCTGTTCTTTGCCTATAGATGTATACTTTGCAGAGAAACATATATCTCTAGGTGAGCTTGATAGGCTGTAGCAAGAATGTACTCCAGAGACTAGTTTAGTCTTAACCTGCTCTGACCTTCACAGAATGTTTTGTCTACCTAATGTTGGTGTGAAGCTCTATCTAAATCACTTAATGAATGTTAACTATAGTCATCGGATGGTACCTTCATTTTCTATTTTCAAGAAATGTAATGCTGACTATGGAGTTAAGGTTGGAATGTTAGTGTGAGCTTCATGGTCTATGAATTTGAGATGTATCGATTTTAGATCATCTTCTATCTCTTTGAAATCAAGGGGAAGGGGGGAAAAAAGCTCATTCAGTAGGTGGCTTGCAGCCATCCCAGGTGGGCCAATTTCACCCAAAAATTTAAATATTAGAGTAGATAAGAAAGAAGACAGAATTTAAGTCAACTATGAAGAGTAGGACTCTCCCAAGACAAAACAAAGAGGCTCCCAGCTTAGTAACCAAAAAGAAAGATGTTATAAAGATGATGTAACATAAGAAAAAAGCGGTGCCCTAGAATGTTTGAAGTAAGTTTAGTCCATCAGTTGCTTTGTCTACCTAATGATCCTTCTATTTTTATTAAGACAACTAGATTCCAAGTCTGTCTATCAGTTCAAGAAAATCTAATATATTAAAACCCAAAGTTAAAATGATAATCTAGAAGAGGTATTGCAATAAGATTATCCACAGATTTTCTTTAGGTATGAATTCACTGCTACAAATTCACTTAAACCTCTCTTTTTCCTTAATTTCAATTTTCAGGCCTGCATCTCTTAAGTAAATTCATAATTGGGATATAATAACCTGTTAATAGAGATATTTATATTGCTCCCTCTAAGGTGACAGCTTGGGTTGTTTGTTTAAGAAGTACAGAGCAGCAGGCTAACATCTTCAACTCTAGCCTACCCAAATTCTACTGAAATTTCTGCACACAAGGAAATAGCCAGAGTTTTCAGGGGCCTTAAAATAAAAGTCAAGTACCGTGCTCAATGCTATATCGAAAACATAATTTATCACATAAATAAAACTCCCTCAGCAGTGTCCTCCTTCCACACAAAGGACAATGGCACGTTAGCTCTTATTAAAACTATTAAGCACCAGAGGAAAAGCATCTTCAAAGTTCAGGTAGAGTCACAAGTTGCAAAGCTTGCAAACTACTTTTGAACTACTCAGTCTTCCACGCATTTTTCTCAGCAGATGACATGACCTGTGATGAACCTAGAGCTCTCTAAGCTATTTCTGTGTCTTAGAAATATCTAGATGGTAAATTCAATGTTTAATTTGTATGGAAATATCCAATTGGTAATTCTGTGGTTAGATTAAATTAAGTCTCAACATAAGCCTGTAATCTAACTATATTTCAGAATATATCCTTTAATATAGTCCTGCTCTTTATTAACTATGGGAGGGAGAGGTGCACAAATAAATGCCATTCCATGATTATCAAATAGAAAGCCACTTCAAAGAAAAAGTTCAGCAGGGCTGGTCAGGAAGGTCATCTTTTCATTCAAAAGATGTGTATTTGAAAAAGGAAACATGGGGACATATAAAACGTTTACTAACAAGCTACAACTTTTGAGAACCATTTATTATGAGATATATAGGAAGAACAGATGTTCATTTAGTTCACCTCAGAATGCTCTCCTAACTCCAAATCAAGGAGAAGAGGATACTGAAGGAACAGTTCTGTCCCAATGCCTGATGAGGAATGTAAAATAACTTTAATAGTAAATATCCAATGAATTACTATTTATAAACATATTCAAGCACATATGAACTGTTGCCCTGGGCCAACCTTAAGAACCATTAAACTCATAAAACTATCTTCGAAAGACGTGAAAGAGTAGCATGAACTGATATGAAATCATGCTAAAATGTCACAGGAGTGAGAAGTTACTGGAGAATAGTGATATCAACATCGCAGCTCCTGACAGAGAAGCTCTGGTTAAATTCATTCACAACCAACTTCACAGAGTGAATATTAAATGAATATTTTTTGAATATAGCAATGACAGTACCTATATACTTAAGAAGTGCCGAGACATTTTTCCTAATTTTCTATTACCACTGGCCTTCAAGAGTATATTGCTGTTTCTTTATCCTTCTATATGGGTCCATGCTGTGTTTATCAGTCAAGATACAATAATCACATTAGTTATTTTAACAAAGAGAATTTAATATAGGAAATAAGTTTTAAAGTTGCTAGAGGGCTGAAAAAAAAAAACCCAGGTAATATCTGGAGGAAGCAGTCACCACCACTAGAACTGGAGAAACAAAGGGAAGAAGTTGGGATTTTCAGAACCTAGAAACTGTCCTGACAGAATAAGATTTGCTCCATAAAAGTTGGTCCCTAGACCTCTGAGAAGAAGATGCCAGCCAGCAGCTTCTACTATCTCCATGGGGGCATAATAAGACTTCTTTGAGCAAGGAAAGGAGTTGAAAAGTGCATCTACAACTGCTGCTGAGATGAAGGAAATACTCCTTGTACAACAGTGAGACTCCCTTTATTTTCCTATTGCCAGGATCTATCAGAAATTCAGGTGGCAAAAGAGAAATATAATTTTCAAAGTCCCAATCCAAGCATCAAAAGCAAAGTATTTAAAGGAGTGAATTTGGAGCTGAGAGACAACAGCTTAATAGCTAGCATGTTGTGTAATGAGGTGTTAGATTTCTGCCATTCTTGCTGCTGGAGTCACTCAGATATATGCTTACAGTTTGGATGAAACATTCATTAGAGTAGACTGTTTGACACAGAAGATTCCATCATTTCTGAATCTACAAGACACTGTTATTGGAAGACCTCAACCAGAATTGCTCAATGTGTTTTTGAGAGTGATTTTGACTCCCCTCTTGTTGAAGTCCAAGTGCTCAATATTCATCACCATTTTTAAAATTTTGTTTAGATTCAAGTATATAGCCTACATGCTCCCTTAAGTGATTTTATATGCCTGGTGAGAAGTCAGGTGGCCAATCTCTAGGGTTCTGAAAGCATGAAGCCTGAGTTGAGCCATCTGTTAAGTGTTTGCTCTTTTGTATTATATACAGGGAAGTGGTAGGAAAAACCCGGAAGCACACTGGAGACCTAATGAAAATATGACCAGTTAAATCTTCCCTCTAAATGTTCATTAGGCCATCTGCTCTTATTTAGTGTCTTTATCATTTGGAAACATTACAGAGTTAAGATGAGAGAAACAATCTGTGGAATTCTAGTGTAACTTGAAATGAACTACGGAGTAGAGAAACCATGAATTATGATGTTTCTCTTCCCATTCAGAGCTCTGCACACTTATAGTTTAACATCTCCATGGTAAAATTTTAAGTTTCTTCCTGAAATATTATACCAGAAAGAAAGGTTAGCAGTATCTACAGAAATGAAAACATAATCTCTGGGTGGCTCATCAATGAAACCAGACCATTTCATAAAAGCCGTGCAATAATATCTCTGGCCTGTAAATTGCTTTAGTTACCAAAAGGAATCAGAGGTTTGGTTTATCCTATGGAGTCAATACTATAATATTAACAACCTGCAACAGACAAGTTTCTGAAACTTCTCAGGAGGAAGAAACTTTAAGATTATTTCAGAGGCTTCTTTATAAGTCTCTGGTTCCTCTGCAGGTAAAGTCTTCATTCTCAGGGAGACAAAAGTCCCACCTCCTACTGTAAGAAGACCTGCAGTGGTCCTCTCCTTACTCTGAATTCTCTCAGTATTTATGAACTCATCAACCAGATTCGTATTTGATTGCATATTACCTTGGAATGTTCTCTAATTGTCACCCCTTCTGTACTTGTATCCCCCATAAGGCTGGGTTACAATAGGTTTTTTTTTAAACATGTAAAATTAAATTGAAATAGAGACTTAAAAAAGGGGGAGTAAAGTTTTCCTGTTCCTCTCCCCACCCCCAGAAGTGCCTAAAGTGTTGAGTTCTTTGGCTTGCATGATAAAACCCAAAAATACAGAGATACAAATAGTAAATCAGAAAGTAGCATCATGTACAATATGTTCTTCTTATAATAATAATTAAATTTACAAACAGATTAGTTGTAGCATCTTCAAGGACATTCTGTAGTTTTCACACCAGGCTTTCATCTCCTGCTGATATATAACTTTGACTGTAACTTGAAAACTGAAAGTGATTAAACATTCTGAGTATTCACAAGTGCCATTTCCAAAAGAGAGGAGATGCAGGAAAGGGTTGACAGAAATTTAGAGCAATATGCCTGTTATTAAGATGAGGTAGTGACGGTTACACAGAAGACTCACGGAGAGTGTGTATCTGCTGATTTCTCTGAAGGAATCTGTAAGACTACCCATCTTAATATCACCAAACATTTATAACATGAAGGCCTTGGGTCTTCAGAGGAAGTGAAGATTTTCAGCCATCCCTTCAGTGTGCTTTTGGACAAGGTCAGTGGCCCAGGGGTCATCTTTAGAAGGGATACTCACTAAGGGATTCCTTAGTGAGCTTTGAAGGAAACTCTTTTATGACAGAATGGCTTGTTTCACTATTTCTTTCCCGTAGGATAATCATTCTCAGGACTTCTTTACACTTCTACAAATTGTGAAGGATGCCAAAGAATTTTTGTGTATGTGGGTTTTGCCTATCAAGATTTACCATATTAAGAATTAAAAACTGTGAATTTTTTAAAACTCAAGGGTATACTAGCCTCAGGTAGTCTCTGCAAAATTCCACTGAACACTCATAGAAAATAAAAGAAGTAAATGGTATTATTAGGAAAAAAAGTTTTGATCTCATGGACCAGCTGAAATGGTCTTTGCAATCTCCAAAGTTCCCAGACCAAAATGGAAATGCCATCTCCCTCAATTCTAAGATATCATAGATTGTAGGACACACCATCAATTTTATAAGTTTGAGTATTGGGAAGAAATACTCCATTAAAGGTACATATTGATTATAAGACATATCCTCATTTCAGAAAAGTTAAAATGTGGGAGGAGTAAGAAATATACCTCTTTGAGGAAATATTACAACTCCCACTAACCTCACTAGGTCTCTGAAAACCCAGGTTTATTGACTCAAACTTGCTCATGAAAAATATTTTTGCTTATAGTCCATCTGCATGTTTTAATTTTAAAAAATACTTTCATAGACTAAAAATGTTACAGTCAATGAGGCAATTGCTTTAAAAAACATTTACCACCTGCAATGTCAGATACTAGGAATACAAACAAAAATTAGACCTCATCCATTGAGGACACACAGTACTAGAAGAGGTCATAGGAAGGCAAACAAGTATTTATAGTGTAATGGAGAAGTGTTGACTCTGAATGAGTCATGGAGCTTGAAGAGGAGCTTTAAGTGCCCAAAGATTGAACAGTGGGTATTCAAGAATACTAGACATTATTAAGTTTGAGCAATTAGTCATCCTCTTAAAGAAAGGGTTGCCCTAGTGGGCTTTGCCACATCTCAGTCACTTTTGGAAATTAATTTATTTCAATTTAATTTAATTTTGCAAACACAGGTGATTTATCCAGAGATGTAAAACCAGAAATTTGTTAAACCAGATAAATTATATTGGTGTAGTCAGTAGCTTCAGTCAAATACAAAGCCTAATAGAGCATTATCTTCATTGTCATCAGATTTGACTAAGAATAACAGAAAATCCCAACATGTCAGTGACTTAAGCAAGATAGCTTTCAGGATAGAGATATAGTCCAGGACCAGGTTGGCAACGCCATGATGTCATCTGGGACCCAGGCTACTGCATTTCTGCTCTACCATCCTAGCATAAGACTTCCATTTTCATGGTCACCTCAGGTTCCAAGACATTGGCTAAAATTCTTCCCAGTATATCCATATTGCAGGATGGAAGGGAGGAAGACCCCTCCAGTTGAGTCAGTTGTCCTTTCACAGCCTACCAGGAAGTCCCATTCCAAACTTCCTCTGACCTCTCATTGCCTGGAACTTTATCACATAGCTACAGCTCTTTGCAAAGAAGGCTGGGTATTTCTTCTGTTCTAGCCAGCAATGTACTCAGCTAAAAATTTGGGGATCTACTACCAAGAAGGAAAGAGTGGCTGCATGATGGGTAGGCCTTGAACTACCAGTCTTTGCCACAGGCATCTTAGTAACCACAAATTTAACATTTTCTTTTGACACCCATACTGCCTGGGCTTCTTCAAATTTAGAAATGGAAGATAAAAGTCATCTAGAGAACATTTGGTTTTCTATAGTTGGAAAACACGATGGTACCTTTTAGCATGATGGCCCCTATTGATCTTCTTTTTATTTTATTTTATTTTATTTTTAAATATTTATTATTTATTTATTTCTCTCCCCTTCCATCCCCCTCCCCCAGTTGTCTGCTCTCTGTGTCCATTCACTGTGTGTTCTTCTGTGTCTGCTTGTATTCTTGTCAGCAGCACCCAGAATCTGTCTCTTTGTTGCATCATCTTGCTGTGTCAGCTCTCTGTGTGTGCGGCACCATTCCAGAGCAGGCTGCACTTTTTTTGAGCTGGGCAGTTCTCCTTATGGGGTGCACTCCTTGCATGTGTGGCTTCCCTATGTGGGGACACCCCCGCGTGGCACAGCACTCCTTGTACGCATCAGCAGTGCTTGTGGGGCAGTTCATCACATGAGTCAGGAGGCCCTGGGTTTGAACCTTGGAGCTCCCATGTGGTAGGCAGATGCCCTATCCATTGGGCCAAATCCGCTTCCCTTCTTTTAAAAAAGTGGAATTTACTAGAAGATGAAATACACCAGGGCCAGTTGATGTTTTTGTTTTGTTTTTATTTGCTTTGCTTTGTTTCCTCTACTTCTAAAATGTTTTGGGTACATTGGGTTATATGCAATCTAATCTATACTTTCTGTAGCAGATTAATTCTAAAGATCAGTCCACTTGTATTTCCTGATTAGACTGATCATGTTATAGCTATAATGAAAATTGCAACGGAAGTCAATACTTCTAATTGGGCAGTGATGGAGAAAAACCATGATGATATATTTGACCAAATGTTGAGGTTTTCTTCAAACTCTCCAGCCATTATGCAAAGAAACAAGAGTTGATCTGAGATAATGGGAAATAATTTGGCTGTTGACAAGGCCATGAAATCTTGGTATATTTCATCTTTTAATAATTTCTACTTTTTAAAGAAAAGAGCAGTAGAAACCATCATTTTAAAAGGTGTCATCAGCCCTTCCAACTGCAGAAAACCAAAATTTCTCCAGACAACTTTTACCTCCTTTTATAAATCTGAAGGAGCTCAGACAGTATCAGTATCAACTAATGAGAAGGCCATTTGAAAAAAGTGATGCTAACAATTTGGAGTTGTCTAGCTTTTAGAAGTCTGGGGAGAGCTAACATGTAGTTCGCCGAACACCTGACAGAGAACACACAGTCTATCACTCTATATTCTGCAGGGATGCACACTACAGAAAAGATAATCATACACTTCCTGGAAATTCCTACTGAAGAAGCTTCAGAGATCAAAATCAAAGAGTCATTTTTTAAATGAACCATAAGTCTCCAAATTTAGTGAAGGAAGGAGATTAGAAGTATCATGTTTGGAATATGGAAGCAGGGCCTTTGTGGAAACGGGTGGTTTCCTCATCACAGTTGAACTCTGGGGATAAAAGATATTAGCATTTGATGGCAACTATAAAATATAGTGAAAAGATTGATATGTTTCTGAGGTTTTTCCATGAAAGTTAATTTCTTAAAATAGATGGAATGGAGCAGAAATATTCTACCACTCTATACCACTAAGAACCCTTTGTACATGATGGAAAATAAGGCAAATAAAGTCAGTAAAACTGTTAACTCCATGAGGGTAGGAATCCAGTGCATCTTGGTTAGAACTGGATCCCCAATGCCTAGCATAGCACCTAGCATGGGATCATTAGACATTTGTTGGCAGAAGAAAGGAAATCATTAAAGTAGCATGTTCTGCACATGGAATTATACCAGGTGTACTCTTACAAGTAACAATGGGGATATCAAGCAATAAGTTAGAATATCAGCCATGGAATTGGCCAACAAATGTCCATTAAATAATATATCCCAATAGAAGCCAAATATTTCTTAGAGGACACATAGCTTTGAAGTATACTTGAGGAAGAGAATTAATGAAAGAGGGGAAATGACTGGTGAAGTAGAAGCAGAGGAAGCCATGAAAGAGTGTGACTATATCATGAGACAGCCAAGGAAGCAACATTGCAATAAGCCAGAGTAAATATGGGTATGTTCCATAATAAATGTAGCTGGCCTTCACAGAGCCCTTTCTGGCACTGTTTTAATGTTTTACATGGATTTTTTCATCTATTTTTTTAGAAAAATCTTTTAGAAGATACTATGTGATGGTTAGGCTAATGTGTCATCTCAGCCAAATAATTGTGCCCAGTTGTTTGGTCAAGCACGCACTGGGCTAATTGTAATACAAGGACATTTATGGACTTTAATCATCTGTGAGTTGATTACACAGATGGCCGATTACATCAACAATCAACTAAGGAGATTGTAGTCAGCAATGAGTGACATTTTATCCAATCAGTTGAACTACCCTCCTTTTGATAGAGAGCTTTGACCTGCCACACCTAAGTTGCCTATCATGAGCTGAGTGTTGTCTGACCCATCAAACTCAGAGTGTTGTCTGAGTGTTGGGCATGCACAGCTCTACACCATAATAAAATAGAAGTGGTATATATGAGATAGGGCTCGAGTGGGTCCTGAAGGCACAAGTTACATTACGAAGTAGCCCAAATGTCCATGGTCGCCACCCCTTGCCATGTTACCTTCTCTTTCCCAGCCCACAGCTTTGGCCACTTGGTGAGTTCCTTACAATTAGTTGGCTGAGGAAGAGAACTTGGGCCTGGTTTACAGATGTTTCTACACAGTATGCAGGTACCACCTGAAAGTGGACAGCTGCAGCATTGCAGCCCCTTTCTGGGACATCCCTGAAGGACAGTGGTGAGGCAAATCTTCCCAGTGGGCAGAACTTCAAGCAATGCACCTCATTGTTCGTTTTACTTGGAAGAAGAAATGGCTGGAGGTGCATTTGTACACTAATATGGTGGCTGTTGCCAATGGTTTGGCTGGATGGTCAGGGACTTGGAAGGAACAAGATTGAAAAACTGGTGACAAAGAGGACCAGGGAAGAGGTATGTGGGTAGACCTTTCTGAGTGGGCAAAAAACATGCCTTAAAAGGGGAAGCGATTTCAGCATTCAGAGAGAATTTCCAGCTCGACTTTGGACAGCCAACATCTCCTGGGAACTCATCAAAGACTTTTGTCAGAGCCCCTGGTTTGCAGCCTGCCTGTGGGATTTTGACTTGTGCAACCCCATGGTCATGTGAGAGAATTTTATAAAATCTCGTACTATTTACAGATATATCCTGCCAATTCTGTTTCCCTAGAGATACCTGAATAATACATGCTATTACTATACCCAATTTCTAGATAAGGAAACCTGAGGCTTAGAGATATTAAATTATTTTCTCCAAGGTAACGGAACTAGAAAATAACAAAGCAAGAATTTTTAACCCAGCCAGTCTCAACTCCATTACCTGAGCTCTTAACTACTTCACCCACCACATCTGTACCTTTTCTATGGAGAGCATCTGTATTAGTCAGCCAAAGGGGTGCTGATGCAAAATACCAGAAATTGGTTGGTTTTGATAAAGGGTAATTATTTGGGGTAGAAGCTTACAGATACTAGGCCATAACACATAAGTTACTTTCCTCACCAAAGTCTATTTGGAGCAAGATGGCTGCTGACATCTGCGAGGAGGGTTCAGGCTTCCTGGGTTCCTACGTTCCAGGGGCTTGCTTTACTTTGGCTTCAAGATTCCTTCCTTCCTGGGGCTGTCTTCTCTTTCTGCTGTGAGTTTACTTCCCCATGGCTCCAGTTTAAGTCTTCAGCATCAAACTCCAAAATCAAAACTCCAACATTAAAAGACCTCAACTCTGTTCTTTGCCATGCCGTTTATCTGTGAGTCCTTACCCACCAAGGGGTGGGGACTCAATTCCCTGATCATAACTCAATCATGCTCAGGTACAGATCAGATTACAAGCATAATCCAATATTTCTTTTTGAAATTCATCAATTATATCAAACTGCTACAGCATCCATTACTTTCATTGGATTCTCAAAGTGCTTTGTAAATCAAAAAAAGGGTGAGAAACAGTTTTCGAGACTCTAATCACCAGGAAGGCAAGACTATGTCTCTGTGGGTCAGTATTCACATATCTTAGGTGATTTAATGGAATAATATATTAATGGATGAATGCAATGGTGAATGCCTCCCTCCAAGTTGGTTTTCCTGCTTCTGTTCAGGTTTCATTCCAGCCTGTCCTCAAAATGAAGCCTAAATGATCTTCCTAAAATAGTAATATGATCATGTCAGACCCCACTTTAAAGACCTTCAGTAACTCCTCAAAACCTATATTTTAAGTGTAGAGTCCTTAGAATACACAGCCCTCCATGACTTAGTCCAGTGGATCTCAACAAGGGAAATTTTTGCCCATCATGGAACATTTGACAATGTCTGGAGACATTTTTGGTTCTTACAACTTAGGGGACTTGTGAGGTGGTGCGACTGGCATCTAGTAATAGAGAATAGGAATGTTGATAAACATCCTACATTGCACAGGAGAGCCTCCCTCCCCCCCCCCCCCCCCCCGTACAAAAAAAACTATCTGGCCCCAAATGGCAATAGTGCCTTGGTGGAGAAATCCTGAGCTAGTCCCTAGAAATCTTTTAAAACTGTATTTACTACCACTACCTGATCTACCTAGTTATTTCTGCCATTTGCATATGGTTTCATGCTTCTGTGTTTTTTGTTCATTCTTCTCCCATTGCTGAGATCACTCTTCCTAACTTGCTTCATCTGAATACCTTTGCTTCATCTTTCAAGATTAAGTTTGCATTTATCTTTTAGGAATCTTGCCCAGGACTCCCTCCTCTGTGTTTCTATGTCACCGTTTGCATACATCTATCTTAGCATTTAACCATATATTGAAATGACCTCTTTCTATAACTGCCTTCTCCTACTTGGCTGTGAACAAATCAAAGGCAGGGACCTGTTTTATTTACTTTTATAACAGTGCCTGGCACATAGTTGTTATCCACTTGACTCCTAGTGGGCTTTGACCTTCTCAGCCAAGAGAACAAACTTTAGGTTGATTCACAAGGTGTAAGGGGGAGACCAGACTTTGTGAGTAAAGAGTGAAGAAACATGTCGCCTCCTCCAAAGAAAGGCCAGACAGCATAGGCGTTAAGAACATGTATCTGAAAATGGGAGTAGTAATAGATTCTTTCTCAAATGATTGCTCTAAGTATATAAAGTAATAATCCAAGTAAAGTGCTTGGCATGTAGGAAGCACTCAATAAGCAGTAGTTACTTTTATTATTGGTCCAAATGAATGGGCCTATAATTTTATAGATGCTACTGATTAGGACCAGTTCGAAGGAAGGGATAACACCTATTTACATTTTAATTGTAGGTCAAATTTAAATAAAAATATTGTCAATAATAAGGCAGGTAGTGTATGGGTAAGGCAAAATTCATAAAGGTAGTATGTGAACAGCTGAAAGCTAAGAACCACAGCTGAATGGGAACTACATTCAATGGTAATGACTTGGTTCCTTCTAGTTCTAAAATTCTGGGACTATAAAAACATTAATATTAAAATCACTTTCCATTTCTTACTTTGTGCCAGGCATTAGGCTGAGAACTTTCCATCTTTATCTCATTTAATCTACATCATAACTCTAGAAGGTAGATATACTATCATTAACCTTGTTCCTTGTTATAGATGAACAAACTAAACACTCATAAACTCTAATTTTCCTAGTTAAAAAACAACAAAGAGATAGAACCAATATCTTGCTATTAGAGAAAGTCCAAGTATACAAATTATCGTTCATGTCTGCAGTGTTGGATTCAATTTATAATTAAGGAATTGTCTATTTTAATCTAACCAAGAATATTTAGATATTGATTTTATACATGGATTTTTCCCTATAGAATTCTGATGCTTTATCTGCTATTCATGTTGAAAATAGCTGGATCTTTAAACAACCATGGGACTGGTTGGCCTGAGAGTCAACTCCTTTCAAGGCAAGTTTTCAAATAGTGGAGGAAGACAATGCTGTCAAGGGTTGACATCCAGACCAAGAGCTCCTTTTTGCTTCATGGTTATTTCTCAGGGAAGGGGATTGAGAGATGGGCACATTCCACCAGCTGGAAGCTAGACCAGTGACCTTTAATGCTAGTTTAGCTTAAATACACTTTGGCAAATTAATATATTTTTACAAGATGGGGCAGCCACCACAAATTAGGCCAAATGGTTTCCCTGTAGGCCAGGTCACTAGACAGAGTTTCCAGACCTTCATTGCTGCTCCTTCATCTCTGCCTGCTCCCACCACGTAAAGAAGTATTTATTTTCCCCCAGAAACCACTTGGACAAAAACCTAGTGACTCTGAAGGCTTATCCTTAGGCCCATTTCAGGAGCATACAATTTCAGGGTCTCTCTGCAACTAATAGATACCAATTCTTACTGAAAGAATAATCTTAAAGACACCATTCAGTATGTTAAGCTGTGTGTTATGGAAATGTTTTGGTTATAAATACAGTGTTTTTATTGTAAAGCACCAATTCCTTGAAAAATTACCTGGAAATAGGAGTATTGAATATGAAAAGGACATAAAAGGAACTGACAACCTAATAGAGGTGAAGAAGTCCAGCTTCTGAAAAGTAGCCACACATCTTTCATCTTAGCAGATTTCGTAGACAAGCTGCCTAGGCAAATCAAAAGGGAACTAGAGGTATTCTGTGCACTTGGTATAGAAAGTGTCTCAGAAGCACAAAGGTCACTTTAGTTACAAAAATCTGCCAGAGGGTGACTTATTCGATGGAAAAGAAAGCAAACAGACACAATAGCTAGTGTATTTTTGAGGCAATATTAAATCTAATAAACATTACACCAATAGTATTGGCTTAAGTCAGGTTGGATGAGTTGGAGAATTTAACAGCTTATCTTCCAACTCCCAGTCTTTATCTCAGAACTAGCCTTGATGTCCAAGAACAAAGTCTAAAACATGTTCCTTCATGACTTCTTGACTTGGGTCAATGTGTGCAATCCCTGGCTTCTGCCTTGGCCTTGACTTTCATAGTGGGGATAATTAGAACGTCATTTCTGCCAGGTTTTTTTTCTGGGTCACTGACTTCAGATATGATCAAAGGAATGTTGCACTGAAATTAATTCCTTTCCTCTTCTTGAGCCAGCCCTGCTTTATTTCCTTGGAGACCATGCTCCAGAGGACCAGGGCACACAGACAACTTCTATACAAGCATGCTAGTGTGTACAGAGTTCCAAGGTAGAGGCACAGGCCAGAGGAGGCACCAGAGACCTCATCAGCATCAGGCACTCACTATTCCTCGAGGTTGCAAGGCACTGACATGCAAAAGCCTCAAACAGATGTGCTGAGGAACACATCCCAGCAAACTGCTCTGGAAGCTGTTAAGGCTGGTGTTTAATGTTTATCCAAAGGCCTCTGTCTGAAAAGCTCTATAGGACATGCACAACACAAACTCAGCTTTATACCTCATTAGCCATCAAAGTCCTAGTTTTTCAGAAGCATATGGTACTGACCAGAGAAGGCCAGACTATGTGGAGGTGGACACCACACAGAGGCATGAGGACAGAATGAATTTACTGGGTATGTTGGAGACTCAGAGACAGGGGGCAAAGAGTTCCAAATGGTCAAAGACAACATTTGACTTATTTACAACATCACCAATTGCCCACCCTCAAGAGACAGGATTAGATGGAGAATCTTATCTCAGAATGGCCTTTATCTACTTCATTACTGACTGCACTTAGGGCCTCTTTCAGCCAGGGAATAGGGGACCTTGGAATGCAATGACAGCCCCTTTCTCGTTTTCAAATTTTCAGATTCCAGGAGAAAAACAAAGACTTCCTTGGTCTTTCACTCAAGGCAAAAAGAAGAGTAGCTGCATTACTGTTACTATTTTTGCCAGGAAGGGGACCGATTTTTCTGCCTTTGTCTAGCCTAAGGGAAGAGAAATAAAGTACAGAACAAATGAGTCATATTGGTGAGTGGGGTGGAACACAGTTCTCCGAGAAGTGCACAATGATAAATAGTAGCTATCAGGGAGATGTCAGGGCAAACATTAGGGCAAATTCCTGTGTCCTGGAAGGAACTAGAGTGGATCCGCAAATGGTTTGCCTGTATGTCTCAAATGGCTAGCATAGTACTTGGGACAAGACCTCTGAGATGCACACACTCACAAACAGAACCCCATTCTTTTGCTTCTAACTTCTTAACATGTCTAATTGATCTACTTCTCTCCATCTCCACTGTTGCTATCCTAGTTAAAACCACCATCATCCCTCACCTGGACCACTGCAGGAGTCTCCTGTCTACCCACCTCACACACCACCTATTTTTCCAAATATGGTCTCAATAGCAGCCAGTGTGATCCAACTAGAACCTAAATCTGACTACGTTGCACCCCTACTTAAAGCCCTTAAATGGTTTCCCACATCCATCAGAATAAAGTTAGACATACACTTCTCTCCATAATCTGGCCACTGTCTATCTCCTGACTCTCATCACTCGCCTATCCCATACAATTAGCCTGTATTAGCCTCACTAAATTGTTTGTAGTAACCTGGATAGACCATGCTTTTTCTAACCTCTGAGTCTTCAACTGTCCCCTCCACCTGGATTGCCCTGAAATTTGAACCCATCCAATTTCTACCCCTTTCTTCTCCTACCAATCATTCCAGACCCTGCTCAGGTACTACCTTCTCCTGGAATACCTTGCCTTCTGACTCCCAGTCTGGGTGAGTGCTCTCACATGCCCTTTGTTGCCTCCTTCTTATAACATGGAAAGTAATTGTCCAATAGTTCCTTCAAAAGTTCTATTAATTATAAGCAACTTAAGGTCAGAAACTATATCTCAGTCATCTTTTGAATCCCCAATCTATCTTGGGGCTTAGCCTAGAGAAGCTACTCAGCAAGCATTCAATAAAGGAAAACAACAACAACCAGTTTCTTTGCTGAGGAAAAGGGGACACGAGGAGAACCACAGCAAGTTAGATAAGTAGTACGTTACAACCTGGGATTACAAATCAACAACTGGAACTGTATGGATGTGAGTATTCTACAAGATGGATGCTAGGTCTATGTTAATGGCTGGTTCTGTCCCAAAACGTTGCCGATAGAGTAAAATGTGTTTTCTCCAGCCCTCTGTTGTCTAGAAGTCCCTATGGCTTTGCCTTTTCATGCATCTGCAGGACAGCGAGAGATATTTGTGTATCATAGTGGCCCAGAGGCCCTAGAGCAGTGGTCTTCAAGCCTTAGTGCGCAGCATAATCATCAGGAAAGCTTGTTAAAACACAGGAAGTTTAGTCACTATCCACACATTTTCTGATTAAATAGGTTTGGGATAGGCAGGAGAATTTACATTTCTAATGACTCCAGGGTAATTTGTTGTTTCTGGTTAAGAGACCACATTCTGAAAACCACTGCTCTAGAGGATCTTAATGGAATTACTGAACAAAACATACATTATGTTGGAAATGGTATACATGATAAATCTGTTTACCAGAATATTTGATTAATTGTTGCCACACTTTTCCAGAGAACATCAACTTTGCTGAAATTCATGAAAGAGGGGAAACCAATAAGTCAATTTTTCTTTCATGGTAAAACAACTAAAAAGATATGGTAACTTAATGGCGTGATTTTTGTTCTTCTCATAGGTGCGATTAGAGTGGCCAACAGACCTTGCAGTCAATCCCATGGACAATTCATTGTATGTCTTGGATAACAACATTGTGCTGCAAATTTCTGAGAAGAGGCGTGTGCGGATCATTGCAGGGCGCCCCATTCACTGCCAGGTGCCAGGGATCGATCATTTCTTGGTCAGCAAGGTGGCAATTCACTCCACTCTGGAGTCGGCTAGGGCCATCAGCGTCTCTCACAGTGGGCTGCTCTTCATAGCTGAAACAGATGAGAGGAAAGTAAACCGCATTCAGCAAGTCACTACCAATGGGGAGATCTCCATCATCGCTGGCGCTCCCACTGACTGTGACTGCAAAATTGATCCCAACTGTGACTGTTTTTCAGGTATCACCTTTTTAACAATTTACCAGCTCCTCCTCTCTGTTTTCAAAAGAAAAGTGTGCATTTAAAAAGTCAAAAGAAAAATAAGTGTTACTTGTGAATATTGCTATGAACTAGTGGAGATAGCAATGTGTTGGGCATCAAACAGCCTAGTATCTGGTTGTAGATCTGCAAAAAACTCACTGTGTGACTCTAGGAAAGCCACAAAACCTCTTTATGATTCACTTACCTCAGTTGTTAGAGATATCTCTTGCCTCAGTTATATCACTTTGCTGTTTTGAGGATAAACTAGTATAATAAAAATGTTAATATTCCAAAAAGTTAAGACCACTGTACAAATGTAAAATCATATTATTCATAATTTGGAAAAAGGGAAAGTGAAGGAAGATCCACTCATTTAGCAAGGGAAAAATTATTTCACCTGATCGGCTGGTTTCCAGATTAACAAGATGTGCTATTTGATACTCAAAGGGACTTGGAGCAGGATGCTTTGAAGATAGTGGGACAAAAATAAAATTTCACAATGGAGGGTGCCCAGGACATTGGTCTACCACTTATATTAGTTAAAATATCCAAAAATTTCTCTGTAACCTATAGTGCCCTTTACGTCTGATTGAAATAGGGAAAAGGAGCTTTTTCCACAGAACATGGAGTGGGTATTCCAGATAGCAAACAATTCTCTAAATGTCAACAGAAAAATTTATAGCTGGGACATGGACATCTCTCCATGCTACATACAGCCCTATTAAACTGCTCATCCAGGCCCAAATGGTCCTCTTAACCTTTGCCTTTCCTTGGGCTAGAGGAATCTGGAGCAAACAATTTGGTTCATATGACTTTTTGATGAATATTTCCAATGTTTTCCCAATTAGTTTTACAGATTTTTTGTTAATTCATATCTTTATTTCAAGGCAAATCTAATGTTTATTCCAGTTATCAAATTTAATGTTCTGAATCGTTTTGCACTTAAGTCTTAGTGTACTTTGACAATGTGAAAATGAGAATTAACAAAAGAAAGGGTCTCTATTCCACAGGATTGGAAATTCCTGAGACAGTTCCTACAAGCATCAACAGCCTTCAGGCTCATGGATTTTGAGCCAAATTTTTTTGTAATTTCCATTATTTGCTGTTGTTGTATCTTTCAATTCAGTAGATTCTGAATAGGATTGAGGATTTCACAAAATTGTTGTAACTGAGATAATTACATCTTACTCTTCAGTTCAAGATTACATTCTTTTGAATAATGGGTTTCAAATTTGTCATGGGGACATTCAGAGGATGTTGGTTCACGATTATTTCCTTTAAATTATTCTTGATGCACAGTGCTTTCTATATGTGGTATACTCATATGCTTATGAAGCTACTTATTAAAATCAGGATCTTTCATCCACAGGTGATGGTGGCTATGCCAAAGATGCGAAGATGAAAGCCCCTTCTTCCTTAGCAGTGTCACCTGATGGCACCCTCTATGTGGCAGACCTTGGGAATGTCCGAATTCGGACCATCAGCAGGAACCAAGCCCACCTTAATGACATGAACCTTTATGAGATTGCCTCACCTGCTGACCAGGAACTTTACCAATTCACTGTCAATGGGACCCACCTGCACACCCTGAACCTCATAACAAGGGATTATGTATATAACTTTACCTACAATACCGAAGGTGACTTGGGTGCAATTACCAGCAGCAACGGCAATTCTGTGCACATTCGCCGTGACGCAGGTGGGATGCCCCTGTGGCTTGTGGTGCCTGGTGGGCAGGTGTACTGGCTCACCATAAGCAGCAATGGTGTCCTAAAAAGAGTATCAGCCCAAGGTTACAATCTGGCCTTGATGACCTACCCAGGAAACACGGGGCTTCTAGTTACCAAAAGTAATGAAAATGGATGGACAACTGTTTATGAGTAAGTTACTAATTCTCAACATAAGCTTTGTTAGGTTTCTATTTTAAATGGTATTACAGTAGGGAAATGGCTTAGTAATTGCTGGGCATTGCATGCTATTTTCTGCTAGTAACCACAATTAAAAAATTAAAAAGTCAAAGAGAATATTTTACCCAACTCCTAGGGTTTGGACCCAATTCTCCAGAGTAGTTTGGTATAACATAATAATAAAAACATAGACTGAATGAAAAGTCAAGTGTGGCACCACAGGACATAGGAATTAAGTAGAAGTCCCTATACTCAACAAAAGCTGGAAAGAAGAGATAAAATTTCATTTAAATATTAAAACTAGAGAATAATTCTAAGGCAGGAAAGAAGTAGTGTGATTTAATAAGTATTTATTGCTCCCCATGGTGTTTAAAGAATGAACAAATGTATGTGTGCCCAGTTCAGCCCAACCCAATATAAGTTGCTGTGAAAGGAAGGAGAGAAGTTAAACTTTAAGAAATAGACCCTAGAAATCAAGTGTGAATGCTCAATAAGAGAAACCCCACTCCATTTGGTGCTACTGTGAGATGTGGGGCCAAATGCTTCTGCTCAGTTTGGGCCACCTTGATTTCCATGCACAAGTCAAAGACACCATTACATTTACGCATTTACAGAATGAATCTGTGATAACTTTGTTAAACTGGAAATTAACACAAGGACAAGGTGTGTCTGACACACTTTCAAGGTGTGTCTGACAGTAAGCTACTAGGAGGTGACCTGAGATGGAAATAGAGACCATTGTCCTTGCCTCTTAAATGATAGACAACCTTATCTTCAAGTCAACCCATTTAGAAAACTCGTCTACTGCCAGCATTCAAAGGCATTTTCCCAACTAAGATGATTGCTGATTTTTTTTATCTATTTACAGAGTAAAGATAATCCATGGAGTCTGTACCCAGAGCACAGAATGGCATTAAAGTCAAAGAAAGTGTGAATTGGAGGTATTAAGTATAAAGGTTTCCAAGTGTGACTATTCTGTGAGGGTGTAGAGAGTATGAAAAGAATATGTCCAGTTCCAAGAAAGCTTCCTGGAGAAAGGAACAAAACAATTGGCCTTCAAGTTTTGGATCATTTCCCAAGGAAACGCCATTTATACAAAAGAACTGGACAGCTATTTAGTTTCACTTTAAAAATGTATTCAGTTATTTCTGTTTCAAGTCTTCCTTTATTTTCGCATAATTTCTTTTGCATTTTGATAAGAATAATAAAAGCTACTATTCACTGAAGATTTATTATGTGCCAGGTGCTAGGCTAGGTAATTTATATACATTATTTTATTTGATCACCATAATAACAATATGGGATATGTTCTCCACATATGCCCATTTTACAGCTCTAAAACTGAGGCACAGAAAGGTTAACTTGTCTCAGTTCACACAACTAGGGAAGTGTAGAGCCAGAATTCAAACCCAATCTGTCTGACTCCAGAGCCCAAGTTTTTAAGTATACTACCCTTAGGGAACATAAAGTTTCTAATGATAATGTCTTTTTAAGACAATGCTGCCATATCACACTTTAGCTGGAATTAAGCAAACTTAGTCATTTTGAAAGCTAATAATTGAATTTGGTCATGCAACACAAAATGGCTGAAGTATTAACTAGTTTTCAAAGTAGCCAGTTCAATAAATCATTTATTCAACAAATATTTACTGAGGACCTACTATGCCAGGCACTGTTCTAAGTGCTGGGGATACAGTCATGAATAAAACAGACAGAAATCCATACTTTCATGGAGTTTACATTCTATTTGAGGAAGACAAATAAAATGTATAAAATTTCAGATGGTGATGATATCCATGAAAATAAATAAAATCAGGTAAGGGGGATCAAGAGTATGGGGCAGAGGGGATTGCTATTTCAAATTGTGTGGTCAGGGAAGATTTGAGCAAATACATGTAGGAGATAAAGAAGTGAGGCAAAAGTGTATTGGGGGGCTGGGTATATAAGAGAATATTCCAGGATTCCAGGCAGAGGAAATAGCAAATGCAAAGACCCTGCGGCAGAAGCAAACCTGACATGTTCAAGGAATAATGAGGTAACCATTGTGACTATAGTAGTGTGAATAAGAGTATCAGGTCAGTAGTGGGGAGATGAATAGATAAAGTGGCAAGGGCTACTTCACATAGGGTCTTGTGGCCACTATAATGACTTTGACATTCACTCTGGGTAAGAGAGGGAGCCACTGGAGGGTTTGAGTAGAGGTTTTGATCTGACTTACATTATTAAAGAATCACTTTGGCTATTGTACTGAAAACAGAATGTATAGGGCAAACAGAGAAAACTATTGGAGGGAGGATGGATATTGCAACAATCTAGTCAAAGGATGGTGACTTGGACAAGGAAGTGTGGGCAGTGACAGTGGTCAAATTCTGAATATATTTAGACAATAGAGCTATCAGGACTTACTGGCAGACTGGATTTGGGATCTGGGAGAGAGGTCAGAGATTATTCCAAAATTGTGGTCCTGAGCAACTGTATGATGGAATTTCCATTTATCAAGATGGAGAAGATTGTGCAGTGAGTACACTGTGGGGTCAGAGATCAGAAGTTCAGTTTTGGATATGATCAGTTTAGTTACATATCCAAACAAAAATATCAAGTAGGCAATTGGACATATGAGTCTTCGATTGCACAAAGAGGCGGGAGAGAGAAATTTGGGATTCACCAATGTTTAGATTGTATTTAAAGCTGTAAGACAGGATACTATCTGCATGAAAATGAGTGCAGACAAGGAAGAAAAAAAGGTCTGAGGACTGACCCTGGGGCACTCCAATGTTTAGAGTGGAGGATATAAAGAGGAATTAGCAAGAGAGACTGAGAAGGAAAGACCAATGAAGTAGGAGGAAACCAGCAGAGTGTGATGTCCTGGAAGCTAAGTAAAAGCAGATGATTAAAGGAAGAAACTGTGTCAAATATGATAGTCAGTCAAGTATGGTAAGAACTGAGAATTGGCCATTGGATTTTGCACTGTGGAGATCTTTGTTACCTTGAGAAGAGCAGGTGCTGTGGCAGAGTAAGGGACAAAAGCCTGAGAAGAGCAAGTTTAAGAGAGAACAGATATATGGATATTCAGAGCAGTGTTTTTATGTTTTGTTTTGTTTTGCTTTGTTTTATAATATACCTCTTTAATTAAAAAAATACTTAGATTACATAAATGTTACATAAAAATATGGGGGATAAGCCCACTCCCTCTCCCTCCCACATTTTCCCACATTAACGGCATCATTCACTAGTGTGGTACATTCGCTACAATTGATGAACACATTTTGGAACATTGTCACTAAGCATAGATTATAGTTTACATTGTAGTTTGCCCTCTCTCCTGCACAATTTTGTAAGTTATGACAAGACATATGATGGCCTGTATCTGTCATTGCAGTGTCATTCAGGACAATTCCAATGTCCCAAAAATGCCCGCATATTACACCCATTTTTCCCTCTCCCTCCCCTCAGAACCTCCAGTGGACACTGCCTCCACATCAATGATAACAGTCCTTCCATTGTTAGAATCACAATAAGTCTATAGTAGAATAACAGTAAGTCTGCCCTAGTCCATCATTCATTCCCTAATCCTGAGGATTCTGAGATGGTATCATGATGCCTACTCTGCCTCTAATTGAGAGGGCCTTAGATCCCATGGGGCAGATGGATGGGACTATCTTGCTTGCAGTTGCAGACTCTCTCTGTTCCTTGGGATTGTCATCCATCATCTTCTCCTTGTTAGTGGTCTTGGGTGAGTCCAATGAGCAGTGTTATTCTTAATAGGCAAAAATTGGAAACAATACAATTGTTCATCTCCTGATGAATGAATGAATAAAATATGATATATTCATATGATAAAATATCACTTATCCAAAAAAGGAATGAAGTACTGATACATTTTACAATGTGAATGAAACATAACGCTAAATGAAATAAGCTAGACAGAAAGACCACATATTATATGATTTTTATATGAAATATCCAGAAAAGGTAAATCCATAGAAAGCAGATTTGTGATGGCCAGGGGCTGGGATGAAGGGGAATAGAGAGTGACTGCTAATAGATACAGGGCTCCTTACTGAAGTGATGAAAATATTCTTGATTTAGATAGTGCAGATTGTTACACAACATTGTTAATATAATAAAAGCCACTGAACTGTACACTTTAAAAGGGTGAATTTTATGGTACATGAGTTATATAATAATTTGATAAAGAGAATGACTGGGGGGAGAGAGATTGGAGACAGTATGTAAAGAACTCTTTTGTGAAACTTTGGTATAAAGAGGAGCAGAAAAATTGGAGCTGGCAGGCAAATGGAATAAACAGAAGGTTTTTTTTTTAAGATGAAAGAAATAACATTGTATTTGTATGCAGATGAAAATGATCCAGAAGAGAGAGGGAAATTAATGATGCAGGATAGAGAAGAGAATTTGTTGTCAGCTTAGTTTGTGTGCATGGTTTCCACTGGCAACGTGTTGATGCAAGCAGTATGTGGGAAGCAGGATTCTTACAGTGATTGAAACCTGGGCCTGTTACCAAAACTTGGCCAGAAGTAAATGAAAAGGTATCAACTAGTGTCATTGTTGTTGAATAAACAATCTTGAGCCATTAAGAGATGAAAACACAGGCATCCACATGGGGAAAATCATGGGATTTTATGGCCACAAAAAGACATTAGAGGTCATTTTATAAATGAGGAAACTGAGGCCCAGAATAGGGAAATAACTTGCCCATTCACATAACTAATTGGCTGGGTCTGGAGGCATATCTCTGAGCTTCTATTCCAGTTCTCTTTTCACTACTCCCACACTGCCATCCAGAAAAAGGAGGAAGATTTGGGATTACAACAATAGTGACCATGTGATTTCTGGAGAGCTAGAAGATTTCCCCTCCCATGGCAGGAAAATATGGGAATGATAGCACCATGAGGGGCTATTCAGCCAGGATCATACTGAAACCCTCTCAGCCAGGCAGCATCTGGTTAGAGGAGGAGTTTCCTTTCTCTTGAAGCAATCCCTTCAGATGTTTATTAGCAATCTCTAATAAAACGCTGCCCCTTTCCCTTCTTGCCTGTACATATAAGAATAAGCAACTTCCCAACCTTCATAATGCAACTAATTCTTCCTACAGTGTTCTATTCTCTGTACAAAATATAGCTTCTTTCACTTCCATCCTTTAGTGCTTTAGACGGTTCTGAACTCTGCTTTCAGTTTTTCCTTCTCCTTCTGAAGTTGGAGAACACAGAATTGGACCCACTGTACTAGCCAGTGTTGAGCCACTGATACCAGGCCCTTCTCAAAGAACTAGAGTATTTTCCTGAGGTAAGAGGAAGGCTTCTTTCTGTAACTCAGGAGAACAAATTGTTTGCCAAGGTGGAAATAGAAATTCTGTTCACAGATGAGAGAGAGAGAATGAGAGAAACAGATGCAAAATTTGGCAGGATGGAGGCAAATTTGGCAGCTAAGGCATTGAACTTTTAATGATCTGCAGTGAACAAGAGAAGAAATGACACAGATGACCCTGAACGGTAGATCATCTAAAAGGGATTTTAAAATGTGTCTTGTACACTGCCAGTATATGGACTTTCATTGTGTGCTGTGGTTTAAAGTGTTCATTGATTTTCACAATTCCATTTTACTTGAACCGGGATCAAAATTACACACCCCAAGTACTAGAACTTGAAGCTTGACTGCCTATAATTTCCCTGAGATGTCAAAGGAAAAGCTGACCACAGAGAAATGGCTAACAGGGACGTGATTGTCAAGGGAGGAATACTGGCAGAATGAGGCAGGTGTTCTGGCTTGAGGGACTAGTGGACTCCTTAATTGTATTGACCCTGCCACAGTTGAGATCTGAGGAAGGGCCCAGTAACTCACACATCAGGCAGGCCTTCTCTCCCCATGAGGCCAGAAAAGTAGTTAGGATGCCCTTGCCACTAAATTGAAGTGGTCCCAGACTAAGGCAGATGCATGAATTGTGTCATTTCTTCTGGAAGGAGGCTGCATTGACAGTTGCTTAGACACTCTGCCCTTGGTGGGAAGTCCTTCCACTTAAATGGAGACTGCATTTACATGATCTCTTGATCCTTGGTCTTCTGCATTCTGTTTCCATACTTTGTTAGCACATTCCATCATCACCACTACCACCCCATGCACTGACCAGTTGAAAAAGTCATCATAGCTCTAGGTGAATTCTAGACTAGTTTACAAATGCTCAGTTTTATCTAGGTTGGCTGATGAGATATTCCCTCTCCTCCCTGATAAGATTGGAAGTTGGGGCAAGGTAAATAAGCCATGTCCCTAGGTGAGATATTTGCCTGGGTAGGAGGTGATTTTCATGCAGACTGGTGAGGTAAAATGATAAGTCAGTCCAAACACATGAAATTATTTCCAATGCTTTCTAGAATCTTAAAATAGAGAAGGAACTAAGGCACCATCTGCTCCAGCCCACTGACTCGAGTCAGGTGAATGATTTCAATTAAGCAAGAACATAATTGTTAACTTTTCCTTAAGGTTGCCAAAGACAGAGACTCCCTTGCTCAGTCACCTATCTTTGTGCTTTGTGCCCTTGACAAGGATCAAGAGCAGGGCAAAAGGAAGGGTCATGGGTAATGCTGGGGTGAACTGCAATAAAGACAGAGGGAACAGAAGCAACAGAGGCTACCAGCAGAAAAAAGCTTTCAGTGGCTAGCAGGCAGTTTTGCTGTATAGGACATTTATGTAACCTGAGTGTGACCTCCCAATGCCATGGTAGATGTTTCTGTCTGTTCTCTGACCACATTGTCTCTTATGTTCATACCATCCTTTCCATTTCCACTGGCACTATCCTATTTCACTCATTCAACAAATAAATGTTATTATTACTACTCTGTGCCAGGCCCTGAGAACACAGAGAAGAATGAGATGCTGTGCCCTCCCTCTAATGATCTGAGATTTTGCAATCTAGTAAAGAAGTTGAGTCTCAATGATAGACAATCACAATATATACACTTCATAAAGGCAAAAGGACACTATCTTCTCTTGTACAAAATGGAGCAGCAGCCTCCTAGTAGGTATCCATGCTCCATTCTCTCCCCTTCCAAGATTGATTGCCACCAAAGCATGGTTTGAATTCATACTATTCTCCCTCTGAAAAGATTCCTATGCCTGTTGTTTGTCCCCTGACTCTATGCTTACATCCGGAGCCTGTTACCCCAACTCCACCATGCTCTGGTCCCAACATTCCACTCCAGACTTATCTCCTTTTACCCTCCTTGAGGAAACTTGTGCCCCAGGCATTTTTCACCCTCAGTAGACATCATTTCCTTATGTATATTTATTTCCATGCCATTACCTCTGTTTGGAATGCCTTCCTCCCTTTGCTAATCTCAACCTATCAAAATCCTTGAATACAGGATTCAACCACCACCTCCTTCTCTTCCTCCTCCTTTTGTGCTCAACCCAGTTGAAAATGACCCCTGCCTCTTCTGAGCTTCTTCAGCTTCTTGTTAACATAAGTACATGGCAATATTCTGAAATTAGAGTTATTTGTGTGCACATCTGCCCTACTAGACTTTGAGTTTCATTCAGCACTGTATCCCTGGAGCCTAGCACAAGACCCTGCTATACATTGAATGGAAGGTAAATGAAGATAGAAGGGCATTATGGACTGGGACCTGAATCATACAAAGTCAAAAGAAGATATGGGAGAGTAAAGTAGGAATCCAGTATTTCATAAAAATGTATATTAAGTTGGTCAGGCTCCTGGCATAAAAGCATAAAGAGTGTATGACTCCTTCACATTTCCTGTAAAAAATAAGTAATGAATTTCCTACCTTTAATCTTGAATATTTTCTTAAATGCAAAATGGAGGAGCTTCTAGTTTATACTTTGCCTGGATTAGCACTGGCTTAAATTTTCCTCAAGGGAAAATGAGAAAATACCAGACCAAGTATATTTTTAATAACGTGTAAATATCATCTCCCTAACTAAAATATATGTTCCTCAAAGACAAGACTTAGTTCTTAATCTCCTTACAAATATTTTCTTTGTTCCATGGGAGCATGCTTATGCACACACAGACACACACACACAAATACATGCAAACACAAATGTACACAGCCTATCACAGTGCTGAGCAAGAAGGTAAGTGCATGTAGTATTTCACTTATCAGTGTGCCCTGAAGAACCCTCATAGTGGAACTCTGTAAAATCTGGCAAGGGAGAGAAAATTTGATGGTAAATCTCCTCTTAACAAACCCACTTCTGATGAGTATGAAGGCATACTTAGTGGCTTATTGCATCATACAGCAGTCAGAATTTGTACATCTGGTAAGGTGGGTACTACACCCCACTAGGAGGAGGGAGGGGGTTGAAACCATTGTGGCCTGAGGGGATCAGCTGCAGTATATTGGATCATACTCTCTATACAAAATAATGCAGGCACCAAAGGGAAACACATGGCGTGAAAGATTTTGATTAAACTTGTTTTTTTGACATTCAGTCTGGAAACATGCATTGCCCTTTGATAAGGGGGAAAAAAATCAAGCAAGCCATAATAAAGAAAATACTACCTTAATTTCGTATCCACTTTCAGCAATCCTTCCAAAGTTATTGGAATTATCACTGATGCATATATCTGCCTGTCAATCGTCTTTTGGAAATGACCCCACAGGAGAGAGATAGGCCTATATGTTTTGATCCAAGACCATATAAATTATCAAGCACATGAAAGACACTCATTGCAGACATGGTCAAATGTAATTTCTTTGGCTGTGCCTGGTAGAGTTGGGGTATATAAGTAGAGCTTATGCATATGATAAATGTATAGTCAAATGAGCACTTCCAAGTAAGGATGCCTGTCCAGCCACAGAAAGTAAACCAGGCAATATACCTTTCTATTTTCAGCAGCTAGAAAAGACTATGGGTAATGCCACCTTATCTTTAACATTATTGCCTCCTTCACCAGACAAGGACCAGGCAGCAGCCACTCAGCTAGATATATCTGGGTAACTGTTCAGCTTTTCTTTCTGAACATACTACTGTCAATTTGGGGAATGGGGAAGAGGCCAAAATATGTAGTAATGTACCTATGCTCTTGGTAATAGGCTTGATGATATATAATCACCAACAAAGATCACTGATATAGCTGAAAAGGTATTGGGGATGTCTCACCCCAATAAAGAGAGCAGAGTGAGATACTTCAAGGCTCCATCCTCCCACAAGTTTTGAAGCACCAGCAAAACTTGCAGAAACATCTTACTCAAATCTTCACAAAACAGTTTAAGGAATGCAGTAACATAACAAGTGTCAAATCAAGACAGAGGACACTTAAAAGCAGTAGGATCCCAAGGCATCTTGACTGGTCCTTTACCCAACCCTCCCTGGCTTGGCATAGAGCCATCCTGTGCTCCTGGTGTAGACCCCTGGTCACAGGTCCAGAGGGAGTAGAATAACCCTCATGTTCATAATGGGAGCATGTATATCTGACACAATCTGTCTAGTGGTGGCCTGAGGGATTTGCTTTGCCAGAATTTGCCCCATATATAGAAGGTGACTCAGAGAGCTCTCCAACAGAATGCTGTGGCAGAAGAATCCAGTTGTGGTGTCTGGCACAAGGGCTTCCTGACTTTAGGACACACAGTGCAGTGGCTGGGACCATGAGGAAACTATTTCCTAAGAAAGAGGTGGTATTCATATCCTTGTAAACAGGGGATCTCCCAGGGCATGTACCTAAAACAAGACTCATTTGTAGAAAGTATCAGGGCAGTGTCTATACTTCAGCCTTGGGCTCTTCTCTGAACTCACTGCTCAGATAAGCTCTGAAAGAGAGCACTCTCCCTGGTAAATCTTCAAAGACTAGGAAAGTTAGCTTCTGTTCTGTTAGCTTCTGGCATTCAAGTAAAGTTCTGTCATAACATTACCTGGATAAAAGATTAAGGAACAGATTAAGATTAGGATTAGTGCATAAATTTCAATGATAACACACTAACACACCAAAATATCCAGGTTTCAACAAAAGATTATAAAGTATACAAGGAAACAGAAGCAATGACCCAGGTGAAGGAGAAGACTAAAGAATTAGAAACTATCAATGAGGAGGACCAGATTTGGAAAATAACAATGGCTTTTTAAAAATTGGTCCTAAATCTGCTCAAAGAGCTAATGGAAAACATGGACAAAGAACTAAAGGAAATCAGGAAAATGATAGGTAAACACAAAGAAAATATCAATAAAGAGATTGTAATTTTGTAAAGGAACCAAATGGACCTGAAGACCACAGTAAGAGAAAATTAAAATTCCCAAGAGGGGCACAACAGCAGATAGGAGCTGATAAAAGAAAGAATCAGTGGACATGAAGATAATACTGTTGAAATCATCTAGTCTGAAGAGCAGAAAAAAGAAAGAATGAAGAAAAATGAGCAGAGCTTGAGGACCCTGTGGGACACCATCAAACATACCAATATACACACTGTGGGAATGCCAGAGGAGAAGAAAGAGAGAAAAAGGCAGAGAGAATTTTCAAAGAAATAATGGTGGAAAACTTCCTATATTTAATGAAATACATGAATATACACATTGAAGATGCTCAATGAACTCCAAACAGGAAAGATCCAAACAGAACCATATCACATCATTTTAAAATCAAACAGTTGAATGCCAAAGATAAATCTGAAAGCTGCAAGAAAGGAGCAATGTGTTACATACAGGGCAACCTCAATAAGAGTAATTGCCTCTTTCTCATCAGAAACCATGGATGCAAGAAGGCAGTGGGATGATATTTAAAGTACTGAAAGCAAAAATCTGACAACCAAGAATTCTATAACCAGCAGAACTGTCTTTCAAAAATGAGGAAGAGATTAAGTAATTCCCAGATAAACAAAAGCTGAGTTCATTTACCATTAAACCAGCCCTATAAGAGATGCTAAACAGAATTCTGCAGATTAAAAGGAAAGGACAGTAGACAATAGAGTAAAGTGCCTGAAGATCTCTGGTAAGGTTAATGACATGAATAAATATAAATGCCAGTACTATTTTATGTTTGGTTTGTAATTCCACATTTTACTTCCTACAGGACCTAAAAGACAAATGCATAAAATGTAATAATAATTCAGTAGGTTTGGACTCATAAAGTATACACATTTAATTTGTGACAACAACTACATAAAGGTGGGAGGACATAGTGATATAGGAACATAGTTTGTGCCTATTATTGAAGTTAAGTTGATATCTAATTAAATGTGATTGTTACATATTTATGCTAAATTTTTTTTAATATTTATTTATTATTATTATTTTTTAATTACATTAAAAAATATATATATATGAGGTCCCATTCAACCCCACCGCCCCCGCCCCCCACTCCCCCCACAGCAACACTCTCTCCCATCATCGTGATACATCCATTGCACCTGGTAAGTTCATCTCTGAGCATCACTGCACCCCATAGTCAATGGTCCACATCATAGCCCAGACTCTCTCACGTTCCATCCAGTGGGCCCTGGGGGGATCTACAGTGTCCCGTAATTGTCCGTGAAGCACTATCCAGGACAACTCCACGTCCTGAAAACGCCTCCACATCTCATCTCTTCCTCCCGTTCCCCACACCCAGCAGCCCCCATGGCTACCGTTCCCACACCCATTTCACATTTCCTCTGTGGACATTGGATTGGTTGTGTCCATTGCACACCTATGTCAAGTGAGGGCTTAGATTCCACATGGGTACTGGATGCACTCTTCCCGCTTCTAGTTGTAGACACTCTAGGCTCCATGTTGTGGTGGTTGACCTTCTTCAACTCCATGTTAGCTGAGTGGAGTAAGTCCATTAAGTCAAAGTGTAGGAGCTGAAGTCTGTTGAGGCTCTGGGCCTGGGTGTCATATTATCAGTCCAGAGATTCAAATCCCCTACATATATCTTAAACTCAGCACCAACTACAATTCCAATAAAGTAGCATGCAAGTCTTGTGAAAAGAGATCCCCTCTGAGTCCATTTCCATCACGCAGAAACACCAGCTCCAAAGAAGGGCCATCTGTCATGGCAGTGAACCCCTTCTGCCATGACCATAGAACCCGTGGGTCTCTTTATCCCTCAAAAGAACCAATACCTGGGGTTGTATCTACCTTATCTGTCTCTTAGACTCTGTTCAGTTGTACATAGGGGTATTCCTTCTGACAACCTCCAGACTCTTTTTTAGAGACTCACAGCCTTATAATCTCATTTCTCCTTTCCATTTCCCCCTTACATTAGGTCAAACCGCTTCCCGAAGTCATGTTATTATATGTAGACAGGTATATTCTGCTGTTCCGCATTGAATCTTTAATTCAAGGTCATTTTCTAGTTGCTTCTTCAGCTGGTATGTGGTAGTGATCCCTCGGTGCCAGGGAGGCTCATCCCCGGGTGTCGTGTCCCACGCTGGGGGGAATGCATCACATCTACACGCTGAGTTTGGCTGTGAGAGTGGCCACATTTGAGTAACATGAAGGCTGTCAGGAGGAAACCCCAAGGCACAATGCTACTCTAGGCCTTGTTCTTATTGCAGGTGCATAGGCTCAAAAGTGTAGCCATTAGTATCAAGAGCCCACTGTTGGGCCCTCCTTCCTTCCTGGTTCTTGCCGTTGCACCTGGAGGATTGCTGCTGCTCTCCCAGGGCCCACAACAGTGACCCCCCGGCCAGGAGCCCAGTACCCCCCCAGCTGTTGTTTTTAATTGTTTCCACTATGAGTATATATAGACATTACCATATACCCTGGGCATATGCTCTGTATAACTCCCTGTCAACCATATATATCCTGTCAATAACATCCCATATCAGTATTCCTCCGCTGCCATTGTTGAACCACTCTGTGATCCAAAACTTCCCGTAAAGTGAATCCCAACATAATGTCAGCTTCAGAAGAGTCTTAGATCACCAAAATTCATATATACAATATACAGTATTTCCCCAGATCCATCATAAAACCTTTTCCCTTCCACAGCAATAATCTTTTAACTTATTCATATCATATTTCCTGAAACTGATGTACAGATTCCGAAACTATAGTTTTCAAACAAGGTAACATTTGTGCTTACTATGTGGTCCATACTTTAGGTTGTACAGTTTTCTAAATTTTTTAGTTATCCTATGTTTTGTCTTATGGTTTTCATTATTAGTCTGTCGTCCCCTATATGTTTTTGGTGTAATATTAGCTGTTTTATATTCATCCTCGTGTACTCTCACATAACTCCTCTTTTGCCCCCTTATTTACCTTTGTTCTATCCATTGCACGTCCATTTTCCCCTCCCCTTAGGGCCCACAACGCCTGCCAATCTAATGCCCTGGGAGCCGTCCTTTCTCACGAGAGATACAGTTCTCTCTATTCGACGGCATTAGTCTTCCCCAGGATATGGGTCCACCCCACCCAATGGTAGAACCCACCTTGGCAAAATGAGCCTTCAGCTATTCCCTCCGGAGTCCGTCCCGCATCAGACCATACCCCCTGAGCGTCCTAACCAGGTGACCCTCCTATTTATACTTTGATACGTTTTACTCAACATTTAGTTCTCAACGAACTTCTGGCACTCTCCCATGTTTGTATGTTGCCCCTCCCTCCCACCTATTTCTTGGACCATATTACCCCTCTTCCCATCCCCAGCCCCCCTCAAACCCAGAAAACCCCACCCGAAGGTAACCCCTTGCCCCCATTTTGTCCCTTCTTTGTGCTCATACTTACCCCCAGCTCATCACAGATTCCACCCCTACAGACATTAACTCACATCCTTCCTCCACCCCCCGATTTCCAGTAAGCCACTTTTCCAGACTCTAGCTCTCTGAGGCAGTTAACTTACTTCATATCATTGAGGTCATATAGTATTTGTCCTTCAATGCCTGGGTTGCTTCACTTAACATAAGATTCTCAAGGTTCATCCATGTTATCACGTGCGATTGTAGTGTATTGGTTCTTACAGCTGAGTAGTATTCCATTGTGTGTATATACCACATTTTATTGATCCACTCATCTGTTGATGGACTTTTGGATTGATTCCAACTTTTGGCGATGGTGAACAATGCTGCTATGAACATTGGTGTACATATATCGGTTTGTGTCCTTGTTTTCAGATCTGATGGGTATATACCCAGCAGTGGTATTGCTGGGTCATATGGCAAATCTATGGATAATTTTTTGAGAAACTGCCAAACTGTCCTCCAGAATGGTTGGATCCTTCTTATTTATGCTAAATTTAAGCTCCATAATCATTACAAAGAAATTATCAGAGACTATGAAAGTTCATAGAGGCAAAAATTAGAGTATAGGTTGCTAAGGGCAGGAGAATGGGGAGTTAATCTTAAATGGATAGGGTTTCTGTTTGGGGAGATGGGAAAGTTTCAGTAACGAAGATTGTGAGGGGACCATAACAGAGTGAACATGATTAATTCCACTGAAATGTCTGCTTTGGAGTGGTTAAAATGGGAAAGTTTATGTTGTATATATGGTCCCACAATTTTTAAAAGAACAAAAGGAAAAAGAAGGCAACTAAAAAAGCAATGGCAATTAAAGGCAATATATGATACTGGAAGAGATCTAACAAAGGATGAGAGGAGTCTCAAAAATACATTAATGGGATATATGAAAACATTAGTCTATAAACTGTAAGTTTCATATCAATGATAAATTTCTTGACTTTGATAACTGCACTTAAGGTGGTTACATAAATGAATGTCCTTGTTCTTAGGAAATGTATATGGTAATAATTACATGTTCAAAAGCATGATGTATACAACCTACACTCAAGTGCTCCAAAAAAGGATTGATAAATACACTGGTGGATAGTTAGAATGACATGGCAAATGTGGCAAAATATTAAAATTGGTGGATCTGGGTATCTGGTGAGATAAGGGTATGTTGGAGTTCTCTTTATGGGGTTGTAATTTTTAGCAAATCAATTTTATTGATACATATTAAGAAAGCATGCAATTCATCCAAAGTGTACAGTCAATGGTATATTCAATCTCTCTATGTTTCTCTTGCTGTATATAGCTGTTATTTCTGGCTATTCCTGCACAATTACTTATTTATCTATCGGGCAGTTTTATTGAGATATAATCATATACCATATGATCTATCCAAAGTATATAATCAATGACTTTTTATATAATCACAATGTTGTGCATTCATCACCACAAAAAATTTTAGAACAATTTCTTTGCTCCAAAAAGAAAAATTCTACACCCCTTAGCAGTCCTTCCCCAGCCCTACATTATCATTAGTCTAACTTCATCTTTATAAATTAATTTATATTTACATTTTATATAAATGGAGTCATACAATATGTATGTATGTATTATTTTTGTAAAAGAACTGTAAGTTTGAAAGTATTTCAAAATATAACATTCAAAATTTAAAAATAAGATAATAAAAGTTTTATGGGGAGTGGTAGGAAAACCCATTTATCCATAGGCCACTGATCAGGTTTGTTAGGAATTTTTGCCTTGTATTTCTGAGCATGGATGGTTCACTTGGTATCCATCCAATCTTGTCATCTTGCTCTGATGAATAGACATAACCACTGTCCTCACCTTTATATGGAATCTTGGTTTGAAACAAGGGCTATATGACTGGGGAAGAAGGTAACCGTCCTAGGCTGCAAGGCCCATTGAGAACCTGCATTCACAGTGTGTTAGGTCAGATTTCCTGGAGCTATGATGAAGAGTGACCTTGCCCAGGGTTGAAGAAACTTCTTAGAAATCAGGAAAGGGAAACCAATGAGGCAGAGTTGTTGGTGATGAATGAGAAACAGAGAGGAACTTCCTGCAAAATCCAAGCTGAGAGGCTGTAGTCCTCCTCACATGGAAGGTATGCAGCAACTTCCTTCTATCTGCCGCCTGGAAACTCCTCCTTGCAGGGGAAGCGGATTGGTACCTTGGAAGAATAAATACTGGACTTTGTCTTTTTCTCCTGGAAGGAAAACCAGGTAGACAACATTAGAGCTGTGCCAGGCTTAAAGCCCCATCCATATTCCCATTTCACCAGGGCACCAACTTCTTGCAGCCCTAGAGCCCCAGAGCAGGCCATCAGTCAACAGGCTGACTGAGAGGAAGGATTTTGCCATTAATCCCAGGCACAGACAGTACCTTTCAGTCTTTCTTTGTTAATGAATCCTTAGCTGCAGAGTAGCAACACACTGTTTTGACTAAAATTTGTTTAAATAAGGTATGCATCCAATTAAACAACTAGGACTAAATGTATCTATGTCAATTCACCTGTTTGATTATTTTTATTCACACGCATGACTGTTATAACTGGTAATGTGTTTGCACACATGAATGAGTGTGTACATACACACACATATGTATATATCCATAAAGAACTGAACTTGAGTTTGCATTGTTTGTGGCCTATAAAATAAGACCCAGCCCTCTTGCCCAAGCCCACCAAATGCTGGCATAAGTTTTAAATTTTGAGCAACTACCCAGACTGAATTCTTTAAAACCTAGTGGATTAACACTGAATTATTGTGCCATTTTTCACATGTTGGGGGGAGGGGGTTAGTAGAGCCAGAGTCTACCATTTGTTCAAGTTGTACACTGCTTACTTTGGGTAAAAATAATATAATTGTTAAACATTTTAAAAGCAAATAAAAGTACTTAAATATTTTGTAATTTGCAACTTGTAAAGAAAATAGTAATGGGTTTCCAAGTTCATGTCTTTACTTTTAATGAAGTGTTTATTTTTCATGGTTCTATTGGCAATAAAAGAACAGCTCCACATCAAAAGCCTTCAGGGAAGCAGTTTCCATTTGGAGGACAGTGAGATTGCCAATAATTCTTGATTTTTTAAAAAAGTAAACTCACTAGACTATATTTCTAAATATAGGTTATTGCCTATTATCCCAGGTAATTATTTTTGTCTCTTACTCTATAGGCAAATTACAAAACATTATGTACTATACCCCAAAAAGGTTTTAAAAATTTAAATGACACTGACATCAGGGGGCTCCAGAATGTTTTAATGAGCATGTTTCCATTATCCTTTGTGCTTGTTCATTTTGTTGGAAGAATGATTCATTCATTTCGAATTTGGCAACATAAACAGCAGCAAATATAATTTCCTATCACAATGCAAAGTAAGTTTTATTGGTCTTCTCAGGCTTTGGGGGCCCCTTTGTACCTTCTTTTCCCTTTTGCAACAGCACCTTCTGCTGTTTTTTGTCACCCATCGCATCTAATCGGATAGAACACCCTGGCCTCCATGCAACATTACACAAAGCAGGACATGATTCATAAATCAGTTTTCCACACTGGTGATTCATTACCAGATATATTTTTCTGTAAAACAGCATAGCTCAAGGAAGTCATCGAGAATTCAGAAGCTGCAAAAATATCTTCGTTTGATTAATCATCTCTCTGACCTTTTTCTTCTTATTGAACAAGGTTAACAATACTTGTTATCACTCAAAGTTAAGCTGTATTAGCTGCTAAGTGATTTTTATTTTGCAAAGGCCTGTTATCACTGCCAAGAGGCTTCAAAGTTGGATTGTTTATACTCCCTAGGTATGACCCTGAGGGACATCTGACCAATGTAACTTTTCCCACTGGAGAGGTCAGCAGCTTCCACAGTGACCTGGAGAAGCTGACAAAAGTAGAAGTAGATACTTCCAACCATGAAAATGTCCTCATGCTGACCAACTTCACAGCAACTAGTACCATATATATTTTAAAACAAGGTAATTATATTTCCAACTTTGCCTGAGTATAAAATCATCTATCTTACTTCTATTCCCAAAACTACACAGTGAAAATAAGTAGAATTCACCACAGGTTGAGAAGATGTCTTCTTCTCCATACTTTCCAGCTACAGAGGCTGAAATCTAGACAAATTCATACCTTTCACAAGTTCAAATATCAACTTTAGCCCCACATCTCTGTGGGGGTTATGATGTTAAATGCCTGCCAAATCTGCCCTTTCATCAAGTTATTTCTTAACACCCAGCTGTTTGTAAAGCTCTATTAGGCTCTGGCTTGGTTATATTAAAGAAATGGAGCTTGTGCACCATCTGAGCTTAGAATTCTAGATCAATGCTGTCATGGGTAAATAAAAAGGACAAATCAAGATGCAAGCCGAGTAGGAATATAAGTAAGTGAAAGTTCGTTTTATTCAAAAAAAATGGAAGAGAAGGAAGGGAGGAAAGAAAGAGAAGGAAAGAAAGAGAGTGAGGAAGGAGGGAGGGAGGGAGGAAATTTAGGTAGGTTGGATTTAGAAAGAACATCTTGGAAGCTAAAAGGGAAGTGGCCAATAAGAAATTGTCTTCTTTCTGCCCAGTCATTAAGGGACTTACTCTGTTGTTAGCTTGTGGGGCCAGATACAAAATTGTACAATGTTCAGATCTACTCTAAAAGGATCAGTGCCAACCTTTATAAGTGCTATCATTTTGTGGATTACAGCAATTGTTATGGTGTCTACAGGTGGTAAGTGTGCTGAGTTGAACCTCATACTTCATATTTTTCTCATTCTATATCCCAGCATATCAAACTGAGCAGGCCAATCCTACAAGTTAGAAATAGAGTTTGCTGTGGAATTATTTAAAAATGAAAAAGAGAAAACAAAATCAGCCTGCAGTATTGGACAGGAGTTTTTTACCTAAGAAACAAGACATTCCATCTATGAAAATAATAAGACCCAATTGGACAGAGAGCAAATCTGCCTGTCAAAATGGTTGTCTAGCCCATAAAGCAGTTATATCCACAGCATTCCACCTGTTGCTCCCTTCCCAAACTTGCTAAAAGCTAAACTTGTCTTTCCCCCACTTCCTGCTCTTCCCTTTCTTCCCCTTCTTCCTCATTTGTGCTTTTGTCTACAGAAAATACCCAGAGTACCTATCGGGTGAGTCCAGATGGCTCCCTACGGGTCACTTTTGCCAGTGGGATGGAGATCAGCCTCAGCTCAGAGCCCCACATCCTGGCAGGGGCAGTCAACCCTACCCTGGGCAAATGCAACATCTCACTGCCTGGAGAACACAATGCAAACCTGATCGAATGGCGGCAGAGAAGGGAACAAAACAAAGGCAACATTTCAGCTTTTGAAAGGAGGCTGAGGGTAAGACTTGACCTTATACAAGATATAGAACTTTTGTGTTTTTTTTTTTGAAACCTGAAGAGCCTCCTTAATCAGAAATACCATTTCTCCGAAACCTTTTCTACGTGACTGCCTAGCTTATACTATATACTAATTCAAGAGAGGATGCTAATGACTGATAATGGTTCAGATCCTTAAATGAGCATTCTAATAGGAGCTTTCTTTGTCATTAGCCAGCTAAAGTGCTGTAATAGCAACAATTTCAGACACCAAGAAAATCTAGATGTGGAAAAGTGTTTAGTCAGGAAGTCCTCCAGTGTCCTTCAAAGCATGCCCTGAAGATGGTTATCAGGTCTACCAGGTTGACCCTGGTTCCTGATTTTGATAATTTATATTTTATTTGGAAAGACCAGGCAGACACACATAGAAAGATGTGAGACCTATAGCAACATTTGGACAAAGGCAAGTGTCCTTTCTAAAAGGAAAATTCAGTGAATGATATCATTGCCAGTAATACATATTAAGGACCAGAGAGTAAAGGACTAGAATTCAGATAGGACTAATACTCAGAGAGAGCTCCCTGCAGAAAATTAAAGAGGAGAGAGTTTTCAAGTCCTCAACAAGCACAGTTCACCACAGTTAACCAGAGATCTTTCAGCCAAAATTGCCTTTCTGTAGCACATGAAGCCGACAAACTCCACAGCACTGTCTACTCGTCCCTACTTGAAAATTAACCAATGTTAGTATGATATGACCAACTTCACAACATAGTAACTTTTGTACCAGCCCCAGAGCAACCACTGGTCAGAGGGAAACAACCATTCACTACTGAGGCCAGATCTACATTGAGTACCTTTATCACACCTGCGATACTTGGAATGCTTGCATTTAATTCCCTCATAGTGATTTTTTTCCTTATTTGTTCTTTAGAGGATTTTAATTTATCATTTATGGTCTCCAGATTACTCATGTTATTTTCATATCATATTTTAGAATAGCATTTTTTGTATATTTGTTACAATTAATGAGCACAAATTAAAGTATTGCTACTAACCATGGTCTATAGTTTACATTATGGTTTATACTTTACCATACAATTTTATAGGTTTTGACGAAATGTATAATGGCTTGTATTCATCATTGCAATGTCATGCAGAACAATTCCAATGTCCCAAAAATGCTCCATGTTACATCTATGCTTCCCTTTCCCACCCCTCAGAACCCCTGTTGACCACTGTCTTTTTATCAATGTTACATATTCTTCCATTACCAGGATAATAATGTATACTTTAGTCCATAGTTGCATTCCCACCTTATATTTGTTCATTATCCAATCTTGAGGATTTGGGGATGGTGATGCCTACTCTGCTTCCAATTGAGAGGGGGCTTAGATCCCATGGGGCAAATGGATGGAACTGTCTTGCTTGCAGTTGTAAATACGTTCTGTTTTTTGGGGGATGGGTGTTGTATTAGTGAGCCAAAGGGGTGCTGATGCAAAGTACCAGAAATCTGTTGCCTTTTATAAAAGATATTTATTTGGGGTAGAAGCTTACAGTTACCAGGTCATAAAGCACAAGGTACTTCTCTCACCAAAGTCTGTTGCCACATGTTGGAGCAAATGGCTTCTGACCTCTGCAAGGGTTCAGGTTTCCTCTTCCTCTTAGGACTCCTTGGTCCCAGCTTCTTCTTCCAAAATCAGCTGTAAGCTGGGATAAATCTTATCTCTCTCCTGAGGCTCATTCTTCTCTGGATTCAGCTGCTCTGCTTTCTCCACAAGGCCAGTTGTAAACCATCAGGCTAATGGCTCATCTCTTCCCAGGGCCTCTGCTGTGTCTAATGGAGCCTTCTCTCTTTCCTCATGTATCTGCTTCTCTGTTTATTCACTTCCCAGGGCTCCAGCATCAAAACTCTAACTGTCATGTAGTTTTTTCTCAACGTCTTACTGACATGGCCCTATCAAAGCCCTAATCATAATTTAATCAAGTAAAAGTGAAACCTCTGAAGTTAATACAATCTAATACACCCAGAGGAACAGCCCAGTTTACAAACATAATCCAATATCTATTTTTGGAATTCATAAATAAAAACAAACTACTCTAGGCATTGTCCATCATCATCCTTTTGTTAGTTGTTCGGGGTGAGTCCAATGAACTGGAGAGTAGGTGTTAGAAACACCTCTGCTGAGATTCACACTCAAACAGCACATGAACAACCAAAAGCTTTAAGCTGCTGGGACATATATTTAATGGGTATAGTGCTAATTATAGGTTCAAATGAATGGAACAGAAGAAGCATGTCTAGGAAAATTATAAATGATTTTAACTGATACATTGGAGAGATAGGTTATCATATATTCCAAGGTAAAGCCCACCGATGGGGTGCTGATTTCCTGTCACATGGAAAGAAATTTAAAATTTTTATTTTATTTTTATTTTATATTATTTTATTTTAATTTTATTTTGGCTTTGTTTGGGGGATGTTTTGGATTGAAGAGTGTGGGTTTGGTGGTGGGGAGATGTGTGGGGAGGGTTGCACCTGGGGCATGTCTCTATGGAATATGAATGTGTTCATTTGGTCATGGGGTTTGTCTCAGTGGGTGGAGACCCACAGAATAACAGATGAAATATTGAATTCCCATCCTGAGGAATTCTGCTACATTCTCTCACAAAGTGGCAAGAATCTCTGGAGCAGGGTTTCTTAACCTTTTTTGTTCCACAGACCCCTTTGCCAGTCAGGTGAAAACCACACACCCTTTACTAAGTCTGCACTGTACTCTGTATTATTTAATAAAAATATCACACCCACACCAACATGTCCCCACAAGAATAATGTTTTTATTAATTTCACTTCAAGCTCATGGAATCCTTGTTAAGAACCCCTGCTCTAGAGTATATGGGCAGTACCTAGCAAATGAGGACATACCAATACCCCAGACCCTCAATACTGTTGCTTGAACTTATGAACCTTGTTCTTGTGAAATTGAAACTTAGACTAGTAATATAGATTGCCTAAGAGTTACCTCCTGAAAGCCTCCTTGTTGCTAAAATGTGGTCTCTCTCGAAGCCAAACTCAGCATAGAAATTCACTACCTTCCCCCTACGTGGGACATGACTTCCAGAGTTAAGCTTCCCTGGCACCAAAGGATTATTGCCAAAAAGCAACTAGTGATGCAGTTAGAAAAAGACCTATATCATAAGGGGGAAATATTAAATACAAATGACATTTTATGGTTAAGAGATTTCAAAGTGAGTCAGGAGTTCATTCCTGAAGTTACACATGAGTCATGCATAAGTATGACTCCGGAAGATCTCACTGAATGCCACAGTAAACAGTGCTTCAAGGAGGGGTGCTCCTGAGGGTTCTAGAGAAATCTAGACACTACAGGCAAGGCAGATAACCCCCAGGAAATCCTCACAGTGAATTTTTAAATTCACTTGCAGGAAAATATTGGAAACCTTAAGGCTGTGGATATGAAATGGCAAACAACCAGCCAATTTTAGGGAGAAGCAATCAAACCAGTCAGATGACTTGATATGGACAAAAGTACTCACTTTTCAATCATTCTAATGGTGACACATAGGCACAGACTTAAAATTTCAGTTGTCCACATGCACAAGTCTATTTGAATATTTGATTCTATTGGCCAATCTCTAGCAGAATATTTGCCAGATATGCCACTGAATTCAGAAGTGGAACCAGGCCAAATAGTCAAATCTCTTTGAGTGGGTAGCAGTGAGAGTTTCTACCAGAGTTCTTCTAGAAATGGAATCACTTGGGTAGAACCATGGATAGGGAAGTCAGATGACCTGGCTTTGATACCTAGTTTTAAAATTGGCTTGAAAAATGCCTTTATTTCTATCTATCAAAGGAAGATGGAATACTAGAGAATAGTCAGAATTATCTATTTATGGCTTATGAAACTCATGGATTTATCACAAAAAAATTTATCAAATAAGTGATCTCTTAGGGCCCCACATAGCTTAATAGCCTTAATAAAAATATCAACCTATAGTATAGGTTCTATACTATACTATACTATATACTATACTATACTACTCTAGGACTTTCAATTCTTTAGGAAAGCCCACCCTGCTTTCTCCCCTCTATATGTATAATGGAAAGAGAGTATAAACTGTACTTTATACCTGATAGACCAAGTTGTTCTTAATGCTGAAAAGCGAATGGTCATAAAATATTTGGGGACCCTTTAATGGAAAGGAGTAGGTGAAGTGTGAGTTGATACTATTCATAATTTGACCAGTTTCCTATCCTGTGGTACAGTTGACAAGATTTGTTGACTGACTTATAAGGGCAACAAATTCACACTTTCCCCTCCATGTGTCTTCTAATATCTTTCATAAAGTCCTGGGACAAGAGAATGGACCCCCTTAGTGGCTAGGTGGTATTACTGTATATGTCCTTAGAAAGCAAACAGTAATAACAATCCTTTGTGTATGTTTGGATGCTTTAGAGTTAACAAATCAGTTTTAAAGACAGGATTTTATTTAATGGCTACAACCATCAGGTGTTGTTATTCCCAAATTACAGATAAGACCCAGAGAAGTTAAATGATTTGCCCAAAGTCAAACACTTACTAAGCAACAGAAACAGGACCAAAATGCAGGTCTTTGCCTAGCACAGCATTCCACTACATCATGCTGTGATGCCTAGTTCCTTAAAATAATTAATCTATAAATCATTGCCCCACTCAGTGGAGCAACCTTGGCAGAGGCTGATTCCTCATTTCAGTGCTGACAAAAGGAGACAAATAATTGACGCTAACGTACTGGCAAGTATGGGTGGTGCTGGCCTCCAAGCAGGAAAAGCTTGGAGGAAGCAAGAGAAAGAGGGAGGCTGTTTAATTAGCTAATTTAGCTCATTCTAACCTGTTCTTTCCATTTGTAGGGTTTTTTTATATTGCTGTCTTGGTTTGGTATATCCAATTTAATGGAATAAATATTCTTCCCCAAAGATAAGTGTGATTTGATTCCATTTTTTACAAGGCAAATTCTCTTTCCTCTCTGACTTTATTACTTCAGAGATGGCTTCACTTCACTTCTGGTACCTTTTCAAGGGACATGCTGATGACACATGAGATATAAATTTCTTTCTTCCTGGGCCAAATAGACAGTGACCCTTTTGTAAGCATACATGTAATGTATCGCCTCTCCTACATTCTCAAATACATGGAGACTTTGGACTAAATCGTTCATTTCTACTGGTGGAGATGCCATATCTAGATTCAAGGCAGGTGGGGTTGCCAGAGCCATTGAGACAGCATACCTGGGTCACAGTCATACAACATAGAAAACTTGATCTGCTGTGGGAAATAGGGCTCTCCTTTGAAAACCTACCTAAGGCTGTGGTTATAATTTGCCACTTGGGCAGCAGGTCATAAAACATTAATTGTTTAGACCCATTTGGCAAGACGATGGATATCAAATGTTCCAAGAAGCTACCTATCACACCCACCTCAGATCTTCTAACTGGAAAGAAAAAATCAGAAAAGGATAGACCTATCTTTGGAAATGAACCAATAAGAGCTGCTTTTCTCCAATAATCTGTAGTGTGGGTGTTTTAATTTTTTTGTACAAAGTCAGGGTCCCCTTAAAGATGAGGAAGGCAAACTGGATGAGGAATATGGTGCCCTGTTCAACCTGCACAGGCAAGGGATTTGTTACCTCTGGGCTATCCTTCACCCACTCCATTAAGTGAAATAAATCACATTAACATCCTAAAATATTATTTATTTTAAAACTCAATTTCCCCCTAGACTGAGATGTGTTTGAATCATATTGCTTGCAAAGTCCTTTTGCATCCAGTCCAGGTGTGTTCTCATCTGCTTTATCAATCTGTCCCCATAAATACATTTCCCTGGACAATAGATAAATTAGAGTGCAGATAACAATAGAGGCAGTTGTAAAAGAATTGGATGGTCACCAAAAACAGACTGGTTTAGGATCTACATATAGATTGTACCTTGCTTTGCCCATGAATAATCATGCCATGATATGAGATTTGTCCCAGCATTGGCTCCTTGAGCTCTTTAAAAAATTTCAAGAACTGAGTTGTGACATTACAGCAAAACCCCAGAACTGAAGCCTCCTTTACTTAAAAAATTGAAGGAAGCTTACCACTTATTTTAGTCAGCCAAAGGAGTGCTGATGCTAAATACCAGAAATTAGTTTTTATAAAGGATATTTATTTGGAGTGAAGCTTACAGATACCAGGCCATAAAGCATAAGTTACTTCCCTCACCAATGTCTATTTCCACATGTTGGAGCAAGATGGCTGCCGACACCTGTGAGGATTCAGGTTTCCTGGGTTCCTATGTTCCTGGGGTTTGCTTTTCTCTGGGTTCAAGATTCCTTTCTTCCTGGGGCTGGCTTATCTTTCTTCTTACTTCCAGGGCTCCAGCTTAAGTCTTCAGCATCAAACTCCAACATTAAAAGACCTCGACTCTGTTCTTTACCATGCCTTTTATCTGTGAGTCCCCACCCCTTGATGAGTGGGGACTCAATGCCCTAATCATAACTCAGTCATGGGGAATCTTGGGGCCCTCAAAATATAGAAGCAACTATATTTGTTAATCTTGGGTCAACCCCACGAAGATATCTAAAATGAAAGTCTTATTTAACACACTATTCACATGTATATAAGCATTACTGATTTGGTATAAAAATGTTTAAATATCTCTTTATGTTTAGAGATGAATCCACCAACAGGAAAAATTAATATAGTGCAAAAAGTGTCCAAGTTAAATGAGGTGACCAAAATCAGGTGAAAAGAATGAGTAAGATTTTGAGGAAAAACTGATATGCTCATAGTTATGCACCTCTTTTTCCATCCATGTAATGAGGGATATGGACTGTGCAATCTCTGTTATTAGTAGTATTTGTATCATTACCTTTAATCATAATAACATCAGCTAAAATTCATTAAGGTCTTATTATGCGTACTGCCATTTATTAATTCATTTACTTCTCATAAGATCTTATCAGGTGGGATCTATTGTTAGTATTCCCATTTTACAGAAGAAAAGTAACAGAGGCACAGAGAGGTCATACAGTCTTTCAGGATTTGAACCGTCCCAATAGCCCATGTCCTAACTATCTTCTGATGCTAAGATGTTGTGGGCTAGCAAGGTCAACAGTGTGTCTTGAGAGGAAAAAAAAATGAGAAAAAAAGGAAATTCCAGATAAAGTACAGAGGGTGATGCTAACACTAAATATGTGCCTTATGCATCTGAAAGCATCTCTATGACATAAAAGCAGGGCTAAGTAAGCTTTTGATTGTCAGTCTAGAGAGATCAATAAAAATCTGTGGAATTAATGTTTTGATTGATTTCGAAAAATCAACACTAATTACCTTAAAACAAGTAAGAGTAAAGTAGCACATGCTAATTTAAAATTGGCTGAGACTGTTTTCTATCCATTCTCCAAACTTCATAAAATTAAATGCAGCACATATCCTGAATTGCGATGTAGATATTGGGCCCATCTTAATTATTCACGTTCTCATTTCTTCAGCAAAAAGTTAAACAGGTAATTCAGGTGTATTGTGAGCTGAAATGCTAGACACTGCCCTTGGAAATGCAGCCTTCTCCTTGTGGAGGAAAGAAAATCAACTGCAGTGAGCATAGCTCAGTGTTCAGCATATTTTGCATATATATATTCAGTTGGACCATAGCAAATTGCCATTTCTGTAGGCCCCAAACAGTCATATATCAGCAATTGCCTATAGATCAACCTAATATATCATTATCCTACTAACTGAGTGAATGTCAAATTGGAAGCGTTAAGGGGAATTTTCCTTAAGCAGTTAAGACACAAACTCCTAGAAAACAGCCAGAAAGGGCTCTGAGAGGAGGCAAACGACACTTAGAATCTTCTGCCTGTACTCACCCTTTGCAGGCCCTTTGATTTCTCCTACAACAGTATCCGTGACTTTCCTGGGGCACACTCTTTCCTCTTTCTTCTCTAGTCCAAGTGTGAACAAACATCAAGCCTTTCTCCTTATTTTACAGGCTCAGGCTGTAATCCACAAGAATTTTTTTTATTTAAAAAAATCTAAGGTAAATCAAAGGATAAATTAAAGCATAAGTACTTCTTCCTCTATTTAAGCAGAAATTACCAAGTTCAGCTTTCTTTACCAAAACATACAGCTCATCAATTGCCAAATTCTGTGCAAGACTTTCCCAAAGTGATCCTTTTTAAATTAGAGACTATTCCCAAATTTCAATCCATTGTTTGATACAGTTTGGAGGAAGAGTGAAAATAAGAATTGATGACCATCGCTTAGCTCAAGGGCTATTATTGTCCTTCAGGAAAGGTAGAACTAGCATGAATGTGGAGCATTCAACACATTGAAAATGACCCCAGCAATCAAATGGAATTCGGCCTAGTTCTGATTCCTGTAATCCAAGCTAGAGCCGTTTAAGCATTCAAAACCCTGAGAAGGAAGGCAGCAGAGCTCACCTGGAAAAGTATTTTCTTTCCTAACCTTCTCACATGTGGCTTCCATGGGGAATTCAGGAGGAATTTGTGGCATCTTCAAATCTCTTTTCAACTCTTGGTCAGATTTTTCATGAACTAGTGTTTCAGTAGCATATGAATATCAGTGTGCATTATCTAGAAATAGAAAAGCATGATTGCAGAAGTCTTGGCAGACAGAGAAAGAACATTAGGCAGTTTTCTTCTGCTTGCTTTGTAGTGGATTTTTAACAATGATCCCCGCTTGTGGAGCTGTAATGACTTTATTAAGAAATGTGTTCTTGTGTAGTAAACAATCTATCAGACAAATAAAATCACACATTTAGTTGAACTGGAAATCACTTGTTACTTTGGCTCTTTAACTATCATTATAACATATACTGTAATAGTTACAACCATCTCTGGGAGTAAGTGGATATTTTACAGCTATTGTAAATGAACAGCATTACAGTTGGAGATATGTGGCTATTAAAACCACAGGATAGGTAGTTGAAGAAAGAACACCTGGTTTCATATAGGTTTCCAATACCTGTGTATCAAAAAGACAGGAAATATATGCTCCTATGTCTCTTTTTAGATGATAACAGCAGGTTACTGTACATTTATGCATTACAACACTGCACACATTGGCTACAGATGGTTTAAAGAATCATGATTCCAATCTCTCACTATTCCTAAATTAAACCTGCCCCTGAGACTGACAGCACTCTCCGCACCCAAATAATTTGAAGCACTAGTCTTCTGGGTAGAATTCATGGCATGGAACATTTGGTCATTTATTGCAAACACTCAAAGTTAAGGGCAAATATCATTAGCCCCATTTGGCTGATGAAGAAACTGAAACCAAAAGAGGTTTAAAAAGCAAAGTGCCATGTCCCAATAGAAAAATGGGCAAATGTTATGAGCAAACAATACAAGAAGACATACATGCATGCAGCAATAGATATTATGGCTAATCAAATATATGTGAATTTAAACCACACTAACATTTCATTTTCCACCTCTTATAATGGGAAAAGTTTACTAACAACAATTACATCCAGTATTGGTAAGGATGGGATGAGATCAACACTCCAACTACTAGTTAATGGCAGCATAAATTTGTACAATCTTAGGCACTAAAAATTAATCTTTCAAGTTGCATCAAGAGTGTTTAATATGTTATTATTTGACCTGATAACTACACTGATAGGGTTCTATATTAAGGAAAAATTTATTTACAAGGAACAAAGCATGATATATGAATATCAACAAAACAGATATGAATGAAAGTGGAAAAGTAATTTCCAAAAACAGGGGGATGGATAAATAAATGTTTATCATGTAGTAACATATATGTAACCATTAAAAGGCATATTTTAGAAGATTAAATCATTAGCTGAAAATGTATGACACAAAACTAAGTATTATCCCAGTTGTCATTTTCATTGGAGGGTGGGATTACAGGTGGTTATTTTCTTTGTATATTTCTCTATTTCCCCATTTTTCTACAATGAAAAAGTATTCCTTTTATAATCAATGTGTATAAGGGGAATATTTTAAAAAGCAAAGCACCCAATATTACCGAGCAAAAGAAGAGTCGACATGAGAATGTTGGTTTTGCAATTATCCAGACCACTCAACTATAAACTCTTTCTAACCTGCGATTTTTAACTAGGAATCCTGAGACCTCTAGTGGTTTCACGTTTGGTAGTCAGTGGGTTTCAGAGCCCTACTGAGATTTTATTTTAAAAATTCACATAGTGCTCATATGCATTTTTCTGGAGACGCAGTGCATAGTTTTCAGATATTTAAAGGTATTTTGACCACAAAAGTAAAAAAAAAAACAATATAAAGTTTAATTGAATAGCTAGTGAATCTGTTTAGTTCAACTATGGTACTGTAGTCAAATCCCAACTTGGTTTTCCCCTGACCTCATTAGCCAGATACTTAACATGCTATTTGGGATCATGTTGATCATTCTTACAGATACAAATGTACTATGCCAAGCTATAATCATCTTGGCTAATATTCAAAGGCCTAAAAAATGAGAAAAATAATTATCTGTATTTTACAATAGCAACTTCTAACATTGTTTTACAGTTTACTAAATACCTATACGTGTAATCTCATTTAATTTTTAACCCAGTTAAGTGGATGGAAATGTATAATATCACTCCCATTTCACAGATAAGGAAACTAGGGCCCGGATAGAAAAAATGACTGGTGCCTGGATAAACAGTTGATTAAATGTCTCCTCACTCTCTGCCCACTGATAGTTACATTCTTCAAGGTCACTTTTTTCACTCTTGATTTTGCTTATGCCAGATGTGCTTCGCTTTCCTCAATCCAAATCAGAAGTTCTGCCCTTGGAAGCTGTGTGAAGTTACATGGCAATTCTTTACTATTTTTGCAACTTTCTGTGAGTCTTAAACTATTGCAAAATAAAAAGTTAAAATTAAAAAGAAAAAATTAAACTAAAATCTAATTTAATTTTTAAAAAATTTAAAGCCTCCTCTTGGTCTTCCACCTCCCCTTCCTCTCTGTCATAGAGGCTTCTTCAGTGCACCTACTAGAAGGGACCAAATCCCTTTAGTGACTAAAATCAAGAACAACTTTTTATCTGGAACATAAAATGAACATTTGAGTATTGAATTTTCTATTGTTGTACTGTTACTGGTAAGTCTACCAAATACTGATACTATTAGCTAAAGAGTGGTTTAAAAATCAAGTCAGATGTTCACTTGCCTTGAAAACCCGGTAAAAGTTATCTTTTTGCTAATTCTTAGCTTTTTTACTAAATCATTTTATTATTTAGTTAATTGGTTATCTCATGTGGAACCAGCTGAATTCCATCAGAATCAGGTACCAGTGAATGCTGTGCTTACAGAGTCCATCTGAGATCACTTGAGTCAGGCTTGCCTTAGGAACATAGCTAGGTTTTTGAGGCACACAGAGAGAATGCTAGCATGCAACATGAGAACCAAGTCAAAATATGCATCCAAATTTTACTACATGCTTTAACCTCACTTTTTACCACACTTGCTAATGCTGGGAGATCTACCAACTCCTATCATGTTTACCTACTAGTCTCTATGAAATTTTGCTGACTGGGGTTCCATAACTAGGATGCAGCTTCAGTTCTGTGATAGATGCAAAGTCATATAACTCTCAATCCAGAAGTATGAAAAAGGACGCCAAAGAAGAGAATCACTATATAAATTAGAAGGAGCTCACTGTATTCCTTTTTTTGTGATTTCTAATGATATAGCTTATCATTTTATATTCTATCCACTGCACTGGGCACTGGTAACAAGGAAAAAGAAGTCCCACTTCTTAGTAGGCAACTGGCTCACATACAATAAGATAGCATAATTATTGAAAATTGAGTCAGGGCACATGAGCACTGAGTTATGGGGGAAAAAATCAGCCACCATATATTGAGGGTCTAGGGTATGACAAATACTGTACCAGGAGTTATAAAATAGTCTCTACTATCCAGTAGCTTACAGTCTGGTGGGAGATGAAAGGTACATGTCATTTAAGGCATATGAAACCACAAGAATTCAAAGGCAAGATAGATCCCCTTGTCAGAGAATAAGGAAAGGCTTGGTGATTGTGAATGCACTAGATGAGGGGAACCAAGGTAGTTCTTAAAATGTATTTTGTATCCCTTTTTCTCTAGGCCCATAACAGAAACCTGCTCTCCATAGATTTTGATCATATAACCCGCACAGGAAAGATCTATGATGACCATCGGAAATTCACCCTTCGAATTCTTTATGACCAGACTGGGCGACCTGTCCTGTGGTCTCCTGTGAGCAGATACAATGAAGTGAATATCACTTATTCACCTTCAGGGCTAGTGACATTTATTCAAAGAGGGACATGGAATGAAAAAATGGAATATGACCAGAGTGGAAAAATAATTTCAAGAACTTGGGCTGATGGGAAAATTTGGAGCTATACCTACTTAGAAAAGGTAAGTACCTAAGGAAGAGAAAACAATGTTTAGAGTCTAAATGAGAATATTGAAAATGACCCTAATTACCCACCTTGATGAGGACCTGCAGGAGAAAATTCTGTGTTCTGGTTATTGTTTGGTAGAAGTAACAAAGAAGTGTTATACACATAAGTGTAAGCTGCTTTTTCAGACAAAAGCTTTCTCTAAACCCACACTCTGCCAGGTGCTCTTTCAAACTGAAGCCATGATAGTGGCTTGGCTTTCTTTTCATTTGACCATATTTTTCCATGCTCTTGAAAAGGTATCTTTATTATTGTGAAAGTTCATACTGAGCTAAAATAGCTAGAAAATCATAAAGTTGTGTGTTAATGTATATCACCTCTGGTAAAGGACCTCTTAAATGGAATATAAGGTTCTCTAATTGAGTTAGGATAGTCAGTGAAATTTAAGTTGTATACATTGGGGAACTAATTTTCAATAGTAATTTGCCTGAGGTGGCAGTCAGGCCTCATTGATAATACTCTTTTGTTGCGGTGAGTCTCTAGTAACATTCATAATGGAAACTCTCCAGTATTGTTCCTAATGGGAGTTTGTGACCTCTGTCTGGAAGGAATAGAAATGAATTCTAACCCCACCCAAGGAACCATTTGTCAAATAGTAGCCCCTACACAGCAAAATGATTTATGGCCAGATCGACATGAGAGGACAATAACAGAAATTGATCTCTTTCTACCATCTCAATGTCTGATCTAAGATAGTGCTTCTATTTCCCAAATCTATCCATTCAAAAGAATTAATCAGCCCTAAATTAATTTCTGGGAAAATTTTTAAAAAATGCTTTCTCTTGAGGATTCAAAGATAATCGATGCAAACTAACCCCAGAACTTAGAAATGCCATAGAGTCTCATAGCTCATGTGGCAAAATTTCATTAGTTGCCCTGAATGATACCAAGTCTTTCTGATATAACCTCAGAGCTTTAAAAATATTGTATGCCTGTGGTTGTATGCCATTATAAAACTATTTTACTTTTTCCCAGAGTTAGTCACTGGGGAACATACCAAGTTGGAACTGCCTAGGAGATAAACTGAAACTCTACTTGGGAGCCAGAGCAAAAATAGGGCGTTCTCAAATGCTGTTAAAACTTCAGAGGACACAGTGGTCCTCTGCTGTACCCATTTCTTGTCCTTTTCTTTTTCTTTTTTTTTTTTTTGTACCAATAAGTCTTTATTTGTTCATTGTACTATGGCAGGGAAAAGAGGGGAAGAAAAAAGGGTCAGCATGTGTTAAAAAATGATAGCAGAAGGGAAAGTAAATAACCAGTACAAAATTAACCATCAAATAAGCATACCCCAGTTATAGGGTTGCCAAAACTCAAGGGGGCTCAGTCTCCTGCAATTCAGGAATGAGGGGGAAAGAATTGGGGAAAAACAGACAGGTACATGATTTATTACCCTCCTTTCCTCCCCATAAATTCAAGATTCCACACAACGCTTTGGTTTCTAGCAGTAAACATGGAGTTACATTCTTCCGTCTCCTATAAACAATCTTGTGGCCACTTTGACATAAGTTTCTTGCACCTGCATAAAATTTCCTGAGTGGTTTGGATATACATTCATCTTCCCTTTCTTGATCTTTCACCCCCACTTTCTACATGGAAACCAGCTCTCCCTCCCCTCATTGTTTCTTTCTATCCTAGGATTGATGATTAAGTAGATTTGGTCAATCCACATATAGCAGTGTTAATCTTTTGGCTTGAATCATGTCAAGAAATGGTCTTTACTCAGAAGGTTGGAAACAAGGGGCACTAGATTCTTCAGGTTTTGTATAAATCATTAAAGAGTTGTGGAGATATCCCCAAAATTAATTTAAGGGGATTAGGGAGGGGCAACTGGGAAGGGGCAATAAGACAAGAGATATAGTTCAAAATAGAAAATAGGGGAAGGGGAACACAAAAGAAAGAATGGTTCAAGATCCCTGCTTCAAGGGGGAACCCTAAGTATATGTTTCAGATCCTTTTGCCTGGTGCAGAATCTTCTGTCAAAGATGCTTTGGCTATTTTTCTTTCCACACAAAAAAGAAGTTTGTAAACAAAAAAAAAAACCAAAAGAACACGGAGAAAGACCAACACATTATATTTACACCAACTAGGCCACCTAGCAATCACCAAACCAGCGACTTGTGAAGTTCTACAAAGCCCAGACAAATACAATAGCTAGAAGGGGGCAGTATTTGGGGAAGACAAGAACCCAGGATCAGACACACATCACCCAATGCGTTCTATTGCATTTGCCCCTTTTCTGCTGAAGAAATTCATCAGCTATAATCTTTACCATACACTGGGAAGGTCTGAATGTTGTAGAGTAAGTCTTTCTATTTTGAATTCTGATGACAAGAATAATTGACAAAATTCTATGACTAATGTCTGCAAAGTGCCAAACTTATTACATTAACTGAATCCACATATTTAGTGGTATATATACACAGGCAAAATGTCTCTTAAGGCATATAAATGATGAACTTCATATGAAAAAAAGTCACTGATAATTAACAGAATATTGGTTCCTACTATTTTTCTAGGAATAAGGAAAGGTTTACACTGATAAGTCTACAGGTCCTCCATGTGACTAGTGAAGTTGCCAGAATTCCTTAGGAGCATACATGCGTTTGCCCTCATAACCCCAACATCATTAGCAACACCATCTGACTAACTGAGATAGCTGACTATAGACAACTTAAGATCTAGATCACATAAGACTTTAGGTTATCTATACAATAACAAAAAAGCCTACTGAAAACTTAAATTTCAGCCCTCCATGCAGTTATTTGCCTCTTCTCTGACCCCAATGAGTTTTATTATTTCTCTTTTCTGAATTAATTGATTATTTCATCAAACTTACTTTAGCAGTCAAAGCAGCATGTGAAACAAACTTCGTATGAGTTCTATTTGCCATAAAATCTTGGCAATAAATCTTAAAAATAAAAGCCTGTGAGACTGTCAGTGTCTGAAACATGAAGAAATAATACCTTATTGATTCAGAATAATATATCGGGAAGAGCCCCCAATGACTTCCAGCTTATTGACTAGTGAGACAAGCCAAAACCTTTGTGACTTTTGGTTGACTTTTGTCTCTTTCTTGGTTTCATGTTTAAGCAATCTTATTATGCATAACTCAGAACCTACAAAACACTAATTATAGAATGTCTTTTTACAAAAATCACTTATGACGAGACTGATTTTATTAATGTTGTTATTACTAATTCACTGGATAGATTGATGATAAGAAATAACTTAATATAAAGCACCGAACACATCTAGCCACTTAATGAATGTTATTTTCTTTCCATTTAAATAGTTTATTTCAATATTTATTTATAGGTAGAGAATTTAAATGTCAAAACTTGTTGCCACTTGAAGATAAATCAAAATAAGAGTGTGGAGGCAAAAGGAAGGAAATTAAAGAAGCTTTGAATAGCCATTCTAGAAAAAACTGGGATAGAAGATTAGGTTTACCAAAATCCTATTTAAGTGTAATTTTTCCTGTGATTTGATGAGGCTGTGTGTCTCCTGTGCACCAGCCCTCTTTTTGTTTTTTTATCTTTTTATTTTGAAATAATTTCAAACTTACAGGACAGTTGCAAAAATAATACAATTCCCATACAGAAGCACTCCAACATAACCCCCAGATAGCCAGAACCACCAATTTTAACATTTTGCCACATTTGTCCTCCCTCCCTCCCTCTCTTCCTTCCTTCCTTCCTTCCTATCTTTATCTTTTTATCTATTTTCCGAAAACCTGAGAGTAGTTTGCAAATATCATACTCCTTGGACACATAATAATTCCATGTAAATTTCTTACAAATAGGGATATTCACTTAGGTATTCACCTTAAGTTCAGTTATCAAGTTCAAGAAATTTACCATTGATATAAAGCTAAAGTCCATATTCCAATTTTTTCTTGTGCCCTAGTAATGTCCATTTTTTTATCCCCCCACCTCTTTGTGGCTTTTTGGATGCTGTCTGCTCTCTGTGTCCATTTGCTGTGCATTCTTCTGTGCCTACATTTATTTTCTTTTTTGATTTCCTCTCCCTGCCTTGGGCTTGCTTGCTGTCTGCTCTCTGTGTCCATTTGCTGCATGCTCTTCTGTGTTTTTGCTCGTCTCCCTTTTTGTTGTTATTGCATCACCTTGCTGAGTCAGCTCTCCATGGAGCTTATGGGCCATGTGGCATCTGTGGGCTGGGTGGCACTCTGCAGTACTTGCAGGCTGGGTAGCTCTCTGCAGTGTGCGGGTGAGCCTGCCTTCACAAGGATGCCCCAGATCGCAAACTCAGGGCCTCCCATATGGTAGACGGTGAGCCCAACTGATTGAGCCACAACGACTTTCTTTAGTAATGTCCTTTTAAGTCTTTGCTCCTCCATTCTTAGATTCCATCCACTATCAGGTATTGCATTTAATTGTCATTAGTTCTTTAGTTTCTCTTTTTAAATTGTGGAAACATATATAAAACCCTAAACTTCCCATCCCAACTTCTCCCAAGCTTATCATTCAATGGGATTAACCACATTCACAAGATTTCACCACTCTCACCACTGTCTATTACTATAGCTTTCACTTCACCCCAAACAGAAATCCTACACACATTTTGCATTAGCTCCCCATTGCCCCTGCCCCTACCCCTGGTAACCTGTACTGTAATTTCTATCTCTATGAGTTTCCATACTGTCTGATATTTTCTTTGTGGCTACCATGGATTTAAATTGGACATCCTAAATCTATAACAATCTTATTTGCTCTGTTTTTTTTAAAAGATTTATTTATTTTTATTTATTTCTCTCCCCTTTCCCCCCTCCACAGCTGTCTACTCTCTGTGTCCCTTCTCTCTGTGTTCTTCTGTGTCTGCTTGTGTTCTTGTCAATGGCACCGGGGATCTGTGTCTTTTTGTTACTTCATCTTATTGCATCAGCTCTCCATGTGTGCGCTGCCATTCCTGGGCAGGCTGCATGTTTTTCACATGGGGCAGCTCTCCATACGGGGTGCACTCCTTGCATGTGGGGCTTCCCTACATGGGGAACACCCCTGCGTGGCACGGCACTCCTTGCATGCATCAGCACTATGCATGAGCCAGCTCATCACACAGGTCAGGAGGCCCTGGGTTTGAACCCTGGACCTCCCATGTGGTAGGTGGAAACTCTATCAGTTGAGCCAAATCCGCTTCCCCTTATTTGCTTTGATACCAACTTAACTTCACTATCATTTATAAACTATATTCCTATACCTGTCTTTCCTCACACCTTTTTGTAGTTCTTGTCACAAATTACATATTTACTTATTATGAGTCCAAAACCATTGATTTATCATTGCAGTTTATGTATTTGCCTTTTAGATCCTGTAGGAATTAAAGAGTGGGGTTACAAATCAAAAATACAGGGAAACGGACTTGGCCCAGTGGTTAGGGCATCCGTCTACCACATGGCAGGTCCGCGGTTCCAACCCCGGGCCTCCTTGACCCGTGTGGAGCTGGCCCATGCGCAGTGCTGATGCGCGCAAGGAGTGCCCTGCCACGCAGGGGTGTCCCCCACATAGGGGAGCCCCACACGCAAGGAGTGCACCCTGTAAGGAGAGCCGCCCAGCGCGAAAGAAAGAAAGTGCAGCCTGCCCAGGAATGGTGTCGCCCACACTTCCCGTGCCGCTGACGACAACAGAAGCGGACAAAGAAACAAGATGCAGCAAATAGACACAGAGAACAGACAACCTAGGAGGGGGGGGGGGGGCGGAATTAAATAAATAAATAAATCTTTAAAAAAAAAACAACAAATCAAAAATACAATAATACTGGTGTTCATATTTACTCATATCATTATATTTACCAGAGATCTTTGTTTCCTCATCTGGTTTCAGTCAGTGGTCTAAGATCCTTTCTTTCAACCTGCAGAACTCCCTTTAGAATTTCTTGTAGGATCCGCCTAATAGTGATGAAGTCCCTAAGCTTTTGTGCGTCTTGGAATGTTTTCCTCTCTACCTCATTTTTGAAAGACAGTTTTTCTGTATACTCAATTTTTGGTTGGAATTTTTTTTTATTTTTGGCACTTTAAATGTCTTCCCACTGCCCTCTTGCTGCTGTGGTTTCTGATGAGTAATTGGCACTTAATCTTATTGAGGTTCTCTTGTATGTGACACGTTGCTACTGTCTTGCTGCTTTCAGAATTCTTTCTTTATCTTTGGTGTGCAACAGTTTGGTTATAGCATGGTGCAGCATGGGTCTATTTGAGTTTATCCTGTTTGGAGTACATTGACTTTTGGATGTATAAAGTCCTGTCTTTTCTTAAATTTGGAAAGTTTTCTGCCATTAATTCTTCAGATATTCTTTCTGCCCCTTTCTTTCCTTTTTCTCCTTCTGGAACTTCCAAACTGTGTATATTGGTATTTTGATGGTGTCTCACAGGGTCCTCAAGCTCTGTTCATTTTCCTTCATTCTTTCTTCCTTCTGCTCCTCAAATTGGATGATTTCACTTATCTCATTTTCAAGTTCACTGATTCTTTCTCCTAACTCCAATCTACTATTGAAACCCTCTGGGGAATTTTTATTTTCCAATACTGTGGTTTTCAGCTCTGTTTGGTTCCTTTTCGTAATTTCCATCTCTTAATCGATATTCTCTTTGTGTTCCTCCATCATATTACTGAATTTTCATTGATTACATCATTTAAAACACCCAGTACATTGGCCTGTGAAATTTGAACTATTTTTTTTTAATTAGAAAAGTTGTAGGATTTCAGGAAAAAATGTTAAGAATACAGCATTCCCTTATGCTCTCTATTGTTGACACATTGCATTGGTGTGGTACCTTTGCTACAATTGATGAAAGGATTTTAAAGTAATACTATTGCACTCAACATGATGTCATCAATGTTAAAGCATGTGACTGCATGTATCAGGACTTCATATGATCTCACTGATATAAAATAATTTGAATAAGAAAACTCATAGAGTCAGAATCATTACCAGTGAACGGTGAGAAGATAGAGAATGGGAAGTTAAGGTTTAAAATGTACATGGTTCCTATTAGGAATGATGGAAATTTTTTGGTAATGGATGGTGACGATGGTAGCACTACTTTGTGAATGCAGTTAACAGCAGTGGAATGTGTATCTGAATATAATTAAAAGGGAAAATTTTAGATTGTATATATGGTAACAGAATACAAATTTTTAAAAATCTATGAACTACACTACACAAATAGTGACCCCTAAGTTAAACCATAGACTCTAATTAATAGTACAATTATAAAAATGTGCTATCATCAATTATAACTAATGTTCAACGCTGATGCAAGGTATTGATGGTGAAGTGGTATATGGGAATCATATTTTTTATGCATGATTGTTCTGTAAACTCACAAATTCTTTAATAAAGAAAAAAATATATATATCACCCCCAAAGTAATGCCATTAACTGAATCTATAGTTTACATTAGTTGTGCTTGTTCCCATATTCCACCCCATTATTGACACCTTGTATTGACGCCATACATTTGTTATAATTCACGAAAGAACATTCTTATATTTAGATACTATTAACTGTAGTCCATCATCTGTTATGGGGTGCACTGTATTATACAGTTCCATGTTTTATCTTTTAATTTTTATTCTAGCATATACGACCTAAAATCTCTCCCTTTTAACCACATTCACATATATAATTCGGTGTCATTAATTACACAATAATGTGCTACCATCACCACCATGCATTTCCAAACATTTTTGATCAACCTAAATAGAAATTCCGTACAAATTAAGCATCAACTCTCCATTCTCTACTCCCAGTCTATCCCCTGGTAACCTATGTTCTGGATTTTAGCTTTATGAGTTTATTATTATAATTAATTAATATCAGAGAGATCTCCTCTTGTCATAGAGGTGCAATGGACACAACCAATCCAATGTCCACATAGAAGAGGTGGCATTGGATTGGGAAAAGTGGACATGGTGGATGATGGGTATGGGGAAAGGCAGGAAGAGATGAGAGGTGGAGGAGTCTTTGGGACATGGAGCTGCCCTGGATGGTGCTTCAGAGGCAATCACCGGACATTGTAAATCCTCACAGGGCCCACTGGATGGAATGGAGGAGAGTATGGGCCATGATGTGGACCATTGACTATGAGGTGCAGAGGTGACCAAAGATGTACTTACCAAATCCAGTGGATGTATCATGATGATGGGAACGAGTGTTGCTGGGGGGGGGGGGGAGAGGTGGGGTGGGGGGGTGGGGTTGAATGGGACCTCACATATATATTTTTAATGTAATATTATTACAAAATCAATAAAAAAATAAAAATAAAAAATATCAGAGAGATCATACAATATTTACCCTTTGTGCCTGGCCTATTTGACTCAGCATAATGTCTGCAAGGTTTAATCCATGCTGTTGCATGCATTAGGACTTCATTCCTCCTTACAACTGAATAATATTCCATTTTATGTATATGCCACATTATTATTTATCATTTCATTAGCTGATGGACACTTGGGTTTCTTCCATCTTTTTCAGTTGTGAATAATGCTGCTATGAACATTGGTGTGCAAATATCTGTTCGAGTCTCCACTTTCAATTCTTGCCAGGTCATATTGTAATTCTATACTTAGCTTCCTGAGGCACTCCCAAATTATGTTTCACAGTGGCTGCACATTTTACATTCCCACCAACAGTGAATGGGTGTTCCTATTTCTCCACTCCCTGTGCAGTGCTTGTAATTTTCTGTGTGTTTTTTTTTTAGATAGTAGTCATTCTAGTGGACATGAAATGATATATCATTGTGGTTTTGATTTGCATTTTCCCAATAGCTAGTGATGAGAATCTTTTCATGTACTTTTTAGCCATTTGTATATCCAGTCTGAAGAAATGTCTATTCAAGCCTAATGCCCTTTTTTAAAATTGGCTTGTCTTTTTATTGTTGAAATATATGATTCCTTTGTATATTCTGGATATTAAGCCTTTATCAGATATAAATAGGTTATCTTTTCACTTTCATGACAAAGCACTTGATGTGTAAAAGTTTTAAATTTTGAGACAGTCCCACTTATCTATTTTTTTCTTTCATCACTTGTATTTTGGTGTAAAGTCTAAGAAACTGTTGCCTAACACAAGATCCTGAAGATGCTTCACTACATTTTCTTCTAGGAGTTTTATAGTATTGGTTCTTCTGTTTAGGTCTTTGGTCCATTTTGAGCTGATTTTTGTATATGATGTGAGGTAGGAGTTCACCTTCATTCTTTTGCATATGTCTATCAAATTCTCCCAGCAGCATTTGTTGAAAAGATTCTTCTTTCCCAATTGAGTGGGACTTAGCAACCTTGTCAAATATCAATTGGTCAGAGATGTGAGGGTCTATTTCTGAACTCTCAATTCAATTCCATGGTCAATATATCTATCCTTGTGCCATTACCATGCTGGATTTGGGGGAAATTTTTTTATTTATTTTTTATTAGAGAAGTTGTAGAGACTCAGAAAAATCAAGTCAAAAACACAGAGTTCCAATATATAGCCCTCACACAGTTTTCCCTATTAATAACACATGGCATTAAAGTGGTACCTTTAATTCAATTGATGAAGCAATATTATTATAATTTAATGTTGTTAACTATAGCCCACAATTTACATTAAGGTTCACTGTGTTATACAGTGCTTTGGGATTTTTTCCTTTATTTTCAAAGGAGCTTTAGATTACATAAATGTTACATCTAACATATAAGGGATTGCCATACACCCCACACCTTCCTCTTCCCATACTTTCCCCCATTAACAACATCTTTCATTAGTGTCGTACATTTGTTACAATTGATAGACACTAATTGAAGCATTGCTACCAACCATGGACTATAGTTACATTATAGTGTACACTTCACACCATATAATTTTATAGGTTTTCACAAAATGTGTAATGACTTACATTCATCATTGCAATATCATGCGGGATATTACATGTCCCTAAAATGCCCCATGTTACACCTATACTTCCCTCTCCCTCCCCTCAGAATCTCTGGTGACCCCTGTCTTTATATCAATGTTACACATTCTTCAATTGCTAGAATTATTATTCTACTTTAATAAGTCTACTTTAATCCATAGTTGCATTCCCCTCTTATATTTGTTCATTCCTCAAAATCAGGATTTGGGGATGGTGATGTACACTCTGCTTCCTATTGAGAGGGGAGCTTAGATCCCATGGGACAGATGGATGCAACTGTCTAGCTTACAGTTGTAGATACTTGTTTATTGGGATGAGTGTTGTCCATCATCATCCTTTTGTTAGTTGTTCTGGGTGAGTCCGATGAGCTGGAGAGTAAGTGTTGGCTACAACTCTGCTGAGATTCAGGTGCTCAACCAGCATATGAACAGTCAGAAGATTTAAGTCTCTGGGAAATATATTTAGTGGGTATAGTGCTAATTATAGGGTCAAGTAAATGGGGCAGAAGAACCATGTGTGGGAAAATTATAAATGAGCCTAACAGATACATTGGGGGAGATGGGTTATCATCTATTCCAAGGTAAGGGAAACTGACGGGGTGCCAATTTCAAAAAACTGTGTGCCTTTCCTATAATGTCTAAACATATCTAGAGCCCTCAGCAGCACCCTGGCTTGAGGTACTCTTTACTGTGGCCGTCAGTGAGATCATCCTGAGACTTGAATAAGTGTAACCTCTGGAATGATCTCCCAACCCACTTTGAAATATCTTAGCCATAAAAACTCACTTGTATTTAACCCTTTTGGTCTAGTTCTTTTTCCAAATGCATTACTTAACTCCAGGAGTCATGTCACATGTCAGGGGGAAACTAGTGCATTTATATGCTGAGTTTGGCTTACAGCAGAGATTCTTAACAAGGGGTCCATGAGCTTGAATTGAAATTCAAAAAAACATTATTCTTGTGGGGATGTGTTGTTGCAAGTGTGATATATTTATTGAATAGTACACAGTGTAAGGTGAACTTAGAAAAGGGTCTGTGGTTTTTACCTGATTGGCAAAGGGGTCTGTGGAACAAAAAAGGTTAAGAACCCCTGGCTTAGAGAGAGGCCACATTTGAGCAAGAAGGAGACCCTCAGGAGATAACTCTTAGGCAATTTATAATATCCAGGCCAAGTTTCAATTTCACAATTACAACGTTCATAAGTACAAGCATCAATATCGAGGGTCTGGCATATTGGTCTGCCCTCCTTTGCTACACCGCACCAACACCCCAGACCAGTGGTCCACCCAAAAATAAAGCCAACAAAAATAACAATAATACAATACAATAAAATAGTTTTTAAAAATAAATATTTTTTCATTGTGCCTTTCAATACCTTAAGATCTGTTATCTTATACATATAGTGATAATTTCGTTTGTATGTTCCCCTAGTGTCTTTTTTTTTTTTTCATTTTATTTTCTGAGACACTTTAGGTTACAGAAAGGTCACATAGAAAATACAGGGGATTCCCATACAGCCCACCCCCTCCCCCCAACTCCTCCCCTACCAATAACATCCTACATGAGTATAGTACAATGCTGTTTTGACCAGTGCATCTTTGTAATATGCTTGAAAGTCAGGAAGTGTGAGTCCACCAACTTCTTCTTTTACAAGATGTTCTTGGCTATTCAGTACCTCTTTCCCTTCCAAATGAATATGATATTTGGCTTTTCCATTTCTACAAAGTATGCTGTTGGAATTTAGATTAGGATTGCTTTGAATCTGTAAATCATTTTGCATAGAATTGATATCTTAACAATATTTAGTCTTCCAATCCATGACCATGGATGTCCTCCCAGTCATTTAGGTCTTCTTTGAGTACTTGCAGCAAAGTTTTGTTATTTTCTGTGTAGCAAACCTTCACATCCTTGGTTAAATTTATTCATAGATACTTGATTCTTTTAGTCACTATTATAAATCGATTTTTTCTTGATTTCCTCCTAAGATTTCTGATGACTAGTGAAAAGAAACACTACTGATTTGGGGATGCTGACCTTGTTCCCTGCCATTTTGCTTAATTCATTTATTAGCTGTAGTAATTTTGTTGTAGTTTTGGAAACTTTCTATATATAGGATCATGTCATCAGCAAATAGTGAAAATTTTACTTCTTCCTTTCCAATTTGGATGCATTTTATTTTTTCTTGCCTAATTGCTCCGGCTAGAACTTCTAGCACAATGTTGAAAAACATTTGTGACAATGGGCATCCTTGCCTTGTTCCAGATCTTACAGGGAAAGCTTTCAGTCTTTCACCATTGAGTACAATGTTAACTGTGGTTTTTTCATATATTCCCTTTATCATGTTGAGGAATTATCCTTCTATTCCTATTTTTCAAAGTGTATTTATCAAGAAAGAATGCTGGATTATGTTAAATGATTTTTTTTTGCACCAATTGAGATGATCATGTGAATTATTCCCTTTCATATTGTCAATGGTATGTATTACTTAATTGATTTTCTTGTGTTGAACCTCCCTTGCATACCTAGGATAAAAGCCACTTGTTCATGGTGTATAATTCTTTGATGTGCTATTGGATTCACTTAGCAAGTGTTTTGTTGAGGATTTTTGCATTTATAGTCATAAGAGAAATTGATCTGTCATTTTCTTTTTTCATAGTATCTTTATCTGGCTTTGGTAATAAAGTGATGGTAGTCTCATATAATAAGTTAGGTAGTTTCCCCTCCTGTTCATATTTTGGAAAACTTTAACCATAATTAGTATTATTTCTTCTTGGAATGATTAATAGAATTCACCTGTGAAGTCATCTGGTCCTGGAATTTTCTTTTTTGGGAAATTTTTGATGACTAAGTCAATCTCTTTACTTACTCATTTGAGGCCTTCTATTTCTTCTGGAGTCAGTGTAGGTTATACATGTGTTTCTAGGAATATGCCCATTTCATCTAGGTTTTCTAATTTGTTAACATACAGTTGTTCATACAATCCTCTTATGATCCTTAATGTCACCCCTCATTTCTGATTTTATTTTTTTGTGACTACTCTCTTTTTTCTTTGTCAGTCTAGGTAAGGATTTTTCAATTTTATTGATCTTTTCTGAGAACCAACTTTTAGGTTTTTTTAAAAAAATTTGGTCTATTTTTTATTCTCAATTTCATTTATTTCTGCTCTGATCTTTCTTATTTATTTCTTTCTGCTTGCTTTAGGGTTAGTTTGCTGTTCTTTTTCTAGTGCCTCCATGTGTGCAGTTAGCTATCTTCTTTAATGTAAAAATTTAGGGCTATAATTTTCCCTGTCAGTATTGCCTTCACTACATCTGATAAGTTTTGATGTTTTTGTCTTCTCGGTTTCATTTGTTTTGAGATATTTCCTGATTTCCCTTGAATTCCTACCATGACCCACTGATCGTTTAAGAGAGTGCCATTAAACTTCCATATATTTGTGGATTTTCCAGTTCTTCACCTGTAATTGATTTCCAGTTTCATGCTATTATGGTCAGAGAAGATGCTTTCTATTAATTCTGTCTTTTTAAAGGTACTGAAAGTTGCGTTTTGACCCAAGCTGTGGTCTGTCCTGGAGAATGATGAATGTGCACTAGAGAATAATGTACATTTTGATGTTTTGGGATGTAATGTTCTATATATGTCTGTTAGGTCTTGTTCAGGTATCATATTATTCAAGTAATGTTTCCTTATTGATCTTCTGTGTAGATGTTCTATCTATTCATGAGAGTGATGTATTGAAGTCTCTAACTATTACTGTATACTTGTCTATTTTTCCCTTTGGTTTTGCCAGTGTTTGCCTCCTGTTTTTTCAGGCATTGTGGATCAGCAAATAAATACTTATGATTGTTATTTTTCTTGGTGGACTGCACCCTTTATTAATATATATTGTCCTTATTTGCCTCCTATGACATCTTTTCACTTAAAGTTTGTCTGGTATTAGTATAGATACCCCAGATCTTTTATGGTACTGTTTGCATAGAATATGTTTTTCAATTCTTTCAATTTCTATTTGTGTCTTTAAGTCTAAGGTGAATCTCTTTTAAATTACTTATAGTTGGATCATGCTTTTTTAAACATTCTTCCCAATCTGTGTCTTTTGGTTGGGGAATTTAATCCATTAACATTCAATGTTATTACTGAGAATGTAGTACCTATTTCAGCTATTTTTCCTTTCTTTTTAAATATCATACCTTTTATTTGTCTCTCTTTTCCTCTATTTCAACCTCCATTTCTGTATAGTTGATCTTTTGTGATATATCTGACTGATCCCTTTCTCATTTCTGTTTCTGTATATTTTTAAAATACTTTCTTTATGATTATCCTTGGCTTTATATTCATAACCTACAGCTATAACCTACTAATTTGAAAAGATATCAACTTAGCTTCAATAACATACATTTTCCCTGTTTCCATATACCTGTTTCCCCTTTTTATGTCCCCTTGTTTTTGTCCCACTTTACCACTTTATATTTTGCATGTTCTTTTTCAGGAAATATACCTTTTTTTCTCATTCAATTGTATTTTCAATCTCATGTAATATAAAGGGTAGAATCATACATTGAGGATTCAGTACTATTGGGTTTTGCATTTATTTTTTTTTAAGATTTATTTATTTATTTCTCTCCCTTTCTTCCCCTGCTCCCCCCACCCCAGTTGTCTGTTCTCTGTGTTTATTTGCTGCATCTTCTTTGTCCACTTCAGTTGTTGTCAGCGGCATGGGAATCTGTGTTTCTTTTTGTTGTGTCATCTTGTTGTGTCAGCTCTCTCCGTGTGGGTGGCACCATTCTTAGGCAGGCTGCACTTTTTTTCACGCTGGGCAGCTCTCCTTATGGGGTGCATTCCTTGTGTGTGGGGCTCCCCTATGCAGGGGACACCCCTGCATGGCATGGCACTTCTTGCGCACATCAGCACTGCACATGGGCCAGCTCCACACGTGTCAAGGAGGCCCGGAGTTTGAACCGTGGACCTCCCATGTGGTAGACGGACGCCCTAACCACTGGGCCACGTCTGCTGGCGGGTTCTGCATTTACAAATTTAGTTATATTCATTGATGATCTTCATTTCTTCACACCACTCCAAGCCACTCTCTTTAGTCTTTTCCTTTCAACCTGCAGAACTCCTTTTAGTAATTCTTTTTTTTTAATCTTTTTTTTTTTAATATTACATTCAAAAAATATAGTAGTTCTTATATGGCAGGTCTTTTGTTGACAACTCATTTTCTCATTATCTGTGAATATTTTAAATGCTTCCTCATTTTTGAAGGGGAGTTTTGTTTGATAAAGCATTTTTGGTTGGAAATTTTGTCTTTTAGTACCTTAAATATGTGCAATCACTGCCTTCTCCCTTCCATGGTTTCTGATGAGAAGTTGGGACTTAGTCTTATTGTAGATAACTTATATATGATGAATCACTTTTCACTTTCTTTTTAAATTAATTAATTATTTATTTATTTTAAATAAACTTTAGATTACATAAATGTTACATAAAAAATATAGGGGATACCCATATGTCTCACTCCCTACCCCTCCCACATTTTCCGACATTAACAACATCCTTCATTAGTGTGATACATTTGTTACAATTGATGAACATATATTGATGCATTGCCACTAACTGTGTATTATAGTTTATATTCTAGGTTATACTCTGTCCCACACAATTTTGTAAGTTATGGCAAAATATATAATGGCCTGTATCCATCAGTGCAACATCATGAAGGACAATTACAATGACCTGAAATACCCCCATATTACATCTATTTTTCCCTCTTCCTCCCTTCAGAACCTCTGATGGCCACTGCCTTTATATCAATGATACAAGCTCTTCCACTGCTAGAATAACAATAAGTCTATGTAGGATAATAGTAAGTCTACTTTAGTCCCCAATCCTGAGGATTTGAGGATGGTAATGCCACTCTGCCTCTAATTGAGAGGAGGCTTAGATTCCATGGGCAGATGGGTGGACAACTAACAAGGGGTGGTGATGGACAATGTCCATCCCAAGGAACAAAGAGTGTCTTGCTTGCAATTTCAGAATCTCTTTGTTCCTTGGGATGGATGTTTTCCATCATCGTCACCTTATTAGTTGTCCTGGATGAGTCCAGTGAACTGGAGTGTAGGTATTGTAACTCTGCTGAGATTCAGGGCCCAACTGGCACATGGATGGTCAAAAGATTGAAGTATCTTGGACATACTCTTATCGACTCAAGCACTAACATAAGTTCAAATAAAAGAGGCAGAAGAGCCATGTGTAGGAAAACCACGAATAAGTCCAACTATGTCACAGAGGGGAGCACAAATTCCAAGGTAAGGCCCACTGGCAGGGCACCAAACTCCTGAGCTCTCTGCCCTCCTATAGTGTCTGGATGTCTCTAGAGCCCTCAGGAGACTCATTATTTACTGTGGCAGTCAATGAGATCCTGCTGAGATGTGCATAAGCATAACTTCGAGAATGACCTCCTGTCTTACTTTGAAATCTCTTAGCCATAAAAGTCATTTGTATTTACCATTTCCCCTATGGTCAAGGTCTTTTTCCAGGTTCATTGCTAGTTGGCGCTTGGTAATAATCTTTCTGTGTCAGGGAGGATTATCCCCAAGAGTCATGTCCCACACCTGGGGGAAGGTAGGGTGTTTATATGCTAAGTTTGGCTTAGAGAAAGGCCACATTTGAGCAACAAGGAGGGCTTCAGGAGGTAACTCTTAAGCAACATATAATACTAAGTTAAGTTTCAATGTCAAGTGAAAAGGTTCATAAATACAATCATCAATATCAAGCACCTGGCCCAATAGTTCATCCTCCTTCACTAGGCACTGCCCCTGTACTTCAGGGATTCTTGCTGTCCCATTAGAGAATGTAGCAGAACTCCCCAGGATGGGAATTCAATATTCTTTCAGTTATTGTGCGGATCTCCACCCACTCTAACAATGTCCCATGAACAGTTAAGCACATGCATATGCCTTAGAGGCATTCCCCAGATGAACCCCACCCCATGCATACCCCCATCATTGACACCCTACACCAATGATCCTCCCCTGCCAAAGCTGGGATCCTTCTGTGATTCAAAACATCTCCATAGATGAAACCAAGAAAATAACCAAATAAAAATAAGAAGAAAATTAAATAATAATGATAATTTTAAAAATAACATTAAAATACAAAACAATTAGAAAATAAAAAATTTAGATAATAAAAAATCTTTAGACATGTCTTTCATCACTATAAGATCTGTTGTCCTGTATGATATTTTCTTCCATATATTTCCCCAGTGTCTAATTTTTTTTTCATTTTATCTTCAAAGAAGCTTCAGGTTACAGAAAAGTCACATAGAGAATGTAGGGGATTCCCATATATCCAACATCCTTCCCATTTTCTTCTCTCCCCTATTAATAACATTTTACATGAAGATGGTATATTTGTTACAATTAATGTACAAATATTGAAGTACTGCTACTAACCATGATCAATAGTTTACATTATGATTTACAAATTTGCCCATACACTTTTATTAATTTTGATGAAATATAAAATGGCCTGTATCCCTTATTGCAAGATCATGCAAAACAATACAAATGCCCCCAAATTCCCTATGATCCATCTATGCTATACTTCCCTCCGCATCCCCTCAGGACCTATGGTAACCACAAAGTCTCACTTTCTGAAGAATAAGATTCATACTTACTTCCAAAAATATTTAGGACTTGACATATTGGAATCTCTTTTATTAGACACTGCCTATGTTCTCAAGAGATGCTTGCCCCTCTCTTTGAGAACATAGCAAGACTCCCCAGGATGGAAGTTCAACATTTTCCTGTTTATTGTGTGGGTCTCCGCCCACTGTTACACTATGACAAGATGAACAGTTACATATTCCATAGAAGCATGCCCCATGGGCACCCTGTCCTGTATGCCTACCCCACATCTGACACCCTATACCAGTAATCCTCCCCTGCCATATTTCCCAAAAGAACATTCCTAATGTTGCAGTTTTAACCACAGTCCTGCAAATCGCAAGTTCACCTGCTCCTTCCCCAATCCTCACCCCAGTTCCATGGATAGACAAACCCAACCCCCCCACACACTCAATCCCTCTCACAGACCAGAACTGCTAAACTCAATAGCATCACTGCACCACTGGTACGCCATGCACTGACAACTACACCCTTCTACCTTATTGTAGATTTTGCCCATATGGGCATTGGCTCACAACCCTCTACTCCCTTTCTATCTTCTGTAAACCTGTCTTCTGTACTCTAGCTCTGTGAATCTGCTCAATTTGCTTAATCTTTACCAGTGAAGTTATGTAATATTTGTCCTTCAGTTCCTGGCTTACTTCAGTCAACATAAGGTCTTCAAGATTTATCCATGCTATCCCATGTGTTAATATTGTATTCCTTCTTACAGCTGAGTAATATTCCATTGTATGTGTATACCACAATTTGCTTATCCATTCATCTGTTGATGGATGCTTGGGTTGCTTCCAACTTTTGGCAATAGGGAATAATGCTACTATGAACATTGGTGTGCATATATATTTTCTTGTCCCTGGTTTCAATTCTTCTGGATATATACCAAGCAGTGGGATTGCTGAACCATATGGCAGTTCTATTAGTTAGCTTGCAGAGGAACTGTCAAACTGTCCTCCACAATGGATGTACCATTCTACATTCCCACCAGCACTGGATAAGTGTTCCTTTCCCTTCACATACTCTCCAAAACTTGTAGTTCTGTGATTTTTTAATAGCTACCAGTCTAATGGGTCTGAGATGATATCGCATTGTAGTTTTGATTTGCAGTTCCCTAATAGCTAGTGACATTGAACATTTTTTCATGTGTTTTCTATTCATTTGTATTTCTTCTTTGGAGAAGCATCTATTTAAATCTTTTGCTCATTTTTCAAATGTGTTGTTTGTCTTTTTATTTTCAAGATGTAGAATTTCTTTATATATACTGTATATTGGCCCCTACCAGATAGATGGTTACCAAATATTTTCTACCATTGAGTAGGATACCTTTTCACTTTCTTAACAAGTTCCTTTGATGTGCAAGTTTTTAATTTTGAGGAGGTCCCATTTACCTATTTTTTCTTTCATTGCTCATGCTTTGGGTGTAAAGTTTATGAAACCATTTCCTTCTACAAGATCTTGTAGATGCTTCCCTACAGTATCTTCCAGGAGATTTATGGTCTTGGCCCTTATATTTAGATCTTTGATCCATCTTGAGTCAATTTTTATAGAGGGCATAAGATAATGATCTTCTGCCATTCTTTTGGATATGGATATCTGGCTATTCTTTCACAGTTGAGTGGGCTTGGTATCCCTATCAAATATCAGTTGATGATATATGCAAAGATCAATATCAGAACTCTTTAGTTCTATTCCATTGTATCCTTCCATGTCTATCCTTGTGCCAATACATGGAGTTTTGACCACTGTAGCTTTGTAGTATGTTTTAAAGTCAGGTAGTATGGTTCTTCCAATTTCATTTTTCTTTTTCAACATGTCTTTGGCTTTTCAGGGTCCTTGACCTTCCAAATAAATTTCATAGTCAGCTTTTTCAAGTCAGTAAAAAATATTGCGGAAATTTTTATTGAGATTGCATTAAGTCTGTAAATCAGTTTGGGTAGGATATTAAATAGACATATTAATCATGTTTAATATTCCTATCCAGGAACAGGGAATATTCTTCCATTTATTTAGGTCTTCTTTGATTTCCTTTAACAATGTTGTGCAGTTTTCCACATACAAGTCCTTTACATCTAGTTTATTCCTAGGCATTTGATTCTTTTAGTTGCTATTGTAAATGTTTTTTTTTTCTTGATTTCCTCCTCAGATCGCTCATTATTAGCGTACAGGAATGCTACTGATTTTTGTATCTTGATCTTGTATCCTGCCACTTTACTGAACTCATTTAAAGCTCTAGGAACTTCCTTGTAGATTTTTCAGGACTTTCTATGTATAGGATCATGTATGTCTTCTACAAAAAGTGAAATTTTTATGTCTTCCTTTCCAATTTGGATGCATTTTATAGTTTTTTTTGCCTGAGTGCTCGAGCGAGTACTTCTAGCACAATGATAAATAAGAGCAGTGATAGTGGGCATCCTTGTCTTGTTCCCGATCTTAGCATTTCACCATTTTATATGATGTTAGCTGTGGGTTTTTCACATATACCCTTTATCATGTTGAGGAAGTTTCCTTCTATTGCTCTTTTGAAGAGTTTTTAACAGGAAAGGGATGCTGTATTTTGTCAAATGTTTTTCTTCAGCAAGAGAAATGATCATGTGATTTTTTTCTTTCAATCTGTTAATGTGATGTATTACATAGATTGATTTTCTTATGTTGAACCATCCTTGCATACCATGGATGAAACCCACTTGGTCATGTGGTATAATTCATTTGATGTGTTGTTGAATAAGATTAGCAAGCACTTTGTTGAGGATTTTAGCATCTAGTTTCATTAGAGAGATTGGTCCATAGTTTTCTTTTCTCAGGGCATCTTTGTTTGGCTTTTGTATTAGGGGGATGTTGGCATCATAGAATGAGATAGGCAATGTTCCCTCCACTTTTATTTTTTTGGAAGATTTAAGTAGGACTGGTGTTAGTCTTTCCAGAATGTTGGGTAGAATTCACCTGCTTTTCTTAGTTGGCAGGTTTTTGATGATAATTCTATCTCCTTACTTGTGATTGGTCTGTTGAGTTTATTAGTTTCTTGTTTCATCAATGTAGGCTGCTTTTGAGTTTCTAGAAATTTGTCCATTTCCTCTAAATTATCCATCATGTTGGCATACAATTTTTCTAAATATCTTCTTATGATACTCTTTATTTCTGTGGGGTCAGTGGTCATATCCCCTTACTTGTTTCTTATTTTATGTATTTGCATCTTCTGTCTTTTTTCATTTTGAGTCTAGCTACTGTTTTGTCAATTTTATTATTCTCTAAGAAACAGCTTTTGGTTTTGTTCATTTTTTCTACTGCTTTCTTATTTTCAATTTCATTTCACTCTGCTCTAATCTTTATTATTTCCTTCTTCCTATTTGATTTGGGATTAGTTTATTGTTCTTTCTCTTATTCCTCCAGGTGTGCAGTTAGGTCTTTTATTTTAGCTCTTTCTTCTTTTTCAATATGGGCATTGATGGCTATAAACTTCCCTCTCAGCACTGCTTTTTGCTGCATCCCATAGATTTTGAAATGTTGTGTTGTCATTTTTGTTCATTTCACAATGTAGTTACTGATTTCTTTTGCAATTTCCTCCTTGACCCACTGATTGTCTAAGGTTGTGTTGTTTAAATTCCATATCTTTGTGCCTAATCTGGTTTCTGATCCTTATTGATTTCCAGCTTAATTCCATTGTGATCAGAGTAATTACTTTGTATAATTTCAATCTTTCTGAATTCAATCAGAGTTGTTCTGTGGCCAAGCATGTGCTCTATCCTGGAGAATGTTCCATGTGCACTCGAGAAGAATGTGTATCCTGCTGTATTTTGGTGTAATTTTTGTAATATGTCTATTAGGTGTTGATCCTCTAATGTATTGTTCAAGGTCTCTGTTTCTTCTTGATCCTCTTTCGAATTGTTCTGTCTAATGGTGATAATGTTGTGTTAAAGTCCCCCGCTATAATTTTAGAGGCATCTATTTCTCCACTTAGTTTTTCCAGTGTTTGCCTCATGTATTTTGAAGTGTCCTGAATATGTGCATAAATATTTATGATTGTTCTTTCTTCTTGATAGAGTACCCCTTTTATTAATATGAAGTTTCCTTCTTTATCTGTTACAATAGATTTCCATTTATAGTCTAGTTTTTCAGATATTAACATAACTACTCCTATCCTTTTTTTGTTATTGTTTGCATATAAAATTGTTTTCCAACCATTCACATTCAGCCTCCTTGCATCCCTGGGCCTAAGGTGCATTTCGTTTAGACAGCATATAGATGGGTCTTATTTCCTTATTACTATCAAGGAATTACTTACATTAGATACACTTTTCTCTTGATGCTTTCAAAATCCTCTATCTATCTTTACCATCTGACAACAAAATTTGTGTGTGTCTTGAAGTAGGTCTATTAGGATTTATTCTGTTTGCAGTATGTTGCACTTTTTGGACTGTATATTCATGTCTTTCAAGAGAATTGGAAAATTTTAGGCTATTATTTCCCAAAATATTCTTCTGCCCCTTTTCCCTTCTCTTTTCCTTCTGGAACACCCATGGTGCATATTTTTGCATGCTTCATGCTGTAACCCAAATCCCTAAGATACTGCTCAATTTGTTCTATTCTTTTCTCAATCTGGTCCTCTGACTGCATGATTTCAATTGTCTTCTCTTCTAGTTCACTGATTCTTTCTTCTGCCTGTCCAAATATGCTGTTGTATGATTCTAATATATTTTAATCTCCATTATTGTCCCTTTCATTCCCATAATTTCTGTTATGCTTCTTTTATACTTCCAAATTATTCTTTTAGTCTCACACATTGTCTTAATGTAATTTATTTCTTCACGCATATTATTTTCATTCATTTCCTTGAATTGATTTAGGATATTTGTTTTAACGTCTTTGGTTAGTTTTTCCAAATCAAATTCCGTGTCACTTCTGAAGTTGTAATTTGTTCCCTTGACTGAGCCATATCTTCTTATTTCTTAGAATGGCTTGTAATTTTTTGCTGGACATCTTATTATCTTTGTGAGTTTACTGTGAACATTAATTTCCCCCTCTTGTCTAGAGTTTTATTGCTGATTGGCTTTGTGTTAAGGTTCTTCTTTGACACTTGCTGCAACTTATTCTATATCTTTAGAATAGCCCATGTTTAACTGTTCAGATTTTCTCAGCTCTTCTTCAACTGATTCTTGCCCAGATATGCAGTACAATTTTTATATTGCACTTTTTGTGCAATTATTTTACCTCCAGGAGAGAGCTTCCTTTACTCTGTTCCTTCTCTCAGAATCTTGAGATGTTTGTTTTTGTGCCAAATTTTCTTCTCAGCTCCTATGATTTGTTTATTCTCTCCCTGACTCAGTACCCTGTTTTCCTTACACTTTTAAGTTCTGGAATCTGTCCTATCTTACAGCAGTTCAATTTACCCCCCCCCCCTTTTTTTTTCCTGTGAGGCTTTTCTGCTTCCACTTTCTTCCCACTTATGACATCCTTGACCCAATGGATCAGTCCAGAAAAGTGGGTCATTCCAGAAAATCGGTTTTGTATTTAGACAATCCAATCAAAAGAAACTGGATTTAATGAGGGCACAATAGTTCTTCCCAGCAGTTCTTCCACAGTCTCTCTACACCCCCCGCCTTGGGGGGGGGGACTTTTGTATGCACCACTACTCAGTTGCTTGTGTTCTAGCTTAGATCTCTGTGGACTTAGGTCCCTGCACCTGGATATGCACGGGGTTGTAACTTTTTGTTGTGAGTGGCTCTATAGTCTGTGTCTGCAGTGGCAGGGAACCAGACTCCTGCCTCTGAGAAATTTCCAAACTGCACAGGATTAAGCAAAGGGGAAGGGAACAGTCTGTTGATTCTAGGACAGAAATTTCCTACGTGATATTTTTTTTTTCAATTCAGCATTTGTGGAGTCCTTCTCCAGTCTCTATCCTCCTCCAGAGTTCTAAGCAAGTGGGCATTGTCCTTCTAATAGCTGAATCTTTGGGGAGACTTTTTCAGGAGATGTTTTACATTGCCATGTTTATCTAGACCATTTTATATTAAACTTTGTCTGGAATGTCCCAGGTCTAGTCTTCCTCATTGAAGCTTTCTATTGCTTTCATCTTCTCCTTTGTCTGAGCCATGGATTATTGCGGGTTTTTTTGTTGTTTTTTTGTTTTTGGTATGTTTTGTAATGATTTGCTGAAACCTGGACATTTTTATGTTTTAGTGTGTTATTGTTGGAATTTAGGCACTGAGGCATCTGTTCCTTAAGCTTTTATCCAGCTAGTGTTATAATAGTGCTTTCCTTGAATGTCAGGAGCTAACAAAAAAAGAAAAAAGGAAAACACCTGTTCCAGTCTTTGAAGATTGACCTGTGCAAGCACTTTACTTCAGAGCTTTTCCATACAATGAATTCAGATAATAGCTCTAAGTCAAAGCGTAGGGTCTGCTCTGATCATTTCTGTGCATGTGTCTTGTCTTGGATATGCACATGTCCTGGGAAATTCTCCCATTTAAAAGGATATAAATGTCCCCTTTTCCCTAGGAAAACACTTCCCTAGTGGTCCCAAACACTGTATATCCTACAACCAGCAATCTTTTGCCCAAAACTGCATTTGATTTCTCTCCCACAGTGTTCTGTAGGAGAGCTTGGTGAACTGCTTTCTGCACATAAGGCAAATTCTTGAATAGTGAGTCCCTCAGACCACCACTAGACAGATTGGGCCAGACATGCATGCTCCTGTTATGATATTGTTACTCTAATCCTTCTGTAACCAGGACTAGGATCCTGCACTGGAAGCATAGGCCAGTTCTGTGCTGAGTCAATGAAGGGTGGAGGAGGGGCCAGCCCAGGTGCCTGAAGATCCTACTGCTTTTATGTGTCCTTTTGCTTGATTTGGCAGTAACCCTGTTACCACAGTCCTTCAGCTGTTTCCTGGAGCTTTTAGAAAGATGTTTCTGCTAGTTCTTGATGATTTTTCAAAGCTTTTGTGGGAGGATGGATCCCTGAAGCATCTTACTCTGCCCCTGGTCCTCTTTTTAACAGGGCCTTTGCTGACACATTCATTTTGTATGACCAGGGCAGAAAAGGGACAAAGAGACAGCTTCTTATAGTATATGTTAAAGTAAGAATTCTCAAACTTTACAACGTATAGTCCTTTTTACTCCCCAAAATAATTCTGGTATTACCTCCATAAATTTGTTTGCCCCCTATAACATGATATCTTTAAAAGCAGCACCAGATTTTTCACATTAACATGCCGAAATTTTGAAAAAATAATATTACTTCCTCTAGATTAAATAAAATTTATACATATGGTTTTCCTGTACAATGGCTTGTAGCTATTAGAAAAATAATTATTTGGGTTATAGCTGCAGTTGCTTAAATGATCTCTTCTCTATAAAAATATCAATTATTGTTTCTTGAATTTTTCTCTACATGGTCATTAGTTATCTATCTTGATTTACTAGACCTCTGAATTAATTATATTTTGAAGACTTGGGCTAAAATTTTGTCTTTAAGTAAGTGTAAATCCTTTAGTTTCCTAAAATCATTCTTAAGAACTTCATTTTTAAATGCACTTGAATATATTTTATAATTATTTAATAATATGCTTTACACTCATACATTTACATGAAATTTCCTCTTTTGGGGCTGAAGATTTCAAAAGCAGAGACATAATGAAGTCTTTGTCTAGAGCTTCCAGGTGTCCCAACACTGCCATCTGGTGGTCATTTGAATGCTCTACCTTTTTACATTTCTACTCTCCCTTTTCTATCCTTGTTCAGAGGAGTATACAGTCATGATTGTTCGTTCATTCTTTCTGGTTTTCCTTTAAAACGATCTTTTTTAGAATCTCACAGTTAATTTAAAAAATAATAAACAGTCTCCCACTCTCTTATTCTAACGAATATAAACGGCCTTTTATCATTATGAACACTGGATGGACACATAGGCACACTTTGACTGAATTGATAATGATATCCTCCAAAAATGAAAGAGAAGCCAAATCAGGGCAAGACGGCATTCTCACAGCACAATTGTTACATTAGTGAGATTTCTAATCACTTCATCCATATTTGTACTATTGGCAGGAAGCTTTAAAACAGACCAGGGAGCTTTACAGACAACACACCATCAGCACCACCTAAGAACAGGGTTCAGGCAGTGGTTTATTGCAGGCTGGAGGATGAGAACTGGGAAAAGAATACAGTAACAATGTGCTAAATGTTTGGCAAGGCTGATGCAGTAACTGGAAAAGGCATGGCCAGGCAGGCTGGTAATGTGTGTGGGGTAGAGGGCAATATATGATGATGGTCTTTGGTCCACGTCACAGGTGACAGATGTCATTTGTTCATGGCAAATTGACAGAACAAGGTGGAAAGGAGCTGAGAAATCTGACTTTCAGCATAAATATAATGAAAGGCATTTTCCACCTATTCCTGTATTCTTACCCCTTTCCACCTGCTACCCCATTCAAAGAAAAGTCCCCGATGGTTCTACTGAATTCTGCCTTGGTCAAAAGAGGAAGCTCTCCCTTCATACCCCCACAATATTTCCAAGTCCCCTGCCCTTTGTTAAGCAGGGTTTTCAGAGGTCAAAATTGTGAACCTGCAGATTTTCCTCAGGTGATGTTGACATGTTTTCCTCATGCAGCTCTGTATCCACAGGCTTAATGTTTGGTAGCAAAGAATGAATGAATGAATGAACAAGTAAATAACCACTGACTTTGACTTCATAATACTGACATGAGATTCAAAATCAATAATTCTCAGAACAGCAGAGAGGATATGCAGTTTTTAAAAACATATTTAATATTAGAATATAATTTCATATTTAGAAGATTCAAATGTACATGACATATGCTCATATAATTCATATTCATAAATACTTATATAATTTATATTTAGAAAATAAAAAATATCTATTGTTTTCATAGCACAAACATCAGAAAATAAAGGTCAACCAAATCCTTTTTGCCTGATGAGGTAATTCTCAAGAGGGGAGGGTTCAAACTCCCCAGGGTATTATAGCAGAATCTCTAGCAGTGACTGATTTTTATTTTCATTAAAAGATGAGATTTACATGCTAGTCAATTTAAAATTGGATTGAGTATTCCTTAAATCACTCTTCCATTTATGTTTTATTTAGAATTTTTAAAAGTTGAACCAATATTTAAGAGATACCTGTTACATGCAAGGTATTATGCCTCAACAAAAAACTGTTTCTGAAATATAGATCAGTTTGGGACAAGGAATTGTATAACCAGAGAATTCTTCACTTTTAATGGCATGCTCCCCTCATATAGTTCAAACATGAATTGCAAAATAATAATAATAACATTTTATGGGCAACTTTCCAAGAAGGCCTCTACTTCAAGAAGTCAATAAATATCTTTTGGTGACTATAAATTATTATGTGGCATGTACTACTTTCTGTTTACCTTCTTCTAATCAATTTCCATTTTTTGAAGCAATACTGACCTTTCTAAAATACTGGCTCGATTGTTTGTCTCAGCTAGCCAATCATCCCAACCCAACTTCCTTAAAGCCTTTTAATGGCTCCCTGCTGCTGACATGTTGAAGTCCAGAGTCCTTAGCATAGCTTAGGAATCCCAGCATGATCTGGACTCTGCCTACAAATTGGCATCATTTCTTACACATACATATATACACCCATGCTCTGGCCACACAAAATTCCTCTCATTCTCTGATAAGGCCATGTTATTTTTCACATCCAAGCCCTCACAGTGATGTATCCTCCACCAGGAGTACTCTCCTCCTCCTGCTCCACCCACCTCATTGCCTTCACATGGTCAACCCCAGTCATCCTTTAGATCTCAGCTTCGACGTCACTTTTTCAGGAAGCCTTCCCTAACCCCTTAACTATGGGTTAGTCTTGTGTAACATGTATAATTAACAATGCATTGAAACCGCTGGAGGAACATCCTGCAACATGGTTTAAGGAGAGCTTTGCCTTCAGTTATATTAGCTAATGATAGTCTATAATGATTTAGCAAATCATTTTATTCTGTTGTTTTTAAAAGAGTTTGGAATATATAGTTTAAAATATAAAGTTTTAGAGAGGACTTGGCACTGATACCTTTTCTTTGAAACTCTACACAGTAACCTCCTACTATGTTTTCAGCTACCATGGAAAGCTTAATGTCTCTCAAAAGGTGAAATGAAATGCAAACCATATACTTTTTTTTTGAAATCCAGCAATTTCTCACTCCTATTGAAATTATGTTCTTCATTCCTAAACTCTATTTGTATAAATATTACACAAAAAAATAAAATGGACTTATTAAAAAGTCTGGATTAGCTGCCCACTTCCACCTCCCATATGCACCCTGTACTTCTGTCATAACACATAGCACTTGTAATTGTTTGGTTACTTGCCTTTCTCCTCCATTCAACTAAGTTCTATGAAGACAAACAACATCTTGTGTACTACTCTATACACAAGGGGCCATCATAGTGCCTGAGCATAGTAGGTGCTCAATAAATTTGCATTGAATGGATGAATGTGTATTTTCTTTAATCTACTCAACTTCAGTGGTACATATTGTGCTATTTTTGCCATTGTCTCATTTCAGTCTGTGATGCTCCTCTTACATAGCCAGCGGCGTTACATCTTTGAGTTTGACCAATCGGATTGCCTGCTCTCAGTCACCATGCCTAGTATGGTGCGCCACAGCTTACAAACCATGCTTTCTGTGGGTTACTACCGGAATATCTACACCCCACCAGACAGTAGCACTTCCTTTATCCAAGACTATAGTCGAGATGGCCGACTGCAACAGACCCTGCATCTGGGAACAGGGCGAAGAGTTTTATACAAGTACACCAAACAAGCAAGGCTATCTGAGATTCTCTATGATACCACTCAGGTCACATTAACATATGAAGAGTCTTCTGGAGTGATTAAGACAATACACCTAATGCATGATGGATTCATTTGCACAATCAGATACAGGCAAACAGGTTTGTTGTGAAAGACTGGTAATGTATACAACAGCATCAGTATTTTCTTTTGACATTTTCACCGTCCACAGTCTTAGGTAGAAGCATTAACCTATAGATGTTCAAGCCAACAAACTTTCATTTTGGTTATCAAATTATCATCCATTGAAAATCAAAAACATATATTACAGGCTGCATGAAAACTGATACCTTAAAAAACATACCATGTATTTCTCTTAGTTCTCAAGATCATTGAAATCTAAGTACGTAGTTTATCCGTACACCTGTTCCTACCCACCACCAAACCTTTTCAAAGATGCAGGTGCAAGATATGATTCTCACTGAAACTAGTTCAAGCCCTACGCAACTTCTATAAGCCTCAGTTGATGACAAAAACCTTCAAAAGTTGGAACTTTTTAATACATTTCATCCTTTGGCTTTATAAAATATTCACATCCAGTTACTTTAATACTGGACTTTGTCAAAACCCAACCTTCTGACTTCATGGTATGAAATGAAAGCATTTTTGTCAGTGATTATAGAAAGACAGAATTTTTATCATCTTAGTTTCATTACCCCAGGCTACTGGATGGTTTATTACTTCTGTATATCCTATAATTAAATTTTTCTATAATTATACTATACAGTAGTTTTTAATTTTTCCATATTTGTTGACTACCACTATGAGAATATATATATATGATAATATGCCCAGGCATTAGATATCTGTGGTCAATCCCTAATATTTTATTTTTAATGTGAAAGTATCAATACTAAATAAAATAACACTAGAAATTTCTGAGTAATCACCGTTAATCACCCAGCTTTGTTTTGATTCTTACAGGGCCTCTTATTGGACGCCAGATTTTCAGATTCAGTGAAGAAGGTCTTGTGAATGCACGGTTTGACTACAGCTATAACAACTTCCGTGTCACCAGCATGCAAGCTGTAATAAATGAAACCCCTTTGCCCATAGATCTATACCGATATGTTGATGTCTCTGGTAGAACAGAGCAGTTTGGAAAATTCAGTGTTATTAATTATGATTTAAATCAGGTCATAACTACTACAGTAATGAAACACACCAAGATCTTCAGTGCCAATGGGCAGGTTATTGAAGTGCAATATGAAATCTTAAAGGCAATTGCCTATTGGATGACTATTCAATATGATAATATGGGCCGCATGGTAATATGTGATATAAGAGTAGGAGTTGATGCCAATATAACAAGATACTTCTATGAATATGATGCGGATGGGCAACTTCAAACTGTTTCTGTAAATGATAAAACCCAGTGGCGTTATAGTTATGATTTGAATGGAAACATCAACCTCTTAAGCCACGGAAATAGTGCTCGTCTTACTCCTCTCCGATATGACCTCCGAGACCGCATCACCAGACTGGGAGAAATTCAATATAAAATGGATGAAGATGGCTTTCTAAGGCAGAGGGGAAATGATATATTTGAATATAATTCTAATGGTCTGCTGCAGAAAGCCTACAATAAGGCTTCTGGCTGGACTGTTCAGTATTACTATGATGGGCTTGGGCGACGTGTTGCCAGTAAATCCAGCCTCGGGCAGCACCTACAGTTCTTTTACGCAGACCTTGCAAACCCCATAAGAGTTACTCATCTGTACAACCACACAAGTTTGGAGATTACATCTCTGTATTATGATCTCCAAGGTCACCTTATTGCCATGGAACTAAGCAGTGGGGAAGAATATTATGTAGCCTGTGATAATACAGGTACCCCATTAGCTGTGTTCAGCAGCCGAGGTCAGGTGATAAAAGAGATATTGTACACTCCTTATGGAGATATCTATCATGACACTTACCCTAACTTTCAAGTCATCATTGGTTTTCATGGAGGACTCTATGATTCCCTTACTAAATTAGTGCACCTGGGACAAAGGGATTATGATGTTGTTGCTGGTAGATGGACAATGCCTAATCATCACGTTTGGAAACAGTTGAACCTCCTTCCTAAGCCATTCAACCTCTACTCCTTTGAAAACAACTACCCAGTTGGCAAAATCCAAGATGTTGCAAAGTATACCACAGGTATATAAATGACATAAAACATTTAGCTACACTTGAGATAACTCAGTGTTGTTTATCACATAATCTCAATGCCTTTGTATATATACTTCCTCTTCTTGCTGGTTAGCCCACATTCATTCTCTTCCTTAGTTTTCTAGAGTGAGCAAAACCATGCAAGTTAGCACAATACATGATACTTTGGCATACCAGTGCTTTTTTTTTTTTTTTGAGATACCAGGGGCCAGGGAATGAACCCAGGACCTTTTATGTGAAGCCAGCGGTCAACCACTGAGCCACATCGGCTTCCCTAAGTTGTTTTTTTTTCATTTGTTTTTGTTTTTTCATGAGGCACCAGAACTGAACCTGGGATGCCCCTGTGGGAGGCAGGCGCTCAACAGCTCGAGTCACATCTGCTCCCACATTTTTTTAAAATTTTCTTTTAAGCTATTTCTCTTAGGACTTTACCTTCTTAAAGGCTTACATGAATTATAGTTTATATTGTAGTTTACACTCTTTCCCACTCCATTTGGTAGGTTATGACAGGATATATAATGTCCTGTATCTGCCTTTGCAATGTCATTCAGGACAATTCCAATCCTAAAAATGCCACCATATTACACCTCTTTTTCCCTCTCCCTGCTTTCAGCAACTCTAGTGGCTATTGTCTCTACATCAAACTACAATGTAAACTATAATATGGCAATGCTCCAAAATGTGTTCATCAATTACAATGAATGTACCACACTAATGAAAGAAGTTGTTAATGTGGGAAAAGTGGGAGGTGTGGGGAGCAAGGCATATAAGAACACCCTATATTTTTTTAGTATAACATTTTATGTAATCTATGTATTTTTTTTAAATAAATAAAAAATATATTCAAAAAATAAACTTTAAAAAATCTTACATGAATAAATTGATAAAAGAAAAACTCAGGATTATGTTGCATCGCTTATATCTAATATCACAGTCTGTGTAGCCTTAGTACCATTACCACATCAAGAGCTTCAGTGAAATAAACTGAGCCTGTCTTTGTAATTATCCATAAGTCAAAAGGTTTCCCTGTAAAGAGAAAATCGTATGTTTTAGATTAGGTGATAAAAACAGGAAGTTTTATCTCTAATTTCCCATTTTCTAAACTTATTGAGGACAGGAGGGGCATCTTTTAAGTTTTAAACAAATGTTGTAATGTATATACTTTTTAAACTTTTTTTTTAAATTTTGTCTCAAAGACATTGGAAGTTGGTTGGAGCTATTTGGTTTCCAGTTACACAACGTTCTACCTGGATTTCCAAAACCAGAATTAGAGAATTTGGAATTAATTTATGAACTTCTACAGCTTCAAACAAAAACTCAAGAGTGGGATCCTGGAAAGGTTAGTAAATGTTTTACCTTCTCTATTTAGCTGAAAAAACAAAAAGCTGAAAACTGCAAAGCATCCAACACCATGAAGTGCTATTAACATATATTTGCTTATTTATTTTTGAGTCTTTTTGAATGTTCACTAAAATGGCCATGATTAATGAGGAAAAAGAAAAAAGCTTCCATGAAGAAAGGATCAGGAAATTGGAACTTTTAGAAAAGAGAGGACTAACAGGTGACTTGATGACCTCTGTGATAGAAAAACAAAAAGAGAGGTGAACATTTAAAATCTTGGAATGATATACCAAGATCCATTATGGAATCTTATAAAGAGAAAAATATTCATTAAGTGGCATAAACACAGCATATTTCCAATTATAAAATAATTTAGGGTGATAGTATATTAAAAGCATAGAGATAACAGAATTAAAATTAGTCTGATAAAGACAAAGCATATGGGAACCTATGGGAATAATGAAGAAAAATAATAAATATTAAAGGGATAAAATGTCTGGAAAAAATAGGAATACCAAAAGCACTCAAGAGTCAACAGATAATTCAAGAGCATGAGATACAAACGAAAACTAGAAGGAACTTTTATTTTCAGATGAAAGAAACGGGAATATTTGTGCTTGCAAAATGTTAGCATTAACAAAATAAAACGAAATTTTGGTGGGAGAGCTTATATTTAAGTATAAAACTATATAAGGGGAAAGAAATTCTAAATAGGTAATATAGGCTTATCCCTTTTTGTAAATACATAAAATACAAAAATGCTTTTCGTAATTAAAAGTCTTTCTAACAAGTTTAGCAAAATTTGGATAATTGCTAAAGCTTTGTAATGGATACTTGGAAGTTCATTATTTACTCTAATTATTTCTTAGTATGTTTGAAAATTTCCATTAATAAAAAGGTTTTTTTAAGTTCATATAAAAAGATTAGTGAACTTCTTGCTTATTTACTGCAGTTATTTATAAGTTCATAAGATAGTTGAAAGCAAGAACTATGCCTTATGCATCTCTTTAGACCTCACTATACCAAAGGTATTACTCTACATATGGTAATAACTGTCTGCTACTTAAATTGGTGAAAATGAAAGATCTGTGTTTGGCGGGGGGAACTGGACCCTCTTAACTTGAAGTGCCTTCTAGCTCTGAGATCCTATAATAACAAGTTCAAACATTTTTCCTTATTTTTAACTCAGACAAGATATCAAGAAATATATGCCAGATGATCAAATTACCTGTTAGTCTTTTCAGAATCTTTAATAAAGAGATTCCAAATTTGGCCCATTTTTAAGTCATTCACGAACAATTTAGAGAGAAGAGAAAACAACTTCACATGCTTTGCTTTCTACCAAGCATGACGGGTGTTTAACCCTGTGCTGTAGTTACATTATGCTTTTTCCTTTCCTAGGCTATCCTGGGTATTCAGTGTGAGCTTCAGAAACAGCTCAGGAATTTCATTTCATTGGATCAACTTCCTATGACACCCCAATACACTGGTGGACAGTGCCTTGAAGGAGGGAAGCAACCGAGGTTTGCTGGTGTTCCTTCTGTTTTCGGGAAAGGTATAAAATTTGCCATCAAGGATGGCATAGTAACAGCTGATATTATAGGAGTAGCTAATGAAGATAGCAGGCGACTTGCTGCCATTCTTAATAATGCCCATTACCTGGAAAATCTGCATTTTACCATAGAGGGGAGGGACACTCACTACTTCATTAAACTTGGGTCCCTGGAGGAAGACCTGGTGCTCATTGGTAACACTGGAGGGAGGCGAATTCTGGAGAACGGTGTCAATGTCACTGTGTCCCAGATGACTTCTGTGCTGAATGGGAGGACTAGACGGTTTGCAGATATCCAGCTCCAGCACGGGGCTCTGTGCTTCAACATCCGGTATGGGACAACTGTGGAAGAGGAAAAGAATCACGTGTTGGAGATTGCCAGACAACGTGCTGTGGCTCAGGCCTGGACTAAGGAACAAAGAAGGCTGCAAGAAGGGGAAGAGGGTATTCGGGCATGGACAGAGGGAGAGAAGCAGCAGCTTTTGAGCACTGGGAGGGTACAAGGTTATGATGGGTATTTTGTTTTGTCTGTTGAGCAGTATTTAGAGCTTTCTGACAGTGCCAACAATATTCACTTTATGAGACAGAGTGAAATAGGCAGGAGGTAACAAAAAAATCTCTGCCTATGCGTCACCAAAGACTGCCTGTTTTTAAAACATAAAATGGTTTATTGTATTGGTTTTCTAGATCGGAACTCTGTATATATAAATATGGAGGAAAAACATATCCAACTGCCTTTCAACATGACAGAAGATGGTATTTTAATATTGTTTGTTTAAACTCTTTAAAAAATGACAGACTTTTAGTTCTTGTGTGGCAGTATTCAAAAAAACACAAGTAGAACTCAAGCAGCTAAAAAAATGTTTTCAGAAAGCACCACATTAAATTTGTCGAGCCATGCATATGTTCAAATGTATAGGAAAAAAACAAGGTTCTATGTCTCTATTGTGACATGGAGTTTCATATTTAACTTTTGTCAGAACTTGCAAGCTATTTTAAAAGGTGGTGCAATAGTATCTGAACCTTGCATTTCCAAAGACTGCCATCCCTTTCACATTTTCCAGATCTGTTATAGAAAACTTTTATTTAAAAATGTAAAATGTCCTCAGCCACCATCTCCTAGAATCAAAATTCATTTGCCCTTCTTCCCTGATTATTCCTCTTTGCTTGTTGAAGTAAATGCCACGTTGTCGTGATGTGTTTTTGTTGTGTGGTGGCTGGGTTCTGTCCACCATGCTTCTCTGTGGGCATGGTAACCAGACTGAATAGCCACTATTTGTTTGTTCTACATGATACTAAAGTAGCTAGTCAATGCAACCTCTCCCACACAACCTGTTTTGACTAGATTTTTTTAACCAAATTGTCCAGCTACACTGGCATCATGTAAGCAAAGTTTTTGTTAACCTGGGTAGGAATTTCTCATTTATATAAGGGTATGTTTTGGACAGTTTCATATTAGTGATTCGCTATTTATACATTAATCCAATGAGGTTGTGCACATGAAAGGTAATTTACAAAAATGTATGACTCTGGTACAAAACAAGGGTTTAATAGGCATACTTGCCTAAGATGCCAATAAGCACATAAACTACTACTGCAGAAATTTATAAGAGCCTAAACCTTAAAAAAAAGATGACCTACTACTAAGGTAAAAGGAAAGTACCAAAGGGAAGACCAAACCAAACATCACAGTAGCTGCTGCCACGTTGTTTCAGTCCACTTAGATTTATCTTTCAAATGCACAGTTCTTTATTGAACATAAAGCCATGTGCAGGAAACTTTATTAAGTGAACCCTCGTCAACCTAAAACATTTCAGCTAATTATAGAAAGGCAGACTATTTTTATTAGTATAATTTATATGGTTTAGTTATTTTCATTTTCTGTCTTTATCCATTCATTTTTATTTAATCAGGAGGGGAAATTTTGTGTTTGGAGATAATTTAAATGTGGGAAAAGGTCAGGATTAGTGTTAATATCAGCTGCAGTTTTTCAATCGTTATGAATCCTGCAGGAAAAGAAGCCCCTTGGTGAGCTGGGAAATTTGTGAACAGTGACAAAAAAAACAGTTTGTAAAGTGTTGTGTAATTGTAAGTTACCACAAATGAAAATACATGAAAGCACAATGTGGCTGTAGAAAATTCCGCTTAGCCAACTTCAGCACTTTCATCACGTAGTCTGGACATTTGCTATGTCTGAAAGAGAATTTATGATTAAATGTTACAGATTGGATTCTTTCCAGCTACTACCGAAATGCAGCATGAGGTCATTGCCTTGCTTTGAGATAATGGTTTTCTCGAAAATATGCAAAGTCAAGAGCCAGGCTCAGGTTAAGGTTTTTAAAGAGCTTGTCATCTACACACAAAGTAGAGTGAGTGAAAGTCAAAGACATGCAGAAAGTAGGGGAGGGGGTATTCAGACATTTCATTTTAAAACCTGCAGGTTGGGATTACCAACTTCTTACAAATGTATTGCCAGAGAAAAGGGAAATCATGATGAACTCATCTCTCTTTTTAATTAGAAGCGTACTAGGTCAAGAAATTTCTAATCCAGACTAAAATTATATTATTGGGCTTTTCATGAATCAGATCTATGCTAATGGTTCAATATTTATTCAGGATGGAATTCTAAAGTTAATAACAAACTTGTCGAAAATTTGAATACCTCCACATCAGCCTAAAAATGAAACTTAAGTTTCCCTAGAACCTCTGATGTTCTTTTAAATCAGTAAGAGAATAATTTATAAATGTATATAGAGTGCATTAATAAGTGTGATGATATATTTTATCACTAATCCAAGAAGATGTCAATATTAGTCTATTTTTCTTATATTTTAAGCAATTAAACATTTTTACAATTCACTGATGATTTATCATTTTCAAAATGCTTTAAATATCCATTAGAAACCAATCTTTGAAGCTTTTATTTAATAGTAATTACCTTGAACTGTGTTTGTATAATATTTAGGAAATGCACTTTTTTATCACTTACAGATGTAGTTTTAATACTGCCTTGAACTTTTATTGTTCTCTTTACCATTCACAAAGTTTTAGGAAGAAAGGAAAAAAATAGGTTAGCATGAATAAGTAGTAAATCTAAGAGAAACATGTTGGCATTTCTTAATAAAAACAACGGAGATACTGACTTCTTATTCAGCTGAATAGAACGAAAGTCTTCATTGGCTTGTAGTTCTGAAGTGTAATTGAAGGAACAATTTATATGCATTTCCTGATGAAATTAAAAGCAACTTTAAGAAAAATATGCGAATTTCTCATACCCAGAAGACAGAGGTGGCTAACACTGCAGTCACACACCATTCAAATAAGTTTAAGTAAGAGCACAGTAGTTGGGCTCTCCTGAGAACATTCTGGGCAGAGTCAGGGAATACTTTGTATCTATGATTGTTTTTCTCACTAGTTAGTCCCTTCTATTTATGCTTTTTTGTTTTGGTTTGTGTTTACTCTTGCACTACAGTTTAGAGACTCAAAAGAGTTGAAAAATACATAGTTTGACAGACATTTAAATACATTTATTTTTAGTGTCATTCTAATCATTATTGATTAGAAGCATGACTCCTGAAGGAAGGGAACATAAAACCCAATGCATACTACCTTTCAGCAAAACACTTGCCATATAAATAAGTTTATGTTTTAATTTTAACCCAGCAAAATAATGTATAAGTGTGTCCTTTACTGTCAATTTATCTAAAAGATCTATAATATATAGACTGTATATAATATAATATATACAACATAGTCAAATGTATGAAAACTTGACAATAGATAATTTGGAATTTATGCTCTAATTAAGTAGAAAGCTATAAAATTAAGTTATAGTTTTTATAAAACTTTTCTTTTTCATCACTTTTGACACAATTTCATGCATTACACCATGTAGTTTCTACCTTTCTTCTTTTTTCCTTTCTTTCCTTTTTTGAAAAATGTATTTTTAAACAAACCAGGCCCCATTGTAATACCACCTGTGAGAGTCAGGGCAAAATTTTGCATTTATAAATATATGCTCTTGTAAGGGCAATTGTAATGGAATTCAGTGGTAACGGAAGCAAAGTACAATAATCAAATATTAAAGAAAATTTTGGAAAGATTTGAGTGGATTATAGCTTATGGAAAGACAGAAGGCTACAGATTGGATGCAACATTCTTGGTTTCTTGGAGGAACTCATGTACATGTAGCTGATCTGACTAATACCTCAGATCTTAGACTACTTTTCCACAGTCTTCTGTAAGGTTCTTTATTCTGAAAAAAGAAAAAGAAAAAGAAAAAGAAACAAAGAAAAACAGAAATCAACAAACAATGCCATAAAAGAATTCAACTACAAAATAGTGACTGTTATTTTAATGTGTCCTTCATATGAAAGCTATTAAGGACGAAAAATACTACTGTGTATAAGAAGAAATTACTTCCTAAAGAGTAACTGAAAATACTTAGATTTAAATTTGCTGTGGATATTGTCTTGGCAGTTGCCATCTTACATTATTTGTCAAAGGAAATGTGTTTGGCAGTTAAAAATCTTTCCTTAGAGTTAGTGATGGACTTTAACCTCTTAAATAAATGTTAGTATATCAGATTGTGTTCTTGAAAAATATTTTACTTGTATGAATCATGACAATGTCTAAATCTTTACTATTCTTCTGGCAAAAGCATCAGTAAGAGAGAAGGTGAAAAAGAAAAGTATAGCATTTAAGTCAGAAAAAATATTCTTTTTAGCTGCTTACTTTCTCATGAAAAGTAAAGATGTTTACAGTGTATGCAAGATTTTCAGTTTCTATATAACAACAGTTAGAGGTTCTAATCATACTGAAAATTGTGTTATAATGGCCTGAGCCATGTTGCTAGGAAACAATAGGTTCCAATTTTGTATTCCTGCTTTAACTCCTGTGCTGAAAATCGACTGGATACTGTACAGGTTCATGTTCTTTGGCTGCAGTTAAATGGTCTTTTGCATTTTGCTCTGGCTTTCAGGCCAGAAGCATGCATTTTTCTACAAGAGCATCACAACAACATGCTGTAAATAGTTAAAGTTAAACATTATGTGTCAATATTTGAAAGAAAAAAGTACTTTGAATATTTCGTTTTTGGAAAATAAAATTGCAAATGAACATTGTGTTGCATTTTATTCATGTGCAAAACCGCATTCTCAAGTCAGTGTGGTGGCCTGAGATATGAAAAGTGGCTCACTAACAGGGAACAATAAAAGCATGTCATCTTGAAAATGCAGGTGCAGAAGTCAAAAAGGCACTAATCCTAGGCAGACCATCCCTTCATTTTTATTTTTCATACAAATAGGATCTCTAACACAAATAACCATTTAATAAACAAGGAATAGTAGCAGCAGCAAACTTAAATACCTCTAGGCTATGATTTTTAAAAATCCTTCTTTCCCTTTTAGTGCCTTTCTCAACAACAGAAAGGAAACAAAGAAATGCAAAAAAGTGAACTAGAAATGGTATCCAAATGCAATGGAAAATGTATTGGGGTAGCAAAGGAGTAAATCACAAAAAGCCTGAAAAACAATAGCTCTTCTGTGGATCTACATCCTGGGCAATTACAATGGCCATTTGACACTTTCCAGAAGACATTTTACAACTGACATTGGGAAAGCTGGCCAAGAGAGCTTCAAAATTCAACTTGATATTAGTGGGGCACATATTGTCCAAACAGCCCATTATTGAAACTTGCTGGTATTCCTGAAATTTACACCACTGCGAAATGCTCTGCTGCCTTTTTATTCACTGATATACAAACAGATACAGGGAAAAGATTCACAGAACAGAAGACGTCCTTGGCTGGCACCTCACAAAGTCCATCAGCAATAAATCAACGGTGCAAAGGTGGGTAGGTGGTATCATTGTTATCTGGGGATTTTTTTCCCCAAAATACACAGAGTATAAAAAAGTAGTAGTACAGGATCCCCTATATATTGAGAGCATTACTAAAGGAGATAGATTTCTCCATTATTCTTTCCCTATTTGCCCTCAATTTTAGAAATCTTTGAATTTCAATGTTACACATTTAGTAATATTACTACCTTAAAGTCATATAGCTCTAGTACCTCAAAAATCCTGTGAGGTGAGTAAAGGCTTAATTATTTCTAGTTGGCAAATGCAATAACAGTAACAGACTGAGTTACCTAATGTCACACAGATAATCAGTGGCCAAAAAAAATTATCTTATGTATTTCTGTTTCTTCTAGCTCTGTCCCATACTGAGTATGGTATCTCATTTTGTCTTCTGTGAAATAGTTTTATTTCTGTGTGTGTGTGTGTGTGTGTGTGTGTGTATGTATCCTATCCATATATGTTGAAATGCTCTATCCAGACAGTGGGTCAGGTTTGGTGTATCTTTCTATGTAAACATTTTCATTAAAAAGGCAAGTGACCTAATGAAAATTTAGCTTTTTATTACAAGTTTAATCAAGGCCCCAAATTCTGAAAACGTCCAAACTGGGTAGTTTAGCTTCACCCATAGCTGCAAACTGCAAAATAATATTAACCGATTTCCTGCAAGGGAAACACAAGTGACAAAGTCAAATTTACACTACCTGAACAGGATATCCAGGTAGCTTGTAACCTTGAAATGCTCAAGGGCAAAGCTGGGTTTTATTATTAACAGACTTTGGATTCTGAGCTCAATAAAGTGAAATTATAAACTGATGTCTAAACATTCTTAACAAATCTTAAAGTTGCTTCTCACATTTTTTTATTCTCTATCCATTCTACCACAGGGAATATCTCAATTCCAGCCCTTTATTTATACCAGAGGACTTAAACAGAGGCATTCTCTATAGACTTATTCCACCTATGCACTATCACAAAGTTTCCCTGCATGTAACAGCCAAACAGACAATTACCTAAGCTTGTCTCCCTACTGACCTTATCTCCTAAGAGCAAATTTCAGAGGAAATGAACAAGTATTGGATAAGCTGTCATATTCCTTGTGAGCTTGCTGACACTTTTCTTTTTCTTAAGAGAGGTGTATAGTTGGAAATATATGTGCATTTTTCTGCCTTGACTCAGCATCTTACAAGTATATGTTAGCATGGCAATATTTCAGGTATGGCAAGGATATGTCCTTTCTGTAAAGGTGCAAGCGATTATATATGGGAAAGTAGCAAGGATGCTCAGGCTGGGAAAGAGAAAGTGAAAAAACATGATGAATAAAAGGTCAGCAAAAGGAGACAACGGGAGGCACATCAACTGGAAAGTTTGACAGCAGCAAAATCAGAAAAGCACTTACCTTTTCAGGGAATCAGTTCAATAATATAAGTAAAATGTCCTTCTTCAATGCTTTATTTAGGATATTAATAGTAATTGTCTCTGAATATTTTTAAAAGGAACCATTTAAGACAAATTAGGTAAATAAAACATTCAAATACTTTATTAAAATGTGAAATTCCATTAATCATTCAAAAAAGCTTTTTCTAAAAGGACTCTGGTAAAGGAACATGCAGACATAATCATATATTTAGGACAACTCCAAGATGAACAAATTAAAGAAAATAAAAATTAGTCACACCTATTAAAATTTAAACTCAAGATACAAATAATTACAAACTATTTAAACACATGCATTTAATTTTAGAAGTCGCCTTTCTGAATTCCTTTTCACAAGTTAAAGTGATGCTTTCACTTCTAGAAATGGTAAACCGCCTACAACACATCCCTGTGACCATACTCTGCCTCTGCACCCCCATAGCATCCATTTTAAAAGCTCAGAAATTAGATCTTGCCATTAAGCAGAAAGTGGTTCTGTCTCTCAGCAGTTCGCTAACATTAACCATGCTCAACAACACTCATGTAAGACCAAGCATTCCAATTTATTAATTTACAATAAAATTTAGCCTTTTCCTATGGACCATGGGCCAGAGTATTTGTGTTGACTCATTCTGCCTCTGAAGACAGATCTACCTACACATAGGCACTTATCACCTTTTCTTATTGTCTTTTATTGTTATTTTCTTTTACTCTCTTTTATTCTTATTGTTTTCCTTGTCCAACTAGACAGTGAGCTACCTGATGGGGCAGAGTCCAATCGTTTTTACTTTTCTACCCCCAATGCCTATTACATTTGTTGAGGCGATGAATTCTATGAACCCTGAAGCAACTTGATGTGTAATCAATTACAAAAGTCTTGAAAATATAAATGAGAGAAGAAAATACAAATACCCGCCACTGCATAAAATTTTGACTATAGTTTAGGTTTCAGTCACTTGGAATTGTTAAAAATTAATGTAACCATAAGCTTTTCCAATGGTCTTGTAAGATTACCTGAAGGAAGGCTGCTTTGCAAATCAGTGACATGTGAGCTGCAGCTACTGCAGTTTCCTATAAAATTAGGTTTTACGTGTAGTATATCCATAATTGGGGCAGAGGTAAATGAAAAGAAGGAAAATCTACTTCATCAGATTTTAAAAATAATTTCAAGTCCTAGAGCACCAAATACAACAAATTGTTAGCGCATACTTTAACTTGGGGGATTTTAAACACCATATGATCTGTAGATTTTACTATCTTACATCAGAACACTAGGCAAGAAGGTTGCTTTCAAAATTAAACAGAAATTCTTCACTCTTTATCTAGTACTTGTTCTAGTACACAGTGCACAACTTCATAAATTAAAAAAGAACCTATGATACCATAGCTAGTGGAAAGTATAATACCCAGTGTAGAACTGCACATGACAAAGGTGTGGAACACCAAGTTTCCCACCATAAGATCAAGCATGACATTTTAAAATCAGCAACCACCAAATAATATTTCACTAAAAATGGTATTTTTTACAAAAATAAGGATTATTTTATTTCAATTTGACAAGAATTGATATTAATATCTCATAAAGTTATAGTTTAAATCATTTCCCATTTGTAAATATATTGACTAAAATAACAACAAAATTAATTTTCCCAATCCTCATTTCAAAGCTCCTCATTATCTATAAAGTCCATTTCAGTTTTAACATCATGCTAGATGCCTCCATTACAGAATTTAAGATGGTTTTAGAAATGCATTTTTAGCTCACTGAACTGTATTATCTACAATATAAAAGATGCAGTATATATTTAAATAATTGAAAATAAAGTAGAGGTATTTTATTTTTCTTCATGGTGCTTTCAGGCAGACATCAGGATCTTCTCTTCTCTCTAAAGAAAAATAACAAAAATCAAGAAAAAATAAATTTACAAACTATTAAAATTACAAGTTAACTCAAACTTGTTATGATAAAATTTCCAAAGACATAAAACTCACAGTGATACAACTCATAAGTCTCAAGCAATTAGTATTTAAATCTAATTTATAAATAATGGAATACTGAACTGAAAAGAACAATTAGCCAATGTGTAACCTGGAGATCAATTTATATTTTTTAATAAAGGCTAACAATTCATTAATTTAATTCACTGCTTGAGTCTAATTGTCAGTTCACGTCTGAGTTTGGGACCCTGTCAAAAAAAAAGATATAGCAACTAGTTTTCTCTTACCATACATATTTATGGTTTCAATCGAAGCATATCCTCTTATACCAAATGATTAATTTCTTTCAACCAAGGAGTTAAATAGTCACGTATCAGATAGATGCAGATATTAACTAGTATTCTGTCTTTAATTTGACATATAAAAACAGCTTTACTCAGAAATGTAATAATTTGTGCCAGTGGAATAATAAAAGTCCACAAATTAATTTCCTTTGCTAGTAAAATTTCACTAATTCAAGCACCACAAATTCAGAACTCAGTATCATGTGGGTCACACTAACATTAGCCTTTACATCCCTGAAGGGAAAAAAAAGATAAAGGACAGTCCAAATGTTCTCTGAATTTTTCCATCTTTCGAATTAGTAGTGTCTGAATTAGTGAAGTGAAATGGTACTTACATATCTACCAAAAGGACCAGGGAGAGCAAGAAGGAACAAAAATGGTTAAAATGTTGTCGGCTCATAGAATATTTTATATTTTTACTATTTCATTAAATGTGTATGGTATATTGAAATCACAGCATGTAAGTAGTCACCTTTCTCACTTGATTTGCTGTCTAGCTCACTTTCTAATTGCATTTGTCTTACAGAACTTCCTACAGCTATATGGACTGAAACCCTGAACTTCCAAACTTTCAAAAATTAACAGTAAACATCACCTGTAATACCTTGTGTACTTCTACCCGAGGGCTTCTCAACGGGATACTGCAGAGGTATTACAATACCTTGATCTGGCTTCTGAAATGCTGAAATGAGATTTTTTATTTTCCGGAAAAATCTTTTATGTACCCCAGGGGCTGTCTGGAAAATAAAAAGCCAAGAAAATTATTCGTCTAATTCATAATGATACGAAAAATAAAAACCTAAAAATATGTGAGGGATGCTTAGAGAGGTAACATTTGTGTAACTTGCTGAAATATTTGAAAACATAAGGAAAAAGGAAAAACAACATTCCAGAAGAGCTTACTTTGGTTGGCAGAATTTCCCAACAAGAGGAGCTAATGAGCTGTCATTTCATTTCTCCCAAAGGTGGTATTAGTTTGTATAAGCTGTTTGCTCATCGCCCTGCCCTTCCTGCCTACTACCCATCACACATACTGAACCTCTAATGGCATACAGGCCATTACCTACAATGAATTCACCAACAGGGAGCATGCAGTTAAACATCGATCCTGCATGTCATTAATAAAAAACCCGAGGTACGAAAACAAACCAACAAACAAAGAAAACCAACAGCAACTCATCCTCCCTGTCATCATTCCATAATATAAAATGCCACACAGGAAATTAAAACTAGACTATTATGATGCATGCAATGCATGGCTAGTTTAGTCCTCATACTCCTTTACCTCACAATATGAACTTCCTTATCCTTCACCTTAAATTTTTTTCTTCTTGAGAAATTTTCTTATCCTCCCCAAAATTGCTCTTTCCACCCACACTTCACTATGACACAAGGTTTTCTCTATGATATGAAAATGAAAGACTATATTAGGTCACCTTTGTTTGTTTGTTTGTTTTTAAAGAGATCGTTATTTTTCAGGTAACTACTAAAATGTATTCCTTTCCTGACATCAGTTCTCTTGCAAAGACACTACCTGAAAAAAACAATTCCCTGTAAAAGCTTATGGACCAAGCTTTAGGCATCAGCTCAAAACTGTCATTTTACATGAAATAAAATAATATTGCTATGAGCAATTGAACAATGACTAGTTTTTTAGAGAGTTGCTTTTCAGCTATTCCACCTGGAAGGTTTTAGGGGTGGGAACTGTTTGTTTTTTAGCATTTAATGAGAACACGTGAAGGCAGGCATGCATACTTCTGACGGCTAGAATAAAAGCTGGAAATAGCACACTGTCCATAGTAACTCTTGGTGATTTCCAATGTTGTGCTAAGCAATTTTTCTTGGAAAACACTGCAAAAGTCCCAGTATAGTGTTCTTTTTATTTCTGGTGTCCACCCATAGACTCACACAACTAGAAGTTTCAATAGATGGAGAATGCTCTTCTACTCAGCTCTACCTCAATGGTCAAAACACTTTCCCAAAACTCTATTTGAAATCTTGTCCAAAATAACATGGTCATTCTTGCAGGGGTCCAAACAGTTCTTTGGCTCTGAGATAGAATCTCCAAATTGAAAAGGTAGGCCATAGGTGCAGAATACCTCTTTATACCTTCCTTAGAACACACTGTCGTTTTCAAAGCACTTTTCCATCTCCTGCCCCACTATTTCCTCTCAGACTGGCAGTCGTTCAACGATTCAGTCATTCCCATTTGACAGATAAGAAAATGGAAGTATAAAGAGATTAATCAACTTTCCCAAGGTCACAGAGACTACTAAAGGCATAACTGGCACTAGATCCCAGGTAAGGACAGGACCAAACAGGTTCTGGTGAAGCTGGAGTCATCAACCAGAAGAGAAACTATACCCTCCTCAGTGTGGAAAAATTTCAAACCACAAACTTTTTTTAGCTGTTCTTGTGGCTTGTAAAGCCATTTATCAACAGAGGCATTTTTTTATGGGGACTGATATGCAGTTAACACTTGACTATCTATGTTAGCAGGAATAATAGCACTGGATATATAAAATCTATTTGAATTTGGAATACAATGTTTCATGGGCAAATGAATGACCAAATTTATAGTGCCACGGGTATGTTAATAAGAAAAATAATTTAGTATCCACTGATAATCGCATACCCAAAGAAGCCCAAAGACACTAAAGTCTACAGGAATAGGTCAGCCTGGAGCAAAAAAAAATGTACATCTGACAATGTACATAATAAATGATAGTTGACTGTATGTAGAATTCTCTAAATTAACAATTTAGCAAAATTTAAACCTGAATCACATGAGATAAATTAATATACTAAGCAAGAATTGAACCTAAAAGTCTATCTAAAACTAGCACTATATATGATATTTATCTTGCATAATTTGGTGGATTCAGATTTCAATTTCATTCCAGTCTTTTTAAAAAATACCTCAGATTTTAGGTTTCTTGCACAATCTTTGCACATAGGAGAGAGCACAACTCCCATGATTTTTCCTGCAATGTAGCAAATTAAAGTATTGTTCTAAAAAGCAATATAAGTACCTCTCATCTACTCAATTCAAAAATACATTTACCACAAGAATTGCACCACTGACAACTCCCATCCTGTCACTGAACTCAGCTATTGTTCAAATTTGCACATTTCCAATACTGTCACTTCTTAGTTATCCATGGAAACACATTTTGGATCACAGCTGGTCTTCAATATGCTCTAGAGAAATTTTGTCCAGTCAGGTGCTATGAGCTCTGTGAATATACACTAGTTTAATATTCACCTAAGAATAACATAGCTAAGAAGGAAAATTTAGTAGATGGAATAAAATGCAATATGTATTTCAAAAATAAATCTTGAGTTATTTGAATTGTTTTCCAGGTGAAGATAATCCATGCCTATCTTCTGCTCTCTTAGTGAGATAATTGCAATATTATAAAAATGGAGTCAGACCAGACAACAGGACAAGGAGGCGTTTATTTTGTTCAAGAAACTCTCGCCTTCTTAGCATGATCACAATCCTCTAACAATCTGCATATGACGCTATACTTGAAACATAAAACAAGTTCAAAAACAAGATTGTTTAACCCTAAAAATTTAAGACTATTTCCATAAAAAATATTCTTCAGTAGCTGAAGACTACTTTTCTAGGGAGGGCTATTTCTGGTCAAATTATATACAAATGTGTATGTGTTTACTATTTTTATAATAAATGAAATTTAATTTCTTATTCAATCATCTCTGTAGTAATACAGAAAATTTTCTAATATATAATAGATATAAATAGTTCTGATTAGAAATGTAATTCCTTTTCTTCCAATTATCACAATATTAATTATCCTGATATAAAGTAACAATATTTTTTTGAAAACTTTCCCTAATTCATCTTAGCAATTCAAAATATTTGTAGTTCACAAATATTTTCTCATTTATTGATCAATTTAAAGGTTAAAGCTATTTTAATTTTTAAGTCTAGACTTTAGACTTTCTTAAATGCATAGATAGTTATGAGTAGAGATTGATAATAGTATTTGTGTGTTCAAAGAGCTAATTATGAAGTATTTTCATTATAAAAATGGACTGTTTCTAAAGAGTCCAGAGAAACCAGAGAAAGCATTTGAGATTGAACGTTTCAGTTGGAAAGACCTCTAGAAATAGATTTACTCTACAGGCATTTCTTGCAATGGTACAGTGGCTTTTGAAGATTTTAAAAGCAGTGGAACCCTTTGTTTTAATGAAATCTTACTCAAAGTCCCAGTTTATAAGCAAAATAAAAAGGAACTGCTTCAGTTGAAGCTGAGGTGGGAACCCAAAAACTTGCCCACTTACCTCCTCCTCTCCCTCTGCAATACCCTCGGACAGCCCCAAGGCACCCAACTAGAAGAACCTTAGGATTCTGAAAAGCATCACTTAAAAACCATTGCATTTTCCCTCTTCTCTATTCCACCTCTCCAAGTCCTTCCCATATGGTTCAGCTGGGAGTCTTGCCTCCACATGTACAACAGCTCTAATTACCCTAACATTTGGAAACCCTCCCTTCTTTGAACTCCGATGCTAGATAACTTAGCACTTGACTAGAAACAATATTATAATGTTCAGTAGGTTGGGGGAGTTCACAGTTTGAAGGGTTTACTATATGCCAGACCCTGTGGCTAAGAACAGTATTTATAAGTATTATCTCATTTAATCCTCAAAATGAGCACTAGGAGTAAGGAACTATTCTTAGGCTTATTTTACAGATAAATAAACTAGGTCATAGTAAAGTAACCTGTCCAAGGTCATAGAACTAGCAGGGACGGGTAGAAGGGCCAGACCTGAGACCCATGTTCACCTGATAACAAAGCTCAGGCTCCAACTGTTTAATTTCATGTTACTTGTGTCTCCTCAAGAATACTATAAGTTCTTAGAAAACAAAAGTTTTGTTTTTAAAATCGCCTTAACACCAGCACTCATATTAGTATCATTTGGCAAATAATTGCTGATTTAATTATTTACCTATTTTTGATATTTGATATGCTTTCCAAAATTTTAGATCGTCAGGAAGTTTGACACAATCCTTCAGATTTTTTATCTTTCCCCTAAAGTCAGACCACTCTTTATCAAGGCATGTGAACAAGACTGGGACCAAAATTCTCTAAAGGCTTGTTAATGATAGAGGAACAATTGTGGATTGAGACTTTAGTGAATTGAATATTGCGTTCATTCTGATAATGTCTGATCCACATGCTTTTAATAAAACCACCTCAATTTCAAATACCTCCTTGACACCCACAAAAATAAATAAATAAAAGAGCTATACCTCAGCACTCCAAGAACCTGTTTCTGTCTGGGATACTCGGTATGTATAAATGTAACCTTGATACCTGTGAAAGAATAAACTTCCATTACTGAAAAATTCCAAAAGAACAATGGAAACTCTAAATTTGAGCTTACCATTACGTATAAATGTTATGTATACTGTGACACAAATAAATGGTCCCATTGCATTCATAGGAAGAAAATCCAGACAAATCTAATTTCCTTGCATGTTACAACTACCTTAACACAGTTTCCCAATAAGGTATCTTTTTCATTTTTTTTTAAATGTGGGAGCTCACATTCTTGTAGAATCGATGTGTCTAGCTGAAAGACTGTTTGGACAAAAGGAAACCAGGGGCCTGTTGTCATGGGTAAAAACAGGAATTATTAAAGAGTTTTAACAAACCCTAGTCTTACTATTTCTAAGCAGATATAGAATCTTAAAGTTAAATCAACATTTCATAGGATTAAGTACTGCCATGCCAACTTAAATTAATAGAAATATTAATAATATGAACTATAATATTAATATAATATGCTATTACTATATTATTTTATAATACAATATTATATCAGTAATAGTAATTTAAATAAAATAAGAATGCTGCTAAATTACTTGATAGCAGAGTGTCCTTTCAGATGGAATAAATATTCTCCCTCATTTCCTAGTGTGTATGCATACTATAATTGATTTCTACTACATCCTTTGGACCCCACAACAATCCTATGAACTTTCTATTGTGAAATTCATTTCATAGATGAGGAAACTAAGACTTCAAGAGGTTAAGTAACCAGTCACCCTAGAGAGCAACCAGCATTACTGGGATTTGAAATAAACCAATTTTATTCCATAGTTTCAGCTCTTGATCCCCACACCATAATGCATCTATATTTTTTATTGTATTTCAGTATATGTGACAATGCCATTTAATTTGCCTAAAAATATTTACTTCATAGAAAATGAAGGTAAACTTCACAGTGAACTAATTCAAATTATGACTCGGAATCAACAATGTTTTATTTAATTCATTTTTCTGTTATTCTTGAGCATAAGTTTATGTCCATATTACATCTTTGATTGACACCCATTCGCTAAAATCAATGTGTTTAAACTTATAAAGAACAGATGATGCTTAAGCATTCCAGAGGGTCATTCTCGACTAACTGACCACATTTACCATTATAACCCCATTTAGAACTTAAAGTCTAATCATGTAAATTAAATTCCTATATCTTTAATCTATATTCATCTGTACTGATTACATAAAGAACAACAAAAAAAAAGCAGTTAAAACACTCTAAACAGGTTCATTGGATTTGAGAGGTAGGATAATAGGTCAATTTAATTACTGGTGTTATTACATGAAATGTTTGATTTTTGTTATGGTGGTTTTGCCAAAATTTTTAGATCATATATAAAATAGTTTGAGATATGCCTACATATATAATATGTGGAATAAATATAAAATACTAAAATGTTAAGTTCTTTTTCGTTTTTCTTTAAGCTATTGAAATCTACCTCAAAGCATACTGACTTCAGTAAGTACTCTACAGGGAACAAGGCAAGAGCTTTGATTTCCATTTTTCACCATGGAAACTCAAAACATACAGTTTTAAGTGGTTTAAGTTAAAGCCACATAGTAAAATGGAGATATAAGCAGGAAAATAGCATAGACCCTTAGTTCCATTCTCCCTGTGGGATGCAATTAATGACATTAATTCTGTCTCGCTGAGTGATGTGGAAATGCATTTAAAATCTCAGCAGCAATATAAGCAAAATGGTGAGCAACCAGTTTTTCACTTTCTAAAACGGTGGGTCTCTAAGTAAAATGAACCTATCTTCCTACTATCAATTCAGCCTCATTTAGTCAACATAAATGGGTCTGTTTTCAAAATTGTTTCCTAACGAATCTGATCTTATCTCAGTTTCAGTTAAGCAGCAGGAACCTGAGTACCACTTCAAAAGTTGTTACCTTCTTCAGTCTCTGAACAACCTGGTGTCAATGACACATACAATTTCTCATGATTAACCCACCTAATATTAATAATTTCCTACACCCCTCACCCCAATTTCTGAATGAGCAAAATTGTAGCAATTCATCTGTTCTACTTTCAAGCTGCTGAAACAACTGATCAAGGAACCCCTGTAATTAACTCTCACACTAATACATCATGAATGGAAGAGTTCTAAAGCCATACAACTCAAATTTCAGTCCCCAGATCAGCAACATCAGCATCACCTGAGAGCTTGTTAGAAATGGAAACTCCTAGAATTCCACTCCAATACTACTAAATCAGAATGTGCATTTTAACAAGATTTCCAGGGTATTTGTATGAACACTAAAGTTAGAGAAGGACTGATCTAAAATGCCCAGAGAATGCCCACACCTCACTGGGAATATTGATGGCAACTTTCCGATGCCAAGCTGGCTTCCTTCACCCACCCAGGGCACTTCTGTGCCATCTCCCCCCAGTCACTCAATCTACACTTAATGAATGCAATTTGATTGTAATATAACCTGAAGGTTTGTCAATTGTTTCAGTCTTCATAGAGCAGTGTTTCTCAAACATTTTCCCCCTCTTCCACGATATTTTACAGTTTCATTTTCTGTAGTTTGTAGTTTGAAACAATAATTTGAAAACATAAAAATTAAAGCTAAAATATTGAATATGCTTTTTTCAAGCTGCACATACCCTCTCCCAATCCACTGACAACCACTATTCTAGGAAACAAGCAGGCAGTTTTTTTTAAAAAAGCTATAAAACTGTGTATTTGTTTGACCTCAGTAATCTTGCTCATCTTCACACACTCCAAGAAAATAAATTATAAGGAAAAAGCAATTTGACAGAGATTTCTATAGTGGTTCCATTTTTAATAGTGAAAAAAAAATAGAATTAACCTAAATACCACAAAACTAGGAATAATTTCTCAAAGGAAAGGTAGCAGAAATAGTTCAAAATTATGCCAAAATTTAAAGGTATTAAAGTCCCGTACTTTTCAAAATGTTTAAGCGTATGGGCTATGTACATATAAAATGACGGTAAGTGGAAAGAGTGGACACAAGAATATGCTACACTGATTTTTACTACTGTTCAAAATTGAATGTGCATTCATAAAAGTAGAATTAAATGGAAACTATTATCAATACATCCTTGTATTGATTGTATTAAACTTTCCCTATAAAGTTAGATTGATGTAACATTTTTTAAAGGAAAAAAAAAGCAGAATTTCCATTTGGAGCATTGCAAACCTAGTCTAAGCAAATCACAAATCAGGAACATATAATTCATTTTTTTAAAAAATTGTTACATCATTTTTAGGATTATCTTTCCTCTGATTCCCTCCATTAACACTGAAAAAACAAGAAAGCAGTGTATTTTCAACTTCCTTCTCCATTAAAACTTTCATTTGACTTGTTGATAAGCCTGGAATTAAAAATTTATCATGAAAAATGTCCAGAAAATGAATAATTGAGAGATAATAGTAGAGTTTTTATTGCCGTTGTTAATCTATTTGAACTAATACTATGGATTTTAATGACTACAAAGCATGTGTTGATCTGGTCCCTGATGATAATAAAATATGTCTTTATTTTATCAAAATCTGCCACCAACCCTTAAAAAAATATTTTGGTTAGAAATGGGCAAGAAGACAGCAACTGACATATTTTTTATTTTCTCAGTGGGTCAGTGTTGGGGACAGATCTTTAATTTAGAACAGATAAACTCACATCAATTCCATTTTTATACAATTTCAAGAACTAAAGAAAAGAAAAGGTTTAGCTATATCTGGCTCCTTCATAAGACCATAAATAAAGCAAGATAGTTCCAATGCCCTCTACATCTATACAAAGTAATGTTATATGCAAAATGCAAGGCAAAATTATACTATAACTGATTTTTAAATAAGTAGCTCAGAATTTTTATATCCAAAGGAATGGTAGCCTCTACAAAGCTATCATTGTTGAGGCTATACTCTGATTCTAGATGTTTCTGAATTTTGTATCACCCAATCTTCATTCTTTCAGAGTGAATTTGAATTTTCACAACAGTCAAAAGTCATTCAGCTTCAAATCTTATGATCAAAGAAGGTAATACCAGTTTCAACGAGTCATGACAGTAAATATAATCTCTCCTTCTCCTGAACTGCCACATAATGTTTTATTTATACATCCTTATGAAGGTCTAACCTTGTTGTGCAATTATTTATAGATCTCTTCTTTTTGTTACCAAATACCTATGACATGTTATAAGTACGGGTAATATGAACTCAAGAAATAATGCTCACAAACCTAAGCAATAAGCACTATAATTATCATCATCCCCATTTTAAAGTTGAGGAAAATGAGGCACAGAAATTTTAAGCAAATTATCCAAGGTAAGATAATCAATAACAAGCCAGAGGGTTCTGGCTTGAAGGTCTGGGCTCTTAATCACCATTCTGTGCTGGTTCTCTCCTACATTAGCTTTTCCTAGTACTATAGGTTTCTGGAGGGAATGAATGAATGAATGAATGAATGACCATATTGGCCTTAAAGTCAATTCCAAAAGTACAGTTCTCAAAAAAGGAGAGAGTCTGCTGGGTCATAGGCCTGGTAGAGGGTGGGGGAAGGGGCAGAAGGGAAGAGGCCAAGTGGGGAGGGCCCAGAAGAAGTCAACCCAGACTTCCTCTTCACTTAAGCTAAATGAAATCTTCAGACCAATCATGCAATTTCAATTTTACATTCTCAATCAGAGTTGGTTCTTGATTTATTTGCCTATGAATTGTCCATTTAGTGGTTTAATGTGTTACCAATTTAATCCTAAGCTGACCTTCAGGCTCACTCTGCCTACCATTAATGGATTGTACTCAGAAAATCTAAAATAATTCTGGTGGCCTAATTATTACGAATATAAATGCACCACCAACACACATATCCAAATGTATTAAAAAACTAAATGTAAACTAAGCTAGAATCTCTCAGTCTTTTGAGTTCTTTGCCACATTACTGCTCCCTCCTCTTTTCTTCCAGTTCACTTATTTGACAGGCATTTTATTCTCAGTCATACCTATAAATCTTAAAGGACAAAACAATAATTATCCCTTTATCTAAATACATATATGTGAAATGACTTTATTATGTGTCCTTGAGGTTAAAGAACATAATAGCCTTTCTCCTCCCAAATCTTCCATCAGATAAATAGCAAAGTCAATATGTACAGATGGACGCTAATTATGGAAGTAAGTTATTTCTTGAAATTAATTATTTTTAAATTTTTAAATTAATTTTCCTCTTACCACCATCAAACTATCTCAGTGAACAGTCAGTATTTTCCTAATGGCTTTCTACATTGAGGATGAGAAGAGAAGGAATGTAAAAAGAAACTTGATATTTCTAGAAATCCAAAGAGAATAAAGAAAAAACTATTTGCAGTAATAAGAGCATTTTGTATATTGGATGAATACAAGAAAAGTACATAAAAGTCAGCAGGTTTTCTATGAAAAAAAAATTTAATGGAAAAAAATTCCACTTAAAATAGAAAAAACAGTCTACACCCATATACCCGCACAATTCTAGAAATAAGCTTAGCACACCTTTTAAAATAAAGAACATTAAGCAAAAACTTCAGAAATTTGAATCAACTATGGACTTTAGGCAATAAAAATAAGTTGAACAAAAAATGTGCAGGGCCTACAGGAAGAAAACAACGAAACTCTACTAAAGGATAAAATAAAAAATGAATAAATGGAGACACATGCCATGTTTTTGGATGGAAAGAATAGATTATCTAAATATAACAATTCCTCCTTAACTTATTATTGAATTGAATACAATTCCAGCTGGCTTTTTTCATCTTAAAAAATGATTCTATAGTTCATTTCAAAGATCCAAAAGGCAAGAATAGAAAAAAAAATAATGTATCAAACATTATCACACTATAGTGCTAGTGGTACAAGAATAATAGGTAAATCTAGCCAAATAGATAATCCAGAAACATTAATTTTTATATTATAAGAATTTAATGTATGGTAAAGTAAGTCAACAAATCAATGGGGAATGGAAGGTCTATTATATTGGGACAATTGTTAACTATCTGGAAACAAAATCAATTTAGAATCTTTCTTCATATCAAAATAAAACTACAATTTAAAGAGTTAAATGTAAACTAATCAAAACATAAATTTTTAACAAAAACTGAAGTGAAGTTTTACCAGATCTATGGAGGAAGAAGGACTTTCTAAGCTGGAAAGCAAAAGAAATCAAAACATAAAGAAAATGAGTGATGGAATTGATTACTAAAAATGTTAAAGTTTTGTGTCAAAGAAAAAGTAATGGCAAACACCAATCTGAGAAAAGATACCTGCAACAAACACAAGAGATCAAGGGTTAATACAAAAGAGCTCATAATGCACCAAGTAAAACAGAAAGGTTCAAATGGTTAAATGGACAGAATACACAGTGAGCCAATTCATGAACGAGGAAATACAACTGCTTGACAGCCATATAAAAGACATTTGATCACTAATCAAAGAAATATAAAATAAAGAGCAAAATATCATATTTCAAGAAGAATTTTTTTTTTTTTAGAAAAGAATACCCATTGCTAAGGAGGTTAAGGTGAAACAGACACTCTTATGCATCACTGGTGAGCATATAAATTAGAATAGCCATTTAGGAGAAAAATGGTGATCAAAAACACTAAACTGGTCATGTTTTCTCACCTAAAAATTCCATAGCTGGAATTCCATTGTAAGGAAATAATAATAAATATAAAGAAACCTTTATATACTGAAATACGAATTATACTGAGATTTATAATAGCAGAAATGGAATGATTCAAATGTCTAAGAAAAAGTGGTTAAGGGAAATATGGTATATTCAATGCTGAGCTATCATGCATCCATTAAAAATAATGCTTTAAAATAATTTATAATAACATGATATATAAGAGGGCTTTTTTTGTGTGTTAAGTGGAAAATGCAGCAGAATACAATATTGTAAGAGCACATGTGTGCTTAAAATACAATGTATTGTAATAAACTACAGAAGAAAATCCAGTTAATTTTCAATAATATGTGTCTTTAGGTTATTAACCTATAAATAATTTCCCCCTCATTACCATTAGCTATATTTTTCAACTTTTCTATAATGAATAGGTATTACTTATAAGGACCTATTTTTAAATAGGCTTACACAAAAATCTAGATTCATTTAGAAAAATTAATTGGAAAAAAGTCTCATTTTAAATGAAGATGAGCAATAAGTGGAAAAATTCTTTAGTGCCTTTAGAATGAGATTCAATTTTCTAAATCTGAACAGAAGAAAACTTTCAAAGGTCATATCTAAAAGTCATAATTAGGGAGGTACAGAAGTGGGAAAGAGGCAAGTATAATTTGAAGAGCAGTGCAATAATTTTACAATAAAATACAGAAACTAAAGCTCAACAAAACCTTTTTGCATAGTGGGAATAAACAAAAGATAGACAGATAAAACATTTCAAGCGAATTCTACAATCAATGCATGTTTGTTAGCTGTACCTTGCTTGGCATGTGTATATGGCACCATTTACATGAATATTTTCTGTTCTGTTTGCTCTGTTTCCCCTCTTAAGTCTATATGACAAATCTGAGTGCTTTAAAATAAGTACATGCTTTATATAAAAAATATATATAGTGCTAAAAAGGGAGCATAAAATGTTTATGTTTATCAAAGGGGACCCTAGGCTCAAAAAGGTTGAGAAACTGATAAAAGGCATTGCAGCTTCCCTCTGCAGCATAGTCTGGCTATTATCCTAACAGCTTCGGGACGCCCAATTTGCCTCCTAACTCTGTTTGGTGCTACTTTATAAGGAGGTTTTCATGGAGAACTGAGAGTCATAAAAACCATATACAAAGATTCACTTTGGTCCAATGGATGTGTCATGATGATGGGAACGAGTGTTGTTGGGGGGGCGGAGAGGGGGGGTGGGGGGGGTGGGGTTGAATGGGACCTCACATATATATTTTTAATGTAATATTATTACAAAGTCAATAAAAAAAAAATTTAAAAAAAAAAAAAAAAAAAAAAAGATTCACTTTGGGTGAAAACTAAATGCTTGAGAATTTCCCACTTGCCTAAATTAATTCTTAATGTTGTCTTGGCCTACATGGGAAAAAAGGCTAAATTTGCTCTTTTCTCTTTCGTATTTCACTAACAGCAGGTTTATGTAGAAGGTAGAGCATGCATCACTATTGTTGTTTGACAAATATGGACGTGAAGGCCCAGAAATGAGTGACTTTCCCAGGGCCTGCATCCGGGCTTCCTGCCATCAGCCCAAAGCTCTTTGCAGTACAGAACATAATTTGCCTCGACAGGTTATTAATTCAGAAACATTTGTAAAGTGCCCATGAGGTTTCAGGTGTGTTCCTGGTGCTGGAGACACAGCAGTGAACATAATATCCCTGCCCTCTTGGAGATTACATTTTAGCAGAAAAGCCCAGCAATAAATAAGTAAGCAAATGTCAGATAGTTTTAAGCTCCTTAAAGAAAACTACGGTAAAAGGACAGCATGGAATAGGGAGAGGACATTTATTTTAGATCGGATGTCCAAGGAAATGCTCTCTGAAGAAAGAGAAAGCTAAAGAAAAATGTGAATCTAATATATTTTTAACAGAAGGAACAAGTGTGAAGATTCTAATGGGGGAGCATGCTTAGTGTGCTTGAGAAACAGCAAGGAGGCCAGTGCCGCTGATACCTTAGGTGAGTCTTGGCACACACTGTCCCCTGCTCTCCACCCACCACCCATGCTTATTTTGTACCCTCCCTTTGTACCTCTGGGCTAAGGAACCCATCCCTTCTTTTGTCAGCTTCTTAAATCAGCCCCTTTCACATGCTCACTCACTCCTCTACATTCTTTTAATAAGAAGAGAGAGCCTGAAAAAAATCAGTTGGCTTTCAGTGACCTCTCTCAATTTCCAATAGGGGAAAACAATATTAAAAGCAAAATATAAAGATCCTGCTCAAGAGATTTAATAGCTTCCACATATTCCCTTGAATCTTTTATATTAAATTTAGATAGCATGGCCAGAGAATGGGGGTATTCTGATTAATTGAGAGTTGACACAAATATGGATTTTCCATTTTCTAAAATATACAGTTAAAACCCTCTAACACCAAGTTTGATATAATCTTTCTTCACCAACCCAGAAGGCACCTGAAAATCTTGCAATGTGAACTTACTAGGGAGCATTTTCCCTCATTTTGTTTCTGTCTAGGGGCTACTATGCAGGCTTGGTGGTTTCAGAAGTGTTTTTACCTTGCTGCCAAGAAGTGCTTGGGTCAGGCCCTTCCATAGAAATGCCCCCATGAGTATTAAAGAAATCAAACTGAAAAGAGAAGAATGCTCACAGTACGGCATTTAGTCCTCACAATCCTGTGAGGTAGTAAGTGATATTATATCCATTTTATGGATGAAAAAATTGAGGGACTGAGAGAGTAATTTAACTGAGGTCACAAACCTAGCGTCTGACTAGCACAGAATTAGGTCTCGGATCTGTCTGTCTCTGGAGCCTTGGAGCAAAGATGAAGGTGCATCTGATTCAAAATGGGGATTTAGCTTGAAACATGCCTAGACAAAGGGCAAGGCTGAATCATAGCAAAGGTGTTTTCCTTCCGTGCCCTTTACAACTGTTGTCAGTCTTTGCCTTTTTTTTTTTAAGAAGGGTCCTATTTCTGAAATCCCCTCCCCCACACAATCATCTAAAGGAAGCTTAAATAAGGAGATTCAGAGAGCAGTTTTACTAACAAACATCCCCCTCTCAGCCATCCCAACCTAATTGGGTTGCATTCTTAAAGTAATGGACTCAGTTTCTTAGTTTTCCTCCTCTCCTTGAATTTGATGGTCTTCCTTTGATATGACACCTCCAAAAACTTAAAGGTAGTAGGAGAAAGGTCTTTCCTACTTTTAGGAGCTGATGACCCCAAATGTGACCAATGCACCTTCTCAGGGACCCATCTTGCTCACTCTACTAGATTCTGGGTCTTTCTTAGAGCAAAGGTAAATTCCAGGCCACATTTCCCCACACACAAAAGGCATTCTCTGCAGCTGCCCACCCCCTCCCCGCAAATGCCTGGTGAGGTCCTGAAGCATACGGAGCCAAAGGAGCTCAATTCCAAGTGAGTTGCCTAGGCCGAAGTGTGGTTCACCAAGGCCCAGGGCTGGACATGAGGAAGCCCTTGGAGTAACGGGTGGGCAGAAAAGGAGGTCTCCGTGAACTCCCACAACCCACGTTCTTGCCTGCGCCTGACCGCCACTGCCCACCGCCTTGCCCTCAACAGGCCCTCGCGGCCGCGTACTCACAGCACGCACAGGCAGTAGACACCCGGGACGCTCTCACTGTCCCTCAGCAAATAGCTGCCATCCAGCCCCGTAGCAAGCAGGAGCTTCTCCCCGGTCTCTCGGCTGATGTTGCCGTGATACACGGTCACTGTGTCCATGGCCTGGTCGACTCTTGTGTGGGCCGAGATGTAGGATGAAAGAAGGGAGATGCTGCCTCGGCTGCAGCCAGGCCAAGTCAGCCACCTGTCTCCCAGTTCAGCCAGACGTGCAAAAAAGAGAAAGAGAAGTACCCGAACAACAGGATGTTGTCAACGTGCCTTCAAACCTCCTTCTCACACTTCAATTAAGACCAACTCAGCAATTTAGCATCTTGGTTATTGCTAGGGGGCTGATGCCCCCTCCCTGCCCTCCAACTCGAGGTTCATAGGGAGAACACTGTTGGAAGATGGTCCTTGCAAGAAGATTTGGGCTGCACTAATACAGGCCCTTGTACACAGACCGGGATGCTTGGCAATGTTTCTGTTCTTGCAGTTTTTACCAGGAGCCACCAGAGATGACTCAGCTTAACTAGCTCCCCTGAAGGAATGGATGATAGAGGCAAGTTGTTAATGGCCCTCCTGTGAAGCAGAAACTTACTGACAGAGAATGAATGAAAGGACCAAAAGCTCTGAGACCAAAACATCAAAGCTATCAGTACTATCAGTATGCAATCACTACTGCATGTGCCCACGAGGCTTCTAAGAATCAGAGGTAGTGGATGAACACGGACCTTGGGCAACCTCCTCCCCCGGCCTTCCTCCTCCTCCCCCCTCCTCTCTCCCATTATTTTCATCCTCCTCTTCCCTCTTGTAATTATCCTTCCTGAGCAAATATTGATTTTCCCTACTATCTTGCCCCAAATCCTAAAATCACAGTCTGTCCAAAGATGTTCCAGATTTATCTATTTCAAGGGTTATAGATGAGAGAATAAATCATCTAATTCAGGGGTTCTTAACCTTTTTTGTTTCATGGACCCCTTTACCAGTCAGGTGAAATTAATACTACTGTAATTTATTTATTACATACATTCATAAGTGAAGGAAATGCTAGATTTCAGTTAGAGGTCAGAGAAAATAAAGATAATAAATTGATTTTTTTTTTCAATTCAAGCTCATAGACCACCTGAAATCTTTCCATGGACCCCTTGTTGGTCTGTGGACCCTGGTCAAGAATCCCTGATGTATTTGGTGCTTTGCTTTTAGGTGGACTTTTGCGTACTCTTGGTGTTTAAGGCCCACCTTTAAACATTTGGCGCATAAAGCCTGTTTTAAATCATTTGGAAGTGTTGAGAATTGTGTTGTAACTTTTATTTTGTTTTTTTTTTTTCCAGAAAATGTTTTTTCTTCAAAGCATGCCCAATTGTCATTTTAAAAAACATTTCAACTTTCATTTCCTTCTCTGAAATAAAGCATTGCTTCTATTTCAAAATGTGTTGTTAAGTAATATTTCCCAAAGACTTTCTCCATTTTCAATAGAATAAGACTTTGTTAATACCTAAAGTTGAATGGTCTTATAAATGTACCTTTAGAGTATGTAAAATACTTTTAAAATTGGAATTTAAATAGCTGAAACTCTTTTGTCTGTTTTATCCCTTCCACAATTTTACTGCCAATTCTTTGAGAACAGGGTAAAGCTCAGAGCTCAGTAGGGAGAATAATTTTTAAATCCTCACTTGTCTTACCTATGAGTCAAAGTCACAGAACTGCTTTATGCCAAAGCCAGATATTTTTTCTCAACCCACTACTATTAAGAACTATCCTCTAAGATTTAAATGTCAAATATTAGCAACTCGCTTTTGTGATTGAAGAGTAAACAATCTTAATAGTAATTTATATATAATCTATCAATCTTAGTACTTAAAGTATAAACATAGTTTCCTGCAGTTATTTCCTTTTTTCATTTAAAAATTTTTATTGAAGTATATCATGCATACATGAACACATATAAAAAAATAAGTGTATAGTAAAAGTTGCCTGCAGTCATTTCCAACATCAAGAATAAAAATATAGCATTCAAGATGCCCTTTGGGGATAACTCTGGGGAATTGAGCAATGTTTGCCTCATCGCCCTCCTGCCTCACTTGTTTGAGCCAACTCCACCTCTCACTCCTTCTCATGCTTTGCATCAATAAAGAAATGGATCCAATGAATGAATGCATATTCCAATGTTAAGGACTTGAGAATTTAGCCCTCCTTGGACTCTTTGTATCTTGAGAGGGCAAATGATTAGGCCAGAGTAATAAATCACATCCATCGGTAGAATCTCAAATATGAAAGGAAAAGATAGAGAAGGGGATCCCCTCATATCAGTCCATATGGGCAACACCTACCTGTGAACTGTGAGAACATTCAGTGTCACATAGGTAAAAAAAAAAAAAAAAAAAAAAAAAACCTAATCCTTTTTTTAAAAAGATTTCTTTTTAAAATTTATTTCTCCTCCCTCCCCATTCCCCCTATTGTCTGCTCTCTGTGTCCATTCACTGTGTGTTCTTCTGAGACTGCTTGTATTCTCATTAGGCAGCTCTGGGAACCAATCCTGGGACCTTCCAGAGTGGGAGGGGCAATTTCTCTCTTATGCTACCTCAGTTCCTGGTTCTGCTACATCTTATTATTTTCTCTCCTCTGTGTCTCTTGCTGCATCATCTTGCTGTGCCAGCTTCCCGCGTCAGCCGGCACTCCTCTGTGGGGCAGCTTTCCCAGAGGGGCCGCATTCCCACACAGGGTGGCATTCCTGCATGGGGCCGCATTGCCGCATGGGCTGGCAGTCTGTGTGGGCTGGCTCACCGTGTGGGCTAGCTTGCCCTCACCAGGAGTCTCTGGGCATTGAACCTTGGACTTCCTATATGGTAGACAGGAGCTCAATTGGTTGAGCCACATTCGTGTCCCAAAATCTAACACTTTTAATATCTGAACAACCCTGAACAAATCATTCACAAACTTAGGAACAGAGCAACCTGGATCTGACAGCAAAAGCATACCATGCGTTCTTCTTTGCTTCATCTGTTTGTTCTGTGTTGCTAAAATAGCACACCTGTCAAATCAGCAAGGTGCAATGGAGTTTAGCACAACTAAAATCATATTTTAAAAAAAGAACAAATAAATTATAAGGTAATAGTACAACTCTCACATCCTGTACTTCATTGTCATCTCACAGGCAAACTGACAGCTGAGCCAGCCCACTACTGCAGTGTTGATGAAAAATACTGACACCTTCACTTTAATGTTACACCAGTACTAAACTTGACTTTATTAAATTCAAAACTTCATGCTGATAGTTTGTAACAAATATTTCACAAAAATGCAAGGTATTGTGGCAGGGTGATGTATGGGAGCCCTCTTTGATGATATGCATTTTGTTTTGTAAGTTCACAATTTCTACTATACACTATTGCTCATGTATGATCATGCATGAACAATACACGAACTTCATGCTGAGCTTGAACTGTAGAGAAAAGAACGGAAATGGTTATCCTCCTTCTCTCACTCCATAACCACAAGAAGAGGAAAAAATGGAAGAGGGACAATGGAGATGTTGGAGGCACCAAAAGAGAAAACATTAGGAAAAATGGGCTCCAAATAAGAATACAAACCACTTTAGAAACAGAATGCAGTCTGTGCTTGCATGACTTTGTGTACCAGTGACTGGTACATTGTAAATAATATATATTGAATGAATGAAAGAATGAAACTATTTCTCAAGAAAATAAAGGAAAAAGTACTGAAGTTCTCTTTTATACACATACACACACATATATGTGGTTGTACATGATTCAGGCCCACCTGTGAAGCAGCAAAATGAGTTGAAAAGAGCACTAATCCAGTTTTTATGAGAGTCAAATTATACCCCATGTTTTGCTACTAAATCGCTTCCTCTCTCTATGCCTCATTTTTTCACACCTGTAAAATGGATTTGTACCAGGTGACCCCTAAGGTCACTTCTGTGCTTTAAATGAAAGCTAAGCATGCTTTAGACAGAAACAAAGGGCAAACATACCGATTTAATTTGTGTGCAAGAAGGAAGAGCTATTTCTGCAAGTTTCACACAATAGGGGGGGAGATTTTTGTCCTTGTTTTAAAATAGTCTAAGAAATAAAATCATGGTGTGAAGGAAGAGAACTTCACCATTTAAAGCAAACTACAACCTTTTAGAATATAGATATTGTTTAAATCAAATATAAAAGCATTGAATTTAAAAGAACTGTCAGTCAAGGTTAAAAGTGTCTTCTTATCCAACTTGTCATCTCCTGAGGTCTCTGAGAAGTGACAGAATTTTGCATGTGGATGCCAGGTCTGAGGTGCTAATTGTCTTCATTTCAAACGCCCTAGGCTATTCTCAAACCCAGATAGATTAAAGGGATGATGCCAAGGGTGATCAGTTTTATAGAGTGGATCTGACATTTCAAAATCTTTTTCTTTAACCTTTCAAAACTAACTTTTTTCTTCAACTTACTCATCTCTAGGTGTGAATTCTCCTGTGACAGTGTTATGATATTGTCACCTATGGTGAGTTTACACATTCTTTTCAGAACTTACTAAAACTCACTTCCTTTACAAAAATGAGAAAAAAATTAAAGTGTCTTTTGTAAAAAGAGCACTTCCCTTTGATAGTATCTGGCTTTACCTATGAAGCTATATATTTTTTAGTGCTATTTTGTGAGAAACCAGGGATAAGAATGTTGTGTGTATTTATTTAAGCCTATTTCAAATGTTTATTCTTTCAACCAACATTTTTGAGCATCTACTAAAAATGTACTTAGTAGAGAGGAAAAAAAAGCACAGTGCCTGCCCTCATGGAGGTCATAGTCTAGTCAGGAAAACAGACAGGCAAACAGACAATTACAATTTCCTTAACGGCTGTAATTGAGGAAGGGATGGGGCTCTGGGATGCTGTAGCGGGATATCTAACAACTTATATTCTAAACCTGCACATCCTCTTAGAGGCAGCACGTTCTTTATATTTCTGTCTACTATGTACAATTCCTTTTACTTGTCTGAATTTTACCTCCTCCCTTACTCAAAGGGTGCTCCTTAGGGAAGCAGACATGGCTCAAGTGATAGGGATTCTGCCTACCACATGGGAGGACCCAGGTTCAATCCCTGGGGCCTCCTGGTGAAAAAGAAGAAGAGAAAGTGTGCATGTGTGGTGAGCCAGTGCCCGCATGGTGAGCCAAGTGTCCACATGGTGAGCTGAGTGCCCACCAAGTGCCTGCATGGTGAGCTGAGTGCCTGAGTGGCAAGCTTAGTGCCCATGTGAGTGCCTGTGTAGTGAGTAAGTGCCCATGAGGCAAGCCAAGTGTCTGTGCGGTGAGCCAGTGCCTGCCTAAGTTAGTCACACAACAAGATGATGACACAATAAAAGAGAGACAAGGAGAGAGTCAAGGTGAAGCACAGCAGAAACCAGGAACTGAGGTGGCACAGCTGACAAGGAAACTCTCTCCACATCAGAGGTCCCTAGGATCAAATCCTGGTGAATCCTAGAGGATGGAAAAATGAGAAGACAAAAAGACAAATAGATACAGAAGATCACACAGCAAATGGACACAGACAGCAAAAACAGCAGGATGGGACGGGGGGAGGGGAAGGGGAAATAAATAAATCAATCTTTTTAGAAAAAGGGTGCTCCTTAATTCTAGCTGAAATTCTGTTCGCTTTTGAGGTTTTATTCTTGGAATAAAAGCAAAAGCTAACGTCTGTTAATTGCTTACTACTTTCCAGGCATCACGCTAAGCATTTTGCATTTATTATCTCCTGATTTTATACTATCTTTTGAAGCAAATACCATTATTATCCCCACTTTACCAATGAAGAAGCCAAAACTCAGAAAGGCTAAATAACTTGCTCGAGGTTGAACAACTGGTCATTGTCAGGCCCAGGACTGGAATACAGGCCAGCTAGCTACAATCCTCTGCCTTTCACCCCCTTATCCTCTTCTGCTTCCCACTGTTGTAGAATTTGATACTAGGTTCAATGATTTCGTATAGAAAGGCCAGGACTCAGGAATGACTTTGAGAAGGAAAAGTGGTTTATTGACGACTGGCTGGACTCGGGAGCTTTCTGTTTCGAACCCGAGTCCCAAACAAGATTTTTCAAGTTCCTTTTATACATGGTAAGGGGTAAATCGTTCTTTCAGTGCTCAATAGGTTTAATTA